>NC_087356.1:54418292-55668292 GCF_030014295.1 Loxodonta africana | reverse complement strand
GAATATGATGAATAAGAAATGGTCCTTGTCATCAGGAAGCTAGCTGTCTAATGAGGGACAGAAATGTAAACAAATACTAATTACAAAACAATGCAGTGTAGAGCGCAGTGCTTAATGGCTAGCTCAGCCTCTAAAGCTAGATAGTCTGCTAGGTTTGAATCCTAGTTCTATCGCTTCCTGAGTAAACTTGGACATGTTAATTAACCTCTCTGTGCCTTGCTCTCCTCATCTGTTAAATGGGGATAATAATTTTTTTTTCTTCTTTCCTCATAGCGTTGTTTTGAGGATTGAAGGAGTTACTCTACACAAAGGGCATAGACCTATACCTGGCACAAAGTAAGTATAGGCATGCCTCAGAGATTTTGTGGGTTTGGTTCCAGACTGCCACAATAAAGTGAGTCACGCAAATTTTTTGGTGCATATAAACCCATTGCTGTGGAGTTGATCCTGACTCAGCAACCCGATAGGATAGAGTAGAGCTGCTCCATAGGATTTCCAAAGAGTGACTGGTGGATTCAAACCGCTGACTTTTTGGTTAGCAGCCAAGCTCTTAAACACTGCACCACCAGGGCAAGAGCTTGGCTGCTAACCAAACAGTTGGAAGTTCAAATCCACCAGCCACTCCTTGAAAACCCTATGGGGCAGTTCTATTCTGTCCTATGGGGTCACTATGATGTTGTTGTGTTGTTAGGTGCCATCCAGTCAGTTCCAACTCATAGCGACCCTAACTGCAAAGGGTCGCTATGAGTTGGAACCAACTCCAAGGCAACTTTTTTATTTAGTGCATGTAAAATTTATGTTTACACTATACTTTAAGTATGCAATAGCATTATGTATAAAAAAGGTGCATACCTTTATTAAAAAATACTTTATTGCTAAAAAATGCTAATCATCATCTCAAATTTCCAGTACACACTCCATCTGGATAAGCAAAGAAAGTGGTTTCTTGAGATGGAATCTACTCCTGGTGAAGATGCTGTGAACATTGTTGAGATGACAACAAAGTATTTAGAATATCACATAAACTTAGTTGGTAAAGCGGTGGCAGGGTTTGAGAGGATTGACTCCAATTTTTAAGGAAGTTCTACTGTGGGTAAAATGCTATCAGACAGCATTGCATGCTATAGAGAAATCTTTCATGAAAGGAAGAGTCAATCAATGGCGGAAACTTCATTGTTGTCTTATTTTAAGAAATTGCCACAGCCAACCCAACCTTCAGCAACCACCTCTTTTATCAGTCAGCAGCCATCAACATCGAGGTAAGACCCTCCACCACCAAAAAGATTATGCCACTTTCTTTGCTTATCCATAAGAAGCAATTCCTCATTCGTTAAAGTCTTATCATGGGATTGCAGCAATTCAGTCACATATTCGGGCTCCACTTCTAATTCTAGTTATTTTGCATTTTCCACCACATCTGTGGTTACTTCCTCCCCTGAAGCCTTGAACCCCTCAAAGTTATCCCTGAAGGTTGGAGTCAACTTCTTCCAAACTCCTGTTAATGATATTTTGACCTCCTACCATGAATCATGAACCTTCTTAATGGCATCTAGAGTGGTGAATCCTTTCCAGAAGGTTTTCAGTTTACTTTGCCCACACCCATTAGAGGAATCACTGTCTATGGCAGCTATAGCCTTATGAAATGTATTTCTTAAATAATAAAACTTGAAAGCTGAAATTGCTCCTTGACCTATGGGCTGCAGAATGGATGTTGTTTTAGAAGGCATGAAAACAACATTGATCTCCTTGTATAATCTCCATCAGAGCTCTTGGGTGACCAGGTGCATTGTCAATGAGCAGTAATATTTTGAAAGGAATCTTTTTTTCTGAACTGTAGGTCTCAACAGTGGGCTTAAAATATTTAGTGAACCATGTTATAAACCGGTGTGCTTTCATCCAGGCTTCGTTTTTTTATTTATAGAGCACAGACAGAGCAGATTTAGCCTAATTCTTTAGGGCCGTAGGATTTTCAGAATGGTAAATGAGCATTGACTTCAACTTAACCCTTTCATTACTACTTTTTTTTTTTTTGATGGCATGTGTTTTCAGTATTGGAATGCATGCTTACTAATTGGGTGTATTTAAATTTTGGTTGGTGTCTTAGTTATCCAGTGCAGCTATAACTGAAATACCACAAGTGGATAGCTTTAACAAAGAGAAATTTATTCTCTTATAGTCTAGTAGGCTAGAAGTCCAAAATCAGAGTGCCAGCTCCAGGAGAAGACTTTCTTTCTCTGTTGGCTCTGGAGGAAGGTCCTTGTCACCAATCTTTCCCTGGTCGAGGAGGTTCTCTGTGCAGGGACCCCAGGTCCAAAGGATGCGCTATGCTCCCGATGCTCCTTTCTTGGCAATATGAAGTCCCCATGTCTCTCTGCTTGCTTCTCTCTTTTATATCTCAAAAGAGATTGGCTCAAGACACAATCCGATCTCATACATTGAGTTTTGCCTCACCAACACGATTGCCACTAATCCCATCTCATCAACATTATAGAGACAGGATTTGCAACACATAGGAAAATCACATTCAGTTGAATCACCTTTCTTGGGAATAGGCATAAATATGGATTCCTTCCAGTCAGTTGGCCAGGAAACTGTCTTCCAAATTTCTTGGCATAGACGAGTGAGTGCTTCCAGTGCTGCGTCATTTGTTGAAACATCTCCACTGATATTTCATCAATTCCTGGAGCCTTGTCTTTCACCAATACCTGCAGTGCAGCTTGGACTTCTTCCTTCAGCACCATCGGTTCCTGATCATATGCTACCTCCTGAAATGGTTGAACGTTAACCAATTCTTTTTGGTATAATGACTCTGTGTATTCCTTCCATCTTCTTTTGATGCTTCCTGTGTTGTTCAATATTTTTTCCCATGGAATCCTTCACTATTGCAACTCAGGGTTGAATTTTTTCTTCAGTTCTTTCAGCTTGAGAAACACTGAGTGTGTTCTTCCTCGTGGGCATACATGTGCCAATTTCCATACACAGAGATAATTGTCCTTTGTGGCTGCTTTGGACCTCATCCTGCTCCCATTCTTGCAAAATTCGATATTGTATTTATTGTAGAAGTCACAGACTTTTAGACCACAGGGATGACATAATTCTACAACATCATTTTACAGCCAATAAGCCCGAGGCCCAGAGAGTGACTTGCTCTGTGTTACTACTACATGTATTAGTTTCTTAGTGCTGCTGTAACAGAAATATCACAAGTGGGTGGCTTTAAGGAACAGAAATTTATTTTCTCACAGTTTAGAAGGCTAGAAGTTCAATTTCAGAGCACTGGCTCTAGGGGAAAGCTTTTTCTCCCTGCCGGCTCTGGAGGAAGGTCCTTGTCTCTTTTCGGCTTCTGTTCCTGGGTTCCTCGCCGATCTTCCTGTGTCTGTGGTGGCATCTATCTTCCCCCATCTGTGCTTCCTTGTGTTCTTTTTATATCTCAGAAGTGGTTGATTTAAAAGACAACCTACGCTGACGTGGCCTCATTAAAATAAAAAAGAAAACCCTATCCCAAATGGGATTACATACACAAATATATTGTCCTTTGCCATCAAGTCAATTCCAACTCATAGGTTTCCTAGGCTGAAATCTTTACGATTTCAGTAGATGTAGTAGTGCTACTTCAGCAGTAGGTCACCAGGTCTTTTCTCCTGCAGAGTGGCTTTGATTTGAACAGCTGACCTTTCAGTTAGCAGCTGAGTGCTCTAACCACCATACTACCAGCGCTCCTCCCCACAAGTATATGGGTTAGGATTGACAACATATATTTTTTAGGGACACAATTCAATCCATAGCACTGCATCATCCAGTTAGGTAATGGGAGAACCAGGATAAGAACTTGTGTGTCCTAACTGAAAGACCCATACTCTTGTAAGAGCTTAGTGGGATGGGGCTGCGATGCCAGACAGGATTCTCTGTAGGTTCTCAGCCGCGAGGTAACATGAGGGCCTGTGTGGGCCACAGGGCCTGGCCTCTGACCCCACTGCACTCTCCAGCCCTGACTGCTCTTGGACCGAGAATTATCCCAGGCTGCCTCTGTAACAATTAACAACGTTCCCAGTGAATTCTTCCCATCCACAAGACTCAGAGATTGCACCAAGGTCAACTCAATGAAAAGTGGATACTGATTGTATTTAGCAATTGATAATAATAGTAATGGCGATGATGATGATATTTGAATTTGTTTACAATGACTATCAACAATACTATTGGTTTATTTTCGTGTCTTAACTTCCTGTTTGATTGCAGTCTCATTGTGGACGAGGACTGTACTAACATACCTATATTTTTCTTTCCTTTGCTGTTAATTTAAAAAAAACCTCATTAGATAATGAGAGGAAAAATGATGGGCAGTAATCCCAACAAACAGCCCCTCCTGCTCCTGTCTGGCATCCACACAAGGTCATTTAATTGGGGCCTCCCAGAGCCCGCGCCACCAGACTCCCCGTTGACATACTGCCATCTGGTGGAGCTGGGCTTTGGGATTGGCTCTCACAGTCTGATGTTGCCAGGGTCTTTACATATATTTGCTCCCCTCTCCTGCTGATTCTCTTGACAGCTGTCTAAATCCAGGGCGAGAACCCTGCAGACCCAGGTCTTGGCAAAATACCAAAAGAGGCAAAATGATGTGATTTTTTCCTGCTTTCCCTGTCAGCCTGGTGTTCTTCTTCCTCCTCGGGATGAAATCTTGAACTTCATTCCCCACGTTCCTTTTATTTGCATAGATGCTACAGTTTACAAATTGCTTCTGAAGCTACTCTTCCGTTTGATTCCCAAACAACTTTTTGGAGCAGGCTGGGCTGAAATATTAACTTCATTCATTGAAAATTTGTCGAATATCAACTGTGCCCAGGTTGGAACTGCGGACGAAACCTGTTGCCATTGAGTTGATTCCAACTCCTAGTAACCCTATAGGACAGAGTAGAACTGCTCCATAAGGTTTCAAGTCCATAAACCCTTGTGGAGGAGTCCTAGTGGTGTAGTGGTTAAGTACTCAGCTGCTAAGCGAAAGGTCAGCCTTTGAACCTACCAGCTGTTCCACGGGAAGAAGATGTGGCAGTCTGCTCTCGTAAAGATTACTGTCCTGAAAACCCTCTAGGGCAGTTCTACTCTGTCCTGTAGGGTTGCTATGAGTCAGAATCAATTCGACAGCAATGGGTTTGGTTTGGCTGTAATCTTTATGGAAGTGGACTGCCACATCTTTCTCTCGAGAAGCAGCTGGTGGGTTTGAACCACCGACTTTTGGTTAGCAGCTGTCATAGTCATCTAGTGCTGCTATAACAGAAAGAGCACAAGTGGATACTTCAACAAACAAAAGTTTATTCACTTGCAGTCTAGCAGGCTAAAAGTTCAAATTCAGGGCATCGGCTCCAGGGGAAGGCTTTCTTTCTTTGTCAGCTCTGGAGGAAGGTCATGTCATCAACCTTCCCCTGGACTAGGAGCTTCTCCTCACAAGAACCCTGGGTCCAAAGGACACACTCTGCTCCCGGCATTGCTTTCTTGACAGTATGAGGTTCCCCCTCTCTGCTTGCTTCCCTTCCTTTTATCTCTTGTAAGATAAAAGGTGGTGCAGGCCACACCCCAGGGAAACTCCCTATACATTGGGTCAGGGACGTGACCTTAGTAAGGGTGTTACATTACACGCTAATCCTCTTTAACCATAGGCAGAGATTATGATTTATAACACATAGGAAAATCACAAAATGGAGGACAACTACAAACACAATACTGGGGATCATGGTCTAACCAAGTCGACACGTATTTTTGGGGGACACAATCCAATCCATGACAGCAGCCAAGCACTTCACCACTGCTCCACCAGGGCTCCTTTAGAAATGGGAATAGAAAAATGAAAAGACCAGGGCGACTTAATTCATTAGGCACAGCAGGCACAGTGCCTGTGGCCCACAATACTTTTAGGGGCCCACGAAAACATTTTAATTTCTCTTAAAATCAGAAGGAAGAAAATGAACTTTTAGGGGGAGGAAAATATTTTATTATATCAATATACTCATCTTTATACCAATGCAAATTTTACTATAAAAACTTAATATTTTTAAAATTAAAATTTGTATATATTTTATGAAGGAAGATGCCCATGAAGACAAAATTGCCTAGGGCCCACAAAAAATCATAATGTGACCCCGGAAAAAACAGGAATAGAATTAGATAGTAAATCAGGCAAATAAACTTAGCGTGGGGCATGAAATGAGGGAGAATTTTAATTTCTGTCTAAATGGGATCGAAACGCATTTGATTGCTCACATCAAAAAAGCCAGAAGTAATTAGACTGGGGGCTTAGGGAACTCCTGGGGAGGAACTGAGCTATGGCCAGTGCTGGGATTTACATGTGCTAGGAGTTTCTGGTAAACTGTTGTAAGGTCCAACAGAGAGCCATTTTCCTAGGAATAGCATGCAGGGGACTTACCAGGAGTTTCCTGGGAGAGAACTCATTCCAAGGAAGAAGAAAACAGCCACAGTGTACTTGAACCAGTAAAAAAGCGCCACCCACACTCCTAGTGGGAGAAATGATTTTATAGGATGCCTGTCACTTGAATTTATTGCCTGTCCAGTTCTATAAAGAGCATCGGAGTGCCAAGCTAAAGTGGTCTTGTTTGTGAGCACTCGTGAGGCCTTGTAACAACTCCCAGAAGCACTCAAGAGAGCGGGTACCTTGCAGTCAGGGCTGCCAGGTACAGTCACACACAGGTCTATGTCCACATAGCTTGCCCAATTGTACAAGGTGGCCTTGTTCACAGGGGCCTGAAGGTTGTTCACTAGGGTGCAAGAGCCAGGGAAACCCATGAGAAGCAATGTCATCATCAATTGCAAAAATTCTGCCACTTGTGGTAGAAATTTAAAAAATTGCAAAACATTTCAAACATAAAGATAACAACTTTATCATTTTCTGAATGTGTTTCGTATTTTTCCAGTTTAAAACAACTCTACTGAGGCAAATTTACATATCATAAAATTCACCCGTTGTCATTATAGCTCAATGATTTTTCAGCGAATTTATTGAGCTGTACTACTGTGATGGTTAAGATTGTGTGTCACCTTGGCTGGGCCAAGATTCTTAGTGTTTTGGCAGTTGTATAATGTTGTGATCACTTCCCTGTTGAAATTTGATGTGTGATCACCCCCATGATGGAATCTGCTGAATGGTACCAGTGGGGACAGGGCCTGTGGCAGCTCACCGCCCCCTTCAGCCTTCATCTCTCCACCTTCTGCTGCCTACTTCCTTCCTGCTTGCCGTGCCAAGGCTTTTGGCTTGTTCTGGATCCTGCAGCTTCCTCTCGTTTATCTGACCTCCATTTCATGGGACTTAAGGTAGCAGCTTACCTGCCGATCTTGGGTTCGCCAGCCCCTGCAGCTATGTGAATCGGGAGAAGATTTGCAGTCTTGCCTGCTAATCTTGGAATTCATCAACCTTCACAGCCTGTGAGCAAGAGCACTGCTCTCTGACCTGCCGATTTTGGGTTCACCAGCCCCTGTGGCTATGTAAATGAGGAAAAGCCCTATCCTGATTGTCTCAGTTGTTTAGTGCTGCTATAACAGAAATGCCACAAGTGGATGCTTTAACAAAGAGAAATTTATTTTCTCACAGTCTAATAGACTAGAAGTCCAAATTCAGGGCATCAGCTCCAGGGGAAGCCTTTATTTGTTGGCTTTGGAGGAAGGTCCTTGTCATCAATCTTTCCCTGGACTAGGAGCTTCTCCACCCAGGAACCCCAGGTCCAAAGGGCATGCTCTGCTCCTGGCACTGCTTTCTTGGTAATATGAGGTCCCCAACCCTCTACTTACTTCCCTTTCCTTTTATCTCTTGTAAGATTGAAGGTGGTACAGGCCACACCCTAGGGAAACTCCTTGTGCATTGGATCAAGGATGTGACCTTAGTATGGATGTTATATCCCATCCTAATCCTCTTTAACCACAGGCAGACATTATGATTTATAACACATAGGAAGATCACAAAATGGAGGACAACCACACAATACTGGGAATCATGGCCTAACCGAGTTGATGCATATTTTGGGGGGACACAATTCAATACGTGACACTGATCCACGGACTTGGGGTGTTTCAGCCTCTACAATCAAGGGAGCTGTTTCCTTCATATAAATCTCTATGTATTTATATACGCTTTACTGATTTTGCCTCTCTAGAGAACCCAGGCTAAGACAGCTACCATTTCTAAAGTCTAGTGTTAGAGCATGTTCATCACCCTAAAAAGTTTCTTTGTGATCCTTCGCAACCAATTCCTGCTCACATCCCCAGTTCAAGGTGACTATTGTCTCTAGAGGTTTGCCTGTTCCGGGAATTTCATATAAATGAAATCGTACAATAGGTAGCCTTTTGTATGTGATTTCTTTCACTTAGCATGTTTGAGATTCATCCATGTTGTAATTTGTATCAATGCTTCACTTCTTTTTTTTTCAAATTGTTTTATTGTGGCAAAAATATGCAGAACAAAACATTTGCCAGTTCAACATTTTTACGTATAGATCGCTATGAGTCGGAATCGACTCGAGGGCACTGGGTAATTCAGAGATATCAACTGGGCTCTAATGTATAAAGACTATCTTGGAAAACATCTTTTGGGGAAACTTTCACATAAACAAATCATAAGCAGAGCCTGAAAGACCCACATAGTTTCCACTTTTATCTTTTTCTGTTAGCATTTAGTAAATAGTAAGATTTGTTGGACCAATGAACACCCCCCCCCCGCCCCCACTGACTGTCGTTACTGAAACCTGAACTAATAATTATTAAGAAAGACAATTCAAATTGTAGAACCATGGTGATTTGGCACTTTTAGCCAATCTTTGAAGAGATTAAGCATTCAATGGTTTTGCCCATTTGTAATGTTAATATATACCGATAATTCTGTGACGTTCCTCGGACTTGGACAGACAAGGCTCTGGCAGCATGCTTATCCATTTTCCCACTTTTCCTCTTGGAACATACGCTGAATAAAACCTTACTTTTTGCTTTACTGTAACGTTGTGGTGATTTTACCCTGGACAATATATGTATACACGCTTCATTGGTTTTGCTCCTCTGGTGAACTCAGCCTGAGACAGTCTAGCTTAAGGTTTATTTATTTTAATCTTTACAAAAAAAGTAACCCATGGTTTCATTGATTTTCTTTATTATTTCTCTTTGTCCTATTTTACTGATTTTTTTGCTCTGATCTTATTTCCTTCCATCTGCTTGCTTTAGGTTTAATTTACTCTTATTGTAGTTTCAGAAGGTGAGAGCTTTTGTTGGTATTAGAGTTTTCTACTTTTCTAGTAAATGTAGTTAAAATTACGAATTTCCCTCTAAACAATGGTTTAGTGCATCCAATGCTTTTAAAACCTAAAAAAAAGATTAAATCATCTGTTCCCTTCCTACTGATTTTTTTCTTACTATTAAGATTTTATTTTGTTGAACATATACACAGCAAAACCTGCCACCATTCAACCATTCTTGACTTAATGATAAGTGATATTGGTTGCATTCTTCATATTGTGCCAACATCCCTCATATTTCTGTGCTAATTGTTTTACTCCCATTGACTTAAATTCCCTATCCCCTAACCTTCTTGTTTATGCTTTAAAATAGCTGCTGTCCATGTGGTCTTGTATAGATAATTTTTAATAGAATGCAATACTCAATTTCTTTTTTTGAGCTAAATGGTTACTTAGTTTAAAGGAGATTTCAGGGGCTGAGGACTGGGGACCATGGTCTCAGAGTACATCTAGATTTTGGCATAAAACAGTTTATAATGAAAATGTTCTACATCCTGCTTTGGTGAGTGGCATCTGGGGCCTTAAAAGCTTGTGAGCGGTCATCTAAGATATTCCACTGCTCCCATCAGAAGCAAAGGAGAAAGAAGAAAACCAAAGACACAAGGGAAAGATTAGTCCAAAGGACTAATGGACCACAAGTACCACAGCCTCCACCAGACTGAGTCCAGCAAAACTGGATGGTGCCGGGCACTACCACCGATGACTCTGACAGGGATTACAGTAGAGGGTTCTGGACAGAGCTGGAGAAAAATGTAGAACAAAATTCTAACTCACACACACAAAAAGGGCAGACTTACTGGTCTGACAGAGACTGGAGAATCTCTGAGAGTATGGCCCCCAGACACCCTTTTAACCTAGTGCTGAATTCACTCCTGAGAGCCACACTTCAGCCAAAGATTGGACAGGCCTATAAAGCAAAATGAGACTTAATGGGCACATTGGCTCAGGGGCAGGGGTGAGAAGGCAGGAGGGGACAGGAAAGCTGGTAATGGGGAACCCAAGGCTGAGAAGGGAGAGTGTTGACATGTTGTGGGGTTGGCAACCAATGTCACAAAACAGTATGTGTATTAATTATTTAATGAGAAACTAATTTGCTCTGTAAAACTTCATCTAAAACTTAATAATAAAAAAAAGAGTTTAAAAAGAAAAAAAGGGAGGTAAGGGATGGGATAGGCAGGTAACAACTGAAGATGACAGGACTGTATCTACACTTGGAGCTTGGAGGTGCCAGGGGCAGAGGAAATGAGCCTGAGGGGAGAGAACTCTCTTGAGTATGTATTTTTGTTGGGTAATAGGGGAGTGAATGTGGATCCTAGAGCCAAGGCATTGCGACCAGGCCAGTTGTCCAATCCCCCTCCCCACATCCCCAAGGGCACTGAGTCAGAGAGATGAGTCATGGAAATGATCAAGGATTTCTCAGCAGCCCTTCCAAGAGGGCAAGACTATAAACAAACACAAACTCAAGAAGAATAAAACCCCAGGAACAAGGGCAGACAAGGTCAATTTGTTGTTAGGGGTGGGGATGAGGCTCACAATAGGTCCAGCCCTGACTGGCTGTTTGGAACAAGTAGGCCCTGGGATAGACTTTCCCTTTTGCACCCTTACCCAGGTTCTGTAAGCCTGATTCTTTTCCTGAGGCAGAGCTCTTGGAGAAGCTCTGGGGGCAGGGTGTTGACCCTGCAAGGATAGGATGTCAGGTGTGGGGGAGATGGCCCAGCAGACCCCAGTGGAAGTCACCAGAGCCTGGTGGGTAAAACAGGGTCATGTCAGTTGTCAAAGGAATTTAATGGCAGCTGGGGTGTTCCACGCTCTGAATCCCCAGACTTCTGTAATGATTCTGAAAAAAAATTAAAAAATTAAGGGATAGTTTTGATTTAAGGTTTAAAGAGTAACTCAGGGCAATACCATATTTTTACACAACTAATGTCGGAGTTCTTTGTCTGCCAACATGTTCCTGTAAAAAAAAATAGCATAGTGCGCTTATGAAAATACCTCTAGGGGGAGGGCGTGGTTGCCAAACAAATAATTGCCTTATTTTCGTAAAAATACAGTAGTCTTGGGTACTCCTCCAGCCTCCGTAGGTCTAGTGAGTCTGGGTTCTTTAAGAATCTAAAGTTTTCTTTCACATTTTCCCCCTTTCTGTCAGGATTCACCTATTGTGTCGTTGATCAGAACGTTTGGTAGTGGTAGCTAGGCATCACCTAGTTATTCTGGTCTCAAGATAGAGGAGGCAGTGATTCACAGAGACACTTTCTCCTGTAGTCCTCTTTCTTCCCTGATTTTTGAATTTCCTCCTTTCTCTTTTGTTCCTGATGGATAGAGATCAATAGTTGTATTTTAGATGGCTGCTTATAGGTTTTTAAGACCCCAGACACCATTCACCATACTAGGAGGTAGAACATAAACTTTAAGAACTATATTTTGCCAATTGAGTCAATTGTTCCATGAGACCATGACCCTAAGCGTTCAAACCATGAAAACTAATCATGTGAGGTGACTAGTTATGTCTAATTAGTATCAGCATCTGTAGCTCCCTTTTTTTTTTTTGGTTGTTGTTGCAAAATTATATGTCACATACCAAAAAACCAAACCCACTGCTCTTGAATTGACTCCAATTCATAGAGATCCCATGGAGTTTGCAAGGCTGTAAATCTTTATGGAAGCAGAATGCCACATCTTTCTCCCGTGGAGCAGCTGGTGGGTTTGAACCATTGACCTTTTGGTAAGCAGCCAAGTGCTTTAACCACTGAGCCACCAGGGCTCCTTATATATAACACAACATTTGCCAATTCGTCCTTTTTCTTGTGTACATCTTATTGACATCAGTTACGTTAGTCAAGCTGTGCAAACGTTACCAACATTTGGTGCCACCTTTCCCATCACCATGAACAAAAAGTGACTACTACCTAGGAGATGCTTCCTGTCTTCCCTCCCACCCTTATGTCTGGTAATCACCGATGAACACACTTGTCATTTCATGGAAGTGAGAATATATAATATTTGCCTTTTTGTAACTGACTTATTTTGCTCAACGTAATGTCTTCCAGATTCATTCACGTTTCGGGAACTCATTTTTCTTTATGGTTGAGTAGTATTCCATTGTATATATATACCACAACTTTCTTATTCATTCATCCATTGGTGGGCGCTTAGATTGTTTCCATCTTTTTGCTTTTGTGAACAGTACACGTTTGTTTGTGTCATGTCTGTTAGATCCCAAGGGTATGGAATCTAATAGGAGTGGAATTGCTGAATCATGTAGTATAGATCCATTTTTAGTTTTTTGGTCTTGTTAATCCTTTCAATTGTTTTTCTGTTTTCTATTTCATTTAGTTCAGCTCTAATTTTTAGTATTTGATTTCTTCTGGTGCCCGTGGGTTTCTTTTGTTGCTCTCTTTCTATCTGTTCAAGTTGTAGGGATAATTCTTTGATTTTAGCCCTTTCTTCTTTTTGGATGTGTGCATTTATTGATATAAATTGGCCTCTGAGCACTGCTTTTCCTGTGTCCCAAAGGTTCTGATAGGAAGTGTTTTCATTCTCATTGGATTCTATGAATTTCTTTATCCCATCCTTAATGTCTTCTATAATCCAGTCTTTTTTGAGCAGGGTATTGTTCAGTTTCCAAGTGTTTGATTTCTTTCCCCTGCTTTTTTCTGTTATTAATTTCCACTTTTGTGGCCTTAGGGTCAGAGAAGATGCTTTGTAATATTTCAATGTTTTGGATTCTGCTAAGGCTTGCTTTATGACCTAATATGTGGTCTATTCTAAAGAATGTTCAATGTGCACTAGAAAAGAAAGTATACTTGGTTGCTGTTGAGTCGAGTGTTCTGTGTAAGTGTATGAGGTCACGTTGGTTATTGGGGCATTTAGATCCTCCATGTCTTTAGTGAGCTTCTTTCTGGATGTCCTGTCCTTCACTGAAAGTGGTGTGCTGAAGTCTCCTACTGTTATTGTGGAGCTGTCTATCTCACGTTTCAATGCTGTTGAAGTTTGTTTTATGTGTCTTGCAGCCCTGTCACTGGGTGCATAAATATCTAATATGGTTATATCTTCTTAGTGTATTGTCCCTTTAATCATTATATAGTGTCCTTCCTTATCCTTTATGATGGATTTAACTTTAAAGTCTATTTTGTCAGAAATTAATATTGCCACTCCTGCTCTTTTTTGATTGTTGTTTGCTTGATATATTTTTTTCCATCCTTTAAGTTTTAGTTTGTTTGTGTTTCTAAGTCTAAGGTGTGTCTCTTGTAGGTAGCACATAGACGGATCTCGTTTTTTAATCCATTCTGCCACTTTCTGTCTCTTTATTGGTGCATTTAGTCCATTTACATTCAGGGTAATTATGGATAGGTATGAATTTAGTGCTATCACTTTGATGTCTTTTTTTGTGTGTTGTTGACAGTTTCTTTTTCCCACTTGATTTTATGTGCTGAGTAGGTTTTCTTTTTATATTGTCCTTTCCTCATATTTGTTGTTGTTGATTTTGTTTCTGCTGAGTCTGTATTTTTCCCTTGTATTTTATTTTGATGAGTAGGATAGTTTGTCTCCTTTGTGATTACCTTATTATTTACCCCTATTTTTCTAAATTTAAAACTAACTTTTATTTCTTCTTATCACCGTTATCTTCCTCTCCATATGGAAGGTGTATGATTACATTTCTTAGTCCCTCTTTTTTTTTTTTCTTTATTATTTTAATGTTGTCTTCTTTTATGTAATAACATCACTGTTACCCTGTTTTGGCCTTTTTTTTTTAATAATCTTGCTTTGTTTTTTTGGATTTCCCTGTCTGGGTTGGCTTCTGGTTGCTCTGCCCAGTGTTCTAGTCTTGGGTTGATACCTGATATTATTGGTTTTCTAACCAAAGAACTCCTTTTAGTATTTCTTGTAGTTTTGATTTGGTTTTTACAAATTCGCTAAACTTGTGTTTATCTGGAAATGTCTTAATTTCACCTTCATATTTAAGAGACAGTTTTGCTGGATATATGATTCTTGGCAGGCAATTTTTTTCCTTCAGTTTTTTAAATATGTCATCCCATTGCCTTCTTGCCTACATGGTTTCTGCCGAGTAGTCTGAGCTTATTCTTATTGGCTCTCCTTTGTAGGTGACTTTTTGTTTATCCCTTGCTGCTATTATAATTCTCTATCTTTAGTTTTGGCAAGTTTGATTATAATATGTCTTGGTGACTTTCTTCTAAGATCTACCTTATGTGGAGTTTGATGAGCATCTTGGATAGATATCTTCTCATCTTTCACAGTATCAGGGAAGTTTTCTGCTAACAAATCTTCAACAATTTTCTCTGTATTTTCTGTTATCCCTCCCTGTTCTGGTACTCCAATCACTCGTAGGTTATTTCTCTTGATAGAGTCCCACATGATTCTTAAGGTCTCTTTATTTTTTAGATTCTTTTATCTGATTTTTCTTCAAATATATTAGTGCCAAGAGATTTATCTTCAAGTTCAGAAATTCTAGCTTCTACTTGCTCAATTCTGCTCCTCTGACTTTCTATTGAGTTGTCTAATTCTGTACTTTTATTGTTAATCTTCTGAATTGCTGATTGCAGTCTGTCTATGGATTTTTCCAACTTATTACACTTTTCACTATGTTCCTGAATAATCTTTCTAATTTCTTCAGTTGCTTTATCTGTGTGTTCCTTGGCTTGTTCTGTGTATTGCCTCATTTCCTTCCTGATGTCTTGAAGGGTTCTGTATATTGAACTTTTGTGTTCTGCATCTGTTAATTCCAGGAATGCACTTTCATCTAGAAGATCCCTGGATTCTTTGTTTTGAGAGCCTGTTGAGGTGATAATGGTCTGTTTCTTTATGTGACTTGATATTGACTGTTGTCTCCGAGCCATCTATAAATTATTGTATTACTTTATGCTTGCTTACTGTGTTGTAGCTGCTTGCTTTGTTTTGTTTTGGTATACCCCTATGGGTTGCTTGAGTGAGCTAGCTTGATTATTTTCACCTCTGGAGCTCTGGTGTCCTGTCCCCAGCTGGATGGAGCTGTTATCACATATATCAGTTTAGGAGTCCATTCAGTTTTCTTATATAAATTCAGCTCAGGTTTCCAGGTAGCTGATCATCAAATGTGTGGTACAGGCTCTCTCCTACAGTCTTAGAGGGGCAGAGGTGATTGGCATATATACCGGTACATGATTGCAGCAGCGGTCACCCTCTGAACAAGGCAGGTGGCTGAAAGCCGACCCCCAAGTATCTCTGAGGAAAATGCATCTCTGTTCCCTAGAGTGTGCTGGTGGGTGGGTTCTGCAGAGGGACCATGGGCACCCAAGGTTTTTGGTTGTAAGGGACTGGGAAGTACCAGTTATCTTTGGACCCCTGTCACAGGTGGCTGGGTGACTTGAGTGGACCTACCAGTCCTTAGGTCCCAGATGTGGGTAGGTGAGGACCTTGTTTAATAGGGAAAGCAATGTCAAACGTCAAACACCCATCTCTCCACTGCACAGCTGAAATGGTTGGAGTTTGCCAACAAGGGTCTATTCTCTTGAAATAGGCCCGCACAGGTCCATGCAGAAGGGAAAGGTGCTCAAGGTCCACAAATGGTTTATGCCTGGACAGGAGCCGCTTCTGCCCTGAGCTCCCCTGGTTAATGGAGCTAGCAAATTATCTTTTCCCTCCATTTGCAAATTTTTTCCTTCCCCAAGGCTGGGAGAATGGCTCTAGGTGCTCACCAGGGTCTAACGCAGGCCCAGGGATTCAGCCGCCTAAGCCAGCTTGGGGTGGGTGGGGCACGGTAAAATATACGCAAGTACTTAGCTTTTGCCCTGAGCGCTGTTCTCCTAAGGTTCTGGAGGTGTGAGGAGGCTGTGTGGCTGGCTGCTTCTCCCTGAGGAAACTGCAGCTGAACGCTAGTACCAGCCCGCCGCCACCGCCGCAGCCGCCACCGCTCCAGGAATGGTGCCTGAGGGCTTCCAGCGATTCAGGTCCAGTAACTCCTCTCCACTTCTGAACAGTCTCTTCCTTCCCCTGCCCCTCAGTTCGTTGTCTAAGCTTGCTTTTGATGCTCAGAGCTCCCAGCTTGTCACAAATATACTCGTTTCACTTGTTTTTTCAGGTCTTTGTTGTAAAGAGGGCTCGCTGGAAGCACCTGTCTATTCCTCCATCTTGGCTCCGCCTCCCATTTTTAGTTTTTTGAAGAACCAACACAATTTTCCACAACGGCTGTACCATTTTGCGTTCCAGCCAGCAATGGATAAGGGTTTCAGTTGCCTCACATCCTTGCCAACATTTGTTATTTTTTTGTTCTAGCCATCCTAGTGGGATTGAAATTATATCTCATTGTGATTTTGATGTGCATTTCTCTGATGGCAAATGACATTGAACATCTTTCTGTGTGTTTGTTGGCCATTTCAATATCCTCTCTGGTGAAGTGTCTGTTTATGTCCTATGCCCGTATTTTGATTGGGTTATTTGTCTATTTGTCATTATTGAAGTTTTATATGTATTTGTGGAGACCCTGGTGGTGTAGTAGTTAAGTGCTATGGTTGCTAACCAAGAGGTCTGCAGTTCGAATCCGCCAGGTGCTTCTTGGAAACTCTGTGGGGCAGTTCTACTCTGTCCTATAGGGTCGCTATGAGTCAGAATCGACTCAACGGCAATGGGTTTTTATATGTATTTTAGGTATCATACCATTATGGGTTATATTATTCCTGAAGATTTTTTCCCAGTCTATAAGTTAACCTTTTACTCTTTTGAAAAAGTCTTTTGATGAACATAAGTGTTTAATTTTTATGAGGTCCTAGTTATATATCTTGTTTTCTGGAGCTCATGCATTTGTTGTTGTGTTTGATAATCTACATGAAAAAAAATAAGTCTCATAGCTCTGTTCCTATATTTTATTCCAAGACATTTTTGGTTTTAAATTTAACATTTAAGTCCTTCCCTGATCCATTTTGAATAATTTTTCTGTATGGCATGAGGTGTAGATCTTGTTTCATTTTTCTTCATGCAGAAATCCAGTTTTGGCAGCATCATTTTTTAAAGACACTGTTCCTTTTCCATTGAATGGATTTAGCTCCCTTGTTGAAAATCAATTGACCAGGTATATTTGGATTTATTTCTGGGTTTTCAATTCTATTCCATTGGTCTATATGTCTATCATTAAACCAGCACCAGGCTATTTTGATTACTGTACCTATGTAATTTTTTTCTTTTTTTAAATTGTACTTTAGATGAAAGTTTACAGAACAAACTAGTTTCTCATTAAAAACTTAGTACGCATATTGTTTTATGAGGTTGGTTAACAACCCCACAACATGTCAACATTCTCCCTTCTTGACCTTGGGTTCCTTTTTATCAGCTTTCTTGTTCTCTCCTGTCTTCTAGTCCTTGCCCCTGGGCTGGTATGCTCTTTTAGTCTTTTTTTGTTTTATGGGCCTGTCTAATCTTCGGCTAAAGGCTGAACCTCAGGAGTGACTTCATTACTGAGCTAAAAGTGTGTCTGGGGGCCATACTCTTGGGGTTTCTCCATTCTCTGTCAGACCAGTAAGTCTGGTCTTTTTTTGTGACTTAGAATTTTGTTCTACTTTTTCCTCCAGTTCTGTCTGAAAACCTCTATTGTGATCCTGTCAGAGAAGTCAGTAGTGGTAGCCAGGCACCATCTACTTGTACTGGACTCAGTCTGGTGGAGACCGTGGTTGATGTAGTCTATTAGTCCTTTGGAAGAATCTTTCCCTTGTGTCTTTAGTTTTCTTCATTCTCCCTTGCTCCCAAAGGGTTGAGACCAGTGTTGTATCTTAGATAGCAGCTCACAGGCTTTTAAGACCCCAGGCACTATTCATCAGAATGGAATGTAGAACATTTTCTTTATAAACTATGTTACGTCAATTGAGCTACATGTTCCCTGAGACATGGTCCCCACAGCCGTCAGCCCAGCAATTCAGTCCCTCAGGGAGTTTGGTTGTGTCTATAAGCTACCATGACCTTGTCTTGTATTGTGTACTGTTTTACCCTTCACCAAAATTACCACTTGTCTATTGTCTATTTTGTGTTTTTCCATCTCCACCCATCCCCTCCCTCGTAAACATCCAAGACTGTTTCATTTTGTGTGTAAACCTTTTCGTGAGTTTGTGTAGTAGTGGTCTCATACAATATTTGTCTTTTTGTGATTGACTTATTTCACTCAGCATGATGCCCTCCAGGTTCATCCATGTTATGAGATGCTTCACAGATTCGTCATTGTTCTTTATTGTTGCATAATATGCCATTGTGTGTATGTACCACAGTTTGTTTATCCATTCATCTGTTTGTGGACATCTAGGTTGTTTTCATCTTTTTGCTATTGTGAACAATGCTGCAGTGAGCATGGGTGTACATATGTCTATTCATGTGACGACTCTTATTTCTCTGGGATATATTCCCTGGTGGTGTAGTGGCTAAGTTCTATGGCTGTTAACCAAGAGTTTGGCAGTTCAAATCCACCAGGCGCTCCTTGGAAACTCTATGGGGTAATTCTATTCTGTCCTGTAGGGGCACTATGAGTCAGGATTGACTCGACGGCAGTGGGTTTGGTTCAGTTTGGTTATATTCCTAGGAGGGAGACTGCTGGATCGTATGGTATTTCTATTTCTAGCTTTCTAGGGAAGTGCCGTATCGTTTTCCAAAAAGGTTGTACCATTTTGCATTCCCACCAGCAGTGCATAAAAGTTCCGATCTCCCTGCAGCCTCTCCAACATTTGTTATTTTCTGTTTTGTTGATTCGTGCCAGTAACGTCAGGGTGAGATGGTATCTCGTTGTGGTTTTGATTTGCATTTCCCTGATGACTAGAGATCATGAGCATTTCCTCATGTGTCTATTGGCGGCTTGAATGTGTTCTTTAGTGAAGTGGCTTTCATATTCTTTGCCCATCTTTTAACTGGATTATTTGTGTTTTTCTTGTAGAGGTGTTGGATTTTCTTATAGATTTTGGAGATTAGAACTTTATCTGATTTGTAATAGACAATTTTTCCCCCCAGTCCGTAGGTTCTCCTTTTACTGTTTTGGTGAATTCTTTTGACGAACATGTATTTAATTTTTAGAAGATCCCAGTTATCTACCTTACTTTCTGGAGTTTGTGTGTTGTTGGTTATGGTTTGTATCCTGTTAATGCCACGTATTAAGGCCTCTGGTGTTGATCCTATTTTTTCTTCTATGAACTTCATAGTTTTTGGTTTTATATTTAGTCTTTGATCCATTTTGAATTAGTTTTTTTTATATGATGTGAGATATGGGTCCTGTCTCATTTTTTTGCAGATGGACTTTCAGTTTTGCCAGCACCATTTTTTAAAAAGATTGTCTTTTCCCCCATTTGATGGACTTTGAGTCCTTGTCGAAGATCAGGTGACCGTAGGTGGATGGGTTTACATTTGGGTTCTCAATTCTGTTCCATTGGCCAATGCATCTGTCATTGTACCAGTACCATGCTGTTTTAACTACCGTAGCTCTATAGTACCTTCCGAGGTCAGGTAGTGTGAGCCCTCCTACTTTATTCTTTTTCTTTAATAGTGCTTTACTTATTCAGGGCTTCTCCCTTTCCATATAAATGATTAGTTTTCCTTATTAATGGTTAGTTTTTCCATCTCTTTAAAGAATGTTGTTGGTATTTCAATTGGGATTGCATTGCATTTGTAAGTTGCTTTGGATAGAATTGCATTTTTACAATGTTGGGTCTATCTTCCATGAGCATGGTATGTTTTTCCACTTATGTAGATCTCTTTTGGTTTCTTGCTGTAGTGTTTTGTAGTTTGTTTTGTTTAGGTCTTTTACATCCCTGGTTAGATTTATTCCTAAGTATTTTATTTTTTTAGGGGTTATTATAAATGGTATTGTTTTCGTGATTTCCTTTTCATTGCTCTCTTTACTGGTTAAAAAAACCGGTTATAGGAGTCCAGATGATTTTTGTATGTTTATCTTGTATCCTGCTGCTCTGCTGAATCTTTCTATTAGTTCCAGTAGTTTTCTCATGGAGTCTTTTGGGTTTTCTATGTATAGCATCATACAATCTGTAAATAGGGACAGTTTAACTTCTTCATTACCAATTGCATGCCCTTTATTTCTTTTTCTTGCCTTATTGCTCTAGCTAGGACTTCCAGCATACTGTTAAATAGGAGTAGTGATAAAGGACATCCTTGTCTTGTTCCTGTTCTCAAGAGGAATGTTTTCAGCCTCTCTCCATTAAGAATGATGTTGACCATTGTTTTTGCATAGATGCCCTTTCTTATGTTGAGAAATTTCCCTTCTATACCTATTTTATTGAGAGTTTTTAACAGGAATGGGTGTTGGACTTTGTCAAATGCCTTTTCTGCATCAATTGAGATGATCATGTGATTCTTTTGTCTCCCTTTATTTATGTAATAGATTACATTGATTGATTTTCTAACATTGAACCATCTTTGCATACCTGGTATGAATCCTACTTGGTTGTGGTGTTTTTTTTTTTTTTTTGATAGGATGCTGAATTCTATTAGCTACAATTTTGCTGAGAATTTTTGCATCTATATTCATGAGAGATATCGGTGTGTAATTTTCTTTTTTTGTGGTGTCTTTGCCTGGTTTTGGTATCAGTGTTCTGCTGGCTTCATAGAATGAATTCGGTTGTATTGCTTCCTCTTCTAGGTTCTGAAACAGTTTGAGTAGTACTGGTGTAAGCTTTCCTCTAAATGTTTGGTAGAACTCTCCAGTGAAGCATCTGGGCCAGGGCTTTTTTTTGTTGGGAGATTTTTTTTTTTTTTTTTAATTACCTTTTCAATCTTTTCTCTTATTATGGGTCTGTTCAGATTTTCAACATCATTTTGTGTTAGTTTCGGTAGGTAGTGTGTTTCTAGAAATTTGTCCATTTCCTTTAGGTTTTCAAATTTGTTGGAGTTTGGTTTTTCATAATACTCTGTTATGATCCTTTTTATTTCAGTTGGGTATGTTGTAATGTCCCCCATTTCATTTCTTATTTGGGTTATTTGCATCCTCTCCTGTTTTTCTTTTATCAGTTCGGCCAGTGGTTTTGTCTATTTTGTTGATCCATTCAAAGAACAAACTTTTGGTTTTGTTGATTCTTTCTACTGGTTTTCTAGTCTCCATTTCATTTCTTTCTGCTCTGATCTTTATTTTTTCCTTTCTTTTAGTGGCTGTGAGCTTTTTTTGCTGTTCTGTATTTGTTCAAGTTGTGTAGCTAATGTTTTGATTTTGTCCCTTTTTTCTTTTTTGATTTGTGCATCTAGTGCTATAAATTGACCTCTGAGGACTGCCTTTGCTGTGTTCCAAAGGTTTTGGTATGATGTGTTTTCATTACCATTTGATTCTAGGAATTTTTTGATTCTATCTCTGATTTCCTGTATTACTCAGTGGTTTTTTAGCATGATGTTATTCAGTTTCCATGTAATTGATCTTTTTCCCTTGTTCTTCCTGTAGCTGATTTCTACCTTGATGGTATTGTGGTCAGATAATGTACTTTATATTATCTCAAAGTTTTGGATTTTCTTGAGGGTTTCTCTGTGGTCTAAGATGTGGTCTATTCTAGAGAACATTCCATGTATGTTGGAAAAGAATGTTTACTTTGGCAGCTGTTGGGTGGAGTGTTTTATATATGTCTATGAGGTCCAGTTGGCTATTTTGCCTTACAGCTCTTCTGTATCTTTGTTGAGTTTCTTTCTAGATGTTCTGTCCTTTATTGAAAGTGGTGTGTTGAAGTCTCCTGCTATTACTGTGTAACCATCAATTTCTCTTTTCAGTGCTGTTAGAGCTTGTCTTATGTATTTTGGAGCCTTGTCATTGGATGCCTAGACGTTTATTATGGTTATGTCTTCATGATGGATTGCCCCTTTAATCATTATACAGTGTCCTTCTTTGTCTTTTTTGGTAGATTTTGTTTTAAAGTCTATTTTATCTGAAATTAGTATTGCCAATCCTCCTCTTTTTTGGTAGCTATTTGCTTGATATATTTTTTTCCATCCTTTGATTTTAATAAATTTACATCTTTGTTTCTAAGGTGTGTCTCTTGTAGACAGCATATTCATGGATCCGGTTTTTTTTTTTAATCCATTCTGTCACTCCATGTCTCTTTATGGGTGCGTTTAGGCCATTTACCTTCAGTGCAATTATTGACAGGTGTGAGTTTATTGCTGTCATTTTGTAATGCTTTTTTTTTTGTGGTACTGACGTGTTCTTTGTTCCTCTTACTCTCCTGTGCTAAATTCCTTTGGTTCGCGGATTTTTTTTCATTTCTTTTGTTTTTGTAGATTTTGTTTTTACTGAGACTTTATGTTTTTCTTCATTTTGATGAGTAGATTTGTGGTTACCTTGAAATTTACCCTTATCTTCCTAGGTTTGAACCAGACTGTTATTACTTGGTAATGCCTTGCCTTCCTCTCCATTAGAAAGTTCTAAACCTATAGCATTTATTACCTCTTTTATTGTTCTGATGTTGTTGTCATTTATAGATTAACCTCTCTGGTTGCCTGCTGTAATTCTTTTGGTTTTGGATAGTCCTTGATAGTTCATTTCCTATGTCAATATCTGGCTGCTGCAATCTTGCATCCTAGCTTCAGGCTGTGTTCTGATGTTGTGTTTGCTCAGACTGAAGGACTCCCTTTACTAATTCTTGTAAGTTTGGTTTTTACATATTCCCTTAATTTCTGTTTATCTGGAAATATTCTAATTTCACCATCATATTTGAATGAGAGTTTTGCAGGATATATTAGTCTTATTTGGCAATTTTTTTTCTTTCAAGGTTTTATATATGTCACCACATTGCCTTCTTGCCTGCATGGTTTCTGCTGAATAATCAGAGCTTAGTCTTATTGTTTCTTCTCTCTATGTGACTTTTTGTTTTTCTCAAGCTGCTCTCAGGATTCTTTCTTTGTCTTTGGTTTTAGTGAGTGTGATTATAATTTGCCTTGGTGATTTTTGGGGGGGGGGGGCTATCCTACATGGGGTTCATTGATCTTCTTGGATGGTCAGCTTTTCATCTTTCGTGATATTAGGCAAGTTTTCCGTCAGCAATTTTTCAATGATCCCCTCTGTGTTTTCCATTTTCTCCCCCTGTTCTGGAACTGTGATCACTCACAAATTTTGCTTTTGATTGTATCCCATATAATTCTCAGGGTTTCTTCATTTTCCTTCATTCTTTTTCTGAATTTTCCTCAAACAGAGTTGTATCCAAGTTTTGGTCTTCAACTTTGCTGATCCTCTCTTCCATTGTTTCAAATCTGCTCCTCAGTCCTTCTATGACACTGTCCATTTCTGAAATCTTGTTTATCTTTTGGATTTCTAGTTGTTGTTTTTGTGTGATTTCTAGTTGTGAATTTGTTTTGGTGTTTTGTTTGTGTATTATTTTCCTCAATTCTTCCATTTTCTCGTCTGTATTTTCCATGAATTTGTCTGCCTTTTCCATGAATTTGTCTATTTTTCCCTCACTTTTGTCTGCTTTTTGCTTCAACTCTTGGATAACTCTGAATATTAGAGATTTGAATTCCCTGTCAGGTAGGTCTAGTGCCTTTTCTTCTATTGTAAAATCATCTGGTATTTTATTTTGGACACCTACTAGAACCTTTCTGTCCTTTTTAATATGTTTTGATATTGTCTACTCTCTTTGGGACATTCAGTAGTTATTTTCTTCATTTATTGATTGTAGATTTGTTGTTTCATCCTGCTTTTCTGTTTTATTTGGTTATGTCAGAGCAGGCTGGCTGTACACTCTTTTTTTTTTGCTCATCTGTGGGCACAATAATTTTCACTTTGTCCAATGGGCAAGGCCTGTTACTCAGCTATGGTGCAGTAGGGCAGGTCCAGCTGAAGGGGAGGGGCTGAAATAGGTTGTTTGTGGCATGTACTAGGGCCAACAGGGTGGGCAAGGAATCAGTGGAGGGCAGGTTTCAGTAGGCTGTGCCTGTGCTGGTTGGTGGTGTGATTTTCAGTGCAAAGCGCAGAGAGGCAGGTAGGAGGGGAGACGTTGCAATGTGTGGAGCTAAGATGGGTATGGGAAAGAGGAGAGAGAAGAGAGAGAAACAAGAGCTAGAACCAAACAAATGAATTACTAAGGGAGCTTGCCATTGGAATGGGAAGATGAGAAAGTGAGCAATGGAGAAAAACAAAAGGGAGTAAAAGAAAAAGGGAAAAAGAAACATAAATAAACCAATTAAAAATGGAAAAAACAAACAAACAAACAGAGAAGCCTCTGGGGATCCTGCCAGTGTGGCTGAGAAGACCAGGGAAGTTGCTCCTAGGCCGCTCGGTACAGCCTGGCTAGAACAGGTAGAGATGTCACACAGAGCCAGGTATTCAGGAGACAGGAAACGAATGTAAGTATTGAGAGATGAGAAACAGAAATGAAGAAAGACCAGAAGGAAAAAGAAAAGAAATGCCCTCAGGGATGCCACTAGTGCAGCTGCACAGACCGGGGAAATTACTCGCAAGCCACACAGTGCAGCCCAGATACATGGGCTCCCAACCCTCAAAAAGAAGAAGAAAACAAACAAAGCAAAAAAAAAAAAAAAAGCCCTGGGGATCCCACCAGTGTGGTGATGGGCCAGGGAAGTTGTTCCCCAGTCGAGCAGTACTTCACAGCCTTTCAAGAAGCAAAGATGGCATACGGAATGAGGTGTTCAAGAGAACGAAGGAGGAGGTGGTGAGAGGCACGGAAGAAACCGAAAGAAGTGGGAAAAAGCAACATCAGCAACAAACAAAGAGTGCTCCAGAAGCTGGCCAGTATGGGTGGGTGAATCCAACTGGCAAGGGGCCAAAGCCAGTGCCTCTCAGCCAAGAGACTGTGGCTGGTGGGAATCAGAGGAGGCCGAGCAGCTGGGGGGCGAAATGGGGGGGGGTGGAAAAGCATATATCGCTGCTTACCAGGTGCTGTGTCTCCTGCTGGGAGCTCCTGTAAGCTGCTTTCCTGTACTTCCTGTCCACCAATCTTCAGTGCAGGCAGGGCAAATCCAAGAGGCATGGACCCTGTACTTCTCAGCCAGTCAAGTGACCACAGAAAGCTATGAAGTGGAGGAGGTTGAGCTGGGGATATAAAGATGGGAGGTGGGAGAGTGTATATCACTGGTTACCAGGTATTCTGTCTCCTGCTGGGCACTCCATGAAGCTGCTTTTCCATATTCCCTGTCTGCTGCCAGTCTCCTACAGGAGTCCAAGGTGGTGAATCCACGCTATGTTAGCTGATAGGGGACCGCTGCACTTATCTCTCCTCACTCGAATTTCTTATTCCATTCCATGCTTGGCTGTGTTCTTTATCTTTTCATTTGATGCTTAGGGTTCAAGGATTGATGTTTGTTTCTGTTTTACTTAGTTTTTGGGTCTTTGCTGTGGAGGGACAGCATGGTGCTTCCATGTTGGCCAGAAGTCTGTAATATGTTTTGAAGTTGGAAAGTGTAAGGCCTCCTACTTTGTTCTTCAAATTGCTTTGGCTATTCAGAATCTCTTCATATAAAACTGAAGATTAGGTTTTCCATTTCTGTAAATAATGCTATTGGAATTTTGGTTGGAATTGTGTTGTATCTCTAGATTGCTTTGGGTAGTACTGACATCTTGACTATATAAAGCACTTCAATCCATGTGCACAGAGCATCTTTCCATCTATTTATGTCTTCTTTAGTCTTTCAGCAGTGTTTTATAATTTTCATTGACTTAGTCTTTCACATTTGTGATTGTAAGGTTGTGTGTCAGTCTGGTTTGGCGATGGTTCTTAGTGGTTTTGCAATCATGATATGATTTGGGAGTCATATGATGATGTGATCACTTCCATGATGAGATTTGATATAATGTGATCACTTTCATGATGGTATCTGCTGTGAGTAGCCAATAAATTGAAAGAGAGTTTCCTTGAGGGTATGGCCTGCATTAAATATGAGTGGAATTTCTGGTAAGGCTCACGGGCTTTTGCTCACATTGGATCCTATAGCTGGCTCCTGTTTGTCTGACCTCTGGTTCTTGGGACTTGAGCTAGCAGCTTATCTACTGTCTAGCCTGCTGATCTTGGGATTTGTTGGTCTTCGCAGCCTTTGAGCTGGAGCCCTGCTGTCTGACTTGCCAATCTCGGGGTTCACCAACCCCTGAGGCTATGTGAACCAGAAGAAGCCTCCAGCCTGATCCATGTTCCAGCTTCTACAACTGTGTGAGCCATTTTCCTAATATAAATCTCTCTATATATTTATAAGCTTTACTGGTTTTGCTTCTCTAGAGAACCCAGCTTAAGACAACATCTTTGCGTAAATTTGTTCCTAGATAATTAACTTTCTTAGATGCTAAATGGAGTTGTTTTCTTAATCTCCTTTTCATTTTCTCATTGCTGGTGTATAGAAACCAAATTTATTTTTGTATATTGACCTAAAACTTTGCTAAATCCCTCTATTAGTTCTAAAAGCTTTTTGGTTGATTCTTTGGGATTTTCTGTATAAAGGATCATGTTATTTGCAAGTAGAGATAGTTTTACTTCTTCCTTTACAAATTGCATGCCTTTTATTTCTTTTTCTTGCCTTATTGCTTTGGCTTAGACTTCCAGGACAGTATTGAACAGGAGTGGTAAGAGCGAGCATTTTGTCTTGTTCATGTTTCAAGGGAAAACTCTCTGTCTTTCTCCATTAAGTATGATGTTGGCTGTTGATTTTTATAAATGTCCTTAATGATGGAAACTCCCTTTTATTCCTATTCTGTTGAAATTTTTTATCAAGAAAGGGTGCTGGATTTTATCAAATGCCTTTTCTTAGTCAATTGAAATGATCATGTTCTTTTCCTTTGTTCTATTAATGTAGTATATTATACTGATTTTCTAATGTCAAACCAACATTACATTCCAGGAATAAATTCCATTTGATCATAATGTATAATTCTTTTCATATACTGTTGGATTCTGTTTGCTAGTATTTTATAGAAAATTTTGGCATCTATGTTCATAAGGGATATTGGCCTGTAGTTTTCTTATGCTCTCTTTGCCTTTTATACCAGGATTTTTTTTTTTTAATATCAGCTTCACAGAAAGCCTTGGGGAGTTTCCTTCCTCTTCTACTTTTTGGAAGAGTTTGAACAGGATTAGTGTCAGTTCTTCTCTAAATGATTGGTAGAATTTCCCAGTGAAGCTATCTGATCCTAGACTTTTCTCTATTGCGAGGTTTTTTATTGTTGATTTAATATCTTATCTGTTGCAATTTTCTGCATCCTTTTAAGTCAGATTAGGTAGGTTATGTGCTTCTAGGAATTTGTCCATTTCATTGAAGTTACCAAGTTTGTTGGAGTACAGTTGTTCGTAGTATTTTGTTATACTCCTTTTTACTTTCATTGAGTCAATTGTAACGGCTCCACTTTTGTTTTTATTTTTGGTTATTTGCATCTTCTCTCTTTGTTTCTTTATCATCCTAGCTAATGGTTTGTCAGTGTTATTGATCTTTTCAAAGAACCAACTTCTGGGTTTGTTGATTCTCTCTATTGTTTTTCTATTCTCTATTTTATTTATTTCTGTTCTGATATTTATTATGTCTTTTGTTCTAGTAACTTTAGGTTTAATTTGCTCTTCTTTTTCTAGTTCCTCAAGTTGTAGTGTTTGACTATTTATTTAAGACCTTTCTTCTTTTTTAATGTAGGTGTTTATTGCTATAAATTTCTCTCTGAGGATTGTCTTCACTGCGCCCCATAGTTTTGTTATGATGTGTTTGCATTTTCATTTATCTCCAGGTATTTTTTTAATTTCACTTTTGATTTCTTCCTTGAAGAAGTTTAGTAGCGTGTTGTTTAGTTTTCATGCATTTGTGTTTTCTAGTTGTACTTCTGCTATTAATTTATAATATTATTCCTTTGTTGTTGGAGAAGATACTTGGTATAATTTCAATCTTTTAAAATTTGTTCAGACTTGTTTTGTGACCTAGCACATGGTTTATTCTGGAAAATGATCCATGTGCACAGGAGAAAAATGTATACTGTTCTGATGATGGTTGGAGTGTTCTATATATGTCCATTAGGCTTAATTGGTTTATGGTGCTTTTTAAGTCCTCTGTGTCCTTACTAGTCTTCTTTTTAATGTACTGTCCAGAATTGAAAGTGGCTCATTGAAGTTCCCAACTATTATTGTGGAGTTGTCCATTACTCCTTTCATAACAGTCAATATTTGTTTCCTATCTTTTAGAGCACTGGTGTTAGGTGCATGTATATTTATAGTTGTTATAGCTTCTTGATGAATTGACCCTTTTATTATATTACTATTATTTATCTCTTATAGTAGATTGTGATTTAAAGCCTATTTTATCTGATGTCACTATGCTATCCCTGCTCTTTTTTGATTACTAGTTGCATGGGATATTCTTTTTCACTCTTGTACTTTCAGCCTGTTTGTATCCTTGAGCCTAAGGTGTGTCTTCTGTAGACAGCATAAGGATAGATCATGTTTTTCATCCTTTCTGTCACCCTCTGCCATTTGAATGGAGAATTTAAACTATTTCCATTTACGATAATTACTGAAAATGAAATAACTACTTTATTCATTTTGCTAATTCTTTTTCCTGATTTTGTATCTTCTTTGCCCCACTATTCCCATACTTTTGTTATTTTTTTTTTGCATTTAGCTGCTTTTGTGTGTGTGTATGTGTGTGTTCAGCCTTTTTGATTTCTTCTTTATTCCCTTCTGGGTATATTTTCTTAGTGGTTACCACAAATATTATATTGAACAACTTAAAATTGCACCAATTTATTTTGGCTTGGTGCCAACATTTAATATATAAACATTATATAACATACATTGACATATTAAAACTATTCCTGTTTTGCTTCTCCCTCGCCCATTTCTGTTGTTGAGTCTCCAATTTGTTATACATCCTATATCTGTTGGGTTTCATTTGTATTTCTTATACATTTGATGTTATATTGCTTGTGGAACTTAACTACTAAGATTACTCCCTGGAAATATTGTATGCTTGGTCCCTACATTTGCTCATGCCATTACCTGTATTGGAGCTCTCTCCCTCTCTTAGGAAATGCTGGTGGTGTAGTGGTTAAGTGCTACAGCTGCTAACCAAAAGATGAGCAGTTCAAATCCAGCAGGTGCTCCTTGGAAACTCTATGGGACAGTCTACTCTGTCCTATAGTGTTGTTATGAGTCGGACTCGACTGGACAGCAAGGGGTAATGGGTATCCTTCTCTTTCCTATGTGCAGATTCAAGGATTTGTCTAGTTTTCTTTCCTTTCCATCTGAAAAACTCCCCTAAGTAATACTTGCAAATCAGGTCTGGTAGTAACAAATCCCCACAGCTTCTGTTTATTTGGGAGTGCCTTGATTCCTCTTTCATTTTTGAATGACAACTTCACTGGGTAAAGAATTCTTGGTTAACTATTGTTCTCCTTCAATAATTTATATATGTCACTCCATTGTCTTCTGGCCTTCAGAGTTTCTGAGGAGAAATTTGTGCTGATTTTTATGAAGGACGCTTGATATGCTATATTGTGCTTTTCCCTGGCTGCTTTCAGAACTTTCTTGTCTTTTGTTTTCAAGAATTTTATTACAGTGTGTCTTGGTGTAGACCTCTTTGTATTTATTTTACTTGGAGTTTGCCTAGCTTCCTGGATTTGCAGGCTCGGTTCCTTATTCAGGTCTCAGGAAATTCTCTATTTTTATCTACTGGAAAACCCTTTCTATATCTTTTTTCTATATTGTTGTTCTGGAGCTCCAAAAATCTTAATGTTGGATTTTTTAAATTGAGTCCCACGGTTCCATTTGGCTTTGTTTGCTTTTCTGTGATATTTTCTTCTATTTCTCTCGAGAGCTGATAAGTTCAGTAACCCTGTTTAGTTTGCTTATTCTGTCTTCAGTCTGTTCGAACCAATTGTTGAATCCTTCTCTTGCATTTTCTAATTCTGTTATTTTGCTCTTCAATTCCATATTTCTCTTTTTTCCCCAATGTTTCCAACCTCTTTATTGAGTTTCTTATTTTTTCCCTTGATCTCCATTAATTTGTTTTCTGTGTGTTCTTTGCTTTCTTTGAACGTATTTAATATTATTGCCTGGAGGTCCTCTATTTTTTCTTTAACCTGGTCTCCGTTGGACTAGTTTCCACTTCTTCGTGGTTCTCTTTTGATTGGGCCATCTTCTGTGATCTTGTATGTTTTACAATATTTTGTTGAACGTGGGGCGTTTGAGTATCTTAGTGTGATAATTTAGAATTCAAAATCTCTATTTCCAGGGATTTTTTCCCCCTTTATTTTCTCCTTTTTCTGCTAAGTTCCACTAGAGGGCACTCTGACCCTTTGGTTCTTCCAGCACCGGTTCAGTCCTGGGGATGTGTGTTCCTCTCTCCTCTTCTGTGGCAGGGCCTCAGGTATTTCCTTTGTTGATATAAGGTTCTACTCTGGTTCCACACAGCTTAGGCATTTTGGAAGATTTTAAGTCTCTACTGGCTTTCAGAATCAATCACCTGTGGTTTCCTCGTGGGCCTTCCCTATGGTGGTTGATGTCACTGAGGTATGAGCTTTCCTCTGGGGTCTGTGTGCTGGGGTGGGGCCTGTGCACTGGGGCGGGGTCTGTGGGCTGGGATGGGGTCTGTGTGCTGGAGTGGGGTCTGTACACTGGGGTGTGGATTTCCTGCAACACTGGAGCAGGATTTTCTTGTCCCTTTCTGTGAGGGTGAGCTATGGCTTTCTCTCTGTGGGTGACTGCCGGTGTGGGACTTGCCCACTGGCTGCAATGGGAGAGGAGGAAGGACTGGGGTGTGGCTTTCCTAAAGCAGCGGGTAGCGTTGTGTGTCTTTCCTCACAGGCAACACTTAGCAGGCTGTTACAGTGACTGGTTGTTGGGGGGCGGGGGAGGAGGGGCAGCTTGTTCCTGGTTGGCCGCTTGTGTGAAGTGTATTTCTCGCCCTGGCTGATGCATGGCTCCCACAGCTGTTCTGTGGACCCGGGTCCTAGTACACTCCTATCTCTGCTCACAGCGAGACACAGTAGCACTCACCCACACCATTGCCACTTCCCATAGCCTCCCCAGGAGCGCTTTCAGGCTTTCCTGCTCCCAGGTTATGAGTTCCCACAGTCCAGTCTGCACCGCTTTAATCTATGTTATGTTGACATGCCTCTGTCTCTCAGTTCTACCCTGACCAAGTATGTGCCTTACCCGCCTTATGGCTCCTCTCCAAGGCTATTTACCCAGTATCTCTGAGCTGGTCTATGCCTTCAGCGTAGCTACCATCCTGTGCTCTTTCTTCAGGGGTGCTGTCTGTTTCCGTCCCAGATTTTCCGTCCCAGAATGACCACAGTGAACCCAGCTGGCAGGAAAGGTGTAGATGACCAGCTAATCTCAGCCTCCCTGCCATCCTTGCTCTCTCTCTCTCCTGATTCAGCTCTCACCTCAGTTCTTTAACACTGTAGCTGCTGTCCAGAGTTCCAGCATCTCCGTCTGTATTTCTATGTGTCATTTACTGGCATGGTTGTAGGAGCACGTGAGGGTATCTTCTTTAAATTTTGTTTTATGTTGTTCTAAAATATATATAATAATTTTTGCCACTTTCACCTTTTTTAAGTGTACAATTCAGTGACGTTTACTTTCACCATGTTGTACAACCGTTACCACTTTCTATTCCAAAAGTTTTTCATCTCCCAAACAGAAACTCAGTATCCCTTAAGCAATAATTCCCCATTTTCACTTTTCCTCAGCCCCTAGTAACCACTAATGAACTTGATTTCTATGCATTTGCCTATTCTATGCATTTATTTGACTGTTTCACTCAGCATAATGTTTTAAAGGTTCATCCATGTCATAGCATATACCAGATGTTCATTTCTCTTTTTGAACTAATAATATTCTATTGTATGTGTATACCACATTTTGTTATCCATTCATCTGTGGATGGACACTTGGGTTATTGCCATCTTTTGGCTGTTGTGAATGATGCTTCAATGAACACTGGTATAGAACCATCTGTTGGAGTCGCTCTCGTCAAGTCTTTTGGGTATATACCTACCTATGCATAGGTAGGTCAGTTCAAAATATTTTCTAATTTTGTCAGACCCATAAGTTATTTAATTTCCAAATATTTGAAATTTCTCAAATTTCTTTTGTTGTTGTCAATTTCTATTTCACTGTGTTTGATTTCAATCCTTTTAAATTCACTGAGATTTGTTTTATGGCCTAGCATATGGTCGATCCTAGAGAAGGTCTGTGTATCCTTGAAATGTGTATTCTGCTATTGCTGTGTAGAGTGTTCTGTAAATGTCAGGTCAAGTTTGTAGATGTTTTTGTTCATGTTGCTTATGTCCTTACTGGCTTTCTCACTAGTTATTTTATCAGTTATTTAGAGTGGATATTGAAATCTCTGTCACTAATTGTTGAATCATTTCCTCTTTCAATTTTGTCAATTTTTGTTTCATATAATTAAATGCTTTGTTTTAGGTGCATATGTATTTACAATGTACATCTTCCAGAAGCATTGCCCATTTTGTCATTAGGAAATGTCCTTCTTTGTCTCCACTATTATTTCTTTTTTTTTTAATTAACTTTTATTGAGCTTCAAGTGAACGTTTACAAATCAAGTCAGACTGTCACATAAAAGTTTATATACACCTTACTCCATACTCCCACTTGCTCTCCCCCGAATGAGTCAGCCCTTCCAGTCTCTCCTTTCGTGACAATTTTGCCAGCTTCCATCCACTATTATTTCTTACAGTAAAGTCTAATTTGTCTAACTCTAATAAAGCCAGTCTATCTCCCTTATGGTTACTGTTTGTGTGATATGTGTTGTCCTATATTTTTTTAACCTTTAACTTTTTTGAATCTAAAGTATGTCGCTTGTACAGAGCATATAGTTGGATCTTCTAGAAGTTGTATAGTTTTTGATTTTACATTTGAAGCTACTATCCATTTGGAGTTAATTTTGTCTAAGGTGTAAGTTTAAGTTGTGGTTCATTTATTTTGGCCTGTGGATAGCCACTTATTTAGCACCATTTGTTGAAAAGACTATCCTTCCTCCAGAAAACTGCTTTTGCACCCATCAAAAATAAATTGGTCATACTTGTGTGGGTTTATTTCTGGGTTTTCTATGCCATTCCAATGATCTGTGTGTCTGTCCCTTTGCCAATACCACATAGTCTTGACTACTTGAAATCAGGTAGAGGGATTCTTCCCACTTCATTATTTTTTCAAAATTATTTTAGCTATGTATGAGTTCCTTTGCCTTTCCATGTAAATTTTAGAATAAGCTTGTGTATATCAACAAAAACTCTTGTTGGACTTTTAGTAGAAATTGTGTTGGACTTATATATCAGTTTGGGGAGAATTAACATCTTTGCTATGTTGAGTCCCCCAATCACCTATACAATATGTCTCCCCATTTATTTAGATTTCCTTTGATGTCTTTCATTTACATTTTGTAGTTTTTCAATATACAGTTCTGTACATTTTTTCTTATATTCAGACCTAAGTACTTTTTGTGTGTGTTGTTGTAAATGATATTGCAGTTTTTTAATATTAACTTTTATGTGTTCATTGCTTCTTTGTTTTTTACATAATATTTTATTATGTTTTTGGTGAAGGTTTACCCAGAAGTTTAGGTTCCCATTCAATAATTTCTACACAAATTGTTCAGTGACATTGGTTACATTCTTTATAATGCCTGAGTATTCTTGTTTCCCTTCTGGTTGTTATGTTTCCACTAATTTCATTTCCTTGCCCCCTTACATTCTCATCTTTTTTAAAAAAGTAATTGTTGACCATTTGGTCTCATATACCAAACCAAAAACCAAACCCAGTGCCATCGAGTCGATTCCGACTCATAGCGACCCCATAGGATAGAGTAGAACTGCCCCATAGAGTTTCCAAGGAGCGCCTGGTGGATTCGAACCGCCGACCCTTTGGTTAGCAGCCGTAGCACTTAACCACTATGCCACTAGGGTTGGAGCGCAGTACTTATGGGTGAAATGTTCATTGCTTTTTGTTGTTGTTACTTGTTGTAGAGTCTGTTCTGATTCATGGCGACCCCATATGTGCAGAGTAGAACTGCTCCATAGGGTTTTTGAGGCTGTGACCATTTGGAAACAGACCACTAGGCCTGTCCTCCAAGGTGCCTCTGGGTGAGTTCAAACCATCAACCTTTCAGCTAGTAGTTGAGCGCTTAACGATCTGCACCACCCAACAACTCCTAAATGCCTTATTCCACGGAGGTAAAGTTAAGTTACATAAAATGGTATTACACTAGATTGAAGTAATCAATTTTGAGAATTATCAGGACTAAACTAGGGTCTAGGACCAGCAAAGAGCCTTCCCTTTCACACCTAAAGAGTGTCGCTTAACCTGCTTGACTCGGAGAAGTATAGTAACTAGCGACACCACTGACACAGTGCTGAGGAGGAAAGTGGAGGAGAGGAGAGCTTGTTTGCAGCTGTAGATTACTTAAAGGTCTGAGGTGAAGACCCATTGAAGGGTATCTACTAAAGACCAAATGAGCTCGGCTATCTAGAGATAATGTGCTAAGGCGACTGGACAGTAATCACTGCTGACCCAGCACCTCTGTAAGGCCGGTCTTGGCCACCCCATAGAGGGAGACATGCCTTCACAGCATAGAGGCCATACTTTTTTTTCATCCGGTAGAGGGCAGTAATGACTACACTGCAACCCTGAGAAACTGCTATTGCCTTAGACTCCTTTCCTGATTCAAGGCACTGTCGAAAGCTAAACCTGCGTGGCTGTAAAGCTCAGTCAGACGCCCGGGCTTGGTTGCTAAGAGGGGGTAAACTTGCGAGAACTCAGAGCAATCCAGTTGACAGTCCACATTCGACATTATTATCGACTTAATTCCCTTACTCATGAAACTTCTGTTAACTTTTAACAAGTGATTGGGACTGTCTATATTTAGATTAGCCAGAAGCAAATCTCCTCGACACATGAGATGGAGAAGGTTTCTATCAGAGCTAGCTTTGACATTTCCTGACTTCAATGTGTTTTCCTGTCAGCCTTCTTAATGCTCAATTTATATCAATGCTATCAAATTTTAAATATATATTTAATAATTGGGAGGATAAGTGAGAAATGGAAGCTCTAAAAACTGAAATTCTTTAAAAACATGTATATATATACATATATATAAAACTGGGATCAGTGAAGAAACATTGTCCAGTAGAAGTTATGGTGAACATGGACTCAAAATATCTGGGTTTAAGACTGGGGTCTGTGTGCGAGAGAGACTTCAAGTACACCACTTGTCCTCAGTTTCCTCATCTATAATGTAGGACTCATTCAAAGGACTGTGAGGCTCACATGAGATAATGGATGTGCAAAAGTTTATAAATGGAAGTGTACGCAAATGTAAATTAGTATTGAAGTACGCTTTATATTTTCGAACTTAAATATTATAATATTTTCGTGGAAAAATGATAAATATTCATTGTAAAAAATTCAAACAATGATGAATATTACAGAGGGAAAAAATAAGTCCCTCAAAATTCCATAAGCAAGAAATAATCACCCTTTGTTTTTTTTGTATATGAAAGTGCTTTGATACTTCTCCGTATGCACATATTTATGTATGTATATAAACAATGCTGCAAAAAATACATTCTATTGTACATTCTATCCTTTAACTTTGTTTTTTTTTCACTCAGCATTGCAGTGATAACAGCTGACACATATCCATCTCTATGTGTCAGGCATTGTCTAAGCTATATATGAATCATTTTATTTAATCTCATAACAGCTAGATGAGATGTATACTTTTATTGTAAAGATGAGAAAATTGAGGTTCAGAGAGGCCAATTAACAGAATTTTCAATTTCTTGCCATTTTAAAGAATCTCACAACGAACATATTTGTTTCCGCTTTTGGAATCGACTCGCTGGCAACAGGTTTGGTTTTCTGTTTTTTTTTTAAAATAGCTCTACCCACTTTCATAATTATCTCTTTAGCACCCTGTTTGTTAAACAATAACAAAATCAAGTAGATACTTGTTTAAAAATGAATATTCTCACTCCTACAAACCTCTGAGGGGAGAGACCCAGGAATTGGCAGCTCTCCTAGGAAATAATGTATCCAACCATGTTTGAGAATTATAATTTTGGTGTTAATTCTTAGACTGGGATTGCTGGATTGATTTTGAGTTTGGGGCATAATGTCAAACCACCCTCCAGAATTCCATTCCAACTGACATTCCCACAAACGGCGTGTGACTAATTTAGGTTCTTTTGTATGGAACACTCTATGTTCCAAAATATTATTACGCTGTAAATCACTTCGTAGTTTGTCATCAAGACACTAACCTATCTGTAGGCTGCTTAGCCCGTGTGTGTGCACACATATTTGAAATCTTTAATTCAGAGTTGAGCACTTTTCTCGAGGCGTGTTAGTTGTTTTGAGGTTCTCAGGACTGTGTCTGCATTTTCTGTGCAGTGGCACTTTCTCTCTTCCTGATCTCCCTAGCACCCCCCTTTGTGCTCCACTGCCTTTCCCTTCTACAAGCCATTGCCTGCGGGGCTGTAAAATCTACTTTTCTAAGATTATATTGGGTAAACTAAGGTATAAACCCTGCGTAGTTAGTCCTTACAGTGAGAGAACAAATTGACCCTCCGTCCCGCAATCTGGCCTCCCCGTGTGATCACTTTAGCCGACTCCCAATTCCTGTCCAGTTGCCTAGTTCTTCGAGTAGTCTTGATCCTATCAGCCTCCACTCTGCCCATGTCAAAAACCAAAGCCTTCCCTCTTGGCTACAGGAACGTCATCCCTTTATTGGACCCCAGGTCTTACCCTGTAGCCTGGTTGAGCTATTCTAATTTTTGGCTTGTCATATAGCAAGATTGTCCTGATACTGAGATTCTTAAATCAAATACTTTTCTTTTTAAAAAATTCTTTTCCTCCTGCCTGGAAAACTAGGTTTCTTTTCATTCTTCTTCCTTGAAACAAAGAGCTATTTTCTCTCTTAAAAAAGACAGAAAGACTTCTCTTGACAATTCATCAGCAGTTAACCCTGACAATTAAGCTATAGACATTTAACAAGTTATACGCAGTCATCAGCCTAAGAGATCATGTTCTCTGGAACATTCAGTGGGAGGGTGAGTGAGTCACCTCAGCCCTTCATATAAAGTTTACATTATGCAGTTATGACAATAATTGTTTCTAATTATCTGCTTGTTTGTTTTTAACTTCAAATCTATGCACAGAGGACAAAGCCATATAAAATTAGACATGGATAGCTTGTCTGTACTTAGCATTGCCTCAAATTAATTTGAAAATATTTTCTTTTTCCAGTACCTTTATTCAAGTGAGAACTTACATTCTAACAATGGTTTCTGAAACAAATCATTTTATAGAACATTTCAGACCAGAAGATTTTTAGTCCATGGGTGAGCAGGTTAAAGTGAAAGGAAAAATATAGTAATAGGAGCGGAATGTTGGGCTAGAATCCCGAATCCTTGCCTCCACTTTTCTGAGCATTCATTTCTCCTTGGAGCTGTCACTATTCAGTCCATAAACCTAACGGCTTGAAATCCCAAATAGCCATCAAAGATACCATATAAGAGAGTGAGGAGATACAGAGAACTGTGTTATTGTGATTTTATAGAGCAGGGTTTTATGCAGCAGAGGCTCTGCTGGAAAGCTGTGTGTTCATGTGTATTTGGTCATTCAAACCATGTGTCAGATTTCCTTAAAGTGAAGGCACACCTGAACAGGAATGCCCATGGACTCCAGGAGAACGAGCATTCTTCCGTGATTTTTGGTACTGCTACTTTTATTTTTCAATATTTACTGAGCACCAATCTGGCTTAATGACAGCCTGACCTGGAGCTTACAAAAAAACCCAGTGCCATCGAGTCGATTCCAACTCATAGCGACCTGGAGCTTGAGAACATATAATTCAAATGAGTACAGACATCTCAGAGATGTGGGTAAGTCATCTTCAAACTCATTACATTTTGGGCTGAACTATGTGGTTCAGAACACCTCCCAAACTTTCGCTAATAAAATTCACGACCTCCTTCAGTAACTATGGACAGGATTCTAGTGTCAGAAGAGAAAACCTTTTGAACTATTCCACTCACTGTCTACCCTGAGAAAACAACCCATTGTTCTGCTTATAAAACCACTAATTTGACTAATATATTTTACTGACTTGGCAGAATCTTTTATTGAACTGATTGAAGCGACCAGATGTTTTGGCATCTTATGTGGACAATCTAAGAGACTCAATAATTGACTTAAGTAAATGTATCAGGATGTGGGCTGGCAATGGAACTGGGGATTCTGTGTTCTGTGATGACTTCAAAAACCATTTGAAAGGGCATCCTTCTTGTGTAATTGAAACACATAGAGATTGGCACCGACTATTCATTACATTGGTAATTTATAGCCTATTTAGATCTAAGCATGCCTGTAACATTTGAAAATAAGGAAGGGAAAGCCACAGCAAAAAAAAAAAAAAAAAAAAAACAGCATTAGAGATCTATAAAAGTTGTCCTTGAGGCTATCTGCTCAAAGCCTAGTAAAGTCTTTCTCCACATAAAAATCCCTGAATAAAAAAATTTAAACAAAATTCATTTGACTCACATTATCCAGAGAATGATACTTTTATATTTTCCTTAAATTTTTGAGTGTTTTATATGGGAAAGTTTGATAACAGAATTTTCCATATGAGTTTTTGAATCTCCATTTTGTTCGAGCATGTTTGCTGTGTTGTAATCTCTATTGATGGTAAAAATATTCATTATAAATATCTCACAGAGGTCAACTTTCTCTGAAAGACTATCACTGTAAAAAAATATTTCGAATTACGTTTTATTTCTGAGGAAACAGCCTGCATTTCTTCTCATGCATGAAAACCTGGTAGTGTGGGCTGAGCAGAGGAAAGAAAGCTACTAAAAGTGTGAAACCAGGCACTGGACAACTCACTCAGCTCTATTTTCTTTTCCCACTTGTAAGACTGAGGGCTTCTTTTGAATTTGTTTAATAAACAAGGTTTTCAAATTCCTCTCCTTTCCCTTTTTTATTTCCTTTTCCTGACCCTCTCTTCATCCCTCCAAAAAAAATTAATAATTTACAGAGTTTGGGCATAGACGGCACAGACACTCAGACACTCAGACACACACACACACACACACACACACACACACACCCTCTATACTTTATACCTAAGTAGGTAATTAGCACCTGTGTTCAAGAGTTTGTATAAGCTTCCTCTTTGTTAAAGGCCTGGAAAGGAGAGACTATTACATACTCTGACTGGCATATTGCATCCAGTGTTCTTGGTAAATATTGTTACGTGTTAGCATCATGACGATCATGCCAGCAAATTTCTTTAATCATCAAAAGCTCTCTGTGAGTTTTGCTTTTCTTCTTGCATTCAGAAGGTGGACTGGCTCCACAAGTCTTTCCCTTCCCTGTCTGACATAGGAGTCTGCTTGTCATTGATAACAGGTGATGCTAATGACCGGCCGGCAGCTTGTTCCCTTTGAAATCCTGCCTTACTGGGTTGCCGGCTTGTCTTCTCTTAGGGAAGACTGCACGGAACTTGGACTGCACTTAATAGAGGTCTGCTTGAGGCAAAGGACAGAATAAAAATGTTTTGTGAGGTGACTGGAATGAGATGTCACCCGTGGGTGCAGGATAATGGCAGGTTTTTTTTTTTTTTTTGCAAATAAAAAGAGAAAAAAACTATAAATGAACCTGTGAAGTACTGGTTAGGATGATTGATGCCTGCAGATGTGCTGAGTCTGTGGCTGTAGGTGCCAGATGTTAAGCAGCACTTAGGGACTCTTGGTGACCAGGGGCATTTCCTTCAGTTAATGATAGTCCCACATGCGTACTCCTGTTCCTCTCACTTTTTATTTCTGGGTTGATCTTGGGTTTTGAACATCATGCAAAAACCAACCCCAAATACATACGGAACAGCAGGGATGCTGCTGGTTTTGACAATACAGTTTTTAAAAATGATGGTTTTCGATAGTGAATTGCATATTTTATTGAACCTGAGAGTAAAGGTGGTCGGGAAGACTGGCATTCCATGAATGAGTGTCTTGTACTTAGTCTCCCACGGAACCCTCCAGCAAACCCTCGAGTTGAGTATCATTACCCACATGCTCTGGTTGAGGACCAGAGGTCGGGAGGATGAGTAAGTGACTGAGCTGGTAATAGAGCCCAGGTCTGCCTGACTCAGAATTCTTCCACAGACTCCAGACAGCAGGGCACTGCTACACCACAGGCTTAAAAGTGCTTCCTCTCTCTTGTTTCAGGTTTCTCATTAGTGAAAGGGTATCACGTGGGCAAAAAAAAAAAGTCAAAACCACTGATGCTCCAAACTTCCATGTCTATTTTCACATTATGACAAAGATAGGAGAGATTATCTTTTATTTCCCTGGCTTTATCAATTGGGAGAATTGAAGCACACGGATGACTGGTGGTAGGAAGTTGTTTGATGTCAGGTCAGCCCAATTAAAAAAAGGAAAATAATCAGCAAAACAAATGGGTTTAATCTGCATACTAAGCTTCTAAACTGTCTGGATGATCGACTCCATTTTTGCTGGTCATGTAAATGTTGGGTGTTCTGTAGATGCAGACATTGTCTTATTTTTTTCTCAGTTTAAACTTTTCCCCTAGAAAGATGTTTTGGGAAAGGATAGAAGGACTTATTCAGACCTTTCCAAGTCCATTTGTCAAGTGGATTGCATTTGTGCCCCCTCTTAAAGTGATGCTTTACAGTTTTTTTGTAAATTAATATCATCATTAAAAATAAGCCGGCCTCCTTATCCATCTCCCTTAGCTTCCTGTGATGCAGGACTGGCGTGCTGGGCTCCACACACTGCAGTTCTGGCAGGGCCCTGGGGCCCAGGGGGATATTAACTTACAAGGTTTTCCCTATTTTGCTTTCACATGTCTGAAACTATTTCAAAACTTACTGACTGAAATGTAAGTTATTAAATACACTTTACTAGAATGCAAGAAGGGCTTTTGTCCCCACTCCCCGCCCCCCACACACTTTGGAGAGAAGACGGTGGTTGGGAAAGTGTATTTATAAGTCTTACGTCCTGGCTGCTTCTTAATACCTATATCGACATGTAGCCCAAGATTATAAAAGGGTATTTAAACTGAAAATCAAGCTGAGTTCATCTAGGGTTAGATCCTAAATGCAATTTAACTGTCACTTTAGGATTTTTACAAACAATTTTGTTTAATTGATTTTCAGGAGTTCTAATTAAGTGGGAGCTGAAGTGGACAAGAAGGTTCTTTGGTTTCTAGTTTAGGTTTTAGTTTCTAGGTTAGAGCCTCTATCCCTTCTTCTGCAAGGTGCCCTTCTCCCCTACTCTCTGGCTGGGCTGTATCTCCAGGGAATCTGGAGCCCCCTGGAAGATGTGGATTTTTATCCCCTTCCCTGCCGTCCTAAGTGTGCCTCAGTGCAGATGGCTCAGTGCGGACAGGTCTGTCTTTCTATGTGTCTTTCTGCCCGGGTGCCTGGGGCAGACACTGCTTAGGTACAGTCACAGGCAGGGAAGTATCTGTGGGTCTCCGGCAGCTGGAAAAGGTTTGAGTCCCCTTGGCAGATGTTTGATGTTCCAGTCACTTCATTAATGCTGGAAACAAAACTCCTGATCATTCTTGACTGAAGCCCCACTTTGTGATTGACAGGTGGGGTGTGCTTCCTACCACAGAAGCCGTTTACAGTCTGACAGAGAGACAGAAATGAAAAAAAGGGAGATAAGAGGAAAAAGGGAATCAGGCTAGGTGTGATTTCTCCAAAAACATAAAAATAATAAGGAAGGAGATAGGGGGAGGCTCATTTAAAGAGGACAAACTCAGTACAACTATTTGAGGTCCCATTATGGGCTTAGATCTTTGACACACATTATGTAATGTAATTATCCCCACTTTTATGCCTTTATTTGTTGTTGTTGTTAGGTGCCATTGAGTCAGTTCCGACTCATAGCTACCCTATGAGCACAGAACGAAATGGCTTGATCCTGTGCCATGCTGACAATCGTTGCTATGTTTGAGCCCACTGTTGCAGCCACTGTCAATCCATCTCATCGAAGGTCGTCCTCTTTTTTGCTGACCCTTTGCTTTACCAGACATGATGTCTTTCTCCAGAGACTGGTCCCTCTTGAGACGAAGTCTTGCCATCCTTCCTTCTAAGGTGCATTCTGGCTGGACTTCTTCCTTTATTCATCACATGTTTTCTGCAAATCTACGTGCCTTGCTACTATTGGTGATACAAGGTGAATAATAACACATAGGGTTAGCCCACCAGGAGGCCATGGTCCAGTGGGCAAAATAAACATGCAAAAGACAAGAATACACTAAAGGAAAGACTAAGCTAGGGGCAGGAACCTCAACAGACTGCCTCCAGGAGTGGGGAAGGACTTCACTGAGTAGGTGACATTTGAGTTGGGTCTTGAACTAGTTTTTCAGGCAGAGAGACCAGAGGGTGTCGGGTGCGGAGGGCATTTCAATTAAAGGAAACAGCTTGTGTAAAGTTATGGGTTATGAAAGGTCAACTTTGTGAAGCAGGTTTTATGATTACCATTTTCAAATGAAAAAACAAAAACTGAGGCTCATCTTATGTTAAGAAGCTTTTCCAAATTTATAAGGGCGAAAAGCCCCAGACTCAGTCGCCAGGACTGCAATCTCTCTCTCAACTCCACGTGGGAACTTGTGCCCTCAGACCCCTCTTTTCTGTGATTTCTTGCCTTTGGAGTAGAAAAATAAAAGATGAAAAATCCGAGGCGCTAAATCGAAATGTTTTATTTTCTTTAGCGATTTAACACACTTCGGATTTCAAATTAGTAAAAGGTCTGGGGAGAGTCTGGGAGAATTCTGCGCCTGTTACTGAGCGGAAGAGGGCAGGAATCAGAGGGCTACGGGGGACTTGGCCCACAGAGGCGAGTCCGGTGGTGGGAGAGAGATGTCCTCACCGCCAAGCGGCGGCTGGAACTTCGGGTCCTTGGCGTTGTGAGCTGCCTGAGCTGCCAGTCGACTGCTGTTCCTGCCTCTAGCTTAGCCTTTCTTTTGCTGTATTCTAGTTCTTCGCATGTTTATTTCGTGCGGCAACGCCGCACCGCAGGGGCACAGGGACGCGTTCCAGACCCAGATTTGGACAGAGGGAAGAGAGTAAAAAGAGGAGAGAAAGAGAAAGAGTAAGAATGGAAGATGGAGACAGTAAGAGAAAGAGGGGTGAAGAGGGAAAAGAAAAGGGGTAAGTTCGACAGCGAGGAGGCCAGAAGTGCAGGGTACAATAGGGGAAAGCGAGAAACCGAAAGGAAAAAGGGAAGGAGTTGGTGGCGGTGGAAAAGACTGGGAAAAGCCAGATAAACGGAATAAGTCAAGAGGAGGAGAAAGAGGGTTGAGGAAAAGGGGCGCTGTGCAAAGGCAGGGCCCAGACGAACAACTCAGAATGCGCGGATTACAGGGAGCTCATTGAAGGGCCTGACAAAAATGTCCAAACGCGCAACACTCGGCCCTTGCCCGGCTCCTGGTGGCCCTGGTTTAATGGTAAGGGCGTGTGGCTCAGGTTCCAGGTCCGCAGCGCTTCAAGTCCGGCTCGCAGTCAGTTGGGGCTGCCCTTGGGGATGTTGCCTAATTGCGCGCTGTCGCTTCGGCCCCTCAGTTTCTTGGCGGCTCCCCATAGCTCTTCATTTTTCTGGGGGCAAATTCCCAGGATTGTTCTTCGGAGAGGACACCGCGTCCCTAGAACCCCTCGCCAGCTGCGGCTCGTTTTGCAGCAGTCCCCTTTCCCACCCGCACCAGGGTAAAGCCCTCGGTTGTGAGGCTTAGCGGCGGCAGACAGGGCTCAAACTGGGGAGCTGCTCTGGCCCGGCGCGCTGAGGCAGAGAGGCTGCGGGGACCTGCGCCAAGGCGAGGTGGGCGCCCCAGCCCCGAGCGGCCACCCAGCTAGGACACCTGGCCGCTTTGCTCGCTGGCCTGGGAGCTGCCTCTTCCTGAAGAAGGGAAATAAACGAAAACAATGATAAATGAAGCGGCGAGGATGGGAGCTAGGGCACAGAAACACTTCAGGAGTGAGGTTCCTAAAGGACGCAGTGTGGGTCAATGTCTAACGCTAGACTGTTATTTGGTCTGTTTAGATCTATTTTTTTTTTCTCTCTCTAACTATTAGCTCTCCAGGTGTACCCCTTTCCTATTAGTTTGACATTGGGCCCAGGCGCGCGCGTCGTCTTGCTCCGGGTGGCCGCCGGCGCGGGGCCGCAGCAGCTTGCGAGCCGCAAGGGAACGTAACTGGCCCTCACTCACCCCGGAGAGAAACTCGCGTCTATAACATAGGTTTTCCTACTGTGCGTTTTCCTTCTGGCCCCGCACACGCCTAATCCGGGCGGAGAAGGCACATGCGGGGACTCCGGGCGCAGCGGCGGGAGGCTTCCCGAGTGCTGGAGGCTGAAGTGGGGCACCCAGCCTCCAGTCACTCCTGCGCGTTCACCCGGACAATTCCTGCTGGGGGAAAAAAAAGTTTGTACCGAATCACTGGGACAGACACGGAGGAAAAGCGCCCAGAAGGACAAAAGCAAAAAACACGTGTGTTGCCGGCTCCCGAACCTCCGCCGCCAGGCGCGCGGCACCCGGGAAACGAAAGCTGCTTTGAACGCACTATCCGGCGCTCGGAGAAGCCACTTACGCTGGCTGACGGCCTCGAGCGCCCGCGCGGGACCCTGGAACAACGCTGCTCCGACACTTTCCCGTGAGGAAAAATGTTTTAAAAGAGCTAAAAAATAAAAAGAAGCTCAAGCTGTATTGTTTTTTTTTCTTACAGTTTATTATTGGGGTAACGGTCGGGGCAATGGTCACTTAAGTTTTGGGGGGTCTCTGCATGAGACAAATTTGCTTCTTCGGCGAAAATGCTCAACCTCGGAGCGGGCGGTGGCGTCGCGGCTCACGGCGTCTGCGGCGCGGGGTCCCGGAGAAACCGCCCACGCGGGGCGCGGGGTCCGAGTAAGTTGGGAGAAAGGCACGCTTGGGCTTCAGGAGGCGCCGGCTGGGCGGCCAGCAGCTTGGGGAGCCTTCGTGAGGCCTTGACTTCTTCCTAACCCAGGACCTGCCTGGCTTCAGGGGTCGAAGGCAGCGGAGCCGGGCCGACGCGGACAAGAAAAGGCGCGAAGGGTCGTGCCGAGAGCGCTGCTGGGGGGAGCGGCCCCGGGGACTCTCCGGCGGGCGGGGGCGGTGCGCGCTCCTCTCGGCCCGCGCGCACCCCCGCGCGCGCACACTCCGAACACACACCTGGAGCTGGTCCCAGGAGGGGGTGGGGAGGAGAGCCAAGGCGAGTGTCTTAAAATAGGGAGACAGTCAAAGACGCACTAGACGGAGAGAGGCGGGAGGAGGCGAGCGGCACCACGGGCCCGACGCGCGCAGGACCGGGTTACCGGCCGGCAGGCGAGCGGGCGGGCGGCGAGGACAGGGCGGGGGCGAACCCCGAGCGGCCGACCGGCCTGCCCTCCCCGCGCACTCCGCGCCCGGTCGCGCGGCCCCGCCAGGCCTTGCAGGAAGCGCGCGCTGATTGACAGCTGTGCTGGCCCAAAAAGGCTCGGCGAAGATGCTTATCTGCGGGTGGGTATAGACGGCGGAGGGCGCGCCCCGTACACGGTCCCCTCCGCGCGCCTCCCGAGCCCGCGCCGCTTCCCGCGGCCGCCCAGGATCGGCCGAACCCGGGCCGGTGCGCCAGCTTCCTGCGGGCCGCTCACCATGCACTGCCACGCGGAGCTGCGGCTGAGCTCGCCCGGCCAGCTCAAAGCAGCCAGGCGGCGCTACAAGACTTTTATGATCGATGAGATCCTCTCTAAGGAGACCTGCGACTACTTTGAGAAACTTTCCCTCTACTCGGTGTGCCCGTCGCTGGTCGTGCGACCCAAGCCCCTGCACTCCTGCACCGGTAAGACGGCCGCCGCGGGGTGAGTGGGAGGCGGGAGCTTTCCTGCCGGTGCCGGTCGCTTTACTGCCCTAGTCCTCCGATAGCTGGGCGAGAGGAACGGGCTTCGGGGATTCTTCCCCAGAGCCCCTGCAAGGGGGCGAGTCTCGCCGGCCGTCGGCACCGCGAAGCTGCCTGGCACCGGGGAAGGACCGGGGAAGTCACCGCACTTAGAAAGGAAGTGCACGCAGCACGTCCCTAGGCAGGAGCCGCTCGCGCGACGCCCGAGTGCCCTGCTCGGAGAGGAACATTTTCTCCTTTCCTTCACCGCTGTGGCTTTTCAGTCAGAAGGTTCAAGGCTTGAATTGGTTCAGCGCCTAAATCATTGTTTCAGGAAGTGGTATTGTTGGTTTCAACTTGAGATTGGTGGCCTGTTTCTCACCTTGTTTAACTTGCCCGAACAGCCTGCCATCTCCCTTGGGAACGTTACAAGTAAATCAGTGTCCGGAGGCTCTCAGCAAAATCCAGGATTCACTGAATTTGCCCGAAAATGATCCTACTTTGGGGAAGCAGTTTTAGGAGTATGCTGCCTTGTGGCCGCAAGCCCAGGAGGTCAACCTCCGTTTATTTGTTTTCAGCCATTAAAAACAGCAGTGCTGACCATAAAAAAAAAAAAAAAAGCATCCCTTAAATCTGCTTTCCTCTCTTCACAAGAGCTAAGACCAATGGGAAAAATAAAAAGAACTTTAATAAAAATATTGAAAAAGTGTAGAAAATAAACCCAAAGGTATTTAAGAAACTTTGAGCGTATCAAGAGAAACTCCACGTTTCTAAGTGCCTCGGCGTTACAAGGATTTAGCTTGTAGAAGCATTGGCATAGAGGATAAAAAGAAATCGAAGTTATTTTTATCAGGTAAAGTTATTTACTGTATTCCACTGAGGGTAAAAATGCAATACTATTCCAAACCAAAAGAGCCTTTGAGAATGTTTGTTGCGTGGGTGGCATGATATGAATTCTTAATTATGAAAAAATAAGGTGAAGAGCCAGCAGTGTTTTTAAAAGACATTTTTTGGAACATTCAGGCCAAATGCTGTGAGCACACTATGATTGGATTCCTATGTTTTCTGTTGGTTCCATTAATAGTCCCTATAGGGCAATTAGTAAGTAGGTAATAATTATATACAGTGAGGGTTTTTTTTTTTAAACAAGCTGTTCCTAAATGTATTTGGATAAGAAATGAATATTGTATTTAATTACATCTTTTCAAAATAAAATTTCCCCCTAAGTTTAAATTAGGCCTGATATCTTACAGCAAGACTTATAATATCGAATTAAAAAAAAAAAACAAGGAATATATAAAACCAGAAACAAAAAAAACATATGAAACAAGGTAGATATCCTTGATATTGATATTTTTACGTTTGTGTGTCTGTTATAAGGAGCCCTGGTGGTGCAGTGGTTAAGTGCTGAGCTGCTAACCGAAAGGTGGGCTGTTGGAACCCATCATCTGCTCTGTGAGAGAAAGATGTGGCAGTCTGCTTTGATAAAGATTACAGCCTTGGAAACCCTATGGGACAGTTCTGCTCTGTCCTGTATGGTCACTATGAGTTGGAGTCGACTCAAAGGCAACGGGTTGTCTGTGTCTGTTACATGTGGACACTTGAAAAATAGTCTGTGCTTATTGAATACGGGAGGTATGATGAGTCTTGTTTTGAGTACGAATATAGAATATGTTTATAATTCACTTAGTATATAACATGTTGGTCTTATTTTTAAGTCTGATAACAGTAACCCTCATTAGAATGAAAACAGCCATTTAGAAGTCAGTAACAATCTCTCATAAATGTTAGAAAGTTGGCAGTATTCAAAGCCAGTATTTCGTATAATTTGCTGCAATAGCTCAGATCCCTTTGGAAAAAAAGAGGGTCCCTTTCACTCCCAAATCTCAGTGCACTCTTGTAAGAGATTGCATTCGGTGAGATTCCTAGGACGAAACAGAAAACTTCTACTAAGCACCTAGGTGCAGCTTAGCCTTGGCAGAACTTTCAGCGACTTTGTGCCACGCATTGACTTGAAGGCAGCTTTTCCTGGCTTATAGCAGTCACAGAATTGGATCATAGACGAAAACATGCCAGAAAAAGAGTAATAAATAGCCTTAGAAAACAGTGATCCAGTCATCAGTTGAGGCTGAGTAAGTGCTGTGTTTTATTGGACCTTGTGTGGGAAGTAAATCCGAGGAAAATAAAGTGATTCATATGTAGTTTTGTGAATGTTTAAAATGAATCGCACATGGATCATGAGCTGTCGTTTTGCTCAGCCTTGTGCTTTCAGAAGCTCCTTGGCGGTTTGTGGAAGAGGTGGTTGTTGGCACTGGTTTTCTTGCCCTCCCATTCCAGTGCTTTGTTTTCTCTAGATTGCACTTTTGAAAATGTGCTGTGATTTTGCTCTAGTTGAGAGTTAAAATATAGAGACTGGGATTTGCCAGTGGAATTAAACCCATAAAAACTGGCTACAATAGTCCATACTTTCAGATCATAAGCCTTCAGTGGGTTTACAGTTACAGTTAAAGCCTTACATGTATTAGATCATGGGAATCCCATTAGTGACTTCTCAAGGGCTTTGCAAACACTACACTTTCAAAGCATTTTTGTTGTTTTTAAGAGTTAGGTTTAGAATAAAAAAATCTTAGATTGGATGACTTTGATCTTTTTAAAAATTCATTAAAAAAACAGCAATAAGTTGCTTGCAACTCTAATTTTATTTACTGGCTAGAGATCAATATTTTGGCGAAACACTTTTGGTGGAACCAGTGTACAGAAAGTTCAAATCCAGCAAAAGGCATAAATTGAAATTATGTTCCTGAACTTTCTCATCCTTTGGTTTGCTGATTTAAGATTTAAATAACTGTAACGGAAGTGAACTTTGTCAGGTAAAATAATGAAAACTAAGATTAAAAAGGGTTTCCTCAGAATGAAAAGAAGTTACCACTGTGCACAGTATGTACGTAAAGCTGGCACGGAAGAAAACTAAGCATTAACAGATCCTCAGCGTATCGAGTAGCCCATGTTGTTTAGATTTAGTAATCTAAATGTCAATTTATGATACGACTCTCCTCAGGCAGAAGAGTGTGCATTCAAGTCAACTGAAAAATGGAAACGTTTTTCATCAGGCAAATCTTGACAGTAATTTATTATTTAGTAGACACTCTAACCCTGATGGAATACTCACCTTAAAAAATTATTTTAACGGGCCCTTTCTTTTTATAAATGTGGTGTCTTTAGGCCTAGAAAGCTATTTGTAAGTTTCTGTAAGTTTTTCAGTAAATCTCCTAAATCACGTAATAGACCTTGAGAAAAGGAATCCTTTCCTTCTAAGCCAAACTAAAGGAAAAGTTATCATTAAATTCAATATAGAATTAAAAAAAAATCTAAGCTTGAGGAAAGCCATTTGGAAAAAGGTTTGTTCTTCAGACCATTGGTGAAGTGTGGAATATGTTTAAAATTAATTTAGTATTTAACATGCTGGTCTTTATTTTTAAATCTGATAACAGTTATCCTCGTTAGAATGGAAATAGATTTTGCCATTTGGAAGTCAGAAACTCTCTCTCATGGACATTAGAAAGTTAGTTATTGAAAGCCAAATATGAGGTGTAATTTATGAGATCATAAATATACTTAAGATGCATTGTTTGATTCTTTCTGGTTGTGATTAATGTTCTTGGTGGACAGTGGCTTGAAGAAACCTGGCTATGAGTTGGAATGGACTCGCCAGCTGTGGGTTTGGTTTTTTGGTTTTTCTCCGGCAGAGTGGTTCTGTTGAGTCTCAGTGACCTCCAGCAGTTCAGCCAGTCTTGTGGAGCAGATGTTGAGCTATAGAGCTGGAAGGGGTCACAGAGATTATAGAGCAATCTCCCCAAGTAGGGGATGTTTTTTTCACAAGGTGCCTGGGTCCCATCACTGCCTAAACAATAGTTTCAGCCCACTGTGTATGCGGCCGTCCTTCTTGTTAGGTGCTCAGAAATCAGGAAGACACTTCTGACTTAGTCACGTACCCACGACAAATGTCGGCAGTCACACCCAGGGGACAGCCAACTAGCCAATTAAATTCGCAGGGAAGAGAGGGCTTGGGGAAGGGTGTTTATCTTAGGAGGTGGCATTGAGAACCTTTTATCCTTTCATGGGCCCAAGAGAAGCAAGTTCTTAGGGGTGGTGGCCTTGGGTGCATTTTTATCACACAGATTGGGTGTCATCCCGGTAAAAAATGAAATGAGGTGCAGAAGGGTCTGACGACTTCTTTGGGAGTTGGGGGGCCGGCTACTGTCTCGTGGGGTTGGCTCCAGTGATTCCCCAAATTTCAATTCAGTCTTTCAGTTGGAGACCAAAACCTGTAGGATTTTGGGAACCAGAGATCTGGGCCCTGGAATGTTAATAGAGAAATGTAAACCGAGGTCTGGGGGGATGATCATTATCAACAAGCATTTGTGTTTCTGCCAGGGGCAAATAGGCTTTCATTAGGAACTACTGGTAACTGCTTCCCAGTTCCCCTTCTAAGGGTAAGTAAACCAAGGGATGTGGGACTCAGCCAATTCAGAATGTATTTTAATCTGAGCTCTTTCAGGATCCTCAGTTGATAAAACCTCATTATTCCCTAAATTTAATTACCCCTTTGATAAATAGACTTAGGAGTCAGTTTTAACTAGTGAATAGTTCATTAGCAGCTTTTTCTCTGGCCCTGATTCTTCTAATAGCAAATGGGAAAACGATTAGAAATTTAGCTCACAAATTGAAATGCCACTCCAAATGTCTGTCATCTTCACTCTCATGTAATTCAGCAATTGAATTAAGCAAATATTTATATTTACATATGTTTGGTGACAGCACAGTCACTGAGCCCATTATTTTTAAGTTTATTCTACATCTTGACTAACAACTGACGTGTTTTATTTGCAGTGCCACTGCCAAGCCCTTCTCTGTTGTTCGAGAGTGCATGATGGACGGTTTTGAATTGGGCTAGGGGAACATTTGTTGTCGTTAGCTGTCAACAAATTGATTTTTGATTCGTCATGACTCCATATGATAGAGTAGAACTGCCCCATAGGGTTTTCTAGGTTTTAATCTTTATGGGAGCAGATTGCCAGGTCTTTCTCCCTCAGAGTCCCTGGGTGGGTTTGGACCGCCTACCTTTTGGTTAGCAGCCAGGCACTTAACTGTTGTGCCACTAGGGCTCCTCAGAGCAACATTGCGATGATTTAATAGTCTTGGTTACCATGTGGAATTTTCTCTCTGGACTCCACCTAAAGGATGTTATCATCAGCAAAGCTGCCATATTAACCTAGTTAAATACATCTCATATGAAATTGAGGCTGAAATTCTACAGATAACGCTGGTGTTCTTGCTGGTGGTACGTCTGGATTGAAGACTGAATTTGTGATAAAAGTATGGACGGTATAAAAGTGTTAGTTTTAACATGCCTCAGGAATCTTAAGTGAAAAAGTTTTTAAGTGTAACATATCCCAGCAATCTATATGAAAAGCAGTAAAGATTGCAAAAGCTGTTTCAGTTGTAAAGGAAGATTCAAAGGAAAGAAAAGAAGAGAGCAGGGAAAAAGAGAAAGAATGGTTTTCTCTTTGAAACTCTAGAGGCCTCTGGGATTCAGCCTCACTATGTACCACAGTGTCTCAGCGTGGCTGAACAGGTGTAATTTTACAGAAGGTGCTTCGGAAATTCTTCGTCAGTCCATGGATAGTAAATGGCGAAGGTTGATTGCGCTTAGAACCATTGCAGGCCTGTAAAAGGAGAGACCCAGACCCTCAGGCCCTGCCCAGCAGTTACAGTTCTCTGTGGACTACTGATGAACGTTAAATTGGAAGCATTTTTAGGTCCTGTTTCCAATTGGTTTTGAGGCAGAGAGAAGAGGCACAGAGGTGTCAAGTAGCTAGTTCAGGTGGCCCGAGGCTCCGTCATTGGTGTTGAGTTTGTGAACTTTGTGGGTGCTGTGGAGCCCACCCTGGTGTCCTTGCCGTTCCTTCTGCTCTGGGGACGACCCCGGCTGCGTTGAGGTTAACGGCCATAAAGCTCTTTCAGTTCCTATGGCTAAGCCTGTTGATGAACTCTTACGTGACTACGGTGAGAGAGTTCCAAGAATTTGGATAATGTATAGAATCTGTTTGGGGAACAGTGTGGTGGAGTTGGTGTTTTTAGTGCAGCACTAGACGTGGCTTGTTTCCAAAGTTGGATCCCACACTGGCAGCTGGAGTAGCAGCCTTCCACCTAAAACCTGCTGCAGCCCACAGGTACGCACAGAACTGTCACGAACCACTCAGCTGCAGGTGACACACGTCTCTTGGAAGCAGCAAGACAGAGAAAAAGGATTGATTTTGGTTCACATAAAGCGTTTCCACGTGTGGGCAGGCCTCCAGTCCTGCCTCAGTTTTAGCTGCTTATGAGATTGGAGTGTTGCAGGAAACACGTTAGAGTTTATTCTTAACGTGGTTCAGGTCAGGACCTTTTACAGTTGTGGTGGTATCTATCACGTGCTGTTCTGTATTAACAAAATGAATACTTGGCTTCCAGGAAGGAATTTTTTTTTTTTTTTTAATTAATCAGAAAACCTTTGCAAACCCTCAGGACTTAATTTATTTTTATTGCGGCTTAATAACAGTTAGAAAAAGAAACGTCTTGTTAAAATGCTCTAAATAAAAACACAGTTAATTTCCCATTACAGTGTCTAATTACTCATCATCACCAGGGCGTTTTTATATGGCAATTTAACTTCTTGAAAGTGGAAACTTGGCACACAGTTGAGGAAGAAAGCTGTGCACTTAGATAGGTATCAGAAGATGGTCTAATTATATTTGGGCTAGAATTGAGTCTTACGTATGATGGCTCTGCAGAAGGTAGGAGAGAAGGCCTTTCTCTGGAGTCACTAAGGCAAGTCTCTGGTTTCTTTAGTGCCAATTGAAATTGGATATGAAGGAAGGTAATTCTGAACATCAGATGGTGTACCAGTACATCTGAAAGGGACTCTGCCAATCACCAACTGAAGCTGATGTCAGGACTACTTGATAGGTCTGGAGGACGGCTATATATGTGTTCTGACTCCACTGGCAGCGTTCGTAAGAATGAACCAGACTTCCTCCAAGGAAAGGTCAAGATGTGAAAGAATGGAAGCCAATCTGGGCGTATGTCAGCACCAAGTTAAATATCTTGAGAGTCCGAGCAGGAAGCGTAAGTGATTCTTCTTTTTTATTGCGTCCTTAGTTGCTGCATCACAGGATATATAAACATCTCAGACAAAGCAACGAGAAAAAAGCAAGTAGAAAAGTGATCCAAGGCTGTCTTTACACAGGCACCTCGTAGCAATGGAAATCCGAACGGCCAGTAAACATGAAAAGATGCATACAAATGCAATGAGATACATTCATACCCATCAGGTAGGCAGAAATGAAAGAATCTGACAGTATCAGTGGATAACATGGGTATGGAGCAGCAGACATGCTCAGACACTGACGGTGGGTATATTATTTGCTACAATTACTTTGGAGATCAGTTTGGCAATACCTGGAAAAGCTGCAGGTACACACATACCTTACAACTCAGTCTTTCGAGCTCTGTGTATATGCCTTGAGAAATCATGGTATGTGTGCCAAAGGACTCATGTCTGAGGATGCTGATTTCTATATTGTTTATGGTAGTGAAACAATGAAAGCAATCTAACTACCCTTCATTAGGAAAAAGGATAAAGTAATAGGAGGGATCAGTCCCTGGAGAAGGACATCATGCTTGGGAAAGTAGAGGGTCAACGAAGAGGAGGAAGACCCTCCATGAGATGGATTGACACAGTGGCTGCAGCAATGGGCTCAAACATAGCAGTGATTGTGAGGATGGCGCAGGACTGGGCAGTGTTACGTTCTGTTGTACATAGGGCCGCTGTGGGTTGGAACCGACTCGACAGCACCTAGAAACAACAACATATTCATGTAATGAAATCCTACGCAGTGATGAAAATGAAAGGACTAGATCTACTTGCATTAATATGGATACATATTAGGGACACAATGCTGAGAAAAAAATTTATGGATTGATGCGTACAGTCTGATACCATTCATATAATGGTCGAAAACATGCCAACTAATACTGTGTATTATTTATGGATTCATCAACATGTAAACATTTTTAAAATGCATGGAAATGATAAATACCAAATACAGGATAGTGGTTACCTCTGGGGGTGGGAGAGGCATGGGATTGGGGAAGGTCACTCACAGGATTTTATTTTCCTGTGTAATAATGTATTTTTTAAAGAAAAATAAGGTTTAAAGCAAATATGGCTCAATGTTAAGACATAACAAAGCTTAGACATGGGTACACAGATGTTCATTATATTATCTCCTGTACTTTTCTGTATGCCTGAAGTTTTTCATAACATAAATATTGAAAAATGTCGGTGCAAGAGATACCACATGTCTATGGAACTCCTAATCTTGTGGATCTTTTGTTGGCTTTCTTAATAGCTTTTCTTTCCTGACACAGAGGCTTTTAAATATAGAGCTTGTACACATTCTCATGGTGGAGCCATGAGAACACTTTATAATTAGACACGTGTACAGCTCACACTGACGTCCTCCATGGGTTCTGAAGGTGGCGCTTCACTCTCACTTACCTCTCCTAGCTGGTTGGTTATCTTTGTCACCAAGATAGCTACTCTTCCCCCAGTAATCCTTGGGCATATGACTAAAAATCCTATGCTGGGCACTAGGGCTATAAGGCATTAGTGATGAAGTGTTTTTCTTTCTTTTTTTAAAATCTACATTGTCATGCAATCAAGAGTTGTTAGCTTTCTCCCCTCCCACCCCTTCTTAATAATGTTTAAAATCACAATAAACTGCCTTTGATTGCATCTTGCTTTTTTAAAGTATTTGCTGCTATGGCAATATACTACCCTTATCTTTTGACCAGTGCTCTGTGGGTATTGACAATTTAATGTAAAACAGTTGTTTAGGGACAGCTGTGATTGAATTCCAAAAAATTGAAAAGTGTTAAAATTTCACTTCATAGTAGGGATGAGTAATGTTGATATTGGCATATAAGATGGCTGAGTTATTTTTATATTCTGTAACCATGATTTGATTTTAAACCTTTGTTTAATGTGTAGTATCAAGGATTGTTAGGAAGAAATGAGAACGTTACAGTGGTCATCTCACAGAGAGAGATGTCTGTTACCTGTAATACACGCTGGTCTTGTTGTTTGGAGAGGTTAAGAACATAGAGCGCATTATTCCTCAGTGACCGCTGTGGCAGCAGGTGCTTTATTCAGCCTGTCTTAACAGCCAAGACCGCTTTCTTTTCCCTGCAAAATGGTTGCAACCTAGAAATACAGCTTTAAAACATTTTGGCAAAAATGTGCCACTCTGGGGACTCTGTCCCACTGTGTTTCTTCAGAAGGAAGGTACTCCTTAGATGGAGTAAACATCTTAAACAATCAAGAGTTTGGAAAAGCAGTTCCTCTCCCTAGATCCTCATATCTGCTTAAATAAGTACATAAGAAAAGAAACAACTAAAAGCAGTCTAGAGCCCTCACATACTCTGTTAGGCTGGGTTCTCTAGAGAAGCAATATCAGGGAAGTGTATATGCATATATCTCTGTAGATAGATAAATGTAGACAGATATAGATAGATAGATGGAGAGAGATTTATGTCAAGGAAATGGCTCACAGTTGTAGAGGCTGGAAAGTCTCAAGTCCGTGGGTCAGGTTGGAGGCTTTTCCCGACTCATATAGCCGCAGGGCTGATGAACCCAAGATTGGCAGGTCAGACGGCTGGCCTCTGACTCACCGGCTACAGAGGCTGATGAATCCCAAGATTGGCAAGTAAGCTGCTAGCTCAAGTCCCAAGAACCAGAGGTTGGATGCAAGATCCAGAGCCAGCAAAAGCCAGCAAGCTATGCCAAAAGACCCACATATGTTGGGTTCAGGCCACACCACCAAGGGAACTCCGGTTCAACTTACTGGCTGGTCATAAAAGATCTTGTTATGGAGGTGATTACATTATATCGCACCTCATTATGGAGGCGAGTACATCATTACATAGCAGCCAAACTACATCATAATGCTGAGAATCATTGCCCAGCCAAGTTGACACACAACCTTAACCATCATAGTCCACCCCTTGTCAACTTGGCACCTGTACACATCTCCCTAAACCGTACACAGCCTCTAAATAAAGATAATTGTAACGTCATACTTGTGCCTAACATGATACAATGAACATGCATACAAGCAAAAATGCACTAAACCTGCTTACGTCTTATATTTTATAAGTGAAGAAAACAAAAGTATTTGTTGTGCACATACAAGGAAGAACTCTCATAACAATTACAATCCTCGTTTCTGCAATGGGTCACGTCGTTGTAGCTGGTATTCAGAACTACCTTCTTCTACCACCCATTCCTTATTCCCTTTGCCCTCAGCAAGAACCTCAGCTGGTCATGGTCCTTTGCCTGGTGGGGTGACCCAAACCTTCATTCCTGAAGGGTCTGGGCCATTAGTAGTCATGTCAGAGTTGGATTGCTGTAGTTTTCCATTGACTTTGATCACAGGGGATGGTAGTACTAAGAGACGTCCTAAGGGATCTCCTGTATTCCAGACATACTCTCCTTTACCTCCGTTATGTAATATAAGTCCGATTTCCTCTTGGTAGTCAGGGTCAATCACAGCAGCCAAATACAGTAATTCCCTTCTTTGCCTGTGGATCCAGAGGTGTGAGGAGTCTTGGTGGCTCGGTTGCATTCTTAAATTACAGTTCAGTGGAATCATTGTTGTGACTCATGGTGGGAGCATTCCTCCCTTTGGAACAAAGACCTTTAGATCTGCAGAGCATAGGGTACTGGAGACAGGAAACAAAAATTTTGTGAGTGGGTCACTGGGGTAATAGTGAGTTGTGCCACTCCATTTCTGCCCCTTGATTCCAGGACCCATGAATCCTGGCTATGGGAAAAACAGCACCAAAGTGTAGATACTAGTTTAGAGCACATACAATCTCCTGGAGAACATTGCCCCAACCGTGCAAGGTTATTTCCACCTAACTGGTGTGGTAATTATGTTTTTACAAGACCATTCCATTGTTCTGTCCAGCCATCTGCTTCAGGATGATGGGGAACATGGTAAGAACAATGAATTTCATAAGCATGATCCCATTGCTGCACGTCATTTCCTGTGAAGTGAGTCCCTCGATCTGAGGTGGTGCTGTGTGGGATACCATGACGGTGGATAAGGCATTCTGTAAGTCCAGGGGCTATAGTTTTGGCAGAAGCATTGCATGTAGGGAAGGCAAATCCATATCCACAGTAAGTGTCTATCCTAGTTAGAACAAAACACAGCCCTTTCTGTGATAAAAGTGGTCCAGTGTAATCAACCTGCCACCAGGTTGCTGGTTGATCACCTCAAGGAATGGTGCCATGTCAGGGACTCAGTGTTAGTCTTTGCTGCTGGCAGATTGGGCACTCAGCAGTGGCTGTAGCCAAGTCAGCCTTGGTGAGTGGAAGTCCGTTTGTTGAGCTCATGCATAACCTCCATCCGTGCCACCATGGCCACTTTGTTCGTGGGCCCATCGAGCAATGACAGGAGTAGCTGAGGAGAGAGGATGACTGATTTCCACAGAGTGCATCTTCCTGTCCATTAGATGGTTATAATCTTTCCCTGTCAAATACACCCTTTAGTGCGCATTCACATGAGACACAAATATCTTCTTCTTTGGCCCATTCAGAGAGGTCTATCCACATACTTCTTCCCCATACCTCTTTGGCACCAAATTTCCAATCATGTTCCTTCCAAGTCCCCGAACAAACAGCCAAACCATTGACCACAGTCTGTGAATCACCATACAGTCACACGTCTGGTGATTTCTCCTCCCAAGCAAAGTGAACAGCCAGGTATACTGCTTGAAGTTCTGCCCATTGAGAGGATTTCCCTTTACCACTGTGATTTCAAGAGGTCCCAGCAAGGGACTGTAGTGCTGCCACTGTCCACCGTTGAGTTGTGCCTGCGTATTGCACAGAACCAAATGTAAACTAGGCATGAGTTTCTCTTCCTCAATCAACTGATCATAAGGAACTCCCCATGACATAGATGCAGACTGGAAGAAGACAGATAATGTGACAGGGTGGAGACCATGGGCATTTGGGCTGCTTCTTCATGTAAGTTACTTGTGCTTTCAGATCTGGCTCAGGCCCAATCTTGTATATACCACTTCCATTTAACGACAGAGTGTTGCTGTGATTCTGTGGGTCAGACAACATCCGGTTCATGATGGGCAGCTCAGGCACATGGTGAATTGGTAGCCCATGGTTAAGCATTCAGTCTCTACTAAGGCCCAGTAACAAGCCAAAAGCTGTTTCCCAAAAGGAGAGTAGTTCTCTGCAGAGGGTGACTGGGCTTTGCTCCCAAATCCTAAGAGTCTTCACTGTAATTCACCAATAGGGGCCTGCCAAAGACTCCAAACAGCATCTCTATCTGTCACTGACACTTCAAGCACTATCGGATCAGCTGGATCATATGGCCCAATGGCAGACCTACTTGCGTGGCAGCTGAACCCATTGCAGAGCCTTCTCTTCTGGGCCCCACTCAAAACTAGCAGCTTTTCGAGTCACTTGATAAATTGGCTGGAGTACCAGATGAGGGATATGTTGCCTCCAAAATCCAACACCATGCGCTGTGTCTCCTTTTTAGTTGTGGGAGCAGCCAGACGCAATAACTTATCCTTCACATAAAAGGAATATCCCAACATGTTCCACACCACTGGACCCCCAGAAATTTTACTGAGATGGAAGGCACCTGAATTTCTGTCGGGTTAATTTCCCGCCTTCTAACATGCAAGTGGAGCCCTTGTGGTACAGCAGTTAACTGTCTACTAACTAAAAGGTCAGCGGTTTGAATCTACCAGCTGTTTCTTGGAAACCCTGTGGGAGCAGTTCTGCTCTGTACAGTAGGGTCACTGTGGGTGTGTTGATTTAGCGTGCAAATGTTTTACCAGTAAGTCCAGAGTCATTGATAGTTCTTCCATACTAAGTCCAATCAGCATAATGTCATCAGTGTAATGGACCAGTGTGATATCTTGTGGAAGGGAAAAGCGATCAAGATCCCTGTGGACTAAATTATAACATAGGGCTGGAGAGTTGATTTAACTCTTGAGGTAGAGCACTAGAGGTGTATCGTGGGCCTTGGCAGCTGAAGGCAAACCACTTCTGGTGGTCCTTTGAAACTGGTTTGGAGAAAAAGGCATTAGCCAGATCGATAGCTGTATATCAGGTACCAGGAGATGTATTAATTTGCTCAAGCAATGAAACCACATCTGGAATAGCAGTTGCAATTGGAGTCACCGCCTGGTTAAGTTTTCGATAATTCAGTGTCATTCTCAAAGATCCATCTGTTTTTTGCACAGGCCAGATAAGCGAGTTGAATGGGAATGTGGTGGGAATCACCACCTCTGCATCCTTCAAGTACTTGATGGTGGCAGTAATCTCGGCAATCCCTCCAGGAATGCAGTATTGCTTTTGGTTTACTACTTTCTTAGGTAGGAGCGGTTCTGATGGCTTCCACTTGGCTTTTCTTGCCCTAATAGCCCTTACTCCACTTGTCAGGAATCCAGTGTGGGGCTCTGCCAGTTGCTGAGTATATCTGTCCCAATTACACATTCTGGAACTGGGGAAATCACTACAGGATGTGTTCGGGGACCCACTGGACCTACTGTGAGACAGACACGAGCTAAGACTCCATTAATAACCTGACCTCCATATGTCCCCACTCTGACTGTAAGTCACAGTGATGTCTTGGGTCTCCTAGAATTATTGTCAGTTCAGAGCCAGTTTCTGGTAATCCCTGAAAAGTCTTGATTATTTCCTTTTCCCCAGTGAACACTCACTCTTGTAAAAGGCTGTAGATCCCTTTGGGGAAGGCTGGGAGAAAGATCAACAATATAAGTTTTTGGCAGTGTATTGGAGTCCTCCCTCAAGGGGACCCAGCTCTCCCTTCATTCAAGGGTTTGTGGGTCTGTAAACTTACTGAAGTCTGGGAGTGACTGAGGGGCTGTGACTTTCTATTCTGGTGATTCCTGTTAGACTGCCATTCACTTGATCTAGAATTATTCTGCTTGTACAGATCAAGTAAATATTCAGTAGATTTCCCATCTATTTCACTCCTAATGCCACCATAACTAAGTAGCAATGCCGTAAGTCCATGTGAGTCAGATTATTCTGATTACTGCTTTGACTGTGCCATCCATTTTGGTAACCATGCCAACCTTGTCTTTGTTGATTGAGTGCCACCACTTGATCCCTACTACTATGGGGTCCAATCAACCCCATTGTGGTTAGGTGTCTTAATTCAGTTAGGACAATTCACACTGTCACATCAGACTTACATAAAATAGCAATCACAGCAGTCTTCAAAGATGCTGGGGCTCCCTTCACAAATTTGTTCCCCACCCTTGTGTTAAAAGGTGTGCCCTCTAGGCACTCCATGTGTGAGTCTGTGAGTCTAACCTGATAAATCCACTCTAATATGCCAATTTCCCTAAGCCTTTGGATTCCTTCTTCTACAGTATACCAAGGTAGTTCAGCTTGATTTAGTGTAGGCTACCGTGTAATCCATGCTTCAGTGAACCAACCAAATAAACTATTAGATTGTTTCCTAATCTCTCGAGCTGAAACATTGAAAAATCTGTGCTTAGTGGGCCCGTATCAATGAACTCAGGCTGATCCAACTTTATGTTCCTTGCACCGTTATCCCACATACTTAATAGCCATTCCCACACATATTTCCCCGGTTTCTGTTCGTACGTTTTAGAAAACTAAAGCAGTTCTTTTGGAATGTAGCATACCTCCTCCTGGGTCATGCTTTGTACTTCACCTTTTGGGGCTTGTTGGAAGTTAAGTCTAGTTACAGATCTAGAAGCAGAAATGGCTGGTGGGGATGTGTCCTGAGAACACTCAGCAATGTCTTGTAAGGCATGTGCCTCGGCGATACCCCAGGCAATGATTCAGCCACCCCCCCAGAGGATGACTCACACAAAGGCTCTTCAGAAACAGCTGTGTTAATCTCATGAGATGTGAGTAAAGGGGCTAGTGGTTTTACTGCAGAGAGTGGCTGGTTCTGTTGGCAGGAGTGATTCAACAAAATTTAGGGGCTCGGTGTCTCCTGAGATTCCTGATTATCTGCCCATATGTCCCCACCCTAAGTTTCAGGATCCCATTTCTTCCCAATCAATGCCTTCACTTTAACTTCAGACACATTTGAAGTTGGGAATTCAGTTGGCAGTGTAATTCAGCCACTCTTAACGATAAAACTCCAGATTTGGTTTTCAACAATATCAGCTCTGTTACTACAAGAAATAAATCTTTCTTTCAAGGCACAAGTGACAACTTTGAGGTCATTTATGTGGTGCTTGAGCTGTGACTCTGAAGTCCTGAGCTCATCTCTTTTTTTTACCACTTTGTCTAGCAAAAGTGGGACAAACCAACCAGCCTCCTTATACTTCTTATTCTGACAAAATTGTAGAAATGTATCAAACATGTGAGCACCTAGAGCCTCGCATCTTACTAATGCCTGATGTATTGGTGGTGATATTTTGCGTATTTCTATTGCCACCTCACAGCAAGGATTAGCAGTGCCCTCTTTACTACTGGAAGCAGTCATCAACATCTTCAAGACCAACCAAACTTGAGAACCAATTTAGAAAACTCATCCTTACAATTTTGTTTCTCTAGAACCACTCTCAGTACCAAATGTCTCAGGCTGGGTTCTCTAGAGAAACCAGTGAAGTATATATATAATGGAGAAAGCGAGAGAGAAAGAGAGATCTCTATCAAGGAAATAGCTCGTGCTGTTGTAGAGGCTGATTAAGTCCCAAGTCTGTGATTCAGGTTGAAGGCTTCTCCTGACTTACGTAACTGCAGGGCTGATAAACCCAAATACAACAGGTTGGATAGCAGGGTGCTGGCTCACAAGCTGTGAGGCTGACGAATCCCAAGATTGGCAGGTAAGCTGCTACTCAGGCCCCAAGAACAGGAGGTGAGATGCAGGATTCAGAGTGAGCAAAATCCAGTGAGCTATGACAAAAAATCTACATATGTTGGATATAGGCCACACCCCCAAGGAAACACCCTTTCAGTTGATTGACTGCTTATAGCAGATCTCATCGTGGAGGTGATTACATTATATCAGACCTCATTATGGAGATGATTACATCATTACATAGCTGCCAAAGTGCATCATAACTGCCAAACCACTGAGAATCATGGCCCAGCCAAGTTGACACACAACCTTAACCATCACACCCACCAGATGGTATATGGCCAGTGTTACCATACTTTCCTGGGTGCTTGGCTGTGCAGCTACAGTCAGCAGGAACTCATGACTACGTCTATAGGACTGTGCCAAATTGGATGTGACTGGATAGATGGTGGACTCGCAGATTTGTTGCTGGTGAATAGACTTCATGGGTTGCAGGAGCCAGCCCTTCTGTGTTTTATGTTATCTACAGAGTTATCACATGATGGGGTAAATCAGATGGACTGAAAGTTTCACTTGTGCCTTGCTCTGTCAACCTCTTGGATCCTGTTTATAAAATGGCGGTGAACGGAGGAAACATCATCAAGAAGGATGTTGTGGCTCTGTTTGGAGCTACTTGGGAAAAGACAAGTGAGGATTTAGTGTATTTAGGAAAACTTGTAGCAGATTTCAACAAGAGGGAGAGAGAAAAAGATATTCTGATAAGGCTCCAATCTAAGCCCTTTTAAAAGGATTAAAAACTTTATTGAAATACTTGGTAATCACCACAGAGGAGATTTTTTTGGAGGGTGTCATTAATTTTGTTATCCTTGCATGTCATGGTAACTCATTCTTGCTTTTAGCACATTAGACAGTTGTGTGTCTTGGAAGCGTGCTTTCAATTCTCAGCTTAGAGCACAGCATAAAGGATGTCCTGTTAGAGTGCTACGCTTTTGTTTTTCTAACCTTTGGCAGTAGAACAACTAGCTGTGTAAACAGATTGTATTTCATTTTTTAGGCAGTTACAAAATAGAAATCATAATAAATGGTGAGACTGTGTCAGATACTGCACTAGATGCTTGTGTACATAAACAGATGTAAAGTAGATAGAGACCCTATGTGAAATAGTTGTTATTACCACTGTTTTTTTTTTGGGTGAGAAAAATGACACCCAGGGAGGTTAGATAATGGCAATAAGGTCACAGTAAGTGGCAGAGTTCAGTGGAACTCAAGTCTGTTTCCTTAAATATGAAGTTCCTTGCTTATAGAATTACATGAAATTATATAAATTAGAACTCAAGTCGGTCCCTTTGCATATAGGCTCCATACTGTATATAAACCAGTTAATGTGCCAGCTTTGTAGGAATTAATGTGAACCTGTTAACATCACACATACTTATCAGCATCTGATGTGTGCTAGCCACAGGTGTCTTTCATTCCCTGTGGTGATTTGGCTTCTGATGGATTCCAGAAGGATTCCAAGAGGCAGTGTGGCTTTTGGAGGAAGTGAGGTGTAGTGGGAAAGTGTAGACCTGGGTTCCAGCTGTAGCTCTGCTGCAGCCTGCTGTGTGACAGATACCCCGTGTGACGTCAGTGTCCATCTGTGTAACATCCGCTGAGGCCCCGTTGGCACTGTGCTTCCATGAGCTGTAGTTCTCTCAATGAAGGTTTTCTAGGGGAGTCAAGGGTGGACTTCCTATGCTTTTATGTAGTCATTCATTCATTTTTTTTGTTATGAACTGGAGAGAAAATGCTTAACTACTAAATGCCAACCAAACACTTCGAGAGTTAATACTTGGAATATTTTTCATGAGATACTCATTACTACGTCCAGTGGAAAAAAAGGCCATTCGTGTAGCGTCACTTAACCGAAAAATGAGAATCAACTAGTTGGGCTGGGGTGGGCTCTAGGAGTCTTTTTTAAAAAAGCTTTCTCTGTAATCAGTCACAAAAGGACAAATACTGTACGACCTTACATGAAATAAGCAGATATATAGAAACTGAAGCTTGACAGTGGTTGGGGGGAAGGAGGAGGAAGCTCTGAGTTTTTGCTTGGGGGGTACTGAGTTTACTTTCATGGTGGTGGAGTAATCACAGAAAAGACAGGGATAAGGGTTGTGCAATGTGAGGAGTGTAATCAATGCCGTTGATGGTGGGTGTTTAAACTGTTAAAATGGCAAATGTTTTGCCGCGTGTATTTGCATCACAATGAGAATAAATAAAGCTTTTCCCTGTGATTATAATGAAAAGTCAAGTTGGGAGACCACTAGTGTAGACAGCAAGTTGAAGATGTAATTTGCACCCCATGATTCAAATATATGAATTCATTTAGTGGCATGATCCTGGTCTATGGATATGGAGTTAGAGGGCCCTGGGTTTGTCTGTATTTTATTGTCTGTGTGACCTTGTGTAGTCACTTAACCTCTCTGACTCTCAATTTCTTGATCTGTAAGACGAAGTTAATAACTAATAGGGTTAGCCATGAAGGTTAAATGAAATAATATATATAAAGCTCTTAGCATAAGTCCTGGCATGAAAGTTCTCAGTAATTGATAGCTTCTGAAAATAATTATCTTCTTATAATAATCTCATCTTGGTTGACTGAAACACAAGCCCTTTAGTGAAAGATCACTAGAATTAGTGAATTAAACTCAAGAAAAATGAATTACCCTTTAAAAACCCACTTTGCTCTAGGACATTCTGCTGGGATATGCAAGGACTAGCTGCCTTTTAAGGCTTCTTTCAACCTAGGTGGTCTGTGAGTTGTTTGAGTTCAAGTCTTCATGAATAGGTATGTTTCAGTTCCCCCACCTTTCTGTTCTGCAATGTGAATTCAGAATTTGTAAATTCTCATGTGAGCAGCACACACAGGTCACACAATATCACAAAATGTGTTATTTATTTATTTTTTTACATTTTAGGAAATGTTTCATCATGCAGCTCTGAGTATCTCAAAAACTCAAAAATGGTTTTTAAAAAGTGGCAGGAAGTCTGATTTCTTCTTTGAGGAGTGGAGTTAGGGATAACCTTTACTTTAGAAGAGATTAAGAGTTTTCTTAGTCTCTTATTTCAGAGCACCGAGAGAGAGAGATAATTCCATTGAGATGTTCTTTTCTAAGTAGGTGGTGTGGGAAAAGGTAGGAATTTGAGGGCTGATCATTTTCCTAGTGTATTATTGGATCTGTGATTTGGAGGGAGTTCCAAGCTGAGCTATTTATAGTTTTTAAATTTCTGGCAGTGCGAGTTTAGGACTTCACTGAAGTGGTAATGGTGGATGACCATTTGTGTACAAAGGGCTGCACCAACAAGGGATCTGCGTGGGATTTTCTTGGAATTGTGTTTCTCAGCTAGTCACTGGTATCTTATGAAATCATATCTCTGTTAGTTAAATACTTTAACAGGTGAATTCCGACTATGATGTGAGAAAAATTCTCTTGATGAAAGGTTCTCACCTTCTGTACTATGAAGGGCGCCCCAGTGAATAGGGTGGTGCCTCTGTCCAACCATTTATAATGATGATTCTGACAGCACTCTTCAGTGACGCCATCCAGGTGCAGTGGTGCTTGGGGACTGGCAAAGCAAATGGAATAAGACATGGGGCTGTGTCTTTGTGGCCTTCGTGGAGTCGTGTTAATTACTGTGGAGTAAAAGGACTGATGGGTCGGTCACCTAAGGTCCTGAGAAGCATGGAGACTGAATTTTTGGATTGTTGCAATAAGGACTCAGTTGGAGATATGGATCTTTGGCCACTTGTTGTGTATGTTATGTTAAACCTATGGATTCAGAAAAACAAAGCATGTGTGTTTGTGTTTCAGTCTGAAGGGAATAGGGTGGAGGTGGGGGTTGGACAGTGAATGTTGGCAGGTGGGGAATGAAGAGTCAGGGATAAAAAAACAAGTCACTCTCCTGAAGCATGGATCTTTAGATGCTTGCTCAGCATTTGCCCTCTAGTAGAAAAACAAATTTAAAAACGAGAATGGAATATTTCATTTTGAAAATTGCCCTGGGAGTATATGCTCATTATCAGGGGCGTTCCTCATAACTGACAGCAGCCAATGACTTTTGGTTGTGCAATGGCCTGTTCAGCCACACATGTAGCCCAATTATCATATATATTAATGATGCATTAAAGCATTGCATCATCCTCTGCCACAAAAGATCATTATTATTGTATTACCATACAGTAATGGCATTCATGCAGTACCACACAGAATACTGGTCTGCTTGATGCAGGGAGGTCGTGTGGAGAAGGTGCCAGAAAAGCTGTCTACTCGGTGCCCCCACTGACTCATTCTGTGACCTCTTGATACCTCAGTTTCTGCTATTGATACAAGAGTCCTGCCTCCCCAGTGTTTTCGGGAGGAGGGACTGATTAAGGAATATTAATTTAACTTTTAAAAGTACGGAGAACATGGAAAGACGTAATGTGAGGGCAAGTATGCAGTCTCAGAGAACTTCAGCATATCACTGTGGGCTTGTAGACAACAGCTAGACCAGGGGTCTGCACATTACAGCCCAAGGCCCACCTCTGGCTTAAAGCCTATTTTTCTACTTCCCGTAGCTAAGAATGGTTTTTACATTTTTAAATGGTTGGAAAGCAATCAAAAGGAGAAGAATATTTTGTGACACATGAAATTACATGAGATTCAGATATTTGTGTTCGTGAGTAAAGTTTTATTGGCACACAGTCATGCCTGTTCATTACCATACTGTCTGTGGTTGCTTTCATGCTGCCACAGCAGAACTGAGTGGTTGTGACAGAAATCATATAGCCCACAGATCCTAAAATACTTACTATCCGGCCACTTAGAGGAAAAGTTTGCCGGCCCTGGAACTAGACTCTTGGAAGCAAGGCTTCTCACTTGTGAAATAGGCTATTACTGACCTACAGCCAGTAATGTCACCGTAGCCAAAAAAAAAAAAAAAAAAAAAAAACGCCTCCTTTGCGCCATCACAAACCAGGTTCTGTTGTCGTCCTGTGACATAGGTGAAAGCCCCGCAAGTGGGTATTTAATGGGGATTTCGTAAGGACCCTCTTAAATTGAAATCACTTTTGGCTGAGGATAAATTTTCAAACCTTTCTAGAAATAACACATTTTAATAAACTCAGTAATGACAGTTTGAGGTTTGATTTTTAAAATTGCTTTTCTCCACCCTGTTGATGGTGTTGAGCCTAGAGAGATTTTCTTTAGTTCCCACAGGCTGGTTTCTGGCATCGACAATATTCCCATTGTTTTACAACTCAGCTGCCGCCAGTGGTGTTCAAAGACAAGCACAGGGCTGGAAGGATCCTGCTGTAGTGTCAACAAACAGTGGCACTGGTCTCTCTTCAATAGCAGCCCACAAACTGGCTTGGAGCTTTGCTGCCTAAGAAAACGGCAGCTTTGAAAGAAACCTTAATGAGGTCATGCGGATTGACTGGGTTCGTGGGCAGTGAGTTCGTGCATTTAGGGTTGGGTGTGAGGCTTTAATGTTCCTGGAATCTGCCCTGACCCTCCCCATCACACTCCTGTGCTGCCACAGCCACCCCTCTCGGTTGCCCCCATCCTGAAATAGCCGGGGTTCAGCATGGAAGAAATTCACTCCCCTAATCCCTCATGAGCTGGTGAACTCTGTTTGCCAAGGGTGGGTTTTGTCTTTCTTCTTAAGGAGAATCTCTGAAAGCTTACAAAGCAGAGAGAAAACTCTGTTTTGAGAATGTAATAGGAAAGCAACAGGACTTGGAATCGGCTTACAGAGATTCATTTTCCACCTCTGCTACTTACTTTGTGACTTTGGGCAAAGACAGTGGGCTTTTCATGGCCTCTCTTTCCTCGGCTGTAAAGTAGGTATGATAACATCTATGGTCCAGGCTTGCTGTGGGGGTTGACTGAGCGAAAGTATCTTGAATCTTATGTATAGACAAAATACATAAAGATTTCACCTCTGAAATATGTATGTGTGTGTATATATATGTAGGTATAAATACACGTATCTATGTATATGGAGTCTTTGAGTGGTTCAAATGGTTAAGTGTTTGGCTACTAACTGAAAGATTAGTGGTTAACAACCACCCATAGGTGCCTTGGAAGAAAGGCCTGGTGATCTACTTCCAAAAGATCACAGCCATTGAAAACCCTTTGGAGCAGAGTTCTAGTCTGACACACGTGGATTTGCCATGAACTAGAATCAACTCAGTGGCAACTGGTTTGGTTTATATGCCAGAGATGTGCCAGGTGCTGAGGGTAAAAAGATGAATAGAGCAAAAGCCTTGCCTGAGGAGTGCAAAAGTTTACGCCACTCGGGCCTCTTTTTGGTATATACCAAAAAACCAAAAACCAAACCCACTGCCGTTGAGTTGATTCCGACTCATAACGAGCTTAGGACAGAGTAGAACTGCCCCATGGAGTTTCTAAGGAGCGCCTGGCAGATTCAAACTGCTGACCTTTTGGTTAGCAGCTGTAGCACTTAACCACTATGCCACCAGGGTTTCCTTTAGTGGGTGCTAAAAACAGTGTGGCTTTGAACCATACTAAACTGTTGAAAATTGTCTGCCTGGTGTTTGTTTACGGTGTGTTTCTTACTGCAGCCCTTAGATTTTTCTCCTGCCTTATCTCTCCCTGCTTTCTCCATACTCGTGGACTCTCCTTTCTGGGCGTCCCCTGATTCCACTTGAAGCTTCCAGAATGTGGCTGCTCTCTGTCCACACACTTTTTTTCTTGTTTTATATTCATAATATTCAGCCTGTGACACTAAGCTAATAGACTGTATTATCTGCAGTGGTCTGCTCTAGTTGAGAATTCTTTAAATTTAAGGCTTTATGTATTTATAGTAAAGTGTCCCCTGGTTTTTTTTTCCCCCTTAGTTCTCTAAGCTCATATTGACTGTACTTAATTGTGAGTTAATCCACAAGGCTAAAGTGTAACCTATTTGAGTGGGGGGTAGTGGCTAAGTGGCAGCTGTTAAACAGTGCATAGCAACTCCTCGCAACAGCTTAAACATGAAAAAGAAATGTGAGTAACAGAATATGCTGGAATTTGATGAGGACACTCAGAGCCACAGGACGTGAGATTTGAACTTGGAATTGTAGACAGTGGCTGTGTCTCCTAAGACCCGGGCCCCTGAACCTTTAGCCCCACGATGTCCCAGAAGAAGATGGTGGAATTACCAGCGTGTTTCCGTGCAGGTTCCAGAGCTTTACACCCTGTTGTTGACACACAGCGTTCCTTTTTTCTTAAGTTAGATGTTCATAAAATACAGACGTAGCTTTTACCGTCTTAGTGTTCTGTAAAGTGGGTAAGAAAAATGGCGAAACCGTTAAAAACTTTAAGAGATTAGAAGTGCTAAGAGACTGAAAGAACTAAGTCGCCTAATGTGCATATCTGATATAAAACATCTTTTCATGAAAGAACCTGGCCTGTACCAGCACTTATAGGAAAATATCCTAAAAATCTTGATGGTTTTTAATGCTGAGTTGACCCCCAACTCATGGTGGTCCTGTGCACAGCAGAACAAACGCTGCCCTGTACTGCATCGTCACCATGATGCGTGGTGGATTGGACTCTTGTGATCCATAGGGTTTTTACTGGTTGATTTTCAGAAGTAGATCACCAAGCCTTTCTTCCTAGTGCATCTTAGTCTGGAAGCTCCCCTGAAACCTGTTCAAAAGGATGGCAACACACAAGCCTCCACTGACGGATGGGTGGTGGCATCATTCAGAAGAACATTGATCGGTTCAGAAATAAAATTATGAATAAGCCCACTTGCCCGCTCCCCTTTTTTTATTGCGATTTAAGTGAAAGTTTACAGAGTAAATTAGTTTCTCATTCAAAACTTTCTACACGAATTGTTTCTTGGTGTTGGCTGCAATCTCGCAATGTGTCAGCACTCTCCTCCTTTCCCTTTCCACCCTGGGTTCACCGTGTCCATTCGTTCAGTTTTTCTGTCCCTTCCCACCTTGTCTTTGTTCCTGGACAAGTGTTGCCCATTTGATTTCATATACGTGATTGATCTAAGAAGCACATTCCTCACGTGTGCTATTTATTATGTCTTAGAGGCCTGCGTGATCTTTGGTTAAAAGGTGAACTTTGGGAATGGCTTCAAGTCACTTGCCCCTTTTTGAGCACAGGAAATTGTATAGGTGGATGTGATTCTTTGGATTTTATATAAAATCAGATTCTAAAGAGAGTTTATCAAAATGTACATCATTTACATTAAAAACACTGGCGAATTAAATTTAATCCCCAAATGATGGAGTGATCCACACTAAATCTTCTGATTAAAACAAAGAAATGCCCTTATTATTGTTTTACCTAGAGTTAATTTATTAAAATCAACAATTATTGAACACTTATCCTCCAGGAGCTGTGCTAGAACTGTTGTTGTTATTGTTGTCAGGTGCCGTCGAGTTGGTTCCAACTCATAGCGACCCTATGCACAACAGAACGAAACACTGCCCTGTCCCGAGCCATCCTTAACAATCGTTGTTAAATGCTTGAGCTCATTGTTGCAGCCACTGTGTCAGTCACCTCGTTGAGGGTCTTCCCCTTTTCTGCTGACCCTGTACTCTGCCAAGCATGATGTCCTTCTCCAGGGACTGGTCCCTCCTGACAACATGTCCAAAGTATGTAAGACGCAGTCTTGCCATCCTTGCCTCTAAGGAGCATTCTGGCTGTAGTTCTTCTAAGACAAATTTGTTCGTTGTTTTGGCAGTCCGTGGTATATTCAATATTCTTCGCCAGCACCACAACTCAAAGTTGTCAGTTCTTCTTCAGTCTTCGTTATTCATTGTCCACCTTTCACATGCATATGAAGCAGTTGAAAATACCATGGCTTGGGTCAGCGCACCTCAGTTTTCAGGGTGACATCTTTGCTCTTCAATGCCTTAAAGAGGTCCTTTGCAGTAGATTTACCCAGTGTAACACGTCTTTTGATTTCTTGACTGCTGCTTCCATGGCTGTTGCTTGTGGATCCAAGTAAAAGGAAATCCTTAACAACTTCAATCTTTTCTCCGTTTATCATAATATTGCTCATTGGTCCAGTTGTGAGGATTTTTGCTTTCTTTATGTAAAATTTTTTTTTTTTTTTATATTGAGGTGCAATCCATACTGAAGGCTGTGGTCTTTGATCTTCATTAGTAAGTGCTTCAAGTCCTCTTCACTTTCACCAAGCAAGGTCGCGTCATCTGCATAACGCAGATTGTCTTCCTCCAAACCTGATGCCCCGTTCTTCTTCATATAGTCCAGCTTCTTGTATTATTTGTTCAGCATACAGATTAAATAGGTATGGTGAAAGAATACAACCCTTATGCATACCTTTCCTGACTTTAAACCAATCAGTATCCCCTTGTTCTGTCCGAACAACTGCCTCTTGATCTATGTAAAGGTTCCTCATGAGTACAATTAAATGTTCTGGAATTCCCATTCTTCGCAATGTTATCCATAGTTTGTTATGATCCACACAGTCAAATGCCTTTGCACAGTCAATAAAACACAGGTAAACATCCTTCTGATGTTCTCTGCTTTCAGCCAGGATCCATCTGACATCAGTAATGATATCCCTGGTTCCACGTCCTCTTCTGAAACCAGCCTGAATTTCTGGCAGTTCCCTGTCTATATAATGCTGCAGCCATTTTTGAGTGATCTTCTGCAGAATTTTGCTTGCGTGTGGTATTAATGATATTGTTTTATAATTTCCACATTTGGTTGGATCACCTTTCTTGGGAATAGGCATAAATATGGATCTTTTCCAGTCAGTTGGCCAAGAAACTGTCTTCCATATTTCTTGGCATAGACGAGCGAGCACCTCCAGCGCTGCATTTGTTTGTTGAAACATCTCAACTGATATTCCATCAATTCCTGGAGCCTTGTTTTTCGCCAATGCCTTCAGAGCAGCTTGGACTTCTTCCTTCAATACCATCGGTTCCTGATCATATGCCACCTCTTGAAATGGTTGAACATTGACTAATTCTTTTTGGTATAATGACTCTGTGTATTCCTTCCATCTTCTTTTGATGCTTCCTGCGTCATTTAATATTTTCCCCATGGAATCCTTCACTATTGCAACTCGAGGCTTGATTTTTTTCTTCAGTTCTTTCAGCTTGAGAAACGCCGAGCACGTTCTTCCCTTTTGGTTTTCCATCTCCAGTTCTTTGCATGTGTCACTATAATACTTTGTCTTCTCGAGAGGCCCTTTGAAATCTTCTGTTCAGTTCTTTTACTTCATCAATTCTTCCTTTTGCTTTAGCTGCTCAACGCTCAAGAGTAAGTTTCAGAGTCTCCTCTGACATCCATCTTGGTCTTTTCTTTCTTTCCTGTCTTTTCAATGACCTCTTGCTTTCTTCATGTATGATGTCCTTGATGTCATTCAACAACTCGCCTGGTCTTCGGTCACTAGTGTTCAATGCGTCAAATTTATTCTTCAGATGGTCTCTAAATTCAGGTGGGATATACTCAAGGTCATATTTTGGCTCTCATGGACTTGCTCTGATTTTCTGCAGTTTCAACCTGAACTTGCATATGAGCAATTGGTGATCTGTTCCATAGTTGGCCCCTGGCCTTGTTCTGACCGATGATATTGAGCTTTTCCATTGTCTCTTTCCACAGATGTGGTCAATTTGATTTCTGTGTGTTCCGTCTGGCGAGGTCCACGTGTATAGTCACCACTTATGTTGGTGAAAGAAGGTATTTGCAATGAAGAAGTCGTTGGTTTTGCAAAATTCTGCCATTCCATCTCCGGCATTTTTTCTGTCACCAAGGCCATATTTTCCAACTACTGATCCTTCTTCTTTGTTTCCAACTTTCACATTCCAATCGCCAGTAATTATCAATGCATCTTGATTGCGTGTTTGATCAATTTCCGACTGCAGCAGCTGATAAAAATCTTCTATTTCTTTATCTTTGGCTCTAGTGGTTGGTGAGTAAATTTGAATAATAGTCATATTAACTGGTCTTCCTTCTAGGCCTGTGGATATTATCCTATCACTGACAGCGTTGTACTTCAAGATAGATCTTGAAATGTTCTTTTTGACGATGAATGCAACATCATTCCTCTTCAAGTTGTCATTCCCAGCGTAGTAGACTATGTGATTGTCCTATTCAAAATGGCCAATACCAGTCCATTTCAGCTCACTAATGCCTAGGATATTGATGTTTATGCGTTCCATTTCATTTTTGATGATTTCCAATTTTCCTAGATTCATACTTCATACATTCCAGGTTCCAACTATTAATGGATGTTTGCAGCTGTTTCTTCTCATTTTGAGTTATGCCACATCAGCAAATGAAGGTCCTGAAAGCTTTACTCCATCCACATCATTAAGGTCGACTCTACTAGAACTAGAGATAAGAAAAATCAGCCATCAAAAGCTCGGTGGAGCCCATTTCTCCTCAGAGACACATGAGGTCACTGTGAGTTGAAGGTGACTCAACAGCAAGTGGGTGGTTATTTGTTCGTAACATATAGTGCCTTACCTGTTAGGCTCTACTGGAGTTAACTAGACAACATTTTAGATGGGTAACGGTTCTCTTGGGAAGAGTTTGAGGTTGACCAGAGTGGCAAAGTGGGGTGACAGATGGTTCCGTAGAGCTAAGAGAACACGTTTGACCTTAAGCCAACTGCCACTTCTCTAGACTCTGGAACCCCACGCCTTTAGAGCTGAAGGGTGCTTATGGCTGCTCACCTAGGTAGCCTCTTCACTCGGGGGAGGAAAAAATAGAGGTGTAGGTCATCTCGGGAAATATTCATTGAGTGTCCGCTGTTTGCCAGGTTGAGGGAACAGCTGCGAAGATAAATTATCACCTTAAAGAGCTTGTTGTTGTGTGCCGTTAAGTTGATTCTGACTCATAGTGACCTTGTAGGACAGGGTGGAACTGCCCCATAGTGTTTCCTAGGCTGGGATCTTTGTAGGAGCAGATCGCCAGGTCTTTTCTCCCAGGGAGCAGCTGGTGGGCTCAAACTGCTGACTTTTCATTAGCAGCCAAACACTTAACTGTTGTGCCAGCAGCGTACCCTGGAATAGTAAAAGGTGCGGACTGTGGAGGGCTGTGAAAGGGGTGCATTGAGGTGCTGTGGGAACACCAAGGAGAGGACCTGATCAGCTCTGGAGAAGACGGCAAGAAGAGGCCAGCAAAGATGTCCTGGATGAGGAAATGTGAGATGAATCTTAAAGGATGAGTAACAGTTGGTCAGAGGAATGAGTCTCTTGGGGGTGAGGCTGGATCTTCTGGGAAGAGGAAGAAATATGACCAAAGACACAGTGGCTTGGAACATCCTGGTATGTGTCTGGGAGCTTCAGGTAGGTCAGTACTTACAGAATGGAAAGCGTAAAGAGGAACTGCTGAGAGGTGAGGACGGACAGGAGGCAGGTCCGTGGCATGGAGGTTTTATTCTGTAGACTCTGGAGAGTCATGGAGAAGCTTTAGACAAAGGTGTAACAGAATCAGATTTGGGCTTGGGAAGAATCACCTTTGACGGGGACGAGACCGGAGGCAGGAGAGTCAGTTGGGAGGCTCCTGCGGTCATCTGGGCCAGGGATAAAGAGGCCTCAACTAGGGCTGTGGTAAGAGCCCAGGGTCAGAGCCTCGGAGAATCCAGCATTTAACGGACAGGAGAGATTAGGAGCCTAAGCAAAACCCCAGTCAGACAGGTAGAAGAAAAATCAAAAAAGAGTGACAAGAACAAGAGAATTTCGAAAAGGAATGCGTGATCAAGGTGCTACATGCAGCTGAGGCATCCAATTAGATAAAGACTGAAAAGTGTCCAGAGCAGTGCTACTCATGGTGAGGTCCATGGACCAGCAATTTCAGCAACATCTGGGAGCTTCTTAGAAATGCAAGTTTATGATCCACACCTCAGGACTATTGAATCTGAATCTTTGAGGGTGGGGCCCAGCCCAGGTGTTTTAACAGTCTCCAGGTGGTTTGAGAGGCAGAGTCTGAATGTAAAAATAGTTCTTGAAGACCTTTGTGCATTATTTGCATGGGAATGATTGGGACAGAGTCAACACTGCAGCGAATTTAGGAGTTAGTAGGAAATGAGAAAGTAGAGATGGTACAACCTTGCAGGAAACTTGGCTAAGATAGGAAAGAGAAATACAGTAGTTATTAAGTAAAAAAAAAAACAAAACACTTTTGACCTCAGCAGAGACTTTTAGCACCTGATTTTTAGCTTAGAGGAAGGTAGAGAGATTGAAGTTTATGATACGGAAGATGGCTAAGGCAGGATGCTGGGTGCTGGAGGAGACTGAGGGCTTGGAAGAAAAGACAGTGATTTGATTTTGTTAAATTAATTTCTAAAATGTTTCAGGCTTCAGTAATTTGCTCATGTAGTTTTGAGGTTAGAAAGAGGTTGTATTGATTATAAACTGATATATAAGAAATGTAGAGACAAGAAAGCAACTATTTCCTGTAGTTTATGTGTAGTGGTGAATGGAGAGTTGGTCCATTTGACCAAAGCTATTCAGGGTTCCTTGCAGGTAAAGGCTCATGGTGGTGTGGAATCAACATGTAACAGAAATAAAAGCCAATATCTAGCACACAGGGTTGACAATTTATTGTTTTCTTTTTTAAATGAGAAAAACAGCTATGTAGAAGACAGATATCTTTACATAGGTGTGTATCAATGAATGGAGTGAATGCTGCCCAAGAGTTGTGACACTGGACTTCCACTTCTGTCTGGCACTGGTTTTCAAGGTTTCTTTGGAAGGTGTCATTGTGAATTAACAATAGCTTTGGAGGCACAGACCTGATTTGAATTCTTAGTCTGTCACCTCTTGTGTGAATGTGGGCAAATCACTTAGACGCTGAACGTGGATGTTCTCATCTCTGAAATAGGCATGATCGTACCCACGCTGTAGCGATTACGTGAGAACATGCGTATGTAAGCTGTCAGTTGCGCCATGCTAATATAGACGTGATAAGTACTCAACAGCTGTTTGAACGAAGGAATGAGTGAGTGAATGTAAAAATCAGTGCATGACTGGGCAGGCCATTGAATATCTGAATGGCACAATTCCCTGTCCTTAAAAAAAAAAAAGGCTTATAATAGTGGCCTCTCATTTATAGCATTTAGTCAAGAGAAAAATGAGCTATTTATGAAAACACTTACGCAATGTAATATTTCCTAAGTTAAAGGAATCATTTCACTATGTTTTAAGCACGGAGGAGACGTCAGTGGTCAGAGGTTTAATTGGTTGGTTAACCCTTTTTGTCTCAGGTTTCTACTAGATCCTCTAAAGGAGAAATCAATCAATCAATTGATCAGTCCTCAACTATTAATTCAATACTTAATGTATGTAAGATGCTAGTCTTGACTCTGAGAGAGAACCAAAACAAATACAAACAATAACAACAACAAAACCACGAGATAGATTCTTGTCCTTAAGGAGCTTACAGTCTACGAAAAGATAAGATCTTCCAGGAAGGAGGTGATTCCGGCTAGGTGAGGAGTCCAGACACTACACAGTAAAGAACTTGTTCAGAAGGGTTGGCAGCATTTGCTGTCTTTTATTTGTGCAACTATACAATGTTCGGAGAAATCGGCATAGTAAAATGGGGGGAGGGGGATACTAGAACGTCACTGGTGTCCTTGGAGTAAGGTGTTGCCCTTACACAGTTCTTGAGTTGAGATGGCCTCCCCCGCATCTCTGCTGCTTTACAGAGCTCCAAGCTCAAGGTGGTTTTTCTGCCTCTTTAGGCTTCTTAGTCAGGAGTTAGCTGTTTGGAACAGTAGTCACTATCAATCATTTACTTAGAAATTGTTCCTTCCTTTACACTACTCCTTGCCTATAAAGTGGATGGCAGAAGAAATAGACGTGAATACAGCAGGGTAGTGTTGCAAGCTTATTTATTTATCATGGGAGTTGATTGATCCCGTATTATCTTCTTGGAGGGTACCATATTTGAACTCTGTGTGAAATCCAGATCTATCTCTGTATGCTCTTCCCTGTTCACCCACGAGGCTGCTGCTGGTTTCTCAGCCTTCAGTATATGCACTTGGGCTACCACTTCCAACATTCCCTACTGTCTTCCCTACAGCACTCACTCAGCAGCCATTTTCCAGACCAGCAATAATTGTGCATAAGGCATATCCCTGCTACCACACATGCTAGTCTATTTTGTGTTTACCACATAGCTAATTGGTATTTCCTGCTGCAGATTTGGTGTGTAATTGCATATGCCTGGATGAGTCCGTGGATGGTGCAAATGGTTTGCTCTTGGCTGCTAACCTAAAAGTTGACGGTTCGAACCCACCCAGTGGCACTGCAGGAGTAAGGCCTGGCGATCTGCTTCCATAAAAATTACAGCTGAGAAAGCCCTATGGAGCAATTCAACTCTGACACATATGGGGTCTCCATGAATTGGAATTGACTTGATGGCAACGGGTTTGGTTTTTTTAGTCTTGTTTTAGACATGAAGGCAGTAACTTAGCCCTCGCCCTGTCCTTCCTGAGATCATCTTTGGAGGCTTCCGCTGCAGGTAGATTTTGGTCCACATGGGAAGTTTCCTGAAGGCGCAGCTTGGTCAATAGGGGTAAGGACAGCACCATCGCAAGGGCTAGGGTGCCGAGCCGGAAACCCACATTATTTGCTCAAAGCTTCTGTCTTAGCTAGTACAGCTGTAACATATACATACTACAAGTGAGTGGCTTTAAAAAGAAATTATTTGCTTACAATTTAAGAGGCTAGAAGTCTGAATTCAGGGCACCAGCTCTAGGGGAAGGTGTTCTCTGTTGGCTTTGGGGAAAAAAAATTCTTGTCTCAGCTTCTCTAGCCCTGTCGTTCCTTAGTTCCTTGCTGGTCTTCGTACACTGTCTCTCTCTCCACAGTTTGTGCTTTCTTGTCTCTGTGTTTATGCTGCTCTCTTTACATTGCTCAGAAATGGTTAGGTTAAGGACACGCCCTACACCCGACAGGGCCTTGTTAACATTACAAAGAAAACTCTATTCCCAAATGGGGTCACATCCGCAGAAATAGGGGGTTCAGATTTCACACATACTTAGTGGTGGTGGTGGGGACACAATTCAAACCGTAACAGCTTCCATGAGAGATCCTCTAGTATCTATTTCACCCTGTGAAATTTCCAGAAAGGAGAACAGTCGAGACCCATGACCACACGTGCCGTCACACAGCCATTTTTGTTATAGTTCTGGTTACTATTGCCACATCCTGATGTAAACCCCCTCAGCCTGGAGAGGGGAGTTAGGGAGGCCACAGGCTGATGTGGTGCACAATGCCCCCATTCACAGGTTACAAGGACATGGTTGTCTTATGTGCCAACCCAAATGGTGCTGGAATAAATGTCACTCTGCAGTCTTGCTCCAGGTGATTAGAACCAGTGAGGAGGGTGACACATAGCAGAGACAGAGAAAGAAAGCACAGTGGACGTGCATTTTTCCTCTTGGCCTAAGAGAGAACAGGTGTTTGCCATCTGTCTACTTCCCAAGTCCACCTATATGTTGCTGGATAACCTTTAGTTTGTCAGTTGATCTTTCTGGGCTTTCTTTCCCTTGGTTCATAAAACAACATTATGCTACCGGCTCTGTGAGAGTAATGTTGTCTAAAGAGAAAAAAAAAAAAACAACAGAAAAAAAACCAAACCCATTGCTGTCGAGCGGATTCGGTCTCAGAGATCCCATAGGACAGAGTCAAGCTGCCCCATGGGGTTTCCAGGGAGCGGCTGGTGGATTCAAACTACCAACCTTTGGTTAGCAGCCGAGCTCTTAAGTACTGCACCAGTAGACCTGGTGGGAAATGCTTCTATCTTTTGAGAGCCTGGCTGTTACTTGGGGGTTTGGTTAGCTGTTACTTGATGTTTCATGCCCAGGAAAATGCAGAGTCTGTCCATTTGGTGTGAGCAGTGAAAGGAGGGTTCCAACAGGTGCCATTGTAAGCTTTCTGGTAGAGGAGCCATTCAGAGGGCATCCGTCTTGTTTTGATCTTTGTTCAGATGGGAGGCTTTAGTGGAGTCCTCTCTCAGGCTGGCCTGGGGACTCTTTGATCTCACTTTGCCTAATAGGCAGAACTCTCTTCTCTGTTTCCTCTAAGGACAAAAATAAACAGAGAAGCTGAGTTTGCGAACAGCTGCATAAACAATGCAATTTGGATGTATGCAAAAAATATGTGGGTTATATATATGTTCATACATATATCCTCTTGATCCTGCCTTTTGCATCCTTTGTGACTATCATTTGATATGAGAGAAATTTCCATCAGATGCAGTGAAATCCAGTCCCTTAATGCTCCCAGGGGTTTAAGACCTCGGAGCATTTGGGCAAAAGCATTTCTTTTGCCTGGACATGGACCAATTCAGAGACAGTCCATCCACAGTATAATAAAATAGCCCTTACTTGATATGCAGCAAGTAATTTATTCATGGAGTCCCTAGGTAGCACAAATAGTTATGGACTTGACTACTAACCGAAAGGTTGGTGATTTGAACTCACCCAGAGGCACCTTGGAAGAAAGGCCTGGTGATCTGCTTTTCAAAGATCACAGCCTTGAAAACCCTATGGAGCACAATTCTACTCTGATACACATGGGGCCTCCAAGAGTCAGAATAGACCCAACAGCAGCTGGATTTTGGTTTTGAGTGGGCTACTCACACTCCGGAGGGTAGGTAACTTGAGTTAATTTTCTGGCCGTTACATTTGGATGATAGAATCTGCAAGTTGGAAACCAATCTCATCTTCTTTCCTTTGCCCGTCTCTCCCAACATCCATCACCTGTTTAGTGGGATCACCATTTGTCTGCTCACATAGGCTTGAAGCTCTGGGATATCCTTCATTCATTTCCTTTACTTCCCACCTCTTACCAGTCTCCATAAACTGTATTCTTCTTCTCATTGCCTTTTTGTCCATCTTCTCATTGACACTGTTCGACGTGCGGGCCATTATTACCAGGAATGGTGTAACTAGGAATTGACGGAATACCAATTGAGATGGCATTTGTCGAGCTGAAAGAACTGAAGAAAAAATTCGAGCCTCAAGTTGCAGTATTGAAGGATTCTGTGGACAAAATATTGAGCAATGCAAGAAGCATTAAGGGAAGGAATACACAGAGTCGCTGTACCAAAAAGAATTGGTCAGTGTTGAACCATTTCAGGAGGTAGCATATGATCAGGAACTGGTGCTGTGAAGGAAGAAGTCCCAGTTGCACCGAAGACAACACTGGTGAAAAACAAGGCTCCAGGAATTGACGGAATACCAGTTGAGATGTTCCCAAAAATGGATGCAACACTGGAAACATTCATCCATGCCAAGAAGTTTGGAAGACACCTACCTGGCCATCTGACTGGAAGGGATCCAAATCTGTGTCCATTCTGAAGAAAGGTGATCCAACAGAATGCAGAAATCAGCAGACAATACCATTAACATCACACGCAAGTAAAGTTTTGATAAAGATCATTCAAAAACAGCTGCAGCAGTACATCGACAGGGAACTGCCAGAAATTCAAGTCAGATCCAGAAGAGGACTTGGAACGAGGGATCTAACTACTGATGTCAGGTGGATCTTGGCTGAGAACAGAGAACACCAGGAAGATATTTACCTGTGTTTTAATGACTGTGCTAAGACGTTTGACTGTGTGGCTCATAACAAATTACTGAGAACATTGAGAAGAATGGGAATTCCAGAACAATTAATTGTGCACATGAAGAACCTGTACATAAACGAAGAGGCATTCGTTTGAACAGAACAAGGGGATACTGTGTGATTTAAAATCAGGAAACATGTGCGTTGTATCCTTTCACCATACTTAATCTTTATGCTGAGCAAATAATCCGGGAAGCTGGAGTATATGAAGAACATGGTATCAGGATTGGAGGAAGACTCATTAACAACCTGAGCTATGCAGATGACACAATCTTGCTTGCTGAAAATGAAGAGGACTTAAAGCATTTACTGATTAAGAGCAAGACCACAGCCTTCATCATGGATTACACCTCAACGTAAAGAAAACAGAAATCCTCAGAGCTGGACCAATAAGCCACATCATGATAAGTGGAGAAAAAATTAGAGTTGTCAAGGATTTCATTTTACTTGGATCCACAGTCAACGCCCACGGATACAGCAGTCAAGAAATCAAACGACCCATTGCATTGGGCAAATCTGCTGCAAAAGACCTCTTTAACATGTTAAAAAGCAAAGATGTCACCTTGAAGACTAAGGTGAGCCAGACCCAAGCCATGGTATTTTCAGTTGTCTCATATGCATGTGAAAGCTGGACAATGAATAAGGAAGATGGAAGAAGAATTGGTGCCTTTGAATTATGGTGTTGGTGAAGAATATTGAATATACCATGGACTGCCAGAAGAACAAACAAACCTGTCTTGGAAGAAGTACAACCAGAATGCTTCTTAGAAGTGAGGGTGGTGAGACTTCATCTCACATTCTTTAGCCATGTTATCAGGAGGTATCAGTCCCTGGAGAAAGATATCATGCTTGGTAAAGTAGAGGGTCAGCAAAAAAGAGGAGGACCCTCAATGATATGGATTGACACAGTGGCTGCAATGATGGGCTCAGACATAGCAATGATCGTGAGGATGGCTTAGGATTGGGTAGTGTTTTGTTCTGTTGTACATGAGGTCGCTATGAGTCAGAACCTACACGATGGCACCTGACAACAACAAAACAGTGTAACAGTTTCCTAATCGACAATGTAATTTTATACTTAAAAATAGATTGTTTTTATAATACATAGGATAGACTGGAAAGCTCAAACATGTCTGTTAGGCTGTCAGGGATACATTGAAGAAACCATGACTTTCAAGAGACAATGGAGGTTAAAAGGTTTAGAAACTCTGTTTGACCTGCTAATGCTGCTCTCTAGTTATTCTCCATGGCTTTTCCTCCCAAACCGCTCCTGCGTGTTTCTGTGTTCCTGCCTCTATCGTGGTGTTCCCTTTGTCTAGGATGCCGGCATTCGTTCATTGCACCGATCAAAATCCTTTTGTTCAGAGTCTGGCCCATTTGCCCTCTCCTTCTCTGAGCATACCAGGCGGAAATTTGTGCTTTCTCTGCTGAATTTCCAGAAGACTTATATTTATTATTTCATAGTTAATTTACTACCTTGTTTTATAGATAACTCTGTCTACTACTTTTCTGTCTCTTGGCTGGCTTATGAATTCCCGGACCCAAGGATATTTGTCTTAAACATGGTTATTACCTAAAGAGCCTACTGCCTTGCACATGGTAACTCTTAAATAAATACTTGAAAAAATAAATGGACTATGGGAAACCACGATAACCACATTTTCAGCTAATACCCCTTGTGCTGTTATTTTAAACAAATATTTATTGAGCTCTTCATTCATAAGAAGTATATAAATCTTATTTAATCACCACAGTAATTCTATGGCATAGTTAGTACTTCTGTCCTCATTTAAGAAAACAGGGCTCAAGGAGATTCCAGAATTCCTCCAAGGCTCCCCAACTTGTGAGTGGCAGAATCTGAACTCCATTCAGGTCTGATTCCAAAGCCGAGGGTATTATTTCTAGGTGGTATTGTCCCTGAGGTGGCCTATCCTGCAAGGAGCTTTCAGGCTAGTGGGGAGACATGTAAACAACGATTGCTGTGGAGGTACACTTGGAGAGGTACTGTGGGAATACAGAGTGGTGGGCTGTGGCCAGGGCCCTTCACAAGGATCAGTGAAATGTCTGAGACCTGACCGCCTGCAGAGGGTGGAGACACAGTTTCCTCTGTGCTGGGCTCACCAGCCTCAACGAGGATGGAGTCTGTAACTGTTTCCTTTTAAGATCGGTTCAAGTGATCCTGTAGATCCTGACAAACCGTGATGTTCGCCCCCCGGTGTATGGATTATTATGTCTGTAAAATGCATGATGATGAGAGAGTGAGAGGCAGAGGCGCCATCGGAGAGATTAAAGGAGCAGGTATCTACAGGAATTAAAAAAAAAAAAATCCTGCCGTATGTGGGTAAAACAATGCAGCTGTGAGTTTTGTTGTTTTTAAGTCTCCAAGCCTCGGAGAAAAAACAAGTAAGCACTGAGTAGGCATCTAACGAGAAAAACTGACAAAAAGGATATTCTAGGGTTTGCTGGGCACTCTGCTCTGCTCTCTCTTCCTCTCAAGTGTAGAATCTCTGAGTCCTAGGGCTTGCTGGCTGGGACCTGAGAGGTCACTTGGCTTGACCTCCCCGCTCCCACAGGCCTTAGGGCCTTCTCCACAGAATCCCCGAGGGTGGTCGTCAGCTTCTGCCCGAACACATCAGTGGGGCAGGAAGGCGTTCGCTTAGACCCCCCCGCTCAGTGTCCTCATCTGACACTTTGGAGCCAGGTATTCTAAATCTGGTTCTCCAGGTGAAGGCCATTTAGATATTTGAGGATGGCTTCTTATACCCCTGCTAAGTCATATTAGGCCTAAACCCCTACATTTAACTCATTTGATAAGACTAAATTGAGCACCTATTTTGTGCATGTACTATTTGCTAGAAAAACAAATATGAATAAGACACAGCTTTTTACCTTCTAGGAGTCGCAGGTGGTGCAAATGGTTAACACACTTTGCTGCTAACCAAAAGGTTGGAGGTTTGAATCCACCCAGAGGCACCTTGGAAGAAAGCCCTGGAGATCTACTTCTGAAAAATCAGCTGATGAAAACCTTATGGAGTACAGTTCCATCGTGACACACGTGAGGTTGCCATGAGTCGGAATCGACTCAGTGGCAATGTTTTTTTCCCCCTCTAGGAGCCCTGGTGGCACAGTGGTTAAGAGCATGGCTGCTAACCAAAAGGTCAGCAGTTTGAATCCACCAGCTGCTCCTTGGAAACCCTGTGGGGCAGTTCTACACTGTCCTCTAGAGTTGCTATGACTCAGAATTGACTTGATGGTAGTAGGTTTGGTTTTTTTTTTTTCCTAGGGGTGTTGGGTGGTGCAAATGTTTAAGTGCTGGGCTACTAACCAAAAGGTTGGTGGTTCAAACCCACCTAAAGGTGTCTCGGAAGTAAGGCCTGGTGATCTGCTTCTAAAAGGTCACAGCCTTGAAAACCCAGTGGAGCGGTTCTACTCTGCACACATGGGGTTGCCATGAGTCACAATTGACTCTGCGGCCCCTAACAGCAAGAAGAAGGAGTGCATAGCCTGGCAGGTCAGCAGTTCCTGAGATGACATTTTTTTAAGCTTCTCCCCATTCTCAGAAGCTGCTTCCGGAGAGTCAAGTCTCTTTTGAAGTATGGCATCAACAACTGGACACAACACTCAGTGCAATTAATGAAGCCTTACCTTGGGTTGGCTCTTTTTGCACTGTGGTCAATCCAGATCCCACTTTTAACCTCACCGCACAAACACTGAATATCTACTAAGTGTCCACCCTACTGGGTTCTGTTTGTAAGACAGAGTTCTGGACTAAGGTACAGTTTCTGGATTCAAGCTCAGTCTAGTAGGAAAGACAGATAAATTTGCAGAAATTACAAATATAGTGCGGTAGACGTGGTAGTAGAAATGCATGCAAGATGGTGTACAGTCGTAGAGGAGCGGCACTCAGCCTGACGTGGAATGGCAGGGAGGAACGAGGGTCAGAGAAGGATTGCTGGAGAATCCGTTACCTGACTTGAGGCTTGGAGCACAAATGAAGGTGAACCAGGTGCAGAAGGAGAAGGCCGTTCCAGGCAGGCAGAACAGTGTTTATGAGGAGATGCATGCGGGGCGTGGGAGCCTTGAGAGGACTGGAAGTCATTACAGGACATAGGACAATAGGTTCAGTAAGGGATGGGGAGGTTGCAGAGGTGGCCAGAGCTTTTCCGGCCATGCTGAAGAGACCGCCTTGATCCTGAAAGCCTCTGAAGAATACGTTGTGTCTTTTGAGTTTAGTCCCTTCCAAGCTTTGAAAGCCCTCATTATGTCATCCAACATGTTATTTTTGGTGACATGAGATTTGATCAGAATACCTTTTCTGTTTTTAGGCAAATTTTAGATAAAAAATATTGAAAAAGGAATCATAAACCAAGGACGAGGCCCCTGAAGTGCCCTGTAAGAGAGCCATTAATCAGCACACTGAGATGTGTGGAAGGCCCAAGAGCAGTGTGACAGTTTTCAGGGCCCACAGGACCCAGAGTGGCCTGGCCCTGCCTGTTTCTAAGCTCATGCTGTGCTTCGTCCAGTGCTCCTTGCCCTTCTTGGGACCTGCTGAGCTTTTCCCCGTTTCTGGTCCTTTGTCTACGCTGCTCCTCTGTCTGGAACACTCTCCTATGGCTGACTCTTTGTCATCATTCCTTTCATTAAAAAATATTTTTAATTTTTCTATATTTAAGGACACCCTTTTAATTCAGCATGGAAGTCACTCCTGAGGTTTTCCCTTCAGCCGAAGACTAGACAGGCCCATAAACAAGGAATAATGCACGTAGCTCAACTATGTACGCAAGACTAAATGGGGGCACCAGCCCAGGGGCAAGGACGAGAAGGCAGGAGGGGACAGGAAAGCTGGATGAATGGAAATGGGGAACCCAGGGTCAAGAAGGGGAGAGTGTTGACCCATCACAGGGTTGGCAGCCAATGTCACAAAACAATACATGTACTAATTAATGAGAAACTAATTTGCTCTGTAAACCTTCATCTAAAGCGCACACACACACACATACACACATACACACGCAAAGAAATTTTTTTTTTAAAGGGAAAGATGGTTCTTCTTAACCTTCGGATTCCTTCCAAAATGTCTCCTCTTGGGAGATTCTACCCCAGCTCCCCACCTACCACCCCTCACCCAGACGTTTTCCGTCACTGCCCTATTTCTTTCTTTCTTAGTACCTATCACAAATTGTGCGCCTGTGTCTGTTTATTGACTTGTTTGTCTTTGGTCTCTCTCTTCAAGACGGTAAGCTACCTGAGAGGAGAGACCACGCCTATTTTGTCTGTTATGGGTTCTCAGGAGGTATTTTGGACTGTTGTTTATCGAATGAGGTTTGTGTCCACACTCAGCAATGTGGTGAACCCGATCCTGAGAGGTAGGTACCTACCCTGGTCAGGGGATGGCGGTGTCCTTTGTTGTCTTTAAACTCATCGTAGGGGGGTCAGATTCACCGTCCTGGGTCTGGAGTGACCGAGACAGGTGCCATGAGGTGTCAGCTGTAGTAACACAATAGCTTGTGGAGAAAACGGGAGGTTTTGAGCAGTCTCTCCCCCTTTAATAAACTTTCTAAAATTGAGGTATAGCAGAGTGACTTCTTTACCTCTCTAAGGACAGCAAACTCTAGAATTTAAGACTACCCGTAAGGGAGAGACCTTCATCTCGTGCTAAAGGATGTGAGCATTGCTTTGTCGGTTCTGTTCTATCTGCTCATCTAGGCTTGCTGCTGAGAAGTGTAGGGACTGAGCACCTCAGCTGACAGATGGTCGTCTGGCTCAAGCGCAGTGTGTTTAATTGTCTGTTCTGGAATCCACACACACACACACACACACACTCCGGGGGCCTGATAGTTGAGATGACTAAACCATGAACCTGTTTTACTTTTTCTGAAAACAGCAACATGTTTTAGTTGCTGCAAAGATGGGTGGATATATTTGATGTGGTAATTGCTGGCCGTTCACCACTTTGTAGGATTGATTACGTTGGAAGAGCTAATAAAGTTTAGTTACCGATGATCTCATTATTTTATTATCTTATTGTGTTATCAAAAGTGCATGTGGCCTGGTCTTTCTCCCCCTCTTGGGAAACATTTAATCTGTCCTCAATGTCCTTAAATTTTAGAACAATCATGTGCTTTGTTAAGTCTTTTTTCTTTCATCATTCAGGGCGTTTGGTAGATCCTTTTAATCCATCTGCAGTTTAGAAATATTTTGTTACACTCTGTTTTATGATTTCCTCCATTCCTTTTCGTTGTTTTTTTCTTTTTGGAACTCCCGTTAATTGTCTATTACACATTGTGGGTTGATCCACTAATTTTCTTGTCTTTTTCTTCACATCACCTGTGTTTGTATCCTGACTCTACTGTGTCTTTAGAACCTTAGGGAAGTATTTAACTTATTCTGGGCCTTAATATTCTCAACTATAAATTGGAGATACTGATAGTACCTTGCTGTGAGGATCAAATGAAATAAGAAATGCGAAGTGTTTAGAATAGTACCTGACGCTGTTGTAATATATATATTACTATATACTATATATTTGTATTTTTGCTGTAATATTTTTAGTACTGATATTCTATATCCTGTGCTTTTGATCTACTTTTTGTGTTTTTCCTTAACTTTACCTTCCAACTGTTTTCTTCTATCATATTTTTATTTTCTAAAATTTATTTCTTATTCTTGGATTGTTCCTTTTAATAGTGCCCTATTTTATGAATGTTGTTAGCTGCCATTGAGTCGGTCCCTGATACGTGGTGACCTCATAGACAATGGGATCGGACTGTTGTGATCTGTAGGGTTTTCACTGGCTGATTTTTCAGAAGCAGATTGCCAGGCTTTTCTTCCTATGCTGCCTTAGTCTACAAGCTCTGCTAAAACCTATCCAGCATCATAGCAACATGCAAACTTCCACTGATAGATGGGTAGTGGCTGTGCTTGAGGTGCACTGGTTGGGAACTGAACCTGGGTTTCTGGCATGGAAGGCAAAAATTCAAACACCAAACCACCACTGCCATTATGAATAAAATTTTTTTTTTCCTTATCTCCTCTCTGATAGTTTCATTTAAAAGTTTTCTTCTACTCCCTGAATTGTCTCTGATTACTCCAATTGCCCTTGTTTTTCAGTTTAGTTTCTTTCTTTCATGTTAGAGGTTTTCCTCAGATGTTTAGTGACTTGGGCTGTCTCTTCATGTACAAGAATGAAGCTCTAAAGAGCTGATGGGGAGGGTGTGGAAGTGGAGGGTGCCTGTGTGACTGTGCACATCTGTTGCCTAGCAGGGTGTTCAGGCAGGGGGACTCATAAATGTCAGTGTTGGTAGGCCTTTTGTTGTCTCTGGGGAAGAATCCTCCAGTTTTTCTACTCTCAGGTGGGGTGGATGTATGTGTCTGGCTTCTGGGATTGAGAGAGCTGAGCTGGGAGCTGCACTGTGCTTAGACTTCCCAGTAATACCTTGCTGTGTCTTGGCCTCTCTCGTCGAGAGTGTCTTTAAAACCTGGACCATTGAAGTAGTATCCACTTCAGAGTGTGTGTGTGCGGTGACATGGTAGGCAAGCCTGAATGGTAACAAGATTCTTTCCAGTAAAATAGCTCTTGAAATAGGTCTGTAGTACAGACTGGACAATCTTTTTGATGCTGCTCTGATGATTTTCCATGGTGAGCTAAGAGTCTAAAGAAGAGCAAAGAGTGGCTATATGTATGGACATGAAAAATTTATGTTCAGAAATTGCACTTTCAGTCTCTGGAGACCTGGGCTTAGATGGAAAATCTGTAACTGAATTGTGGGCTAATGGAAACCCTGGTGGCGTAGTGGTTAAATGCTACGGCTGCTAACCAAAGAGCTGGCAGTTTGAATCCACCAAGCACTCCTTGGAAACTCTATGGGGCAGTTCTCCTCTGTCCTAAAGTGTCGCTATGAGTCGGGATCGACTTGACGGCACTGGGTTTGGTTTTGGTTTTTGGGCTAGGTGGGAGATTCCTGGGTAGTGAAGTGGCTTGCACTGGGCTGCTAACCCAAAGTGGTGCCACAGAAGAAAGACCTGACAATCTGCTTCCATCATGATTACAGCCAAGAAAACCCTGTGGAGCAGTTCTACTAACAGATGGGGTCTTTGTGAGTCAGAGCCAGCCCTGTGGCAATGGGGAGCTAGATGGGATCAAGGAAAGAATAGTGAGAATTGAGATAGGGCCGATCTAAGGGGAAGTTCAGAGGAAATGGATTTATTAACCCAGAGATAGGAAGACTGGGAGGCTTCATCAGTCTACAAGCATGCTAGTCAGTAAATCAACAAGAACTTATTGCCTCAAAATTCATGCTTGGTAATGAGTACTTCTCAACTTTTGCTGCGCAGTAGAGTTACCAGGCCCCACGATAGACAAATTACATCAGAATCTCTGGGGCTGAAGGCCTGGCAATGAATATATTTTTAAAAGCTCTCCTGGTCTGGGGTTGAGATTCAGGTACAGAGTCTCTATGGAAGATAATCAGATGTAAAATAGAATCTCTGCTTTTAAGGTGCTTGGTTGGAGCTTGAAATTTAATGCTCCAAGTTTAAATAATAATATAAGGTGTTCGTAAGTGCCAAGAAATACAAACAGAATTGTCTTGGAAGTAAGGATGGTGAGACTTCAGCTTACTTATTTTGGACATGTCATCAGGAAAGACAAATCGCTAGAAAAGGACATCATGTTTGGTAAGGTAGAGGGTCAATGAAAAGGAAGGAACCCTCAATGAGATGGATTGACACAATAGCCGCAAGAATGGACCCATATGTACCAAAAATCATGAAGATGGTGTGAGACTGAACAATGTTTCATTCTTTTATACATAAGGTCTCCATGAGTCGGAGCCAACGGGATGGCAACTAACAATAGGAACAAGTGCCAGAGAAGTAGTTTATAATATATATGTAGAGGCACTTGATACTTGTTATTGTTAGGTGCTGTCAAGTTGGTTCCTACTCATACCACGACCCTATGTACAACAGAAGGAAACACTGCCCAGTCATGTGCCATCCTCACCATAGTTGCAGTGTTTGAACCACTGTGGGCATCCACTGTGCCTGTCCATCTTCTTGAGAATCTTCCTCTTTTTCACTGACTCAGTACTTTACCAAGTGTCATGGATTGAATTGTGTCCCCCCAAAGATATGTGTCAACTTGGTTAGGCCATGATTCCAAGTATTATGTGGTTGTCCTCCATTTTGTGATTGTAAATTTATGTTAAGATGATTAGGGTGGAGTTGTAACACCACCCTTACTCAGGTCACATCCCTGATCCAGTGTAAAAGGAGTTTCCCTGGAGTGTGCCCTGCACCACCTTTTATCTCTCAAGAGAAAAGGATAGGGAAGCAAGCAGAGAGTTGAGGACCTCATACCACCCAGGAAGCAGTGACAGGAGCAGAGTCTGTCCTTTGGACACAAGGTCCCTGCGCATGAGAAGCTCCTTGACCAGGGGAAGATTGAGGACAAGGACCTTCCTCCAGAGCCTGCAAAGAGAGAAAGCCTTCTCCTGGAGCCGACGCCCTGAATTTGGACTTGTAACCTACTAGACTGAGAAAATAAATTTCTCTTTGTTAAAGCCATCCACTTGTGGTATTTCTGTTATGGCAACACTAGATGACTAAGACACCAAGCATGCTTTCCTCGTCAAGGGACTGGTCCCCTCTTACAACGCATCCAAAGCACATGAGACAAAGTCTCACAATCCTTGCTTTTAATGAGCATTCTGGCTGTACTTCTTCCAAGACAGATTTGTCCGTTCTTCTAGCAGTCCATGATATATTCAGTATTCTTCACCAACACCATAATCCAGAGGCATTAATTTTTCTTCCATCTTCCTTATTCATTGTCCAGCTTTCACATGCATATGTATATATGAGGCAATTGAAAATACCATGGCTTCAGTTGGATGCACCTTAGTCTTCAAAGTGACATCTTTGCTTCTTAACACTTTACAGATGTCTTTTGCAGCGGATTTGTCCAGTGTAACACGTCATTTGATTTCTTGACTGCTGATATGGACATTGGTTGTGGGTCCAAGTAAAATGAAATTCTTGACAACTTCAGTCTTTTCTCCCGTTATCATGATGTGGCTTATTGGTCCAGTTGTGAGGATTTTTGTCTCCTTTACGTTGAGGTGTAATCCATACTGAAGGCTGTAATCTTTGACTTACATCGCTAAGTGCTTCAAGTCCTCTTCACTTTCAGCAAGCAAGGTTGTCTCATGTGCATACCACAGGTTGCTAATGAGTGTTCCTCCCATCCTGTTGCCACATTCTTCTTCATAGAGTCCAGCTTCTCTGTTTATTTGCTCAGCATACAGATTGAATAAGTATGGTGAAAAGATTCAACCCTGACACACACCTTTCCTGATTTTAAATCATGCGGTTTCCCCTTGTTCTTTTGAACAACTGCCTCTTGGTCTATTATATACAGATAGATTCCTCATGAGTGTGGTTAAGTGTTCTAGAATTCCCATTCTTCTCAATGTTACCTGTAATTTGTTATGATCCACACAGTTGAATGCCTTCGCATAATTAATAAAACGCAGGTAAACATCTTCCTGGTATTCTCTGCTTTTAGCCAAAATCCATCGGATATGAGCAGTGATATCCCTTGTTCCATGTGCTCTTCTGAACCTGGCTTGAATTTCTGGCAGTTCCCTGTTGGTGATACACTGCTACAGCTGTTTTTGAATTATCTTTATCAAAACTTTACTTGTGTGTGATATTAATGATGTTGTTTGCTAATTTCTGCATTCTAGTGGATCACCTTTCTTTGGAATGGGCACAAATATGGATCTCTTCCAGTTAGTTGGCCAGGTGGCTGTCTTCCAAATTTCTTGGCACAGATAAGTGAATGCTTCCAGCTTTGTGTACATTTGTTGAAACATCTTGGTATTCTTTCAATTCCTGGAGCCTTGTTTTTCGCCAGTGCCTTCAGTGCAGCTTGGACTTCTTCAATACCATTAGTTCTTGATCATATGTATCTTAGTTATTTAGTGCTACTATAATGGAAATACCACAATTGGGTGGCTTTAGCAAACAGAAATTTATTCTTTCACCACCATGCCACCAGGGTTTCCATTAGGAAGCTAGAAGTCTGAATTCAGGGCTCCAGGGGAAGGCTTTCTCTCTGTCAGCCCTTGGGGAAGGTCCTTGTCATCAATCTTTCCCTGGTCTAGGAGCTTCTCAGCACAGGGACTCCAGGTCTAAAGGACGTGTCCTGCTCCTGGTACTTCTTTATTGTTGACAGGAGGTCCCTCTCCTCTGCTCGACTCTGTTTTGTATCTCAAAAGAGATTGGTTCAAGATAAAACCTAATCCTATAGACTGAATCTTGGCTCATTAACGTAACTGTTTCTAATCCTGTCTCATTAACATCATAACCAAAACCAAACCAAACCTGTTGCTGCTGAGTCGATTCAGACTCATAGCAACCCTGTAGGACAGAGTACAACTGCCCCATAGTGTTTCCAAGGAGCAACTGGTGAATTCGAACTGCTGACCTTTTGGTTAGCAGCCAAGCTCTTGACCGCTGTACCACTAGGGCGTCTTTCCTTTCATGAACATCATAGAAGTTAGAATACACAACACGCAGGATAATCACATCAGATCACAAATGGTGGACAACCACACAATACTGGGAATAATGGCCTAGTCAAGTTGACAGATGTTTTTGGGGGACACAATTCAATCTATAACAATATGCTACCTCCTGAAATGCTTGAATGTTGACCAAGCATTTTTGGTACAGTGATGCTATGTATTCCTTCCCTTGATGCTTCTTGAGCCGTTCAGTGCTTTGCCCATAGAATCCTTCAATATTGTAACTCAAGGCCTGAATTTTTTTCAGTTCTTTCAGCTAGAGAGACGCTTCCAATCTGAGGGGCTCATTTTCCAGCACTATATCAGAAAATGTCCCACTGCTATTCATAAGGTTTTCACTGGCCATTTTTTTTTTTTTTTAGAAGTAGATTGCCAGGTCCTTCTTTCTAGTCTGTCTTAGTCTGGAAGCTCCACTGAAACCTGTCCACCATGGTGACCCTGCTGGTATTTGAAATACCAGTGGCATAGCTTCTAGCATCAGAGCAACACGCAAGCCACCACAGTACGACAAACTGTCAGATGCGTAGTGGTTGAAATAGTTAGAGACTATTAATTGAGCACCAATTATGTGCCCAGCTGTGAAGTAAGTTCTAAAGGGGATATAGAAGAGAATAACACGTAGTCATGTTCTCGAGAAACTTCTATTTTAGCTGGAGGAAAATGAAATTAAGTAGCTCGAAAAACATAGAGCTATTGACTCCTAAATTATGTTAGGTAATTTAAGTGCAGTGGGAACTTGAAAAAATATCCTTAGGTATGTTTGGAAAAAGTTTCTAGTTGCAGGAGGAATTTAAATTTTGCTTTACAGGGTTGCTAGGAATTAATTTAACAATTTAAAAAGTGAACAACGAGTACCCACTACTTCCCAGGCACCAAGCATTGTAATGGATTATTTCATTTAATCTCACAGCACCCTTATGAGCTACGCATTATTATTTTCTCTCTTTTGCAGGTGGAAAAACCAAGGCTTATGGAGGTTAAAGAAATTTGTTAAAGGTCACACAGTTATCAAGTGGTTTGGTTACACCCAGATCTAGGGCTGTTTGGCTCTTGAGCTGGCCTTGCAACTACCATCTGTAGGAGCAGTGTGGACAGAGGTGGAGAGGCCCAGGTGGGCACAGGGTATGCCTTTTACATTGAGAAAGTAGCAGGTTAGATTGAACAGGTATTTTATTGGAAAGGTGAGCTGGAGCCCTTAAAGTTTGTCAGGGGTTTTGAGTGCCATTCCGTAGAATTTGACTTTATTTTCTGGACACTGGAGAATCCCTTAAGGTTTTAGAGCCAGAGAATGAAATGTTGAACAGTACTTTTCAGGAAGATCATAAGGCCTGAAGATCAGTTAAACGACGTGGTCAGCATACGAAGGATGCAGGGCCTGAACGAGGTCAACAATGGTGGAACAGGAAAGGGTGGGAAAGGTGTAAGGCACGCTGTAGCAGAACAAATGTTCTTATGTCCAGAGATGGCAGGGCGTGTGGCAGTGGACACTCTCTCACTGATGACTTACATTTGATATTAGTTTCAACTTCCTTACGTTACAGGAAGGCGGAAGGTCTGGGAGTTGAGAATGCATGTTCTTCAGAGACTTTAAGGAAAAAGACAAATGGCTGCTTTTCTGAAATTGTTTAAGTTTCTCTCTACATCTGTTCTAGGCTTGTAAGGATTCCATGACCTCTGATTAAATTCATTTCTGGATATAATTTAATTTAGGCCCTGAGAGTAAGCTGTTTTACATGGCTTGTCTAGCACCGATAAAGGACTTACATAAGTACAATCTTTTCTTCTAAGGTAGGACTCTAGGAATATTTCTCAGCATGCCACTAAACCTTATTTCTCATTCTTTCTTTAGTGTTAATTACAGCTACTAAATTGGAGGCAGAGATTTCTTTAACAATTCGAGATCTTTCTTGACTGAATGAGATCTTCTCCAAGTCTTGAATGAGAAACTTCTAAAGATTTTTTTCCCTAGGCTTCCATAATACTGTATTTATGCCTGATCCAGGTCTTCAGATTATATGTTAACACTACATGGGAATGACCAATAGGGAGAAGCAGTGAACGAGTCAGAATTCTCTTGATAGTTCTTTTGTGGTTGTAGCCATGCGTTCACTTATGGAAGACCCTGTGCTTTGATTTAAAAAAAAAAAAAAAAAAATTTTTTTTTTTAATGTGAAAATTCTGAGCTAGGTGTGAGAAATTCAAATACATTATTACTAACACTTTTTAGGCCAAAAAGTAGAGTTACCAACGGAGATATCAACAGAATTCCAATGTGAAAATTCTGAGCTAGGTGTGAGAAATTCAAATACATTATTACTAACACTTTTTAGGCCAAAAAGTAGAGTTACCAACGGAGATATCAACAGAACCCCCAAACAGTGAGATTAAAAAAAAAAAAACCCAAAACCCGTTGCCATTGAGTCGATTCCAACTCATAACAACCCTAAAGGGCAGAGTAGAACTGCCCCCACGGAGTTCCCAAGGAGTACCTGGTGAGTTTGAACTGCCAACCTTTTGGTTAGCAGCCATAGCTCTTAACCACTACGCCACCAGCGTTTCCAATAGTGAGATAGCAATTAATAAATGGGCTCATTGTTCTTTTTAGCTCTAGTTATTAAACTTATTAAGTCATGATACCAAAGAAAAAACCAAACCCGTTGCGACTGAGTGGATTCCGACTCATAGTGACCCTGTAGGACAGAGTAGAACTGCTCCATAAAGTTTCCAAGGAGCGGCTGGTGGATTCAGACTGCCAACCTTTTGGTTAGCAGCTGAACTCTTAATCACCTAACCATCAGGGCTCCAAGTCATGATAAGTAGTACATTATTGCTCATTTATGTCTTTATTTAGTACTTTTATTTTCATTCAATCTTAAGTATTTTAATTAAAAAAATTAGATGGTTTTCCCTCTGCCCATTATAAACTGCGTGAGCAAGGGTGGTTTAGGCCTTTTGTCACCCTCTGGGCTCACTCCCTATGATAAACCCTATGATTAGGCTATTAATAAATGTTTTGATAGTGTTAATGATGACAATGGTGAGTTTTAAGTGTTGCTAGTATTGTCTAATAAGACAGACTCTTTGGTGTTTTCAGTGACTTCATTGTGTGCAGCCTGGCTGGCCAGTGGTTCTCCTCATGGTCCTTTCCCCCTTTTAAACAGAGAAGTGTCAGGAAAAGCCCTTTCTCTTTCAGCAAAGCCCACAAGATGTCATGGGAAGTACTCTTACAGAACTATTCCAGGCAGCAAGCTTTCCTTCCTACACTGTCTAGTGATTCTGGATGAGTAATGGTGGCTGCTTTGTGAGCCCATTTGTTTTAACTTGTATATTAAATCCAGCTCCCAGTAGTCTCAACATCTCTTCCTTCTCTGCAAGGAAGGCCCAGCCATTGCAGACCATTTGCCAGACCACAGAGCATTGGGTTCTGGAACCTGTTGGCTCCTTCTTATGAGTAAATTAGATTCTCAACGTGTTGTAAGCTAAGGAGTGGATGAATCCTTCATTGTACAGGATACGTTTAGACCAGACATTTATCAAGACTTGGTTTAATAAACTCCTTTCTACCCCCAGCCTCCCTTTCTAGCCCTCCTCCTGGGGAAAAGATGCTGACATAGTATTTTAAGTTTTAGCTGAAGCCACAGATAACACGAGATGTTTTTGAAATAAATTTGTGACTTGAGTTCCAGTAATTTCCCTGTGTTTCTTGAGGCTGCTTGAGTCAGACATGACCTGAGTTTGTAGCTTCCTTCTTAGGTTCCTCTGAGTCCATAACCAGAAAGACTTAAAATTTCAGAGATGTGGATTTTATTAGAAATCACCCCGCTGCCCCCTTCTGTCTTTGTCTTTTATAGGATTGGATTAAGTGGGCTGGCTGTTCCCATGTGGGCACTTGGCATGCAGTGCCTTTGCATTTGGTCTGCAGGTGGTGCAGGGCCAGGTTCTGGTATGTAGGATGGGGCTGCGTGTCCTTTCTAAGTCTTCACACTCTGACTACGAAGTTCTGCCACTCTGCTCACGGTGTTTGGGAATCATGCTCGTGTCCGGGTCCTGGGTTGTTTACCTAGCCTTAAAAGCCAGGTGATGCTTAGTGATTGTTGTGAACAAAGCAGGGTGCAGTTAGGGACAGAGGTGGGAACTTTGAATCAGAAAGACAGGCAAACATGAGCGTGTTGAGAAGTAGGAGGGACAGTGCTTGGGCGTGGAAAAGTGAGGCAGGAAGGCCTCTTTGTATATGAACTTTCTGAGAAATTACCCAGGAGAAACGAGTTGGCTCACTGTTTCCCATCAGTTATCTTGGCTAGGATGGCCAAAGAATTTTGAACCTGAGGATTGTCAAGATAATTAACCAACAAAAACCAGCTTGTTGCCATCGAGTCGATTCTGACTTACAGCGACCCTTTAGGATAGAGTAGAACTGCCCCATAGAGTTTCCCAGGAGCGCCTGGGGGATTCAAACTGCCGACCTTTTGGTTAGCGTCATAGCTCTTAACCACTATGCCACGAGGGCTCTCGTTGAGGTAATTGGTACTTAATAATAAGAACTGGTGGAGTCCACCAGCCATATCTAGAGCAGATGTGCTTAGGCTGATTGTTGCCCCCTTGAACTCTGACAGCCAGAGCTGTAATTAGTGAGTGAGTGAGTTAACGAGTTGTCAACACAAGTTGGTGTTTAGTTGCTACCTTAGAAAGGTGACAAACTTGAACCTGGCTCTAATAACCTCATCATAGGCCCGAAAATCTCAAACCCGTGAAGAGCAACTGGGGTTCTTCCTTTCCTCTGTGAATGGATGGTTTCTGCTGAGATTCTGGCACAGTACAATTTGGCTGCTGCTTGAGACTATTTTGGGAAGCTTTCGGAGTGTCTTTATTTTTACTTAAAGAGTCATTGCAGCACTCCTGCCTTCTGCCAAGCTTGGCTGAGTTGAGGGATAATACCCTGAACACAGCCAGATCAGACAGGGACCCTGCTCTGCCCCAGCTCACTCTCTGCTCTGCCTCCCGGGACAGGGCACACTTCCCCAGGACTGCCTCTGACCTCACGCTCTGAGATGTTTGAGGAGCGAGGGAAGGCAGCATCCGGCCTGGAAGAACCTGAGTGGGCTGATGGATGGACAGGCTGAGGACTGGGGCCACTGGAAGAGAACCCTGGCCCCGTCAGAGGCACCTCTGCCTGCAGTGCCAGCTGCACATGTGAGCCCTGCTGTTTTGGGTCCTAAATGTTCATTTTGTCAAAAATCCTCTTCTCTCTGCTGAGTGTGACTAGCAGGGTGACTGCACGTTTTGGGGATGTGGGCTGGCTGCATAATCTTATTGCGTCTCTGCTGACAGTTACTCTTGTTCTCTAATGCTGCTGGCAAGATGGTGGGTGCTGTGGGAGCAATTGTGCCAGTCTGTTGCTGGTCCACACGTCTGTCAGATGGTAATAATAACCTACATTTGTGTTGCCCTTCACAGTTTACAGTAATGCCTGTAAAGTGCAATATGTCAAAAGCGTTCTCTTAATTTACCATTTTCTCACAATTTCAAAAACTTGTTCTGATATCCATCTTGTTAAGTAGGCAGAAATGTTGTTAGCTTCTGTCGAGTCAGTGCCTGACTTGTGGTGACACCATACACAGCAGAACAACATGCTTCCCAGTCCTGCAGCATCCCCATGATTGGTTGCAGATCTTACCGTTCTGATCCTTAGGGTTTTCACTGGCTTATTTTTGGATGTAGATTGCCAGACCTTTCTTCCTAGCCTGTCTTAGTCTGGAGGCTCCACCGACACCTGTTTGGCATCACTGCAACAAGCAAGCCTCCACTAGCTGATGGGTGGTGGCTGTGCATGAGGTCCATTGGCCAAAAATCAAACCCGGTCACCTGCATGGAAGGCAAGAATCAGATATCAGGTAAGTAAGTAGTTTAACACAGTACCAGTGTTGTGGACCATCAGGTTTAATGTAATACAAAGTTCACCCTTACTTTCCTCCACTCTTCCTAAATTTGTGTCGGTTCTATGTAGGACAGAGCCCCCGTGGTGCAGTGGTTAAATATTTGGCTGCTAACCAAAAGGTCAGCAGTCTGAATCCACCAGCCGCTTCTTGGAAACCCTATGGGGCAGTTCTGCTCTGTCCTATAGGGTTGCTATGAGTCAGAATTGACTTGACAACAGGGTTGGGTTGGTTGTATGTAGGACAAGTGTTAAGGTGGAAGTCTGTGAGATTGGCTGGTAATATGTCAAATTATTAGCTTTTAATCTCTGACACTTATGCTCTCTAAAATAAAGACCAAGCGAAGGAGGAAAATAGTTTAAGTGCCTGAGGCCAGACAGGACTCAGCATTTTTGCTAGCTCTTGCCTAGAAAGGCAATAAAGTGAACAGAACATTTGTCCTTACCTCTGAGGTCTGAACTCCGGTCCTAGTTCAGACATGTGCGACTTTGTGCAATGTCCTCTGTCTCATCAATTAAAGGCTGGGTTAGAACAAATAATCTCTGTGTTCCGGTATCCATTGTGTAGCTAGCTGTAAATCACATAGTCTCAGCTTTCATTGTGCATGATGAGAATTATGCAAATACAGCCTTTTGCCTTTAGTAGTTAAAGTTTGTATAACCTGTGGGGATATCAGATAAGTAAGCAGTTTATTGCCCATTGGCACAGTGGTTAAGTGTTAGGGCTGCTAACCAAAGGTTGGCAGTTCAAATCCACCAGCCGCTCCTTGGAAACCTTATGGGGGCAGTTCTACCCTGTGCGTGGGGTCGCTGTGAGCCAGAATCAACTTGATGGCGGCAGGTTTGGTTTTTTATTCCTTGTTAACAAAAAAGATTTAATAGAGCTAGAGAAGTTTATATGCATGTACAAAGACTCATGTTCTTAGCACACCTGTTTAATTTTGCTAATATTCAGTCGATATTCTGGGCAAAGCATGGGAAGTACACTGTGGGAAATAAAACTGTAAGGCAGAGACGTCACAGTCTAGGTGAGAAATGTAAGAAAGACATGCTGGATCTGAGGGTGATATTACAGATAGTCCCAGACTTGACTTAAGATGTATTTGAGTTACTATGAACTGCACTTATGACTGTTGTTTTTTGGTACATCTTATTGTTAGTAATATGTACTCTACACAGTATTGCAGTGCGTAACTTGCTGATGTCATCATTCTCAGATGTTCAAAGATTGGATTTATAAAGATTCTGGTAATAAAAAGCAGTAATAATGCAAACTGAAAAAAAAAAAAGAGGTATTCGACTTACATCAGAAGCTACTTACAAGGGGGTTGTCAAAACAGAACCCCATTGTAAGTTAGGAACTACATGTACTCATAAAATCATTGCATCTTGATACCAAAAAGGGGCCTTAAGAATCATGCAGGAAGAGAAAAATCAGAGGAAGAGAGCTGTCATTGTGGACTGAAGACTGAGCAAGCTTGATGGAGGAGTTGACAGTAAAGTTAGATCTTAAGCAGTATACAGGATTTGCTCAGTGCAGAAGAAAAAGGGGAAGGCCTTCTTGCTATAAGGAGCTACCGTTGTTGGTTCTGATTGGCCAGTCGGGTACCATGGTCCACACGGTTGATGTTCATTGTGTTGCAAAATCTTATTTCAGTTATCCCCATTGTTATCTCTTAATACTGTAGTCCATTCAAGAGTGAGACTCAAACATGAGTAAATATCGATGTCTGCTATGTAATGTCCCCACTACTAGCTGGGGATACACTAACTGTCATTTGATCATAGTGGCTTGAGTAAAAGAGAAAAGGAGAGGAACTCTTTCATTCTATGAAACAAAAACATTCCACCAAAAGCAGATCTTCTCTTTCCTCCTCTCTTTGGGTGGGTGGATTCCTCCAAAGTTTTAATTCAAACCTTGTATTGAAAGTTTGAGAGTGCTCCAATTTATTGACTTGTCATGATGTTCCAACGGAGAATACTTACCACACAGCAAAACCAATTTCAATATCAGAAGTTCTTCTTTAAGTATTCTTCAGTAAGGTCAAATGCCTTTTCCTCTACTCTTGTTATTTTATTATTATTATTTTTTGATAGCATTTGGTGAATTTATATACTTTCACCCTGGAATAGGAGCCCTGGTGGCACACTGGTTAAGTGCTGTGGTTGCTAAGCAAAAGGTTCTTGGAAAACCCTATCGGGCAGTTCTGCTCTGTCCCAAAGGGTTGCCATGAGTTGGACTCAGTGGCAATGGGTTTTTTGGACCCTGACATATCTTAAACTTTCACTTGTTCTTTTTCAATGTGCTTCTTTTTGTCTCCAAGGGGAGGCTCGGATAACCTCCTCCTTCAAATCTTAGTTTAAATGACACCCTTTGAGGGAATCCTGACTGCCTGTACTTAGTTAAATCCTCTTTCTGAATGCTCTTTATAGCCCCCTGAACTACTTTTTTAACAGTCTGTCATCTAGGCTAGACCATAAACTCCATGAGGGCAAGGACCAGGTGTGTCTTGTGCACTGTTTTATTCCAGGTCTTGGCAGGGTGTCTAAACAAGTATTCCATAATTTGTTGAGTTTAATTTTTATTCTATTTTGTCTTCACTTTGTTTCTAATTCTTCGCAACAAAAGCTAAGCCACAGGGAATATATTTAAACCAGGATTAGAATGTGTAGGGAGAAGAATGGAATTAGACTGAATTTTTTAAAATTACACTTGGCATCCTGTGTTCTGAATTTGGCAGGGTGTATCTTTTTTTTATCTCCTTCTGAGTAATAAGGAGCTTGCCTGTGGGCCCGTGGGACCATTTGCAGAAAGGGAACCTCCCATGGCTTTTTCTGGAAACTGTCCAGTGCTCTGATGTCGTGCACACTTTCCCAGCCCGCCTGGTGGAAATTACTGTACCGTGAATATAAGTCGGGGAGTATCAGAGAAGGGGAAAGTTTCAAAACTATGTCAAAAGATTTGCTAGTGAGGAAACCCTGGTGGCATAGTGGTTGAGAGCTACGTCTGCTAACTAAACAAGGTCGGCAGCTCGAATCCACCAGGGGCTTCTTGGAAACTCTATGGGGCAGTTCTGCTCTGTCCTATAGTGTTGCTGTGTGGAATTGATTCAACGGCAACGGGAAGCTTTTTGAAAGTTTTTCATTCTTGAAATTCTCTTTTGCCATTTTCCTTGACCCTGTTCTTTCTTACTTGTCCTACTGCTTTTTAGACTACAACTTCTGTTTCCTTTACTGGTTCTACTTCCTTTTCTAGCCCCTTTGATGAAGATGGACCCGAAGGTCCGGTTCTTCGCCCTCTCTTCTTAAGTCTTTCTTCTTTGGAGATGAATTCCACTTGCAACCTTTAACTCTGTCTCTTACACAGCTCAGAGTCCTTCTGGGAAGCACCAGGGTGTGGCTTTTCCCACCTCTGCATATTGTCACTTGGGTGTCTGATTGTTACCACAAACTGAAGAAGTCCCTCTAAGACTCGTCTCTCCTCTCACCCCCATACCTCAGACTTCCTATTTCTGTCAGCAGTGCCCCAATTCCAGCAGTTACCACTCGAGTCTCTTACTGTTCCTTATGTATCTGCTTCTCTTCCCCCATCAGATCCTGTGGGCTCTTCCTTGATAATCCTCTGGAGTCCGTTACCTCACTTTTCCCTCATAATCCAGCTTCTCCTCAGTTTACTACTCACTGCATCACTGGGCTCTTTACTCTGTAGAACACACCAGTCTCTCCCGAATCTCAGTCCCTATGCCACTCAGCACCTACCACATGCCTCTTTGTATTCTTATTTACCTTTTTTTAAAAATTTTGTTCACGAAAAATTTTAATTTTTCTACACCAATTCAACTGTTTCTACATGTGCAATTCAGTGACATTGATTACATTCTGTGAGTTCTGCAATCATTCTCACCCTCCTTTTCTGAGTTGCTCCTCTCCCATTAACATAAATTCACTGCCCTGTAAGTTTCTTACCTCATCTTTCGAGTTGCTCTTGTCAGTTTGACCCCATGTAGATAGTTCTTAAAAGGGCACAACCCTCAAGGCAGACATATTTTACTAGTTAAGCTAAATCATTGTTTGGTTTTAAGAAGACTTTAGGGGATATTTTTGGTTTAAGGTTTAAAGATTATGTCAGGGCAGTAGTTTCAGGGACTCATCCAGCCCCCTTGGCTCCAGAAAGTCTGGAGACCATGAAAATTTAAAATTCTGTTCTGCATTTCCTCCCTTGTGGTCAGGATTCGTCTATGGAACCTTTGATTAAAATGTTCAGTAATGGTAGCCAGACACCATCCGTTTCTTCTCATCTTATGGCAAAGGAGGCAATTGTTCATGGAGGCAGTTAGCCACACATTCCATATCCTCCTCCTATTCCTGACACTGCTTCTTCCTCTGTTATTCCAGGCGAATAGAAACCAAGTGTTGTACCTTGGATAGCTGCTTGTAATGTTTTAAGACCCTAGGCACCCCATCAAGCTAGGAGGTAGAACAGAAGCACTAAACATGTTATTAGGCCAATTAACTGGGATGCCTTATAAAACCAGGACTCTAAACCTCCAAACCAAGAAACCAAATCCCATGAGGTTTTTTGTTGTACGTAAGCATCCTCAGCAGCTACTTTTTTTTTTGTCCTTGTTGTAAACACATCTCTCACACAACTTTTGCCGATTCAACTTTTTACAGGTGTATAACTTATTGACAGCAATTACAATAGTTGGCTGTGCAACCCTACCCTTAATCAACAAGATATTCCTCCCTTCCCCGCCCCCCGCCCCTGGTAACCACTAATAAACTTTGTTCCCTATAAAAAAAAATACATTTGCTTTTTCTTGTCTTTTTATATAAGTGAGGTCATACAGTATTTGTCCTTTTATGATTGATTTATTTCACTCAGCATAATATCTTCCAGCTCCATCCATTTTGTAGCATGTGTCAAGACTTCGTTTCTCTTACTGGCTGAGCAGTATTCCATTGTATGTATGTACCACATTTCATTTATCCATTTGTCTGTTGATGGGCATTTAGGTTGTTTTCCACCTTTTAGCTGTTATCAATAGGGCTGCAATGAACATTGGTTTTTGAGTCTCTACTTTCAAGTCTTTTGGGTGTACACCTAGAAGTGGAATTGCTGGGTCATATGGTAGTTCTGTTTCTAGTTTACTGAGCAACCACCACACTGTTTTCCACACCAGCAATGGGTATGGGTTCCAATTTCCCCACATCCTCGCCAATATTCATTATTTTTTTTTATCTTAGCCATTCTGTTTTTGTTGTGTTGGGTCGCTGAGTCAATTGCAACTTATAGCAACCCCATAGAACAGAGTAGAACTGCCCCATAGGATTTCCAAGGCTGTAATCTATGGAATCAGACTGCCACATCTTTCTCCCGTGGAAAGGCAGGTGGAGTCGAACTGCTGACCTTTCAGTTAACAGCTGAGCACTTAACCACTGCACCACCAGAGCACATCCTAGTGGGAGTGAAATGGCATCTCATTGTGGTTTTGATTTGCATCTCTGATGGCTAATGATGCTGAGTATCTTTTCACGTGTTTGGTGGCCATTTGAATGTCCTCTTTGGTGAAATGCCTGTTCAAGTCCTTTGCTCATTTTATGATTGGATTATTTGCCTTTTGTTAATTTGTCAAAGTTTTGTATATGTTTTGGTTATTAGATTCTCGTCAGATACATGATTTCCAAAGACATTCTTCCAGTCAGGAGCTTGTCTTTTCACTGTTTTTGGTAAAGTCTTTTCATGAACAAAAGTTCTAAATTTTTATGAGGCCCCACTTATTTATTTTGTTCTTGGCTGTTTATGCTTTTGTTATTATATTAGGTAATCCATTGTGTTAAAAGCTAGGCCTTGACAGCATTGCCCTTGCTTTTTCTTCTAAGATTTTATGGTTTTAGTTTGCATGTTGTTTTCATGTATGGTTTGAGGCATGGATCCTGTTTCATCTGATTTGCTTTTTATTTTAATGTCTCATTTCCCCAATTAGATAATTAGATTCCTAAAGGGAGAGATCAGAAATGGTTTCTCTTCCTGTCTTTAGCAGTTGTTAGCACAGGGCTGAGTAGCATTCAGTAAGAGTTCACCGATGATCGTGAGTGAACAAGGATGCCTTCTAGTAAGATTTGTGTGGACTCAGTCCCTGTGAATGCTTGAAATTATGAAGTACAATATATTGGGAAAGGGGAGGGTTTGGTTAGATGAGCACATGAAAGCACTGTTGTAGCTTCTTAGTGAATAGAGACATCTGTAAAGTACGAAAAATCTGTTTTGTTTTTTTTTTTTTTTTAGGGTCTGCTAAATTGGGTGTTTGAAAAAAATAGTGCCCTTTTTTATATATAGTTCTTTATTGCTGAAAAATATTTTTCTGTGCTTCTTATCTAATGTTACCCTCCAGTCAGTTGTTTGGAAAAGTATTATTATTGCCATTTTGTGGAAGAGAAAACAGAAGCTTGGAAGTATTAGATGACTTGGCCAAGGTCATAGAAACAAAAGGTGTCAGAACCAACCCTTAAGCCCTAGTCATCTAGTTCCAGGTAAAATAAGTTAACTAAGGCACCAGAAAGATACACATGGATTTTGTCTCAAAGAAGTTTCCAACATAGGGAGGAAGATAGATGGGTAAAACAAATGAACTTTTAATGCAAGGTTTGAATTAAATAAGGGCAAGTAGTGAAGTAGTGAAGGCTAGAGGGTGGATGATGAGCACACTAGGGTGGCATGAAATTTTAGACAGGATGGCGTGGTCCATAAACCTATATGCAGGGGCGGTTCAATTGACCTTACTTAGCTCCCAGCCCAGCCCAGCGTTTTTGTGGGTGTCTACAATTTTCATGACATTGCAGGTTGAATGTGGTAAGATTGAGCTTGTCTCTTTGCAAAATAAAGAATTTGACAGGTGGGGCCAAGATGGCGGAGTAGTCATACGATTCCGGTGGTCCCTCTTACAACAAAGACCTGAAAAAACAAGTGAAACGATTATATTTATGACAAGCTAGGAGCCCTGAACATCAAAGGCAAAGTTAGAAAATGGACTGAGTGGCAGGGGGAGGAAGAGACAGTTCAGAAGCAGGGAGGAGTTGCCAGACCTGAATTACTGGGAACCCTCAGGCACCATTCCCGGGAATGACTGTGGTGGGGCTGGTGGTAGCATTCCAGACCCAGTTTCCCCAGAGAGAGACAGCAAGCTGCACAACATACTCACACCTCTGGAACCAGAGAAGAACGGCACTCCTGGCAAAAGCTAAGTACTTGTGAATATTTTACCGTGCCCCCAGCCCCTAAGCCGGCTTCAGTGGCTGTCAATTTCCCTGGGCCTGCGATAGGTCCTGTGGAGCATTCTGAGCCATTCTCCTGGCCCTGGAGAAGGAATAAATTCACAATTGGGGAAGAGATAATCTGCCAGCTCCACCAAGCTGCATAGCTCCAGACAGAAGCGACTTCTGTCCAGGCATAAAAGATCCGTGGACTTTGAATACCTTTCCTGCCTGCATGGACCTATGTGGGCTTATTGCAGGAGAATACGCCATCATTGGCAGACTGCAACAGTTTCAGCTGTGCGGTAGAGAGGTGGGTGTTTGATGTTTGACACCGCTTTGCCTACTAAACAGGGTCCTTACCTACCCACATCAAGGGCCTAAGGACTGGTGGCTCCATCCATGTAACCTAGCCACCGCTGATAGGGGTCCAAGGATAAGTGGTACCTCCCAGTCCTTACAACCAAAAGCACTGGGTGCCCGTGATCTGTCTGCAGAACCCACCCACCTGTGCGCTCTAGGGAACAGGGACGTGCTTTCCTCACAGACACTTGGGGGATGGTTGTCATTCCCCTGCCTTGTTCAGAGCGTGACCCCCTGCTGCAACCAGATACCAGTACCTACACCAATCACCCCTGCCCCCCTAAGACTGTAGGACAGAGCCTGTATCATGCACTTGATGACCAACTACCTGGACACATGGCTGAATCCATAAAAGAAAAGTGAATAGACTCCTTGGCTCATATGCCGGGTAACAGCTCTAGCCATCTGGTAGGATACAGTAAGCAAACATAAAATAAACTAATACAATAACTTATGAATGGCTTGGAGACAACAGTCAGTATCAAGTTACATACAGAAGCAGACCATATCGCATCAACAAGCTCTCAAAACAGGGAATCAAGGGATTTTTTGGATGAAGGTGGCTTCCTGGAATTACCAGATGCAGAATACAAAGGATGACTATACAGAACTCTTCAAGATATCAGGAACAAGATTAGGAAGGAGATCAGGCAATATGCAGAACAAGACAAGGAACATACCGATAAAGCAGCTGAAGAAATTGAAAAGGTTATTCAAGAACATAATGAAAAATTTAATTGGGTGCAAGAATCCATAGAGAGACAGCAATCAGAAATCTGGAAGACTAACAATAAAATTACACAATTAGATAACTCAATAGAAAGTCAGAGGAGCAGAGCTGAGGAAGTGAAAGGCAGAATTAGTGAGACTGAAGATAAAACACATGGCACCAATATATTTGAAGAAAAATCAAGTAAAAGAATTAAAAAAAAATGAAGAAACCCTAAGAATCAAGTGGGACTCTATCAAGAGAAATAACCTATGAGTGATTGGAGTACCAGAACAGGGAGGGATAACAGCAAGTAGGGAGAGAATTGTTGAAGATTTGTTGGCAAAAAACTTCCCTGATATTGTGAAAGATGAGAAGATATCTATCCAAGATGCTCATCAAACCCCACACAAGGTAGATCCCAAAAGAAAGTCAGCAAGACATAATCAAACTTGCCAAAACCAAAGACAGAGAATTTTAAGAGTGGCTAGGGATAAATGAAAACTCACCTACAAAGGAGAGTCAATAAGAATAAGCTCGGAGTACTCGGCAGAAACCATGCAGGGAAAAAGGCAATGGGATGACTTATATAAAGCATTGAAGAAAAAAAATTGCCAGCCAAGAATCATATATCCAGCAAAACTGTCTCTCAAATATAAAGGCAAAATTAGGACATTTCCAGATAAACAGAAATTTAGGGAATTTGTGAAAACCAAACCAAAACTACAAGAAATACTAAAAGGAGTTCTTTGGTTAGAAAATCAATAATATTAGATATCAGCCCAAGACTAGAACACAGGATAGAGCAACCAGAAGGCAACCCAGATAGGGAAATCGCAAAAATAAATCCAGATAAAAAAACACTCAAAACAGGGAAACAGGGATGTCTTATGTAAAAGAAGACAACATTAAAACAATAAAGAGGGACTAAGAAATGTGTAGTCATAGATCTTTCATATGGTGAGGAAGTCAAGGCCATATAAAGAAATCAAAGAGTGGTTTAAACTTAGAAAAATAGGGGTAAATATTAAGGTAACCACAAAGGAGACTAACAATCCTACTCATCAAAATAAAATACAAGAAAAAAATAAAGACTCAGGAAAAATAAAATCAACAACAACAAATAAGAGGAAAAGAAATTTTATAAACATAAGCTACTCAGCACAGAAAATTAAGTGGGAAAAAGAAACCGTCAACAACACACAAAAAAAGACATCAAGATGATGGCACTAAATTCATACCTATCCATAATTAGGCCAAATGTGAATGGACTAAATGCACCAATAAAGGGACAGAGAATGGCAGAATGGATTAAAAAAACACAATCCATCTATATGCTGCCTACAAGAGACACACCTTAGACTTAGAGACACAAACAAACTAAAACGCAAAGGATGGAAAAAATATATCAAGTAAACAACAATCAAAAAAGAGCAGGAGTGGCAATATTAATTTCTGACAAAATAGACTTTAAAGTTAAATCCACCACAGAGGATAAGGAAGGACACTATATGATGACTCTAGAGACAATATACCAAAGAGATGGAACCATATTAAATATTTATCTACCCAGTGACAGGGCTGCAAGATACATAACACAAACTTTTAAAAGCACTGAAAAGTGAGATACACAGCTCCACGATTAAAGCAGGAGACTTCAACACACCACTTTAGTTGAAGGACAGGACATCCAGAAAGAAGCTCAATAAAGACACAGAAGATCTAAATGCCACCATCAACCGACTTGACCTCATAGATATATACAGAACACTCCATCCAACAGCCTCCAAGTATACTTTCTTTTCTAACACACAGGGAACATTCTTTAGAATAGACCACATATCAGGTCATAAAGCAAGCCTTAGCAGAATCCAAAACATTGGAATATTACAAAGCACCTTCTCTAACCATAAGTCCATAAAAGTAGAAATCAATAATAGAAAAAGCAAGGAAAAGAAATCAAACACTTGAAAACCGAACAATACCCTGCTCAAAAACAAGTTGATTATAGGACATTAAGGGTGGAATAAAGAAATCCATAGAATCCAATGAGAATGAAACACTTCCTATCAGAACCTTTGAGACACAGCGAAAGCAGTGCTCAGAGGTCAATTTATATTAAAAAAAAAATGCATACATACAAAAAGAAAAAAGGGCCAAAACCAACAAATTATCCCTATAATTTGAACAAATAGAGAACAACAGAAGAAAACTTCAGGCACCAGAAGAAAGCAAATAATAAAAGTTAGAGCAGAATTAAATGAGATAGAGAACAGAAAAACAATTGAAAGAGTTAAGACCTGAAGCTGGTTCTTTGAAAAAATTAATAAAATTGATAAACCATTGCCCAAACTGACAAAACAAAAACAGGAGAAGAAGCCGATAACCCTAATAAGAAATGACATGGGCGATATCACAACAGACTCAACTGAAATTAAAAGAATCATATCAGATTACTATGAAAATCTGTATGCTAACAAATTTGAAAACCTAGAAGAAATGGGTGAATTTCTAGAAACATGCTACCTACCTAAACTAATACAAAGAGAGCTAGAACAACTAATTATACCCATAACAAAAGAAGAGATTGAAAAGGTAATTAAAAAACTCCCAGCAAAAAAAAGCCCTGGCCCAGACGGTTTCACTGCAGAATTCTACCAAATTTAACACCACTACTACTAAAAGTATTTCAGAGCATAGGAAAGAATGTAATACTAGCAGACTCATTCTATGAAGCCAGCATATCCCTGATACCAAAACCAGGTAAAGCGCCACAAAAAAAGAAAATTACAGACCTATATCCCTCATGAACTTAGATGCAAAAATCCTCAACAAAATTCTAGCCAATAGAATTTAACAACATATGAAAAAAATAATTCACCATGACCAAGTTGGATTCGTACCAGGTATGCAGGGATGGTTTAGCATTAGAAAAACAATCAATGTAATCCATCGTATAAATAAAACAAAAGACAAGAATCACATGATCTTATAAATTGACGGAGAGAAGGCATATGACAAAGTTCAACATCCATTCATGAGAAAAAATGTTAGCAAAATAGGAATAGAAGAAAAATTCCTCAACATCATAAAGGGCATTTATACAAAGCCAACAGCCAACATCATCCTAAATGGAGAGAGTCTGAAAGCATTCCCCTTGGGATTGAGAACCAGACAAGGATGCTCTTTATCACCACTCTTACTCAATGTTGTGCTGGAGGTCCTAGCCAGAGCAATTAGGCTAGATAAAGAAATAAAGGGCATCCAGATTGGTAAGGAAGAAGTAAAAGTATCTCTGTTTGCAGATGACATGATCTTATACACAGAAAACCCTAAGGAATCCTCAAGAAAACTACTGAAACTGATAAATGAGTTCAGCAGGGTATCAGGATAAAAGATAAACATACAAAAATCAGTTGGATTCCTCTACACCAACAAAAGCAACATCGAAGAGGAAATCACCAAATCAATACCATTCACAGTAGCCCCCAAGAAGGTAAAATACTTAGGAATAAATCTTACCAGAGACGTAAAAGACCTATACAAAGAAAACTACAAGACACTACTGCAAGAAACCAAAAGAGACCTACGTTAAGTGGAGAAACATACCTTGCTCATGGATAGGAAGACTTAATGTTGTGAAAATGTCTGTTCTACCAAAAGTGATCTGTAGATACAATGCAATTCCCATCCAAATTCCAACATTTTTTAATGAGATGGAGAAACAAATCACCAACTTCACCTGGAAGGGAAAGAGACCCCAGATAAGTAAAGCATTACTGAAAAAGAAGAACAAAATGGGAGGCTTTGCTCTACCAGATTTTAGAACCTTTTATACTGCCACAGTAGTCAAAACAGCCTGTACTGGTACAACAACAGATACATAGACCAATGGTACAGAATTGAGAATCTGGACATAAATCCATCCACGTATGAGCAGCTGATATTTGACAAAGGCCCAAAGTCAGTTAAGTGGGGAAAAGACAATCTTTTTAGCAAATCATGCTGACATAACTGGTTATCCATCTGCAAAAAAATGAAACAAGACCCATACCTCACACCATGCACAAAAACTAACTCAAAATGGATCGAAGACCTAAATATAAAATCTAAAACTATAAAGATCATAGCAACAACGATAGGAGCCCTAATACATGGCATAAACAGTATACAAAACATTACCAACAATGCAGAAGAGAAACTAGATAACTGGGATCTCCTAACAATCAAACACCTATGCTTACCCAAAGACTTCACCAAAAGAGTAAAAAGATTACCTACAGACTGGGAAAAAGTTTTTAGCTATGACATTTCTTAATCAGCGTCTGATCTCTACAATCTACATGATACTGCAAAAACTCAACAATAAGAAGACAAATAACCGAATTTAAAAATGGGCAAAGGATATGAACAGGCACTTTGCCAAAGAAGACATTCAGGCGGCTAATGGATACATGAGGAAATACAATCATCAGCCATTAGAGAAACACAAGTCAAAACTACAATGAGATTCCATCTTACTCCAGCAAGGCTGGCATTAATCCAAACAACACAAAGTAATAAATGTTGGAGAGGTTGTGGAGAGACTGGAACACTTATACACTGCTGGTGGGAATGTAAAATTGTACAACCGCTTTAGAAATCAATTTGGCACTTCCTTAAAAAGCTAGAAATACAACTACCATAGGATCCAGCAATCCCACTCCTTGGGAAATATCCTAGAGAAATAAGAGCCTTTACATGAACAGATATATGCACACCTATGTTCGTTGCAGCACTGTTTACAATAGCAAAGAAATGGAAGCAACCAACGTGCCCATCAACAGATGGATGGATAAATAAATTATGGTATATTCACACAATGTTATACTACATATTGATAAAGAACAATGATGAATCCATGAAACATTTCATCATGTGGAGGGATCTGGAAGGCATTATGCTGAGTGAAATTAGTCAGTTGCAAAAGGACAAATATTGCATAAGAGCACTATTATAAAAACTCGAGAAATAATTTGAACAGAGAAGAAACTATTCTTTGATGGTTGCGAGAGTGGGGAGGGAGGGAGAGGCGTATTCCCTAATTAGATAGTAGCTAAGAACTATTTCAGGTGAAGTGAAAGACAACACACAATACAGGAGAGGTCAGCACAACTGGACTAAACCAAAAGCAAAGAAGTTTCCTGAATAAACTGAACACTTCGAAGGCCAGCGTAGCAGAGCTGGGGGTTTGGGGACCATGGTTTCAGGGGACATCTAGATCAATTGACATAATAAAATCTATTAAGAAAATATTCTATCCCACTTTGGAGTGTGGTGTCTGGGGTGTTAAATGCTAGCAAGCGGCCATCTAGATGTGTCAGTTGGTCTCAACCCACCTGGCTCAAAGGAGAATGAAGAACACCAAAGACACAAGGTTATTATAAGCCCAAGAGACAGAAAGGGCCACATAAACCAGAGACTACATCAGCCTGAGACCAGAAGAATTAAATGGTGCCTGGCTACAACCTATAACTTTTCTGACAGGGAACGCAACAGAGAACCCCTGAAGGAGCAGGAGAGCAGTGGGATACAGACCTCAAATTGTTATAAAAAGACCAGACTTAATGGTCTGACTGAGACTAGAAGGACCCCGGAGGTCATGGTCCCAGACCTTCTGTTAGCCCAAGACAGGAACCCTTCCCAAAGCCAACTCTTCAGACAGGGATTAGACTGGACTATGGGATAGACAATGATACTGGCAAAGAATGAGCTTCTTGGATCAAGTAGAGACATGAGACTATGTTGGCATCTCCTGTCTGAAGGGAGATGAGAAGGCAGGGGGTCAGAAGCTGAATGGACAGGATAATAGAGGGTGGAGAGAAGGAGTGTGCTGTCTCATTAGGGGGAGAGCAATTAGGAGTACATAGCAAGGTGTATATAAGGTTTTGTATGAGAGAGTGACTTGATTTGTCAACTTTCACTTAAAGCTCAATAAAAATTAAAAAAAACAAAAATCTGAAAAGATGGCAGCATGTAGTCAGCCTACTGGGGTTGCCATGATACTGTATGCTTGTTTTCCGAACTTACTTCCTTTTTCCAAATCCCCAAGTAGTTTCTCCCCACTGTATCCCTTTACCCTTTATTTTTATATACCTTTGTGAGCCTTCTTCAGTTTTTATTTAACTAGATGGGTATTCCAGAGTCTACACCATGGCAGCCTTGGGTGGATTTTGCATTAACTTTGGTCATATGTTTCTGATTCATTTACACGTAACCCATGAGAATGTTCTTTTTTTAATGAGGTAGTTAATGACTAAGACATTTTGTCAGTCCTTGAATTGGCCTCTTGAAACATTTTTCCTTTTACTTAGTCACATAAAGCCATAACCTGTAAAGAAACATCTATTCCATTAATCCTTGCTAGGCTAGCAGCTTAGTGTATCACAGAGTCAAAGGACACGAAGAGCCTTTTTGTATTTTTGTTCCTCCCTGGGTCCCCTCTTTCCCAAGCATACAGATTATCATGGAAACACATAGTCATTGAACTTTAATGCCCAGTTACCCTCAGCATTTCCCAGCTAACTTTCAGCATAAGGCAGGGCAAATGAATTTTAATCACCCTCTGTCAGTTTTTAGAAATTCCCTTCCACTCTGCCTTGTGTCCCACCAGTTCCATTGTCCCTTTCCTGTGACTAACCTCTAGAGAAGGAGTGTGCATCAGGGCTCTCGGACTGGGCTGTGAAATCTTTGATACAGGTCTGCAAAACCCAAGGCATTATTTCTCAGTCTTGTCCTTGGGCGGTGCAAACGGTTAAGTGCGGGCCCACTAATTGAAAGGTTAGTGGTTTGAACTCAGCCAGAGGTACCTTGGAAGAAAGGCCTGGCAATCTGCTTCCGAAAGGTCACGGCCTTCAAAACTCTATGGAATGAACTTCTACTCAGACACACATGGGGTTGCTGTGGATCGGAAATCGATGCAATGGCAACTAGCTTGGGTTTTTTGTGTGTGCGTGTGTGTGTATGTGGTTTTATGAGGATGTCTGGCCAGATAAGCCCTTCCTCTGGTCCCCCTTAGCTCTCCTGTTGTCAGCCCCAGGCCAGCCTGTGATGACCATTTGATAAAGGGAAACTAGCAGAGTCTGATGTTGCTGAGTCTTGGCTTTGCATATGAATGCACAATGATAAGTAGATACACAGGCATAGCTCACAAGTAGGACTGTTTTCCTGTCAAGAAAATCAATCCACTTTAATTTTGATCAGTGTACAGAGCATTCAGCCACTAAAATGAAGGGAGGAAAGGAAAAGGCACTAACAGCAATCAGGTGTCCACTGGGCACTTCAAATATATTTGTGCATTTAATCCTCACAGTCTTGGCAGGGGAACTGTTATTTATAGAGGAAGAAATTGAAACTAAGAAAATTCGGGTGACCTGCCCAAGATCCCTCCCTAAGTCAGTGGGGAAGCCCTCTTCTTTTCTTTACCCAGGACTACCAGTCAATTTGTAGAAATAGGAGCCTCTGGAAATAATTGGTACGTGTATGAATTCATTATTTTTGCCAAGGAAACTCAGCTGTGGAGACCAGTGGTTTCATCGCGTCTGTCTTCTGGGTTGTCTGAATGCGTCTGTACCCATGGCTGTGTGTGGGTGGCTTGTGTCCTTCTGCAGCTTCCCGCAGATATGTAGGTCACACATTCCTGAAACATCAATCCATCAGGCAGGCGGCTTAGAGACTCTTATCCACTCAGACCTTTGACCCTTACTTGTGTCAACCAGAAATGTGGGTGTGGAGAGTCAGTTCGGGGGTTGGCCTGTGGGAGGAGCTGAGGAGAGCCAACAGGAGGTATGTAGAAGCAGAAACTATTCTTTGGAGACTGCTCTGAGGTTCCAGTACAGCCATAGTTGGAGGCGATCGGCTCTTGCCTCCAACCTGGACTGTGCGTGTTCACCTGTGTGGACTCACAGACGGTTTCAGAATCACCAAGACTGCAGATGTCCTTAGGCTGAAATGGTCCACATCTCCCCAGACTTCCTGTGGTGTGTGGTGGCATCTGCCTGCCCACTCATGGACTCAGGATTTCTGGCCCAAAAATGGAGCCTCGGAAATTCCAGATACCTGACAGGAAAGAGTTGTAGGTATATGGTACACACAGTTATGAGCTATCCATCCTACAAGGAAACGGTTCAGGGGATGGGTGGAATGTGTTTGTGTAAACAGTGTCCTTGGTTTATCACAATCATCGCTCCCTCACAGTAGTGATAATGTGCTTGAATGTCACAAGTGTATGTAAATGGTCTCAGGTCTCAGGACAGCTGTCATCAGTCCACATCTTCACGTAGCAATGATCCTCTGGACAAGACAGAGACTTACCTAGTGTTATATACATTACCTGCCTTCTTAATAACCACAGATATAATTATCAAAAGAATGGAGTTCCCTGCCCCCGATTAATCTATAAGGTTAGTGTAATTCTAATCAAATTTCTAGTAGGATTTGCTCTTTTAGAGCCTAACAAGTTGATTCTGAAGTGCAACTGGAGAAACAAATTAATGACAATAGCCAAGAAAATTTTGAAAAAGAGTAAAGAGAGAGGGGACTTGTTCTACTAACTAACAAAACTCTAAAAGCTACAGTGATTATGGTGGAGTGGTACCGGAACAGGATCGTACGCTAGTCCTGTAGAAGAGAGTCCAGAAACAGACACATATATATGTAATATAACCCAGCTATTTCCAGGGCCCCAGGTGGCCCAGTGCATGTATAGCATTACATTCAGAGACAGCAGAAATCCGACTGCAGAAGCCATGGATGCTAAGGTCTAAAACCCAGGCATCCCACGGAAGCTTTCTTTTTCTCAGACCTGACATTCAACAAGTTCTTCCAGCTCAAACTGTAAAATATACCCTGAATCTGACTACTTCTCACAGCCTTAGCTGTGTGTATAGTTTATATATGTGTGTAAATAGATAGACGTAGTATTCTGTACTATGGATGCACCATAGTTGATGTAACCACTTTCTTATTGGTAGATACGTAGGTTATTTCCATTTTTGCACTGTTGTAAATAAGGCTTCAGTGAATATGCTTATACCTCAGTCTTTGTGCACATGGGCAAATAGATCTCCAATTATGGAATTGTTGCCTGGCCATTCATTTGATAGCTACTGTTCAGTTTGTTATTCTAAAAGATTATACTGTTTTACACTCCTGCCAACAGTATGTGGCTGCCTGTTTCCCCATGCCTTTCCCAATACTAGATATTACCACATTTTCAAAATATTTTTCAGTATTAGGCCAAAAAAAAAAAAAAAGAGTTTAACTGTTTTAAAAAAGAGGCAACAAACCCTGGTGGTTCAAATCCTTCCCTACAGGCAGGTAACTAGCCACTTTGTAGATTGATAAGCTCCTGCATTTCTAGATTATTAGGTAACCTGCTCAATAAAGGAAGATAGTCCCTCTGGTTAGAAATGACAGAATTAACGGAGCAAAGTGACGGGCATGAGAAACAACTTTTCTCTGAGTAAGAAGCTTTCAGATATTTTTCCAAGAAGTGTCATTTCATGACATGTTCTGGGCAATCCAAAACCACAGACTCAGGTATCCTAATTTTCTTGCGATAAAATATCTTTCCCAGGTGATTTTTATTTTTTTTTAATTATTCAGAAGAATTCACAACACAAGACCTGAAGTGCTAGAGTTGGCTGCAGGGTAACGGAAATAGTAGCACTTGGTGATTTATTGTTCCATAACAGCATGTGGCTCTGGGCCTCGCTGCAAGTATACTCACAGAACAAGAGACACTGTCTGTTAAATGACTGTGACTGGGGTCCAAAACAGGTGCACGGAATTAGTAAGAAGAGAAAGGCTGGACCAGAGAGGAGGTAGGACGCTGCTAGTCCTTGGGTGTTTCTGGGACGTTAGCTGGTTTTAGCCCAGACCTGAGTATTGGTTGGTACAGATGCTTGCCTCCTCTATGTAGTGGGCTCTCAGGGATGGGCTGAGTCCCAGAGGGCAGCGCTGAGTCTCCTTGGTTTTCAACCGATTTCAAAGGAGGATCTTGGAATGAAAGGTACTTTTGTGGCCTCAGTATATGAGAGTTTGAGCAGTTCTTCGAGATATCCACTCTTAATATAAAGAGACAAGTATTACGTAAGTAATGATCATGACATTTTACACTGATGCCATCAAGTAACGAAAGGAAAGAGCTTTTTCACTTGAACTTTAAAGACGCAGCAGAATGTTGGACAGAAAAGTACCCTTGCCTTGAAATTCCTAAGGCAGGAATGGCTCATAACTGGCACATATGCTACCACTACTCCCCACCCCTTGCCTGCCATGGCAGACATTGTTAATCAACCTCAGCATCATTCCTCAGCCAAGCTCAGGCCCAGCCTGAGCGTCCTCCTCCACATGGTGCTGTAGGTACCCAGTAATAGAAGATCTGAGTTCGCACATGAAATAAACTGTTTGCCCCCTCTCCTATATTACGCATCCATGTGGCTCATGATACAATAAAAGCACCGGACCCTGAGTCTGCTCTTTGCTGGTTATGCCATCTTGGGCAGGTCCCTTACCCTTTCTGGGCCTATTTCCTCGTCTCTGAAATAAGGGAGTTGAATTAAGTCATCTTTAAGCATCCTCCCAGCTCTGAAAAAAAAATTTTTTGATTTAAGGTATGGTGACGTCCTAGGAGGAACTCATGGGTACAAGCGTATATTTTTATAGAGACCATAGACGGTCCTGGAAACCCTTGTGGTATAGTGGCTGAGAGCTACGGCTGCTAACCAAAAGGTTGGTGGTTCATAACCACCAGGCACTCTTTGGAAACCCTATAAAAAAAAAGTTCTATTCTGTCCTTTAAGAACTCTATGAGTCAGAATTGACTTGAGGGCAACGGGTTTGGGTTTTTTTTTTTAGGTAGTTCTCGGAAGTTTTCATATTAAAAATCTGTTTCTAGCTTTTTCTTTTTTATTATTGTTTTTATTTATTGTGTTTTAAGTGAAAGTTTGGAAACCCTGATGATGTAGTGGTTAAGAGCTATGGCTGCTAACCAAAAGGTTACCAGTTCGAATCCACCAGGCACTCCATGGAAACCTTATGGGGCAGTTCTACTTTGTCCTATAGGGTTGCTATGAGTCGGAATCAACTTGATGGCAATGCCAAGTGAAAGTTTACAAATCAAGTCAGTCTCTCATACACAAACATACACACCTTGCTATGTAACCCTAGCTGCTCTCCCCCTAATGTGACAGCACACTCCTCCTCTTCACCCTGTATTCCCTGTGTCCATTCAGTCAGCTCCTGTATCCCTCTGCCTTCTCATCTCACCCCCAAACAGGAGCTGCCCACTTAGTTTCATGTGTCTACTTGAGCCAAGAAACTCACTCCTTATTAGTATCATTTTCTGTCTTGTAGTCCAGTCCATTCCCTGTCTGAAGAGTTGGATTCGGGAATGGTTCCATTCCTTGGGCTAACAGAGGGTCTGGGGGCCATGACCTCTGGGGTCCTCCCAGTCTCAGTCAGACCATTAAGTCTGGTCTTTTTATGAGAATTTGAGGTTTGTATCCCATTGTTCTGCTCCATTAGGGATTCTCTGTTGTGCTCCCTGTCAGGGTAATCATCAGTGATAGTTGGGCACCGTCTAGTTCTTCCGGTCTCAGGCTGATGTGTAGTCTCTGGTTTATGTAGCCCTCTCTTGTCTCTTGGGCTTATATTTACCTTGTATCTTTGGTGTTCCTCATTCTCCTTTCCTCCAAGTGGGTTGAGATCAATTGATGCATCTTAGATGGCTGCTTGCTAGCATTTAAGACCCCAGACACCACTCACCAAAGTGGGAGGCAGAATGTTTTCTTAGTACATTTTGTTATGCCAATTGACGTAGGTGACCCCTGAAACCATGGTCCTCAGACCCCTGTCCCTGCTACTCTAGTCTTCGAAGTGTTTGGTTGTATTCAGGAAACTGCTTTTGGTTTAGTCCAGTTGTGCTGACCTCCCCTGTATTGTGTGTTTCTTTCTCTTCACTTAAAATAGCTCTTGTCTACTATATAATTAGTGATACCCCTCTCCCTCCCCACCCTGTAACCATTAAAGAATATTTTCTTCTGTGTTTAAACTTTTTCTTGAGTTCATAATAATGGTCTCATACAATATTTGTTCTTTTGTGACTAATTTCAGTCAACACAATGCCTTCCGGATTCCTCCATGTTATGAGATGTTTCATGGATTCTTCATTCTTTATCATTGTGTAGTATTCCATTGTGGGGATATACCATAATTTGTTTATCCATTCATCTGTTGATGGACACCTTGGTTGTTTCTATCTTTTTGCTATTGAAAACAGTGCTGCAGTGAACATAGGTATGCATGTATTTGTTGGTGTAAAGGCTCTTATTTCTCTAGGATATATTCCAAGGAGTGGGATTGCTGGATCCTATGGTAGTTCTATTTCTGGCTTTATAAGGAAGTGCCAAATCAATTTCCAAAGTGGTTGTACCATTTTACATTCCCACCAGCAGTGTATGTTTTCCAGTCTCTCCACAACCTCTCCAACATTTATTATTTTGTGTTTTTTGGATTAATGCCAGCCTTGTTGGAGTGAGATGGAATCTCATTGTAGTTTTGACTTGCATTTTTCTAATGGCTAATAATCATGAGCGGTTCCTCATGGATCTGTTAGCTGCCTCAATGCCTTCTTTGGTGAGGTGCCTGTTCATATCCTCTGCCCATTTTTAAATTGGGTTATTTGTTCTTTTGTTGTTGAGTTTTTGCAGTATCATATAGATTTTAGAGATGAGACGCTGATCAGATTTGTCACAGCAAAAACTCTTTCCCCAGTCTGTAGGTAATCTTTTTACTCTTTTGGTGAAGTCTTTGTATGAGCATAGATGTTTGATTTTTAGGAGCTCCCGGTTATCTAGTTTCTCTTCTGGTGTTTGTGCATTGTTAGTAATGTTTCGTATAGTGTTTATGCCATGTATTAGAGCTCCTAGCATTGTCGCTATTTTTTCTTCCATGATCTTTATCGTTTCAGATTTTATATTTAGGTCTTTGATCCATTTTGAGTTCATTTTTGTGCATGTTGTGAGGTGTGGGTCTTGTTTCATTTTTTTGCAGAAGGGTATCCAGTTATGACTGTCTTCCCCATTTAACGGATTCGGGCCTTTGTCAAATATCAGCTTCTAGCTTTTCCTGAGAACTTCTTTTTATCTGCTGAGTTCCTTTGACCCATATCCTTGAAAGTAGAATTTAGGAGTTCAGAAGGGGGAGAAAGGAGAAAGATTCACCTAAAACCAGAGGAGTTGCATGAGCCTCTTCTTGGCCATGTGAGGCTTGTATGTTCTCACACACCAGGTGAGCAAATCTGTGTGTTTCCTGCCCACCCAGCTGAGTTAGAGTCTTCAGTTGCTTCTTCTTCCCCTTCTCTGTCAGTGCCCAGCAGACATGAGTCAGCAGGTGGTCCTCTGAGAGCCCCTCATCTCCTCCCACCCCTGCCCCCGCACTGACCTTGCCTTCCTATTTATCTTTCAGGTTCCCCATCCCTTCGGGCTTATCCCCTTCTCTCAGTCATCACCCGGCAGCCCACAGTCATCTCCCACCTGGTCCCTGCCACCCCAGGAATCGCCCAAGTGTTGTCCCACCACCCGGCCACCGAGGCCGCTCCTGTGGAAGCCCCAGGTGGCGAGGCTCTGGCCAGCAGTGAGTCAGAGACTGAGCAGCCGACACCCCGGCAGAAGAAGCCCCGCCGCAGCCGCACCATCTTCACTGAGCTGCAGCTCATGGGTTTGGAGAAGAAATTCCAGAAGCAGAAGTACTTGTCCACCCCAGACAGGTGAGAACATGGGGAAGGGAGGGGGGTCCCCAGTTAGGCCCATGAGAAGGGGAGACTCCCTTCACTCTCAGTGTGGGATATTGGCTGAAGAGCACTGTTTCAGAGTCAGGATACTATGGCAGTATTCCTTGGCTCAAGTAGCCTCAGCCCAGCCCCACAATAATACATCACACATAGCCTCCAAGAGTCCCACCTGTTGCTGAATCTGTACCCTACCTATCTCCGTGTTGTAGCCTAACAGGCAAGGTAAAGTTGAAGAAGTGGTTGCCCAGGGTCTCATCTGGGTAACAGGTTTGGTTTTTAAAGCCACTCACTCTTAGCATCAGATACAGTGTGACTAGGTCTGGAATTGGGATCCATGATCTCCTTAATCTTCTCCCCACCCTTCCAGCTCCCAACTGTGCCAAGACTCACTGGGCTGACTCTTGCTTGGAAAGGGCTGAATTGGTCTCAGTTGAGGAGGTGTCAGATGTCTTAATGAATTTGGTGGCTCTCAAGTCAGAACCACTTGGCTGAGACTGAGAAGGACCTGAAATGAGAGTTCCTTCGTAAAACCCTTTTGAGACTCAGATCAGGGAGGCTTTGACCTTTGTGTTTCTCTGAGGCTTTAATACCAAACCAAAAACACCAAACCCATTACCATGGAGTCAATTCCAACTTATAGCGAGTAGAGTAGAACTGACCCCTAAGGTTTCCAAGGAGTGGCTGGTGGATTCGAACTGCTGACCTTTTGGTTAGCAGCCAATCTCTTAACCACTTTAATTTACCATCTTAACTGCAAAATATGAATGAGTGTGTTTTGTTCATTCACACTCCAGAGGATGACTGAGGTAATGTGTGATCCTGCTTACTGAGGGGATTTTCTATTCCTTGTTTCTCTTTCTTCTTTATGCACTTTTGTCAATGAGTAGGCAGAAAAAAAAGTCAGAAATGAAACTCAGATATATCCCTTCAGCTATTTAGTATCTGTTCTGATACAAACTCAGTGAGAGACAAGTCTGAAATTTACCAACTCAAAGGAATTTGTCTACTGATTCGGTTAATCAAGCACGCACCAAGCCGTGTCTTCTTTGAGGCAGGCACTGTGTGAGGAATATGGGTATAGAGAGAAAGTCCTGCTCTAAAGGAGATCACAGGGGAGGAAGTCACTACCAGTAACTACAGTGTGAGGGCTGAGGTGGTTCACTGGTAGATTTCTTGCCTTCCAGGCAGGAGACCCAGTTTCAATTCCTGGCCAGTGTACCTCATGCTCAGGCCTCACCTGTCTGTCAGTGCATGTTGCTCAGATGCTGAACAGGTTTCAGCAGAGCTTCTAGACAAAGACAGACTAGGAAGAAAGGCCAGGTGATCCACAAATTAAAGCCCTGTGGATCACAGCAGTCTAATCCCATCGTGCATGCGGTGGTCATGAGTCAGGCCGACTTGATGGCAGCCAACAGCAACATACAGCAAGCTAGGTGCTGAAGATGGTATGGTCCCGAGGGCCGTGGGGCCACAGAGATACAGCTAAATGTACCAGAAGGGCTAGGGAAGGCTTCTCAGAGAAGGGGTCATTTGAGCAGACTGTTGATCCCTAGAGGGAAAGAGCACTCCACACAGAGGTAATGCCACCCACAGAGGCACAGAGCATATCTCACCGGGCATGTCCAGGTGCTGCACGTGGTCGAGACAGCTCCAGCTTAAGGTGGGAGCGGAAAGGTGAGGGAGATGAGGCTGAAAAGCTGGGAAGGGTCAGTTTGGTAAGGACGCTGTGTGCTGGGCTAAGGAATATGGCCCTTGTCGTTTATGCAGTCAGCAGCCATGAAGGGCTAGAAGTGGCATGACCGCGTTTACATTTTAGAGTGGTCACGTTGGTGGCCATGATTGACTAGAGAGGGGAGAGTTAGAATAGGGAAACGAAGTTGGAGAGTGCCTGAGAATAGCTATTGAGGACCTGAATCAAGGTGGTGACAGCGGGGACAGAGAAGAAAGAAGAGATTAGAAAGCCATGTTGAAGATGGAGTGGGCAGAATCGATGTCGTTGTGAGGAAGTGAGAAGAGAATTGAGAATTCCGTGGTCCCTGAGTCAGACAACAGGTAGATTACAGTAGCATTCGCTGAAGTCAGAGTGCAGAGGACAGAGTGGGTTTGGTAGGGGAAGAGTAAGTCTGTTCTGGACAAGTTGCATTTGGGGTGCCCCCAGGCAGACAGAAGAGGCAGGCCTGTGAACAGGGGGTTAACTCAGTGGGATTCCCTTGTTTTTAAATAGCTATTTTTTTATGCCCTCCTGCCCCCCAGTATGTAATTGAGAGCCTAATGTACTTTTCCTTAGCAGGTGGCATGAGCATCATAGTTTATGAACTGTGTGGTGCTATGTCCAGAGGGCTTCAGCATGTGTGGGTGAAATGTCAGGCTTAATTTTGAAAAGTCAGAGAAATTTTTTATAGAAATGTTAGTTTCCAAAAAGCCTCCTGGGGCTTCCTGGTACCTGCCCAGGCATCGCTCAGGTGACCTGCACAGCACTGATTCACTTGCCTGGGGAGGAGGACACCATCTAGCTGGCACCGAAGCTGCTGCCTTAATCCACCCTCTCACATGTTCCTCACCTCTGTACGTGACCAGGGCCATGAGCACTCCCTCCTCCCTCCACCTGTTCCCTCCTCCTCATTGTTTGTTTCTTCCGTTTCCTAGGTGACCCCGTTTGATCGAATATGCAGGGAAGTGAGAATTTGTAACGGTGGCAGGTAATGAGAGAAGGCTGATGACAGTGAAGTGTGTTTCTATAGCCAGAGTGAGTCAAGGATGCATTTTTCCCAAGTGAGCTCACACGGTTTGCTAAGGCCTCTGCAGAGTTGTGCACTGAGCCTTCCATTGATTAATGCACCTGCTGACCTCAGGTGACCGGGCTAGGCAGGCACAACGCTAGCTAGCAGGAGACCATCTCCAGGGAGACCTGGGAGCCCAGACGTCTGGGGATTGGCCTCCTGGGTTCCTGGTCTTTCAGTGAGTTTCTGCAGTGCTCTGTTCATGGAAGAGCTAAGTGTTATTGGCACCGGGAATTTATTAGCTTCAGTGTGTTATTGACTTTCAGTTAAACTGTCATCTTTCAGCAGCTGTCCTACGTGAATGCAGATTTAAGGCAGGTTCAGCATGCCTTGAAGGGAGACTCTGTTTTTATGGTTGGAGATTTGAATTGTGTGCTTTGGTCAGAGCAGGAGGGCTGGACAGCTGCACTGGGAGTACCAGGGGTTTGCATCTGGAACTTTAGGTGCTTGTACCCACTGGTCTTCCTTATGGTTAGATGCTCCTCTTTACTCCTGCAGCTGCAGACTCCCACCTGAGACTCCTTATAACTCAGGCTCGTGGCTGTGCAGGCCTGTGTGAGATAATGGGCCTGAGATCCACAAATCACAGTCCTCAGATCACTGGGAACCTTCAAAACGTGTTGTCCACTGCCCAAGCTGTATCAGGCAAGGGTGGTCACCCCAAGTTCTGCATTAGAGGTCCACACTGCTTCAGTGACCAGGGCTGGAGCCACTCATGGAGGTGGTCCTTCCAGCTGGTGCTAAGGTAGTCCTGGGGTTTGTATCAACACTGGGCATCAGTCGAGTGGGAGGCTGGCTGCACACTTCCCTTTCTCATTCCACAGGCTCCTCTCACCTTGTTTGCTGCTCCCTGTGGTGCAGCATACCTGCATTGTTTCCACCAAAGGCTAAGCAAGAGCTTTCCTTTGAGAAATCCAGTTTGTACAAAAATGTTGTAGGTGGGGTGTCTTAGTCATCTAGTGCTTCTGTAACAGAAATACTACTAGTGAATGACTTTAACCAAGAGAAATTTATTCTGTCACATTCTAGTAGGCTACAGGTCCAAATTCAGGGTGCCAGCTCCAGGGGAAGGCTTTCTCTCTCCGTCGGCTCTGGAGGAAGGACCTTATCACCAATTTTCCCCTGGTTGAGGAGCTTCTCAGTGCTGCTGCTTTCTTGGTGGTATAAGGTCCCCATGTCTGTCTGTTTGCTTCTCTCTTGTATATCTCAAAAGAGATTGGCTTAAGACACTGTCTAATCTTGTAGATCTCATCAATATAACTGCTGCTTATTCATCTGCTTAAACGTCGTAGTGATAGGATTTATAACACGTAGGGAAATCACATCGGATGACAAAATGGTAGACAGTCATACAATACTGGGAATCATAACCTAGTCAAGGTGACATATTTTGGGGGGACACAATTCAATCCATGACATGGGGCAAGTCCCTGTGCAGGAGGTAGCGTAGAATCAGACATGGGGGATTTGAATCCCAGCTCTGCCCTTACTCTTCACAGTGGCTAAAGCACTTGGCTGCTAATTGAAAGGTCAGCAGTTCAAATCCACCAACTGCTCTGAGGGAGAAAGAGGTGGCAGGCTGCTTCCATGAAGATTTATGGACTTCGAAACCCTATGGGGCAGTTCTACTCTGTCCTGTAGGGTCACTATGAGTTGGAATTGACTTGACAGCACTGGGTTTGGTTTTTTGGTTCCACCCTTGCTAGGTTTGTCTTCCAGGGGTCAGCAGACTTTATCTGTAAAGGGCCCATAGATAGTAAATACTTGAGGCTTTATAGACCGTATGTTCTGTCACAACTCAGTTCTGCCTTTGAAGTGCAAAAGCAGCAGTAGACAAATACGTAGACAGATGGGCGTGTCTGTGTTTCAATAAAGCTTTATTTAAAAAGCAGACAGTAGGCAGGCTTAGGCCCATGGGTCATAGTTTGCTGAGATCCCTCGTCTGTAAAATGGGAATCATTATACCCACCTCACAGTGTTGTGAAAGAATAAACAAGACAGCACATATCAGGGGCTCAGCATAGAGCCTGGTATGCACGTGGTGCTCATGAAATAGATGTTTTAACTTGGCAGTAGCTCCACCTGCGCTTCTCAGGACTTTCTGGACTGACGTTAAGGTCTTTTCAGAGAGATGCAGAACCATGACTGGCAGCAGAATGAAAAGCAGGGGGTGGGCTACAGGTTAATGTTCCTTTTGGAGTCTGGCGTTATAGCAGTTTAGGGCAGCCACAGTGAATTGATCAGTCAATCAATAAGTATTTTTGAGGCCTTTGCTCTGGATTTCACAATGTGATAGCTCGTTAGTGGGTATAAAAGAAGTGGAAGACATCCTCTGACAGGCTAGTTAGGGAGGCAGGAACAACATGTGAAGCTGTTAGGAAACAGAACGCCAGCCTGTCTGGGTGGCTGCTGGCCCCTGGGAGGAGGGAGCAAGGGAGCCAGTTGTGGGTGAGCCGCGGGGACCTGGGAGGCTGACCTGTGGGAGGGCGAACTTGAACTGGATCTGGAGGGATTTCAATAAGGGAATATGGCTTTGCCTTTTATTTCCAGTCTGGACTTTGGGTTAGAGTCCTCATTTTGCACCGGGTCAGAGTGAAAACTATGTCAGGAACAGACTTTGTAACGAAGGTGCAGAAGCCCGTTCAGATCCAGTTTGGATAGTGTTCCCAGGATGAGGATCGCCCCAGATGCCCTGGGTCATAGGCATCTGTTTCTTACTGTCCCAGGGTTTCATCCACAGAACCCTGGGGAGAGAAAGGCCCTTTCAGGAAGAGTTGGTTTCTTGGAGGAAGTCCTCACTCTGGTAACGAGTGCCTGGAGCTAGCCACTAGACCCTGTCTCTAACTGCCCTTTCTCTCCCTTCCTCATCCTCATCACCCTCACCATTGGAGGATCCTTTGTATCTCTTGCCTTCCAGGTTGGACTTGGCCCAGTCTCTTGGACTCACTCAACTGCAGGTGAAGACGTGGTATCAGAATCGCAGGATGAAATGGAAGAAAATGGTAAGAAAGAGAAGAGTGAATCTAACCCCTGCCCAGCATGGTGAGGCAAATTCTTACCACAGGGGCTGGCAGGAAGACAGGAAAGACCAGTGGGTGGCTTGTGCTCCAGAGACGGGAAGGCCTTTGAGATGCTGGCTGGGAGTGAGGCTGTTTGAACTGTAAGATAAGCCATCTCCTGACCTGGATTTCGTAACCAAAAGGATAATGTTTTCACAGTTTCCTTAAAATTACAAGACAAAACCCACAAGCTTCCCAGTTGCTTATTTTAACCCCACCTGCAAACTTTTTCAAAGAACTTCCTCCCCCTCCCACCAATAGCTAAGAATAGTCTCAAGTGCTCTGTTTGTAATGACATACGGGGCGCATCTGTTTTTTTAGCTGTGTGTCTGCTAATGCAGTGATTCTCTAATTTAGTATGGGCATCAGAACAACAGGAATAGTAACCTGATATGGTAATCGATAGTAGGTCCCATCCCGGGATTCTGATTCCCGAAGTCTGTGACAGGCCTGGGATTATGCATGCTAACAAGCACCCAGGTTCTTTTTGATGTATAATGACTATGGTTTCCGTAATATGGCTCTGGTGCCTAGCTAATGAATATTTCCATCTTTGGTATTTCCATCTACTTGTTAGAATAAACATCTCTACATTTTAGGGACTCAGAACCACATAGAAGTTTATCTTTTTTTTTTTTTTTAAATCAAAAGAGACCAAACCCGTTGCTGTGGAGTCAATTCCGACTCATAGCAACTCTATAAGACAAAGTAGAACTGCCCACCTTTTGGTTAGCAGCTGAATGCTTGACCACTGGCACCATCAGGACTTTTTTTTTTTAAAGCACTTTTAAATCCAAGGTAGTTGATTGTTTCATTTCTCAGTTTTGTAAACCGCAAGGGACAAGGTCAAAGCCCAGAGAAAAGATGAAGGTGAGTAAGGGTGAGGAAACCTGCTGTGTTCTTCAGAGACCAGGGGCTCAGACGGAGCCTTTTGACAACCTCACTGAACCTTACTGGTCCTTCTCTCATACGGACCAGGTGTTCCATACCTGCCTGGAGGACACTCTGATTTGCTAAACGATCTGCCATGAGCCACATTTCCTGGTGTTTCAAGGACTGAAATACTGTTCTTTTTAGTGTAATGCAATAACAGAGCCCCTTCTCTCCCCACTTTTTAGGGAAAAAAAGATAATGAATAGACATTTTCTCAGTTTTGTGTTTATGTCCAATAATTAAAAAAAAAAACCTTTTGGTTCTTGCTCTATTCTTTGCTATTGTCTGCTAGCAATAAGGAGAGAAAAAAATAAATGAAAGAAATTACAAATGAATACTAATGGAAAGTACTAGGAAAAAGTCAATTAGCAGCATTTAATATATATCCCAGGGAAGAGTCCTGGGAAAATCTCACTTCCTCTGGCAGGACCTGACCCTGAGATGGAAGGATTTTCCAGTGGAGGCAGACTGGGCTCCTGATGTGCTCAGGGAGGGAGGCAGGGATGCCAGTGGCCTGTACAAGCACATGCTATTGCGTGAATCAACACATACATATTGAAGTGTCTCTTTTGAACCAAGCTCTGTCCTCGGTACTACAGGAAGTAAAGACAAAATATCATCCCTGCTTTCTTGGAGTTGATGATCTGTTTGGGGAAATGGCACAGGAAGCAGCTAGGGAGCACATTATAATTATGTGCTGGGTGGTTGATTATAGACCTAAAAAAAAAAAAAAAATTAGACCTACACACCCATAAAAGTTCAGAGGAGAGCTGATGGGAAGGTTGCAAGGAGAAGGTGAAGTGGAAGGATGGGTGGGCTTCAGTGAAGTACGCAGTCATTCCAGGAGAAGGTGAAGTGGAAGGAAGGGTGGGATTCAGTGCAGTACACAGCCATTCCAGAAACTCTAGAAACTTAAGACACACATGAAACTTACAGTGGGAACCTTTGAGGGGACTGAGCTCCAGAAGAGCCAGGTTTGGGACTTAAAAGTACTGGCTGTGTTCCCAGGCTTGCCTGGCTGATTTTCGGGAAGTTCTCTCACTGCTTCCTGTGCAGGTTCCACAGCCCACCTCCTTCCTCGTCAGTCATCATCATCATCAAAATCAATGTCTCTGGAGTGGCAGAGGCATTGTTGAAATTGCTTGTCGGCAGTCTTTTCGTAAGTCAGGTGATTAAGGCACTGACAGCCCACCGCTCCGGCCAGAGCCATCCAGTGTGGTAGGACACTGTGTGTGCCTTTGCCTCTGTCTCTGACGTCACTTGTTTTTCACCAGCCACTGTGCTGCCGGCAGTGCTGTGGGCCAGGTTTTAATGGTTATCCCCACTGTATAAGACAAAATGAAGGTAACTCAGCAGATTTACCTCAGAGCAAATCCAACAGGCCAGCCAAACTCGGGACCCTGTAGGAAACCAGAGTACCAAGCTCATTTTAGCAATAATTTATTGAGTACTTACTTTCACCAAGCAATGGTAATGCAAAGATAAGAGGTGAACACATCCATTCAAAAAAAAGGTACTCAGTCAAAAGTGGGAGACAGAGCTGTACTCTGGTAGTATCCAGTGTGATTTGGGCACAGCTGAAGGATTTACAGGACACAGAATCGGTATAGAGAAAGGGGGGTGGGGTTTGTGGATCAATAGAAATGTGCCAAGTGAAGTGGGAGGGTGTTCCAGGCAGAAGTCCCTGGGGGATTGGAAGTCCTTTAACATGGCAGAAGCTAACATGTGAAGGATGTGTTCAGCTGTGGGTCTGAGTTCTGACTCCCTCAGAACAGGGAGGCATTGTTAGGATTCTGATTGCTTCATATGTTTTCCTGCTGAAACTCTTTCAAGGCTCTATCTCTTCAGGTACTCTGGAGGAAAAGAAAGAGATAATTGTGTAATAAAGATGTCTCAAGGCTAGTAACCTAATTGGAACTGGAAAAAGATTAGCACTTGATTCTCAGTTATTCAGATGGCTGCCAGGAACATTACTGCCAGAACCAAGATAGCATCTCTTGACTAGTTTTTACCAGTCAGCATTTATAACCTATAGCGGGTTGGGTAAATTTAACCTTGCACATTAGATAGGGCATTCACCCTCTATTCCATTTTTCTTGGCTTTGCTTCCAGTAGGACCCACACTGTGTTGCAGCTGGCCAAGGTTACTCCATTACTCAGTGGTCTTCAGCTCTAGAATAAACTTCTGTTCTGTGAGAGGATCCAAATGGACATAAACCATCTTTCTCTTCCAGTCACACAACTGGGTGGGCCTCACACCATGCTATAATTATCATTCACACCAAAAATCTCCAAATAGCCAACAGGTCCATGAAATTGCTACCAGTTGCTAGCTGCAGCCTTGAGCAGGTTGCTTAACCTCTGTGTGCTTGTTTCCTCATCAGTAAAATGCAAAATATTTATCTTATAGTGTTGTGGTATTAACTGAGATTATCTCTGTGAAGCACTTTAGAACACTGCCTGCCACATAGCATGCAGACAAGAAATGTTCACTGCTGTTACTATTATTCTTCTTCATCTGTCTACAAAGTCCGTGTCTCCAAATAATCCAGATTTTTGGAGGCCAGGATAGAGCCGAAAGTGAATTCCGCAAGTCCCTGGAGCTCTGAGCTTTTCAGTGGCTGTTTCTTGTCTGAAAAATGAGGGCATGGAAGTTCCTCCCTGTGCTGACATTCACATTGCCCTCCCCAGTCGCCTACCCCCAACCCCTGCCTCTGGGGCAGACTCATCTAAGCCCCTCGAAAAGGGAGCAAAAGGCCTTGTCTTTACGTTTTTAGGAACAGACCATTGAACATCTTATTTCACAGCTCTGGGAGGGCTGTCAGCAGGAGGGGTAACAAGTCAATGGCATATTAGGTGCCTTTCTGAGAAGCAGAGATAGGCGTGTGGCCATGGGTCGTGTGGCCTCTCTGGACAAGGGAACTACACTAAATTGGCTCTAGGAATAATTGGGGCAGTGGGGTGGGGTCCTGGCCGAAGGGCCACAGGGTGCATGAGACTGCGTGCCCATGAGTGGGGTGGGGTGAGGTAATTGCATGTTTCAGATGTGCTGGAAGGCAGAGGGCCAGAGATCAAGTGCAGAGTGCAGCCAGGAGGGTAGTTATCTCCTAATTATTGCTCGTGCTGGAATGTTTTATTCCACTCAGAAAATGGTTTGTTTGTTTTGGTTTTTGGTGTTGTAGGCAGGCAGCCAGGTGGGGCCATCCAGGCTGTGTGGGTGGTGTTTTCTAATTGTTGGGGCTGGGTGTACGTTTGCTATTAGGTGGCTTCTTCAGACCTGCCCGTGTAGGACTTGATTGCTGCATGGGGTGACTTCATTTGTATAATCTCTTTCATTCTGAGTGGAGCTGCTTTCAACATGCAAATTCCGTCTTGGCACATTTGGGTGCTTTTGAAAGCCTGTGTACAGACTGAAATCAAAATCAAGTACTGACTTATGTGACAAGGAACAGGGACATCTTCTCCCCAGAAGTGGATTCTGTCAGTAACAGTAACAGTGTCTGCACCTGTTAAAGGGCCTCCTCACGTCTGTGTGTTTGCTATTTGCTGTTTGGGTGATGTCTTAGTTATCTAGAGCTGCTGTAACAGAAATACCACAGTGGACGGCTTTAACAAAGAGAAATTTATTTCCTCACGGTAAAGGAGGCTAAAAGTTCAAATTCAGGGTGCCAGCTCTAGGAGAAGGCTTTTTCTCTCCATCAGCTCTGGAGGAAGGTCTTTGTCCTCAATCTTCCCCTGATTGAGTAGCTTCTCCGTGCAGGGACCCTGGGTCCAAAGGACATGCTCTGCCCCTGGCACTGCTTTCTTGGTGGTATGAGGTCCCCCTGTCTCTCTGCTCTTCCCTTTTTTTATATCTCAAGAGATTGCCTCAAGACACAATCCAATCTTGTAGATTGAGTCCTGCCACACTAACAACTGGCGTCCACCCTCCCTCATTAACATCACAGAGGTAGGATTTACAACACATAGGACAATCACATCAGATGACAAAATGGTGGACAATCACACAATACCAGGAATCACGGCCCAGCCAAACTGGTACACATATTTTTGGGGGGACATAATTCCAATCCATGACAGGCGAGAAGTACAGTGGCTAAGCAGGTTTCCAGCTAAAATGAGGCATTAGTTGAGGCAAGAACTTATGATTTTCCTCACACCATACACAAAAATAACTAAAAATGGATCATAGACCTAAAACTGTAAAGCTCTTAGAAGAAAATATAAGTGAATCTTCATGACCTTGGCTTAGGCAAAACCTTTTTAGATATGACACCGAAATCACAAGTGACAAAAAAAAAATAGATAAATTGGACTCCATCAAAATTAAAAACTTGTGTGCTGCAAAGGACAACATCAAGAAAGTGAAAATATAACCCATAAAATAGGAATAAATATTTTCACATCTTATACAACTCAGTAGAAAGATAACACAGTTAAAAAATGGACAAAGGATCTGAATAGACATTTTTCCAAAGAAAAGAAACGGATGACCAATAAACACATGAAAAGATGCTAAATATCATGACTGTGCATCAGAGAAATGCAAATAAAAACCATAATGAGATACTACTTCACATCCACTAGGGTGACTAAAATAAAAAAGATAATAACAAGTGTTGGTGAGGATGTGGAGAATTGGAACCTTCCTACCATTGACACTGCTGGTTGGAATGTAAAATGGTACAACTGCTTTGGAAAAGTCTGGAAGTTCTTCACAAGGTTAAACATGGAGTTATCATATGATGCAGCAATTCCACTCCTAGGTATACACCTAAGAGAAAAAATATATTTACACAAAAACTTGGACATGGGGGCGGGGCTGAGATGGGGGAACAGTCAGACACTTCTGGTGAACCCTCTTACAACAAAGACCCAAAAAACAAGTGAAAAGATTACATTTATGACAAGCTAGAAGCCCTGAACATCAAAGGCAAAGTTAGAAAATGGACTGAGTGGCAGCGGGAGGGAGAGACCGTTCAGAAGCAGAGAGGAATTGGACCTGAATCTCCAGGAACCCTCAGGCACCATTCCCGGAAGCAGCTGCAGCAGGCTGGTGATAGCATTCAACTGCAGTTTCCTTAGGGAGGAACATCCAGCTGCACAGCCTACTCACACCTCTGGTACCAGAGAAGAACGGCACTCTCAGCAAAAGCTCCTGTCCAGGCATAAACGGTTGGTGGACTTTGAATACCTTTCCCCCACTGCGTGGACCTGTGTGGGCCTATTTCAGGAGAATAGGCACTTGTTGGCAGACTGCAACTGTTTCAGCTGTGCAGTGGAGAGGTGGGTGTTTGACGTTTGACACCGCTTTGCCTATTTTAAACAGAGTCCTCACCTACCCATATCAGGGGCCTAAAGACTGGTGGCTCCATTCAGGTCACCCGGCCACCCGTGACTTGGATCCAAGGATAACTGGTATCTCCCAGTCCTTACAACCAAAAGCACTGTGTGCCCAAAGTCCATCTGCAGAACCCACCCACCTGTGTGCTCTAGGGAACAGGGATGTGCTTTCCTCTCAGATACTCGGGGGATGGTTGTCATCCCCTGCCTTGTTCAGAGCATGACCCCCTGCTGCAACCAGATACCGGTACCTACACCGATCACCCCTGTCCCCCTAAGACTGCAGGACAGAGTCTATACCACACACTTGATGACCAACTACCTGGACACCTGAGCTAAATCCATACAAGAAAAGTGAATGGACTCCTAGGCTTCTATACCTGATAACAGCTCTAGCCATCTGGTGACAGGATGTTAGAGCTTCAAAAGTAAAAATAATCAAGGTAGCTCACTCAAGCAACCTATTTGGGCATATCAAAACAAAACAAAGCAAGAAGCTAGGATACAGTAAGCAAACATAAAATAAACTAATACAATAACTTATAGATGGCTTGGAGACAACAGTCAATCTCAAGTTACATAAAGAAGCAGACCATGATTGCTTCAACAAGCTCTCAAAACAGGGAATCAAAGGATCCTCTGGAGAAGGTGCCTTTCTGGAATTATGGGATGCAGAATACAAAAGATGAATATACAGAACTCTTCAAGACATCAAGAACAAGATTAGGAAGGAGATCAGGCAATACACAGAACAAGCCAAGGAACACATAGATAAAGTATTTGAAGAAATTAAAAAGGTTATTCAAGAACATAATGGAAAATTTAATAAGCTGCAAGAATCTCTAGAGAGACAGCAATCATACATTCAGAAGATTAACAATAAAATTACAGAATTAGACAACTGAATAGAAAGCCAGAGGAGCAGAATTGAGGAATTGGAAGGCAGAATTAATGCGATTGAAGGTAAAGCACTTGCCACAATATACTTGAAGAAAAATCAGATAAAATAATTTCAAAAAATGAAGAAACCCTAAAAACCATGTGGGACTCTATCAAGAGAAATAACCTGTGTGTGATTGGAGTACCAGAACAGGAAAGGATAACAGGAAATACAGAGAGAATTGTTGAAGATTTGTTGGCAGAAAACTTTCCTGATATCGTGAAAGGTGAGAAGATATCTATCCAAGATGCTCATTGAACTCCACATAAGGTAGATCTTAAAAGAAATTTACCAAGACATATTATAATCAAACTTGCCAAAACCAAAGATAAAGAGAAAATTTTAAAAGCAGCTAGGGATAAACGAAGAGTCACCTACAAAGGACTGTCAATACGAATAAGCTCAGACTACTCAGCAGAAACCATGCAGGCAAGAAGGCAGTGGGATGACTTAAATAAACCATTGAAGGAAAAAAAATGCCAGCCAAGAATCATTTATCGAGCAAAACTGTCTCTCAAATAAGCAGGCGAAATTAGGACATTTCCAGATAAAGGGAATTTTAGGGAATTCTTAAAAACCAAACCAAAACTACAAGAAATACTAAAGGGAATTCTTTGGTTAGAAAATCAATAATATCAGATATCAACCCAAGACCAGAACACTGGACAGAGCAATCAGATGTCAACCCAGATAGGGAAATCACAAAAATAAATCAACATTAAAATAACGCTCAAAACAGGGAAACAGTGATGTCTTTATGTAAAAGAAGACAACATTAAAACAATAAAGAGGGACTAAGAAATGTAGTCATAGGTCTGTCATATGGAGAGGAGATCAAGGCGATATAAAGAAATAAAAATTAGGTTTAAACTTAGAAAAATAGGGGTAAATATTAAGGTAACCACAAAGGAGACTAACAATCCTACTCATCAAAATAAAATAAAAGAAAAAATAGAGACTTCAGCAGAAACAAAATCAACTACAACGAATAAGAGGAAAAGACAATATATAAACATAAGCTACTCAGCACAAAAAATTAAGTGGGACAGAGAAACTGTCAACAACACACAAAAAAAGACATCAAAATGACAGCACTAAACTCATACCTATTCATAATTACACTGAATGGAAATGGACTAAATGCACCAATACAGAGACAGAGACTGGCAGAGTGGATAATAAAAACATCATCCGGCTATATGCTGCCTTGAAGAGACACACCTTAGTCTCAGAGACACAAACAAACTAAAACTCAAAGGATAGAAAATATATATATATCAAGCAAAGAACATTTCAAAAAGAGCAGGAGTAGCAATATTAATTTCTGACAAAATAGACTTTAAAGTTAAATCCACCACAAAAGATAGGAAGGACACTATATAATGATTCAAGGGACCATGTACCAGGAAGATATTACCATATTAAATATTTATGTACCCAGTGACAGGGCTGCAAGATACATAAAACAAACTCTGACAGCATTGAAAAGTGAGATAGACAGCTCCACAATTATAGTAATAAACTTCAACATACCACTTACGGTAAAGGACAGAACATCCAAAAAGAAGCTCAGTAAAGACACGGAAGATCTAAGTTCCACAATCAACCAACTTGACCTCATAGACATATACAGAACACTCCACCCAATAGCAGCCAAGTATACTTTCTTTTCTAGCGCACGTGGAACATTCTCTAGAATAGACCACATACTAGGTCATAAAGCAAGCCTTAGAAGAATCGAAAACATCGAAATATTAGAAAGCATCTTCTCTGACCATAAGGTCATTAAAGTAGAAATCAATAACAGAAAAAGCAAGGTGAAGAAATCAAACACTTGGAAACTGAACAGTACCCTGCTCAAAAAAGACTGGGTTATAGAAGACATTAAGGATGGAATAAAGAAATTCATAGAAACCAATGAGAATGAAAACACTTTCTATCAGAACCCCTGCGATACAGCGAAAGCAGTGCTCAGAGGTCAATTTATATCAAAAAAATGCACACATACGAAAAGAAGAAAGGGCCAAAATTAAAGAAGTATCCTTACAACTTGAACAAATAGAGAGCAACAAAAGAAACTCTCGGGTACCAGAAGAAAGCAAATAATAAAAGGTAGAGCAGAATTAAATGAAATAGAGAACAGAAAAACAATTGGAAGAATTAACAAGACCAAAAGCTGGTCCTTTGAAAAAATAACAAAATTGACACATCACTGGCCAAAATGACAAAAGAAAAACAGGAGAGGAAGTAAATAACCCTAATAAGAAACGAGATGGGCGATGTCACAACAGACCCAACTGAAATTAAAAGAGTCATATCAGATTACTACGGAAAATTGTACTCTAACAAATTTGAAAACCGAGAAGAAATGGATGAATTTCTAGAAACACACTACCCACCTAAACTAACACAAAGTGAGGTAGAACAAATAAATAAACCCATAACAAAAGAAGGGATTGAAAAGATAATTTAAAAACTCCCAACAACAAAAAAAAAGCCCTGGCTCAGATGACTTCACTGCAGAGTTCTACCAAACTTTCAGAGAAGAGTTAACACCACTACTACTAAAGGTATTTCATTGCATAGAAAAGAATGGAATACTCCCAAACTCATTCTATGAAGCCAGCATATCTCTGATACCAAAACCAGGTAAAGACACCACAAAAAAAGAAAATTACAGACCTATATCCCTCACGAACTTAGATGCAACAATCCTCAACAAAATTCTAGCCAATAGAATTCAACAACATATGAAAAAAATAATTCACCATGACCAAGTGGGATTCATACCAGCTATGCTGGGATGGTTCAACAATAGAAAAACAATCAATGTAACCCATCATATAAATAAAACAAAAGAAAAGAACCACTTGATCTTATCAATTGATGCATAAGAAGGCATTTGACAAAACTCAACACCCATTCATGATAAAAACTCTCAGCAAAATAGAAATAGAAGGAAAATTCCTCAGCATAGTAAAGGGCATTTATTTAAAGCCAACAGTCAACATCATCCTAAATGGAGCAAGTCTAAAAGCATTTGCCTTGAGAATGGGACCCAGACAAGGATGCCCTTTATCACCACTCTTATTCAACATTGTTCTGGAGGTCCTAGCCACAGCAATTAGGCTAGATAAAGAAATAAAGGGCATCCAGATTGGCAAGGAAGAAGTAAAAGTATCTCTATTTGCCGATGACATGATCTTATACACAGAAAACCCTAAAAAATCCTCAAGAAAACTACTGAAACTAATAGAAGAGTTCAGCAAAGTATCAGGATACAAGATAAACATACAAAAATCAGTTGGATTCCTCTACATCAACAAAAAAAATATCGAGGAGGAAATCACCAAATCAATACCATTTACAGTAGCCCCCAAGAAGATAAAATACTTAGAAATAAATCTTACCAGAGACATAAAAGACCTATACAAAGAAAACCACAAGACAGTACTGCAAGAAACCAAAAGAGACCTACATAAGTGGAAGACCATATGTTGCTCATGGATAGGAAGACGTAACATTGTAAAAATGTGTATTTAACCAAAAGCCATCTATAGATAACAATGCAATTCCAATACAATTTCCAATGACATTTTTTGATGAGATGAAGAAACAAATCACCAACTTCATATGGAAGGGAAAGAGACCCTGGATAAGTAAAGCATTACTGAAAAAGAAAAACAAAGTGGAAGGTCTCACTCTACTTGATTTTAGAACCCATTATACTGCCACAGTAGTCAAAACAGCCTGGTACTGGTACAACAACAGATACATAGACCAATGGAACAGAATTGAGAATCCAGATATAAATCCATCCACATATGAGCATCTGATATTGACAAAGGCCCAAAGTCAGTTAAATGGGGAAAAGACAGCCTCTTTAGCAAATGGTGTTGGCATAACCTGATATCCATCTGCAAAAAATAAATAAATAAAAGAAGACCCATACCTCACACCATGCACAAAAACTAACAAAATGGATTTAAGACCTAGATATAAAATCTAAAACTATAAAGATCATGGAAGAAGAAATAGGGACAATGCTAGGAGCCCTAATACATGGCATAAACACTATACAAAACATTATCAACAATGCAGAAGAGAAACTAGATAACTGGGAGCTCCTAAAAATCAAACACCTATGTTCATCTAAAGACTTCCCCAAAAGAATAAAAAAATTACCTACAGACTGGGAAAAAGTTTTTATCTATGACGTTTCCGATCAGCATCTGATCTCTAAAATCTACTGCAAAAACTCAACTACAAAAAGACAAATAACCCAATTAAAAAGTGGGCAAAGGATATGAACAGACACTTCGTTAAAGAAGGCACTCAGGTAGCTAACAGATACATGAAGAAATGCTCTCGATCATTAGCCATTACCCAAAACCCATTGCCGTCGTTAGGAAAATGAAAATCAAAATTACAATGAGATACCATCTCACTCCAACAAGGCTGGCATTAATCCAAAAAACACAAAATAATAAATGTTTGAGAGGTTGTGGAGAGACTGAAACACTTATACACTGCTGGTGGGAATGTAAAATGGTACAGCCACTTTGGAAATCGATTTGGCGCTTCCTTAAAAAGCTTGAAATGGAACTACCATATGATCCAGCAATCCAACTCCTTGAAATATAAGAGAAATAAGAGCCTTTACATGAACAGATATATGCACATGCATGTTCACTGCAGCACTGTTTACAATAGCAAAAACATGGAAGCAACCAAGGTGCCTATCAACGGATGAATGGATAAATAAATTATGGTATATTCACACAATGGAATACTACACATCATTAAAGAACAGTGAGGAATCCGTGAAACATTTCATAACATAGAGGAACCTGGAAGGCATTATGCTTGGTGAACTTAGTCAGTTGCAAAAGGACAAATATTGTATGAGACCACTATTATAAGAACTCAAGAAATAGTTTAAACAGAGAAGAAAATATTCTTTGATGGTTATAAGAGCAGGGAGGAAAGGAGGGAGGGGGGTTTTCACTAATTAGATAGTAGGTAAGAACTATTTTAGGTAAAGGGAAAGACAACACACAATACAGGAGAGGTCAGCACAACTGGACTAAACCAGAAGCAAAGAAGTTTCGTGAATAAACTGAATGCTTGGAAGACCAGCGTAGCAGGGATGGGGGTTTGGGGACCTGGTTTCAGGGGACATCTAGGTCAATTGGCATAATAAAATTTACTAAGACAACATTCTGCATCCCACTTTGGAGAGTAGCATCTGGGGTCTTAAAACACTAGCAAGTGGCCATCTAAGATGCATCAATTTGTCTCAACCCACCTGGAGCAAAGCAGAATGAAGAACACCAAAGACACAAGGTAATTATGAGCCCAAGAGACAGAAAGGGCCACATAAACCAGAGACTGCATCAGCCTGAGACCAGAACTAGATGCTGCACAGCTACAACCAATGACTGTCCTGACAGGGAACACAACAGAGAACCCCTGAGGGAGCAGGAGAGCAGTGGGATGCAGACCCCAAATTCTTATAAAAAGACCAGACTTAATGGTCCAATTGAGACTAGAAGGACCCCAGAGGCCATGGTCCCCAGACCTTCTCTTAGCCCAAGACAGGAACCATTCACAAAGCCAACTCTTTAGACAGGGATTGGACTGGTCTATGGGATAGGAAATGATAGTGGTGAGGAGTGAGCTCCTTCGATGAAGTAGACACATGAGACTATGTGAGCAGCCCCTGTCTGAATAAGAGATGAGAGGGCAGAGAAGGGCAGAAGCTGGCTGAATGGACTCGAAAATAGAGAGTGGAAAGAAGGAGTGTGCAGTCTCAGAGGGAGAGCAGCTAGGAGTATATAGCAAGGTGTATGTAAGTTTTGTATGAGAGACTGACTTGGTTTGTAAACTCTCTGTTAAAGCACAAAAAAATTAAAAAAAAAAAACACACTTGGACATGAATGATCAGCAGTATTATCCACAATAGCTAAATCTAGAAACAACCTAAATGTAAACTGATGATGAATGAACAAAATGTGGTATTTCCATATAATGGAATATTACTTGGCTTTAAAAAAGAATGAAGTACTGATACATGCTGTACAACATGAATAAGCCCTGAAAACATGAGAAATGAGAGTAAAAAAGTCTCAAAAGACCACGTTCTACAGTAAAACCTTTGAAATCTGGCTAATGCAGAGGGTTTATAAGATCAAGCTCTGTGCTCGGAGTTTATAGTCTCGGTGGGGAGAAAATGGCGTACTTCTGCAAAATAGTAAACAAAAATGACAGCAGCTACCTCTTACTGAGTGCTGTCTCTGTGTCAGGAACTGGTCTGGTATTTTTAGATACGTTGTCTCTCTTGGTCACCCTAAAAACATCCTGAGATAAGATGTTATCTCTTGTTTTACAGATCAGGAAACTGAGGGTCAGAGCCTTTAAAGGACTTCCCCAAAGACAAGGCTCATCGATGGAAGAGATGGAATTTAATCTAGTTTTTATGCCTTCAATGCTAGAACTCTTTCTACTATATGCTCTGTTAGTTTGAACAATACAGAACGATATGTTTTATAACCTCCTTTTTTGACTACATAAATCCTTATACATTGCTGAAAATTTAGAAAGTACAGACAAAACATAAAGACAAAAATTAAAAACTATCTGTGATCTTGACATCGTAAACAAGGTGCTATATGGTCTTATGCTGTTTTACAATTTGTTTTCCAAAAAAAAAAAAATACTGATAATATTCCTCATGTTGTTAAATATTCTCCTATATAATAATTGTGATAGTTATATTCTCTGTATTGTATATACCACAATTACCTATCCATTTTGTGACTGGTCCTTTAGGTTGTTTTTCCTCCAATTTTTGCTATGATAGCCAATATGGTGATGAAAGTTTTACATATTAGTCTTCATCTAAGTCTTCAGGATGTCCTAGGACTAAATTTTTAGAAGTGGAATTTCTGTGTCAAAAGGGTATGCACGTTTTAAGGCTTTTGATTTGAGTTCTCAGATTCTTTTGAAGAGACTCTACCAACGACACTTCTACATTAGAGTCTGAGTTTCCATCTCCCTACTTGCTACGAAGAGTGTTGTCTTTTTCTTTTAACTTGGTCACCTTGATAGTTGTCACATCAATATTCTAATTTTAATTTCTTTGCTTATTGCTGAAGTCGAATTTTAACGTTTATGATCATTTTAATAAATGCCCAAAATCTCTGATATTGACCAAAAGTGCATTGAGCATTTAGACAGTGAAGAGGTCTTTGTAGGCTGGCAGTGATGAATCCGATAATACTTTTTCCAAACCCTTTGACTTCACTATAGGGCAGTTCTACTCTGTCTTACGGGATCACTGTGAGTCAGAGTCAACTCGCTGGCAGCAGGTTTGATTATGACTTCACTGATGGGAAGAAATTGTTTGTGTGGTGTGTGAGGTTTTATTGGGGAGCTGGACAGTGGAGGGAGGTGGTTTCCCAGATTTATTAACTGTTTTTCTCCCACACAGGTTCTTAAAGGTGGACAGGAAGCGCCCACCAAACCCAAAGGTCGTCCCAAGAAGAACTCCATCCCCACATCAGAAGAGATTGAAGCTGAAGAGAAGATGAACAGCCAGGCCCAGAGCCAGCAACACCCGGAACCCTCTCAGGGGTCTGAGGGACCCCATGACCCAGAGGAACCAAAGGCATGCGATGTCCCCTTACAGGTGACAGAGCCCAGCGGCCAGCCCCAGGAGTTGCCAATAACTTCTTTGGAACCCCCACCATCAAGCTAAAAATAAAACTCTTTTGAGGGGACAGGGGAGATTGGGAAGAAGGGAAAAAAAAAGAGAAGGCAAGGAAAATAGGGAGAGAAAAACTTCCAAAAGACAAAGCCTGGTCAACTTGGGGAGAAGAGACCCATCGTCTCCCTCCCTCCCACCGTTCTCACTGGTGTTTTCATGGCAAGCATTTGGTGGAGACTTGCTTGTCTTAGGCTTTTCTTGTACAGAGAGGCTGCTTTAGCCACGGGATGCCCTTGATTAAGGGAGACAGCTCTTGGAACTGCCTGTCCCAGACAGGGGAGCCAGCTGCGGGGCTGGGTGCACATACCTGGCCCACAGGGAGACTGTGCTAGCTTGTTCCTCTGCCAGCTCTGGGCAGCAGAGAGATGTGGAGGGACGTGAGCAGCAGGCCCAGGATCCTTGCTGACTCAGCACTTAATTTCTGTAGTTTTACAAGAGAATTTAATGTTTTGGTTGTTTTTTTGCAGGGGGGCGGGGGTTGGTGAGGGTGGGCAAAACAAGAGTTGGGGGAAGAGGGTCCTGAGTTATCGGAGTTGTTTCTGAATGAAGTTTGTGTTTGTTTAAAGACACGTGTGCCTTTGTAGCCATTACAAGATGGTCAGGTGACCCAAGATCAGATAAGCCTTGTTTTTCTTGCTTCACTAAATTGCCATCCTTGAAGTTGCAATGCAATATGTTAAGATAACTTTTATTTTTTAATTAAAAATAAATCTTTTAAAAGGTTTGGATGTTTTGTTTCTTCTGGGGAGCATATCTAGCCCTTCCTGAGTGTGTCTTGTGGAGAGGGAGACCCGGAGAGTTAGCCAGAGAGCCTAAAAGATGGGGCCAGGCTGTTGGCTTCCAAACTGCTCTGCAGAGCCATGGAAGCGGCTCCGAGACACCGGGCATGAAGAAAGATGGAGTAGCTGGGCGTTGCCCACCTCCTTCCCACCCATCTCCCTCAGAGCAGCTTCACTGTCAGCTGCAGTATATATTGGACACCTAATTTTAAGAAGTGTTTTACTTTTTTGAAGACGTAATACAATTATATTCAAAAGTCAAAACTACTTAAAAAGAAGTCTTTCTTCCATCTCTAACTCTGCCACCCTACTTTGCTCCACCCCATGCGTAACCATTTTTATTTCTTTTTTTCCTTCCAGTATTTTTCTTCTTTTTCTTCAAAATTTAAAATGATAGAAACACAGTGCTTTGCATTTTATCATACCCCTTCACTTTACTGTTACCACAGAAACATTTTCCACTGTCATTAATATTTTTGGCAGTGGTTTTAAGGGTCTATTAGAGTCTGTCGTATGAAGATGTACTGTGATACATTTACGTTTCTCCCCTGCTGTGTCAGATAAAGGACCACTGGGTGCTACAGATGGCTTGCGCTTGACTGTTAGCCTAAAGGAGCTCTGGTGGCACAGTGGTTAAGCATTTGGCTGCCAACGGAAAGGTCAGCAGTTCAAATCCACCAGCTGCTCCTTGGAAACCATGTGGGGCAGTTCTGCTCTGTCCTGTAGGGTTCCTGTGAGCCAGAATCAACTTGTTGGCAGTGGGTTTCAGGTTTTTTACTAACCTAAAGGTTGGCAGCTTGAATCCACCCAGCACCACCATGGAAGAAAAGCCTACAGATCTGCTTCTGCAAAGATTACAGTCAAGAAAAACCTGTAGAGGTGTTCTACTCTGTAACACGTGGGGCTGTCATGTATCAGAATCAGCTGGGTGGCAACAGGTTAACGGGTTATTATTTAAGAGCCAGCTGTTTCCAATTCTTCACTATGTGAAAAATGCTAGGATAAATATCCTTGTATGCAAATACAGAACCAAATAATTGATTTTTATTTCCTCAGGATAGATTCTAAGAATGGAATATTCTGGTCAATAGAAATTAACATTCTTAGGGCTCTCTACCAAAAACCCAAAACCAAAGCCAGTGCCGTCAAGTCAATTCTGACTCATTGCAACCCTATAGGACAGAGTAGAACTGCCCTGTAGAGTTTCCAAGGAGCGTCTGGTGGATTTGAACCACTGACCCTTTGGTTAGCAGCTATAGCACTTAACCACTACGCCACCAGGGTTTCCTAGGGCTTTCTAGTATTTCTTTATTAAGCAGTCATTTGGATGATGGGCTCTGCAACTTTTAACAAAAGAAGAGGATTTGAGAACTCCTAGCTAGATGTACCCTGGTGGTGCAAACGGTTTGCACTCAGTTGCCAACCTAAACGTTGGCAATTCGAACATACCCAGCAGTGCCACAGAACATAGACCTGGCAATCTGCTTCCGTAAAGAATACAGCTCAGACAACCTTATGGAGCAGTTCTACTCTGAAACATGGGGGCGCCTAGAGTCAGAATTGACTCGACAGCACGTAACAACAGCAAGGCTAGATGTCCTCTGTGATTACAAATGAAAAAATAAAGCCCCACTTTTAAGAAGACCAGGAAAAGGGTAGACTGTGGACTCAAAAGGAGGACTCTGGCTCCAGTTTTGTCTGACACAGACTGACCCGTAAGTGTGACCCCACGGGGTGCATCTTTACAGCAGATTCCTGGCATGCTCCCTTCTGAGGTCCTGCAGGGCTGACTGCCCCTTTTATGGGTCGTCATTATTAATTGCACTCTAACTCTTTGCCCAGTTGTGGGCTTGGAGAGCACAAACTGACATAAGTAGTGGTCTTGTACAGGAGGTAAAAACCTGTTACTAGTTCTGCAGAACAAATTGTGTAATTCATTCCCAAGGCGAACAGGAATGATCTGCTCACTGTCAATAATCCGGCTGCCTGTTTCCCCCGTTCACGTGAACAATCAGAACGTGACTGTGGTTTTGCCTGGGCTGAGGTGGTGCCTTCATATCCTTTCTGCTGGGATCAGCAGAGAGAAAGCCGCCTTTCTCTTACCCCTTGTGACTAGACAAAGGAGTTAAGGATTTGGCCTCAGAGAACCAGTTCGTGCAGCCCACACCTCGTCGTATGTGCGAGGGTGCTTGCTCTCTGTCTGCAGACAGCCGTCTCCCTCACCTCTGGCCCGCCACAGGGCACCGCTTTACGATCTGCCTACCAGGTGGTGTCACAGCGATCTAGAGAGCAGACACGGTGACCACAGTGAACAGGTGGGGTTGTGCCAGTTTTAATCTCGCCCTTAAGGGGCTGCTCTGTTCTGTTTACCACCCACCTCCCCAAAGGCCCTTTATCTGGATGGTATTTTCCTATGGTGGTTTTCCGTGTCTTGCCTAAGCTCTCCCATTGTGCTTTCCTGAGGTGTCTCATGATGACTGTCACCCTACACATACATCTGAGGTGACCCACATGTGTTCCTGTATGACTGGTTCTAGGCCATTTCTGACTTCCAGCCCTTAGCCCTTGGCCTTCATCTTTGGTATTGTTTCTTGTCCCTGGGATTGAAGGTATACAAAAACTCCCTAAAGAGCTTAAGACCTTGGTTTGTCTGTCTTTGCGTGTTGGAAGCCCACTGACAAGCCCTGGGCCTGTCCTCGGCAGAAGCCCTGTGAGACCAAGGCTGGCCAAGGGCCAGGCCTTTGAATGTGAGCTGTGTTGTGCCTGGTGACTCTCCTAGTCCTGTTCCCAAGTCCTGTGATTGGCATTCAGAAGCTAACTTCACAAGTTTTATACAAAGTGTGGTGAATAGGTGGTGACTGTGAGCAGGGGGTTGACCCCTGTCACCCGTGATCACCTCACTTCCTGAGCTTCCTCCTCAGGGTCTTCTCAGCTTTCACTCTCCCCAGACATCTGCCACTGCAGGCCTTGCTAAACAAATTCTCTCCCTCCTGTCATCCAGGATGGTGGCCTCCAAGGACTCAGGCTCTTATTTTAGGGTCCAGTCACCGCTGGTTTTCCTCCCACAGAAAGGGAGAGAACAGAGGCAAATCCTCTGGAATCTCCATGCAGAAGATCAGCTGCAGAGACCATAGTCCTCGTCTCCTTATGAGTGCCTCCACTCTTTCAGGACCCAAGAGCACTTCCACAAGTCCTTACCTGATGCTGCTCCTCGGGTTGTGAAACAGGCAAAGCCCATTAATCAGAGGCTAAGTGTCATTCCCTGGGTCACAGCAGGCCAGGAACCACGCTGGGAACTGAGTCAGGGTCCAGATTGCCTGCAGATTGCTATCATCATTGGCGTCCCTCCCACCTCCCATGGGCACAGAGCCTTAGCCTTTCAGGTGGGGTGGGGGGAAAGTGGGAGGGTGTGTGTGGGGCTGATGCAGGGATTTGGAGGCAGGCTTCCTGGGTAGCAGGAGGCAAGGCCACCAGGACTGGTCCAGGCAGGCTGGCAGGCCCCTCAGATGCCTCTCCCCCTCAGGGGTGCTCCCAGTTTATGTCGTGTGTATTAGAAAGCAGAGGGCTCCTGGAACAGGTCCTAGACTCCCAGCAAATGTCCAAATCCAGTTGTCAACAACGAGTTAGCGTGCTGGGTCACTGTGCCCTCTGCTTTGCTTATACACAGCCTGCAAAAGTTTGCTCAAGGCTGGAACCTAGCTTGAATCAAACAACTACCAAACAGGTCTGATGCTCTGAGCCATTAGCCCTCAAACTGGTCTGAACAGATCCATCAGACAGAAGCCTTAAAACCAAACCCATTTCTGTCAAGTCGATTCTGACTCATAGCGACCCTGTAGGACAGAGTAGAACTGCCCCATACATAGCGTTTTCAAGACTGTAAATCTTTACAGAAGCAGATTGCCACATCTTTCTCCCATGGAGCGGCTGGTGGGTTCGAACCTCTGACCTTTAGAATAGCAGCCCAGCACTTTAACCACTGTGTCACGAGGGTTCCTTATTTAAAAACAAAAAACAAAAAACCACTAGCAGCATTAAATAGGGTCAGTCTTAAGTTCTCCCTGGGGCCTGATCCATTCTTGAACTGTCTTCAAGAGGAGGCCTGGGGACCTCGTGCCTCTTTCTTCCCTCCAAGGTGCTCCAGAGCTCACCTGCCCTTCTCAAGACCTTTCAGCTTCATTCCACCCAGCCTTGCCCACACCCCTGGGCTGGGCCTGGCTGGAAACAGGTGGCAGGACATGGAGCTCGTTCCTCAGCAGGCCTAGTGCCTCCTCAGCCTGTCCAGGATTGTCCAGTCAGCAGAAAACCAGGTGGGACTTCACACTCACGTGGCCTCTTTGGTCTGCATTGGGCCTCAAGAGGCTTTCTCCCCAGCATCTCTCTTGCTTGAGTCAGTTGCTGACAATTTTCTGGCTGAATCCTGTTGTTACTGTTGGGCGCCGTCAAGTTGATTCTGACTCATAGTGACTTCATGTGACAGAATAGAGCTGCCTCGTAGGGTTTTCTTGGCTGTAATCTTTATGGGAACAGATCACCAGGTCTTTCTCTCACAGAGCCACTGGGTGCGTTTGAACCGTCAAACCTTTGGTTAGCAGCCGAGCACTTAAGTGCTGTGCCACCAGGGTTCCTTACCTGAATCTTATCTCCCATCATATTTGAAAGGAATCATTGAGGTGTTGGGGTTAAAGCTGAAAGGTGCTTTGACAAAAACTTATCTCTCAGGGTTTCTGTGCACACCACACCTGTGCCCCACAAAGCCCCTGGGTGGCTCCCTGCTCCTTGTCCCTGTAAACATCCTTCCCCCGCCCCCACCCCCACCCCCTTCAAGTCCCTCCTTCAAACCACCCCCTGCAGTGTCTTGGTTGCTCTTGCTGAATGCCTCATCTCTCCCAGGCACACCAGCCTTCTTCTCTTTTGAACTTTTCACTCTCACCCTGAGGGTTTTGCCGAGCTGCTCCATGCCCTTGAGACAATATCCCTTTATCCTGCTTGCCTGAACTCTCCTTCCTTACCCTTGCTTAGCATAATAACCTGAAGGTGCCTCTTCCCGCAGGTATAATTAGCCTCCCTCTTCTCCAGTGGAACATGTTAATCTCTCTTCCCTCTTCTTAATGCACCTTTTGTAGCCACCATTGTGGTCCTGACACAGTTCCAAAGAGGACAGGGATTACTTTTGTTTCCTCTTAGAAGGTAAATTCCTTGAGGCTGTTTTTCAGTTTCTCGTTCCTCTGTATGAGCTGAGGTCTTAAAAAAAAACTTGAAGGCCTGTAAATAGCAGATTAGAGGATCTGGATTCTCCTGGTCTCCTGGGATACCTTTCCTGCGAGTCTGCAGGTTTGGGGTCTCAGCGGGATAGTGGGCACAGCTCACTGTCACCAAGCCTCAAGGCCCCACATCATAAAGCAACACTCCTGGCCTTTGACCATCATGGAGAAGCATTCCTGGGTTGCAGGACTTGGGGTTGCTGGCACTTTTCAGAAACAAGGGAAGCAGAGCAAACTATCTGTCATCTGCTGAAACATTCGTGTCACCCAGGGAAACCATGCTGGCTGTGTTCATTCAGGGGAAGCCACAAGAGGACACGAGGCGACTGGGGAGCGCATATGTGAAGCCCGTCGTGCCTGAGGGTCAGCTTGCTGTACATTTTGCTAATTCCTTTTGGGACAAGGTATTGGCAAGGCTCTGAATAAGATAAACCAGCAAGAAGATTTCCCCTTGAGTAGATCACAGGCAGTGTGGCGGCAGCAGCCTGGGAGGGACACAATGCCTACTTAACCAAAAAAAACTGTTGCTGTCAAGTCGATTTGACTTCTGGTGGCCATATGTGTTTCAGAGCAGAACTGCTCCATGGGGTTTTCAGTGGCTGTAATCTTACAGAAGTGGATCGGCAGGCCGTTCTGCGGCACTGCTGGGTAGATTAGAACTGCCAACTTTTCGGTTAGTAGTCCAGCAAAAACCATTGGCACCACCCAGAGCCGTTAATGCAGTTAGCCTTTGTATAAAACAGAAAATTAAAAAACTATCGACCAAAATTCTCTTTGGTAGTTGGTGGTGGGTTCATGCGGCTGGTTTAACCTGTGGTGCTGGAGGTGCTGAAGGGCGAGGAACTCACCCTAGGGTGTTGTAGAATGGGCAATGGTGGGAGGTTCTAAAACTCAGGAATGGGCAGTAGCCAGAGGGAGAACCTGGGAAAGATGGCAGTGACCTGAGAGGAGGTCCCAGGGGCAGTAATGGTTGGAAGCCCGTGCAGTCCTGTGCCCTTAGAAAGCAGAGGGCTTGGGGTTGGCTACCATCACGAGCAGGTTAGCCGCAATTCAAGTCAACACGTATTTCCTCAAGGTCAACTGTACCCAGCACCATGCTAGTGCTATGGGGGGGGGGGTGGGAGCAGGGGGAGTGAAATGAATAGCCCCCAGATAAACCAAAATCTGGTTGGAGAAACAGTAAATGTGAGTTTCTGGGAGCAGGGATTGTAGCTAGGTTTGGTGGTGGTTACACTTGCCTGTAAGGTGGCATTCTCTCTGGGCAAGGGAGGTTACTCATGGAGGATACAGCCCTAAGTGTGTCCTCACCAGGCTGGGCGACTAAGAGAGGGTTGATGTCTGAGGGAGGCCCCTGTGTACCTGGAAAGTTGATTAATGCTGGAATAACAGGTATTTGCTAAATTTACCTTAATGTGCCTCTAATCCCAAATTGTCACCCAAATCCTGGGTGGAGGGTGGTTTGGGGTAGGCAGGAAGGTCCCCACAATTCCTTTTGTAATCTGGGTGTGGATGCTGAAGGGAAGGCGCTCAGCACCAGCTGCTTTGCCTCCTTGAGTTCTCCCCTCGCCTCACCAGGGGCAGTGGATGGAGTGGCTGCCCCTGCTTCCTTCCCTGCCCACTACTGGGGCCATCCAGCTGTGCTCTGGCTGCTCTGTGTCCTAACCCTTCAGGCTCCTACCTGCAGGTCTGCAGGGGCCAGGAGGGGACCAGGTGAGGGTGAATCACTGTGACAGATGCCCTTCCTACCTGCAAGCTATCCCCCCTTTCTTTCCCACTCCCTCTTCCCTTCTGTTTATTTTTGTTGCAGATTAAACACACTGTTAAGTGCCCATTTAGCTCTGCAAACTGTCATCACACCCATTTTATGAATAAGGTCATTCATTGACAAAATCTTTTAAACATTTTTTAAGAAGAAGGTGGGGAGCTGAGAAGAGGAGGGAATAGTGCCCCAGGTCAGCAAGGAGGCCAAGAAAAACCGAAACCCAAGAGCTGCCTCTTCTGCAGCTGAAGAATGTGACAAGGTGCTCAGAGGGGCCTTTGATTCACCCTGTTCGTCAAAACACATGTCACCCCTCCTGTGGGATTCCGGGGTCTAGAGTTCAGTTCTTTGTCTCGGCTGCCTGAGAGCAGGGCATCTAGGCAGGCTGGGGGCGGGGGGCAGTGCACCTGCTCATAATGGCTGCCAGGGACCTGCAGGCGTGTCAGGCCCATCCCTGGCCCCTTTGTGGTCCTCATGCAGCTTCCTTGATCTGAACCCTCCCAGCTCTGCCTGTGTTTCTCTCCTTCAGGTGTGCTTCTCTCCTTCAGGTATGCTTCTTCCAAGCACCTGGCTCCCAAAACACAAATGGCTTTGCCTAAAGTCTCAAAATCCTGGTTCAGTGTCTTTTTAAGCACTCTAATTATGTGCCTAAGCACTCACTGCTAACCGAAAGATTGAAGGCTCAAATCCACCCGGAGGCACCCCCGGAGAAAGGCCTGGCAATCTACTTCCCATAAAAATCAACCACTGGAAACCCTTTGAAGCACTGTTATACTTTGACACACATGGGGTTACCATGAGTCAGAATCAACTCAGTGACAACTTGTTTGTTTGGTAGAGACTATGTAGGGTGGGAGGTGTCCCTGGTTGGCACAAATCGTTGGCAGTTCAAACGCACCCAGAGATGCCTCAGCAGTAAAGCCTGGTGATCTGCTTCTAAAAGGTCACAGCCTTGAAAACTCCTGTGGAGCACACAGTTCTACTCTACACGCATGGGGTTGCCGTGAGTTGAAACTGACTCCACAGCAGCAGGGCTTTCTGTATGCCAGGTACCATCCTGAGGACTTTACATCGTCTCAGCAGCCCCGTGAGGTCGATTCTGACATTCTGCCTCTCAGAGGGGAGGAACCTAAGACTGAAAACAGTTAACTGGCACAATCGCACAATTGGTGCGTGGGGGCCCACTCAGACCTGTGCTCGGTTGTAAGAGGCCGAGTCGACTGAGCCTGATCTCAGGGCCAAGTATCGAGCAGGCAGGCCCCACTCCCCTCAGCTGCCCCTGCAGCGCACCTTCCTCCTGCTCACGCAGCGGTGCGACTGGGGTGTCCCTCTGGCACGCCCTCACAGTTTGCGGTGCATACAATAGACCTCAGTGGCCCCTCTAGTGTGTACGCTCCAGCCCAGCCTCCTACTCACCAGAACTGGGAACAAGTCCAGGATCTCCTCCCACTGCCTCTGCTGTATCTGCAGAGACTGGGAATATGGGGAAGTGGGGGGTGTTGGCATGTGTGGTCATCATCTAGTGACCTTGAAAAGGGGTGCTAGTGTCTGGAGAAAGCTAGGAGGGAGGGGTCACGTCTGAAGTCCAGTCTCAGGACAGCGTACCCCCGTGGAGGGGGTAAGCGTTGTAGGGGCACTTTGTCTTCCATGCTGGCGTGGGAGGGGCAGGAGAGGTGCCGGTGGACTCTGCCTGCAGGGCTCAGTCCTCTGTTTAGCTGTGGATGCAGATACTGCTCTTTCTCAGCCATTTTTGGGTGACTGAACAAACCACCACTGAGGCCTAAGTCAGGCGGGTGCATTGGCTCACCCAGAATCACCAGCTCCTTTCTTCAGAGGCCCCCTAGCTCATCTTCCTCTTCTTTCTGTCTCTTAGCCACTTATTTTTATTTACTATTGTCTACATTTAGTGTTCAATACAAATGTATTCCTTAATACAAAAAAGTTACTACGAATCAAAGCATAATTACAGATGGTGTACAATCAAAGCAGATGTTTGGCAGTTAAGCCAGCAGCAAGGAGCGATCACTCACTGTACAATGCCCTGAGCGCTGCCGGACCTGGTTCTTTTTGTATTGCTTTCTAAGGATAGCAAACATTTGCTTCTGCGGTTGAGACGACTCTGCCCATACGGACGCTGAACCTCAGAGTGTGCTCGCAGGAATCAAAGACTTCACTGAGTATGTATTTCTAAAAAAAGTTTTCTGCACATAGAGATTCCTGTAAGATCCCTACTTGCCAGAATGCAGCCAGCTTTAGACTCAGTATCAGATTCTACTTAAAATATCAGCTAATACAGAGTACTCCAAAGGCAACTAGGTTTATGCACAAAGAAGAAAAAAAAAAGTATTTACAGAAATAAAGTAAGAGAGTTTTTGTAAGCTCAATTCAGGTGAGTTTCTAATGTTCAATTTGCCTTATTTTTGGCTTCTTCATATATGTTTCCTAATTCATTTTAAGATTTATAAATATGTGCTCAATGTGGACCTTGAAAAATTTTACATATTGTTTAACATATGCAAATTGTTACTTGTTAGACTAGCTGAAAAGTTGGCAGCTTGAATTCACCTAGAGGCAGTTCCGAAGACAATCCTGGTGATCTGCTTCCAAAAGATCACGGCCTTGAAAACCCTGTGGAGCAGTTTTACTCTGTACACACGGGGTCTCCATGAGTCGGAATGGACTCGACTGCAACTAACGACAACAACAAAACAATCTGACACTCTTTTGGTAGATGGAAGAGTGTAAAGGGAAATGCCTAGCTTTTGACCTTTGAAACAAATAAGGAAGATTTCATAATTATGCTTGGATTTTGGGTAGTTTTCAACCCATCATGCCTCTGACACATGTCAATTATATCAAGTCAAATGCAAAACCCTGGAGAAAACAATTTAGCTCCCAAGAGAACAGCCAGGGTTTAACAATGAAAAAATTTATCTGGAGCACATCAGCATTAAATTGGTGCTGCTGAAGCAATGTGCATAGGAATTACGGTAGAACCTGGAGATTCCTTCCATTGAAAATATAAATACGAATATAGAAGCTTTTCATATTATCCGGAAACTTTATAGCTGTGTGGAGTTAATGGGAGCCCTGGTGGCACTGTGGCTAGGCATTAGACTGCTAACCAAAAGGTTGGCAGTTCGAACCCACCAGCCGGTCCTTGAAAACCTTACGCGTTGGTTCTACTCTGTCCCATAGGGTCACTATGAGTCAGAATCGACTCAACAGCACCGAGTTTGTTTTTTTATAGAGTTAATGAGCCAAAGTGAAAACTGAGTCTCCATTCTACATCCTTTTATTCTAGATCAAGGTGTAATCTCTTTATTTCTAGAGTAGAATTTTATGAAAAAAAAAAAAAATGAAACCCGTTGCTGTTGAGTCAATTCTGGCTCATAGTGACCCTATAAGACAGAGTAGAAGTGCCCTACAGGGTTTCCAAGGAACGGCTGGTGGATTCGAACTGCTGGCCTTTTGGTTAGCAACTGAGCTCTTAACCACTGCACCACCAGGGCCCCAGTAGAGCTTTAGGTGTCCCTATTTCCTAGATTGAAAGAGAATTGAAGCATTTGAATTGTGTGTGTGGCATTGGCAAAGAATGTTTTCTGGACTTCCAGAAAAAAAGAACAAATCAGTCTTGGAGGAAGTACAGCCAGGATGCTTCTTAGAAGTAAGGATGACACGACTTTGACTTGCTTACTTTGGTCATGTCATCAGCAGGGACCAGTTGCTAGAAAAGGACCTCCTTTTTGGTAGAGGGTCAGTGAAAACAAGAGAAACCCTCCATGAGATGGATTGACACAGTGGCTGGCTGCAAAAATGGGCTCAGACATATCAAAGGTAAGAGAAGATGGTGCAGGACCGAGCTATGTTTCGTTCTGCTATGCACAAGGTCACCATGAGGCAGAGTGGACGGTACAGCAACTCACAACGCTCACAGTGTATTCCCTAAGCCATATTTAGTAAGTTTGCTTCTATGAGAAATTCCATTTGCCAGTTTTAGGATTATAATCCACCATCCAGTTAGATCTCTCACGTTTTCCTCAAACCAGTTGCATTTGGAATCTTCAATACTTTCTGAATTGTATTTGTATCAGTACAGTTAAGGGATGGGATTTGGTAAAGACAGTTTGATTCTTGTTTTTTTTTATTGCCATTCTAGACTTGAGGAAGCAGCCATCTTAACTGGGTTTTGGCAGACGGGGTGGTGACATGCAGCTGTTTTTTAGTCCAAGACAAAGGCTTAGCCTGAGCTGATATGTCCCCTAAATCTCTTTTTACCTATAGATTCTGCCTCTATCTCTTCCCCCTCCTTGCAATTTATTTGTAGATTGGCTATATTGTTTCCATGAAAGTTAAGGTCAATGAGATCAGTATGAACTCCTGATGTATTTTATCTTAAAAAAAAAAAAAGTGTTGCTTAGCTCTGCCTTCTGAAAACTCCTAGAAGCAGTGTTAACCTAGTAGCAATGAAAACTCCTAGCACCTAGATTATGGTCTCTAAATTCTGTTTCCCACTAGATGAAACCAGGGCTCCTTGGAGGAAAGGCTTATTCTCGGTCTGGGCAGGGATTGTATAAGATTAGCCTGGAATGTCTTGTCATATCAGAAAGCAGTGAAGCTATTACATACCGCTGGATCATGTAAAAGGACATAGGGGGTATGGGAACTAACTTCAAGAAACTTGCATTGACCAGAAGTGGGAGAATGTGTAGGTAAGAATAATAATTGCAATGGGTTGAAGCACAGCAAATACATATAAATCTGCATGTTTAAAATTTAAAAAATAATTCATCACTATTGGAAGATTGCTAGAAAACCACTCATCGTGAAAACTAATAAATAAGGGAAAAGCACCACACATTTTTCATGTATGAATTGATAAGGGAAAGTTTATATCTTCTGTCTCTTTATAGAAGATGATCAATGAAGAAGGAATGATCGATTAAAAATGTCAACATTTGGAACTTCACTGAATTAATGATCTGGGCCATGTTCACCAATGTCTAACAATAGCATCACAAAAAAAGAAATGAGACATTATATACCTCCTAATAAAACTACACACCACCAACTTTGAAGGTTTCTTGCAGAAAGAAAGAAAGAAAACCTAAACCTGACATGCCTCTAGATCAAAATATCAATTTCTAGGAAACAAAGGAACAGGGATCATGTTAAGTGATATTCCAGGTTTACAATCTTCAAAATTGAAACAATCCTGCCCATAACCCATCTCTATGGACATTCTTAACTTCACCCCTCAACTCACCTTCCATGTGGTAGCCTACTTCAACAGTCACAACCTGAACCTTGCTAACATCCAAAACTTATTGACCTTGGAAAGTACAAGTTGAAGCATTTTACTCCATGACCACAAATTTTAATTCTTCCCTTTCTTAATTCAGTGATTCCCCCTCCAACTATTCTCAGATGCCATCAGAACTTTCATTCCGTTGATTTATTTTTTCACAGAATATTAGCTTTGTCCCTTCTTCATTTAAGTCCTAGTCACTCTTAGATTTCCTGGTCCATTCATACCCTGAACGTCCTTCCTATTTATTGCTTTGTCATACTGCTTAGCAAAATCCCCAATCCTGTGTGAACCGAACAATCTACTTCCCTGGAGTCTGCACAAGGGCGTCTGACTGCTGCTAGAGGAAGCCACATGGAAGGGCAGAAGTATTGCTATCAATTCATATTGTACAACCTCAACACTTCCTGGAAATTTCTTTCTTTCTGTAGATACACCACACTCCCTCTGCATTGACTATTTCAAACCTTCTCCACCTCACCCTCAGCGGATGATCTGACTCCAACTTTCCATAAAAATAGAAGCTATTAGATGGGACTCCCTGAACTTCCTACAACAAACCTACAAACATCTATCTGTCTCCCTCCCCTTTTTTTCCTCCCCAGTTATTGAAGAAGTGTCCCTACCCCTATGCAAAACTTCCTTGACCTGTGTTTTGAATGCAACCACCTTGCTCCTGCCTCTTGGCACCTTACCGTATAGATGATTCCTTCTCACTCCTGACCCTTCAACCTCTGCATGTATCTCATGAATATTATTTAAACGGCTTTATTGGGTTATAATTGACATACGTAACATGCACATTTAAAGTACAATTTGACAAGTTTTGACATATGTATATGCTTGTAACAGTGTTACTATAATTAAGTTAGTGAGCATATACATCACCCCAAAAGGTTTCCTCGTGTTCCTTTGTAACTTCCCTTCAGCCCCGTCCTCTCACTCAAGGCACCCACTAATATGCCTTCTGTCACTAGAGATAAGATTGTATTGTCTAAAATTTTATATAAATGGGATTTTTTTTTTAACCCATCTTCACAAAGATTTTCACCTAAGTTCTTCTGGAAGTTATAGTTTTAGATAAATTGGGCTTCATCAAAATTAAAAGTTTCGGCTTTTTAAAAGACACTGTTCAAAAGGCACAGACTGGGAAAAACATTTGCAAAGCATATATCTAATAAAGGACTTGTATGCACAATACATAAAGAACTCTCAAATATCAGTAATAAGAAAGTGACTCAGTTTAAAAAATGGGCTTGGAACAACTGGATGTCCACATGCAAAATATGAAGTTGGGTACCTACCTCACACCACACACAGAAGTTAACTCAAAATGGATTATAGATCTAATATAAAAGCTAAAACTCTAAAACCCCTAGGCATAAATCTTTATGATTTTGAATTAGGCAATAATTTCTTAGATATGACCTTAAAACACAAGTAACAAAAGACATGAATAGGACTTCATCAAAATTAAAAACTCTTGTGCTACAAAGGAAACCATAATGAAAGTGAGAAGATGGCCCACAAAATTAGAGAAAACATTTTCAAATCATATATCTAAAATATATAAAGAACACTTTCAACTCAGTAATAAAAAGGCAAACAATGCAATTTAATAATGGAAAAAGGATTTAATAGACATTTCTCCAAAGAATATATACTAATGGTCAATAAGCCCATGAGAAGATGTTAAACATCATTATGCATCAGGGAAATGTAAATCAAAACCATAATGAGATACAACTTCACACCCACTAAACCTTTTGCCGTCGAGTCAATTCTAACTCATAGCGACCCTGTAGGACAGAGTAGAACCCCCCCTTAAGGTTTCCAAGGAGTGGCTGGTGGATTCAAACTGCCAACCTTTTTAGTTAGCCGCCGAGCTCTTAACCACTGTGCCACCAGGGCTCCCCATACCTACTGGAATGGCTAAGATCAAAATGGCAGGTGATGACAAGTGTTGGTAAGGATGCAGAGAATTGGAACCTCATACCCTCAACACTGCTAGTTGGAATGTAAAATGGTGCAGCCACTTTGGAAAACAGTCTGGAAGTTTTGATTGGGATTACATTGAATCTAAATTAGTTTGGGTACAATTGCCTAGAGATTACCAGTATTCAGAGTTTTTCAGACCAAGTGATTTCCTGCAGCAAAAGCTAACCAGAATTAGTTATTTCCACTGCACAGAAGGTGGGTCATATACCAGACTTACATGGAGAAGAGAGGTGTTAATATGTTTTGTTGCCAGCAGTAACCTAGTGGAGTACACCAGTAGCCAGGTAGTGACATCCTGGGAGTTGTCCTGGAGCCATGTGATGGGTCTGAGTCCTATATTCCAGCTATTGCTCTGGGTTCTGAAATGGTGTCCTGGAGCATCAGGCCATGTTCAGTCAGGCACTTACGTCAGAGGCTCAAAACTTTGCTCTTCCCTTTTCCACAGAGCACAGATGGTTTTTCTCTTCAGGACAAAGTGTATCCCTACCCTTTGCTCAATCTTCTTTTACTCACCTATCTACATAAGGCCCCTTTAGCCATTCTGGAGCCCCGGTGGAGCAGTGGTTAAGCATTCGGCAGCTAAACAAAAGATCAGCAGTTAGAATCCACCTTGGAAACCCTATGGGGCAGTTCTACTCTGTTCTATAGAGTCGCTATGAGTCAGAGTGACTCAATGGCGATAGGTTTTTTTCTTTTGGTTTTAGTCATCCAATGTTGCTCTTACCCTTTTAAGGGGAGCAGGGAGGTCCTTTCCTCAAGAGAAATGGGGCCGCTCATTATATATCCAATCCTCTATATGTAATGAGTGTCATTTATTTCAGGGTGTTCAAAGCCAGCATCACAGTGTCCAAGGTGTTTTTTTTTTTTTTGTAAGCTTTTCTGCCCAAAGAGGAAAAAAAGAAATGAAAAAAATGTAATCTCTTACCCAGGTCACTCTACTGCAGAAACATCTGAGATCCCCTGATCTTCTATCCTTAACCAAACCTGGTTCCCCAAGAGTGGACAGATAAATGAATTTTCACTGAAGCGTAATAATGGGAGAGGCTTCTTCTGCTAACTCTCCTAGAGGATATTTGCTTTCATGTGGTTTAAAAATAATACAACTACGTTTAGCAAAGTAGAGAAGTTGGAAAATCAACATTGATTCAACCACTTAAGACAAGATACCACTACCATTTTGTCTGTTCCCTGGGTGATTGCTTTTTAAAAAGAAGGCAAAGATCAAATTTTTAATGGAAATTTTAAGCATAGATTAGTTGGGAAGTTTTTAGGGGGTACAGTGGGGTCAGGATTGACTGAGTGGCCTGGTTTGAGTGGCCTTTTAGAGGCTTGTGATGTTCCATTCGATTTGGTAATAGGAGACCAGAGCTGTCTTTATCAGTAGTTAACCTGTCTGTGATTTGGGGGAATGTAGACCTCAGGGCAATTGCTCCAGGACCCTGAGCCTGGTCTTACTTCCAGAAGTATTTGTTGATGGAGCCTGTATGCTCCTCCTGTTGTCCTTTTTTCTCCCCTGGCTGAGTTTCTTGAGTTGTCTAGACTCACTGTCTCTTCATCTTCACTTCTTATCCACTCCACCAAACTCTGTGTTTCACGTCGATTCCGACTCATAGCAACCTTATAGGACAAATCAGACCTGTCCCATAGTGTTGCCAAGGCTGTAATCTTTATGGAAACAGACCCCCGTATCTTTCTCCCACAGAGTGGCTGGTGGGTTTGAGTGCTGACCTTTAGGTTAGCAGCATAAAGCTTTAACCTTTGTGCCACCAGGGCTGCTTTTATCCACTCCAAGACCCACTACATTTAGTTTTCTGTTCTCAACACCTCAGTCAGAGTCCTGCTCCTAGTGACTTTCAAATGCTCAAATCCATTCTTTATCTTATTTGGCCTCTCTGCAGTGGGTGACACCCGTGGCAACTTTCCTTCTGTGGCCTCCCTGGCCCCACACTCTCTAGTTCTCCTCTTAACTCTCTAGCAGCTACTTTTACTTAAGTCCTCTCGCTCCATCAACACTTTAAATATCGACGTTCCTCTGTCTTCTGGATAAACCCGTTGTCCACAATATAGAGAATATCAGCTATATTATGTTGTTGTTAGGTGCCGTCGAGTCAGTTCCGACTCACAGCAACCCTATGCACAACAGAACGAAACACTGCACCCGGTCCTGCGCCATCCTTGCAATCGTTGTTATGCTTGAGCTCATTGTTGCAGCCACTGTGTCAATCCACCTCACTGAGGATCTTCCTCTTTTCCGCTGACCCTGTACTCTGCCAAGCATGATGTCTTTCTCCAGGGACTGATCCCTCCTAACAACATGTCCAAGGTATGTAAGACCCAGTCTCGCCATCCTTGCCTTTAAGGAGCATTCTGGTTGCACTTCTAAGACAGATTTGTTCGTTCTTTTGGCAGTCCATGGTATATTCAATATTCTTCGCCAACACCACAATTCGAAGACGTCAATTATTCTTCTGTCTTTCTTATTCATTGTCCAGCTTTCACATGCATATGATGTGATTGAAAATAATATGGCTTGAGTCAGGTGCACCTTAGTCTTCAAGGTGACGTCTATGCTCTTCAACACTTTAAAGAGGTCCTTTGCAGCAGATTTACCCAGTGCAATGCATCTCTTGATGTCTTGACTCCCGCTTCCATGGGTGTTGATTGTAGATCCAAGTAAAATGAAATCCTTGACAACTTCAGTTTTTTCTCTGTTTATCATGATGTTGCTCATTGGTCCAGTTGTGAGGATTTTTGTTTTCTCATCTATATCATGAAGACTCTCAAATCAGCATCTTCAGTCCAGATTATTCTCTCGAGAGACTCTATGTCAACCTGCTAACAGGATATCTTCACCTTGATGACTCATAGTTATCTCAAACTTCAGACTTTTTTTTTTTTTAACTTCCCCATTCTTACCCTTGAGCCTGTTCTCCTCTGTGCTTTCTGGTAAAGGGAACCACAGTCCACTCAAATCCTGGTAGCTATCTTCAACTCCTGCCGCCATATTAAGCTTCCACATTCAAATCGCCAAGCGCTGTCGTATCTTCCACTGCTGTTTTTCACATCAACCTTGATTCAGGCCCTCATCATTTTTCACTGTTGCAGTAACCTGCTAATCTGTCTCCTGGTCTCCTGTCTCACTTGCTTCCAGTTCATTCTTTATTCTAAACCCATGGTAATCCTTCTAATATACATTTCTGGACATGGAACTCCAGAGCTTAAATCCTTTTAAGGCTCCCAATGTCCTGCAAGATAATGTCTAGCCTCCTATGCATGGTACACAAGGCCTTCATGACCTCCCCTTCCTGCTTCCAGGCTTACACACTTTTATCTCTCCTGCCTCAAGAACCCCATGCTCCAGCCAGCCACACTAAACTACTTGCATTTCCCTGAACGCCCCATGGAATTTCAGACAGAAGATGCTTCTCAGTTTCCTGTTCTTAAAATATCTGGCTTGCCTTGCCTACTTCCTGGGCTCCACTCGGTTTTGTAATTATTTGTTTACATGTCCGTGTCTCCACCCACTTCCAGCAAGACTGTAAACTTTTATTTTGTTGTTGTTGTTCTTTTTTTAATTTTTATTGTGCTTTAAGTGAAAGTTTACAAATCAAGTCAGTCTTTCATAGAAAATTTTATATACATGTTGCTATATACTCCTGGTGGCATATTGGTTAAGTGCTGTTGCTGCTAACCAAAAGGTTGGCAGTTGGAATCCACCAGGTGCTCCTTGGAAACTCTGTGGGGCAGTTCTACTCTGTCCTATAGGGTCGCTGTGAGTCGGAATCGACTCGACGACAATGGGTTTTTGGGTTTAGATATTCCTAGTTGTTCTCCCCTAATGAGACAGCATACTCCTCTCCACCCTGCATTCCCATGTCCATTCAGCCAGCTGCTGTCCCCTTCTGCCTTCTCATCTCCCCTCCAGACAGGAACTGCCCACATAGTCTCATGTGCCTACTTGATCCAAGAAGTTCACTCCTCACCAGTATCATTTTCTGTCTTATACTCCATTCTAAACCCTGTCTGAAGAGTTACCGGAGAATGGCCTCAGTTCTTGTCTTCGGTGTAGGAAAGAATTCAAACACTGAGACAAATAGTACCAAGCGAGCAGAGGTTTATTAGCAAGCAGAGGGTTAGTAGTAAAAGTACACTTGACTAGGAAGCATCAAGCAGGCTACTCAGGTAGAGAAAGAATCTGAGCGCCCCCACAGTAGTTTTCTTAGGGTTTTATACTCTTTTTGTCTCTTGATCTGTCTCTATTAACATTTAAAAGCCAGGACAAGACCCCCTTACGAAGACTATTTCCTTGGCTTAAGGTTTAATTACCAAGTTAGGGACTTTATCAAGTTAAAAAAAAAAATAAGGCTTTATCAAATCAAAGACCCCTGTAAAGATCATTTCCTTGGCTTAAAGTTTAACTATGTAGGGACCATCTTACTGAGGAATGTCATTACCCCCTGTCTCTTCCTTTGTGCAAGCTCTCCCCTTCCCCCTTACAGTTCCAGCCTTGGGCTAACAGAAAGGTCTGGAGACCATGACCTCCGGGGTCCTCCTAGTCTCAGTCAGACCATTAAGTCTGGTCTTTTTAAGATAATTTGAGATCTGCATCCCACTGCTCTCTTGCTTCATCAGGGATTCTGTGTTGTGCTCCCTGTCAGGGCAGTCCTCCGTCGTAGCCAGGCACCATCTAGTTCTTCTGTTCTCAGGCTTATGTAATCTTGGTTTATGTGGCCCTTTCTGTTTCCTGGGCACATAATTACCTTGTGTTCTTCTTTCGCTTTGCTCCATGTGGGTTGAGACCAACTGATACATCTTAGATGGCCACTTGCTAGCATTTAAGACCCCAGTTGCTACTCTCCAAAGTGGGATGCAGAATGTTTTCTTAATAGATTTTATTATGCCTATTGACCTAGATGTCCCCTGAAACCATGGTCCCCAAACCCCCATCCCTGCTACACTGGTCTTCCGAGCATTCAGTTTATTCACGAAACTTCTTTGCTTCTAGTTTAGTCCAGTTGTGCTGACCTCTCCTGTATTATGTGTTGTCTTTCACTTTACCTAAAATAATTCTTGTCTACTATCTAATATTCCTGTCCCTCCCTCACTCCCCACTCTTAACTGTCAAAGAATATTTTCTTCTCTGTTTAAACTATTTCTTGGGTTCTTATAACAGTGGTCTCATACAATATTTGTCCTTTTGCAGCTAATTTCACTCAGCATAATGCCTTCCAGGTTCCTCCATGTTATGAAATGTTTCACGATTCATCATTGTTCTTTATCGATGCATAGTATTCCACTGTGTGAATATATTTATTTATCCATTCATCCGTTGATGGGCACCTTGGTTGCTTCCATCTTTTTGCTACTGTAAACAGTGCTGCAATAAACATGGGTGTGCATATATCTGTTCATGTAAAGACTCATTTCTCTAGGGTATATTCCAAGCAGTGGGGTTGCTAGATTGTATGTAGTTCTATTTCTAGCTTTTTAAGGAAGTGCCAAATTGACTTCCAAAGTGGTTGTACCAATTTATATTCCCACCAGCAGTGTGTAAGTGTTCCAGTGTCTCCACAACCTCTCCAAATTTATTATTTTGTGTTTTTTGGATTAATGCCAGCCTTGTTGCAGTGAGATGGAATCTCACTGTAGTTTTGATTTGCATTTCTCTAACGGCTAATGATCTTGAGCATTTCCTCATGTATCATGTTAGCTACTTGAATGTCATCTTTAGTGAAGTGTTCATATCCTTTGCCCTTTTTTAAATTGGGTTACTTGTCTTTTTGTTTTTGAGTTTTTGCAGTGTCACATAGATTTTAGAGATCAGACACTGATAGGAAATGTCTTAGCTAGAAACTTTTTCACAGTCTGGAGCTAATCTTTTTACTCTTCTGGTGAAGTCTCTGGGTGAGCATAGGTGTTTGATTTTTAGGAGCTCCCAGTTGTTTCTCTTCTGCATTGTTGGTAATGTTTTGTATACTGTTTATGCCATGTATTAGTGCTTCTAGCATTGTCCCTATTATTTCTTCCATTATCTTTATCATTTTAGATTTTATATTTAGGTCTTTTCTTTGATCCATTTTGAGTTCATTTTTGTGCATGGTGTGAGGTATGGGTCTTGTTTCATTTTTTTGCAGGTGGATATCCAGTTATGCCAGCACCATTTGTTAAAGAGACTGTCTTTTCCCCCATTTAACTGACTTTGGGCCTTTGTCAAGTATCAGCTGCTCATATGTGGATGGATTTATGTCTGGATTCTCTTCTGTTCCATTGGTCTATGTATCTGTTGTTGTACTGGTACCAGGCTGTTTTGAGTACTGACTGAGGCCTCCCACTTTGTTCTTCTTTTTCAGTAATATTTTACTTATCTGGGGCCTCTTTCCCTTCCATATGAAGTTAGTGAATTTTTTCTCCATCTCATTAAAAAATGTCATTGAAATTTGGATGGGAATCGCGTTGTACCTACAGATGGCTTTTGGTAGAACAGACATTTTTGCAATGTTAAGTCTTCCTATCCATGGATAAGGTATGTTTTTCCACTTACGTAGGTTTATTTTGGTTTCTTGCAGTACTGTCTTGCAGTTTTCTTTGTATAGGTCTTTTACATCTCTGGTAAGATTTATTCCTAAGTATTTCATCTTCTTGGGGGCTACTGTAAATGGTATTGATTTGGTAATTTCCTCTTCGATTTTTTTTTGTTGGTGTAGAGGAGTCCAACTGACTTCTTATGTTTATCTTGTATCCTGTTACTCTGCTGAACTCATCTATTAGTTTTGGTAGTTTTCTTGAGGATTCTTCAGGGTTTTCTGTGCATAAGATCATGTCGTCTGCAAATAGAGATACTTTTACTTCTTCCTTACCAATCTTGTTGCCCTTTATTTCTTTATCTAGCCTAATTGCTGTGGCTAGGACCTCCAGCACAATGTTGAATAAGAGTGGTGATAAAGGACACCCTTGTCTGGTTCCTGTTCTCAAGGGGAATGCTTTCAGGCTCTCTCCATTTAGGATGATATTCGCTGTTGGCTTTATATAAATGCCCCTGATTATGTTCAGGAATTTTCCTTCTATTCTTATTTTGCTGAGAGTTTTTACCATGAATTGGTGTTGAACTTTGTCAAATGCCTTCTCTGGATCCATTGATAAGATCATGTGGTTCTTGTCTTTTGTTTTATTTATATGATATGTGGAAAAAAAATTTTTTTTTTTTATGATAGATTACACTAATTGTATTCTAATGTTGAACCATCCCTGCATACGTGGTATAAATCCCACTTGGTCATGGTGAATTATTGTTTTGATATGTTGTTGAATTCTATTGGCTAGTATTTTGTTGAGGATTTTTGCGTCTGAGTTCATGAAGGATATAGGTCTGTAATTTTTTTTGGGGGGGGTCTTCACCTGATTTGGGTATCAGAGATATGCTGGCTACACAGAATGCATTTGGGAATATTCCATCCTTTTCTATGCTCTGAAATACCTTTATTAGTAGTGGTGTTAACTCTTAACGTTTGGTAGAACTCTCCAGTGAAGCTGTCTGGGCCAGGGTTTTTTTTTAAATTGGGAGTTCTTAAATTACCTTTTCAATCTCTTCTTTTGTTATGGGTTTATTTAGTTGTTCTACCTCTCTTTGTGTTAGTTTAGGTAGGTAGTGTGTTTCTAGGAATTCGTCCATTTCTTCTAGGTTTTCAAATTTGTTAGAGAACAATTTTTGGTAGCAGTTCTATATGATTCTTTTATTTTCAGTTGGGTCTGTTGTAATACTGCCTATCGCATTTCTTATTCGGGTTATTTACTTTCTCTCCTGTTTTTCCTTTGTCAGTTTGGCCAATGGTTTATCAATTTTGTTAATTTTTTCGAAGAACCAGCTTTTGGTCTTGTTAACTCTTTCAATTGTTTTTCTTTTCTCTATTTCATTTAATTCTGCTCTCATTTTTATTATTTGCTTTCTTCTGGTGCCTGAGGGTTTCTTTTGTTGCTGTCTTTCTTTTTGTTCAAGTTGTAGGGATAATTCTTTGATTTTGGCCCTTTCTTGTTTTTGTATGTGCGCATTTATTGATATAAATTGACCTCTGAGCACTGCTTTAGCTGTGTTGCAAAGATTCTGATAGGAAGTATTTTCATTTGCATTGGAGTCTATGAATTTCTTTTTTCCATCCTTAATGTCATCTATAACCAAGTAGTTTTTGAGCAGAATATTGTTCAGTTTCCAAGTGTTTGATTTCTTTTCCCTGCTTTTTTGGTTATTGATTTCTACTTCTATGGCCTCATGGTCAGAGAAGATGCTTTGTAATATTTTGATGTTTGGATTCTGCTAAGGCTTGCTTTATGACCTACTATGTGGTCTATTCTAGAGAATGTTCCATGTGTACTAGAAAAGAAAGTATACTTGGCTGCTGTTGGGTGGAGTGTTCTGTATATGTCTATGAGGTCAAGATGCTTGATTGTGGCATTTAGATCTTCTGTGTCTTTATTCAGCTTCTTTCTAGATGCTCTGTCTTTCACCAAAAGCGGTGTGTTGAAGTCTCCTACTCTCATTGTGGAACTGTCTATTTCACTTTTCAATGGTGTTAGAGTTTGTTTTACGTATCTTGAAGCCCTGTCATTGGGTGCATAAATATTGAATATGGGTATATCCTCCTTGTATATTGTCCCTCTAGTCATTATATAGTGTCCTTTCTTATCCTTCATGGTGGACTAACTTTAAAGCCTATTTTGCCAGAAATTAATATTGCCACTCCTGCTTTTTTTTGATTGTTTGCTTGATATATATTTTTTCTGTCCTTTGAGTTTTAGTTTGTGTCTTTAAGTGTAAGGTGTGTCTCTTATAGGCAGTATATAGACGGATCATGTTTTTTTAATCCATTTTGCCACTCTCTGTCTCTTTACTGGTGCATTTAGTCCATTTACATTCATGTAATTATCGATAGGTATGAGCTTAGTGCTGTCATTTTGATGTTTTTTTTGTATGTGTGTTGTTGACAGTTTCTTTTTCCCACTTAATTTTTTGTGCTGAGTAGTTTATCTTTATATAGTGTATTTTCCTCTTATTTGTTGTTGTTGATTTTGTTTTTGCTGAGCATTTCTTTCTTTCTCTTATTTTATTTTGATGAGTAGGATTGTTAGTCTCCTTTGTGGTTACCTTAATATTTACCCCTGTTTTTCTAAGTTTAAACCTGTTATTTCTTTATATCATCTTGACTTCCTCTCCATATGAAAGATCTATTACTACATTAAAAAACAAAACAAGTAAACTACATTTTTAGTCCCTCTTTATTGTTTTAATGTCATGTTTTACTTCATGACATTGCTGTTTCCCAGTTTGAGCGCTTTTTTACCTTGATTTATTTTTTGATTTCTCTGAGTTGGCATCTGTCCTGTGTTCTAGTTTTGGGCTGATATCTGATATTATTGGTTTTTTAATCAGAGAACTCTTTTTAGTATTTCTTGTTGTTTTGGTTTGGTTTTTACAAGTTCTCTGAATTTCTGTTTATCTGGAAATGTCCTAATTTCACCTTCATATTTGAGAGACAGTTTTGTTGGATATATGATTCTTGGCTGGCAATTTTTTTCCTTCAATGCTTTACATAAGTCATCCCATTCCCTTCTTGCCTGCATGGTTTCTGCCGAGTAGTCCGAGCTTAATCTTACTGACTTTCTTTTTAGGTGACTTCTTGTTTATCCCTAGCCACTCTTAAAATTCTTTCATTGTCTTTGGTTTGGGAAGCTTGGTTATAATATGTCTTGGTGACTTTCTTTTGACATCTGCCTTTTGTGGAGTTTGATGAGTATCTTGGATAGGCATCTTCTCATCTTTCACAGTATCAGGGAAATTTTCTGCCAACAAATCTTCTACAATTTTCTCTGTGTTTTCTGTTATCCCTCTGTGTTCTGGTTTCCAATGACTTGTAGGTTATTTCTCTTGATAGAGTCCCACTTGATTCTTAAGGTTCTTCATTTTTTAAAATTCATTTATCTGATTTTTCTTCAAATATATTGGTGCCAAGTGTTTTATGTTCAATCTCACTAATTGTGCCTTCTGTTTCCTCAATTCTGCCCCTCTGACTTTCTATCAAGTTGTCTAATTCTGTAATTTTATTATTAGTCTTCTGGATATCTGATTGCTGTCTCTCTGTGGATTCTTGTACCTAATTAAATTTTTCATTATGTTCTTCAATAACCTTTTTAATGTCTTCAACCGCTTTATATGTGTGTTCCTTGGCTCATTCTGCATTTTGCCTGATCTCATTCTTGATCTCTTCAAGAGTTCTGTGTGTTAATCTTTTGTGTTCTCCATCTGGTATTTCCAGGAGGACATCTTCATCTGGAAGATTCCTTGAGTCTTTGTTTTGAGAGCTTGTTTAAGCGATCATGGTCTTCTAGTTTACGTGCTTTGATACTGACTGTTGTTTCTGAGCCATCTATAAGTTATTGTACTAGTTTATTTCATGTTTGCTTACTGTATCCTAGCTTCTTGCTTTGTTTTGGTTTGATATGCTGAAATAGGCTACTCGAGTAAGCTAGGTTGATTATTTTTGCCTTGAAGCTCTAACATCTTGTCACCAGATGGCTAGAGCTTTTACCAGGTATTTGAGCCTAGGAGTCCATTCACTTTTCTTGCATGGGTTTAGCTTGGGTGTCCAGGTAGTTGGTCATGAAGTGTGTGGTACAGGCTCTGTCCTACAGTCTTAGAGGGGTAGGGATGATTGGTATAGTTATATGTATCTGGTTGCAGCAAGGGATCATACTCTGAGTAAGCTAGGGGGCTGACAAGTGTCCTTGACTGTCTGTGAGAAAAATGCATCCCTGTTGCCTAGATCACACAGGTGGGTCAGTTCTGCAGCTGGACTATAGGCACCCAGTGCTTTTGGTTGTAAGAACTAGGAGGTACCACTTATCCTTAGACCCCTGTTGAGGATGGCTAGGTGACGCAGGTGGAGCCACCAGTCCTTAGGCCCTTGATGTGGGTAGGTGAGGACCATGTTTAATAGGCAAAGTGGTGTCAGACATCAAAAACCCACCTCTCCACTGCACAGCTGAAACAGTTGGAGTCTGCCAACAAGGTCCTATTCTCCTGAAATGGGCCCACACAGGCCCATACACAGATGAAAGGTATTCAAAATCTGCAGACTGTTTGTGTCTGGACAGGAGCTGCTTCCCGCAGTTGTGAATTTATTCCTTCTCCAAGGCCAGAAGAATGGCTCAGGATGTGCAGCAGGACCTATCTCTGGCCCAAGGAAATCAACAGCCACTGAAGCCGGCTTTGGAAGACTATAAACTCTTTAAGAGCAGGATCCATTTTTCATATTCATCTTTGTTTTCCAAGAACCTATTCGGGTGCCTGAAAATGTTTGTCAAATGAAAGAAGAAGGGTGACCATGATGCCCTTTACTGAAGAGAAAAGCAGTGGTAAGGTAAGATGAGATAGACACAGATAGCCACTGTCGAGTCAGCTCTGACTCATGGTGACCTTACATACAACAGAATAAAATACTGCCTGGTCCTGGGTCATCCTCATGATTGCTGGTATGTTTGATTCCATTATTGTGGCTATTGTGCCAATCCATCTCACCAAGTATCTCCATGACCTTCGTTGGCCGTCCACTTCATAAAACATGATGTCCTTCTCGAGTGATCCCTTCTGATGACATATCCAAGACAAGCAATTCAGACCATGTTCTATTATGACCCATAGGGTTTCCATTGACTAATTTTCAGAAATAGATCACCAGGCCCAGTGATGTCACTACAGTTGGTGTTACCGGTTGCAGTAACTCATAGTGTCACCTCCCCCATGATAATTATGACATTATTGTAGCTAAAACACCAGAAAATTTGACAAAATCAGCCACTATAAAAACACTGGCAGCAACAAAAACAACAGCACATGCTTGTAATCCATACAGACAAAGCCACATGATTCGAAGCATCATCCTAATTGGGTAATAATGACAGCTCTGAACTAAGCTCATTACAAGGTTCAAAAAGTAAATTAGCATAGCATAACCTTGTACAGCTATTGATACAGGTAAGCTGGGTTTAGGAAAATTTTTTGTTGTTATAACTAACTGTAGGAATATTTTAATAGAAAATAATAAATTTCTGCTGAAGTGTTACACAAAAATTTCATAGACAGCCATTTTTGTGTCACCCCCCAGACAGTGTCACCTGGTGTGGTCCACAACCCTCATGTCTCCCTAGTGATGCCATTGGCCATGCCTTTCTTTCTAGTCTGTCTTAGTCTGGAAGTTCTGCTGAAGCCTGTCCACCATGGGTGAACCTGCTGGTATTTGAAACACTGGTGGCATAGCTTCCAGCATCACAGCAACACAAAGCCACCACAGTGTGATGAACTGACAGACATGTGGTAGAATGCAAGATGAAAGATGGTAAATTATTTTGAGCAGAGGCGTGTGAAGAGCATCTGAGGAGAGTATCACCACTTACCCAGGTTATCTCCTGTGCTTCTAAGTCTAGCCACTGACAGGGCAGAAAGAATTCTGGGGCAGGGCAGTGGTCAGGACACATACCAGAATTTTGGTCCTGATTCTTCCACCAATTACCTGCCTAAAATTATGTCATGAGCTATTTTGGAGCCTCAGGTTCCTCATTATGAAATGAGGGGGTTGGATGAGTTAATCTCTTAGCTGCCTTCCATTTCCCACATCTATCTGTTTTTTTCTAGCTAGGAATTGGAATTTCATGGAAGAAATGAATGGGGCTCATATAAGAACTGTGTAGAAAGGAAGAGAAATTAGAAGGGAAAGAAAGGAAATGAGGCATGCATGCACTGATAAAAGTTTATTTTTTCTGAAGAAGACGAAGTAATGCCAAGGCAAAGGAAACACAGGGTTTGAATCAAGAAGAGAAAAGGTGGCTTAAAGAGTAGACTTGTAACGTTTCTTGAGAAGAGAAGCAAGGAGGCAATAGTAGCTAGGGTAAAAGATAGGGAAAGGTTAAAACAAGATCGAATGGAAGAAAAGACAGTAGTTCTTAGAAGTCCAACTGATGAGAGAGAGCTAGAAAAAATCCAGAATTTCCTGATAGTTATTGTTTTGGAAACAGCAAGGCTTGAAGAAGGGAAGGAAATACAGAACAGAGCATGCATACTAAGTGACTAACAAGCCACAAAGTTGGGTGTTGTGCATTCTCTGTGGCTGTACTCCTGGAGTCGGCTGTTTCTAATTAATGTCCATAAGAATACTGCAAATGAAATAATAAAGAGAGGGGGAATAAAGACACCCAAATAGAACCAGGGTGCCATGATTCAGTGGGGCCTCTGCAAGTGTCATTACACGTGTGGGTTTTCCACTAAGATAAAAGCATAAGGTAACTCCAACATTCTAAATTAAAGTCAAGGGAAAAACATTACTGAGTTGGGAAAATTTGATTTGTACACAGCTCTTAAGGAAACATATTCAATAAGGTAACTCTTTATCTCTCTGGGCCTCAGTTTTCAAATCTGTTAAGGTGAAGAAGCCAGTCACCTAACATTAAAATGGAAAGAAACTACACGCCTCTGCTCGTGTAGTTTCTTTCCATTTTAATGTTAGGTGGTACTAAGAGGTTCATTGTAATTGATGTTTCAGTTTTCTCAGTTGCCGTTGAGCCAGTTCTGACACATGGCAACCCCATGTGTGTCAGAGTAGAAATGCGATCCATAAAGTTTTCAATGGCTGATTTTTCAGAAGTAGATTGCCAGACCTTTCTTCTGAGGCACCTTGGGGTGGATGCAAATCTCCAACCTTCCAGTTAGCTTTGCCTATAGAGACTCAAGCCTCAGAGTCGATTGGGTAAAACAAGAACTTTTGAAACTTATAACCAGATACTGGGAAGGCCAAACTGCTTTACTGTGCTCAGATACCACCTTCCTGAGGCCCTCGTAAAGCTTCCTGGTGTGTTGTTTCCCCTGGTTTGTGCAGACCAGGAGAAAAGTGGTAAGGATAAGCCTTTTAAAGAGGCACAGAAATGAAAGCATAGCTGCAGGAGGAGAAAGGAGGCACTTCCAATCGTAAATTCTACATTTTCTGTTAATTTAGTGAGACAGCCATTTCATATTTTCCTCCCTAGTGAATTTTTTTTTTAAATTACAGCGTGATATTTCTAGGCTTGGTTTGGGATTTCTAGGCTTAATGCAGATTTGAAATGCAGATCAAATTGAGCAACAATTCTGAAAGAGGGGAAAACAAGAGAGAGGACCCTATGTGTTAAAATAATCGACCCAGGTCACCGTATAAAGCCGATGGGAGGCTAGCAAAAAAATTTGCCCAATGGGAAGGGTCCACATGAAGAGAGCTGGGAGGTGGAACGTCTTTGGAGGGCGAGGTCTGGGAATTTGTTTTTGTGTAGCTCATGAGCTAAGAATGGTTTTATATTTTTAAGGAGTTGGGAGAAGAAGGGGAAGAAAGGGAAAAGAGGAAGGAGAAAGGGAAGGGGGGCATAAGGAGGAGGGGAAGGGGGAGCAGGGAGGGGAGACGGAGGGGGAGAGGAGGAGGAGAAAGAGGAGGAGAACCAGCAGTAGCAACAGAGACTCCATGACCCACAAAGTCTGAAATATATGCTATCTTGCCCATTTACAGAGTCCCTGGATGGCACTAATTGTTAAGCTCTGGGCTATTAACAGAAAGGTTGGCCATTGGAAGCTACCCAGAGGCCCCTCAGAAGAAAGGCCTGGTGATCTGCTTCCAAAAGGTCAAAGCCATGAAAACACTATGGAGCAGTTCTACTATGAAACACATGGGGTCACCGTGAGTTGACTAAAAACAACTGGCTTTTGCTCTTTACAGAAAAATTTGCTTCATAGAAAAAGCGTGGTCTGGAGATTAAGAATATGGACTCTGGATTTTTGGTACACCTGGCTGTATAACCTTTGAAAACTCTGGTGGTATAGTGGTTAAGAGCTACAGCTGCTAACCAAAAGGTCAGCAGTTTGAATCCATCAGGCACTCCTTGGAAACTCTATGGGGCAGTTCTACTCTGTCCTACAGGGTCGCTATGAGTCAGAATCGACTCGACGGCAATGGGTTGGTTTTTTGCTTTGGCTGTATTACCTTAACACAGCTTTTTTTTATCTGAAAAGTGGGATAATGATAAATAAGTCAATAATTTCTTATGAGGATTCATAAAGTGGTTATGAATGTGCCTGACACAAAGTAAGCTGTGTTCTCGTATTATTCCTTGGATAAATTTCTTCACAACAAACAACTTACAAACATGGGTTCCCCCAATAAAAAGGTCAGGTTCATGCCTGAAAATCCTACAGCGTGTGGTTTCTCTTTTCATTCTGTATTTTACCAGTTCTTTGTATTTTTTTCTATAAGTTTTAATGCTTCTTTAAAATATCAGTATCCTTTTGTTTCTTATATAAGGTAAGGATACTATTTCCTTACCACATGCAGAGGCAAGATTCACTAAACAGCCCATGTGTTCTCACTGGTTTGTAATGGCACCTTCATCATATACCTAGCTTCTATATGTATTTAGATCTATGCCTGGGCTCCAGTCTTCATCATTTGTCTATCCTGGTAATGATACCATGCTCCTTATTTATTTGACTTTCTAGTGAGTCTAGCTATCTGGTAAGATGAATTCTTTACAGTCTCTTCATCTACACAACTGTTTTGGATATTTTAAGATATGAATTAGCTAATCAAATTATGTAAAAAAACTGTTGGTATATTGAATGAAATTGCATTAAATTTTTACATTAATTTGGGGAATATAGTCTTGTTATTGAAGCTTCTCATTATGTGACATTTTACTCTATTTCTCTAAGTTCTTTTTAACAAATGTTTATAATTTTCTCCACAAAAGTCCTGTGCATAATGTCCGAATTATTTCTAGGTACCTTGTATATTTTTGTTGATATTGCAAGTAGTATCTTTTTTTTAATTATATTTTCCAGTATTTTATAGTTGGTCTGCAAGAATATTGATGATTTTTTGTATGTTGATTTTATAGACAACAACTTTGTTAAAGCCTCTCATTAGTTCTGCTATGGGTATTGTGGCCACTCTCAGATATTCTAGGTAGACAATTTTATCCTGTATGGGCAAGGGCAATTTGTCTTACTCTTTCCAATCTTTGTACATTTTTTCTTTTACTTTGTAGTATCGAACAGGACAGGATCTCAGAGCAATACAGTATTAAAATAGTGATAGCAGGAATTCTTGCCTTATCCCTGAATTTAAAGGGAATATTTTTAACTTTTCACATTTAAGGATGATGTTCGATGTAGGTTTTTGGTACATACCCTGTCATGAATTGAATTGTGTCCCCCCAAAAATGTGTGTATCAATTTGGCTGGGCCATGATTCCAGGTGTGATGTGATTTCCTATATGTTGTAAATCCTGCCTCTGTGATGTTAATGAGGGGGAGAGGCAGCAGTTGTGTTAGTGAGGCAGGACTCAATCTGCAAGATTGGATTGTGTCTTGAGGCAATCTCTTGAGATATAAAAGACAGAAGCAAACAGAGATACAGGGGGACTTCATACCACCAAGAAAGAAGCACTGGGACCAAGTGCATCCTTTGGATCCGGGGTAACTGCGTGGAGAAGCTCCTAGTCCACGGGAAGATTGACGAGAAAGACCTTTCTCCAGAGTGAACAGAGAGAGGAAGAATTCCCCTGAGCTGATGCCCTGAATTTGGACTCCTACTAGCCTACTAAAAAAACTGTGAGAAAATAAATTTCTCTTTGTTAAAGCCATCCATTTGTGGTATTTCTGTTGTAGCATCACTAGATAACTAAGACAGAATTTGGTATCAGGAGTGGGGTGCTGCTCTAACAGATGCCTAAAATGTGGAAGCAGCTTTGAAACTGTGAATGGATAGAAGACTCAGAAAGAAGTTAGGAAAACTGTTAACACCGGAGAAGGGGCAGATGGTGAGAACCAGCAGCGGAAGGCCAGCAGCAGCAGAGAATCTGGAGAGGCAGCAGTGACAGAGAACCAGCAGCAGCAGAACCAGGAGAGCAGAGCCAACCCACGGAACGAGAGAGCTGAGTGCCTGTGTGCAGGAGGCTTCCTGGCAGAGGAAGGTGTCTCCAGCCACTTATCAGTGGAGCTACAGAGCTTCAGAACACTTTCCCCAGCAGGGCAAATGCAAGGATCAGGCCTGAAGAGCCGAGAGGCCAAGAAACCAGGAAGCAGAAGCTGAAGAGACAAGGAACACAAGAAACTGAGCTGCCTCAGTCTCAAAAGGTATGGCCATGACGTCTGGGGTTTCAAAGTGTAGAGCCATGGCCTCTGGTGTTTCTAAGGGTGGAGTTACCACTCAGACTAGGAGAATGGTGTGCCTAAAGCCAAGGGAGCAGAGTTGCTGTCCCAGTGGGCTTAGATGGCAGAGCTGAAGCCCCGGGCTAAGGGGCCTCCACTCAGAATCTGGAGAGTGTGGCCAATACCCAGAGTCTAGAGGGCAGGGCCATTGTGTAAATTGCCTCAGAGAACAGAGGATTATTTTCAAAGCCTTGAGGGCTAATGTAATATGTTCTGCTAACTTTCTTGGTGCCTGTTATCCTTTCTTTTCCTCCAGCTTCTCCCATTAGTAATGGAAATGTCTAGTTTGTGCCTGTTCTGCCATTGTACATTTGGAAGCAGATAACTTGTATTCTAGATTTCATAGATGAAGAATTTTTGGATTTTGGACTTGGAGTTAAGGCTTTTGCTATGATATGATGGGGTGAATAAGTTTTGCATGTTGCAAGGATGTCATTTTTGGGGGGCCAAAGGGTGGAATGTCATGGATTGAATTATGTACCCCCCAAAATGTGTGTATCAATTTGGCTGGGCCATGGTTCCTGATATTGTGTGATTTTCCTATATGTTGTAAATCCTGCTTCTGTGATGTTAATGAGGGAGGATGGGCAGCAGTTGTATTAGTGAGGCAGGTCTCAATCTATAAGGATTGTGTCTTGAGGCAATCTCTTGAGATCTAAAGAAAGAAGTGAGCAGAGAGATAGGGGGACCTCGCACCACCAAGAAAGAAGCACCAGGAGCAGAGCAAGTCCTTTAGACCCAGGGTTCCTGTGTGGAGAAACTCCTAGTCCAGGGGAAGATTGACGAGAAAGACCTTCCTCAAGAGCTGAAAGTAAGAGGAAGCCTTCCCCTGGAGCTGACGACCTGAATTTGGACTTCTAGCCTACTAGACTGTAAGAAAATAAATTTCTCTTTGTTAAAGCCATCCACTTGTGGTATTTCTGTTGTAGCAGCGCTAGATGACTAAGACATACCCTTTAACAGTTTAAAAAGTTTTGGTTCTATCTCTATATGCTAAGAGTTTATTTTTCTTTGTAATCATGTATAGATGTTGGGTTTTATCGGATGATTCTTTCATAGAGATGATCATATCCTTTTTTACATTTGTTAATGTGATGAACTGTATTAGTAGATTTTAAAATATTAAACCCTACTTGAATCCTAGAGAGTTAAACCACTTGTACATGATGTATTTTTTTACATATACAATGATGGATTCAATTTGAGAGTATTTTATTTAGGATTTTGCATCTACTTCATAAGTGAAATGAGCCTCTATATCTTTTTGAATTATTATTATTGTTTGGAATCAAGGTTATATTAGCCTTGTAAATAAGTTGTCTTTTTTCCACTTGTTCTCCTCTTTAGAATTTTTTATGTAAGATAATTTGTTTTACAGGTATTTATAAGAAAATAACTGTAAAGTCTTGTGAACATGGTGGAATATTTTTGTTCATAAATTTTATCTATTGAATAAAATTTTTTAATGATTATGTGTTGATTGATTTTGTCTGTCTTTTTTTGAATCTGCTTTTAAAAATTATATTTTTTCTGGGAAATTATCCATTGTAGCTCAGATTTTTAATTTGATGGTTTAAAGTTTCTACAGTATTGTCCTAAAATTAAAAAAAGTACATATTTTATCTATATTTTTACTCTTCAAGTCCTGATATTGCTTACTTTTTCTTTTCATTTCTATTTCATTGATTTCTGCTCTTGTCTATATTATACTCTTTCTTCTCTTATTTTCCCTTTCCGGTCTTATGTGTGTGTTCATTCCTTTGTACTACTTCCAGCTTTTTACTGGCATATTTTGAATAATTAGCATTTAGCATATCTTTTACTTAAATATATGCATGTTAGGTTATGAATTTCCCTCTAAGTACTGCTTTACCAGCATCTTATAAGTTATGAAATATGCTGCTTTCTTTATCATTTAGTTTTAAATATTTTATGTTTTCAGTTTTGATTTTTCTTTTACGTATCGACTATTTAGAAGTATGCTTAAATATTAAAATATATTTTAGTTGTGTTATTAATTTAAATGCAGCACTATGTTAATCATTCAACAACCACACCATATATCTCAGCATTTACTATTGTGACTCTGATTACCAAGTATGAACACTTTCTACAAGTCTTTCCAGTCCTGCCTCTTGTATGTCTCACAGACCCATCCATTTTTTCACTCCCAGGGCCTTTCTTCTGTTTTAGGCACTCATAGTCTCTTACTTGGATTATTAATGTCCTTCTTAATGGTTGACTTACCTCCAGTATCTCTCTTTAAAACTCCACCTATACCCTGGCACCAGACTTCATTTTCCTATTTAAGAAATTAATTGCATAGACCAATGATGATAGTTCTTTACTAAGTATTATTTCTAAGCAAACTGTGTGTTTGAGGTCCAAAAAATAAAATATAATGTAACATTTATATAGATTATAAAGCATAATAAACACCCATGAAATCACCCCCTAGCCTAAGAAGTCAAGCATTATCAGTGAATTGCATCTACTCTTTATTCCTGCCCACCCCAAATTCTCTTACCCCTCCCTATACCCCTTCCATAGATAACTATCCTGATCCTTATGTTTATTATCTCTCTCTTTCTTCAAAAAATGCATGAGTATACATACCTAAGTAATATATTATTTGATTTTTCTTTATTTGAGCTTCACTAAAATGTTATCATGCTTATGTAATCTCCTGGGACTTACCTTTTCACTCAATCTTTTCAAGATTTAAACATGTTGTAGTGCTTAATTCTGTCATAAATTAATTCTATTATTTTCACTGCAGTGTGTGTTAATATACTAATATCTTTTTATCCATTTTCTTTTTAATGAATATTTCAGTTGTTTTCAGTCTTAGTCTGCTTCTCATTCTGAGGGCCTCTGCTCTGTTTTAGGCACTCATGAGCTCTCATTTCAATAGCTTTCTAGTGTTTTTCTGCTTCTAGTGTCTCTCTTGTCTAACCTATATCCTGGAGTCAAAGTTTTTCGATTGTTTTAATTTTAAAACTTTAAAATAAACAAATGTTTCTCTCACACATAATAGTCCAGAGGTAAGTAAGTGAATAAGATTAATATGGCATTTGAGATCCAAGAAGTCTTTTTGGGAATTAGCTCTTTCGATGTTGTTGCTTTGTTATTCCCTGGGGGATGGCAAAAAGTGTGACCAGACTCACCACAGTGCACAAATCCAGGGTTCAAATTGTATATGGCCCCGGGGCAGGGGAGGGAAAGAAGTAGAAGGCAAACAACTCCTTTTATGCAAAAAACAAAGAAGTAGTGCACATTATTTCCACTTAGATTTGATTTGTAGAAATGTAGTCATATGACCATATCTAGCTGCAAAGGAATCTTGGAACAGTGGTCAATGATTGTCACTATTCGTCATTGTTTGAGAGGCTATATGTCCAAGTAATACTCTATTCCTACGTGTGGGGGACAAAGAACTTGATTTGGTCTTTTTTCTATGGTTCCTGAAAATAACCCTTAGAATTTGCCAGTAGTCGAGGTGTCTTTGTTTTTCTAAAACAGCTACACAACACTTAAACATGCTCAGATGAGGTAGAAGCCCAAAGATTACATACAACAAATAACCTCAAGAGGGTAGGGGGAAATGATGGAATCAATCATGCATATTCATTGATTACATTGGCCATGACTATGCATTAAGACCCCAGTCATACATATACATTGAGGCCCCAGTGACTATTATGAAGGACCTCAGACCTTGGAGCTTCCACACTGATGATGCCCCTGGGAGGACCAGCATGTCTCAAGGGACATGAAGCTCCGTGCTGAAAACTCCTTGCAGATCTTGCCTGTCCATTTCTTTGTATAAATACTTCTGTGGTTATATTTAAAAGGTTATTGTGAGTATAGCCTTTTCTGTGTGTCCTGTGAGTTATTCTAGCAAATATCAACCCCACTGGGGCAGTGAGAGCCAGCAGGTCTGGTGTTTGCTGATTTGGCAGGTATTAGACAGAGTCCTAACTTGCAAAAACCCAGCTTTTGTAAAGACCTAAATCTGGGTGGCTAGGGTCAAAGATAGGGAAAATGTCATATGCACAACTCGTGTCAGAGATGGAGAAGTGGGCATCAGCCTTATGTTGGTTATTATTAATGCACAATGGAGGAAGTGGAGAAGAGATTTTGAAAGATATCTAGCACTCTGATCTTCCTGACACCAAAGGCTTTGCTCTTTACCTTTATATACCATATTTTCATGATTTAGAGCACTGAGTAACCTAAGAACTATATGTATTGGTTGGTTGATCTGATGTATTTACAAAAGACTCAACTCAAGCTTCTACACTCATATTGGAGGGTTAGCATAATTCTGCTTGTCCAAAGTAGTATGCTGTTGTGCTCAGACAATGAATTGTTTTGCTTCAGTTTTGCTGTGAGGCTATCAATCAACCGATGGATCTTTTCCCAAATGGAAATAGAAAGGGTAAAATCAGAAAGTGATCTTTCAAGGAGAGGTTGTATTTAACCAAAATTTTCATGGACTCATTTTGAAAAATTCTAGCTAGCTCTGAGGAATCTATTTTCCCCATATTCATAGTGGGAAGGCAGACATAAAGCATGAGGAATTTAAAAAGCAATAAATATATTTTGGGTATTCAGTTTGTAAAAGGAAAGGCAGTGGGTGGGAGGGCATGACAACAAATGTCTGAGAGCTACCATATGAAAGAGGATTTGGATGTGTCTGTGTGACTCTAGAGAGCAGAACTGGGCTTTGTGGGTGGAAGGGAAATGGATGCTGGTACAACCGAAGTATATTAGGTGGGGTAGGTCAACTTGTACAACCCACCCCTAAATTTCAGTAGCTTTATTATAAATAAATTGTTCCTGGGTGGCACAAATGGTTTGTGCTTGATACTAACCTAAAAGTTGGCAGTTTAAATCCATCCAGTGGCACCACAGAAGAAAGGCCTGGAGATCTGCTCCCATAAAGATAACAGCCAAGAAAACCCTATGGAGTAGTTCTACTCTGTAACACGTGGAGTCACCATGAGTTGGAATTGACTCAACAGCAATGGGTATTATAAATAAAAGTTTATTTCTTGCTTAACACGACAGTTCAAAGGGAGTGTCCTTGGCTGTGCCATTGTTACAACTCTCCTTGGACTGAAGGCTCAGGGACCCTTCCTTCTGGTACACTGCTTCCACACTCCCTACACCTGCAGAGTTTCTCCTCTATCCTCTGGTTCAGCAGCAGACACAAGTAGAGGGGAAGCAGAGGAGGATCTCATGCTTAATGAATCAGGTGTGGAAGTGGTATACATCAATTCTAACTGTATTCTATTGGCTAGAACTCATTCATAAGGCCAAACCTAGTTACAAGGAAGGCTGTGAAATGTGGTCTAGCTGTGTGCCCAGGATTTAGTGGAAATCTGTTCTTTCAGTATCTAGCCAATCTCTCTCATGGACTGCCCTTATAATCACCAAACATTGTTTAATTCTTCCCACACATAGAATAGACTCTCCCCTCCTCAAGGAAAACAGTAAAGTCTGACTCATTCATTGCATCCAGCTCAAAATTCAGGGTTTCTGAGCATTGCACAGACCTCTGTGTAAGATCCAGTAGAGGTTCTTGTGGTCTGGAAATTAACTAAAAATACACCTTATATGCCTGTCTTTATCCCGCCAACATCCACATATACCTAATAGGCTATAATGGAGTAGTGAATGGGAAGATTCAGTAGATTATCCTATTTACAAAGGGAAGAGTAGGAGACACAGCAATCACTGGTCTATGAGAATTGTAAAATCATGCTGAAAGGTGGTGGGGGGGGAAGATTATTAATTAGATCTTAATCTGCTTTGAGAGGAACCCCCTTCTCCATTGTTCTCTGTGGCTCCTGAACTCACTTACTAGCAGCTCGGAGGGAGAAAAGACCCTGAGGTGTGTAAAGATTGTTGTTGTCGTTAGGTGCCATCGAGTTGATTCCAACTCATAGCGACTTTATGTATAACAGAATGAAGCATTGCTCCGTACTGCAGCATCCTCACAGTACTTGCTATGTTTGAGCCCATTCTTACAGCCACTATGTCAATCCATGTCACTGAAGATCTTCCTCTGCTTTGCTGACCCTCTACAAAGCATGATGTTCTTCTCCAGAGTCTGGTCTCTTATAACATGCTCAAAGTAGGTGAGACAGAGTCTTGTCATCCTTGCTTCCAAGGAACATTCTGGCTGTACTTCTAAGACAGATTTGCTCATTCTTCTGGCAGTCTTTAGTATATTCAATATTCTTCATCAACACCGTAATTCAAAGGCATCAATTCTTCTTCAGTCCTCCTTATTCATTGTCCAGCTTTCGCAAACATACGAAGTGGTTGAAAACACCGTGGCTTGGGTCAGGTGCACGTTAGCCCCCAAAGTGACATCTTTTTTTTTTTTAACACATTAAAGAAGTCTTTTGCAGCAGATTTACCCAGTGCAATGAGTTGTTTGATTTCTTGACTGCTGCTTCCATGGGCATTCATTGTGGACCAAAGTAAAATGAAATTCTTGACAACTTCAATCTATTCTCCATTTATCATGATGTTTATTGGTCCAGTTTTTAGAATTTTTTTATGTTGAGGTGTAATCCATACTGAAGGCTGTAGTTCTTGATCTTCAGCCTTCATCAGTAAGTGCTTCAAGTCCTCTTCACTTTCCGCATGCAAGATTGTGTCATCTGCATACCGCAGGTTGTTAATGAGTCTTCCTCCAGTCTTGATGCCACTTTCTTCTCCATATAGTCCAGCTTCTCGGATTATTTGCTCAGCGTACAGATTGAATAAGTATGGTGAAAGGATATAGACTTGACACACATCTTTTCTGAATTTAAACTCCTTGTTCTGTTCAAACAACTGCCTCTTGGTCTATAAAGATTCCACATGAACACAATTAAGTGTTCTGGAATTCCCATTCTTAGAATATTATCCATAATTTGTTATGATCCACACAGTCAAATGCCTTTGGGTAGTCAACAAAACACAGGTAATCATCCTTCTGGTATTCTATGTTTTAAGCCAAGATCAATATGACAGCCATGATATCCCTCTTTCTGTGTCCTGTTCTGAATTCAAGTTGAATTTCTTGGCGACATACTGCTGCAATAATTTTTGAATTATTTTACTTCATGTGATATTAATGATACTATTAGATAATTTTCACACTTCATTGGATCACGTTTCTTTGGAATGAACAAGTATACATATCTCTTCCAACTGGTTGGCCAGTTAGCTGTGTTCCAATAGATTTCACAAGGCTGCTAGAGGAGACAAAGTAAAGTATTATAGTATAAAGTATGAAAACCTGGAGTTAAAAAATCGAAAGGGACAAACACACTTGGCATTTATTAAGCTGAAAGAACTGAAGAAAAAATTCAAGCCTTGAATTGCAATATTGAAGGATTCTATGGATCCAATATTGAACAAAGCAGGAAGCATCAAAAGAACATGGAAGGACTACACAGAGTCACTACCAAAAAAGAATTGGTTGTTACCTCCATTTCAGGAGGTTACATATGAGATCAAGAACCAATGATAGGCACTGGCTAGATGCTCTACAAACCCATTTCCTCTTCTTCCTGGGAAGACTACATTCTCCCTGGTTTCCTTGCAATTAGATATGGAATCCAACTAAGTTCTAGCCACTCTAGGCTGAAATGAGGTATCCCACTTCTCAGCCTGGCCTACTGAGACCTCCCACATGTCTCCTCTACTGCGTCCTCCATCCCTCATCTGTCAACTAGATGTAGAGGGTTCAGAGAGATACCAAGAGACGGCAGAGCCCCTAGAAGTAGGTCCCTGAATCTCAGCCTGGAGGAAAGCCACATAGAATAATTACCAGACTAGGACCACACACATAAGACCTGTGCACAAGCGAAAAACAAGCCTCCAGGAATTGACCAAATACCAACTGAGATGCTTCAAAAAACAGAATCAGTGCTGGAAATGCTCATTGGTCTATGTCAAGAAATTCTGGAAGACAGTTACCATAAAGATTATAGCCTAGGAAACCCTATGGAGCAGTTCTACTCTATTATACAGGGTGGCTATGAATCAGAATAGACTCAACAGCACACAACTACAGGGTTATTCCTTGTCCACATCCTAGAGTATCGCTGAATTAACTTTAGTTGTACCATAAGGTCTTTGGTCCTCCCTGGTGATAGAGGGACCTAGGCTTAATCTTCAGTCTTAATTATTTCTGAAAGAGGATCTGGGCAAAGTTGGCAGAGCCCTCAGTCATTTGTCAACCCATGCCTCCACCATACCAAGTGCAAGCATAGGTTCTGCCCAGTGCCTGGCATATAGCCACTATTATCCACTGTCTTTATAAAACCTCTGCCCTCCCACTGTGGGATGATCCTGCGGCAGCCCAGGACTCGCCTCATCTGTAAGTATCCCTAATAAACTCCTTTGCTGACACCCTGGAGTTACCTACCTCTTTCTTCAGTCTCTAGGCACCCTCCATTTTTTTTGGGGGGGTGGGTAAATTTCAAGGTACTGGTCCATGCTTGGACAGTTGAGGAGCCAGCCAGAAGAGGAGGAAATGGTGAATGGGAGTGAGGCATCTGTGGGGAAAATCCTGGGTTGGCCAGTGAGATGGCCCATCCTATTTTAGCTTTCTGTTTACTATTGCAGCTGCGACTATATTGTGCTCGGTTGTCTTGGTGGGGGCAGTTATCAGAGGATTCCAGAGAAGTCCTCTAAATTCTCTTCAAGGCTGCTCAACGTAAGTTATCCTGAAGCTATCCTTTTTCCTCCTTTTTTTTTGCTGTTTTACCTCTTGCTTTGCACTGAGTGTTACAGGGTGTTCTTAGTGCCAAGGATCTGCTTAGCCCCTCAAACTATCCCAGGTCCCATTGTTGGAGGGCTTTGAGCAAAGGCCAGGGGATTGTTCCCTTAGCCCTTGAATCCTCCATCTTTACCAAGCAGGTGAGTGTTTCTAGTTGCTCATCCTATTTGTGAATGCAGCTGCTCAATGAGTCATTTATGGCCACATACATCTGCCACACATCTTTTTCCGCCTGTAACTTTCTGTACAGCTCTTATGTGTACTTCAGCAGCTAGCTGGGATTCGGTGGCCAGCCAAATGGCCCAGAGCAGCTGCCATCCCATTGCCACTACTGCTCTCCTAGCTTCTTTTTCACACTTATGAAGGCTCACATCTGCCCACAACCAGGCTATACTGCTTGGCATTTTCAGGTGTCACCATGCTCACATGGCAGTCCAGTAGAGTAGTACAGTAGATTTGAAAATTCACTGGATTCTGCTCTATTTGCTTTCAGTCAGTTCCACGTGCCAATAACTATCTAAATTTCTTTCTCAAGCACAATTCTCAACCTTGATCTGTTTCTTTGCTTCCTCATCAAGCTTGTGTGATCTCTTGAAGCTAACTGAGATAATAGGCTTGAGTCAGAAGGCCACCACTCTTAATCTCATCTTTGCTGACAGGCCGGTTTTTTCCTGAGCTCATCGTTTTCTTGTAATATTTGCAAATTCAGCCAATAGTGGCCAATACACACTAACATGTTCTTTCCTTCCAACCATTATTCCCAGAGCTATAGGCTCAGTATTCATTTGGTGGCCTACAGTCCAAGTTATTTTTATCAAATATTCTGCCATCTCAAAATACTGTTCCCAGGTTTCAATACCAGTTTCCTTGCTACCTATCATCACACTGCTTAGCCAGTGTCATATGTTTTAGTTTTTCTGAGATGGGAACACTCTATTTTAAGGCACAAGTCCTGTGTGAGTCAAGGCATGATACTTGGTCTAAGAACCAACAACCCCCAAATTTCTGTCACTTAACGCAATGAAATTTATTTCTTGCTTGTGCACTGGTCTTATGTGTGTGGTCCTAGTCTAGTAATTATTCCATGTGGCTTTCCTCCAGGCTGAGATTCAGGGACCTACTTCTAGGGGCTCTGCCATCTCTTGGTATCTCTCTGAACCCTCTACATCTAGTTGACAAATGAGGGATGGAGGACGCAGCAGAGGAGACATGTGGGAGGTCTCAGTAGGCCAGGCTGAGAAGTGGGATACCTCATTTCAGCCTAGAGTGGCTAGAACTTAGTTGGATTCCATATCTAATTGCAAGGAAACCAGGGAGAATGTAGTCTTCCCAGGAAGAAGAGGAAATGGGTTTGTAGAGCATCTAGCCAGTGCCTACCAAATTAAGGATGACTTTTTTTTTCATTTTTATACTTCAGATGAAAGTTTACAGAACAAACGCTTCTCATTAAACAATTTGTATACATATTATTTTGTGGCATTGGTTACCAACCCCATGACACGTCAACACTCTCCCTTCTCGACCTTGGGTTCCCTATTACCAGCTTTCCTGTCCCCTCCTGCCTTCTAGTCCTTGGCCCTGGGCTGATGTGCCCCTTTAATCTCTTGTTTTATGGGCCTGTCTAATCTTTGGCTGAAGGGTGAACCTCAGGAGTGACTTCATTACTGAGCTAAAAGCGTGCCCAGGGGCCATACTCTCAGGGCTTCTGCAGCCTCTGTCAGGCCAGTGAGCTTGGTCTATTTTTGTGACTTATAAATTTGTCCTACATTTTTCTCCAGTTCTGTCCCGGATGCCCTATTGTGACTCCTGTCAGAGCAGTTGTTGGTAGTAGCCGGCTCCACCTAGTTGTGCTGGACTCAGTCTGCTGGAGGCTGTAGTAGTTGTGGTCCATTAGGCCTTTGGACTAATCTTTTCCTTGTGTCTTTGGTTTTCTTCATTCTCCCTTGCTCCTGATGAGTGAAGGATGATTTCTATAACAATTAAAAGGAGCCCTGGGAGCACAGTGGTTAAGCATTCTGCTGTTAACTGAGAGGTTGGCAGTTCAAACCCATCAGAGACTCTTCGGAAGAAAGATGTGGCAGTCTGCTTCCATAAAGATTACAGCCTGGGAAACCCTATGGGGCCATTCTACTTTGTCCTATAAGGTCACTATGAGTCAGAATTGACTCAACAGCAACAGGTCTGTAACAATTATAGCTATCTGAAAATGAGAGCACTCTGTCACTGAAAGTTCTCAGAGGCCAGACAATTGCCCATCTGAGAAAAAACAGAGGCGATTCTGTATTGGGTAGAAAGTTGAACTAAGTTCAACTAAGGCCTCTTCCAGCTTTTGGATTCATTATTAGAGAAGACTAAAACCAATTATTAACCACATCAAGAAAGAATAATCCACATGTTCATAAATCTAGGTCCTGTCAGCCCCTCTATTCTTAAGACCAATTGGTTGTCTCAGGATGGCTTTCACTGGGATTAAAGGTGCTAACAAATGCTTGGTGAGCCTGGCTAGATTTGTGATTTTTAAACATACTTGAGGAAATGTGAGTACCCTTTTATTTATTATTATATATAATCAAGGCCAAAATATTTACTTAAGTGAGTAACTGCCTCTGGGAATGAAAATATAAACAGAAACACAAGTGAATAAATGTGCTAATTGCCTTCTTTTGCTGAATCCTTGGCCACAGTATTAATGTCACCCCTTACGAGTGGGACCGGCCTTAGCATAGCAGTCTGCATATTCATCTGTAATTATGAAGTGTCAGCTATTCTCACAAATAGACAATTCTCCTTCAATACCCCAAAGTTTCAAGGAGCTCCTTTTTTTAAATAGAGGCTTTATTATTACGGTCCTCACCCTTAATTCTATTTAGTAGAACTCCTTTGTCATGTGAAAAGTTGGTCATTAAACAACTCAATCCAAAAATGGGCAAAGGATCTGAATAGACATTTCACCAAAGAGGATATACAAATGACCAATAAGCACATGAAATGGTGCTCAATGGCATTAGACATTAAAAAAAAAAAAAAAAAATTGGTGCAAATCAAAACCACAGTGAGATACCACTTCACTCCCACTAGGATGGCTAAGATTAAAACAAAGACAAATGTTGGTGAGAATGCAGACAAATCAAAACCTTCATTCATTGCTAGTGGGAATGCAAAATGATACAGCTGCTGTGGAAAACAAGTGGTTACTCAAAAAATTAAACATAGAGCTATCATACCCAGATACCCAGTGGAGTTGAGTCGATTCTGACTCATTGCGACCCTATAGGACAGAGTAGAACTGTCCCATAGAGTTTCCAAGGAGCACCTGGAGGATTTGAACGACTAACCCTTTGGTTAGCAGCCGTAGCACTTGACCACTACACCACCAGAGTTTCCAGGGCTGCCATGCGACTCAGCAATTCCACTTTTAGGTATGTACCCAAGAGACTTGAAAGCAGCAATATGAACAGACCCATGTACATCAATGTTTAACATTCACAATTGCCAGGCAAACAAAATGTGGTACATATATAATGTCTTAGTTATTTAGTGCTGATAGAAATATAACAAGTGGATGGCTTTAACAAACGGAGATTTATTCTTTCACAGTCTAGGAAGTTAGAAATCCAAATTCAGAGCGCCAGCTCCAGGGGAAGGCTTTCTCTCTCTGTCAGCTCTGGGGAAGGTCCTTGTCATCAATCTTCCCTGGTCTAGGAGCTTCTCAGCACAGGGACCCCAGGTCCAAAGGATGAGCTATTCTCCTGGTTCTTGTTTCTTGGTGGTATGAAGTCCCCATGTCTCTCTGTTCACTTTTCTCTTTTATATCTCAAAAGAGATTGGTTTAAGACACAGTCTAATCTTGTAGATGGAGTCCTGCCTCATTAACATAACTGCCACTAATCCCACCTCATTAATAGCATAGAGGTAGGAGTTACAACACATAGGAAAATCACATCAGATCACAACCTGATGGACAATCACACAATACCGGGAATCATGGCCTAGCCAAGTTAACACATATTTTTTTTGGATTCGATTCGTTCAATCCATGACACATACTATGGAATACTACACAAACAGAAAGAGAAATGAAGTCCTGAGACATGCTACAACATGGATGAACCTTGAAGACATTATGTTGAGTGAATAAGTCAATCACAAAAGAACAAATACTTTATGATCTCACTTATATAAAATGATAAGAATAGGCAAATATATAGAGACCAAAGATTATTAGTGGATACCAGGAGTGGAAAGAAGGGGGAGAAGGGGAGGCATTATTTGGGAAGCAGTGAGTTTCTGTTTCTGGTGATGATAAATTAGAATATTGAATTAAGATTAATGTAATTGATATTACTGTACACCTGAAAAATGTTGAATTGGCAAATACTATGTTATATATAAACCAAACCCAGTGCTGTGGAGTCAATTCGGACTCATAGCGACCCTATAGGACAGAGTAGAACTGCCCCATAAAGTTTCTAAGGAGCACCAGGTGGGTTTGAACTGCTGACCCTTTGGTTAGCAGCCATAGCACTTAACCACTACGCCACCAGGGCTTCCATATGTTATATATATATTTACAGAAAAAAAAAAAAAGAGCAGTTGCCGATGCTGCTTATGTACAACCAAACACCTCACTGGATTTGTTTTCTTTGATTGGAGGTTTAGAGTCATGCTTTCACGGGACATCCGAGTCAATTGGCCTAATATTGTTTTTCATTGCTCTGTTCAACCGCCTAGTTCTTTGTGTAGTGTTTGGGGTCTTAAAAGCTTGTAAGTGGCCATCCAAGCTACAACAATTGATCCTCATTCACCTGGAGTAGCAGAGGGAGAAGAGTTAGGAATCAGAGGAGAAAATAGCATGCATGTCTGGTTGCCTCCATGATTTACTGCCTCCTATTTTTTTTTTTTTATGCATGAGACCAGAAGTATTTGATGGTGCCCAACTACTATTACTAAACACTTTCATCAAAAATTCTATAGAAGAATCTTGATCAAAAGGGAGGAAATGTGGCACAGAATTTCAAATTCTCAATGGAATGCAGACTTTCTGGACCCACTGATGTTGGATAAACCCCTGAAACTATTGTCCTGAGATAATCTTTAAACTGTAGACCTCAAATCAAAACTATTTCCTGAAGTCTTCTTAAAACCAAGTAGTTTAGCTTAATTAGTAAAGAATGTCTGCCTTGAGCATTGTGCTCTTTTAAAGAGCTATCTAGTTGTGATCAAATTGGTAACAGCAACTCAAAAGATTGGACAAGAAGCTTGGGGGCAGTGAGTTTATGTTAATGGCGGTGGAATAATTTGGAAAAAGGTAGCAAGAATGGTTGCACAACTTGAAGAATGCATTCAATGCCACTGAATTGTACATGTAGAAATAGTCGAAGTGGCGTATCTTTTGCTGTGTATATGTTCATAAAAAATAGAATAGATTAAATTAAACAGAAAAAGTAAACATAGAGCTTCCATATGACCTAGCAATTCCACTCTTGGGTCTATACCCAAGAGACTTGAAAGAAGCAATGTGAACAATCTCATGTATGCCAATGTTCATTGCAGCACTATTCACAATAGCCAAAAGGTGAAAATAATCCAAATAAATGCCCATCAATAGATGAATGGATAAACAAAATGTGGCACAAACATACAATGAAATATTAACCAGCCATAAAGAGAAATGAAGACCTGATGTACGCCACGACATGGATAGACCTTGAAAATATGCTGAGTGAAGTAAGTCAGTCACAAAAGAACAAATTTTGTATAATCTCACTAATACGAAGTACATACAATAGGTAAATATACAAACATCAGAGTTTAATAGTGGTTACCAGGGGCAGGAGGGACCTGTGATGGGGAGAATTATTATTTAGGGAGCACTGTATTTTTGTTTATTGGGATGGAAAATTTGGCAAAGAACATGGGTGATGGTTGTACAACATGATTGACGTAATTCATCTGACTGGATCGTATGTGAAAAATGTTGAATTGGCAAACGTGGTGCTATCTGTATTTTTACAACAATAAAGGAAGAGTAAAAAAAAAAAAAAGTCATTATGCACTTAGTAAGCCATTAAGACCATAGCCTTCAGAATGGATTACACCTCAACATAAAGAGAACAAAATTCTCACAACTGGACCAATAAGCAACATCATGACAAATGGAGAAGACTGAAGTTGTCAAGGATTCCATTTTACTTGGATCCGCAGTCAACGCCCATGGAAGCAGCAGTCAGGAAATTAAATGACACATTGCATTGGGCAAATCTGCTGCAAAAGATCTCTTTACAGCTATAAAAAGCAAAGATATCACTCTGAGGATTAAGGTGCACCTGACCCAAGCCATGGCATTTTCAATCACCTCATATGCTTGTGAAAGCTGCACAATGAATAAGGAAGACTGAAGAAGAATTGATGCCTTTGAATTATGGTGTTAGTGAAGAATATTGAATATACCATGGATTGCCAGCAGAACAAACAAATCTGTCTTCCAAGAAGTACAGACACAATGCTCCTTAGAAGCAAGGACAGTGAGACTTCATCTCACATACTTTAGACATGTTATCAAGAGGGACCAGTCCCTGGAGAAGGACGTCATTCTTGGTAAAGTAGAGGGTTAGCAAAAAAGAGGATGACACTCAATGAGATGGATTGACACAGTGGCTGCAACAATGGGCTCAAACATAGCAAAGATTGTGAGAATGGTGCAGGACCGGGCAGTGTTTCATTCTGGTGTACATAGGGTTGTTATGAGTCAGAACCAACTTGACAGCATCTAGCAACAACAACAACAGGCCATTAAGAGGACAAGAAAATACTGCAAAAGGAGAAAGTTCAAAGACGAAATGGAAGTAGTCACTATTGTTTTTTATAGTGTTTTACACTATATACATGTGCATGTATAGTTGTTTTTAGCTGCTGTCTAGTTGGCTCCTGACTCACGACATCCCCATGCACAATGGAACAAGATGCTACCTCATCCTATGCCATCCCCATGATTGTTTGAGGATCAATCTCTTGTGATCCACAGGGTTTTCACTGGCCAATTTTTGGAAGTAGATCACCAGGATTTTCTTCCTAGTCCTTCTTAGTCTGGAAGCTCCACGGAAACCTGTTTAGCATCATAGCATCACACAGTCCACCACTGAAAGATGAGTGGCGGCTGTGTATGAGGTGCATTGTCCAGGAATTAATCCTGGATCTCTCACATGGAAGGCAAGAATTCTGCCACATTCGTTCTTTCAGTCACTCAACAGATGTTTATTGAACATCTGTAACATCAGTAAGATGTAATTCTTCTTTTAAGGAGTTGATCCTGACTCATGGGGACCCTATATGACAGTGTAGAACTGCTCGTAGGATTTCCTAGGCTGTAATCTTCACAGGAGCAGGCTACCAGGTGGTGGGTCTGAACCACCAACCTTTTGGTTAGCACCTGAATGCTTAACCATTGCATCACCAGGGTTCCTTCTTAGTCTGGTAGGGGGATATAGACGTGCAAATGAAAATGTGTTAGAAACATCTACAAAGTACAGTAGGATACAAAGGACTTGGTGATTAATTCCAAATGGGATTGGGAAAGTGGGATCAGAATAGTTTCACAGAAACAGTAATAGTTGAGCTGAGTCACTTACCTAATTCTGACAGTATCTTTGTGAGGCCGATACTATTCCTATTATTCCGATGAAGAAACTGAGGCTTGGTGAAGTCACATGACTTGTTCAAGCAGAGCTGGGTGTTGAACCCAGCGCCCTGCTCTTTCTGCTCTGCTACACATATACAAACTATACATAAGTTGGTAAATTATAGATACACAGCAGAACTTCAGTGTCCAGTTTTGGAGCTTAATTGATCATGTTCATCTCTGTCTTTAGTTCTCTCCTCATTTAGGTTGCTTAAGTTTTTTTCCTGGGACAAGCCTAATTAAGTTCTCTTTTGAGGAGGTGAGGTTCTTTTTGGCTGATAGTGCTCACCTAGGCTGCCTTCATCACCACACTGGCTGGTAGTGCTCACCCAGGCTGCCCTCACCACCATGCTGGCTGGTAGTGCTCAGCCAGGCTGCCCTCACCACCATGCTGGCTGCTAGTGCTCACCTAGGCTGCCTTCAGCACCACACGGCTGGTGGTGCTGGTGGTGCTCACTTAGCCTGCCCTCACCACCATGCTGGCTGGTAGTGCTCACTTAGGCTGCCCTCAGCACCACACTGCTGGTAGTGCTCACTTAGGCTGCCCTTACCACCATGCTGTCTCCCTCTCCTTCCCTCCCCTGGGCTTCCATTCACAGAACTCAGCTGGGCTTCCACTATCTCAGTAAAGTTCTCTCCCTTGGTCCCTGTTCCTGCAGAGCCCTCTCCCGCTCTGACCTTTCCTAGCACTGATTGAAGCTGATTTAAATTGCATTTCATTTGAGGATTCTTACCCTGTGCCCCCACTCCTCCCAGCTGAGGGTAATATGGGTTTGCCCACTCCCTGGTACCTGAACCGAGGCTGAGCACAGGCACAGGGCTGCACAAAGTAAGGCTTACGGGGTGATGGTTTCATCCTGGAGATTTAAAGACCAATGATTCTTATTTTGATGTTTTATAATATCCTTACTGAGCAAAGTATAAAGTTGGCACCCTACATTGAGTCCCTCAGTTACGTGTGTGTGCGCGTACATGTGTAAATCTTACAAGTTTGTAAAATCCAAAAGTCTGGGATCCATAGCTCTAGAGGAGTGGTTCCTAACTCTACTGGATATAAGAATTGTTTGGAGAAAAAAAAAAAAAGCCAAACCCACTGCCATTAAGTCAATTCCGACTCATAGCTACCATATAGGACAGAGTAGAGCTGCCCCATAGGGTTTCCAAGGAACACCTGGTGGATTCGAACTGCTGACCTTTTGGTTAGCAACCATAGCTCTTAACGCTATGCTACCAGGGTTTCCAGAATCATTCCAGGCAATTAAAAAAAAAAACCAGTTTTCTGGGCCTCATTCCAGAATTAAGGAACTGGGAAATGAGAGCTGAGAGAGTCTGTGTTTCTAAAAAAACTCCTGCAGATTATTTTGATGTTGGGTGGCATTTAAATTCTGCCTCAAGTCACTGGGAGGGTTTGGGCAGCTGATGAAGTGGGGAGTATTGGCAGGAAGAGGCCTGCAGAGCAAAGAAATTCTGAGCAAAGCTGTGGAAGCGGGAGAAGCAAGCTTTAGGGAAGGCAAGTGGTCCCATTTGGCTGGAATAAATACTGCATAAAAGAGTAGTGGGGTGCAGGTTGGAAAGGTAGACGGTGGCTAAACTGTGACAAATGTGAGCCTTATTCTGAGAATGGTAGAACCTCCAGGGAAAAATGGGGGCAAGAAAAGGAGAATTCGTGGAACCCTAATATGCTACAATCATTGTCTTTGGGCAGAACAATGTCCCACTTAAATATGTATTATTTCAAATGGGTGTAGATGCTGCTTGGATTAATAAAACGCAAATTAATATAAAAGTATCCTGAGTCACAAGTAGCTTTTGGTTATTTTTAGTGGATGCTAAGAGTACAGTTCCTATCATGTGGGAGGCTATGAATTTTTGGACAGAAGGGCTTAGAGGCACTCCTGGGAGCAGTGGGTGGTTGAGTAGCAGAGTAACTACGCTTAGGATGGACGATGCTTGGGTTGGACGGGAAAGGGAGCTGTCAAAGGTGCCAACACTAGTGAGGAGGCCGTTATACAGCTCCAGGATGAGCCAGGAGGACCTGGATGGAGGTGAACGGCAGTGTGTTTGGTGTCAGCACTGTATTTTGTGGCCTGGCTCTGAGAGAGCTGCTCCCTGCTCTCCTTTGTCACATGTCTGTCCTTTACAGACTTGTCTAAGCCCCCTGCCCCTGTGGCTGGTGCTGCGCCTTCTTCTGTTCTTTGTAGGGAGTCCTGGTGGAGCAGCTGGTAAGAAGGTATTTGATGAATGTGTCTTGCTAATGATAATCTTCCCACATAGCCATCCTGCCTTAAAAAGATTCTCCTGAATCCAGGGTTCTATTTTTCTGGATCGAACTCTAGTCTTGAATGAACGCTGGGAGAAAAATCAGCCAAAGAAAAGCCTGCTGATAACTCAGAGGATCGGAATTAAAAGGTGCTAATCCTTTTTTTTTTTTTTAATCCTTTAATCCCAGGTGATAGTGCTTCTGCTGAAACTCTGGCGTCCACACAACCAGACAGAAGAGACTTGGCTACAGTCCCCAGGCACCTGATCCCCAGAAGGGGCAGGGAACATTAGCTGTTCCAAAAATGGGCCGATGGGCTGGCTACCGGTATCAGGTGGGGCTGGACACTGTAATTTTAGCCACAGCCTGTCTGTCTCTTCTGGGAGCCACTGGTGTGATCAAGATGCAGGGGATCCTAATCCAACCTTAACACAGAGGCAGCCTGACATCGTCAGGGCTCTTCTCCCGAGAAATTTGCTTTATAAATAGAGGAACCAGCACACAGGCTCACAGCGAGGACCACTAAGGTGTATTGCATGGTGACAGAGGGGTGGAATTTCCAGGAGGGAGGAGCAGTATTCTTTGCGCCTGTCTCAGGCTAAACTGGCTTCTTGCTGTATCACCTGCACTTTCATTGAAGTGGAGGATAGTAGTATATAAAAAAAATTTAAAAAAAAAATTTTTTTTTATATACTACTATCCCTAAATTGAGGTTTCTGCTGCTCCCCAAAATTCAGAATTTGTATATCTGTGTGTATATGTACACAAGTGCATTAAGTAATAAATGTGCACTGTGGGTAACTGGTTATAAGTGAGTATAAATTACTATATACAGTAGTAGACATTCATTATTTCAAGTCATCCTAAAACCTTGAACCCCTCCTTACATTTTGGGAACTTCCTGTATTATGAATCCTCTCTTGCTAAGGGCGAACCCAGAACATTCACTGCTGCAGACCTCACAGAGAGCTAGAGCACCTCAGTCCTCAAAGTCTCTGCAGGGGAGACGCTGTCTCCCTTCCTCAGTGATGCTGTTCCTGCTTGATTAGATACCTGGTAGGAGCTTGCTCCAGGAGGTGACCTTAGAGGGGGAGGTCAGTCTTCTCCTCACACACTGTGCTTACCACCACGCATTGCCTTCAGATCTGTAACTAAAGTCAGATTCCAGGATACTCCAGTGGGGTCATTAAAAATTTAGTCCAGGGAAGTGAAAGTTTACATGGCAAAAGAATGATAAGATTGTGCTAATTTACATAGTAACACACACACACAAAAACTGGGTAATACACATGCTACTGGACGTTAAGAGGCTGGGTGAGGGTGGACCATCGAAACAGAATTTTAGATTGGGTCAAATTCATTAATATAGGTTCACCTAGTAGAGCTGTTGGAAAACTTGGTGGCATAGGAGTTAAGTGCTATGGCTGCTAACCAAAGGGTCGGCAGTTCAAATCTGCCAGGTGCTCCTTGGAAACTCTACGGGGCAGTTCTACTCTGTCCTATAGGGTCACTATGAGTCAGAATTGACTTGACAGCACTGGGTTTAGTGGAGCTATTGGATTCAATGTGCTAGCTCAAATAATTGCATTGTACTAATGATTTTTCATCTGGTTGACTAAAACTTACTCTCAAAAAAGATCTACGCCAAATAAAAGTCGAGATGTTAGGCATTCCTAGGAAAAATGGAGATAGGGAAGAAATCCCAGAACTTAGGAAAAAAGGAATGCTGGAGTGGATTTGTCATGAGTGATCCACTCACACAATCCTGAGCTATGTCCCTGAGAGAGACCAGGAGACACACCATGATGCAGCATCCTCCAAAGCCTATATATATGTGTGTGTGTGTGTGTGTGTGTGTGTGTGTGTTTACATTAGTGAAGGGAGCACTCATGGATTGTTTTTGGGTTGTAGTAGCTATTTTCTGTAGGTTGGGATGCACGTGGAAGATGCTACCATTGAAATCATCTCTCTGATTAAATGAAGATGATGGGGTACTATGGTAGAAGAGGCCCAAGTTGCAGAAGTTAATCAACTGAGGCAAGATTGCCATTCATGTCAGTCAAGGCTCAATGCATATAACAAGGGTTTTGGCTTCTTTCCAAGACAGAATAGCAGGAACAAGATTTAACCCCCTACCTGAAATATCTAAAAAACAAGACAAAATATAAGAAACAATGGTTTAACTACCTTTCTATTAGGAGGAGCTCTGGTGGTGCAGTGGTTAAGACTCAATGGCAGTGGGTTCGGTTTGGTTTCTGAGGTCCAGAAGCATAAACAGTGGCTGGTATACCATTAACCCAATGGTAATGAAAGAGTTAGTGAATGTATGTGACAAAAAAAAAAAAACACATAAAAGACTTAGAGTGGACAATGTTTAGTGCTCACACAGGGCTGAGAATAGTTCCTGTTATCATCTGCTAGAGTGGAAAACTTCATAATTCCCTCAAGAATGAAGTTCTTCCACCACTCGAAGAAGCCCAACCAGCTGAAGTGCTGGCCAGGTATGAATGAGGAAGCTTAGAGTGTGAAGTGAAAGGAGAAAGTTGTAAAAGCTAACCATGGCCTTATAATAAAGGAGACATACGTATGTATCTTTCTGGGTTATGTACATATTAGTATTTCTTAGTACATATTAGTGTATCTTACCTAATTTCCTGGTTCTCCCTCATTCTACCTTCCCCCCCTACATTTTGTGTAGGGTATATTTTTTTTGGGGGGGATAACTGTACAGAATATCAAGGCAGGGTTGTATCTGAACCATAAAAGATATATGATCATCACCCAGAGATGAACTCTGGTGGCTGCAATACTAGATGACCCTCTACTTTACCAAGCATGATGTCCTTCTCCAGGGACTGGTCCCTCCTGATAACATGTCCAAAGTGTGTGAGACGAAGTCTCGTCATCCTTACTTCTAAGGAGCATTCTGGCTGTACTTCCTCCAAGACAGAACTGTGCACATATGAAAAAAGTTTTTATGATATGTTTATTTGAAAAATTAACTTTAAAAAAAAGAGGAGCAAAGTGGAAGACAAACTACTGATTTCAAGACTTACTATAAAGTCAGAATAATCAAGACTCTGTACTACTGGCATAAGGGTAAGAAAATAGATCAATAAAACAGTACAGAGAGCTTCAATAGAGATCCACACTTGTATGGTTACTTGATTTTCAAAACAGGTGCCAAAGCAACCCAATGGTGAAAGGAAAGTGTTTTCAACAAATGATGCTAGAACAACTGGATATCTATCTGTGTGGAAAACAACAAACAGTGGCTCCTATGGCATATCCTATAAAAAAAATTTTTTTTTATACGATGGTTAATTCAAAATGAAACATATACCTAGACATAAAAGCTAAAACTATAAAGCTTATAGAAGAAAATGTAAGAGAATATCTGTGACCAAAAGATAGATATAGGTTTCTTAACCAAGACTCAGAAAAGAATAAACATAAAAGAGAAATTTAATATATTAGACTTTATCAAAATGAAAAACTTTACCAAAGGCACCATTTGGAAAATGCAGAAGCAAGTCCAGACCAGGAAAAGGATTTGCAAGACATATGCATCTGAGAAGGAATTGGATCTGGACTTTTTCTTTGATGGGGGAAGGTCTTACAGAGCTTCAGGAGGCTTGCTCTGAATGTATTTTCCCCCTATAAGCCTAATTTATGTATATGGTCTGAACAATTGTGTTAAATGTCTCCCGAACCAAGAACATACTCTGAAAGTTTCTTATTGCCTAATCCCTGCTGTGTGTTTGTTTTCCTCTTTTTTTCTTCCTTACTGTGGAGACCAAAAAACTCTAATTCCAATGAAGGACCTGCTTAAAATATGCACCTGTTGGTTTGTGTTCTATCATTGCTTGTGCTTGCAAACTACAAGATCCCCCGTAGCTAGTATATTTTAAACGGATAGAATTTTCCAAAGGATATTACGTAGCTCAGTCTCCAGGAAAGACAGAGAAGCAGATTCTAAGGCCGTGCAGCAATCACACTCAAGAGCTTCTCTAGCAAAAACATCTCTACCAATGCTGCTTGACACCTTTAATGCTTGGAAAAACATGCCAGAAATCCTACTACTGCCACCTCTGAAGAACCAGCCACCTTCACCAAGCATGCTTGCTAGAACACCATTCCCCCATCATGTGTCCATCTCCTCATGTAGCTCACTTCTGAATTCAAGTGGAGGATCAGCAAAAGAGAGGAAGACCCTCAGTGAGATGAATCCACACAGTGGCTGCAACAGTGAGCTCAAGCATAGTGAATATTGTGAGAATGGTGCTTTGTTATGGCTTTATTAGAGATCTTCTGTTTCCTCTTGAGTCAATATAGCAAGTTTATGTGTTTCTGGAAACTTGTTCTTTTCCTCTAAGTAATCTAATTTGTTGGCATATAACTTTCAAAGTATTCTCTTATAATCTATTTTGTTTCTATAGGGCCAGTTGTAATGTCCCCACTTTCATTTTTCATCTTAGATAATTACGTTTTCTCCTTGTCAGTCTAGCTAAAGGTTTATAAGATTTCATTGAACTTTTCAAAAACAAACTTCTTGTTTCATTGATTTAAAAAGATTTTTTTTTTTCCTGTCCCTTATGTCATTTATCTCTGCTCTGATCTTTGTTATCTCCTTCCTTCTCATTGGTTTGGGTTTGGTTTGCTCTTCATTTTCTAGTTTCTTAAGTTTTTCAGTTAGGTTTTTTTTTTTTAAATATAAATAATATTTGATTGTGTTTTTGGTGAAGGTTTACACAGCAATTTAAGTTTCCATTCAACACTTTTTACACAAGCTGTTCAGTGACATTGGATAAGTTCTTCACAATGTGTGAACATTCTCAATATTTCTGTTCTGGTTGTTCTGTTTTCGTTAATCTAGTTTCCCTGCCCCCTTACATTCTCATCTTTGTTTTAAAGTAATTGTCGACTGGTGTCATATAGGTGATTTTTTTTTTTTAAAAAAAGAGTATAATACTTACAAGTGATATTCATTATTTTTTGAGCTAATTTGTTATGTAGCTACATGGTGACCTCATGAGTTAGTTTTGGTTCAAGATTTGAAGAATATCTCAGGGCAATAGTCTCGGGGAGTCTTCCAGTCTCAACCAGCCCAGTAGGTCTGTTTTGTTGGTTTGTTTTTTTAGGAATTTGGTATATTCTGTTACACATTTTTATTCCATTCTATCTAGACCCATTTATTGCAACCCTTGTTAGAACTATCAGCAGTGGTAGCTGGGCACCATCTAGTTCTTCTAGTCTCAGGGTGGATGAGGTTGTCATTCATGTAGACTATTTGTTCTGTAGACTAGTTTCTTCTTTGAGTCTTTGGTTTCCGTCTTTCTCTTTTGTTCTGGATGAGTAGAGACCAATAGTTTATCTTAGATGGCTGCTTGAAAGCTTTTAAGACCCCAGACGCTACTCACCAAGCCAGAATGTAGAACATAACTTTATGAACTGTATTATGGCAATTGACTGAGATGTCCCATAAGAATCTGGTCCTAATCCTTCAAACCCAGAAATCTAATCCTGCAAGATATTTGGTTATGTCTAAGAAGTATCGGTAACTGTGACCCTATCTGCTTTATTATATATAGGTGCATACAGTCACATAGATGCATATGCATATACATATGCATACATCTATCTATATATATATGCACACACACACAGATACATACCTAAACACATATATGCCTACGTTTGCATATTTTTTGTTTGTTTTTACTGTTGTTTCAAAATTATATAACCCTGAAAAACCAAGCCCACTGCCACCGAGTCAATTCCAGTTCATCGTGACTCCACAGGGTTTCCAAGCCTGTAAATCTATGGAAGCAGACTGCCACATCTTTCTCCCTAGGAGCTTCTGGTGGCTTTGAACCACTGATCTTCTGGTTAGCAGTTGATCACTTTACCCAATGTGCCACCAGGGCTGCTTCAAAATTATATATGTCATAATAATTACCAACAGGTGCTTTTTTCTTGTGTACTTTTTAGTGACATCATTTACCTTCGTCAAGCTGTGTACACTCCACCCTCATTTGGTGTTACCTTTCCCTTTTTTCCCATCACCAAAGTAATAAGAATCTACTATCTAGAGAGTGAATCCCCTTCTTCCCCTCGTCCCTGGTAATCACTAATGAAACCCTGGTGGCGTAGTGGTTAAGAGCTATGGCTGCTAACCAAAAGACTGGCAGTTTGAATCAACCAGGTGCTCCTTGGAAACCCTATGGGGCAGTTCTACTCTGCCCTACAGGGTTGCTATGAGTCGGAATCGATTTGACGGCAAAGGGTTTGGTTCTGGTTTTTTAAAGAACATTAGTTTCTGAATATTGTTCATAAAAATCAGAGCATACAATATTTGCTTTTTTGTGATTGATTTATTTTGCTCAACATAATGCCTTCCATATTCATCCATGTTCCAAGATGTTTGGGGAACTCATGTTTTTTATGGGCTGGTAGTATTCCATTGTATGTATGTACCACAGTTTACTTATCCATTTGTCCATTGCTGGGCACTTAGGTTGTTTCCATCTTTTTGCTGTTGTGAATAGTGTAATGAATATAGGTGTGCACATGTCTGTTTTTGCCACTTCTTTTAGATCCCAAGACTAGGAGTGGAATTGCTGAGTCTTATTGCAGCTCTACCTCTAGTTTTTTGAGGAATCATCAAACTGTTTTCTATAACAGCTATACCATTTTTCATTCCCACCAGCAAAGGATGAGGGTTTCCATTTATCCATACGCCCCCAACGCTTGTTATTTTAAGTTTTTTTTTTTTTTTTTTTTTTAAATCTTGGCCATTCTACACAAACAAAAAAAACCAAACCATTGCCGTTGAGTTGATTCTGACTCACAGCTACCCTATTTGACAGAGTAGAGCTGCCCCATACGGTTTTCAAGAAGCTTTGGATTTGAACTGCCGAACTTTTGGTTAGCAGCTATAGCTCTTAACCAGGGTTTTTGTTGCCATCCTAGTGGGAGTGAAATGCTATCTCATTGTGGATTTGATATGCATTTCTCTGAGGCTAATGATGTTGAGCATTTTTCATGTGTCTGTTGGTCATTTAATATCTCCTTTGGTGAAGTGTCTCTTCATGTCCTTTGCCAGTTTGTTTTTGTTTTTTAATTTCTCTTCAGGTGAAAGCTTACAGCACAAATTAGTTTCTCATTCAAACATTTATACACAAATTGTTTTGTGATATTGGTTGTAATCCCTGCATTGTGTCAGCACTCTCTCCCTTTCCTTTTCCACCCTGGGTTTCCCGTATCCTTTCGTCCAGTTTTCCTGTCCTTTCTTGCCTTTTTGTCTTTGTTTTTGGGCAGGTGTTGCCCATTCCACCTCATATACTTGAACGAACTAAGAAGCACACTTCTCACACGACTTATGCTTGTTTTATAGGCCTGTCTAATCTTCGGTTGAAAGATGGACTTCGGGAGTAATTTCAGTTCTGAGTTAGCGGGGTACCCAGGGGCCACAGTCTGGTGAAATCTTCCAGTCTCTGAATTTGAATTTTATTCTACGTTCTTCTCCTGCTCTGTACAAGACCACCTATTGTGATCCCTGTCAGAGTGGTCAGTGGTGGTAACCAGGTACCATCTAGTTCTGGGCTCAGGCTGGTGGAGGCTGTGGTTCATGTGGTCCAGGAGACTATTGGACAAATATTCTCTTTGTGTCTTTGGTTTTCTTCAATTTCCTTTGCTCTGGACAGGATAGGACTAATAGATATATCTTAGATGGTTTCTTGCAAGCTTTGAAGACTCCAGATACTATTCATCAAAGTAGGATGTAGAACATTTTCTTTATGAACTATGTTACGCCAATTGATCTAGATGTCTCCTGAGACAATGATCTCCAGCCTCTAGCCCCAGTAACTCAGTCCCTTAAGGTATTTGTATGTGTCTAGGATGCGTCTATTACTTTGCCTTGTTCAAGTGGTGACTTCCCCTCTATTGTGTGTTATCTTTCCCTTCACCAAAGTTAACACTTTTCTGCTATCTAGTTAGTGATTTTCCCTCCCCGCCCCTCCCTGGTAACCATCAAAGATTGTTTTTTTCTGTGTGTAAACCTTTTCTTGGGTTTCTATAATAGTGGTCTCATACAATATTTGTCCTTTTATTGACTTATTTCACTCAGTGTAATGCCTTCCAGATTCATCCATGTTGTGAGATGTTTTGCAGGCTCATCACTGTTCTTTATTGTTGTGTAGTATTTCATTGTGTGTATGTACCATAATTAGTTTATCCATTCATCTGTCGATGGGCACTTAAGTTGTTTCCATCTTTTTGCTATTGTGAGTAATGCTGCAATGAACACGGGTATGCATATGTCTATTTGTGTGAGAGCTCTTATTTCTCTAGGATATATCCCTAGGACTCGGATTACTGGATTGCATTGCATTTATATTTTTATTATTTTAAGGAGTTGCCACATCATTTTCCATAGTGGTTGTACCATTTTATACTCCCACCACCAATGCATAAAAAGTTCCAATCTACCCAAAATCTCGCTAACATTTGTTATTTTCTGTGTTTTTGATTGGTGCCAGCAATGTCAGGGTAAGATGGTGTCTCATTGTAGTTGGCGTAGTGGTTAAGAAATTCGCTGCTAACAATAGGTAAGCAGTTTGAATCCACCAGCTCCTCCTTGAAAACCCTTGACTCGACAGCAACAGGTTTTTGTTTTAATGGCTAATGATAGTGAGCATTTCCTTATGTGTCTGTTAGCTGCCTGAATGTCTTCTTTTGTGAAGTGTCTATTCATATCCTTTGCCCATTTTTTAATTGGATTATTTGTCTTCTTGTCGTCGCAGTGTTGAAGTATTCTACAGATTTTAGAGATTAGGCCCTTGTCAGATAGGTCATGGCCAAATTTTTTTTCCCAGTCTGTAGGTTCTCTTTTTATTATTTTGGTCAAGTCTTTTGATAAGCATAAATGTTTAATTTTTAGGCATTCCCAGTTATCTAGTTTATCTCCTGGTGTTTGTGCATTGTTAATAATGGTTGGTTATCAAACGATGTGTTACATTGGGCAAATCTGCTGCAAAAGAAAAACCTTTTTAAAGTTAAAAAGATGTCACTTTGAGAACTAAGGTGTGCCTGACCCAAGCAATGATATTTTCAATTGCTTCATATGCATGCAAAAGCTGGACAATGAATAAGGAAGACCAAAGAAGAACTGATGTCTTTGAATTATGGTGTTGGTGAAGAATATTGAATATACCATGAACTGCCAGAAGAAGGAACAAATCTGTCTTGGAAGAAATACAGCCAGAGTGCTCCTTGGAAGCGAAGCTGGTTAGACTTTGTCTTATGTACTTTGGATGTGTTATCAGGAGGCACCAGTCCTTGGAGAAGGACATCATGCTTGGTAAAGTAGAGGGTCTTCTCCTCAATGAGATGGATTGACACAGTGGCTGCAACAGTGGGTTCAAACGTAACGATGATAGTAAGGAGGGCTCAGGACCAGGGAGTGTTTACTTTCTTTTATATCTAGGGTCGCTATGAGTTGGAACCGGCTCAACGGCAGCTAACAACAAAAACAACAGTTATAGTTTGTATTCTATTTATGCCATGTATTAGGGCCCCTAGTGTTGTCCCTATTTTGTCTTCTATGATCTTTATCTTTTAGGTTTTATACTTAGGTCTTTGATCCATTTTGATCCATAGTTTTTGTGTGTAGTGTGAAATATGGGTCCTGTTCCATTTTTTTATAGATGGGCATCCAGTTTTTAGCACTGTTTGTTAAAAAGACTGCCTTATCCACATTTAATGAACTTTGGTCCTTTGTCAAAGATCAACTGATCATAGTTGGATGGATTTATGCCTGGATTCTCTATTCTGTTCCATTGACTATGTGTCTGTCATTGTACCAGTACCAGGATGTTTTGATTAACATGGCTGTATAGTAGGTTCTGGAATCAGGTAGTGTGAGGCCTCTTACTTTGTTTTTTTTCTTCAATAATGCTTTGTTTATCTGGGGCCTCTTTCCTTTCCATAAAAAGTCAGCGATTAGTTTTTTCATCTTGTTAAGGAATGCTGCTGGTATTTGGATCAGTATTGCATTATATCTGTAGATTGCTTTGGGTAGAATGAACATTTTCACAATATTCAATCTTCCTACCCATGAGCATGGTATATTTCTCCATTTATGTAGGTCTCTTGGTTTCTTGCAATAGTGTTTTGTAGTTTTCTTTGTTTAGGTTTTTTATGTCCCTGGTTAGATTTATTCTTAAGTTTTTTATCTTTTTAGGGGCTATTATAAATGGTATTGTTTTCCTGATTTTCTTTTCAAAGTTCTCTTTATTGATGTATAGAAATCCAGCTGAGTGTTTATGTTTATCTCGTATCCTGCTGCTCTGCTGAATCTTTCTATTAGTTCCAGTAGTTTTCTTGTGGAATCTTTGGGGTTCTCAACCTATAGGATCATATCATCTGTGAATAGGGATAGTTTTACTTCTTCTTTTCCAATTTTTATGCCCTTCATCTCTTTTTCTTGCCTAATTATTCCGCCTAGGACTTCTAGCCCAGTGCTAAATAGGAGTGGTGTTAAGGGACATTGTTGTCTTCTTCCCATTCTCAGGGAGTATGCTTCAGCCTCTCTCCATTGAGAATGACGTTGACTGTTGGTTTTGTATAGATGCCCTTTATTATGATGAGGAATTGTCCTATTTCTATTTTATTGTGTTTTTTTTTTTATGAGGAATGGGTGTTGGACTCTATCAAATACCTTTTCTGCCTTGATTGAGATGATCTTGTGATTCTTTTCTTTCGTTCTATTTATGTGGTGGATTATTTTGATTAATTCTCTAATGTTGAACCATCCTTGCATCTCTGGTATGAATCCCACTTGGTCATGGTGTATTATTTTTTTGATATGATGCTGAATTCTATTGGCCAGAATTTTGTTGAGAATTTTGCATCTATATTCATGAGAGCTATTGGTCCATAATTTTACTTTTTTGCGATGTCTTTTCCTGGCTTTGGTGTCAGGGTTATGCTGGATTCATAGAATGAATTCGGGAATATTCCTTCCTTTAAGATGCTCTGAAATAGTTTGTGTAGTACTGATGTGAGCTCTTCTCTGAATGTTTGGTAGAATTCTCCAGTGAAGCCATCCTGGCCAGGGCTTTTCTTTGATGGAAGTTTTTATTATTACCTCTTTGATTTCTTCTGTTATTATGGGTCTCTTCAGATTTTCTATCTCAGCTTGTGTTAGTTTAGGTAGGTCATATGTTTCTAGAAATTTGTCCATTTTTTTCTAGGTTCTCAAATTTGTTGGAATACAATTTTTCATAGTACTCTGTTATAATCCTTTTATTTCCATTAGGTCTGCTTTAATGTCCATCTTGTTTATTATTTGGGTTATTCACTTCCTCTCCTGCCTGTTTTTCTTTTATCAGCTTGGCCAATGGTTTGTCAATTTTGTTGATCTTTTCAAAGAACCAGGTTTTGGTCTTGTTGATTCTTTCTGTTGTTTTTCTCTATTTCATTTATTTCTGCGCTAATCATTATTATTTCCTTTTTTTCTGGTGCCTGTTGGCTTCTTTTGCTGCTCTCTTTCTATTTGTTCTAGTTGTAGGAACAAGATTTTGGTTTTGACCCATTCTTTTTTGATGTGTGCATTTATTCCTATAAATTGTCCTCTGAACCCTGCATTTACTGTGTCCCAAAGGTTTTGGTATGATGTGTTTTCATTCTCATTTGATTCTAGTAATTTTCTGATCCTTTCTTTGATTTCTTCTATTACCTTTTTTAAGCAAGATGTTGTTCAGTTTCCGTGTGTGATTTTTAAGGTTGTGTGTCAACTTGGCTGGGCCATGATTCTCAGTGGTTTGGCACTTATGATCTAGTTTGACAGTCATATGATGAGATTTGATATAAGGTGATCATCTCCATGAGTTGATCTGGTGTGAGTAGCCAATAAGTTGAAAGGGAGTTTCCTTGGGGGTGTGGCCTGTATCTAATGTAAGTGGACTTTCTGGCAAGGCTCACGGGCTTTTGCTTGCTCTGGATCCTGCAACTGGCTCCTGTTTGTCTGATCTACAGTTCTTGGAGCTTAAGCTAGTAATTTACCTGCCATCTTGTCTGCCGATCTTGGGATTCCTTGATCTTCGCAGCCTGTGAGCAAGAGCCCTGCTGTCTGGCCTGCTGATCTTTGGTTTGCCAGTCTGTATGGCTACTTGAACCAGGAGGTGCCTCTAGCCTGATAAATGGACTTGGGACACTCCAGCCTCTACAACCATGTGAATCATTTCCTTGATATAAATTAGTCTGTCTGTCTAATCTATCTATCTATCTGTCTGTCTGTCTGTCTGTCTGTCTACCTACCTACCTACCTACCTATCTATCTATCTATCTATCTATCTATCTATCTATCTATCTATCTATCTATCTATCTATCTATCATCTATCTATCTATCTATCTATCATCTATCTATCTAATCTATCTATCTATCTTCACTTTACTGGTTTTGTTTCTCAACAGAACCCAGCCTAAGACACCATATATTTGATATTTTTCCTTGGTTTTCCTGTTATTGATTTCTATTTTTATGGTGCTGTGATTCTTTGTGCAGTTTTTGAATTATTTGTGTTTTTGTTGTTAAGTTGTAGAAGTTTTCTGTGTATTTTAGATATTAGACCCTTATCAGTTATATCATTCCCAAAGATTTTTTCTCAGTCTGTAGGTTATCTCTTTACTCTTTTGATAAAGTTTTCATTTTTATTTTTTATTGAACTTTAGATGAAGGTTTACAGAACAAACTAGTTTCTCATCAAACAGTACAAACATTGCTGTGTGACACTGGTTAACAGCCCCATGACATGTCAACACTCTCTCTTCTCAACCCTGAGTTCCCTGTTACCAGCTTTCCTGTTCCCTCCTGCCTTCCAGTCCCTGCCCAAGGGCTGGTGCACCCCCTTAGTCTTGGTTTGTTCCATGGGCCTGTTCAATCTTTGGCTAAACGGTGAACCTCAGGAGTGGCCTCATTACTGAGCTGAAAGGGCATCTGGGGGCCATACTTTCAGGGTTTCTGTAGTCTCTGTCAGGCCAGCAAGTCTCGTCTTTCTTTTTCGGGTGGAATTTTGTTCTACATTTTTCTCCAGCTCTGTCCAGGACCCTTTATTTTGACCCTTGGCAGAAGAGTCAGTGATGGTAACTGGGCACCATCTAGTTTTATTGGACTCAGTCTGGTGGAGGCTGTGGTAGATGTGGTCCATTGGTCCTTTGGACTAATCTTTTCCTTGTATCTTTAGTTTAGTTCATTCTTCCTTGCTCCCAAGGAGGTGAGACAGGTGGGGTATCTGAGATGGCCACTCATAGGCTTTTAAGACCCCAGATGCTACTCACCAAAGTAGAACATAGAACGTTTTCTATATAAACTCTTTTATGCCAATTGAGCTATAAGTTCCCTGAGACCATGATCCCCATAGCCCTTAGCCCAGCAATTCCATCCCTCAGGGGGTTTGGATGTGTCTATGGAGCTTCCATGACCTTGCCTTATACAAGAGGTTCTGGGTTCCCCGGTATTGTGTACTGTCTTATCTTACACCAGAGTTACCACTTATCTATTGTCTACTAAGTGTTCTTCCATCCCCACCCCTCCCCTCCCTCGTAACCATCAAATATTGTCTCTTTTTGTATGTAAATGTTTTCACAAGTTTTTACAGTACTGGTCTCATACAGTATTTGTCCTTTTGTGATTGACTTATTTCACTCAGCACAATGTCCTCCAGATGCATCCATGTTATGGGATATTTCACAGATTCATCATTGTTGTTTATTGTTGTGTACTACTCCATTCTGTGTATGTACCACAGTTTGTTTATCCATTCATCTGTTGATGGACATCTAGGTTGTTTCCATCTTTCTGCTATTGTGAACAATGATGCAATGAACGTGGGTGTACACATATCTATTTGTATGATGACTTATTTCTCTAGGGTATACTCCTAGGAGTAGGATTGCTGGATCATATGGTATTTCTATTTCTAGCTTTCTAAGGAAGCACCATATCATTTCTCAAAATCATTGTATCATTTTGCATCCCCACCAGTGGTGCATAAGAGTTTTGATCTCTCTGCAGCCTCTCCAACATGTTATTTTCTGTTTTATTGATTTGTGCCAGTAATGCCAGGCTGAGATGGTGTCTCATTGTGGTCTTGATTTGCATTTTTCTGATGGCTAGAGATTGTGAGCACTTTCTAATGTGTCTGTTGGCCACTTGAATGTCTGATTTTTCTTGACTCAGCACAATTCTCTGGAGATTTTTCCAGATGTTGTGTGTTACTCAGATAAATGCATTTCTCTGAGTGTAATTTCTAGGTTGTATGGTAGCTGCATGTTTAGTTTTTAAAGAAACTGTCAAAACATTTCTAGAATGGCTGTACTATTTTACATTCACACTATCAGTGTATAAAAGATCCAGTTTTTCTGCATCCTCACCAGTATTTGATATAGTCACTATTCTTTATTTTAGCCATTCTAATAGATACATAGTAGTATCTCATTGTTAATTTTCATTTTCCCTAATGGCTAATGATGTTGAAAACCATTTCAAGAGTTTGCCTGCTAACCAAAAGTTGGCAGTTTGAATCTACCAGCTGCTTCTTGGAAACCCTATATGGCAGTTCTACTCTGTCCTGTAGGGTTGCTATGAGTCAGAATAGACTCGACAGCAACAGGTTTGTTTTGTTTTTTATTTTTCATCTATAGATCTTCAGTGAAATGTCTCTTCATGTTGTTTTCCCCGTGTTCTAATTGGATTGTGTTTTTTACTGTTGAGTGTCTAGGTACCAGTCCTTGGTCAGTATATAATTTGAAAATATTTTCTTGCATTCTATAGCTTGCCTTTTCATCTTCTTGACAGGTCCTATCACAGAGCAAAAGTTTTTAAATTTGATCAAGTCTAGTTTATAATTTTCTCCTTTTATGGATCATGCTTTTGATGTCAAGTCTAATGTACTTTTCAGCATTTAAATTTCATAAATGTTGTATTACAGCTACACCTAAATATTTCATTTTTTCTGTAATTATAAGTGTTATTGTAATGTTTAAAAATGTTTTGTGAGCAAAGAAGTTTCTGGGATAAATTGAATGCTTCAAAGGTCAGCGGAGCAAGGGCGGGGGTTTGGGGACTATGGCTTAAGGGGACTTCTAAGTCAATTGGCAAAATAATTCTATTATGAAAACATTCTGCATCCCACTTTGAAATGTGGCATCTGGGATCCTAAATGCTACCAAGCGGCCATCTAAGATGCATCAATTGGTCTCAACCCACCTGGATCAAAGGAGAATGAAGAACACCAAGGTCACACGATAACTATGAGCCCAAGAGACAGAAAGGGCCACATGAACCAGAGACTTACATCATCCTGAGACCAGAAGAACTAGATGGTGCCCAGCCACAACCGATGACTGCCCTGACAGGGAGCACAACAGAGAACCCCCGAGGGAGCAGGAGATCAGTGGGATGCAGACCCCAAATTCTCACAAAAAGACCGTACTTAATGGTCTGACTGAGACTAGAGGAATCCCGGTGGTCATGGTCCCCAAACCTTCTGTTGGCCCAGGACAGGAACCATTCCCAAAGACAACTCCTCAGACATGGAAGGGACTGGACAATGGGTAGGAGAGAGATGCTGATGAAGAGTGAGCTACTTGTATCAGGTGGACACTTGAGACTGTGTTGGCATCTCCTGTCTGGAGGGGAGATGGGAGGGTAGAGAGGGTTAGAAACTGGCAAAATTGTCACGAAAGAGAGACTGGAAGGGCTGACTCGTTATGGGGAGAGTAAGTGGGAGTAAGGAATAAGGTGTATATACGCTTATATGTGACAGACTGATTTGATTTGTAAACGTTCACATCAAGCTCAATAAAAATTATTATAAAAAATGTTTTGTGGTAAAATATATATAACAAAAAGTTTATGATTTTGACCATTTTTAGGCATATATTCATTATAGTGCCATTCATTACATTGACCATATTGTGCTACAATACCTGGTACACACTGGAAATTCCATCAGATTTAAGAACAGCAGCCTAAATGGAAGAAGCTTATGAAGACTCCAATTATGGGTGAATTCAAAGGATCTGTGGTGTGTAGAATAATAGCCCCTCTCATGGATTGAATTGTGTCCTCCAAAAATATGTGTCAATTTGGTTACGCAATGAGTCTCAGTATTGTGTGGTTGTCCTCCATTTTGTGATTATAATTTTATGTTAAAGAGGATTAAGGTGGGATTGTAACACTACCCTTACCAAGGTTATATCCCTGATCCAATGTAAAGGGACTTTCCGTGGGGTATGACCTGTACTAAATTTTATCACTCAAGAGATAAAAAGGAAAGGGAAATGAGCAGAGAAGGGAACCTCATACCATCAAGAAAGCAGTGCCAGGAGCAGAGTGCATCCTTTTGACCTGGGGTTCCTGCACAGAGATGATCTTAGTCCCAGGGAAGATTGATGACAAGGACCTTCCTCCAGAGCCGATACAGAAAGGAAGTCTTCTCCTGGAGCTGATGCCCTGAATTTGGACTTCTAGCCTACTAGACTGTGAGAAAATAAATTTCTCTTTGTTAAAGCCATCCACTTGTGGTATTTCTGTTATAGCAGTGCTAGATGACTAAGACAGCCCCCAAGATATTGATATCCTATTCCCTGGAACCAGGGTATGTGTTATCTTATATTGCAAAATGAACTTTGAAGACTGAGACTGTAGACTTTGAAGTGGGGAGATTATATTGGATTATCTGGATGGGCTCAATCTAATCATAAAAGTTCTAAAAGCACAAGACCATTCCCAGCTGAGTTAGAGAATGATGCAACAATGGGTTAGAGAGATGCAGTATGAGAAGGACTCAATCACTGTTGCTGGCTTTGGAGGCAGAGGAAGGAGGCCATCATCCAGGGAATGCAGGCAGCAGGAAAAGGTAAGGCAACAGATTCTCCCCTAGAGCCTCAAGAACAGAGTGAAGCCCTGCTGACACCTTGATTTTAGTTCAGTGAGACTCATACCAGACTTCTGACCTATAGAACTTTAAGATAATTAATTAATTTTTTTAAGTCACTAACTTTCTGGCAAATTGTCATAACAGCAATATAAAACTAATACAGAGACAATGGAATGGCCTAAAGAGATTGGAGTGATCTAGACCCTATAAGCTCTTGAAACCAAGAAGTCAAATATCCCTTCTAGGACAAAACTCTTTACTGAGGAGAAATTGGTGGGAGAAGAATCCAAATTGAGCAAGACACACACAGAGCTAAAAGAAACAAAGAAAAAAAAAAAACCCCAGATAAAATATGTAAGAGGAGCAGAGGAGGTAGAACTCAGTCAGGATTATAAGGCAATTTAAAAAATCATTTTGTGAAAAATATAGAAGAAATTTTAGAGCCATGAAGCCAGAAAAGTTATCCTGGCTCACCCTTCCTTCCTAAAACTACAGAAAAATTCTTTCACTTAAAAATAAGCAACAGATAGGAACATGAAAAAATTCCATTCAGAATTATTATAAGAAACAAGAGAATAAAGAGCACAGTGACATTCCTACAGTCGACGAAAGAATTCCAGAAAGACACATCCATTAAACAGAATGTCTAACCTAATATTTTAAAATGATAGGTAGTATGAAAGGACAACTTCAGTCACAATTAGAAAAAGTCAGAAATGAGGTGACTGGAGAAAAGGGGATATAAAAAGAAGTTGATTGAACAAAATAAGAAATAAAAGAAAAATCATTTCAGAAATACAGACTAAACTACAAAGAACAAGAAAAAACAAACTCAGATAATTCATGAAATGAGACAAAAAGGTTTTGAGATGAAGTTATAAACATAGAAGACAGGCAATGGAGAAATATACCGATAATAGAAGTCTCTGACAAAGAAACTAAATAGTCAAATATCCCTTCCGGGACAATGCAAAAGAACAAACATTAAAATCTGTAGCTTGATTAAAAGCCTGTGAGCAGCCATCTAGGATACTCCACTGGTCTCACCCTTTTGGGAGCAAGGAAGAATGAAATAAACTAAAGACACAAGGGAAAGATTAGTCCAAAAGACTAATGGACCACAACTACCATGGCCTTCACCAGACTGAATCCAGTAAAACTAGATGGTGGCCAGCTACCACCTCTGACTGCTCTGACAGGGATCACAATAGAGGGTCCTGGACAGAGCTGGAGAAAAATGTGGAACAAAATTCTAACTCAAAAAGAAAAACCAGACTTGCTGGCCTGACATAGACTGGAGAAACCCTGAGAGCATGAACCACGGACACCCGTTCAGCTCAGTAATGAAGTCACTCCTGAGGTTCACCATTTAGCCAAAGATTGAACAGGCCCATGGAACAAAACAAGACTAAAGGGGTGCACCAGGCCTCGGGCAGGGACTAAAAGGCAGGAGGGAACAGGAAAGCAAAAAAAAAATAGGGGACCGATATTTGAGAAGAGAGAGTGTTGATATGTCATGGGGCTGTTAACCAATGTTGTACAACAATGTGTGTACTACCTGCTTGATGAGAAACTAGTTTGTTCTGTAAACCTTCGTCTAAAGTACAATAAAAAAAAAGAAAAAAGAAAAAAAAATTGTCCCACTAGAACCACTCCTACTACCAAATGCCTTGGCCTAGAGGAGCAAAGCCAGTGAAGCACATACAGATATATATAGAGTGAAATGTACTTCAGGGAAATGGCTCATGAAATTGTGAGAAAATTGCTCATGAAATTGCAGGGCCTGGTAAGCCCCAAATCCATGGGTCAGGAAACAGGCTGAAGACCTTTGCTGGCTCATGGGGCTGCAGGGGCTGATAGACCCAAAATTTGCAGGTCAGGTGGCAGGCTGGAGGCCTCTGCTGGCTCACAGGTTTGATGGAGTTGGTGAATCCAAAATCTGCAGATCAGGCGGCAGGTTTACATCCCAAGTATTGGAGGTTAGACAACAAGTAGAGTGCAGGGTTGAGAAAAAAGAGAGGAAACTTTGCCAGAACATCCATGCATATATTGGAGGCAGGCCACATCCCCAAAGAAACTTCCCTTTTAGCTGGTTGCTCACATCACATCACAAAATGGAAAATGATTACATAGTGTCTGACAAACCATTGAGAATCATAATCTAGTCAAGTTGACACATAACATTAACCATTACAGACTTCAATGCAGTAAATTCCATGAGTCAGAATCGACTCGATGGCAACTAATCACAACAACAACCTGTTATAATAGAGATGTACATTGAGACTGCTTGGGGAAAACTGAGGAGGAAAAAAAAAGTTCTTGGGGAATGCGGAGGAAACTAACAGTGAGTTCCATTATGTACCTGGCACTTTCCATATGTTAAAATTAGTGAGTATATGTTTAGCATTTTGTAAATATCTTTTAAAAATATATCCGTACTTAGATATTTTAGTCGCGCTTTTATGGATTAGGAAGCTGAAGTTCAGAGAACATAAATCACTAAGAATATATGCCAGGTGCTTTATATACATTATAATCCTTATAATAATACCACGAGGAAAGCATTACTATCCTCATTTTACAGATGAGAAAAGTGAAGCTTACGGAGGTTAAGTAACTTGCTAAGTATTTCACATAGCTGGTAAGTGGAAGAACTGGGATTTGAACATAAGAGAGCAGGAGAAGAAGGAGACAGCTGGAGGTGCTTCATACACAAACGATGTCTAAGCTTAGCTTTGAAATTTGAGTAAGATTTAGTCAAATAGAGGTACGTGGAGAGTCAGCTGGTGAAGACATACCAAGCAAAGGGAACAGCATCAACAAAAGATCAAGGCGCAACACTTAGCATATTCAGGAAATTGGAAAGAGAACACAGTGACTGAATCCAAGGGTGGAAAGAAGATGGTGTCAGGGGATAAGGGCAACAACACGGGTTGGGATAGGATTGGGCAAGTCTTTGAAAGGAATGCTCTTTATCCTGCAGGCAGTGGGCAGCCGTAGCTAGATTTTAAGCAGTTCACTCTGGAAGTAGTCTGGAGTGTATACTGGAAGAGACTGACAGCAGGGAGGAAGGCAGGGGACTATTACAATAAATGACACAAGCAGTAGACAACGGTGGTTTAAACTGCTCTAACAGGATATCTTTGCTTTGCCAGAAGTAGACCATACCCCTTCCCACTCCCAAGTTCTTAATTATATGTGATGATGTGCACAGAGGGCTCCCCTCCACACCCCTCCCCCACCAGAGGAAAATCACCCAGGGGAAGCAGGAGGTTTTGGGAAAGAAGAGAGGGCATTGAGGAGAACGAACGAATGAATGGCCTCGCGTGTCTTCACTGGACAGGTTTGGAGACTCTTGGGAGAAAGTAACAGAGCTAAAAGGCAAAGGAGTCATTTACATGAGGATCTTCTTTGAAAGTCCAGGCACAATCTGTGACCAAGTATGGTATAATGGGCAGAGAGACATTCTTCTCGGTTTGGCATAGGACCCAGAATTTGGTGCAAACATGGGTACATTTGTGTGTGTGTGTGTGTGGTAAATATACATGTAATAAAAATTTTACATTTCAACAATCTTCACAAGTACAGTTAATGACATTAATTATGTTCATCATGTTGTTCAGCCATCAACCTTATTAGTCTCCAAATTACACCATCACCCTTAACAGAAACTCAGTGTCTATGGACATCCTTAGGCAAAGCATTAGCAACAGAGCCAGGTTGTGCGTGTGTGTGTGTGTGTTTGCCTTAATGAGAAGATTGGACTTGTTTTAAGCACATACAAGACAAACATGAAGAGTCTTAGAAACACCTGAGGAGACTTTGGGAAGGGATGGATTTCCTCGTAGCAGGTGAGCATTCAGTCCTGGAAAGGTGTCATCACTTCACAGACATGTCAAAGCTTGAGACAGTTCACTGAGGTAGTGGCAGTGAGGGATGGAGAGTGGGGAATGAAGTCATGAAGTATTTTAGGAGTAGAACTCACAAGAATTTGTGACCAATGAGATGTTCATGTTATCCAGAGATGGCTGAAAACCTCAAAGCTCTCACCATAGTGCTCTCACACAAGGCGTGTCCTGTGATTAGTGGCCATAAAGGTCTGTGCTCAGTTTCCAGACTTCTTGAGTTGCTGCTTTATGATCTTCTTGAGACTTGGGTTGGCCTAATTCCCAGACTCAAGCCCCCTCCCGACTGAACAAGTACTGTCTTAGGCTGGGTTCTCTAGAGGAGGAAAACCAGTGAAGCGTATGTGTATAAAAATAGAGGGATTTATCTCAACGAAATAGCTCATGCAGTTGTGGAGGCTAGAAAGTTCTAAACCCATGGGTCAGGCATCAAACTGGAGGCTTCTCCTGACTCACGTGTTTGCAGGGGCTGATGAACCCAAAATTGGCAGGTCAGGCAGAAGGATGCTGGCTTATGTCTCAAGAACTGGAGGTTAGAGGATGATGAGTTGGATGCAGGATCCAGAGAGAGCTTTGCCAGAACATCCATATACATTGGATGCAGACCATACTATTGGCTTTGGCTTTCAACAGATTGGCTGCTCACATCAGATCACAAAATGGAGGATGATTACATAATATCTGCCAAACCACTGAGAATCATGGCTAGCCAAGTTGACACATAACCTTAACCATTACAAGGACCTTGTACTAAGTACTTTATAAGTGCATTGCTTCATATAACTCTCATGACAACTTCCTGAGGTAGGTATTACTAATTCCACTTTATAGATGAAAACAGCATTTTGAAAGTAAACTTTTTCAAGACCTCTTAGTGAATAAATGACAGTGCCAGAATTTGAACCCACCTGGACCATCTGACTCCAAAGTTCGTGCTCTCCTACACTAGCTGGCTCCTTCTGTCATACCTGACAGCCAGGATGCATATGTGATGGAGAACATAATGTGAGTTCTGTGCAAGTACCCTGCTCCAGGTCCTCTCTTGGGACTGGTTGTTTGGTACCCTACCCTGAATACCACCATGTCAGAAGTTCTTGACAGTGCGTGTTTGGAAAAGGGGAGTTTTTGCCCTGGAACAGTGAGGGGCTCCATTTAAATACTCCTAAGATGTCCCAGGATTCCAGAAAGAAGAGTCCACTGTGTTTGAGTGGCTGCAGGCTTTGAGTGAGCACTGAGCATTGCAAGGGTCAGGAGCAACAAAGGCCTAAGAATGGACTTGATCTCTCCACTCGGCACACTGGGTACCAGGGCAGTGTATGAACAAGAACACTTGGTATAGTAGAGGAGCACAGGATTTTGAATGAGTCTCTCGGCTCTGAATTTGTCTCTGACACAAGCATGTGTTTTAATTTTGTACATGCAGTGGTCTGTGAGATTCCTGAGGAAGAGAGTATTGTGTGCATGGCAGCCTGAGAGAATGCCTAGTAAAGACACCATTGGAGCAGGAATGGGAATAATCAGGAGGGTTTCTTTCAAGAAGTGAATCTTTTAGAAGACCTTGAAAGTGCTGGACCACTTTCATTCTAGGAAACATACAAATCCCAAGGTTACCCCAGAGGCCACCAGCCAGTCCCAGTCCATCCAGTACCTCTTGCAGAAACCTCCACCATATCTGGCCTCAGTCTCCTTGGCTCTCACTGTTAGGCCTTTGCAGGGAGGTTGACTTTAACAAAACAAAGGGATCCTTTGAAAAGTCCTGGGAGCCCAGAGAAAAAAAGCACAAGCTGGACTCTTGCTCTGCTTGCTTGGGGGTGTGTAAAAGCTGGAGGGGGAAGAGGAGTGGCTGGGATAGGGTGCACACAGTGGCCACAGTTAGCTGCTGGCTATGAAGGAGCCAACTCTGCTGACAGTCTGGGCCTCTCCCACAGGTTTTCCCTGGGACTAGACAAAAGAGGAACAGACAGCAGAAAAAGAGTGGAGGCCTCATATAAAAATTAATTAACACTGTCTATTTTGCTTTATTTTTTTAAAGGTAATCTCTTAATCCTGAACACTGGGATTCATGTCTTCCCTTTGGTCTATATCCAACAGGAAAACAGTCAACAGCTCAAAATGAATCTACCATGTTAAAAGTCTTACCTATTGGATTGGATTTCCTTTTTTCAATGGCCTTTTGTGTGGCAGTCTTCTGTGAAGTGAAATAGGCCTTCTAAGCTATGTGAAATGTTAGCCGTCACCGGGAAGGTTTTGACGTGGCAAGACTGGAAACTGAAGGGAAATGTTCTTGTCAAGACTTGAGTTACCAAAGGAACAGGGGTGAATATGATATTTTTCAACTACCGTCCAAATAATCCCTTGCCCCATCAACTGCTTTTTCTTTATATTCCATCATCCCCTAACCTTCTCTCTATGCCTCCATCCAGTCACCATTTTAGGGATGGAGAAATTATTGGCCTTAAAAATGGAAGCTTCTCTTGAGGTCTTTTTGTCTAGGCACCTACACAAGGAAGATAGAAAAGACTTTCCTATCCTAGTTCTCATCATCTGGAAAAGGGGAGAAAGAGGAAAAGGGAGGGATGATAGGAAAGAAAATATGAAGAATAATTTGAAACCAGCTGGAGTTTGGGAAGCTACTCTTTCATTATTCTCTACCCAAGTAAACAGTGGAGTCCTTGGTTGGTGTAAATGGTTAATGTGCTAAGCTGCTAACCAAAAGATTGGAGGTTTGAGTTCACCCCAAGGTTCCTTAGAAGAAAGTCTGGCAGTCTACTTCTGAAAAATCAGTCATTAAAAACTCTGTGGAGTACAGTTCTACTCTGACACACGTGGGGTCATCATGAGTTTGAATTGACTTAATAGGCAACTGATTTTGTTTTAAGTAAACAATACCTCCATCCACTCAGGCACTCAAGCCAAACACCTTGGGAGACATTGCTGATGATCCAGGCCATCATGATCTCTTGTCTGGGTTACTAGAATGTTCTTATTTGATCTCGTGGATTGTTGTTTGTGTCTCCTACCTCAGTAGCTCCCTATTGCTTCCTGAATAAATTATAAACTCTTATGTACACCCATTTCTCACTTATCAACAAGGTTAGGCTCCAAAGACCATGTCATTATGCGAAAATCAGTGTTATGTGAAAACAGAGGATAACCACATCAGATGACAAAATGGAGGATGGCTACATCATCATGTAACTGCCAAATTATGTCATTATATAACTGCCAAACCACTGAGAATCCTGGCCCAGCCGAGCTGACACATAACCTTAACCATCACAGCCAGTGTTACTCTAGTCTCACACCTTGGCATTCGTTGCTGCCAGACATACGTTGTTAATGGGCAAAATAGTCACATGATAGGTTTTTTACTATTGTTGTAAATGCAAAATGTCAGATAATGAGATAGTCAATAAGTGAGGAGTGTGTGTGTAGCGTTCAAGGCTCTCCATGTTCTGCCCCTGTCTCTCCTGCTGAATAGCTCCCCTAAGTCTCAACACCTGCACTGAGTTAGTGTGATATTTTCTAACTTGCCTCCTGGCCTTTGCACATTCTACAAAGATCATTCTTTCGCTCTGGATAATTCTTATGCATTCTTCAGGTCTCAGTTGGTAGTCCCTTCTTCTGAGCAACTTTCTCTGAGCCCTCCTAAACTGAGTTAGGAACCTCTTCAGTGGGCTCCCATAATTTCTATGCTTGCCTCTATTGTGGCAACAAATTCCATTGCTCTCTATGTTGCCTGATTATGTTGGAAGTTCTCTGAAGGCAGGTGCTATTTCCTCTTCACTGCTGTTGCCGCAGCACCCTTCACAACACTGGCACACACTGGCTCTCAGTCAATATTTATTGAACAAGTGAATGGATGCTGGCATTCTCTGTTCATCAAAGTTTCTGAAGGCATAACCACAACACTATTCTGGGGACCCCTTTCCTTCCTCAAAAATGGTATATCTGAACAATCATTATCCCTGATTTATTTTTATTGCCTCTTTTCCTGCTGGAAGCCCAGTTTCCTTCAGCAAGAACTACTAGACACTAGGTATTGGCTCATTCCTCTTCACCCTTTTTCTAGTTGAAGAGCACCCTAACATGGGGCTCTAGATGTAATTTATGTGATGCATATTTCATGTGTTTGAGTGATAAGAGGAAGGGAGAAGTGAGGGAGAGGCCACCTTCCTATCATCCCTGGTTGTTGCTGCAGGTAAGCAATGGTCTGGAAGTGAAATGGTCCTGCAGCAGCACTGCTGTGTCCACTCTCCAGGTTCCTGTGAGTTAGAGGCATTTGTGGTATGGGAACTTTTGCTTCTAGAATAGCTTCAGTGGGAGTCTCAGAAGGGTAATGGGTCAGTTTGTATTTTTCCGGGATTGAATCCAGGAGATCCTACATAGAACCTTGTCCTTAAGCCTTTCCAACATGTTCTCCATTATATTCTCACTCAACCCAAGATGGGCCAACAAATATCTTCTCCAAGATTATTAAACTTGGGATGCAGATTAAAGTCATTTCCTGTCTTGTGGGTGAAGCTCTAAGATGCAAGACTAAGGAGTCATGTTTCTATTGCATGGAAAGCCAGAAGGCCACATGTTGAAAAAGACAAGATGGAGACAGTAAAAGCTGATTCAAACGGTGTGAGCTTGTTGTTGCCAGAGGTGTGAAGGGGGAGACTACTGATTCGGTGTATACTTCCTTGGTGCTGAACATAGGGATATGAGGAGGGATGGTTGCCCTAGTGAGCAAATAATTAGCATATCACAGGTTTGAAGTGCAAATCTGAGGCTGTGTGATTCCAAGGGGTACAAGGATAGGTGGGCAAAAGGTAAATGTGAAGAGTGAGATCTGCCTCAGGAGGTAGAGAAAGATGAAAAGGAAGAATTCTGGGTGGGAATGGGAGATAATTGAGTAAGTTGGGACAGGAGATGGGGTAGAGAAAATTAAGGTTGAAATATTTAACCTAAGAACTGACCTAGCCTGGACAATTAGCAAAGAGGGAGAAATTGAATTTCAGAAAGGTTAATGACTCCAAAGTTATACAGCTTCTAAAGAAGTACAGTCCAGATTTGAACTGAGATCTATGTGACTCCAAGGTCCATGCTTAGTGATCATCTGGTTTAATCCCGTCTTAAAACAGATGAAGGCAATAAGGCTCTGAGAAGTCAAGGGACTTGCCCAAGTACACCAAGCTATTTCCAATGAAACCAAACCTAGAACCACTAAAACCCAGTTAAATGATTCATCCAGCCCATTCATTGCCTCCTACCATAACTGGGGAGAAAGAAGGAAGTGATTACATACCTACAAGACTCTGAAAGAGCCTCCTCCCTCATCTATGCTCCTGTCATCTCCTTGGTAAACTAGGGAGTATATTGACGAGGTGTCACAGGGAGTGTAAGACACTTGGAAAATACAAATACCTCTATTAGGAGAGTTCAAGCAATTATTTACTCATCTGCCTAAGAGGGTAGGGCAAGATTAATTGGACTTCAAAGGATCAGGGTGAAAATATAGGTGTAATTATTATTATGAAAAGGATAATCATTTATTAATCTGTAGGTTCCATACAAATATTACCCCACCCTCAAATTAATTACCTTTTATAATAGGGAATAAGTCAGTGGTGAGTGTGGACATGAAGAAGACAAGTAACTGGCACAGTGAGGGACTGAAGGTAGAAGGTTGAACTGGAGAAAGAAAGCATGCTGATTGGCAGTGACGGAAGGTTGAAGATAGTCTGATAGGCAAGAAATACAAAGTCATGTACTACTTGACTGTAGTCCTATAAGAGGTCATAAACTACTTGCATTAGAGAAGATTTTAGACACTATGGAACCCAAACTTCCCATTTTCCTTTTGAGAAACTAAAGCCAAGAAATGTTAAGTGAAGTGCCTGAGGTCAAACAGCTTGCCCGTTCCAGGATTTCTAGAACATGGGTCTTTTACATTTAGCCCTGTACTAGCCCAATAATTGCCCATGTGGGTGTAACTGGGACAAGAGAAAGACCAGGAGAAAAGATATTGGGATATAAGTCAAAGGGGCCAGCCCTGTAACATTAAGTGCCCACATCTGCTTCCCATTTATTACCCCTCCCCAAGTCACTTCAAAAAACAAGAGGACCCAAATGTGAGGAACAGTCTTTTAACCTCTGTATCTGGAGCTGCTCCAAATTAAACTGGCTTATGGGAGTGACAGAAGGATTGTAGTCAGCATTACTTTGGCTTACCATAAGGTAAGGAGGTATTAACATTGTAGCTTTTTATTTTACCAAAAGTGAGAATCCATATAAATGAAAAAGAATGTAAGACACTGTCAATAAGTGCCTTCTACTAATTGTGCACCTAATACAGGCTAATTTATCACAATTCCTCATATAAATCTCCCAACAAACTTATCCATTTCACAAACATTTATTTGCAACCTACTACATATCAGGTGGAGCCATGGTGGTACAGTGCTTAAGAGCTTGGCTGCTCACCAAAAGGTTGGCAGTTGGAATCTACCAGCCACTCTTTGGAAATCCTATGGGGCAGTTCTGCTCTGTCGTGTAGGGTCACTCTGAGTTGGAATTCACTCGACAGCAATGACTGGGCACTGAGAGTTTAGTCTTGAGGAAAATAGACAGGATCCTTGCCCTTATGGAGCTTTTGGTCAAGCAGGTAATATGAACACTGAATAAAAATTATGTAGTTTTTATTTTTTTAGTTAGTTATAATTGTGTTGAAGGCTACTAAGGAGACATATTCAACAAAATATAGCAAAAGGATAGCTATGGGTGGATGGAAATAAGAGAAATGTCTAGGGCTTCAAAGCAAAGAAGAAAGTAAAAACAAAATTGGAAAATATATACTGATGCTGCTTGGGGAATGGAATGGAAGTAGGGTACAGAAGGAAGAGAGCACACATGTTACTATATCAGTAACCAAAGGGCTTAGATTTAAATGCCCATAATGGTTCAAGAAACAGAACCTTGGACACTTCTGTAAAGGTGAGGAGTTAGAACTAGGGCCCTCATGTAATCCAGGACTCTTAAGGTGTTCACACCAGCAGTGAAAGGGTCCAAAAAAAAAAAAAAAAAAGGGTAGGCCTAAAAAAAAAACTGTTAGCAGGTAAAGGGAAATGACGAAAAAACTCATGTCTTAGCCTGTGTGCTGGTGGAAGGAAATAACACCTCCCCTGAAAATTTATAATTACAGATATTCTAAGGATTTGGGGTTTAAATATGCATGAGCTTGGGGGAAAAATTAACATAAAAGGTAGTCCCAGGCTGATGTCTTTGGCAAAAGCAAAAGCAGAGATTACCTGAAAGGGATACACCCTTAGTCCAGGCTGCCCAAGATTTCCACAAATAAAGGTCCTACTGAAGATAAACTCACAATCCAAAATTACAAAAAGCACACACGCAAAAAAGTCATTAAAAAATAGCAGACCTAACAAACAACAGGTTTAGACTCTTAAGAACATCAATAATAAAACAAGCTTAAAAAGTCCATACAGTAAATGCATTTAAAATGGCTAAAGACACAAAATGTGGATTGAAAAACATGAGACCAAAAAAAAAAAACCACTTTCTGTCACGGATTGAATAATGCCCAACCCCCCCCCCAAACAAAAATGTGTGTATCAACTCGGTTAGGCCATGATTCCCAGCATTCTGTTGTGGTCCTCCATTTTGTGATTGTAATTTTATGTTAAAAGGATTAGGGTGGGATTGTAACACCCTTACCAGGCCACATCCCTGATCCAATGTAAACGGATTTTCCAGGGGTGTGGTCTGCACCACCTTTTACCTCTCAAGAGGTAAAAGGAAAGTTAAGCAAGCAGAGAGTTGGGGACCTCATACCACCAATAAAGCAGCGCTGGGAGCAGAGCGCGTCCTTTGGACCTAAGGTTCCTGCACTGGGATGCTCCCAGACCAAGGGAAGACTGATGACAAGGACCTTCCTCCAGAGCCGACAGAGAAGAAAGCCTTCCCCTGGAGCCGGCACCCTGAATTTAGACTTGTAGCCTACTGGACTGTGAGAGAATAAACTTCTCTTTGTTAAAGCCATCCACTTGTGGTATTTCTGTTATAGCAGCACTGGATGACTAAGACACTTTCCCTAAATGGATAGAAAGATTTGAACAAATACCCAAACAGAATTTTTAGAAGTAAAAAATACACTCATTTAAATTAAAATAAGTTTAATATATCAGAGACTTTTGAAGAAAAAACAGGGGGACTGGAGGGTGGGAAATTAAAGAGAATGAAGTTTGGAAAGACAAGAAATGAAAAATAGGAAATGAGGCTAGCAAATGTGGAGAATAGACTAAAAATGGCAAATTACACCTATTATGGATTTCACAATGAGAGAATTGAGAAAATGGGGAAGAGGTAACATTCAAAGAGTTAATGACTGAGAATTTCCTAGAATGTAAAAAGATATGACTCTTTGGTTACAGGAAGTGCAATGAGTACTTAGCATGACAAAGAAATAGAAATCTTTCCAGACTTATGGTTTCTAGGTCGACACGTAAAAAACTTGGAATCTTTACTTCTGTCCTCACAACAAGAAAAAAGTTGAAAAACCAAAATTCAACAACTCTTCTTAGATCCATCAGAGAATTGAGGTCTATGGTGTAATGGATGGCTTCTGTGTGGCCTTTGTAGCCATGGTCTTGTAACTCCCACCCAAGTGATTGGGTGGGACTGTTCCGATAGGGTAATTGTGGCCCACCAAATTGATTGGTCAGTTTTGGTATCCTTCTGGGCCACCCCAGAAGTGGGAAGAGAAGATTCCACCACCACCAAGGAAGAACAGCCAGCAGCCAGCACGTCCTTTACAACCAGTGTCCCTGTGATGAGAAGTTCCTGGAACCAGGAGATAGAGAGAGAGCTGTAACACTGAAGGCAGCAGAGATTCAGCAGCAGGGACTCAGCAGCGGGAGATGGTATGGTGAGCTTCCTGGTCCACTGAGAGGGAAAGCTGCATGCTTTTGGGCAGAAGCCTAGGGCCAGGGAGAAGTGTGCCTGTCAGCACTGCCGGGGAGGGACTGTCCTTATGGAAGAACTGAATCCTGAGTGTTCCTGAGCCTGAACTGTGACTGTTAATTCCTTAATAAATTCCATAATCATGAGTATTGTCTGTGAGTTATGTGTGGCCATTGCAATAAATTATCAAACACAGCAGAGAAGTAGAGAGTGCCATGGGAGGGATGGTTGGTGTCAGAATTGGTAAGATAGTGGAGAGAGGAGACTTGCCTGACCCCCGCCTCATGGGAGTCAGCCTTGGCCTATTCTTGATTCTCCTTTTCCCTTGTGAAGCTAGAGGAGGTCAGATACCGCCTCCACAGTGTTTTTACAAGGTCACAGGGCAAACTTTTCCCCTGAAAACTGGAGAGACAGGCTGATATAGAGAACCATCACTTACAGGGTGCAGAAACCACCGCTACTGGACCCCAGAACTGGGTAGACTTAAAGAATCATTGACTAATTGCTGGAGACTAAGCATGGATTTGAACCCGCCAGACGCTCCTTGCAAACTCTATGGGGCAGTTCTACTCAGTCCTACAGGGTCGCTATGAGTCAGAATTGACTCGATGGCACTGGGTTTGTTTGTTTTTTTTTTTTGCAGCATGGATTATTTTGAGAGGTAAACACTCCTGGAGGATCACCCTTAGAGGGACCCCACACTTTCATGAGTTTTACCTCCAGGAGCCCCACCAGGTTCTCACTGTGAAGCTTGGAGAAAAATACCCCCATGCTTCTGGCAATGGGAGGAGAAAAGTAATCATTTTGCCTTTTCTTCTTTTAAATATTTTTTTAAAAATAATTTTTATTCTACTTTAAGTGAAAGTTTATAAATCAAGTCAGTCTCTCACACAAAAACCCGTATACACCCTGCTAAAAAAACCCACACTCCCAATTACTCTCTGCCTAATGATACAGCCTGCTCTCTACCTCCACTCTCTCTTTTTGTGTCCTTTTCGCCAGCTTTTAACCCCCTCCACCCTCTCATCTCCCCTCCAGGCAGGAGATGCCAACACAATCTCAAGCATCCACCTGATCCAAGAAGCTCACTCCTTACCAGCATCCCTCTCCAACCCGTCGTCCAGTCCAATCCATGTCTGAAGAGTTGGCTTCAGGAATGGTTCCTGTCCTGGGGCAACAGAAGGTCTGGGGGCCATGACCACCGGGGTGCTTCCAGTCTCAGTCAGACCATTAAGTCTGGTCTTTTTATGAGAATTTGGGGTCTGCGTCCCACTGCTCCCACTGCTCAGCCAGTAGGAGAAATGAAGTCTTGATACATACAGTATGGATGAGGCTTGAAGACGTTATGCTGAGTGAAACAAAAAACTCAAAAACCAAACACATTGGTGTTGAGTTGATTCCGACTCCTAGAAATCCTATAGGACAGAGTAGAACTGTCCCATAGGTTTTCCAAGGTTGTAATCTTCATGAAAGCAAATTGCCACATCTTTCTCCCTCAGAGCTGCCAGTGGATTCAAACCACCAACATTTTGATTAGCAGCCAAGAGTTTAACCACTGTACCACCAGGTCTCCTTGAGTGAAATACGTCAATCACAAAAGGACAAATATTGTAAGACCTCACTTATACAAAAAGACAAGAATAAACAAGTGTATAGAGACCAAAGTTTATTAGTAGTTACCAGGGATGGAAGAGGGGCAGAATAGGGAGGTTAATGGTGATGGAAAAATCGCATTAAGGGTAGGGTTGCACAACCAATTATTGTAATTGTCGTCAATAAGTTTTGTTGTTGTTGTGGGCCATTGAGTCAATTCAGATCACAGGGACCCTATAGGAGAAAGTAGAACTGCCCTATACGGTTTCCAGGGAGTGACTGGTGGATTCAAACTGCCAACGTTTTGGTTAGCAGCCTGAGCTCTTAACTACTTCACCACCAGGGCTCCCTCAAAAAGTTTTACATGTGTAAAAGGTTGAATTGGCAAAAGTTCTGTGATAGATATATTTAAAACAATGACCAAAAAAAAAAAAAAGAGTAGCTGCTAAGGCTGCTTATGTACAACCAAATACCACATGGTATTTGGATCCTTGGTTTGGAGGTTTAGTATCATGGTTTCATGGAAAATCACAGTTAATTGGCCTAATAATATATTTAGTGCTTCTGTTCTACCTCCTAGTTTGTTGCATAATGCCTGAGGTCTTAAAAATTTACAAGTGGCCATCCAAGGCACAAGAGTTGGTCACTATTCACCTGGAGCAACAGAGGAAGGAGTCAGGAATAGGAGGAGGATATGGAATGTGTGGCTAATTGCCTCCATGAAAAACTGCCTTCTTTGCCATGAGACCAGAAGAACTGGATGGTGCCTGGCTACCATTACTGAACATTTTGATCAAAGATTCTATAGAATAATCCTGATAAAAATGGGGAAAATGCAGAACAGAATTTCAAATTCTCATGGATTCCAGAGTTTCCAGAGCCATGGGGGCTAGATGAACCCCTGAAACTATTGCCCTGACACAATAAAACCAAACAATAGTCTAGCTAAACTAGTAAAAAAAAAGAATTGCCTGCATTGAGAATTATGCTCTTCTAAGATCTGTCTATATGGGATCAAAGTGACAACAGAAAACAGAAGAGAAAATAGGAAACGTAGGGGGCAGTGAGTGTATGTTAATGGAGGAGGAACAACTCGGAAAGGAAGGATTAGAATAGTTGAACTACTTGAGGAATGTAATCAATGTCACTGAATTGTACATGTAGAAACGGTTGAATTGATATATGTTTTGCTGTGTATATTCTCAACAACAAAATAATTAAAAAAATAATAAAGGGCTGGAGAAAGATACATGTTACTAATCAAAAGAAAGCTGGAGTAGCTAATTAATCTCAGACAGAGCAGATTTCAAACCAAGGAAAATTATCAAGGATACTGCTATTACACAATGATAAAGGTTCCCAAGGAGGTATCACAATCCTAAAGGTGTACGTGGGTAATAAGAGAGTGTCAAAATATGTGAGGGAAAAATTGATAGAACTGAAAGGAGAAATAGACAAATCTATTTCATAGTTGGAGAATTTAACACTCCTCTAAGTAACTTAAATATCCAGCAGGCAGACAATCAGTAAGGATATAGCTGAAGTGAATAGCATCATCAAACAACTGGACCCAATTGACAATTACAGAATACTTCATTCAGCAAGAACAGAATACTCATTCTTCTCAAGCTCACAGGAAACATTCACCAAGACAGACCACATCCTGGGCCATAAAACACACTCTTATACATTTAAAAGAATAGAAATTATACTAAGTATGCTCTCAAACCACAATGGAATTAAACTAGAAATCAATAACAGAAAGATAGCTAGAAAATCCCAAAATATTTGAAGACTAAACAATACACTTCTAAAAGAAATAGAAATCCTAACCCAGGACACAAACGACAAAGAATATTTTTAAAACAGCTGGAGAGAAAGATAACATATCTTCAGAGGAATGGCATGCAGATTGACAGCTGACTATCTTCAGAGTGACAAGGGAAAATCCTCATAAACCTAGAACTCTATACCCAGCTAAAGTATCATTCAATTGTCAGAGACTGAGATATTGTCAGATAAATAAAATTGAGAATTTACCATAAACAGATGCACACTGGAAGAACTGTTAAATTATGTACATGAAAAAGAAGGGGGTAAAGTACAACCTGGAAACCCTGGTAGTGTAGTAGTTAAGAGCTATGGCTGCAAACCAAAAGAGGTTGGCAGTTCAAATCCACTAAGCACTCCTTGGAAACTCTATGGGGCAGTTCTACTCTGTCCTATAGGGTCACTATGAGTTGGAATCAATTCGACAGCAAGGGTTTCTTTCTTTCTTTTTTTTAAAGCACAACCTATCAGAAGGAATGTTGAGCAAAGAAATTGTTAAGCCTCTAGGTAAATGTATCTTATATGCACTATCTAAAACAGGGGAAATAATTATTAATCTTTATTATTTTATTAATAATAGTTAATTGGGGTAGTATAAAGAGCAGAATCCCTGAATGGTAAAATGGTTAACATACTTGGCTGCTAATCAAAAGGTTGGAGGCTTGGGTTCATCCAGAGGCATCTCAGAAGAAAGACCTTGCACTCTACTTCTGAAAAATCAACTAGTGAAATTCTACTTTGACACACAGGAGATCGCCATGAGTCAGAATTAACTCAATGCCAACTGTTTTTGTTGTTTATAAGAAGAGTGTAAGTAAAATATCAGTCAACGGTGTCTTACATAATATGAGAAGGTGATGATGGTAGCTAAAGCATTATATGTATATAAATGGAATTAAATTATATAATTTATAGATCAGTAGAGTGATAGGAAAAGAATAAAGAAAACTGGATCAATGAGGAGATGATTCTGAAGGATGAGTAAGACTAAGTTTGGGTTATGGTGGCAAGGAGAAGAGAGCTGAAATGAGGTTGGAGAGACAAGCCTAGGCCAGATTGTGTAAGGCAGATTAAAAATTTTTATTTTAAAAGGTAGGTATTTTTATGCAAAATATATATGTGAAAATCGAGTCTCAGAAAAGTTAAATATCTCATTTAAGTTTACACAGCTAGGTCAGAGGCAAAGCTGTGAGGTACATCCAACTCGAAAGCCTTTCCTCATTCCACTAGAAAAATTGTGCAATAATTGCTGTAAAGACTTCAGAAAACCGGTCTCTGACTCAGAGCACTGGCAGAACTAACAACGACAATAATTGGTAATGTTTACTGAGCATTTATTACGCACCAGGAACCATAGTGACATGATTTATCTCATTTAATCCTCACAGTTATGAGGAGTAATTATTATTACCCTCATTTTACGTATTTGAAAAACCTGAGGCTTAGGTAGTTAAATGACTAGGCAAGTGGCAAAGCCGGCTGTGAACCCAGATTCATCTATCTCTTTGTCTCCATATGATACTGCTAGAATTTCTGGCCTTAGGCAAAAATTTCACAAAGGTCCTCTTTGTCTTTTCCAAAAGACATTTTTTAGTTTTAAATTATTTAAATTTTATACCAAATTTTATAATAACGTGAATTTTAAAAGGAAATGCCCACTCTTAATCCTGCTCTACTGACTTAAGAACTTTTTCTTTATCTCTATTCCTTCCCAAGCTATGCATATGTCCCCACTATTTGCATAGTTATAACCATATAGTATAACTATTTTGTGTTTCTACTTTCGGTACATGCATAGTATTCCACAGAGATGAGGTATGATTGCTTTATTACTCCTTTCTTGTCGAACGTTTAAGTGCAGTCAGCCCCTCTCCTGTAACTTCAACCTCTCTATTATCCTTCTCCTCTCAGCACATAAACATGCTCTCATCTCTCCTACCCTAACTGCTACTTTAGTTCTCTCCTTCTCTGTTCTGTCAAGTTTTCTGAATAAATATTTTCTACTTCAGGTCTCCACTTCTTCATTTCTCATTCATGGCTCAGTCTGCTGTAAGCCAGGTTCTTCCATCCTGCCTTGTACTCTCTTTGGGCAACTTCAACAATGTGTGTATTATAGCTACCATTCTTGCTAGTGACCACACCCAGAATTCTCCAAAGATTAATCTCAGGGCACAAATAAGTAGTGTTGGCTGGAGGCTGGAGACCGTGAAGTTGTGGCGACACCAGCCTACGTGGCCCAATGACTTTCCCCAGTAGTGAGCAGCAGCCTGGGAGAAGGAGGGGATTTGAACTTTGTCTCACAAACATAAGGAAGGACACCCAGACACTCTACTAACTCTTCTGAAGCCACTCCCAAGGTCCACCTTTCAGCCAAAGATTGTTTGTTGTTGTTAGGTGCTGTCCAGTCAGTTCTGACTTATAGTGACCCTATGTACGACAGAACAAAACACTGCCTGGTCCTGTGCCATTCTCACAATCGTTGTTATGCTTGAGCCCATTGTTGTAGCCACTGTGTCAATTCATCTCGTTGAGGGTCTTCTTCTTTTTCCCTGACCCTCTACTTTGCCAGGCATGGTGCCCTTCTCCAGAGACTGATCTCTCCTGATAACATGTCCAAAGTATGTGAGATGTAGTCTCGCCATCCTTGCTTTTAAGGAGCATTCTGGTTTTACTTCTTCCAAGACAGATTTGCTTATTCTTTTGGCAGTTCATGGTATATTCAATATTCTTCACCAATATCATAATTCAAAGGTGTCAATTTTTCTTCGATCTTCCTTATTCATAGTTCAGCTTTTGCATGCATATAAGACAATTGAAAACACTGTGGCTTGGGTTAGACACATCTTAGTCCTCAAAGTGATATCTTTGCTTTTCAACACTTTAAACAGATCTTTTACGGCAGATTTGCCCAATGCGATGTGTCTTGATTTCCTGAAATGCTGCAAAGATTAGACAGGCCTATAAAACAAAAACTAACACACACAAGGAAGGTGTTTCTTAGTTCAATCAAGTATATGAGACCAAATGGGCACCACTTTCCCAAAAGCGGACAGGAAGGCAGGAAGGACATGAGGAACCTCGGAGGAAAGGGAAAGGGGGAGAGTGCTCACAAGAATTGTCACAAAACAATTTGCGTATATATTTTTGAGTGAGAAACTAATTTACACTATAAATTTTCACCTAAGCACAATAAAATTTTTTTAAAAATTGGGAAAAAAACTCTATAGTTTACATCATATTTAATAGTGAAAGACTGAATGCTTCACCCCTAAGATCAGGACAAAGCCAGTATGTCCACTCTCACCATTTCTATTCGTATTGTACTGTCGTAGCCAGACCAAAAGGGCAAGAAAAAGAAATAGCAAACAGATTGGGGAAAAAAAAACTTATTGAAGTGTACATTTTTAATATGTTTAGCTAATTATATGTCAATTATATCTCAATAAAGCTGTTAAAAAAATAAGGAAGGACAAAGCTGGAGGGGAACTGAAAATATAACACAAAATATAAGGTCATGTTCAGACAACGCAGTGCAGTGTAGAGAAAGACCACTCTGTGTAAGCTGGCAAGTAAGGAAGCGAGGCCAGGAGGAAATGAATGACCTGAACAGCACCATCATGGAGTAAAATTATAAGCAAGCTAGAAGGATAGAAGATTGTATTCAGAGGGTAGAGCATGATGCTTCAGATCCAACATGTACAGTTTGAGGATTGACAAGCACAAGTTGTATCCACGGGGTTGGGTAATGTAGGTGAAATGGAATCAGGGAGATCCCAGCACTGTGAGGTCAGCCGTTTGCGTAGATATCAACCAAGAGGATAGCATGATATGAAGTAGACAAGGAAGACCATACCATAAGCCAAAATCCTCAACAAATGTGGGAAGGGACTCAGGTCCAGCAGTACCTGTCAGTGATAAGGCAGGGTAATAATATAGCATAGAAAGGAAGAATAAACCTCTGCCGTGGACTGAATTATGTACCCCCCAAAATGTGTGTATCAACTTGTTAAGGCCATGATTCCCAGTATTGTGTGATTGTCTTCCATTCTGTGATTGTTAAAAAAAATAAAATTTTTAACATAAAGGGTGGGATTATAACACCACTCTTACTCAGGTCATCTCCCTGATCCAATATAAAGGGGGGTTTTCTGGGGTATGGCCTATACTGCCTTTTATCTCTCAAGAGATAAAAGGAAAGGGAAGCAAGCAGAGAGTTGGGGACCTCATACCACCAAGAAAGCAGCACCAGGAGCAGAGCACGTCCTTTGGACCCAGGGTCCTTGAGCAGGGGAAGATTGAGGACAAGGACATTCCTCCAGAACCAATAAAGAGAGAAAGACTTCCCCTGGAGCTGACACTCTGAATTTGGACTTGTAATCTACTAGACTGTGAGAGAATAAATTTCTCTTTGTTAAAGCCATCCACTTGTGGTATTTTTGTTATAGCATCACAGGATAACTAAGACAGAATTTGGTACTGGGAATGGGGTGCTGCTCTAACAGATACCTAAAATGTGGAAGCGGTTTTGAAACTGTGAATGGGTAGAGTTGCGACAGTGGCAGAGGACCAGTGCAGCAGAGAAACTGTAGTGGCAGAGAAGCAGCAACAGCAGAGAACCAACAGCAACAGAACCAGGAGACCAGCGTGAGATGGTGCTGGAGTTGACCCACAGAGTGAGAGAGCTGAATGCCCGTGTGCAGAAGACTTCCTGGCAGAGTGGGGTGCCTCTGGGCACTTATTGGTGGAGCTAGGCTTGCCGACCCATGGAGCCAGAGAGCTGAGTGCCTGTGTGCAGGAGGCTTCCTGGTGGGGTGAGGTGCCTCTGGGCACATATCACTGGAGCTACAGAGCTTAGGAACACTTGCCCCAGTAGGGCAGATGCGGACCTGAGGCCCAAGGAGCCAAGAGGCCAAGAAACCAGGAAGCAGAAGCTGAAGAGACAAGGAACACAAGAAGCTGAGCTGTCTCAGTCTCAAAAGGTATGGCCAAGACCTCCGGTGTTTTAAAGGGTGGAGCCATGGCCTCTGGTGTTTCTAAGTGGGAGGTCACCACTCAGATGGACTAGGAGAATGGTGTGTCTAAAGCCGAGGGAGCAGAGTTGGAGTCCCAGTGAGCCTGGAAGGAGGAGCTGAAGCCCAGGGCCTAGGGGCCTCCACTCAGAATCCAGAGAGTGTGGCCAATACCTAGAGGCTGTAGGGCAGAGCCATTGTGTAAATTGTCTCAGAGAAGACAGAATTATATTCAAAGCTTTGAGGGCTAATGTAATCTGTTCTGCTGACTTGTTTGGTGTCTGTTATCACTTTTTTTCCTTCAGCTTTTCCCATTTGTAATGGAAATGTCGAATTTGTGCCTGTTCTGACAGTGTACCCTTGGAAATAAAAAAAAAAAAAATAGATAACTTATATTCTAGATTTCACAGAGGAAGAGGAATTTTTGGATTTTGGACTTCGAGTTAAGACTTTTGCTATGATATGATGGGGAGAATATGTTTTGCATGTTGCAAGAATGTGATTTTTCGGGGGCCACAGGGTGGAATGTCATGGATTGAATTATGTTTCCCCAAAAATGTGTATATCAACTTGGTTACCACGATTCCCAGTATTGTGAGGTTGTCCTCCATTTTGTGACTGTAATTTTATGGTGAGAGGATAAGGGCAGAGTGGTAACACCACCCTTACTCAGGTCACATCCCTGATCCAATGTAAAGGGAGTTTCCCTGGGGTGTGGCCTGTGGCACCTGTTGTCTCTCAAGATAAAAGGAAAGGGAAGCAAACAGAGAGTTGGGGACCTCATACCAGCAAGAAAGCAGTACCGGAAGCAGAGCGTATTCTTTGACCCAGGGCCCCTGCACCCCAGAAGCTCCTCAACCAGGGGAAGATTGAGGACAAGGACATTCCTCCAGAACCAACAAAGAGAGAAAGCCTTCTCCTGGAGCTGACACCCTGAATTTGGACTTGTAACCTGCTAGACTTTGAGAGAATAAATTTCTCTTTGTTAAAGCCATCCACTTATGGTCTTTCTGTTACAGCAGCACTAGATACCTAAGATGACCTCTAAGGTGAAAAGTTTGTACATGAAGATGGAAAGGTAATGGTTTGCATTCCACAATGAGAAGGAAGATCGGGGAATGCTGAATCTCCCCCTGGGCCCTGTGCTCTCCTCTTAGGACACATGGAACAACTCCTTCTATCCAGGTTCCTGAACATTCCATGCTTCTTCACATCTGGTCTTTCTTAACGCTCCCTATCTCAATGAAGAAAACCATTTCTTATCCACTTGTACAAGGCAGAATCCTAAGAGTCATCCTGAACATTTTTCTCTCCTCAGCTCCATCATCAAATCCAGTTAAATATCTCTTCAATCTCCCTGGAATTCATTTGCTTCTTTCCACCTTCCAGTCCTAGGTCCTGTTGTCTCCTGGCTGGACTACTGTAATGACAGTTCCCCAACTGTTCTCTCTTCTGCCTTTCTTCTCTCCCTCACATCTGGTCTCCACACTGCCCCTTTGGCAATATTCATCTCTTCTTCAAATGCAGCTAAATCTGGCCAGTCCTCAACCTTGATTCCTTATACTCCTTTACTTTAAAATTTTCAAAGGAGTTCCTTTGTTCTTAGGACAAGGGCCAAACGTTTTACATGTCTTAAAGCCCCTCCATGGACTGGCCTCTCCCTACCTCCACAGATCCATGTCGTACTTTGCTCCTGTTTACTCTCTAACTCTAGCCTCACTGCCTTTCTTTCACTTTCTTGAATACATGATGACTGAACCTTCCAAGAACTTTTGCACATGCTGTTCCCTGTGTATTAAATACTGTTCACCACCTCAGATCAAGTACTATCAAGCCTTCCCACTATATTTTGTTGTTATTAGCTGCCATTGAGTCAGCACTCTACTCATGGCAACCCCATGCCTGGTTCTCCACCATCACCATGGTCATTTTGGATCAGACCATACGGTTCCCATTGGCTGATTTCTGAAAGTAGATCGCCAAGTCCTTCTTTGTAGTCCATGTTAGTATGAAAGCTCCAGTGAAACCTGTTCAGCATGATAGCAACACACAAGACTCTACAGAAAGACAGGTGGTGGCCATGCATGTGGTTCATTGGCTGGGAATTGAACCTGGGTCTCCCCCATGAAAGGCAAGAATTCTACCACTGAACCACCACTGCCCCTCCCCTCTACATATTCTTATGGTGACATGTACCTCTTCTTGGGAACTCTTACCACTGAAGTAATTTTACCTACAGCTGTGGAGTTAGTTGGCTAACCCCTCTGTCTCCTGACTAGACTGCAAGTGTGGTAAGGACAAGGATTGTCTGGTCTTACTCACCACTTTGTCTTTGATTCCCAGCATGGAGCTGGGCATATGGAGTAGACATGAAGATCTGCCACCAGGTCCTCTTCAGGGAAGAACTGGCTGCCCACCTGCTAGAGGACAGCAAGGAAACAGCTCCTAGCTGCCAGCTTCTTTGGGGTCTGCCCTTCTTGTGGAGAGTCTGCCAAGGTCCCACCTTTTTGGGGCAGTCCACATTTAGTGACTGAATGAGGAAGGGATATAAAGGCCCCACATGTTGAACCCTTCATCAGAGTTCAACTTCTTCCACCGAGTGCTGCTCTCTACCTTCTTTCTTTCACAGGTTTGATCCTTGTGAATTAATGTCACCCAACATCATGGCAGACCTCTTGCCTTCCAAACTCTGTTGCACTGTCTGCTTTCCAGAGAACCCAACGTGACACAGTATGATAGATATTTGGGAAACAAGTGAATTTGTTGGACAGTGAGTTCCCAGAATGCAAGATCTATATCTTATTCATGTTTACAACCTTAAAGCTTAGCACAGTGTGTGGTACATAACAGGTGTTCAATAATGATTCATTAAATGAAAGAAAGAATGGATGAATATATAAATGGATTAAATTGAATCTGTAGATTGAAATTAATTTTGGTTAATTTAATATTTTGTGTAATTCTTGTGAGCCTACACAGAGAAAGGAAAGATGGAGGAAGAAAGGAAAAGGAGGGAGGGGGGAGGAAGGAGAAAGGAAGAAAGGGAAGAAGGAAGGGGGAAAGAAGAAAGGAAGGAAGGAAGACTAATTTATTGTTGCCTGCTGTGTCGTGAACCTTCTGAGCCCTGTCATCGGGCTCATGTCGGGGTGGGGTGGAGAGCACACAGCCTCTGTGAAGGACAGCTCTTCCCCTCAAGGAAATTTTTGCTTTTGCAGAGCTAAGGGTCTCCCTATCAGCATACAGAAATAATTTCATCACTTTGCCCCCAGCCATTCTGACATAAATCCTTATGGATAAACATTTTTAGTGTGAAGAGCAAAAGCAGAAAGGACATGTTCAAGCAAGGCAGTGGAATGTGGGTAAAGGAGAAAGAATTGCCACCATTTTTCAACAGCTGTAAACACCCTGTGAAAGAAATGGGATTTCAAAATTGCCTTACCTCATAGCATATCCCAGGTCAGCAGGACCTTAGAGGTCATGGGTTACAGTGCCTCCATTTCATAGATGGAGGAACAGAGGACAGATTCAGTGATTTGCTCAATGTACTGCTACTGGTTAATTGTAAACACAAGGTTAGAACCTCAGAATTCTTTCTAATTAATCTTGCTGGGTGGTAGAAAGGAAAGAATGAAAGGAGGGAATGGGAAGTGAAGGAGGGAGAAGGATAGTGGAAAATGGGGTTTGGGCATGTGTAGAGGGAGGAAGATAATCAGGCTTTGGCTAGGAGCTTTAGAAAAATTATATCACTTATTCTCCACAATAACTGTGTAGGCAAAAATCTGTTTTCTTCTTTTCATCATCTAGAATGGGTAAGTTTCCCAGATAACTGGTGATGCTAGGATTCAAACTCTGGTCTGTCCAACTCTGAAGACCATACTTTTCCCAAGCCAGTGTGCTACAAGAGAAGAGGGTGGGACTAAAGTGAAAAGTCAAATGAAGGGTTGGTAATGTGAAGCCTGCCTAGGAGGAGACTGGGAAGAAGAGGAGTGGGGTTTGACTAGCCCGGGAATGCCCAGGAAAGGGTCTTAAAGCTTGGAATGATAGCACCAGGAATATAGAACCTATCTTCTTGTCGCTGAAGCCCAAGGACAGAACAAGAGATGGCAGCAGGGTCTAAGTCTGGAGGTAAGAGAGTTCAAGGTAGAATACTGGGCAGGGACAGGGGGCCATGGGATCTCTGGAGGGAGATTGTAAAACTCAGCTGTCTTAAGGGCTTGACTCTGAAATCGTGAGAAATGGGGAGATGTGGAAGACGGAATTTACAAACGGGTGGGAGTAAAGGGCTATGAAGAATTCTGAGGGTTGGCGAGAAGTTTCTTCCCCCAGGTGCACTGGGCATTCTGCTACTGATGACAAGAAAGCTAAGCAGGAGAAGCTTTCAAAGGGGCCGAGAGCAGTTCTGCTATGATTCAGGTGAATTGACGGGAGATTTGCTTAGAGAGGTCTCCTCCACATCCTGATCATCTTGCATCGGGACCTTTAGAAGAATTTCTTGTCTCCTGCCTCTTCCAGTCTGGTTTCTCGTCCAAACCATCTTTGTAACCCACAAGTCATAAATGGTTACTACCTTACCTAAACCCTCAAAGGTTCAAAAGTCCTGTGCACTGACCAAGCTGTTAGCCTCCTACCTCTTCTTCCATTTCCCTACACCAGAATCGCATTGAGCCTAACTGCCTCCTCCACTTTCTGTAATCTTTTACACCATGCTCTGCACATGCTGTTCCCTTTCCCTGGAACACTGCAATCTCCATCATCCACCCTACCTCTCTATCTAGCAAACACCTTCAAGATGTAGCCTTACTTCATTTTCGTTACTCCTTTTGCCCTCAGAAGAGAACACTAGTTATCTTTTAGTGTGTATCCAGGGAGCTTAAAAAAATAGTTATGCAGGTATCCCAGCCCAGAGTTTCTGTTTCAGTTGGTCTGGGATATGCCCTGGGCATTAGGATTTTTTTTTAAAACCCTGGAGATTCAAATGTGGAGCAAACATCGAGAACCCCTCACACAGTTTAAACTTCTTAACATTTTAAATGAGATCCCCCATCAGACCTGAGTTGGAAAGGGTTACTCTTTTCAATTAATGTAATCAGGACGGCAAGGAGCCAAACAAGTGGAGTCATAAATGGCAAGTGTCAGGGGCTATAGTGCTTAAAAAATCAAAGTAAGTGGTTCAGGCATTTAAGCGTTACAGTAGTTTGGAGATGGGAGGATTTCTCTGACATAAACAAAATAAGAATTAACCTGGATCTTGAAGAATGTGGAGTTTCTGAGATTGAATTGGTTAGTAGAGATTGGGGAGGACATTTCCAGTGGGGGAAAGCACTGAGGGGAAAAAACCTTGAAGGCTGGCACAATGGCCAATACTTACTGAATTCCAGGTGATTTTCAAAATGCAATTGCTTCGTGACCCTCCAAAGGATGACAATATGTAAACAGATGTAGAGTATATCTATGGTATTAAGATTTCATAAACCAATCATTGTGACGCTTTAGCCCACTGCTGCAGCAGCTGTGTCAATCCATCTCATTGAAGGTCTTCCTCTTTTTCGCTGATCCTCTACTTTACTGAGCATGATGCCCTTCTCCAGGGACAGTCCCTCCTGGTAACATGTCCAAAACTCATGAGATGAAATCTTGTCATCCTTGCTTCTAAGGAGCATTCTGGCTGAACTTCCACAACAGACTCGTTTGTTCTTCTGGCAGTCCATACTATATTCAATATTCTTCTCCAACATCAAAATTCAAAGTCTTTGCACATTTCATTATAATACTTTACTTTGTCTTCTCGAGCTGCCCTTTGAAATCTTCTGTTCAGCTCTTTTACTTCATCATTTCTTCCTTTCACTTTAGCTACTTTACCTATAACAGCAACTTTCAGAGTCTCTTCTAACATCCATTTTGGTCTTTTCTTTCCTTCCTGTCTTTTTAATGACCTCCTGCTTTCTTCAGGAAACCCTGGTGGTGTAGTGGTTAAGAGCTAAAGCTGCTAACCAAAAGGTCGGCAGTTCAACTCCACAGGCACTCATTGGAAACTCTGTGGGGCAGTTCTTCTCAGTCCTATAGGGTCGCTATGAATCAAAATTGACTCAATGGCAAAGAGGTTTGGTTTTTTGGTTTGCTTTCTTTATGTATGATGTCCTTGATGTCATCCTAAAACTTGTATGGTCTTTGGTCATTATTGTTCAATGTATCAAATCTGTTCTTGAGATGGTCTCTAAGTTCAGGTGGGATATACTCAAGGTCATACTTTGGCTCTCATGGACTTGTTCTAATTTTCTTCAGTTTCAGCTTGAACTTGCATATAAGCAATTGATGGTCTGTTCCACAGTTGGCCCCTGGCCTTGTTCTGGCTGATGATATTGAGCTTCTGTGTCATTTCTTTCTACAGATGTAGTTGATTTGATTCCTGTGTATTCCACCTGGCAAGGTCCTTGTGTAGAGTCACCATTTATGTTCTTGAAAAAAGGTGCTTGCAATGAGGAAGTCATTGGTCTTGCAAAATTCTATTATGTGATCTCTGGCGTCATTTCTATCACTAAGGCCATATTTTGCAACTTCAGATCCTTCTTTGTTTCCAATTTTTGCATTCTAATCACCAGTAATTATCAATGCACCTGGATTGCATGTTTGATCAATTTCAGACTGCAGGAGTTGTAAAAATTTTCAATTTCTTTGTCTTTGGCCTTAGTGGTAGGTGTGTAAATTTCAATAATAGTTGCATTAACTGGTCTTCCTTGTAGGCATACGGACATTATCTTATCACTGATAGCATTGTACTTCAGGGTAGGTCTTGAAATGCTCTTTTCGACAATGAATGTGACACTATTGCTTTTTAATTTGTCATTCCTGGCGCAGTAGGCCATATAATTGTCTGATTCAAAATGGCCAATACCAGTTCATTTCAGATCACTGTTGGCTAGAATATCAATTTTTGTGGGTTCCATTTCATTTTTGACAACTTCCAATTTTCCTAGATTCATACTTCATGCATTCCACATTCTGAATATTAATGGATGTTTGCAACTATTTCTTCTAATTTTCAGTTGTGCCACATCAGCAAATGAAGGTCCTGAAGGTTTTACTCCATCCAAGTCATTAAGGTCGACTCTACTTTGAGGAGCCAGTTCTTCCCCAGTTGTCCTTTGAGTGCCTTCCAACCTGAGGGGCTTATCTTCCGGCAATATAGCAAACAGTGTTTTTGATTCATAAGGTTTTCACTGGCCAATTTTTTTAGAAGTAGATCACCAGGTACTTCTTCATCTGCCTTAGTATGAAAGCTCCACTGAAATCTGTCCACCGTGAGTGACACTGCTGGTGTTTGAAATGCCCATGACATAGCTTCCAGAATCACGGTAACACACAAGCCACCACAGTAGGACAAACTGACAGATGAGTGGTGGACAGGACGTTACAGCACCCTAGAAGCCACTCTTGTGTCATTTCTCAATCTTTCTCCTGCTCTAAGTTATGATGACTTCTACAACCATTGACCACCTTTGCCTGTGCACAAACAGCTGTTTTTATTCTCCCCAGCTGCCTGCTCTCTCTCTGGATTTTTGGAACACCTGGGAGCAGGGTGTGTGTGTTGAAATAGTCCATGCTCTCATTCTTATTGCAGATTTAGGCCTCTTCCTTTTCATTTTGCCTTTCCTGAATAATTCAGTACTAAAGCCATGAGGTATGGCTGAGCAAGGTAACCATCTGAGCAATGGTGGGGTGGGGATTGGGGGTGAGGAAAATGCATTAGCCCAGAGCAGTGTTGGAGCCTGAGCAGGGTAAGGAGGGTGTCCACTTGGGAAGAGGGTGGCCCAGTACAGGATATCAAGTCTAAGTGGGGTGGAAAAGACAACTGCATAGGGAGGGAAAAGAAGATGGGACTGACCAAGTCATTAAATATATTGAAGATAATGAAAGGCAGGTTTTTCACTTTGGGGAAACGAGTTACAAATATGGAAAGGGAGTTCATAATGAACTCTGTGGTGCCGGATTGGAAATGAAGTATCAGTGTGAACTCATGATTGTCAATATAGATAGAAAGACAAATGTAGAAATGCATTAGATGTCAATGGGTGTGTATGAATATATATACATGTATCTATATACATATTCACCATCTGTCTGTCATTTTTACTATGGTGGCTTGTGCGTTGCTATGGTGCTGGGAGTTATGCCACAAGCATTTCAAATACCAGCAGGGTCACCCATGGTGGATAGGTTTCAGCAGAGCTTCCAGACTAAGAGTAGGAAGAAAGGCCTGGTGATCTACTTCTGAAAATTAGTCAATGAAAACCTTATGGGTTACAACAGAATATTGTCCAATATAGTGCTGGAGTCTCCGGGTGGCACAAATGGTTAAGCGCTCAACTACCAGCTGAAAGGTTGGTGGTTCAAATCCACCCAGAAGCACCTTGTAAAACAGACCTGGCAATTTGCTTCTGAAAGGTCACAGCCTTGAAAATCCTATAAAGCAGTTCTGCTTTGCACACATAGGGTCGCCATGAATTGGAATCACCTCAACGGCAACTAACAACAATGAGAACATAATGTTAGAAGATGAGCCCCCTAGACTGAGAGGCACTCAAAAGACACAGTGGCTGCACCAATGGACTTGAACATGCAAACAATCAGAGAGATGGACAACATTTTGTTCTGTTGTACATGGGGTCACCATCAGTCAGAGCCGACTCTATGGCCACTAATAATGTAATAAGCACACTTAACACCTACATCTTGGTTTCTAACTACCATTCACTGGTAAAAGAAACGAGGGCTCCTTGGAGAAATACATGATTTTTGTGGTAGGGCAGGGAAAATACAAGATAAGCCTGGAACATTTTGTTGTGCCAGAAGTTAGGGAGGTGTTCAATGAATAATGAGCCAATTTGAAAGGGCTCCTCCTAGCCAAATCTGGGACAATTTGAGCATAAAATAAATCATAATAGCAACAAATTTAAACACAATGAAGGTATAGAATGCCCTGAATCCAAACTGATACAAATAGATAAATGAATAAATTTAAAAAGTTTGATGAAGAATGGGTTATTTATAGTCTCAAAGCACACTCCTCCCCCACCCCCCACCCCATACACACACAACACTTATTATCTGCAATGGGGAAAAGAGTAACTTTACAGGGGTGAAGCTTGGCATATCAAAAGGAACATGGTCAGTAATGGGCCATATTAATGTGGCATATCACCTGATCGGATGTAATAAGAAGAGTCCAGCAACACTCCTGTGATATTCCTGTCAAAGATCGCATACCCTGAATTTAATCATGAGGAAACCTCAGACAAACCCAAACGGAGGACTATTCCACAAAATAAATAAATAAAGTAAAAAAAAAAAGGCCAAACCCATTGCCATTGAGTCAATTCCCACTCGTGGTGACCCCATGTGTTGCAGGGTGGAACTGTGCTCCATAGGGTTGTCTTGGCTGTAATCTTCGTGGAAGCAGATTACCAGGCCTTTCTTCCGTGGTACCACTGGGTAGGCACAAACCACCAACATTTAGGTTAGTACCCCAGAGACTACTAAATAAATGTAAACTTCAAGTGTCAAGATCATGACTGTCAAGGAAAAACAGAGGAATGTCCCAGATTGAAAAAAAGTAACAAGATTGAAGAAAAGTGACAACTAAATGCCATGGGGGATCTTGGACTGTATGCTTTTTTTTTTTTTTTTCAATATAAGACATTATCGGGACAACTATTGAAACTTGAATGGAATCTGAAAATTAGATAGCATTCATAATGTAGTGATGTTAATTTTCTGATTTTGATGGTTGCATTGTGCTTGCATATGGGAATATCTTTGTAGGAAAAAGTAATTTAAAAACTTGGGCAAAAAGGGGCTTCAGATCTGCACTCTCAAATAATTCAGGAAAAGAGTTCTTTATATTGTATTTGAAACTTTTCTGTAAGTTTGAGAAATTGTTTCCAAATAATAAGTAAGAAGCTTGGGGAGTTTTACTCATTTCTGCATATGTTTGTCATACATCTATGGAACACTGCTATGTGCAGGCACCAGGGACTCAAAGGTATGCTCCTTGCTTAAGGAGCTCATGATATTTCCCCAGGAAGTCATCCTTTCAGCATGCATGCAACTAGTACCTGCTATTACCTTCTCTCTGTCGGGTAGTCTGTGAGCTAAATAAACCACCGTGTTCTCAAGGTGTTTATAGCCTGCCACTAAATTAAACTATTTGATGACTAAGTACTATTTACGCTATAGAAGGATCCAGATTTGAAATCGGATGAACTAGATTGCATTTCTAACTACCATTTAATAGTTTGGGATCTTGAACAAATCGGTGAACTTCTCTGAGCTTCAGTCTGCTTGTCTGTAAGATCAGGATTATAATTTCTGACAGGAATTGTTGTGACAGCTAAATAAGAACTAAATATGTAGAAGTACTTTGTACAATAATATGTAAATGTCTTTTCATAGTGGTCTTATGTTCTGAGTTATGTAGCCTTTTGGGTCTAGCTGGAAATCATACTTCAATGTATACTGCCATTTGATAGTAGATATAATATATATTTTTTTATAATATATGGGGGAACCCTATATTTACTTATCATGATTGTTGCTAGAACCCTTTGGTCATGTTTCCAATATGGGCGGAAGGATAAATGTTGCCCACTTTGTCCCCTTGGCAGGCTATTTTGAGCCATTTCACAAGGTTCCTCTGAAGGCCACAGTGGGCTGAGCTCCAATGGCCTTTGGCAGTGCCCAACTCCATACCCTTCCTTCTCTTGGAGGTCCTTTCTTCTCTGTTTCACTCCCGTGTTCTGCACTCCTCCCTACTGGAATCCCATTCCCAACCATTTGCATGCAATGTCTGGTCTCAGGCTCTGCTTTGGGCATCCGAGGCTAAGACCCAGAGAGCACGGACACAGTGAGGAGGGACAATAGCAGACCCACTGGGATTCTATGATGGGGCTGCATCATGCTGGAGGGACACTCACCCTGCTATAGTATGGCCGGAACCAGAATGTCTTCAGAATATTCTCTGCACCCCTTCCCCCAAGGCCTAAAGTTTTTGGTGAGACCAACCTGTCTCAAGAGGGACCTCCTGCCAGACTGGCACCTCCAGCCCTAATTCTTGTGCATTTATCGGCCAGAACAGTCAAAGGAGGTTGTATCTTAAAGGTTATTTTAAAACAGCCAGCTGTGCAGGTGTATGGAACTGTACTGGAAATGTTTAATTAAATATAGATTAGCTGTTTTAAGTTGTCTTATTATCTCAGTGAGGCCCCAGATTTGATTAGCCTCCCCAGCTGTAGCTCATTCCGCCACACCTAATGACTCTCACGGAGGGCACACATTTAATTTCAGAATTGTGGTGTGCTAGACAGGTCATGTTACTTTATTTCCTCTAAATCAAAATAAGTGCAACTCTGGGCACACCCCCCCACTTCCACCACCTGTTATGATGGTGGCAACCCCCCTCTCAGTCCCTTTGGGCAGTGCTGTGTGGTGGTGAAGAGCCAGGTCTGGGCTTGAATTCCAGCTCTGCCACTGCCTAGGGCCTCAGAATCTTCATGTAAAGTGTGGGCAGTAACAGTATCTACTTCATTGGGTTGTGAGAAGGATTAAATGAGTAAATGCATGTAAAGGAATTTAGGGCACTGCCTGGCACATAAAAAGCTCTCATTATTTGTCAACTCTTATAAGCAATTATCATTTGGGATCACAGGCTGGTAGGGAAGTTCGATCCCACTTCCCCCCAGATGTGCATGGAAATCTTGAAGGCTCACCTGGTGCCAGAGAAGGGAAAGCCTCTGTTTCTAATTCTACTGCTGCGTTAGTTCCTATGATCATTGTAACAAACGGCCACAGGGTTAATGGCTTATAACAACACAAAAATGTCATCTTGTAGTTCTGGAGGTCAGAAGTCTGAAATGGGTCTCAATGGACTAAAATTAAGGTGTTGGCAGGACTGTGTTCTGTGATTCAGTAGCGGAGAATCTGTTTCCTTGCCTTTTCCAGCTTCTAGAGGCTGCCCACATTCCTGGGCTCATGGCCCCTTCCTCCATCTTTAAAGCAGTGTAGCATCTTCAAACTTCTCTCTGACTTTGACTCTCCTGCTTCCCTCTTTCATTTGTAAGGACTTGTAATTACATTGGCCCCATCTGGATAATTCAGGATAATATTCCCATCTCAAGATCCTCAAGATCCTTAATCACATCTGCAAAGTCCCTTTTGCCTTGTAAGGCAACATATTGACAGGTTCCGGGGATTAGGATATGGACATCTTGGGACGGGGGGCATTAATCTGCCTACCACCACCAGTGTCACCAATTCTTTACGTAAGACTCCACAGTCCCTTGCAACCAGGTGGTCCTACAGCTCCCATGCCATGACGGCCTGAAAATCTTCATGGAGGCTGGAAGCCCTGAGCTTGTGTCTTGCCCCATGTTTCCTGAAGTTGTTCTACTCTAAGACTCTTATATCCTCTATTTGCAGAACTCACAGAACCCCACTAGTTCTGCAGCCTTGGGGATGCCCTCCCTCTTTCACAGCTTTTGGCTCTCTTCCCATCCTCTCAACTTGATCATCCAAGAAGATTCTCTGGCTTTCAGAAAACAATAGACAAGGAGTGGAAAGGGATGCTGCAGGCAGATTCTGCCTTTGACACGGCAACAGGAGCTTCCCCAGAAGTCAGATATGACCAAGCTAAAATAAAAACTCCTGCCGAAGTCATTAGCCTTCACTGGGATCACTTGTTTACTGTCTTCCTCAAGAGATTTAACCTCTGGACAGCAGAAAGTCTGTACCCCAGTCCCACCACAGGGTCTGACACAGAGTAGACCCTCAAGAAACAAACTTTTGGAAGCTGCCTTAGTTATCTAGTGCTGCTGTAACAGAAGTACCATAAGTGAATGGCTTTAACAAACAGAAATTTACTCTCTCACAGTCTAGGAGGCTAGAAGTCCAAATTCAGGGCACCAGATTCAAGGGAAGGCTTTCTGTCTCTGTTGGCTCTAGGGGAAGTTCTTGACATGAATCTTCCACTATTCCTTGGAGTTTCTCAATGCAGGGACCTTGGGTCCAAAGGGCATGCTCTGTTGCTGGCTCTTTTTTCATGGTGATAGAAGGGCCCTCTCCTCTCTGCTTGCTTTTCTCTTTTTGTTTTGAGATTGACTCAAGACACAAACTAATCCTTTAGATTTTGTCCTGCCTCATTAACATAACTGTCTCTAATACTGCCTCATTAACATCATTGTTGTTGTTGTTAGGTGCCATTGAGTTGGTTCCGACTCATAGCAACTCCACGTACAACAGAATGAAACTACCTGGTTCTGTGCCATCCTCACAATCATTGCTGTGTTTGAGCCCATTGTTGCAGCCACTGTCAATTCATCTCATTGAGGGTCTTCTTCTTTTTCACTGACCTTCTGCTTTTCTTAGCATGATGTACTTCTTCAAGGGCTGGTCCCTTCTGATAAGATATCCAAAGTATGTGACGAAGTCTCACCATCCTTGCTTCTCATGAGGATTCTGCATGTACTTATTCCAAGACAGATTTGTTCATTCTTCTGGCAGTCCATGGTGTATTCAATATTCCCCACTAACACCATAATTCAAAGGCATTAATTCTTCTTCGGCCTTCCTTATTCATTATCCAGCTTTCACATGCGTATGAGGAGATTGAAAATACCATGGCTTGGGTCGGGCACACCTCAGTCTTCAAGGTGATATCTTTGCTTTTAAACACATTTAAGAGGCCTTTTGTAGCACATTTGCCCAATTCAATGCGTCGTTTGATTTCTTGACTGCTGCTTCCATGGCTGTTGATTGTGGATCCAAGTAAAAGGAAATTCTTGACAACTTCAATCTTTTCTCCGTTTATTGTGATATTGCTTATTGGCTCAGTTGTGAGGATTTTTGTCTTCTTTATGTTGAGGTGTAATCCATACTGAAGGCTGTTGTCTTTGATCTTCATCAGTAAGTGCTTCAAGTCCTCTTCACTTTCAGCAAGCAAGGTGGTATCATCTGCATAACGCAGGCTGTTAATGAGTCTTTCTCCAATCCTGATGCCCCATTCTTCTCACATAGCCCAGCTTCTTGAATTATTTGCTCAGCATACAGACTGAATAGGTATGGTGAAAGGATACAATGCTGACACACACCATTTCTGACTTTAAACCACAGTATCCCCTTGTTCTGTCCACCAAGGGTGACCCTGCTAGTATTTGAAATACCAGTTGCAAAGCTTCCAGTATCATAGCAACACGCAAGCTACTACAGTACAACAAACTGACAGACACATGGTGGATTAACATTTTTGAGGTTAGGATTTATAACACATAGGATAATTACATCAAATCACAAAATGGAGAACAACCAACCAATACTGGGAATCATGGCCTAGCCAAGTTAACACACATTTGGGGGGAACACAATTCAATTCATAACAGACGACTTCCAACTCAAACAACCTATTCTTTTCTTCTTCTTCTAGTCTATTATTATTACTATTGTTATTCTAGAAGGAAAAGCTGCCCTATCTTCCCCAACATTTTGTCTCTCATTATTCCATTTCACCTCTATTAGATGGTAGATTCTGCAGCAGGTCGGGAAACTTAGCTGGGTATATCAGTGGGAATTTTGCCCCTATTCCACAGTTGAGGAAGCTGAGGTTCAGGGAAGCCAGATGCTCAGTGAAAATTCACTTGTGTGTAATTTGGAGGGAAAGCAATGGTAAAGGCTTCCATGCATGCATCTATCCATCCATGCGTCCATCCAATGTAGTTAGCATCTACTACATGCAGAGGCTGGCAGAAGGAAAACTAACACAGAGCATCTACAATATGCCAGGTACTGCTGTGCTATGCATATTTTACCCAGGGTTTTGTGGCAAAACACTGCTATAATAGCTTGCATTTGATGTTTGTTTTTTTTACTATTCAAAGTGTTTTCATATGCATTATTTTACTTGTGTTTCATAAACCTGTGTGGAGTAGGCAGGATAGATATGATCATCCACATTTCAGAGACAGGAGGACTGATCATGGACAGGATGTTGCACAAAGCCACACTACTAGCTGCGTTGAAGGCAGGTCTCTGGACTCCTGGATCAGCACTCTCTTTTCCACCCCCTGTGCTCTTGATTGTTTCAAAGCTGTCCTTCATGTTCCAGCCTCATTACTTCATCTGTGTAGAAATGCTGACATCTCTCTATCTATTCATAAATGAGCTCCCCATAAAACATAGACACCCAGATATGAAAAGATCACACATATTTGCATATGCACCACACCTACACATGTGCACAGACATATGCACATGCCCATACATATATGAATGCTGGGAATAAGCTTTCAAAATTCATCTGAAGCTGCCAGTTGCTCAGAGAAAGCTGTTCACAGACAATGCTCCATGAATATTTTCGTATTTCTGCGTGGTCTGGGCTTCTGAGCAAAGAGCACTAGTTAAAAGATGGCTAAATGGTTAAAACACACCTTGGAACACAAAACCTAAACAAAAACAAACCTTCGCCATCAAGTTGACTCCAACGCATGGTGACTCCATGTGTGTCAGGGTAGAACTGTGTTCCATGGTGTTTTCAATGGCTGACTTTTTGGAAGTAGATCTGAGGTACCTCTGGTGAATTCAAACTGCCAACCTTCCAGATAGTATCCAAGGACTTAACCATTTGTGCCACTCAGAGACTCCTAAATAGTGAATTACTCTGGGAAGATTTAAAGATTTATCTCCTCTGGAGCCATTTGTCTACGTTAGAAGGAGCCCCTGGGTGGTGCGAATTGTTAATGTGCTCTGCTGCTAAACAGAAGGTGAAGTTGAAGGGGTGTGACAGAAATAGAGGATATCAAATGGAGCACCCCCAGGCCTTCCTCTCCTCCTCCTGATAATATTGCTGACTTGCCTCAAAGTAACTGAACTCAGTAAGCGGGTGTTGAGCCCTAGGCGCTAGACTATGCAGTTGATGTTCCCAGTAACTGTTCCAGACGGTACCCATTCTTGCCTCTGCCCATTGTTCTTGCTGTGCCCCTGCCCAGAGTGCCTTCTTCTTTCCTTAACACTGTCCCAAATTGTTCAGGACTTACTCAGGTCTCAGCCCTCTGTGAAGCTTGCGCTGTTATGCCTCCCTTCTCTGAATTCTCTGAAAAATCACTTCTGCAAGAAAGTCCAGCAAAGTTTGAACCTGACAGTCTAGACTCACTTCAACTAGTCAATGAGTACAGTATTTATTAAGTGCCTAATAAGTGTTGTCTGGAGTCCCTGGATAGTGCAAATGGTTAATATGCTCAGCATCTAACAGGAAGGAAGGCCTGGTGACCTACTTCCAAAAAATCAGCTGTTGGAAATCCTAGTCAGCACAGTTCTACTCTGATACACATGGGGTCGCCATAAGTCAGAATCCACTGGATGCCTGCTTTAAAAAGAAGTGTTTAAGTATTGATGACAAGAGGGGAAGTGAGACTCAGTCCCTGCTTCATGGATTTTACAGTTGAGCAAGGAACCCAAATTGAACAAAGAATTGCAAGTATGATGCATGGTAAGACAGGAAGTGCGGAGTGTTTGGGGGCAGAAAACAAAGGGACTCATCTAAGGAAGGGTTCCAGGAGATCCTACCAGATTGTGAATTTTCTTTAGTCATTGTGTGAGTGTAGACATTGTCTTCTCTGCAGACTGCAGATGCTCCAAGGCCAGGACCCACAGCCAGTTTAGCCCTAGTGTCCTTCATAATGGTCAGCCTGTGAGAAAACCTCTCGGAAACGCTGGCTAGTTTGAACTAGATCAATGTGAGCCGTGTCAGAAGAAACTTGCTTCTGCTTCCCTGTCACTAATGTTCAACCCCGCTCTCTGATGCACCAAAGGCAGGGCTTAGGAGTCTCCTGTGGCTTCAAAGCACGAAAATCCATGTTTCTATAAATTTTTCCCCAATTCCTTTGCTTCCTACCTTATTATCCTGTCCTCGAGCTGCCTGTAGGATGGAGGGCCCCAGCACAGGTCTGGTAGGAACCCTAACCCCAACAAAAGCGAGTGTGGACCCTGTACAAGGCCGTGTGAAGGTCACCAAACAGAAAGGTGCCAGAGCCCCAGAACCTGAGAGGAGGCAGAAATGTTGTACTCCCTTCCTGAAAAGTCCGGTGACTAAATCACATCAGTAAACTTAATTTTAACCATTTATGCAATCACACCGTGTTCTAGGAAGTGTAGGGAGTCTGGGAGGGAAGCCCCTCAGGGAGCTTCCAGGTGACGGGGAGACACAGCTACCCTGAGATAATAGTAAGGACAGTCTCCAATTGGTGGGTGCCCACCAGGTGCTGGATGCCCGGCTGTGCATCCAGCGGCTCCCCCTCCCCACAGCCCCAGGGAGGTATGGCTCTTTCCATTTCTGGGAGGAGGAAACTGAGCCTCTGAGATTTTAAGACACTTGCCCAAGGTCACAGCAGGCTAGTAGCAGAGCCAGGAGCTAAACTCAGCTTCCGTGTTTAGGGCTAAACGTAAAAAAAAAAAAAAAAAAAGTTGCGGTCAAGTCCATTTTTACTCATAGCAACCCTGTATGGTTGTTGTTGGGTCGCTATGAGTCGGAATCGACTGACGGCAACAGGTTAGCTCTAAAGTCTGCATTATTTGTTTATTTATTTACTACTACAGTGTGCCAGGCACAGCACTGAGTGGAGTTTTCACTGCAGGAGGTAGGATAGGAGCCCTGGTGGCGCAGTGTTCCAGGATTCGGCTGCTAACCAAAAGGTCGGCAGTTCAAATCCATCAGGCGCTCCTTGGAAACCCTATGGGGCAGCTCTACTCTGTCCTATGGGGTCGCTGTGAGTCAGAATCTGCTCAATGACAACAGGTTTGGTCCTTTTTTTTTTTTTTAAGTAGAGTGGCATCAGTGTTCCACAACAGATATGGTAGAAGTCGTGGGAGTACAGAAGGGGAGATGCCTGCAAAACAGAGGGCTGGGAAAGGTCTCCAAGGAAGGTAGCAGTTATATATATATATTATATATATAACATATACGTATTATATATATAACATATACGTATTATATATATAACATATACGTATTATATATATAACATATACGTATTATATATATAACATATACGTATTATATATATATATATATATATATATATACCCAGAAGGATCCTTAAAGATCATTCAACTAGCATTTCCTTGGTGTATTCTCTAGAACATTATTATGGCAACGTAGTCTGTTTTAAGAAAAAAAAATATATATATATATATATATACATATATATGTTATATACACATACAGGGAGGTGCGTGTGACTTATGCCTGGGAAAGGTTGCAAACAATATCCCCCTCTTGACTTATAATGCACATTCGTAGACTCAAGGTGCTCAGAAGTCCTGTAGTAAGAAAACTTGTTAAATCCAGTGTTTCCCAAATTTACCTGGCCACACCATTCATCTTTTGAAATACCCTTGTGATTCTTCAGAACATGCTGGTAGCATGCAGGAAAGGAGAGCGAGCCCAGAAAGGGTGAGTGCTGGGCCCGAGAACCGACAGAGACAGGAGTACAGGTTGGTCCCAGCACGGTAGGGAGAAAAGGTTTCAAAATGTGAAGTGGCTCATTCTTAGCCCTGCTGTTATGCTCAGATGCTTCCAAAGGGATCTTGCTGTCTCCTTCAGACAACACCAAGGCCCATCCAGATCCTTGAAACCTCCGTAAAGACAATTGACAAAAAGGTGGCATCCTGGGAGATTCTGGCAGGAGCCCCCTGCCTGTCTGATCTGTGCTTCATCAGAAAAGAGCAGGGGAGGCTCAGAGAACTGACACTGCCTCCTGAGTGTCAGGAAGAGGGCAGAAGATAGGCATCTGGCAGCCCGAGTGCTTGCTAGATACGCTGGAAGGCCTCTGCTCATAAAGAGGCTCAGCCTTCTCTTAGAACCCCACACTGTGGCTCAGAGAGAAGGTGTCAGTCTTGAAACCTTTTGGACATCATCCAGTCAGTGCTGCATCCCAACCAAAACCAGCTGTGGGAAGAGGTGTAGAATCAAATATCTAGCTGTTCCACTCTCTGCTTAAGAATGTAACCAGGCCCAGAGGGATGCTGTGGGCTTGGGTGGCTAGGGTGACCACAAGCTCAGTGTTCTCAGCTTGCATGCCCTGAGATGTGTTTGATTAACAAAAAGTCCGTGTCCCAGAGAAGTGACACAGCAGCTCCTCCTGACTCCACTGGAGGCAACTGGGCTTGTAACTAAATCTCAGAAATGTGACGGGCGCTCAGAGGAGAGGCCAGGAGAAAGAAAGGCTTGCTATGTCATGGAGAAAAAGATGGTTCATTTGGAGAAAAGAAGACATAAGGAGGTGTCATAAATGTTATAAATTCCTTAAAGCAAAGCTGTTAATTGGAAATTCCTTAAAGTAAAGCTGTTAAATGGAAGAGGAATCAACTCTGTGTGTGTGTGTGTGTCAGAGAGAGACTCCAGGGAGCAGAACTAGGACCTATTGGTAGAAAGTACATTGACATAATTTGAATTCCTTTTATGTAAGAACTTCAACAACATGAACGATCTGAAAATGGAATTGACTGCCTTGTAAGGCAATGAGTTCCCTGACACTTGAGGTGTTCACATAGAGGTTGGTTAACTGATTATAGGAGATGACATAAGGACATTTAGACATTTGAAAGAGGGTCTGATGGATGCACAGAGAGGTTCAACTCTGAAATTCTCAGAATCTGTTTGTGATGAGCCATATGCAATTGCCATTATGTAGTTCTACCTATTTCTCTCCGTCCCAAGTTATGCCTCTTTAGAATGACAATGCTTTAGCCAGTTCTTGGTCATCATTTAACCCTTTGCCCTTGAGTTGATTCCAACTCACAGCAACCCTACAGGACAGGGTAGAACTGCCCCATAGAGTTTCCAAGAAGCTCTTGGTGGATTCAAACTACAGACCTTTTGGTTAACAGCCATAGTACTTAACAACTACGCCACCAGGTTTCCCATCTTCATTTAGGAGGACGATAATAATTCATAAAATCCAAACTAATAGCAATTTCCCAAACCAATTGGATTTGATCTTACAGTTTGTTTGGTTTGGGGGCATGTATTAGCCTTTCTTATGACAATTTAGTCTAATAGGAAACTTTTTCTTATTCCATTGGATCCATGCAGTGTAATAATGTTATAAGAGACAACTAGTTTTCAGCAAGAACCCTGGCATTCCTGGCAGATAACCCACCTAGCTCAGAGTCTGAGTTGGACCTGTGCTGGGCTGAATTCCGAGCTCAGGGGAATGCTTCTGTTAGGGAGAAGTACATGCTGAGGAAGTGCCCGAGTTTGTTAGAGATCATCCTAGAAATGAGTCTGCAATCTGTGGATTCTTCAGCTCAGGTGTGGGATGGGAGAGGCTCAACTTGAAACCCAAGACCCATATGCGCCTCCTTCTGTGAATGCTATCCAGCGCAAACTTTTGTTGCCTAGATAGATGAAACAGAAAATAGAAGAGTAAGGTCCCCACCACACACACAGGGAACTTTTGTGTCACTGTAGATCTTTGAAACTGAAATGAGTTTGATCCATGAAAAAAAAAAAAAACCCAACTAAAAAAAATAGCATATCAACATCAAAAATAAGTTTTATTTCAAAAGAATGTATTTCTGACATCCTTGTGCAGCATTGCTGTTATCTGTGGCATTACATGCTGTCATTAGCTGCTGTTCAGTCAGCTCTGACTCATAGCAACCTTAGTATAACAGAACAAAGTGATGCCTGGTCCTGCATTATTCTCCGAATCACTGGCATATTCAAGTCCATTGTTGCAGTTATTGTGCCCACCTATCTTCTTCTTTGGACCTCTACCAAATATGATGCCCTCCTCCGGCAATTGATCCCTCCTGATGACATGTCTAAAGCAAGTGAATCGGACAATATTTTGTTGTGATTCGTAAGGTTTTTATTAGCCAGTTTTCAGAAGTAGATTGCCAGGCCTCTCTTCACAGCCTGTCTTAGTCTGAAAGAGCCACTGGAACCTGTCAACCATGGGTGACCCTGCTGGTATTTGAAATATTGGTGGCATAGCTTCCAGCATCACAACAACTTGCAAGCCACCACAGCATGAGTGGTGGTTGGCATTGCACACCCATTGCCATCAAGTCGTTTCTGATTCATAGCAAGCCTATAAGACAGAGTAGAACTGCGCCATAGGGCTTTCTGGGGTGTAATCTTTGTAGAAGCAGACTGACACATCTTTCTCCCATGGAGCGGCTAGTGGGTTTGAACCACTAACCATTTGGTTAGCAGCCAAGTGCTTAACCACTTTGTCACCAGGGCTCCTTTGGCATTACATTAAAAAAACAAAAAACAACAGTTGCTGTCGAGTCGATTCCAACTCCTAGTGACCCTATAGGACAGAGTAGAACTGCCCCCAAGGGTCTCCAAGGAATGCCTGGTAGATTCAAACTGCTGCCCTTTTGGTTAGCAGCCATAGCTCTTAACCACTACACCACCAGGGTTTTTACATAGGGAGGGTGAATGAAGTAATGGTTAAGGAGGTTGGCTCTGGAGTCAGCTTTCTGGAGTTCCAATCCTGGCTCCATCAATTCCTAGCGGTGTGGCCTATGACAAGTTACTTTACCCCTCTGGACCTCAGTTTTTACATCTATGGAAAAGATGAGGATGATAATCATAGTGTCTATTTCATGGGATATTGTGAGATTTAAATGTAAAGTACTTAGAATGATGTCTAGCATACTGTAAATGCTGAAAGCTATTTCTTATTATTACACAATATTAGAACAGCTCATTTTCTCACCATGGGAAGTCAAATCCCAGGTTGACTGGAGGGGCAAGGTGGGATAGTGAAGGCGGGATTTTTCTGATCATTTCAATGAGAAAGATGTAAAATCAAGGTATGTGGCCAGAGTTTTCTCAACGTTAACTGCTCACTATAATCATGTGACAGCTGCTTTTTAAATAAATAAAGACAGTCTGTACCCAGACTGATTAAGTGATACTACCTGAGAGTGAAGCTCAGGCTCCCATATTTTTCAAAAGCTACCCAGATATTCTAATGTGTGGTCAGAGCTGAGAATCACTGGACTAGATTCTTGCTACTTAAAGCGTGATCCAGGAATCATCAGCGTGGACATTTTCTGGGAATGTGCTAGAAATACAGAACCTCAGGCCCAAGAACTGCCAGATCAGAGTTTGCATTTTAACGAGACCCCTTGGGGGTTCAAATGCACGTTGACGTTTGAGAAGTACTGCATTAGATGATATCCAAGGTCATTTCTGGCTCTGAAATAGGCGCCTAATAAATGCTGTTGAAATAATGAAGATACCTGATGTTCCAGAAGAGCCCTAGATAGCAAGGCTTTCAGAATCTGGACCAGCGGGGATGCCATCAGAGCCAAAAATGGATATGTCCCCAGGCGTGGAAATCTTGACAAAAGCACACCTGTGCTCACAAGCCAAAGATAATTAATAAGCAGGGTAACACTGGTGCTCAAGCTTCTGGTGCCAATGGACAGGGATGATGGGACATGTCATAGACTGATAGGAACTAAAGAGACAGAGGGTGGATGAGACAACTTCACTTTCCTGAGAGCTCAGTGAGCTTTGGTTTTGACGGCATTTCAGTGCTGTGGATGACTCATCTGAGTTACTCCCAGTTAGAACTCTCAGCCTCCAGAGAGATGTGCTCACCATTTACAGAAAAACAAAAATCAAACCCTTTGCCATCGAATAGATGGTGACTCATGGGGACCCTGTGTTTTATATAGCTGCATAGGGTTTTCTTGACTATGAACTCTACAGAAGCAGGTTTCCGGGGCTTTCTTCTGTGACATCCCTGGATAGGTTTGAACCACCAATCTTCTGGCTAGTAGTCAAACACAAACCATTATGGCACTCAGGGACACTCACCATTTACATAAAATGAAAAAAAAATTCAAACCCGTTGCCGTCATGTCGATTCTGACTCCTAGTGACTCTACAGGACAGAGTAGAACTGCCCCATAGGGTTCCCAGGAAGTGGCTAGTGGATCTGAACTGCCAACCTTGTGGTTAGCAGCCAAGCTCTTAACCACTGCACCACATTTACACAGGGACACGACTCCTGTTTACTGTCTCTTTTTTCCCACCACCCACTTTCCCTTTCTTAGCCACTAGAGCACAGCTTCATACTCCTAGCAACTCCAGCTCTTTCTGCCCTCTTGCTTCACCCTCCAAATTCATCTCTTAACCCTAGTTTTCTGCATCACTAAGTCACTATCTCTTTCACATGCTGCTGAGCAAGGCACTGTTCTGAGTGGTGAGAGATATCAAGGACCCGTGGATGGCCACCAGGCAGAAAAGCAAAAAGAATTCACAACCAAAGGAAGTATCAACATATCCTGAAGTCCACCTATTAACCATGCAGATGGAGTCAACAGACCTGGTGATAAGCATGATAAACAAGAGATTAGAAGGCTTCCAGAACTTGACAACCAGGTTCAAGACACCCAGAAAAGGACAGAAAAACCCAGTTTTCTTTGTGCAGGGATTTAGTCCTCTGCTTTTTTTGAAGCGAGAGACATCAGGTCAGTGATTAAGAAAGACCCAGCCTAACTGGGTAGGCCTTGAACACAGGCCCATTTCCAAATAACCAGTTTCTGAGGAACACTCATACCCTTTTGTCTGCTGCCCATTCTTTCTTTATTATTTTCATTGTTTCTTTGCACAGGACCGAGGAAGGGCGTCTTTAGCATTCAACCTGCAGAGTGCCTAGCAAATGCTGACATAATTTGGCACTTAAAAGAATTGGTAAGCTTTTATTTTATTTGTGAGATTTTATGATGATGATAGCATACTTGTTCTTTAAACCTAAAAAAGAAAAAAAGCAAAACAAAAACAAGCAGTTGCTGTTGAGTCGACCCTGATGTGGTGACTCCATGTGTTTCAGAATAGAACTGTGCTCCACGGGGTTCTCAGTGCCTGATTTTTTAAAAGTAGATCTCTAGGCCTTTCTTCCAGGGTGCCTCTGGGTAGATTCAAACCTCTAAACTTTTGGTTGGCAGTTAACCATTGCACCACCCAGGAACTCTTTAAACCTAACTAGATATTAAATTTCTTGGTGACAGAACAAGAAGGTCTTATTTCTTCCCAGAGAGTACTCAGCATGTGTTGATAACTTTCAGGTCCAGGGGAAGAAGAAAGCTGATGTGTTCAAGACTGTTAAAAGTGATAGGTGCTTGTGGTAGACATTTCTTAGGTTCATCAATACCCAGTTTTCCATAGGTATACAGAACACTGCCTTTCTAGCCCCTCTTACAACCGAGTGGGGTTATATGACTGGTTTTGGCCACTGATAAGGAGGTGGACAGTTCTGGGCTGCGGCAGTAAAAAGCCCAGACAGATTTCTCCAATTCTTCTCTCTCATCCCCTGACATGGTCATTGTGGGAGAGCTCTCAGGTCGAGATGGTGGGGCCAAAAGACGAACACAGCTTTAACAGCTGAGTTACTACAGGGAGGACACCTGTCCTGGAGTATTTTCTGGATCCACAGCAGACTGTGTGTGAGTTAGACATGAACTTCCACTGTGTTGAGCCTGCGGAATGTTAGGCATGTTTGTTACCATAGCATGCCCCAGCCTACCCTGACTAAGATGGCACTTTACATTTCATCTCATAAAAGCCTTATTGGGGTTGGTATTATTATTGATATTATTAATACCATCTTATGAATGAGTTTACTGGAGCTTAGAGAAATTGTATCTTACCCAAAATCACACAACTAGTCAAATCTACCTTGCTTAAAAGCCCGTAGTATTTCCACTATATCATCTTATCTTAGTTGATTAGCTTATTACCTGGTATACAGTAGACTCTCAGTTTCTTTCAATCACTGGAAAAGAGAGAGGGAGGGAAAAAAAAGCCAGTCAAAAATTGATTGGGAGAGGAGGGGTAGGGATGGAAAAACACTAAATAGGCAATAGATAAGTGGTAACTTTGTTGAAGGGTAAGACAGTACACAATACTGGGGAAGCCAGCACAGCTTGCACGAGGCAAGGTCATAGAAGCTCCATCAAAAAGCTCCATAGACACATCCAAACTCCTTGAGGGACCAAATCGCTGGGCTGAGGGCTGTGGGGACCATGGTCTCAGGGAACATATAGCTCAATTGGCATAACATAGTTTATTAAGAAAATGTTCTACACTCTACTTTGGTGAGTAGTGTCTGGGGTCTTAAAAGCCTGGGAGTGGCCATCTAAGATACTCCACTTGTCTCACCCCTTTGGAAGCAAGGAAGAATGAAGAAAGCTAAAGATACAATGGAAAGATTAGTCCAAAGGACTAATGGACCACATCTACCAGGATCTCCACCAGACTGAGCCCAGTACAACTAGTTGGTGCCCAGCTACCACCACTGACTGCTCTGACAGGGGTCACAATAGAGGGTCCCAGACAGAGCTGGAGAAAAATGTAGACCAAATTCTAACTCAAAAAGAAAGACCAGACTTACTGGCCTGACAGAGACTGGAGAAATCCTGAGAGTATGGCCTCTAGACACCCTTTCAGCTCAGTAATGAATTCACTCCTGAGGTTCACCCTTCAGCCAAAGATTGGACAGGCCCATGAAACAAAACAAGGCTAAAGGGGCACACTAGCCCAGGGGTAAGGACTAGAAGGCAGGAGAGGACAGGAAAGCTGGTAATAGCAAACCCAAGTTTGAAAAGGGAGACTGTTGATATGTCATGGGGTTGTTAACCAATGTCATAAAACAATTAGGTAGTGTTTAATGAGAAACTATTTTTTTTTTTAAAGCTTTCATCTAAAGTACAAAATAAATAAATAGATTGGGAAGAAGACTGCCTGCAAGGGCCACCGCATATGGTTGTGCAGGCTGTGCACTGAGAAACCCTCAGGATCACCATTTATATAGGCTGTGAAGTGCAGTGTGCAATCTACATAACTGTACACAGGGGTCCTTGGTTAATCCCACTTTCTCCATGAAATTCCAGGTCATGCCTCCTCGTTCAGCCTCCAGGATCTCTCATTATTTAGCAATGATTGCTTACTTTTTCAACTGCACTGCCATGAGGCCGCAAGCAACCCACCTGTAAAGCAAAATCCCAACTAAATTAAGAAATCATTAAGCAAATTAATTGAATGTTACCATATAGGACTAGAAATACATTTCCACCTGAGAAGCCAGCCCCAGGCCCCAACCCCTCACTGGTCCTGACACAGGTTTGTTCCAGGGCCCCCTTCAGCTGCGCTCTGGTTTCCAGAAGATGACTGACACACCCTAAAAGGGACAGTTTAAGGTTTGAAATCACTGCTATATTGATTTAGGCAAGTTCTTACTTTAGGAATTTGGGAGTGATCTGGGCAAACATTTTGAAAGTTCCAACATACCTACTTTAATCTCATTAGTGCAAATTCAACTGACAGGCACTGAGGCAACTCTAGGGGGTGGGGGAAGGAGACAGTCAGACACTTACAAGGGGCAATTTCCTCTGCACCTGGAGATGAGAAATCTCGGTTGTCAGCCCTTGCTTTGAAAGACAGGAAGATTGGTGATAAGTCAGAGTTGCCCTGAAGAGGCTTCTGTGGGAATAAGGACACATTCCATTCCCTCTCTGGGAGGAGGAGCGGCAAATGGAAACAGCCAGAAGAGAGGAGCACAAAGGAAAAAGAGAGACAGCAGGCATCTACACATAGCTCACCCCTCTCAAGAGAGGATATGGATTGGAGCCATCAAAACAAGTCAAACTGCCTCTCCCTTGGCTTCCCTGAATCTCCTCTGTAAACATTGGCCATGGCTGCTGTACTCATCAGCAGAAATCACTTACAAGATCTAAGTGTCTCCTAAGAATTAAATCAATATTGTACTTGCTCCTTATTTCCATGTATTTCAATAGCTCCATACACCTAACACAGCAGTTCTAAGATTTCCTGCATGGAAACTTCCCTTCTAACAAAAAAGAATTGCCAAATCTTAATTTTGTCAAGTAAAGATGTTAAAACAAAGCAAAATGAAACAAAACGACAACAAAAAACTATCACTACCATCATTTTATTTTTTTAAAGGCATTTAAATATTAGATAAATAAATAAAAACAAGTTCTTTACGCAGTCTTTTATTTTCTCACTTTGACATGTTACTGTTAGTTGCTATTGAGTCAGCTCTAACAAATGATGACCCCATGTACACCAGAATGACACGTTGCCTGGTCCTGCATCATCTTCACAATCATTGGTATGTCTGAGTCCATTTGTTTCAGCCACCGTGTATTTTGAGTGCCTTCTTTCTTTTTTTCTTCCAACCTAGGGGACTCATCTTCCAACATTATGGGACAATATCATGTAGTGATCCATATGGTTTTCATTGGCTAACTTTCAGAAGATTTCCAGGCCTTTCTTCCTAGTCTGTCTTAGTCCGGAAGCTCTGCTGAAACCTGTCCACCACGGGTGACCCTACTGGTATTTGGCACGGTGTCCAGCATCATGGCAACACGCAAGCCACCACAATGTGACAGACTGACATACAGATCGTGGCATTTTGATGTGGTCCTTAACATTTGGGCTCAGTGGATAAAGACCCATTGCCTTTGGATAACCAAAAATCCACTTCCAACTTCAGTTCCTCCCACGGTCCCTGATGGGTTGCCTCCCCTAGAATACACCCTTTAATCCAGTCCCACCAAACCAGCATGAACTGCATCTTCTTGCTGTCTGTACACCCTAGGAATGCCTTTTCCTTCCTCTTTCGGGTCACTCTTGCTCATGCCGGAGGACACAGCTCAAATATCAGCTCTTCTTCAGGGGCCTCGCCTTCTTCTCCAGGCAGAGGGTCACCGCTCCTCTGCCTTCTTACTAGGATTAATCACATTTCTTTTCAGCTGGTTACAAGTCTTCCCCTCACCCTCTGCAAACTCTTTGAGGATCAGGTATCTCTCACTCACCTCTGTAATCCTTCCCATCCTGCAGAGGGTGCCCTTTCCAGCTGGGTGCTCAACTCTTTGGAGTAGGGAGGGTCTGGCACAGGCCCCTTACTCACCAAGCAGGTACCCAGGGCTGGGCTGGTGTGAATGAGGCTACATTAAGGTAGAAAATAAGGTACTTGCCCTTAGGGAGTTCACTTTTAGGAAACTGAGTAAATCAGACAGACTTAAATGAGACAATATAAACCATTGGGAACCAGCGCGACTCAGAACAAGTGCATAATAGCTGAAGGAATTTAAAAAGAAGGGAAACCATCTCAGGGTGGGGTTAGCCAGGGATGCTTTCATGGAAGAGTTGAGTTTTAATCTGGGCCTTGAAAGAAGTATAGAATTCAGATTGGCAGAGGACACCAAGGATGATCAAGGAAGGGCAATGAGTGGGAACGAAGGCTTGAAGGAAATTATGCAGTGGCAAAAACAAACAAAAACCTGGGCATCGGGTTAGGGCACACTGGTCATAACTAAGGAACTCAATACAAAACCAAACCCACTGCCATCAAGTCAATTCTGACTCATAGCGACCCTATAGGACAGAGTAGAACTGCCCCATACAGTTATAGGGGGGTTCTAAAATGAAGCCCAGCAGAGGGGTTCTGAAAGGAAGCCACGGTGGGTAGGTAGTTCAACTAACCAATAGTTCAAGTCTACACTAAATGACAAGTAGAGTAGTATGATTTTATCGGTGGAAAAAATTAGGCACCAGTCCAACCCATTTATCTGACAGATGGGAAAACCAAGGCGCAGAGAGGGACAGTGACTTGCCCAAGGTAGTAGTAACAGCAGCTGCAGTAGTAATAATAAAAACAATGGCAGGCTCTTACAAAACTCGTACAACATGCTGGACATTACTCCAAGCGTTTCATAGGGATTATCTCATTTAATCCTTACAACAACCCTATGAAGTAGATATCTGCTTGTCTCCATTTTGAAGGTAAGGAAACTGAGAGGTTAAGCAGTTTACTAAAGTTCACGAGGTAACATGGACAAGTAAGTAGCAGAGTCAGCACTTTGGAGTTAAGTTCATAGGATTCTGGGGCTAGTGGAATTTGGAATCAAAAGATGTTCTTTCCAATTCTGGCTCCACCCCAGTAGTCATGTGACCTTGGGCAAGTTACCTAGCCTTGCTGATCCCTCTGTTTCCTCACTGGTACAAAGGGGATAATAATTCCTATCTCAAAGGATTTCTGTGGGGATTAAATAAGATTGTATGTGTCAAGTTCTTGGCACATAGCATGTGCTCGGTAAAAATTGACTCCCTCCCCTCCTCATCATCTCCTTCACTTCCAGGAGCCTTGACACCCCCTGTGGTCCTACAGCTGCATTCCTCTCCCCGCCCCTCGTCCTGTATCCTCTGCATAGATGAAGGTCTCCTTGGTCCCTGGGCATTGGTCTTCCAGGCTGTGGCCTCCTGCCCTGGAGGTAATTACAGGGTGGGTGTTGGTGGGAAAGAGGGATCTGGTTTTCCTGGTAGAGTGGCTCTGTTCTCACTTGACTCTGGTGATATGGTCAGCATGGATGTCAGAATAGATCTGCTCTCCTGCTTGAAGCGAGGTATGGGAATCCCCACAATGAACCAATGAGAGGACACAAGGTGAACTTGCCTGATCCTTTTCATGGAGTGACCTCTCACTGCCCCAAGCCTTTGGCTTCCTGAGTTTCTTGAGCTCCTTATTCATCTCCACCCTCTTTACTCAAACAATCTCACATACTGAGTCTTGGTGCTTAACTGTTAACTAGGAGGCCTGCAAAATACCTATAGGGAGACTAGTTGTTGGGAACTGAGCATTTGTAAGAGAACATTGCTCAAACTAGCTTGCCCAAGATAGTGACAGAGATGCATATCTTCATGCCTGGCTAGCATATGGGACAAGGAACCCTGGTGGCACAGTGGTTAAGTACTTGGATGCTAATCGAAAAGTTGGCAGTTCAAACCCACCAGCCACTGTGTGAGAGAAAGGTGTGGCAGCCTACTCCCATAAAGATTACAGCCTTGGAAACCCTATGGGGCAGTTCTGCTCTGTCTTATAGGATCACTATGAGTTGGGATTGACTCCATGGTTACTGGTTTAACAGATGGGACAAGATGAACACTCCTCCTTGTAAATTTCATGTGTTTGGATAATTTACCAGCTCCTTGGCCTCTTTAATGGTAATCTGCTTGGTTGCGAACTACCATCCAACCCCTTAAGTGCTAGCAAGTTTGAGCACAACTGGAAATTAGTGTTTGGGGGCTACTGAAGTGAATTAACTGGATCATCAAGCCCCTCTGAAGAACAGATCATTTTAGGTAAGCCAGGGGCTAATAAATCTGACATTGTAGACTCTGTTTCTATTGGATTTAAATGAAGGTGCAGGAGGGCTCAGGGAAGACATCAAAGGGCAGGACCTAACATGTGTAAGGCACCTACTGTTTGCAAGGCACTGTGTAAGAGCTTTGTGTATGTTACTTTGTTTAATATTTCCAACAGCCCTATGAAGCTTCCATCAGCCAGACCTGGGTTCCAATCACGGGCTCACTTTCTAGCTCTGTAACTGAGGCAAATTACTGAAATTCTCTCAGCCTTACTTTGCACACCTGAAAAACAGGGATAATAGCTCCTATCTCATAAGGGCATTCAGAACATTGAAAGAGATTGTATGGTAAGAACACAACGCATTCCCTGGTTAGTGACCATACCTAGAAGGTTAGCTAAAATGTGATCTAGGAAGATTAGAGCGGTCTTCAGGGAGTGCGAAAAAAAGAAAAAAACACGCACACATTGCCTTTGAGTCGACTCTGACTCATGGCTGCCCCGTGTGCGTCAGAGGAGAACTGAGGTGCTTCTGGGTGGACTTGAACCTCCATCTTTTTGATTAGCAGCTTGAGAACTTGAACGTTTGCCCCACTTGCTAAAGCTCAGCTCTGAAGCCTGGGGAGGGTTTGATATTTTCTTGCTGCATCTAAGAGAGGCTCACTCTTTTGAAAAAGAGAGGAGCACAGCGTGGTTGACTCTGGAGCACACAGGATTGTGTGAGCGAGCCCTGGCGTGGAAGTCAGGAATCGCGGCTCCACTTCCAGCGGAGCCATGGCTATCTTGTCCTGATCCTGGGCCCTCAGTCTCCATACTTGTAAAACAGCAGAGTTGTACGCAGTGATCTCTAAAGTTCCTTCCTGTTTGGTGAGTCTCCAGTATTCAGAACCCATTGTTCCAAAACACATTTGTAAAGCCTGAGTGCTGGTTGTTACAACAACAGCCAGCCCTACTCGGGCTTTTCAAATTTGACAGGCAGCTCAGGAGCTACAAGAAAAGTTTATCAAATAATTTTAAAGCAAAACGAAGCTAGCTACAGGGTGCTGCCCTTGGATTGGATAACGTTTTCCATTTCTTGTCCTGTTCATCTGCCAGGGGAACAAAAACAAGAAATGTTTTTCCTTCTTCTATAATAACACACTAATTGCCTTTCTACCTGGCTTTTAATTTGGGCCACGTGCCATCGATGTGGATAAAATCTTTCAGGAACTTTTACAATGTCACATACTTATGCAAATTGGCAAAATGTTTATAGCAACAGGCACCACAACAGCACTGGAGGTTTCAATTAGTGAAAAGCAGCCAGGCAACTAATCAGCTTTGAGCACTGTGAGTCAGAAGCAAAGCTCTGGAGCTGAGGAGGGGAATGTAAAGATTTGTTGAAAGAACAGATTCTAGAGCATTCTAGACTTCAACATGGCTGCTGCCTGGTTGAATTACACTGGTCAAAAAGCCTCATCTCTTAAGTCTGAGTTTCCTATTCTGTCCAGTAAGAAGGGTGTGGCTGTACCATTTCAGCGATCTAAGGGTTGCTGTGTCCCTGGGTAGTACAAACGGTTAACACACCTGACCGCTAACTGAAAGGTTGAACGTTCACCCAGAGCTCCTCAGAAGGAAGGTCTGGCAATCTACTTCCAAAAAATCTGCCACTGAAAACCCTACGAGCACAGTTCTACTCTGACGTGTATAGGTCGCCATGAGTCAGAGTTGACTAGATGGCAACTTGTTGATTGGTTAGGGTTGCCAGGGGTCATGCTCCCTGTAGATCCAATTCTATTTTCTGTCACCAAGTCCCTAACAACCTTTCCAGTGCAAAGACCTTGCATGAAGTCAGGCCCGCGAACCCACAGGCTCAGGTATGTTCTCATGGGAGGCAGAATGTGCAGCGATGAGGAGTGGACCTCAGATGTTAGGCAGACGTGAGTTCAAGGTCCAACTTCACCACTTTTATTAGCTGTGTGACTTCCTTGAGTCTCATTTTCCTATTTGTAAATCAGAGATAGCTAGACGTGGACTGTAATCACAGTCTCACTTTCTTGCTGTGTGTAATACCACCCATCTCATTGGGTTGTTTGGGAGTTAGATGTTTATAAAGAGCTAGCACAGTGCCTGACTTGTAGTAAATATTTAATCAATGAACATTGCCATCATATTATCGACACAGTCATCATCATCACCTAGGACGGCATTTCCCAAGCTCTATTTTGAGGATGTTAATAGGTGACAGAAGCCCTGGTGGCACAGAGGTTAGTAGTTCAAATCCACCAGCCTCCTTGAAAATCCTATGTGGCAATTCTACTCTGACCTATGGGGTCGCTATGAATAGGAATTGACTGGATGACAACAGGTTTTTTGTTTGGTTTAATAGGTGATATTTGAAAAATGGGTAAATTGATTCTGCAGTCAAATTAGTTAAGAAAGTGCTAACTAATTAAGGAACAAAAGTAGACAAGCTTCCTTCCTACAAGACTGCTCAGGGTTCTTTCTTATTGTACTAACGAGAGTTATGGCTTTCATAAGGGGGTGATGGTGCTTACTATTTCCCATACTGACTTGTCCTCAGAACTCCTTATATTTTGGACCATTTAGGGGACTAATGACAGCTTTGGAAAACACTAACCAAGGCCTAGAATAGGGGTGCAGCACAACAGGTTTCTCTTACACATGGCCTTTCCGACTTGGGTTTATAATTCTTCCAAAACGATTGGCTTGACCACAATCTTACAAGGGATTGGCTAATCTACTATGCAAATAGGGTTTATAAAACTACCCAATAGGATTAAGTGACCTTGCAGGAATTGGTAATAACTAAGCAAATTAAATGACTGTGGACTTCCAAGGGGGTTGGTTAGTTCATGGTCCTGATAAGAGGATCATGCCTTGAAATTGACAAGGGATTTGCTTACATAAGGGCCAATCCCACTGTCATTAAGAAGAGCCTGGAACGGAGCGTGTCCTTTGAACCCTGCGCTGAGAACCTTCTAGATCCAGAAGAGAGAGTTGTAACACTGAAGACGGCAAGAAGTGATGGCAAACATGCCACAGACCAGTGGCAGAGAAAAGGTGGCAGCAGTATAAGCACCAGGAATCAGGAGACTAGCATGAGGTAGCTGCAGTGAGCTTGCCAACTCACAGAGCAAGAGAGCTCAGCACCTTCAGGCAGTAGGCTTGCAGGGGGAGTGGGGGACATCTGGGCACTTGTCAGAGGAGCTAAGGAGCTGTAACACTTGCTTGAGCAGGGCAGAGGCCTAGAGAAGTCCCAGCAGTGGGCACTACTGAGAAGGAGCTGAGAGCTCTCTTGGTTGGAAGCTGTTCTTATTGAAGAACTGTATCCTGAGTTGTATCCTGTTATTTCCAATTTGATCCTTATCCTGATGTGTAGCCTATTACTTCCCTAATAAACCACATAATCCTGAGTATGGTCTGTGAGTTCTGTGTGGCCACTGCAATGAGTTATCAAACCCAGCAGAGGAGTAGAGAGTGTCATGGGGAGGACAACTAGTGTCAGAAATGGTACAAAAGTTGGAGAGTGGAGGTGTGTCTGACCTCCACCTCATAGGGGTCAGCTTTGTGCTGATGGTGATTCTCATTATCCCCCCTGAAGGTAGAGGACTTCTGATGCTAGATCACAGGGGGAAAGGACTTTCAAGAAGAAATGCACGTGAGAGGTGAGGAGCAGAACATTTGAGGAAGGAGTAAAAGTAAAGGACATGAAGAGAAAGGGGATAACACACAGACAGGGGTCTGCCGAGGAGCCACCTTGACCCCGACCTGAGGCAGGAGTGTGCTATCTTGGAGCTGCCCATCCACATGGATTCTTTCTGAATCTCTAAACAATCTTGGAGGGAGCCAGGGGAGGCTCATTATCCCCAGTTTACAGGTGGCAATGGTCAGAAACTGACAGGTTAAGCTACTCATCCAGGATCACATAACTAGTAGGTGGTTCATCTGAGGTTTAATCCAGTTTCCTAATTGTCAGGTTCTAGAGTTTCCTGTGTATTGAGAGGAAGGTGGATTTAGATTCCAGCACGCAAATCATTTGAGCCCCACTAGCCTGAGGTAGTTAGATAATTAAGGTCAGTTTTGGCTTATTTTTGGCTTTAGGTATCACCAGAATGTTTTCATTTATAGCTTCAGCCTAAAACATTTGCTCTGTTGAGAAGCATAAATGGAACCTTACCAAAAAAATTTTAAATAAGGCTTATGTTTAGTTGAAGCAAATCCCTCCTTCCTGCCCTCTTTCTCTCTAACTCCATCCCTGAGTGGCCTTGGGGTTGGTCTCCCAGCGCCCTACGACTTCACTGCACAAAATTGCTGAAGTCAGCCTATTCCCTTCATAGTCCTCTGGGATAAGGAAAAATCCCAGGGGCCTGTAAATAATGCCAGAAACTGCACCCCACCCAGTGCTCTATTTAACTTGGATGAAAAATGTACGCGGTGACAATGCAAAGTGCCCTGGGCAGCGACAGGACTCAGTTATGTGCCCACACATTGTGACTCGTTGATTAATTACTAGGCTATGTATAGGGCAACATCGGTTGTGGAGTTAGAAGTGTTGTTTTTCCCTTACTCTTTTTTTTTTTTTTTCTTCAATATTAGATTTTATTTATTTTTGCTTATTTTCATCCTTACAATTTTTTTTTCATTGTGTTTTAGGTGAAACTTTATAGCACAGATTAGTTTCTCATTCAAAAATTTATACACAAATTGTTTTGTGACAATGGTTGCAATTCCCCAACGTGTCAGCGCTCTCCCCCTTTCTCTTTACATCACCGGTTCCCTGTGTCAGTTTGTCCAGCTTTCCTGTCCCTTTCTGCCTTGTCTTTGCTTTTGGGCAAGTGTTGCCCATTTGGTCTCGTACACTTGATTGAACTAAGAAGCAGGTTCCTCACGTGTGTTATTGTGTGTTTTATAGGCCTGTCTAATCTTTGGCTGAAAGGTGGACTTTGGGAGTGACTTCAGGTCTGAGTTAGCAGTGTATTGGGGGGCCATAATCTTGGGGGCTCTTCTAGCGTCTGTGAGACCAGAAAGTTTGGTCTTTTTTTTGTGAATTTGAATTTTGTTCTTCATTTTTCTCCTGCTCTGTCCAGAACTCTCTATCTTAATCCCTGTCAGAGTGGTTGCTGGTTGGTGGCGGTTGCTGGGCACCATTTAGTTCTTCTGGGTTCAGGCTCTTGAACACTGTGGTTCATGTGGTCCATTAGTCCTTTGAACTAATATTTTCCTTGCATCTTTTGTTTTCTTCACTCTCCTTTGCTCCGAACGTGATGGGACCAAAAGATGTGTTTAAGATGGAGGCTCGCAAGCTTTTAAGACCCCAGGCACTACTTCCCAAAGTAGGATGCAGAACATTTTCTTTATGAACTATGTTACACAAATTGACCTAGATGTTCCCCAAGACCATGGTTCCCAGCCCTCAGCCCCAGTCACTTAGTCCCTCAAGGTATATGGATGTGTTTAGGAAACTTCTATGGCTTTGCCTTGGTCAAGTTGTGCCAACTTCGCCTGTGTTGTGTGCTGTCTTTCCTTTCACCAAAGTTAAAACTTGTCTGCTACCTAGTTAGTGATTTTTCCTGCCCAAACCTCTCCTTCCTTATAGCCATCAAAGATTTTTTTTTCTGTCTGTAAACCTTTTCTTGAGTTTTTATAATAATGGTCTCATACAATATTTGTCATTTTTGTGATTGGCTTATTTCACTCAGCGTAATGCCCTCCAGATTCATCCATGTTGTGAGATGCTTTGCAGAGTAATCATATTTTTTATTGTTGCATAGTATTCCATTGTTTGTATGTACCATAATTTGCTTATCCATTCTTTTGCTGATAGGCACTTAGGTTGTTCCCATTTTTTGCTATTATTAATAAAGCTGCAATGAACATGGATGTGCATATGTCTATTCGTGTGATGGCTCTTATTTCTCTAGGATATATTCCTAATAGTGGGATAGCTGGATCATATGGTATTTAAGGAGGCGCCATAAAGTTTTTCATAGTGGTTATACCATTTTACATTTCTACCAACAGCGTGTGTCAGGGTTGTCTTCTTTCACCATACCTATTCGATCTGTATGCAGAGCAAATAATCTGAGACGCTGGACTATATGAAGAAGAACAGGGCATCAGGATTGGAGAAAGACTCATTTACAACCTGCTTTATGCAGATGACACAATCTTGCTTGCTGAAAGTGAAGAGGACTTGAAGCACTTACTAATGAAGACCAAAGACCACAGCCTTCAGTATGGATTATACCTCAACGTAAAGAAAACAAAAATCCTCACAACTGAGCCAATAAGTAACATCATGATAAACAGAAAATATTGAAGTTGACAAAAATTTCATTTTACTTGGATCCACAATCAACAGCCATGGAAGCAGCAGTCAAGAAATCCAAAGACACATTGCATTGGGCAAATCTGCTGCAAAGGGCCTCTTTAAAGTGTTTAAAAGCAAGGATGTCACCTTGAAGGCTAAGGTGCACCTGACCCAAGCCATGGTATTTTCAATCGCCTCATTCATTGTCAAAGCTGGACAATGAATAAGGAAGACGGAAGAAGAACTGACACCTTTGAATTGTGGTGTTGGAGAAGAATATTGAATATACCACAGACTGCCAAAAGAATGAACAAATCTGTCTTGGAAGAAGTTCAGAATGCTCCTTAGAAGCAGGGATGGTGAGACTGCCTCTTACATACTTTGGACATGTTGTCAGGAGGGATCAGTCCCTGGAGAAGGACATCATGCTTGGCAAAGTACAGGGTCAGCGAAAAAGAGGAAGACCCTCACTGAAACAATGGGCTCAAACATAACAAGGACTGTGAGGATGGTGCAGGATTTGGCAGTGTTTCGTTCTGTTGTGCATAGGGCCGCTATGAGTCAGAACCGACTTGACAGTACCTAACAACAACAACCAGGAGTGCCTAAGAGTTCTGATTTTCCGAGAACCTTTCCAACATTTTCTGTCTTTTCGATTCATGCCAGTAATGTCAGAGTGAGAGGATATCTCATTGTAGTTTTGATTTGCATTTCTCTAATGGCTAATGATCGCATTTCTTCATGTGTCTGTTAAAAAACAAAACCAAGCCCTTTGCCGTCAAGTTGATTCCAACTCATAGCGACCCTGTAAGACAGAGTAGAACTGCCCCATAGAGTTTCCAAGGAGAGCCTGGTGGATTCAAATTGCTGACCTTTTGGTTACAGCCATACCACTTAACCACCATGTCATCAGGGTTTCCATGTGTCTGTTAGCTGCCTGAATACCTTCTTCGGTGAATTGTCTGTTCATATCATTTGCCAAATTTGTGTGTGTGTGTGTGGATATATATTTATTTATCTAGGGTAAGTATCTAGGAATGAGATTGCTGGGTCACATCATAGATCCTTTGTCAATTTTTTAATTGGATTATTTGTCTTTTTGTTATTGAGGTAATGAAGTATTCTACAGATTTTAGAGATTAGACTCTTGTCAGAAATGTCACAGTCAAAGATTTTTTTCCAACCTATAGGCTCTCTTTTTACTCTTTTGGTGAAGTCTTTTGATGAGCATAATGTTTAATTTTTAGGAGCTCCCAGTTATCTCCCTGTAGTTAGTTATGGAATGTATCAAATTTATGCCATGTATTAGGGCCCCCAGCATGTCCCTATTTTTTCTCCCATGATCTTTATCATTTTAGGTTTTGTATTTAGGTCTTTGATCCATTTTAAGTTCATTTTTGTGTATGGTGTGAGGTGTGATCTGTATCTTTTTTTTTTTTACAGATAGACTTCTAGTTTGGCCAGCATCGTTTGTTAAAAAGACTGTCTTTTCTCCATTTAATGGGCTTTGGTCATTTGCCAAATATCAGCTGACCATAGGTGGATGAATTTACATTTGGGCTCTCAACTCTGTTCCTGTGGTCATTGTGTCTGTCGTTGTACCAGTATCAGATTGTTTTCACTACCGTGACTATATAGTGGTTCTGAAATCAGGTAGTATGAGGCCTCCTACTTCATTCTTTTTCTTCAGTAATGCTTTGCTTATCTGGGTCCTCTTTCCTTTGCACATAAAGCTGTGAATAGTTTTCAACTCGTTAAATAATGATGGTGGTATTTGAATTGGGATTGCATTATACCTGTAGATTGCTTTGGGTAGGACTGACATTTTCACAATGTTGAGTCTTCCTATCCATGAATATGGTATGTTTTTCCATTTATGTAACTCTCTTTTGGCTTCTTGCAGTAGTGGTTTCTTTTCTGTGTGATTTGCTTTATTTTTATTTATTTTAGAGGCAAGCCTGAATAAACTTATTTTTTTTTTAATTGTGATTTAGGTGAAAGTTTACAGCTCAAGTTAATTTCTCATACAAAAATGCATACACATATTGTTATGTGACACTAGTTGCAATCCCTATAATGTGATGGCACACTCCCCATTTCCACACCGGGTTTCTTGTGTCCATCCAACCAGCTCCTGTCCCTTCCTGCCTTCTCATCCTCCCTCTGGACAGGAGCCACACATTTCATCTTGTGTATCTGCTTGAACTACGAAGCACACTCTTCACAAGTATCGTTTCATGTTTCATAGTCCAGTCTAATCTTTGTCTGAAGAGTTGGCTTTGGGAATGGTTTTAGTTCTGGGTTAGCAGATTATGGGGGCCATGTCTTCAAGGGTTCCTCAAGTCTCAGTCAGACCATTAAGTCTGGTATTTTTACATGAATTTGAATTCTGCTGTGCACTTTTCTCCTGCTTTGTCAGGGACTGTGTGTTGTGTTCCCTGTAAGGGTGGTCATTGGAGGTAGCCAGGTGCCATCTAGTTCTTCTGGTCTCAGGCTGATGAAATCTCTGGCTTATGTGGCCCTCCTTGCCTCTTGGGCTAATATTTTCTTAGTGCTCTTCATTTGCCTTTGCTCCAGGTATGATAGGGCCAATTGATGTATCTTAGATGGCTGCTTACAAGCTTTTAAGACCCCAGATGCCACTCACCAAAATGGGATGCAGAACATTTTCTTAATAAACTTTGTTATGCCAGTTGACCTAGACGTTCCCCCAAACCATGGCCCCCAGACTCCTGCTATTCTGTCCCTTGAAGTGTTTGGTTGTGTTCAGGAAACTCCTTAGCTTTTGGTTTAGTCCAATTGTGCTCAATTCCCCCATATTGTGTGTTGTCTTTCCCTTCACCTAAGATAATTCTTGTGCACTTATCTAGTTAGTGAATTCCTGTCTCCTGCCATCCCTACCTTTGTAACCATCAAAGAATGTTTTCTTCTGTGTTTAAACCTTTTCTTGAGTTCTTATAATAGTGGTCTAACAATATTTTTCCTTTTCTGACTGACTAATTTCACTCAGCATAACGCCTTCCAGATTCATCCAGGTTGTGAGACGTTTCACAGCTTCATCATTGTGTAGTATTCTATTGTGTGTATGTACCATAATTTGCTTATCCATTCTTCTGTTGATGGGCACCTAGGTTGTGTCCATCTTTTTGCTATTGTGAACAGTGCTGCACTGAACATGGATGTGCATATATCTATTGGTGTGATGGCTCTTATTTCCCTAGGATATATTCCAAGGAGTGGGATTGCTGGATTGTATGGTACTTCTATTTCTAGCTTTTTAAGGAAGTACCAAATTGATTTCCAAAGTGGTTGTGCCATTTTATGTTCCCACCAGTGGTGTATAAGTGTTCCACTCTCTCCACCACCTCTCCAACATTCATTATTTTGGGTTTTTGGATTAATGCTAGCCTTGTTGGGGTGAGATGGTATCTTATTGTAGTTTTGATTTACATTTCTCTAATGGCTAATGATCGTGAGCATTTCCTCATGTATCTGTTAGCTGCCTGAATGTCTTCTTTAGTGAAGTGTCTATTCATATCTTTTGCCCATTTTTAAATTGGGTTGTCTTTTTGTTGTTGAGGCTTTGCAGTAGATTTTAGAGATTAAACCCTGATTGGATACATCATAGCCAAAATTTTTTTCTGTCTGTAGGCTGTCTTTTTGCTCTTTTTGTGAAGTCTTTTGATGAGCATAAGTGTTTGATTTTTAGGAGCTCCCAGGCATCTAGGTCCTCTTCTGGTGTTTGTGCATTTTTAGTTATGGTTTGTATTCTGTTTATGCAGTGTATTAGGGCACCTAGAGTTGTCCCTAGTTTATCTTCCATGATCTTTATCATTTTAGATTTTATATTTAGGTCTTTGATCCATTTTGAGTTAGTTTTTTGTACATGATGTGAGGTATAGGTCTTGTTTCATTTTTTAGCAGATGGACATCCAGCATTGTCTGTTAAAGAGACCGTCTTTTCCTCAATTAACAGACTTTGGGCCTTTGTCAAATATCAGCTGCTATAGATGGATGAATTTACGCCTGGATTCTCAATTCTGTTCCATTGGTCTATGTATCTGTTGTTATACCAGTACCAGGTTGTTTTGATTACCATGGCAGTATAACAGGTTCTAAAATCAGATAGTGTGAGGCCTCCCACTTTGTTCTTCTTCAGTAATGCTTTACTTATCATATTTCCACGTGATGTTGGTGATTTTTTTCTCCATCTCATTAAAAAATGTCTTTGGAATTTGGATGGAGATTGCATTGCATCTGTAGATCGCTTTGGGTAGAACAGACATTTTCACAATGTTGAGTCTTTCTATACATGAGCAAGCCATGTGTCTTGGTCATCTAGTGCTGCTATAACAGAAATACCACAAGCGGATGGCTTTAACAAAGAAAAATTTATTTCCTCACAGTAAAGTAGACTAAAAGTTCAAATTCAGGGCCTAGGCTCCAGGGGAAGGCTTTCTTGCTCTGTCGGCTCTGGAAGAAGGTCCTTTTCCTCAATCTTCCCCTGGTCGAGGAGCTTCTCAGGAGCGGGATCTCAGGTCCAAAGGATGCACTGTGCTCCTGATGCTGCTTTCCTGGTGGTATGAGGTTCCCATTCTCTGCTTGCTTCCCTTTCCTTTTATCTCTTGGGAGATAAAAGGTGGTGCAGGCCAGACCCCAGGGAAACTCCCTGTACATTGGATCAGGGATGTGACTGGGTAAGAGTGGTGTTACAATTCACCATAATCCTCTTTAACATAAAATTACAATCACATAATGGAGGACAACCACAGAATACTGGGAATCGTGGCTAACCAAGTTGACACATATTTTTAGGGGGACACAAATCAATCCGTGACAGTATGTTTTTCCACTTATGTAGGTCTTTTTTGGTTTCTTGCAGTAGTGTCTCATAGTTTTCTTTATATAGGTCTTTTAGTTCTCAGGTTAGATTTATTTCTAAGTATCTTATCTTCCTGGGGGCTATTGTAAATGGTATTGATTTGGTGATACCCTCCCTGAAGTTCTCTTTGTTGCTGCAGAGGAATCCAACTGATTTTTTGTATGTTTGTCTTGTATCCTGATACTTTGCTAAAATCTTCTATTAGTTCCAGTAGTTTTCTTGTGGATTCTTTGGAGTTTTCTGTGTATAAGATTGTATTATCTGCAAGTAGGAATACTTTTACTTCTCCCTTACCAATTTGGATGCCCTTTATTTCTTTTTCTAGCCTAATTGCTCTGGCTAGGACCACCAGCACAATGTTGAATAAAAGTGGTGATAAAAGGCATCCTTGTCTGGTTCCTGTTCTCAAGGGGAATGCTTTCAGACTCTCTCCATTTAGGATGATGTTGGGTGTTGTCTTTGTATAAAAGCCCTTTTATTATGTCAAGGAATTTCCCTCTATTCCAATTTTGCTGAGAGTTTTAATCATGAATCGGTGTTTGACTTTGTCAAATGCCTTTTCTGCATCAATTGATAAGATCATTGATTGTTTTTCTAATGTTTAACCATCCCTGCATACCTGGTATAAATACCACTTGGTCATGGTGAATAATTTTTTTCGATATGTTGTTGAATTCCATTGGCTAGAAGTTTGTTGAGGATTTTTGCACCTATGTTCATGAGGGACATTTGTTTGTAATTATCTTTTTTTGTGGTGTCTTGGTTTTGGTATCAAGGTTATGCTGGCTTCATAGAATGAGTTTGGGGGTATTCCATCATTTTCTATGCTCTGAAATACCTTTAGTAGTAGTGGTGTTAACCTCTCTGAAAGGTGTCAGTTTCTTCTTTTGTTATAGGTTTATTTAGTTGTTCTACTTCTGTTTGTGTTAGTTTAGATAGGTAGTGTGTTTCTAGAAATTCGTCCATTTCCTCTAGGTTTTCAAATTTGTTAGAGTACAATTTTTCATAGTATTCTGTTTTGACTCTTTTATTTTCAGTTTGGTCTGTTGTGATATCACCCATCTCATTTCTCATTCACGTTATTTGCTTCATCTTATTTCTTTTGTCAGTTTGGCCAATGGTTTATGGATTTTGCTGATCTTTTTTAAAGAACCAGCTTTTGGTCTTGTTAACTCTTTCAATTGTTTTTCTATTCTCTACTTCATTTAATTCTGGTCTAATTTTTATTATTTGCTTTCTTCTGGTGCCTGAGGGCTACCGTTGCTGCTCTCTTTCTATTGGTTTGAGTTGTAGGGTTAATGCTTTAATTTGGGCCCTTTCTTCTTTTTGGATGTGTGCATTTATTGCTATAAATTGACCTCTGAGCACTGCTTTTGCTGTGACCTAAAGGTTCTGGTAGGATGTGTTTTCATTCTCATTTGATTCTGTGAATCTCTTTATTCCGTCCTTAATTTCTTCTATAACCCAGTAGTTTTTGAGCAAGGTGTTATTCAGATTCCATATGTTTGATTTTTTTTTCCTTGCTTTTTCTGTGATTGATTTCTACTTTTATGGCTTTACAGTCAAAAAAGATGCTTTGTAATATTTCAATGCTTTGGCTTCTGTTAAGGGTTGCTTTGTGGTCTAATACGTGGTCTTTTCTCGAGACTGCTTCATGTTGTTGGAAAAGAAAGTATACTTGGCTTTTGTTGGGTAGAGTTCTGTATATGTCTATGAGATCAGTTTGGTTGATTGTGGAACATAGGTCTTCCACGTCTTTATTGAGCTTTCTGGATGCTCTGACCTTCACTGAAAGTGGTGTGTTGAAGTCTCCTACTATTATTGTGGAGTGGTCTATTTCTTTTTTCAATGCCATTAAATTTGTTTCATGTATTTTGGAGCCCTCTTGTTGGATATGTAACTATTCATTATGGTTATGCCCTTCTGGTGTACTGACCCTTTAATCATTATATGGTGTTCTTCCTTATCCTTTGTGGTAAATTTTGCTTTAAAACCTATTTTGTCAGAGATTAATATTGCCACTGCTTGCTCTTTTTTGATTGTTGTTTGCTTGATATATTTTTTTTCCCATCCTCCAAGTTTTAGTTTGTTTGTATCTTTGAGTTTCAGGTGTGTCTCTTGTAGACAGCATATAGACGGATTGTGTTTTTCTGTCCAGTCTGCTACTCTCTGTGTTTTTATTGGTGCATTTAGTCCATTCACATTCAGTGTAATTATTGATATGTACAAGTCTAGTGGAGTCATTTTGATGTATTTTTGTGGGTGTGTTGACAGTTTCTTTTTCCACTTAATTTTCTGTGCTGAGTCATTTATGTATTTTCTTTTCATCTTTTTCATTGTATTTGCTGAGTGTTTGTGTTTTTCTTTTTTATTTTGATGTGCAGTTTGTTAATTTCTTTTGTGATTACCTTAAAATTTACCTCTATTTTTCTAAGTTTAAACCAATCTTTTTTTCTTAATATCACCTTGACTTCCTTTCCATATGAAAATACTATGACTACATTATTTGTTATATTGTTGTTAGGTGCCATCGAGTCGGTTCTGACTCATAGCAACTCCATGCACAACAGAACAAAACACTGCCCGGTCCTGAGCCATCCTTACAATTGTTGTTATGCTTGAGTTCATTGTTGCAGCCACTGTGTCAATCCACCTCATTGAGGGTCTTCCTCTTTTCTGCTGACCCTGTACTCTGCCAAGCATGATGTCCTTCTCCAGGGACTGATCCGTCCTGACAAACTGTCCAAAGTATGTAAGACGCAGTCTCTCCATCGTTGCTTCTAAGGAACATTCTGGCTGTACTTCTTCCAAGACAGATTTGTTCATTCTTTTGGCAGTCTGTGGTATATTCAATATTCTTTGCCAACACCACAATTTAAAGGCATCAATTCTTCTTCAGTCTTCTTTATTCATTGTCCAGCTTTCACACACATATGATGCAAATGAAAATACCGTGGTATGGGTCAGGTGCACCTTAGTCTTCAAGGTGACATCTTTGCTCTTCAACACTTTCAAGAAGTCCTTTGCAGCAGGTTTACCCAATGCTATGTGTCTTTTGATTTCTTGACTGCTGCTTCCATGGATGTTGATTGTGGATCCAAGTAAAATGAAATCCTTGACAACTTCAATCTTTTCTCCGTTTATCATGATGTTGCTAATTGGTCCAGTTGTGAGGATTTTTGTTTTCTTTATGTTGAGGTGTAATCCGTACTGAAGGCTGTGGTCTTTGATCTTCATTAGTAAGCGCTTCAAGTCCTCTTTGCTTTCAGCAAGCAACGTTGTGTCATCTGCAAAACGCAGGTTGTTAATGAGTCTTCCTCCAATCTTGATGCCCCGTTCTTCTTCATATAGTCCAGCTTCTCATATTATTTGTTCAGCATACAGATTAAATGGGTATGGTGTAAGAATACAATCGTGGCGCACACCTTTTCTGACTTTAAGCCAATCAGTATCCCCTTTTTCTGTCTGAACAACTACCTCTTGATCTTTGTAAAGGTTCTTCATGAGCACAATTAAGTGTTCTGGAAGTCCCATTCTTCACAATGTTATCCATAATTTGTTTTGATCTACACAGTTGAATGCCTTTGCATAGCCAATAAAACACAGGTAAACATCCTTCTGGTGTTCTCTGCTTTCAGCCAGGATCCGTCTGACATCAGTAATGATATCCGTGGTTCCATGTCCTCTTCTGAAACTGACCTGAATTTCTGGCAGTTACCTGTCGCTACACTGCTACAGCCATTTTTGCATGATCTTCAGCAGAGTTTTGCTTGTGTGTGATATTAATGATATTGTTCTATAATTTCCACATTCAGTAGGATCACCTTTCTTGGAAATAGGCATAAATATGGATCTTTTCCAGTCAGTTGGCCAGGAAGCTGTCTTCCATATTTCTTGGCATAGATGAGTGAGCATCTCCAGCACTGCATCTGTTTGTTGAATCATCTCAACTGTTATTCCACCAATTCCTGGAGCCTTGTCTTTCACCAATGCCTTCAGAGCAGCTTGGACTTCTTCCTTCAGTACCATTGGTTCCTGATCATATGCCACCTCTTGAAATGCTTCAACATCAACTAATTCTTTTTGGTATAATGACTCTCTATATTCCCTCAGTATTCTTTTGATGCTTCTTGCATTGTTTAATATTTTCCGCATAGAATCCTTCACTATTGCAACTCGAGGCTTGAACTTTTTCTTCAGTTCTTTCAGCTTCAGAAACGCCGAGCGTGTTCTTCTCTTTTGGTTTCCCATCTCCAGCTCTTTGCACATGTCATTATAATATTTTACTTTCTCTTCTTGAGATGCCCTTTGAAATTTTCTGTTCAGTTCTTTTACTTCATCAAAATGGAGTCGACCTTAATGACATGGATGGAGTAAAGCTTTCAGGACCTTCATTTGCTGATGTGGTGTGACTCAAAATGAGAAGAAACAGCTGCAAACATCCATTAATAATTGGAACCTGGAATGTATGAAGTATGAATCTAGGAAAACTGGAAATCATCAAAATTGAAATGGAACACATAAACATCGATATCCTAGGTGTTAGTGAGCTGAAATGGACTGGTAGGGGCCATTTTGAATCAGACAATGATATAGTCTACTATGCTGGGAATGACAACGTGAAGAGGAATGGTGTTGCATTTATCATCAAAAAGAACCTTTCAAGATCTATCCTGAAGTACAACGCTGTCAGTGATAGGACAACATCCATACACCTACAAGGAAGACCAGTCAATACGACTATTATTCAAATTTATGCACCAACCACTAAGGCCAAAGATGAAGAGATAGAAGATTTTTATCAGCTGCTGCAGTCTGAAATTGATAGAACATGCAATCAAGAGGCAATTGAAATGGGAAAGTTGGAAATAAAGAAGAAGGATCAGTAGTTGGAATGTATAGCCTTGGTGATGGAAACAATCCTGGAGATCGAATGATAGACTTTTGCAAGACCAACTACTTCTTCATTGCAAATACCTTTTTCACCAACATAAACGGCAGCTATACACATGGACCTCGCCAGATGGAACACACAGAAATCAAATTGACTACATCTGTGGAAAGATAAGATGGAAAAACTCAATATCATCAGTCAGAACAAGGCCAGGGGCTGACTGTGGAACAGACCATCAATTGCTCATATGCAAGTTCAAGCTGAAACTGAAGAAAATCAGAGCAAGTCCGTGAGAGCCAAAATATGACCTTGAGTATATCCCACCTGGATTTAGAGACCATCTCAAGAGTAGATTTAATGCATTGAACACTAGTGATCTAAGGCCAGATGAGTTGTGGAATGACATCAAGGACATCATACATGAAGAAAGCAAGAGGTCATTGAAAAGACAGGAAAGAAAGAAAAGACCAAGATGGAAGTCAGAGGAGACTCTGAGACTTGCTCTCGAACGTCGAGCAGCTAAAGCAAAAGGAAGAATTGATGAAGTAAAAGAACTGAAATGACTACATTATTTACCCCCTCTTTTTTGTTTTAATGTTGTCATCTTTTACATATTGATGTGCCTGTTTCCCTATTTTCAGTGTTTTAGCTTTGACTCGACGGCACTGGGTTTGCACTGGAGCTTTGAATTATTTTTGTGACTTCCCTACCTGGGTTGATATCTGGTTGTTCCACCCGTGTTGTCGTCTTGGTTTGTTATCTGACATTATTGATTCTCTAACCAGAGGACTCCCATTAATATTTCTTGTCATTTTCATTTGGTTTTTATAAATTCCATTAACTTCTGTTTATCTGGAAATACCCTAATTCCATTATCATATTTGAGAGACAGTTTTGCTGGATATATAATTCTTGGCTGGCAATTTTTTCCTTCAAGGCTTTGGGTATGTCATTCCAATGCCTTCTTGCATGGTTTCTGCTGAGTAGTCAGAGTTTAGTCTTATTGGCTCTCCTTTGTAGATGACTTTTCATTTATCCCTAGTCACTCTTGAAATTCTCTATCTTTGGTTTTGACAGGTTTGATTTTAATATGTCTTGGTGACTTTCTTTTGGGATCTACCCTGTGTGGGGTTCAATGAGCTTCTTGCATAGATATCTTCTCATCTTTCATGATATCAGGGAAGTTTTCTGCCAACAAATCTTCAAGAATTATCTCTATATGTTCTGTTATTCACTCTCTTCCCATTCTGGTACTCTAACCACTCATACGCTATTCTTCTCGATAGAGTCCCACATGATTCTTAGGGTTTCTTCATTTTTTTTTAATTCTTTTATCTGATTTTTTCTTACATAAATTGGCGTCAAGTTCTTTATTTCAGCCTCACTAATTTTGATTTCCATTGCCTGAATTCTGCTCCTATGGCTTTCTATCGAATTTTCTAATTCTGAAATTTTGTTAGTCTTTTGGATTTCTATTTGCTGTCTCTCTATGGATTCTAGCAACCTGTTAAATTTGTCATTTTGCTCTTGTATAACCTTCTTAATTTCCTCTATTGATTTGTGTGTTCCTTGGTTTGGTCTGTGTTTTGCCTGATCTCCTTCCTGATCTCTTGAAGAGCTCTGCATATTAATCTTTTTGAATTCTACCTCTGGTAATTCCCAGACCTTACCTTCATCCAGGTGGTTTTTTGGTTCTTTGTTTTGGTCACTTGCTGAAGCCATGGTGGTCTGCCTCTTTATGTGATTTGATATCGACTGTTGTTTCTGAGACATCAATAGGTTAATATATTTATTTTATGTTTGCTTACTGTGTCCTAGCTTCTTGTTTTGTTTGGTTTTATTATGCCCAAATAGGCTGATCACGTTAGCTACTTTGATTATTTGCATCTCTGAAGCTCTCACATCCTGTCGCCAATTGGGTAGAGCTGCCGGTAGGTGTGTGAGCCCAGGAGTCTGTTTACTTTTCTTGTGTGAATACAGCTTAGGTGTCCAGGTTGTTGGTCACTGATTGTCTGATGCACACTCTCACCTACAGTTCTAGACAGGCAGGGCTACATAGGGTGATTGAAGTAGGCGCAGGTATCTGGATCCTGTATGGGGTTATATGCTGAGCTAGGTAGGGGGTTGAAGGCTGTCCCTGAGTGCCTGGGTGGAAGGTGTGTTCCTGTTCCCTAGAGCACTTAGGTGGGTGGGTTTTGCAGTCAGGCTTTGGGCACCCAATACTGTTGGCTGTGAGAGCTGGGAGGCCCCACTTATTCTTGGACCACTGTCACTGGTGGCTAGGTGGGGTGGGTGGAGCCACCAGTCCTTAAGCCCCTGAAGTGGGTAGGCAAAAAAAAAAAAAAAAAAAAGGGCCCTGTTTAATGGACAGGGCAGTGTCAAATGTCATGAATCTGCCATTCCCCCTTAGCTGTTGCAGTTGAAAACAGGCTTCATTTATATACCTGTTTTACTATGCCAATGAGGGCCTGTGCTGTTGAAATGGGCCCACACAAGTATAGGCAGGGGTGAAGGGTATTCAAAGTCTGTGGACCCCTTATGCCTGTGCCTAAGCAGTAGGGATATGCCTGCCTTGAGGTCCCAGCTTAGAGGAGCTGGCAAATTATTTTTTTCTATTTGTTATTTGTTAATTTGCTCCCTGTCCAAAGCCAGAAGAATGTCTCAGGATGGATGATGGGTCCTACTTCTGGCCCAGGGGGCATGGCAATTGCTGAATCTGGGCCGGGACCAGGGCAGAGTGGGGAGAGGGTGGGTGAAGGGGAGAGAGGTACTTCCTAGAAGAGGAAAGGGTTATTTTGATTCCACGGGGTAGGTTATACACTTGCACTTAACTTTCACAGATCCAGCACCACTTCCCCCTGATTTTGGAGACTTGTGCAGGCTCTCTGCCACTAGGTTTCTCCTGATGTGGAAAACATATCCCGAGCACTACTGATTGCCTCAGTCCATGCGCACTGGCCAATCCAGCCTGTAGGGTGCCAGCCAGATCACGTCTGGCAGATCCCCACTGCTTCTGAAGTGTCTCTCCTTTCTCCTTTTTTTCAGTCTGACTCCTCAACTTTGTCTTTGATGTTCAGGTCTCCTGGATTGTCATGTGTAATCTATTCACTTGTGTTGTCAGGTATTTGTTGTAAGAGGGATCACGGAAAATGTCTGACTACTCCACCATCTAGGCCCCACCTCTCACAATAATGGTTTGTTGTTTTCTTTGTATAGGTCTTTTACATCCCTGGTTAGATTTATCTCTAAGTATTTTATCTTTTTTAGGGGCTACTATAAATGAATTGATGGCAACAGGTTTTGTTTTTTTTTTTTAAATAAATGTTATTGTTGTCCTGATTTCCTTTTCAAAGTTCTGTTTGTTGATGTAGAAATCCAACTGATTTTTATATGTTGATCTTTTATCCTCCTACTCTGCTGAATCTTTGTATTAGTTCCAGTAGTTTTCTTGTGGAGTCTTTTGGGTTGTCTATGTATAGTGTCATATCACCTGCAAATATAGAGAGTTTTACTTCTTTCTTATCGATTTGGTTGTCCTTTATTTCTTTTTCTTGCCTTGCTGCTCTAGCTAGGACTTCCAGCACAATGTTAAATAGGAGTGGTAATAAACAGTATCCTCGTCTTATTCCTTTTCTCAGGGGGAATGCTTATAGTTTCTCTTCGTTGAGGAAGATGTTGACTGTTGATTTTGTATAGATGCCCCTTATTATATTGAGGAATTTCACTGCTATTTCTATTTTATTAAGTTTTTTTTAATCAGGAATTGGTGTTGGACTTCTCAAATGCCTTTTCTGCCTCAGTTGAGATGATTATGTGATTCTTTTATTTATGTGGTGAATCACGTTGATTGATTTTCTGATGTCGAATCACTTTTTTTTTTTTTTAATATGATGCTGAATTCTATTGGCTAGAATTTTGTCAAGAATTTTTGCATCTGTATTCATGAGAGGTATTGGTCTGTAACTTTCTTTTTTTGTGGTATATTTGCCTGGCTTTAGTATCAGGGTTATGCTGGTGTCACAGAATGAATTTGGGAGTATTTCTTCCTTCTCTATGCTGAGGAAAAGTCTGAGTAGTACTGATGTGAGCTCTTCTCTGAATGTTTGGTAGAATTCTCCAGTGAAACCGTCCAGGCCAGAGTTTTCTTTTGTTGAAAGTTTTTTTTTTTTTTTAATTACCTCTTCAATCTCTTCTCTTGTTGTGGGTCTGTTCAGATTTTCTATCTCAGTTTGTGTTAGTTTAGGTAGGTAGTGTGGCTCTAGAAATTTTTCCATTTGTTTTAGGTTCTTAAATTTGTTGGAGTACAATTATTCATAGTACTCTGTTATGATACTTTTTATTTCTCTTGGGTCTGTTTTAATGTCCCCCATCTCATTTCTTATTTGGGTTATTTGCTCTCTTTTCTCTTTTGTCAGTTTGGCCAGTGGTTGGTTGATTTTGTTGATTTCTTCTAGTACCCAGCTGTTTTTAAGCAAGGTGTTAGTTTCCATGTATTGGATTTTTTTTCCTTGCTTTTTCTCTTATTGTTTTCTACTTTTATAGCATTGTGATCAGAGAGAATGCTTTGTATTACTTCAATGTTTTGAATTGTATTGATGGCTGCTTTGTGGCCTAAAGTGTGGTCTATTCTGCAGAACGTTCCATGTATGTTGGAAAAGAATGTATACTTTGCTGCCGTTGGGTCGAGTTTTCTATATATCTCTATGAGGTCAAGTTGGTTGATTTTGGCCTTTAGTTCTTCTGTATCTTTGTTGAGTTTCTGTCTAGATGTTCTGGCCATTACCAAAAGTTGAATGTTGAAGTCTCCTACTATTATTGTGGAACTATTTCTCTTTTCAGTGGTGCTGTTAGGGTTTGTTTTATATATTTTGGAGCCCAGTCACTGAGTGTGTGGATATTTATTAAGGTTATGTCTTCTTGATGGATTGTCCCATTAATCATTATATAATGTCCTTCCTTGTTTTTTATGGTTTATTTTGCCTTAAAGTCTATTTAATCTGAGATGAATATTGCCACTCCTATCCTTTTTTTTGGTTACTGTTGCTTGATGTATTTTTTTTCCATCCTTTGATTTTTAATATATTTATGTCTTTCTATCTAAGGTGTGTCTCTTGTAGATAGCATATTGATTTTTTTTTTTTTTTTTTAAATCCATTCTGCCACTCTGTCTCTTTGCAGGCACATTTAAGCCACTTACATTCAGTGTGATTATCAATAGGTATGAGTTTATTGCTGTCATATTCATATCGTTCTGCTTTTTTTTTTTTTTTTTTTTGTCATACTGGTGTTTTATTTGTTCCTCTTACTTCCCTGTGCTGAGTTCCTTTTGTTTATGGATTTTCTTTTCTTCCCCCTCCCCACCCCATTATTAAAGATTTTGATTTTACTGAAACTTTATTTGTTATTTTTCTTCTTTTTTATTCTGATGAGTTGATTTGTCAGTTTTCTTTGTGGTAACTTTGAAATTTACCTTTATCTTCTTAAAGTAGTACCAGTCTTTTATTAGTTGATATCACCTTGAATTCCTCTTCATTTGAAAGTTCTATACCTACACTGTTTATTCCCCCTTTTATTGTTTTTGTGTCCTCATTTACTGATTGACGCCTCTGTTTCCCTATTTTGATTCTCCTAGCTTTGTTATATTAATGACGGTTCTTTATCTGGGTTAGTATCTGGCTGATGGTGTCCTGTGTCCTAGACTCAGGCTGTTGTCTGATGTTGTTGAATCTATAACTGAAGATCTCTCTTTAATATTTTGTAAGTTTGGTTTGGTGTTTATGAATTCTCTTAATTTCTGTTTATCTGGAGAGTTTTCCAGAATATATTATTCTTGTTTGGCAGTTCTTTTCTTTTGAGGCTATATATATGTGTCATACCATTGCCTTCCTGGCCTCATAGTTTCTGCCAAGTACTCAGAGCTTAATCTTGTTGTTTTCCCTTTGTAAGCAACTTTCACTTTTTTCAGACAGCTACCAGGATTCTTTCTTTGTCTTTGGTTTAAGCAAGTGTGTTTATGATATATCTTGGTGTCTTTCTCTGGGGTCTATCCTATAGGGCTTCATTAAGCTTCTTGACTAGTCAGCTCTTCTTCTGTAATGATATTTGGGAAATTTTCTGCCAGCAAATATTCAACAATCTCTGTGTTTTCCTTTTTCTCCCCTTGTTCTGCAACTCCAATCACATGTAACTTTTTGCTCTTGGTTGTGTCCCACATAATTCTTAGGTTTTCTTCATTTTTTTTTTCACTATTTCCTCTGATTTTTCCTCAAACCAAGTGGCATCCATGGGTTTGTCTTCAATCTTGCTTATTCTGTCTTCCATTATTTCAAATTTTCTCCTAAAACCTCCTATTGAGTAGTCCATTTCTGAAATTCTGTTATCTTTTGAATTTCTATTCAATATTTTTGTATGATTTATTTTGTTCTTGTATTATTTTCCTGAATTCTCCATGGCTTTGTCTGTGTTTTTCTTGATTTTGTCTATGTTTTGCCTGTGTTTTCCATGATTTTGTCTATTTTTTCCTTAGTTTTTCTGTGCTTTCCTTGATCTCTTTCTTAATCTCTTGGAAAGCCCTAAATATTAGTCTTTTGAATTCAGTATCGAGTAGTTTCAATGCTTTTTCTCCTACTGGAAGGTCATCTGATTCTTTATTTTGGTCTTTTGCCAGAGCCATTCTGTACTGCATTTTTATGTTTTGATATTGTCTGATGACTCCAAAACATTATGGTATTGTTTTTTGTATTTATAGATTGTGTGTTCATTTGTTTTACCTCTCTGTTTTGTTTTGATATGCCAGAGTGGTGGGGTGGACATGCTTTGCTGCTTGCTCATCTGTGAGCACAAAAGCTCTCACCACCTTGTCTAGCTGGGCAAGGCAGCAGCAGGTCTGGTAATCCCACTTCTCTGTACACTGGTTTGGCAAGGTGGCTGAGGGTGGACTGGGTGAGAGTTGCCTGCCTCCTGATGTTTGTCCAGTGGGGTGGGAGCATTCACAGCACCTTACCAGATAGGCTGGGGTGTGGACAGGGAATGGTATGGGTTCACTTCCCTCCATTCAGCAACCGGTAGAGTGGTGGGAGGAGAGGGGCAGTGCAGGCCCAGTTTGAGGGCAGGTCTGAGCCAGGGATACACTAGCCAAGGTGGCACTGTGAAGGCTGACAGGAAGAATATGGCATATGGGACTAGGTGGGGGGAACAAAGAAAATAAAAGAGAGAGAAAGAGAAAAAAGAAGGGTAGATGGTTGGTGGGGACAGGGTGGAATTGGGGTCTGGTGGGAAGGTGGGGAGGTGGTGTATAGGGCTAAGTGGGAGGGAGAGAGAAAAAGAAGAAAGAGGGAAAAATGGTGCAGTGGGAGTTGGTGAGTTGGGGTAGGGTGGACCCAGGCTGGCAGCATGCTCATGGCTCTACCCATGACAGTGCAGCATAGCCCATCAGGAAAGGGTAGAAATGACATGTGAGGCTAGGTGGGATGGAGAAAGAAAAGGAAGAAAGGGGGAAAAATGGTGTGGTGGGAGCTGGTGGCTGGTGGTGGGGTACCTGGGGTGGTGGTGAGCCAGTGGCTCTCTACTCCTGGTGATGCAGTGTGGCCTGTAGGGAAAGAGTAGATGCAGTGTACAGGGCTAGGTGGGAGGGAGAAAGAAAAGGAAGAAAGATAGAAAAAAAAATGACATGGCAGGAGCCAGCAGGTGGGGGTGGGGCAGACCCAGAATGTTGGCAGGCTAGTAACTCTCTAGCCAAGTGATGCAGCATGGCCTGTCAGGAAGGGGTGGGGGTAGCATATGGAGCTATGTTGGAGGGAGAAAGAAAAGGGGAGGAAAAAAGAAAGCAAAATGGGACAGCAGGAACCAGCAGGTGGGGGTGGGGCGGAACCAGGGTGACAGTGGGCCAGAAGCTGTCTAGTCAACCGCCTCAGTGTGGCCCATTGGGAACGGATGGGGCGGTATATGGGGCAGAATGGTGAGGGGTGGGAAAGCATATTTCTTTTGTTACTGGGTGCTGTCTCCTGTTGGGAACTCCACTAAGTTGCCTTCCTGTACTCTCTGTCTGGGGTCATGCTGCCTGCACTCAAAGATGGCAAGACTGTGTCGTATCAGTTGGCAGAGGCCTCCACTGTATCTCTCCTCATTCTCTGTGTTCCTTCAGTTTCTTCTTCTATTCAGTGTTTGATTTAGTTCTTTATCCCTTAATTTGATGCTTACGGTTCCAAGATTGATTTTTGTATCTGTTTTACTTAGATTTTTGGGTCTTTGCTGCAAAGGGATGGCATGATGCATCTGTCTAGTGTGTATGTTGGCTCCACCCTTCTCTTACTCTTGCTGTTTGTGCTGAACTAGAGTCTTCCCTGCCAAGGGGTAAGAGGCAAAACCCATAAACATTATGGCCAGGTGGTGGTGATCAACTAGGGTCTGAGTGGGAGTCCATCATCACACCCAAGCTCCTCAAAATCAAGCTCTAGGCACCGGGAAAAGCATGGGGAGAAAGGTCTTTCTCTCCTCACTGTTTTGATGGCTGCTTGTTTTTGTTTTTATTGGGAAAGCAAATTCAAATGAAACCAAGGGCTTGCTCTTAAGACTGAGACTCTGAGAACAGTGACTCCCTCACTCAATCATTCAAAGATCATTTGTTAAGTCTTTACTGTGTACACACACTGTGTGGAAGAAGTCAAGGTACAAGAGCTGCCCACCAGGGGCTCACAGACCAGATTAAGAGACAAGATACTGAAACTAACTAGAGAAAAAAGTTTAGACACAATAATATCCTAGGAGGATGTTGTAGGAGGCACCTGCCATTTTTTTTTCTACTTTTTGGGGGAACCACCCTTTCACAATACAGATGACCTTGATGGGCTGCTCATCACCATCCCTCTGTCACAACTTCTAGCTGGGGAGTGAATGAGTATGCTAAGCTTCCTTTTCTACTGAGGATTTGCATCTTGAGCGGGGACACAGAGGGACAGAAAGGGATTAGAGTTGTATCTCCAATGACTGTGTCTACCAGTAAAGTCTATGACCTCTCGCTACTTGATGTTCGGGTCTACTCTGGCTCTTAATCTTCAGAAAGCTTGGTTTTGCAACCATTTCCCTTTAATTCTGTGAGCTACTCAGTATCCAGTCTCCTTCCAATAAATTCCCCTTTGCTTAGATTAGTCAGGGTCTATATTTACACTTGGAAACAAACAATGCTAACTGATACTTGAATAATAATGAAGAAAGAGCAACAGCCTTTGCACCAGAAGCCCTGCTCTGAGTTAGAATACTAGGTCTGCCACTGGCCAATGATGTGACCCTTCCTTGGACAAGTCACTCTTTAAGTTTAATCAATAGAGTGTCGATAACAATGCCCAAGTGTCTTCCTCTTCAAGACACCATGAGATAATAGATATGAGGGTGCCTCATAAATTACACCTACATATGAGTATAAGATGTTATCATTGTAATTAGTGATAATGAGGGGGGTGAATAGAGGGTGGATATGCCTTGATACTCAGGAGATAAAGCAGACTAGAAAGGATTCTCTATAGTAGGGAGGAGCAACAATGAGATTGGAGTGCAGTGGCTGGACAGGACATGGTAGGCTGCCAGGGAGTGTGTTGAAGTTCTCATGCACAGGAATAACATGATCAGCTAAGTGGCCCTGTTGGCTATATGCTGGACGGAAAGGAGAGAGGAAAGTTCAAAAAGGAGAGCAACTTACAGAAATGTGGGGTGTAGGCTACCAGGTTCTGAACCCTCCTCTTCAGTCATGGGCTAGCAGCAACTCATACACACATATCAAAAGAATGTTATTATTGCAGGCATTGCCTTGACTCTGTCAACTTCTGGTCCCCAGAGCAGAATTTGTGAGCTCAAGAATGGGATGGCACTGGTGAAGCATGAGCTAGATCATGATAGAAAATAGGGTGGTAGATGTAAGTCAATGGGAGACAATGGAAGAAGTGGTATTACTTGGCAACTTAAAGGTGAGGGGCAGTGTTAGAGTAGAAAAGGGATAACTCATACTCGTTGAGTGCTTTCTCTACATCACCTTATATGTAAACCTCTCAACAACTCTGTGAAGTAGGCATTGTTATTCTCGTTGTTAATCTCAGTGAAAATGAGGGAAACCCTCAATGAGATGGAGTAACACAATAGCCAAAGCAATGGTGTCAAATATAGCAACATATAAACCTCCACTAACTTTTGGGTGGTAGCTGCTAATGACGTGCATTGACCAGGATTCAAACATTGTTTTCCCAAATAGAAGTTGAGGATTCTGTCACTGAATCACCAATGCCCCTTACAATATCATATTAACCTCTAGGAAATGAAGGAAAAAGAAACAAAAAAGTGGAACCTGGAGCTTATTAGGAACTTCTCTGTGGAACTTCTAATGCAAAAAGGTGACCTGGAAGAGATTATCCTGAAATTTAGGAATGGTGAGAGATTATTTGTAAAGAAAAACCCAATCTAGCCCTCAGCTCCTGTTAATGGACAATAGATTGAGGGTAGAAGCTGTGCCTTATTTACCTTTTCTCCCCAGTACCTAGTACTTGTTTATTAAACAGTTAGAGGGTTATCAAAAAGGAGACCCTCAATGAGATGGATTGACACAGTGGCTGCAACAATGGGCTCAAACATAGCAATCATTGTGAGGATGGCACAGGACTGGGTAACATTTCATTCTGTTATGCATAAGGTTGCTATGTATATCAAAGCCAATTCAATGGCACCTAACAGCAAACATTATTTCCCTGGAATATCAAAATGGTAAAGAGCCTAGCTTTTCAAGTTGGATTGATCTAGGTTTAAAGCCCGCCTGCACTGAGAAAGGAGCCCTGTGACACAATGATTAAGTGCTTGGCTGCTAACCGAAAGGTTGGCAATTCAAATCGGTGAGACAAAAGAACTGGTGATCTCCTCCTATAAAGATTACAACCCAGGAAACCCTATGGAGAAGCTCTACTCTGTCATATAGCATCACGCTGAGTTAGAAGTTATTCGACAGCACACAACAACAACAACTTCACTGAAAATGGTGGCTTTTATATGGAAGTAATTGAAAATGGATCCCTAACTCACACCAACAAAAATCAGCTCCAAATGGATTGAAGAAACCAAATGTCAAAGCAAAATTTGAAAACTTTCAGAAGAAAATATGAGCGAATGTCTTATTGACCTTAGGAAAGGGAAGGATTTCTTAATCAAGACATAAAAATTGCTAATTATAAAAGAATACAAATATATATATATACCTAAATTTTATTGTGCTAAAACTAAGAATTTCTGTTCATCAAAAGAGACTGTAATGAAAATAAAATACAAGCTGCAAAGTTAGAGACTATCGTAGAAATGCATATAGCCAACAAGAGATTACTTTCAAAAAGATATAAAGCACTCTTACAATTTAGAAAAACCCCAACTCAAAAGAAAAGTGGCAAAAAAAGCGAAGAGGCATTTCATGGAAGAAACACACATGGCCAATAAACATACAAACAGATGCTCATCTCAACAAGAGTCAGGAAGAGATAGATCACATTTCATCGCCTTGGAATGCCAATTTACACCTACTTGACTAACAAATCTAAGAAGCCTGATAATGCCAAATGTTGGATATCAACAAGATCTTACACAAATTGCTGGTGGGAAATTGGGAAACCATTTGGCATTATCTCGTAATGTTGATTGCTTGTATACCCAGCAAATCCACTAGGTATATGCCGTTTCTCTAAGCATATACCAAAGAGAAAATTTAGCATGGCTATCAGGAGACACATGTACAAAAACTAATCATAGCTAAACTTGTCAAAATAGCAGAAAACTGGAAATAAACTGAATACTTATTGAAAGAAAAATGCATAAAGAAATCACAGTATATTCATAAAATGGAATGTTGTACAACATGAAGACAAAAGAACTACAGCTGAACTCTCCTACATGGATGAATCTCAATAACATAATGTTGAATGAAATAAAGCAATTCCCAGAAGACCACATATAATATGATACACTTTTTATAAAGCTTGAAAACCAAACAACATTAAAACTAAACTATAATAAGCAAAACTAAATAAAAAAAAATAATAATATGCCCTAAATATTATGCTATAATATGCTATAAAAACTTTGTTTTTAAGGCAAGGAAACGCTAAGCACAATGTGTAGAGTACTGGTTATTTTGATGAAGTAATCAGAACTTAGTCTTATTGATGCCCCTTTGTAGATAATCTTTCCTTTTTGCTGAGCTGCTCTCAGGATTCTTTCTTTGTAATTTGGTTTTGGAAAGTTTGATTATATGTCTTGGTGATCTTCTTTTGGGATCTATCCTGTATGGGGTTTTTTGTGCTTCTGTGTGGTTATTTTCTCATCTTTCATGATATAGGGCAAGTTTTCTGTCAGCATATCTTCAACAATTCTCTCCGTGCTTTTTGTTGACTCCTCCCTTTCTGGGATTCTGAATACGCATAAGTTATTACTCTTGATGTTGTCCCACATAACTTTTGAGCTTTCTTCATTGTTTTTTTTTTATTGTTCTTTGAACAGATTAGTATCAAGGGATTGGTTTTCTATTCTGATGATCCTGTCTTCTGTTGTTTCAATTCTACTCTTATGACTTTCCATTGAGTTGTCGATTTCTGCAATTTTATTGTTTAACTTCTGAATTTCTAGTTGCTGTTTCTGTATGGTTTCCTATTATTTAATTTTTCATTTCATTCTTGTACTGCTTTCCTGAATTCTCTAAAATTTTATCTGTGCCTTCCTTGGTTTTCCACAGTTTTGTCTGTGTTTTCCTTGATTCCTTTGAGAACCCTTTACACAACCCTTTTGAATGCCTTATCAGGAAGCTCCATAACTTTTGTTCCTCAGGGAGGATTTCTGTTTCTTTCTTCTTTTTTAAAATTTTTATTGTGCTTTAAATGAAAGTTTACAAACCAAGTCAGTCTCTCATACAAAAACTTATATATACCTTGCAATATACTCCTAGTTGCGCTCCCTCTAATAAGACAACACACTCCTTCCCTCCACTCTCTATTTTTGTGTCCATTCGGCCAGCTTCTGCCCCCCTCTGCCCTCTCAACTTTTCTCCAAATAGGAGATGCCAACATAGTCTCATGTGTCTACTTGATCCAAGGAGCTCACTCTTCAACAGTATCATTTTCTATCCCATAGTCAAGTCCAATCCCTGTCTGAATATTCCCTGGTTTTAGGAATAGTTCCTGTCTTGGGCTAACAAAAGGTCTGGGGACCACGACATCCGGGGTTCTCCTAGTCTCAGTTGGACCATTAAGTCTGGTCTTTTTACAAGAATTTGGGGTCGGCATCCCATTGCTCTCCTGCTCCCTCAGGGGTTCTCTGTTGTGTTCCCTCTCAGGGCAGTCAACAGTTGTAGCCAGGCACCATCTAGTTCTTTTGGTCTCGGGCTGATGTAGTCTCTGGTTTATGTGCCCTTTCTGTCTCTTGGGCTCATAATTACCTTATGTCTTTGGTGTTCTTCATTCTGCTTTGCTCCAGGTGGGTTGAGACAAATTGATGCATCTTAGATGGCCACTTGCTAGCGTTTAACACCCCAGATGCCACTGTCCAAAGTTGGATGCAGAATGTTTTCTTAAAGATATTATTATGCCAATTGACTCAGATGCCCCCTGAAACCATCATCCACAAACCCCCGCCCCTGCTACACTGGACTTCGAAGCATTCAGTTTATTCAGGAAATTTCTTTGCTTTTGGTTTAGTCCAGTTGTGGTCACCTCTCCAGTATTGTGTGTTGTCTTTCCCTTCATCTAAAATAGTTCTTATCTACTAATTAGTGAAAACCCCTCTCCCTCCCTCCCTCCCACTCTCGTAACCATCAGAGAATATTTTCTTCTCTGTTTAAACTATTTCTCCAGTTCTTATAATAGTGGTATCATACACTATTTGCCTTTTTGGAACCAATTAATTTCTCTCAACATAATGCCTTCAAGATTCCTCCATGTTATGAGATGTTTCACAGATTCATCATTGTTCTTTATCGATGTGTAGTATTCCATTGTATGAATATACCATAATTTATCCATTCTTCTGTTGTCGGGCACCTTGGTTGCTTCCATCCTTTTGCTTTTGTAAACAGTGCTGCAATGAACATGGGTGTGCATGTATCTGTTCATGTAAGGCTCTTATTTCTCTAGGATATATTCCAAGCAGTGGGATTGCTGAAATGTCATAGCTAAAAACTATTTCCCAGTCTGTAGATAATCTTTTTACTCTTTTGGTGGTATCTTCAGATGAGCATAGATATTTGATTTTTAGGAGCTCCCAGTTATCTAGTTTCTCTTCTACATTGTTAGTAATGTTTTGTATACTGTTTATGCCATGTCTTAGGGCTCCTAGCATTGTCCCTATTTTTTCTTCCATGATCATTATCATTTTAGATTTTATATTTAGGTCTTTGATCCATTTTGAGCTAATGTTTGTGCATGGTGTAAGGTATGGGTCTTGTTTCATTTTTTTGTAGATGGATATCCAGTTATGCCAGCACCATTTGGTAAACAGACTGTCTTTTCCCTATTTAACAGACTTTGGGCCTTTGTCAAATATCAGCTGTTCATATGTGGATAGATTTATGTCTGAATTCTCATTTCTGTACCATTGGTCTATGTATCTGTTGTTGTACCAGTACCAGGCTGTTTTGACTACTGTGACGATATAATAGGTTCTAAAATCAGGTAGAATGAGGCCTCCCACTTTGTTCTTTTTCAGTAATGCTTTACTTATCTGGGGCCTCTTTCCTTTCCATATGAAGTTGGTGAATTGTTTCTCCATCTCATAAAAAATGTCACTGGAATTTGGATCGGAATTGCATTGTATCTATAGATGGCTTTTGGTAGAATAGACGGTTTTACAATGTTAAGTCTTCCTACCCACGAGCAAGATATGTTTTTCTACTTATGCAGGTCTCTTGGTTTCTTGGAGTGGTGTCTTGTAGTTTTCTTTGTATAGGTCTTTTATATCTCTGGTAAGATTTATTCTTAAGTATTTTATCTTCTTTGGGGCTACTGTAAATGGTATTGATTTGGTGATTTCCTCTTCAATGTTCTTTTTGTTGGTGTAGAGGAATCCAACCGATTTTTGTATGTTTGTCTTGTATCCTGATACTCTGCTGAACTCTTCTATTAGTTTCAGTAGCTATCTGGAGGATTCTTTAGGGTTTTCTATGCATAAGATCACGTCATCTGCAAATAGAGATACTTTTACTTCTTCCTTACCAATCTGGATGCCCTTTATTTCCTTACTAGCCTAATCGCCCTGGCTAGGACCTCCAGCACAATGTTGAACAAGAGTGGTGATAAAGGGCATCCTTCTCTGGTTCCTGTTCTCAAGGGGAATGCTTTCAGACTCTCTCCATTTAGGATGATGTTGGCTGTTGGCTTTGTATAAATGCCCTTTATTATGTTGAGGAATTTTCCTTCTATTCCTATTTTGCTGAGAGTTTTTATCATGAATGGGTGTTGGATTTGGTCAAATGCCTTTTCTGCATCAGTTGATAAAAGCACGTGGTTCTTGTTTTTTGTTTCATTGATATGATAGATTATATTGATTGTTTTTCTAATGTTGAACCATCCCTGCATACCTGGTATGAATCCCACTTGATCATGGTGAATTATTTTTTTGATGTGTTGTTGAGTTCTATTGGTAGAATTTTGTTGAGGATTTTTGCATCTAAGTTCATGAAGGGATATAGGTCTGTAATTTTCTTTTTTTGTGGTGTCTTTACCTGGTTTGGTATCAGGCATATGCTGGCTTCATAGAATGAATTTGGGAGTATTCTGCCCTTTTCTATGCTCTGAAATACCTTCAGTAGTAGTGGTGTTAACTCTTCTCTGAAAGTTTGGTAGAACTCTCCAGTGAAGCTGTCTGGGCCAGGGCTTTTTTTTTTTTTTTTTAGGAGTTTTTAAATTATCTTTTCAATCTCTTCTTTTGTTATGGGTTTATTTAGTTGTTCTACCTCTCTTTGTGTTAGTTTAGGTAGGTAGTGTGTTTCTAGGAATTCATCCATTTCTTCTAGGTTTTCAAATTTGTTAGAGTACAATTTTTCCTAGTAATCTGATATGATTCTTCTAATTTCAGTTGTGTCTGTTGTGATATCACCCATCTCATTTCTTATTCGGGTTATTTGCTTCCTCTCCTGTTTATCTTTTGTCAGTTTGGCCAATGGTTTATCAATTTTTCAGAGAACCAGCTTTTCTTCTTGTTAATTCTTTCCATTGTTTTTCTGTTCTCTATTTCATTTAATTCTGCTCTCATTTTTATTATTTGCTTGCTTCTGGTGTCTGATGGTTTCTTTTTTGCTCATTTTCTATTTGTTCAAGTTGTTAGGGATAATTCTTTGATTTTAGCCCTTTCTTCTTTTTGGATATGTGCATTTTTTTGTATAAATTGACCTCTGAGCACCGCTTTTGCTGTTTCCCAAAGGTTCTGATAGGAAGTGTTTCCATTCTCATTTGATTCTATGAATTTCTTTATTCCATCCTTGATGTCTTCTATAACCCAGTCATTACTGAGAAGGGTATTATTCAGTTTCCAAGTGTTTGATTTCTTTTCTCTGGTCTTTTCTGTAATCGATTACGACTTCTATGGCCTTATGGTCAGAGAAGATGCTTTGTAATATTTCAATGTTTTGGATTCTGCTAAGGCTTGCTTAAAGACCTAATAAGTGGTCTATTCTAGAAAATGTTCCATGTGCACTAGAAAAGAAAGTATACTTAGCTGCTGTTGGATGGAGTGTTCTGTATATGTCTATGAGGTCAAGTTGGTTGATTGCAACATTTAGATCTTCTGTGTCTTTATTGAGCTCCTTTCTGGTTGGTCTGTCCTTCACCGAAAGTAGTGTGTTGAAGTCTCCTACTATAACTGTGGCACTGTCTATCTCACTTTTCAATGCTGTTAGAGTTTGTTTTAGGTATCTTGCAGCCCTGTCATTTGGTGCATAAATATTTAATATGGTTATATCCACCTGGTATATTGTCCTTTGAATCATTATATAGTGTCCTTCCTTATCCTTAGGTATTTTGTCAGAAATTAATATTGCCACTCCTGCTCTTTTTTGATTGTTGTTTCCTTGATATACTTTTTCCATGCTTTAAGCTTTTTTTTTTAAGCTTTAGTTTTTAGTTTTTTTTTTTTTAAGTCTAAGGTATGTCTCTTGTAGGCAGCATAAGATGGATCATGTTTTTTTTTTTCCATTCTGTCACTGTCTGTCTCTTTATTCATGCTTTCAGTCCATTTACATTCAGCATAATTATGGATAGGTATGAGTTTAGTGCTGTTATAGTGATGTCTTCTTTTGTGTGTTGTTTACAGCTTTTTTCCCATTTAATTTTTTGTGCTGAGTAGATTATCTTTATATATTGCCTTTTCCTCTTATTCATTGTAGTTGGTTTTGTTTCTGCCCAGTCTCTTTTTTTTTTTTCTTGTATTTTATTTTGGTGACTAGGATTGTTAGTCCCCTTTGTGGTTACTTTAATGTTACCCCTATTTTTCTACATTTAAACCTAACTTTTATTTCTTTATATCGCCTTGTCTTCCTCTTCATATGAAAGATCTATGACTACATTTCTTTGTTCCTCTTTATTGTTTTAATGTTGTCTTCTTTTACATAAGGACATCACTGTTTCCCTGTTTTGAGCTTTTTTAATCTTGATTTATTTTTGTGATTTCCCTGTGTGGGTTGACATCTGATTGCTGTGTCCAGTGTTCTAGTCTTGGGTTGATGTCTGATATTATTGATTTTCTAACCAAAGAATTCCCTTTAGTATTTCTTGTAGTTTTGGTTTGGTTTTTAAGAACTCCCTGAAATTCTCTTTATCTGGAAATGTCCTAATTTTGCCTTCATATTTGAGAGACAGTTTTGCTGGATATATGATTCTTGGCTGGCATTTTTTTTTCCTTCAATGGTTTATTTAAGTCATCCCACTGCCTTCTTGCCTGCATGGTTTCTGCTGAGTAGTCTGAGTTTATTCTCATTGACAGTCCTTTGTAGGTGACTCTTCGTTTATCCCTGGCTGCTCTTAAAATTCTCTCTTTATCTTTGGTTTTGGAAAGTTTGATTATAACATGTCTTGGTGACTTTAACATCTGCCTTATGTGGAGTTTGATGAGCATCTTGGATAGATATCAGGGACTTTTTCTGCCAACAAATCTTCAAAAATTCCCTCTGTATTTTCTGTTATCCCTCCCTGCTCTGGTACTCCAATCACTCGTAGGTTATTTCTCTTGATAGTGTCCCACATGGTTTTTAGTGTTTCTTCATTTTTTTAAGTTCTTTTACCCGAATTTTCTTCAAGTATATTGGTGCCAAGTGGTTTATCTTCAATCTCACCAGTTCTGCCTTCCATTTCCTCAATTCTGCTCCTCTGACTTTCTATCAAGTTTCCTAATTCTGTAATTTTATTGTTAATATTCTGAATTGTGGTTACTTTAATGTTACCCCTATTTTTCTACATTTAAACCTAACTTTTATTTCTTTATATTGCCTTGTCTTCCTCTTCATATGAAAGATCTATGACTACATTACTACAATTCTTCTCCTCTGACTTTCTATTGAGTTGCCTAATTCTGTAATTTTATTGTTAATATTCTGAATTTCTGATTGCTTTCTATGGATTCTTGCAGCTTATTTAATTTTTTACTATGTTCTTGGACAACTTTTTAAATTTCTTCAGCTGCTTTTTCTGTGTGTTCCTTGGCTTGTCCTGAGTATTGCCTGATCTCCTTCCTGATGTCTTGAAAAGTTCTATATATTAATCTTTTGTATTCTGCATCGGATAATTCCAGGAAGGCACCTTCATCCAGAAGATCCCTTGATGGTTCATTTTGAGAGCTTGTTGAAGCGGCCATGGTCTGTTTCTTTATGTGATTTGATATTGACTGTTGTTCCAAGCCATCTATAAGTTATTGTATTAGTTTATGTTTGGTGTTTGCTTTATATATCCTATTTTCTTGCTTTGTTTTGTTTTGATATGCCCAAATAGGTTGCTTGAGATAGCCAGCTGGATTATTTTCACCTTTGAAGCTCTAACATCCTGTCACCAGATGGCTAGAGACTAGGAGTCCATTCACTTATCTTGTATGGATTCAGCTCAGGTGTCCAGGTAGCTGGTCATCATGTTTGTGGTACAGGCTCTGTCCTGCAGTCTTAGAGAGACAGGGGTAATGGATGTAGGTACCAGTATCTGGTTGCAGCAGGAGGTCACGCCCTGAACAAGGCAAGGGGCTGAAAACCATCCCCCGAGTGTCTCTGAGGAAAGCGTGTCCCTGTTCCCTAGAGCACATAGGTGTGTGGGTTCTGCAGATGGACCTTGGGCACTCTATGCTTTTGGTTGTAAGGACTGGGAGGTACCACTTATCCTTGGACCCCAATCACAGGTGGAGCCACCAGTCCTTAGACACCTGATGTAGGTAGGTAAGGACCCTGTTTAATAGGCATAGGAGTGTCAAACATCAAACACCCACCTCTCCACCACACAGCTGAAACAGTTGCAGTCTGCCAACAACGGCCTATCCTCCTGAAATAGGCCTGCACAGGTCCATGCAGGGGGGGAAAGGTACTCAAAGTTCACACATTATTTATGCCTGGACAGGAGCCACTTCTGTCCTGAGCTCCCCAGTTTAGTGGAGCTGGAAGATTATCTTTTCCTCGATTGTGAATATATTCCTTTTCCAAGGCCAGGAGAATGGCTCAGGTCACGCAACAGGACCTATCTCAGGCCCAGGGAAATCAACAGCCACTGAAGCCAGCGTCAGGGTGGGGGGCACGGTAAAATATATGCAAGTACTTAGCTTTTCCCAAGAGTGCCGTTCTTACCTGGTTCCGGAGGTGTGAGTTGGCTGTGCAGCTGGATGTTTTGCCCTGAGGAAACTGAGGCCGAATGCTACCACCATCCTGCCGCAGCCACTCTCGGGAATGATGCCTGAAGTTTCCCAGGGATTCAGGTCTGGCAGTTCCTCTCCGCTTCTGAACTGTCTCTCCCTCTCCTTGCCACTCAGTCTGTTTTCTAACTTTGCCTTTGATGTTTAGGGCTTCTAGCTTGTCATAAATGTAATCTTTTCACTTGTTTATCCAGGTCTTTGTTGTAAGAGAGTTCACCAGAAGTGTCTGACTACTCTGCCATCTTGGCCCCACTTCTCAGATTACTGTTTCTTGCTGGGGCCATTTTGCCCTACTTCTTTATGTAGTTTGCTATTGTCTGTTGTCTCTGGAATATTAAGGGGTTATTGTACTTAATTGTATAATTGTTTGCTGGGTTCCTTTTTTTTATTTTGTTTTGGTGATTTGTAGCAGATGTGGCTGGAGTGGTGCTCTGGTCACTGGTCTGGCTGTGCTGGAGCAGGTGGAGTAGTGGGTAGGTGTGGTAGCTTAGGTCTCTGTTTACTGTCTTGTGGGGCAGCTGAGGGTGGGCTGGTCAGGTTTTGACCTTCGTCAGTCTTTGGTTCAGTGGTGCAGGAGAGGTGATGGTGCTATCCATGCAGGTAGAATTGCTGGTGTTGTGGGTGGTGGTCCAGTGGTAGCATGCTCGTCATCTCTCTCTGGTTGGGGGAGAGATGTTAGTGGTGGAGGGGTGGAGGCTGGATATTTACTCAGTCACTCTACCTCCACCTCCTCCTGGGCAGGGGGAGAGAAGAGGGAATGGCAGGAGAATATTCACTCTGTCTTGCTGCGTCTGTCTGTCAGTGGTGGTAAGAGGGAGGAAGGTACAGTGTATGGGTACACACACACTCACTCCTCTTCCACCCTGTGCTGGGCATGGGGAGGGAGGAAAGGGCCTCAGAGGGGATGCACATGTAGTCATAGCTTCTCTTCCCCTTGCTGGGCAGGTTAAGGGATGGAGTCCCACCTGGTAGATGTGCTCACAAAGGTGTGGCCTTGTGTCAGGTAAGGGGAGGGAGGAAGGGGCTGCTGGGGGATGTGTGTTGTCTCCTCTGTCCCTCACTGGGTGGGTTAAGGGATGGAGTCAGGCTTGGCAAATGCACCCACAATCCTGCCACCTCACGTCAGGTGGGGGGAGGAAGAAAGGGGTTGGGATGGGATGTGCACACAGTCACGTCTCCTCCAACCTTTACTGGGCAGATTAAGGGACAGAATCAAGCCTGGTGGGTGTGCATACAAAGGTGTTGCCTCACGTCAAGTGAGAGAAGGGAGGAGGGGCCATAGGGGAATGCACACATTTGTATCTCCTCTGCCCCTCACAGGGCGAGTTAAGTGATGGAGTTGTGCTGGGTGGATGCACCCACAGAGGTGCTGCCTGGAGCTGGGTGGGAGGAAGGTGCAGGGAGTGGAGGGCAAGCTCTCTCACTGCCCTGCTGCCACTGCCCTCCACTGGGCCCTTGGAGGGAAGTAGGTGGTATGAGGGCACATGCACAGGGATGCACCTAGTCTCACTTGTTAGGTGGACAAGGGGGTAGTGGGTAGGGTGGAGGGAAGAGGATAGGCTCATGATGTGGTCCACCAGCCAGGCAAATTGGTCAGAGTATGGGACTTCTTGAAGCCTCTGATCAGGAGGATAGGGTGAGGGAGAGTGCTTTCCTCTGACTAGGCTACGCAGGTGTTGGGGCACCTCATGTCTACTGCAGCCAGCAAGCAGGACCTGTTCTCTCTTGAGTACGAAGAGTGGGGGCTGCCCCCAGGGCCAGTTGGGTAAGAGAGCTCCTGCTTATACTACGTACAGGCCCACCACCTCCTGCACATGACTCACCCTGCAGGTCAAGGGTCACCATTCCTGAGTATCTCTGCTTCTGGATCCTGGAACCTTCCCTGTCTCTTTTGTGTGCATCTATAGAGGTTTTCTGTCCCTTTTGGAAAAGTCATGAAGTTGCCTTGCTGTTTTCTTACCTAGGGTCACTGCTGGCTTTGTCCTTAGTTAGCCACGTCAAGCCGGGACAACTGGCTCAATTCTTCTGTTCCGTGATACTCCTCTTTTACTGCTTTCACTCTTTTTCTTTCTAATGAGTGTTCGGTTCAGTTCTTAGACCTTCTTCTTTGATGTTCAGTGTCCCCAGATTGCTATCTGCTTCTGTTTCACTTAGTTTTGGGGGCCTTTGATGTAGGGGGATGCTATGGTGTGTGTGAATAAGCTGCCATCTTGGTTCTGCCCCCTCAAGCCATGGTGTTTTCAGTTGCCTCATATGCATGCAAAAGCTGGACAATGATTAATGAAAACAGAAGAAGAATTGATGCCTTTGAATTATGTTGTTGGCAAAGAATATTGAATATACCATGGACTGCCAAAAGAATGAACAAATCAGTCTTAGAAGAAGTAGGGCCAGAATGCTCCTTAGAAGTGAGGATGGACAGACTTTGCATCATGTACTTTGGACATGTTATCAGGAAGGATCAGTCCCTGGGGAAGGACATCATGCTTGGTAAAGTACAGGGTCAATGAAATTGAGGAAGACCCTCAAGATGGATTGACACAGTGTCTGCAAGAAATGGCTCAAACATAGCAACAATTGTGAGAATGACACAGGACTGGGTGGTGTTGTGATCTGTTGTACATATGGTCACTATGAGTTGGCACCAACTTGACTGCACCTAACAATAACAACATCGTGATTTTGTTTATTGTCCAGTTGTGAGGATTTTTGTTTTCTTTATGTTGAGGTGTATCCATACTGACGGCTGTAGTCTTTGATCTTCAGCAGTAAGTGCTTCAAGTCCTCTCCGCTTTCAACAAGTAAGGTTTTGTCGTCTGCATATCACAGGTTGTTAATGAGCTTTCCTCCAATCCTGACGCCACATTCTTCTTCATATAGCCTAGCTTCTTGGGTTATTTGATCAGCATACAGATTGAATAAGAATGGTAAAAGGATATAACCCTAATGCACATCTTTCCTGATTTTAAACCACACGGTATCCCCTTGTTCTGTTCAAATAACTGCCTCTTCATTTATGTACAGGTTCCTCATGAGCACAATTAAATGTTCTGGAATTCTCATTCTTTGCGATGTTATCCATAATTTGTTATGATCCATAGAGTTGAATACCTTTGCTAATCAAAAAAACATAGCTAAATTCCTTTCTGGTATTCTCTGCTTTCAGCAAAGATCCATCTGACGTCAGCAGTGATGTCCCTCTTTCCATGTCCTCCTCTGAATTTGACTTGAGTTTCTGGCAGATCCCTGTTGATGTACTGCTGCAACTACTTTTGAATTATCTTTAGCAAATTTTTACTTGCCTGTGATATTCATGATAGTGTTAAAAAAATTTCCCATTCTGTTGGATCATCTGTCTTTGGAATGGGCACAAATATGGATCTTTTCCAGTCAGTTGGCCAGGTCTTCCAAATTTCTTGGCATAGACGAGTAAGCACCTCCAGGGCTGAATTTGTTTGTTGAAACATCTCCATTGGTGTTACAGATTGAATTGTGTCCCCCCCAATTTTTGGCCGTTTGGCTAGGCTATGATTTCCAGCATTATGTAATTGTCCATCATTGTCATAAGTTGAATTATATCCCCCCAAAAATATGTGTATCAACTTGGTTAGGCCATGATTCCCAGTATTGTGGGTTGTCCTCCATTTTGGGATTGTAATTTTATGTTGAGAGGATGAGGGTAAGATTGTAACACCACCCGTACTCAGGTCATCTCCCTGATCCAAGGTAAAGGGAGTTTCCCTGGAGAGTGGCCTCACCACTTTTTAACTCTCAAGAGATAAACGGAACGGGAAGCCAGCAGAGAGTTGAAGACCTCATACCACCAAGAAAGCAGCACCGGGAGCAGAGGTGTAATTTGGACCTGGGGTCCCTGTGCCTGAGAAGCTCCTCGACCAAGAGAAGACTGAGGACAAGGACCTTCTTCCAGAGCCAACAGAGAGAGAAAGTCTTGCCCTGGAGATGACACCTTGAATTTGGACTTTTAGCCTACTTTACATTGAAGAAATAAATTTCTCTTTGTTAAAGCCATCCACTTGTGGTATTTCTGTTATGGCAGCACCAGATGGCTAACACAATCATTTCGTCATCTTATGTGATTTTCCTGTGAGTTGTAAATCCTACTGCTATGATGTTGCTGAGGCAGGATTAGAGGCAGATATGTTTTATGTTAATGAGGAGGACTCAATATACAAAATTAGGTTTTGCCTTAAGTCAATCTCTTTTGAGATATAAAAAGGGGAAGTAAACACAGAGACAGGGGAACTTATACCACCAAGAAACAAAAGCTAGGAGAATAGCACATTCTTTGGACCCAGGGTCCCTGCGCTGAGAAGCTCCTCAACCAGAGAAGGTTGATGACAAGAACCTTCCCCCAGAGCTGACAGAAGGCCTTACCCTGGAGCTGGCACCCTCAGTTTGGACTTCTAGCCTCCTACACTGTGAGAGAATGAATTTCTCTTTGTTAAAGCCATCCACTTGTGGTATTTCTGTTATAGCAGCACTAGATAACTAAGACAATTAGAATTCTATCAATTCCTGGAGCTTTGTTTTTTTTATAGAGCCTTCAGTGCAGCTTGGACTTCTTCCTTCAGTACCATCAGTTCTTGATCATATGCTATCTCCTGAAATGGTTACATTTCAACAAATTCTTTTTGTTACAGTGATTCTGTGTATTCCTTCTATCTTCTTTTGATGCTTCCTGCATCATTTAATATTTTCCCTGTAGAATCCTTCAATATAACAACTCTAGTCTTGAATTTTTTCTTTAGCTCTTTCAGCTTGAGAAATGCCAAGCGTGTTATTCTCTTTTGGTTTTCTATCTCCAGGTCTTCGGGCATTTCATTATAATACTTTATTTTGTCTTCTCGAATTGCCCTTTGAAATCTTCTATTCGGCTCTGTTACTTAATCATTTCTTCCATCTGCTTTAGCCGCTCTACGTTCAGAGACTCTTCTGACATTCATTCTGGTTTTTTTTTTCTTTCTTTCCTGTCTTTTTAATGACCACTTGCTTTCTTGGTGTATGATGTCCTTGCACAACTCATCTGGTCTTTGGTCATTAACGTTCAATGTTCTTGAGATGGTCTCTAAATTCAGGTGGAATATATTCAAGGTTGTATTTTTGCTCTCATGGAGTTGTTTTTTCTCCAGCTTCAACTTGAACTTACATCTGAGCAATTGGTAGTCTGTTCTGCGGTTAGCCCCTGGCCTTGTTTTGACTGATGTTATTGAGCTTCTCCATTGTCTCTTTCCAAACATGTAGTCAATTTGATTCCTGTGGATTCCATCTGGTGAGGTCCACGTGTGTAGTCACTGTTTATGTTCTTATAAAAGGTATTTCCCATGAAGAAGTCACTGGTCTTGCAAAATTCTGTCATGTGATCTCTGGCATCATTTCTATCACCAAGGCCATATTTTCCAACTTTAGGTCTTTCTTCCTTATTTCCACCTTTCACATTCCAATCACCAGTAATTACCAATGCATATTGTTTGCATGTTTGATCGATTTCAGACTGCAGGAGTTGGTAAAAATCTTCAATTTTTTTCATCTTTGGCATTAGTGGTTGGTGTGTAAATTTGAAAAATAGTCATATTAACTGGTCTTCCTTGTAGGCGTATGATATTATTCTATCACTGACAGGATTGTACTTCAGGATAGACATTAAAATGTTCTTTTTGATGATGAATGCAACACCATTCCCCTTCAATTTGTTACTCTTAGCACAGTAGACCATATGATTGTCTGTTTAAAAATGGTTCAGTTCACTAATGCCTAGGATATAGATCTTTCTGTGTTCCATTTCATTTCTGATGACTTCTTCCAATTTTCCTAGATTTATACTTCGTACATTCCACGTTTCAATTATTAATGTATGTTTGCAGCTATTTCTTCTCATTTCAAGTTGTGCCACACTGGCAAATGAAGGTCCCGAAAGTTTTACTCCTTCCATGTCATTAAGGTCGACTCTACTGCGAGGAAGCAGCTCTTCCCAGTCGGATTTTGAGTGCCTTCCAACCTGAGAGGTTTATCTTCTGGAACTATATCAGACAATGTTTTGCTGCTATTCATAAGGCTTTTGCTGGCCAATTTTTTCAGAAGTAGACTGCCAGTTCCTTCTTCCTAGTCTATCTTAGTCTGGAAGATCAGCTGAAACCTGTCCACCATGGGTAACCCTGCTGGTATTTGAAATACCAGAGGCATAGCTTGCAGCATCACAGTAACATGCAAACCACAACAGTATGACTAACTGACAGATGAGCATTGAAAGATCTAATTGGTCAATCAATAAATAAGAAATTCTGGTTACACTGCATGCTAATGCATGCATGCCTGGTTAAGTTACTTAATGTATCTTAATCTCACTTTTCTTAACTGTAAAACAATAAATGAGAACTAATATATTTTTAATAACAGCTTTACTGAGATATAATTCACATACCATACAACTTACTCATTTAAAGTGCACAATCCAATGGTTTATAATATATTCAGAATTCGGCAGCTATCACTACAATCAATTTTAGAACATATCTCTCACTCCAAAAAGAAGCCCTGTACCCTTTCTGCTCATTCCCCATTTTCCCCCTTCTCCTCCCACAAACCTAGCCAACCACTAATCTACTTTATGTCCCTATGGATTTACCTATTACGGAAATTTTGTATAAATGAAATCATGCAATATGTGGTCTTTTTTGATGGGAACTAGTTTTTGTGGTGGAGGGAGCTAATATTTCTATTATCATTTCCTAGAGCAGAAGTTTTAGCAGAAGTAAAGCTGTGTGAATTCCTTCTGGCTTACAAATATTTGCAGTTTGGTTGCCCATAGTAATGTAAATTGCAGTTATGACTTATAAAAATAACTTTCTTTTAAATTATTAAGCACTATCTATCGTCTTAGCCAAGGAGCCCTGGTGGCACAGCAGTTAAGTGCTTGGCTGCTAACAGGTTGGTGGTTTGAAGCCACCAGCTGCTCCTCGGGAGAAAGCTGTGGCAGTCAGCTCGCATAAAGATTACAGCTCTGGGAACTCTGTGGGGAAGTTCTACTCTGTCCTATAGGGTCAATATGAGTTGGAATGGACTGGATGGCAATGGGAAAATAAAACATCATCTCAGCCATTGAAAACCCTATGGAGCACAGTTCTACTCTGACACACATAGGGTCACCATGATTGGAATCAATGCAACGGCATCTTTCATATATATATATATATATATATATATATATATATATATATCATCTCCACCGCTTTGTCATAGTGTGTTGGCTTCCATGTTGCTATGGTGCTGGAAGATGTGCTAACCAGAATTTCAAATGCCAGCAGGGTTATCCATGGTGGACGTGTTTCAGCAGAGCTTCCAGACTAAGACAGACTATGAAGAAAAGCCTGGTGATCTACTTCTGAATATTAACCAATGAAAACCCTATGGATTACAGAATATTGTCCGAGACTTCAACTCACTTACTTTGGACACCTCATCAGGAGGAACCGATCACTGGAGAAGGGCGTGATGTTTGGTAAGTGGTGGGTCAGTGAAGGTGAGGAAAACCCTCAATGAGATGGAGTGACAGAATATCCACAATAATGGATTTGAGCAGATCAATGATAATGAAGATGGCACAAGAGCAGGCAACATTTTGTTCTGTTAATACATGGAGTTGCCATGAGTTGGAGCTGACTGACAGCAACTAACAACAACATCTATCATCTAGACCATGTAATATGTTGTCTTATTCACACAAGTCTAACAACGCTGTATGAAGCAGGCTTAGATATGCCAAGCAACTTGGTCAAGGTCACACAGGTGGTTCAAAAGCAGGATGCAAACCCAGGTCTGTCTTATTTGAGGACACCAAGCTCTTGATTACCACATGATAATGCCTGGATAGATGATGAGATGTTATTCCTTTTTGAGGGGAAGGAGTGTGCAGCTTAACTTTTATACAACATCTTTTTTGTTCTGGTGTGGTCATTTTGCAGTTTCCATTTTTTTATCAGAATCAAGCAGGGTTAGGGGTTTGAAGTATTCTTTGCCTAGCTAAAGCTGTCCAATATTAAACTATTTTTCTAGAACAAGTTACCTGTGGGAAGAGCAGTAATTATCTGTGCCAATGAATGAGTCGTAGACTGTTGACTTAAGGGTTAGTAAAACATAAAGAGCTCACTAAGTCCTTAATTACTGAGCTTCAGCTAAAGATACACCTGCCTGTTCTGACGTCCCTGTGGGTATCAAGTCAGAGAAAACAGGAGCTGCTCTTTCATAGGCACTGGGACTCTGAGTATTTAATAACTCCTACTTCATACTGGAAATACATGACATATAACAAAGAAATGAGATGGGTGGAACTGGTTACATTTAATTTGACTTAACACCTGTGTTCAAATGTACTATGCATATTGCTACTATGCTAGGCCCCAAAGGTCCCAGAATTTCTGTAAAGGAGGGGTCAGTCTTTTTGCTGGAAGAGGGCCCTCAGAAGCGTTTTAATGGTAGGTTTACAAAGCAGAGAACACTTTTTCCTTTGATTGTAAGTTTATTTGGAGAAGGATTGTTCTTTTTGGAAATTACATATTCTCACAGAAAGACAAAATTTCTGGCCCCTCCTTCCCTATTTAGCCTTCAGGGAGATTAACAGGCCTGATTAAGCAAGGATGGTCATCAAACTTTCTTCGACAGCTCAGAAATCCCTGGGGTTGAGTTGAGTTTTAGGTGAAGGGTTCATTTTGGTGTCAAGCTAGTTGGCCACATCTCATCACTGTCCACACTTGACAGGCTACAGCTTGCACCACCCTGACGTTGACAGCCAGGGGAACAAGTGTTTGTGCTGGAGACCCGAAGAAAGAAACACCTGGTTGTGACCATCTGCAACTATACAGTATTATTTTAAAAAACAAAACAAAACTTCATGATCTATTTCCAGAAGAGCAGGGACTTCAAATGAAGTCCAGGTTCTAAGGGTCTACTACTTCTACGTCCCTATCTCTTGCCCTTCTTCCCACCATCTATTCCAGAGGTGTCCAACTTCATCCTCTTTGCTGAGCCCCAGGGTTTTCCCACCTTTCTCCCCCCATGTGAATGGAGAAAACAAGAGATAAAGGTCTGTAGTAGCTGCAGCCCAAAGTTGTACAGTGATTCTGAGCCTTCCCCAAAACTCAGTTACACGAAAAAGAAGTATGAATTCTTACTTAATCAGGGAACAATTTCCTCCACTCTGAAAAAAGTATAATAGTCTTAGAAGAAATCAAACCTTGTGAGTTGGCTCGTTGTTGTCGTTAGCTACCACGAGTCGGCCCCCAACTCATGGCAACCCCTTGCGCAACTGAATATGATCCCAGTCCTGTACCATTTCCCTTATCAGTTGTGGATCAAACCACTGTGATTCATAGGGTTTTCTCTAATTTTTGGAAGTACATCACCAGGGCTTTCGTCCTAGTCCATCTTAGTCTGGAAGCTCCCCGAAACCTGTTCAGCATCATAGCAACATGTGAGCAGTAAAAATCACTAGTGGCTAGTATGCATCTGTGGAGACCTGAAGTTGTCTCTTTTAATTCTTACCTGAAGCAGGTTGGGCTTGTGACTGGACACTAACTAAAAGCACTAAAGAAAAGAAGCCTGGAAGAGCTGTATTAAATTTGGGGTGACCCAGATTTTTTCCGAAACTCACTAGAATGTAAGCTGTATAAGGACAGGGGATTTTTGTTGCTCAGAACTTAGAAAGTTTCAATAAAAATTTATTCAATGAATGAGTGAAAACCAATATGGATCAGTGGTGTGGGTCATGGACAAATGTGTTTCTACCTACTGATGGGATTTATAGTGAAGAGAGAGGGTGGAGGTCAGCCCACCTCACTTCCAGCCCTGGGAGGCTACTACACCCATCACTATGTACAAACACCTCCACCACCCTTGCTATCACCACGAGTACTGTTAATTATACTAATTGCTATCATTGCCCATTTCATGCCAGATATCATACCATGCAATTTACATTAATATTTAAGTTGAGCTTCCTAATGACCCTGTGAGGTAGGTATTGCCATCACCATTTTACAGATAAAGAAACTAAAGCAACTGGCTCATGGTCACACAGTTAACAAACAGCAAAGTGGGGCTATGAATGTAGATTTGACTGACCCCAAAGCTCTTTATTTTTTTATTGCACTACAAAAAGGAAAAAATAATGTCTATTTGTGTGTTGTAATTAAGATGTTCTAAAGAGAAACCGTGTGCCCTGTTATGAGAAAAAAAATCATCCCCAATCAAACTCAACATATTATTATTTATAGCATAGATGTTATTGGTTACTATTGTGTTCTTCTAGAATTCATTTGCAGTTTCTACTACACAATCAGACATTTGTACAGGCTCTCATTTATTTATATTCAGTGTTAGACACAGATATTTCATCTTCCCCGAGAACAGAAGCCATGTCTTCTAATGCATGCTCCGTCATACTTAAAAAACTGTTAGCTTCTATATAAATATTCATAGAAAGATCAGGAACATGGCACTAATCTCCAGAGTTCTAAAGACTATTTAAATAGATCCTTGATGCAACATTCTTATTAATTGATTGTTGTAAAAGATTACAAACCATGTTGTGACTACCACAGAAGTGACAAATCACTTCACCATACAATTACCAGGTTACATTATAACACATGAATCAGACATTATCAACGCATCCAGTGACTTATATAGCCAAATGTCAGTCTTGTAGGAAAGAGATAACATGGCATGGAGGATAGGTATCCAATATGACATGACAGGTAGTCTCCTTGATTTGCTAAATACCAGAAAGATTAGAACTCTGAAGGATGTGTTGAAACAAAAATGCCCATACCTTTCACCACTGAGTGAAAGACAGAGGCAGAATGGGGAAGGGAATCCATGGACAAGGGCTAAAGGGAAGAACATAAAAAGAACCTTTTCTTTATCTCCCCTCCTGGATCTAGGATAAGCTCTGAAAATATGTACTAATGGCACCCATATTTATTAATTCACTAATTAATGTTCTAATTCAATTTTTTAAAAAACTGCCTTGACCACATTTTCCTCCATCTATTGCCCCATCTCTCTAATTACTCTTCCGGCAAAATTCCTCAAGTGTTGTTTATATGAACGGTCTTTCCTTTCTCTCTTCTAATTCTCTCTTGTACCTCTGAAACTGCCCTTGTCCAAGTCACTGTTATCTTTAGCCTAGATTACTGAAGCTGCCTCCTTACTGATCTTCCTGCTTCCATCCTTGTATCCTATAATCTATTCTAAGGCAGATGGATACTATTGAAACCTGAGTCTGATTATGTCACCTCTCTGTTTAAAAATGTCCAATGGCTTCTCAGTGAAAGCCAAAGTCAGTATAGGGTCCACAAAGTCCTGTGTGATCTTGTCCAACATTACCTCTCTGACCTTATCACCTACAACTCTTTCCTCTCCCTGCAGTGCTTACCTAGACATCCACATGGCTCGCTTTCTAGCTTTATTCAGGTCTCTGCTTAAATGTGGCTATTCCAGAGAAGATTTCTTTGACCAAAATGCCAGTCCTTTACTCTGTAGCCTCTTAACTGGCTTTATTTATCTTCACTGGAAGTATCATCGGAAACCCTGGTGGTGTAGTGGTTAAGTGCTACGGCTGCTAACCAAAGGGTCAGCAGCTTGAATCCTCCAGGTGCTCCTTGGAAACTCTATGGGGCAGTTCTACTCTGTCCTATAGGGTCGCTATGAGTCAGAATTGACTCGAGGGCACTGGGTTTGGGTTTTGGGAAGTGTCATCACTGGATATCTTATGTAGTTATGGATCCATGTGGTCTATCTGCCCCTGCCTCATTGTAATCTCCATGAAAGCTGAAACTTTGGGGTATTTTGTTCACTGTTTGTCTTTATTTCCTAGTGCTGCTGTGACACAAATATCACAAGAGGGTGGCTTTAAAGAAGAGAATTTTATTTTCTCACAGTTCTGGAGGCTAAAAGTCCAAATCAGGTTCTTGGTTGTGTTCATTCCTTCTTTGGAGGTAGTCCAGGGCACTCCTTTGTTGGTGCCTTGGCTCATAGACAACACTCACATGGTGTCTGTCTTCTCCATGAAGATATCTCACTATCTAATCTGCTATTTTTATAACTTTGAAGTGATTAGATTTAGAACCCACCCTACTTGGGTATGATCCAATTAACGCAATAAAAAAAAAGAAGAAATTCCTATTTCCAAACAGGATTACATCCACACGAATAGGTGTTAGGATTCCAACACACATTTTGGAGACACAATTTAATTTATAATATTATTGTATCCCAACTTTGAGACCAGTGCCTGGTACATAATGAGTGCTTAATAACTGCTTATGGAATAAATGGTTCAGTTTCCTGGAGGATGTGAATCTTAAAGACAAGTAAGAGCTAACCAGGCAAGTGAGAATGGAGAAGATTCCAGGCACAGGAAACAGCAATACAAAGCCACAGGGACCTGAAAGAACTTGACAGAGAAGTAGTTCCAAATGGCTCTGAAAGACCCTCTCTGTTAACTCTCATGTTCTTTCAAGCGTCTCTTGCAAAGTGGGGCACACAGCATCCCAGGGTTACCAGGGTATTACCTGACCTCACTTGTTTAGGGAGACAGTCTTAGGGTTGGAGCTGGCTAATTGCTCTTCCCTCCCAGCTCAGGAACTCCCACCTGAGGAGCAGAAGTTGGGGAAATGAGAGCAAGGGAGCAGAGATGGAAGAAAAGGGAGGAGCACTCAGATTAGTCCTGTGGGTTCATCACACCAGAAAGGTGGATCCAGAAAAGCTGTTTGGCAGGTAACGGTCCTCTGCTGTGTGACTCAGCAGCTTCCAGCGGGGCATCCCAGACTAGAAGGTTGCAGGAGGCATAGTTAACCCAAGGCCTGATGAATGAGCCTGTAAAAAACTCACCGCAACATATTACAAAACCGTTCACTGTTCCAACAAGATGCTTTAAAACCAGGTTCAGAGCTAATCCAAAAAGAGGGTGCCTTGATCCAAGTTCACAATGTCCGTGAACAAGTCACACAGCATCTGCCAGGAAGCCTAGCTCCATGCAACTGGGAAGCCACCAAAGCTCTGCTGAGTGTTCGGCCCATTAGTAAAGGGCCACTGGCTCCCAAAAGCTCTGGGATTTAGCTATGCAGCCTCGACAATGGGGCTGCTTCATGCTCCTCTTGCTACTTCCACTGAAGCATCCCGAAGTGCTTTCCCAGGGTGGATTATTTATCTTGTTGGTGGATGAGGCTCAGAGAAGCTAAGTCTTGCCTGCAGCTACCCAGCAAGTCAGTTCCCAGCCCTATGCGGCCATTGAATGGAGCCCTCTGAAGGACTCTACAGCACAGTAGATACCATGGGGTAAGCTTAAATGGGCACTGTGGTGGACAAAGTGGGCAGGGCAAACATGGCAGTGGAGCACAGCAAGTCCACCACCACAGCAGGAAAACCCACTCAAAGCACAATCCTTCCTGAACTGCGTCCTCTTTATAAATAAAAGACAGTACAAGTATCCGCCGCTTTTCGAAAGTTCGTTTTACACCACTTCACTTTTATGAAAGACCTACATTAATACCTGTTTTCGCTAACCGAAAGATATCTGAAGAGGATTTTCACTTTTACCAAAAAAAGCAAAAAGCAGAAATAGCATTCAACATTTGTTTTGCAGTAAGCAGTTAAAGAGGCGCTCACCCCGAGCAGCGAGAGTAGCGTTGCCAATTTCCTTCCTAGGAAACTACACTCAGCATTAAGCCACCATAGCTTTGAACTGTGTCTGTGGGCACCTGTGCTTTATCTCAGTTTATTTTGTGCATCTGTTAGCAAGACGTGTCCTCAGATGTCAGAAAACCCTAAGAAAGCTTGTAAGGGTGAAACTCCACTGTACAGACACTATTTTTACTTCACACAGGCCGTGTATCTATCATATCATTCCTGCTTTTACTATATGTTAGTGGTATTTTAGGTTTCACATGTTGCTTGGTGTAATTTGGTAGGTTATTTTTGGGGTCTGGGAATACCCCCCAATTTTTTTCATATAAATTAATGGTATTTGCTTCTTTGCTTTATGCCTTTTCGGCTCACAAAAGGTTTCATAGGAATACTGTCCTTTCAGATAACGGAGGAAATCTGTCCTGAGATTGTTGTTGTTAGTTGACATCAAGTCACCTCCAACTCATAGCAACCTTATGTATAACAGAATGAAATATCGCCCGGTCCTGCACCATCTTCATGACCACTGGCTTGTTGAGGTCCGTTGTTGTGGCTATTGTGCCAATCCATCTCTCTGAGGGTTTCCTTTCTTTTCTCTGACTCTCTACTTTACCAAATTTGATGTCCCTTCTAGCTATTGGTCTTTATCAATGACGTGCCCAAAATCAGTGAGCCAAAGCCTCACCATCCTTACTTCTAACGAGCATTCTGGTTGAGTTTAAGGCTGATTTGCCCGTTCTTCTGGCAGTCTATGTATATTCAGTACTCTTTGCCAACAACAGAGCTGTACAATTGTAAAATTTGGAGTTGGAAGGGGTCCCTGGAGGGCATCAATCCAATCACTTTTGTTTTCTGGTGAGGAAACAGATGCAAAAAGGTTAATGCACTTGTTCAAGGTCACGCTGCTGGTTAAGGCCAGAGCAAGGGTTGGGGCCCATGCTTCTTAAGCACTGAGTCTGTGCTCTTTCCAGTGCCAGTAGTTCTTACCATAATTGCCTGTTCTGGGACACCACCTTGAAACTAAGTAAATCACCAGCTCTAATACGTGAGATAACTTTTCCTCTCTGCTCTCCTGTCATCTGAGGTAAAATGGTATGAAGGAACCAGAGGCAAAAGGGTGGGTATGCACTGTTCAGACCTCTAATCTAAGACCTTAAACACTCTGAATCTTCTCTTCACTGAGTTTTGGAGCCAGAATTAACACAGCAATGAGAAGAAGTACTGGAAATCTCAGCGGGACTCTTGGAGAGGCAGCTACTGGGAGCAGACAAGCCTGGTTTCACTGAGAAGATTAGGCCCACTGTTGGGCATGTGCCTCCATGAAACGTGTTTGGAACGGTGTTCTCGAGCTCTTTGCCTGGGCTTCCATTCCACTGGGCGATGCTCATGGCTTTCAGCAGAGGAAGCAGCTGCCAGCAGGAGCTCTCCCATCACTCACCCACCTTCCCAGCTTTGCAGGGAGTTCCCGAGCCACGGTGCTGGGATGGGCAGAGGAGGTACAGCTCCTGCTCCTCACAGTCCAGGTGTCAACAGATGGAATACAGAGCTGCCCCTCCCTTAGCAAATACATAGAACTTTTATGTGCTGAGTAATCCCACACGGGAGAAGCCAGACTGCCAGTGATCCTGGGTTTTCCAGCAGGATCTAACCTCTCCCTTCCTGGATCAGAGATCCCATCAGAATTCTTATAAGGAGTGCCTTTTCTAGAACTTAGGCCCAACAACTTCTGTCCATCCACTGGGCAGCAGGGACACTGCCATGTTCTCCTCACTGAGAATTGGTGCCTGGAGCTGCTACAGGGAGTCAATCGTTCTGGAAGCTGCTACTCCTAGTTAAACTCCCCCACTTTGGCAAACGCCCCACCCAAGTTCCCACTGTCCATTCTCATGGCTTTGTGCAGGTGCTGTGAATCTTTTCCATTCAGCCCTGAGAGTGAAAGGCTGAGGATATGGCTTAAGGAAGGAAAACACACCCTTGTCAAGAAAGGCATCAGCCTCAAACCATTTCATTCTTCTCCTAACTGCTTTCTGCCAACTCTCCCCAGTGAGATGGGTGAGGCAACAGGCTCTCAGGGTCACTTTCCTCTTCCTGCTCATTCTCTTCCAATACCAGGCCTCTGGGAGAGGGGAACAGCCTGGCTGGGTCCTGACAAGTGAAAAGGGGTGTTGGCAAGGTGGATGAAGACCAGGCTGGAAGCTTAGTCCATGAGTTCAACGGTGCCTACCTCCTAATCACCGTTTTTCTGTTGTAATAAGAGAGCTTGGAGGGTTAACATAGACAGAACATTAGACTAGGAATCAAAAGTTCTGTGATTTAGGATACTTGATAAAAAACCAGTTGCCAAGAAGTCAACTCTGATTCCTGGCAACCCCACACGTCGGAGTAGAACTGTGTTGCATAGGGTTTATAATATCTGTAATCTTTCAGAAGTAGATCTCCAGGCCTTTCTACCACCAACCTTTCAGTTAGTAGCTCAGTGCTTAACCATTTGTGCCACCCAGATACTTGCTTATGTGTCACTTGGTCTCAGTGTCTTCATCTGTAAAATGGGAATAGTAATGCCTCCCCTGCTCACCCGACTTTATTATGAGAATTAAGTGAGTAAAATAAATGGGGAAACTTTGAAAAGCTGACAAGTACTCCACAGAGGTGAGTACTCACTTTTCTCTCGTGGGCAGTCGTGTTTTCCAGCACCCCATCTGGCTTAGCCACTTCTGACAATTGCTGACTGACCAGTGGACTCCCCCACGAGGGAGGATAAAGGATACCCGGTCTGGGGTTGTCCTTTACCCTTACATTCCTGTAAATATTCCACAGTGACGTGATGGGTGCTGTTCAGAGAAGAAGTGGAAAAGATCCCTAGTTTCAAGGAGGAATAGAAGAACTAACTCCAGCCCTGGACCATGATGGTGATCGCCCGGTCCAGGAGGAAATAAACTTTGATTGGGACAATGTAGCAACTGCCTAGGTCTTCAACAGGAGTCCCTGAGTGGTGCAAATGGTGTTTACTAACCCAAGGTCAGCAGTTTGAACCCACCCAGAGGCGTCTCAGAAGAAAAGCCTGGAGACCTGCTTCTGACAGGTCACAGTTATGAAAACCCTATGGAGCACAGTTCTACTCTGCAACGCGTATGATCACCAGGAGTTGGAAGTGACTTGATGGCTACTGGTTTTTAGGTCTTCTGGATCTTGCAGGCCTGAAGAGACAACACTAGCTGAGAAACTGGGGAAGCTAACACTCCAACCCCTCTTCTTCCTTCATGCAGAAGTCCTAGAGGCTTTGACTCACACAGGCCTCATTTTCTTTGCAAGGGGTCACGTTGGGGTCAGCTGTCAGTGCCTAGTGCTAAACTAAAAAAAAGAAGAGAAGCTCAATTCTGACTTAGTCAGAATTTCCACGTTTTCTATCTACTGGGCAATGAATCGGCACTTTTCACTAAGGAATGACTACAGGGCCCTTCAGAGCCTCATTAAGCCTGGTGACTTAATGGCTCTACTGTTTAATGGAAGCAAAAGCCGCTTAAGTGGTCACAGCTGCCAGGAACTTTGCTAACAGAGTGAGACCTTCCAAGCAGGTTCTGGAGCAGTGGCAGTAATCTCTTTACCGGCAACCCCTGCCCGCCCTTATCTCGGGCTTGTTTTGACAGCGCGCGTAGCTCCTTCCCAGGAGAAGAACATCAATATTCCTCCTCTCCCTCTCCACGTCTCGCCTCAGCCCATCGTTCGCCGCAGGGGGAAGGAAGAAACAATCAAGCATTGTCTAGTTCTGGAGCGGTGTGTCAGAGCCTCGTGGAATAAACAGTATTTGCCTGGGAGAACTGGCTTGAAGACAGCTACAAATACTGTAATGCGGGGGGTGGGGGCGGAGAGAGGGAGGGCCGTGATGTTTGGGTTTGGTTTTATTGTTAGTTTAATCTTTTTCTCCCTTGGTTCTGCTGATTTTTCACCCCGCCCCCCGCCCCCCACAAGCCGTTTAAGAATGAATCCGGCTTTGTAGCGGGCTTCTGCCAGAGTCAAACAATAGACGCTTTCTGAAGTGTGTGCCCTTGTGTTCCTGAGGCTCCCTGGTCAAGCCCTGTCCAAGCTCTGGGTGAGCAAGGGGTGAACATTCCAGGGACGCGTACAGGTGAGAAAAACATCTTGGAGCACTCTGCCTGCCACCGCAGATACCTCAGCCGATGTGACTGACGGCTCTGCCCTCTGAGCCTTCAGGCACGTATTTTAGGACAGCGTCCCCTGTGGGTCTCGGCAGACTGGGGCCCTGATATCCCAGGCAGTCAGCATTTAAGGAATCCTGACTGCGCTGCTCTCTAATTTTTCTATTATGGTTCATTTCACTTCTCCTTCAAGTCTTTGCCTCAAGAAAGCCTCACAGCCCTCTGGAATAAAGAAATAAAGACCGAGGTTGGACAAAGAGACACTCAGAGGACCCCTCCCTAAGAGCTAAGCCTCAAGCTCATCTCAGGAGAATGAGTGGGTGAGAAACTCAAGGGCCTTGCTACCTTGTTACACAAAGCAATGGGGGAAAGAAAGGGTATCTTTCATCTGCAATTTGAAGTTCCCATAACACATTCCACCACTAACCGAAAGGTTGGAGGTTCAAGTCTACCCAATGGGCAACTCGGAAGAAAGACCTGGCTATCTACTGCCAAAAAACCAGCCCTTAAAAGCCCTATAGGACACAGTTCTACTATGACACACATGAAGTTGCCATGAGTTGGCATTAACTCCGTAGCATCTGGCTACTGGTTGCCAATACTATTTAAGCACAAGCCTTTCTCTCATACTTAAAGTTTATGTTAGGTACCAGCCACCTCCACAACAGCAGTGACAATAAAAAATAGCTATTAAATATTGAGAACTTATTATACGTGCAACATTATGCTACGTGTTTCACATGTATTGTCTCATTTAGCAGGTGCAACAAGCCTAAGAGAATAGTACTGCTATTATCCCAATTTCTTAGATGGGAAACTGAAGCTTGGAGGAGCTAAGTAACTTGCTAAAGGTTACACGGGTAACAAGAGGACTTCAAACCCACCTCTATTTGACCCCAAAGTCTTAACCACTCAGAAGTGGTAATGGATTAGTGACACCCCTCTCCCCTTCATGCCAGGACACGCAATTGCTAAGGAACGGGGTACAGTCTGTGACTGTGAGGTGAGGAGAAGTGCACTGGCCCCCGGAGAAGGCCCTGGCTCTATGAGCCTGGTGCTTAAGTCCACTGTCCATGAGGTGGGACCTCGCTCTACATTCACGCGCTGAGCATCTCATGTTCCCAGGGGGTAGAAGCCCCAACTATGTGCTTTTCTTAATTATTTTTGTATAAAAATAATTCGGTGCAGCGCTCAGTGCCACGTACAATGAGGGATTTAATGCATGCCTCCTGAGAATGATAAAGATCTCACCATCCCAGCCCGTGAAATAAACATTGCCTCATTTCTCTCCACGAGAAACAAAGTGCCACAGAGCGCCAAGCCACCAGTCAGGCCGCACAGTGTGGCAGACAGGGCATGGGCATGAGGGTCCCACAGACTTGCCTGAGGTCCTGGCTCAGCTGCACTAGCTGGAGCCTCAGGCAAGCCAACCGACCTCTCAGAGGCCAACATCCATCAAACACCGGGGAAGATAAAAAAAAAAAAAAAAAAAAAAAAGGTACCTTCCAGATTACTGTGAGGGTTGGGTGAGAAAACGCCCGTGAAGCTCCTCACAGCCTGGTCTGGCAGAGAGTGAGTGTTCAGTGCTGGCCTCCTTACTCAGTGCCGAGGCATCTCATTCCTGTCAGATGAGGGGCCCTCATCATTGAGGAAGTCCTTCAGTAAACACTGAAACTCAGTGGGTGTTGAGTATTCAAGGGAGGATCTCCACTTGGGTGGCTGTGCCTCCTAGACCTGCTATTATCCTCCAAGATCCAGCTCTGTTCCAGGGGGCGTTTCCTGCACCCCATGCTGACCTGACATCATGCTGGTGTGATTTTTCCTTAACCAAGAGGCCCTGATTTGGACTCCTGTTTTCCTCAATGAGACCAGGCTGGAGCTCTTGAAAAAACAAAGGGTACGTAAAGCCAGACAGCAGTGTGCAAGTAGCCAACAGGCTTTGCGAGGTCTTGTGGACTCCCTGAAGTTCTTGGGTAGGGTAAACGGTTAAGTGCTCTGCTGCCAACTGCAAGGTTGGAGGTAGGTTTGAATCCAGCCAGAGGTGCCTTGGAAGAAAGGCCTGGTGATCTACTTCCAAAAATCAGACAGTTCTACTCTGACACACATGGGGGCACCAAGAGTTGAAATTGACAACTGGGTGCACCCTTCTGCACCTTTGGCCCACTCCAGAGGAGCCTCTCTGTTCAGCTCCAAGTCAGTCTCCAAGGGGCATCCTCAAGCCTGTCTAGACTTCTCCAAGTCCAAACTGAAGAGAAAGGAATGGTAACTCCCTCTCCCATCCAAGACCTAATCTCAGAATTCTTACTTCCAGTCTGAGGACAAGTCTTCTCCCCTGTGATAATAGGAATGTGTGTTCCTTTCAGAGGGTACCCAGACCCTAACATTCAGGAGCATGGCCTCACTGCTGTAGTGACTTAGCAAGATAATCACATCAATCCAACACATAAACCCACACCCATGTAGGAGATGCTGACCTGGAACAGCAGGGGACAGCGGAGAGGAGGGGAGTTTCCTTACAAGGGCTTTGTATTTATGCTGTCTCATTGGATCCTCACAAGCGTCCCGTGAAGGATTGTAGGATCATCACTCCCAACCTGCAGGGAAGGAAACTTTGGCTTGGAGAGGTTTTGTGAATTGACCAAGGTCACACTTGACTAGCTAGTGGCAGAGCTAGAATTCGAGCCCAGCCTTCTCGTTCTAGGCCCAGTTCTCTTGTCTCATTGCCCTTGAGCCCAGAATATCAACCCTGGTAAGTGAACCTTCCCTAGGGATGACCTCAGAACTCTCTTTCTGTGCAGCATTAGAGAGGGGTTTCCTAGGGGTATGATAACTTGACAAGAACTGGATGAAGCCAAAGTCATGAGGCAAGGAGACCTGGTAGCTGAAACTCTATCAGCCAGGATGCAGGTCCAGGCTTCACCACTTAGAAGGTTTGTGGTCTGAAGTCTCTTGGCGCCTCAGTTTCTGCATCTGTAAAATTGGGAGGAATAAATGAGTTAATACAAGCAAAGTCCTTAGCACAGTGCCTGATACATTTAAAAAAGAAAAAGAAAAAAAAAACCCAAACCCATTGCCATCGAGTAGATTCCAACTCATAGCAATCCTATAGGACAGAGTAGAACTGCCCCATAGGGTTTCCAAGGAGCGTCTGGTGGACTCGAACTGCAGTGAGACCTTTTGTTTAGCAGCCATAGCTCTTAACCACTATGCCACCAGGGCTTCTGCCTGATAAATAAACAAAAAAAAACCCATTGCCATCAAGTTGATTCTGACTTATAGTGACCTTATAGGCCAAAGTAGAACTGCCCCACAGGGTTTTCCAAGGAGCACCTGGTGGATTTGAACTGCTAACCTTTTGGTTAGCAGCCTGAGCTCTTAACCACTATGTCACCAAGGTTTCTGCCCTATATATAGTAGGTGTTACGTAAGTGTGGACATTGTTTTTATTACCATCATTATTGTTGCTCCTGTTGCTATTATTCCCTCTCAAAGTTTTGTGAGGAATAAATGAGATTATGGATGTGAAAACATGTTATAAACTAGTATGGTAAAAAGCGAACACTCATGCTGGTAATCAAAAAAAGATAGATTTGGCTTTAGTGAATGTATTTGAACAGCCTCAAAATCTGCAGCAGAAAACACAGAAATACTCCTTCACTGAAAAGCAATCACTTGTCTTCTGTTTTGTTTGTTTTATTTCAATTTTAGACCATATCTTTTGTGCTATTTATATAGCTGTTTGCATTTCATTTATTTGTCTTTTATTACCACATACTATAAGCATTATTTAAGAAACATCTCCTGGCCTAAGTAGTCCTTGAGTGTTTGTTACCACATACTATAAGCATTATTTAAGAAACATCTCCTGGCCTAAGTAGTCCTTGAGTGTCTTATTGTGAACAGAGAATACAATTGAGCTCTGTCTCCCTTTCTCAGGTAATCCAGGTGCAATCCTTCCTGACAGTCTGGACGAACCAGGCAGGTGAACCACCCAGTGAGGGGGAGTTGCTGCTAGTTGATTCATGGCTGAAAGCCCAGAATACCACCCCCAAGATCTTGTAGCAAAAACTCCTAGGCCCATGTTTGTTCGGGTTTAGAATGTGTCTGATTAATTAGTCAAACAACAAGCGTTATTGCGTGTGCCTTTGTGCCTAGCACCAGCCTGGGAACAGTGGGGTATACAAGAGAAGTATCTATGCCATAATTCCTGCCCTAAAGGCTGATGGGATAAGACCAATGAAACTGAAACGGTGAGAGTCATAAAAGACAATAACGTAACGAAGGGTTAGACTTTATGCGCAGGCCGTAAAGGTAGGTGTATAGAGTAGAAGGAGATTGATAAAAACTAGCAAAACCAAAACCTGTTGCCATTGAGTCGATTCCAACTCATAGCGACCCTACAGCACAGAGTAGAACTGCTCCATAGCATTTCCGAGGAGCAGCTGGTGGATTCAAACTGCCGACCTTTTGGTTCACAGCTGTAACTCTTAACCACTGTGCCACCAGAGCTCTGATAAAGACTAGAGGGGGCATGAAAATGTTCATGAAGGAGGTTTGTTAGCTGGGCCTTGACAGGTGTGTAAGTGTAGCATTGATAGAAGGGAGGATGGTATTCCAAGCTGTGAAAACTGCATGAGAAAAATCTAGGAGATAGGAAAGAACAAGGACTGTTTACAGGGGAGAGGTGAGACTGGCATGGCTGGAGTAGACGGAGTGAAACCTAACTCCCAGCCTTACAGACTACTTTGCAAGAACAAGAAAAGAAATTCCTATTGGCAACAAAACTATTCGAAAGTGGTCTTGTTCATCATATTCTACGTTCCGTAGCTACAGCTATACTTGAATCTTGGTATAGTTCACATCTTTGTCACCTGTAAAGTGGGGATAATACATACCTACCAGAGGCATTGTGAGGGTAAAAGGGATACAGTTTGGAGGCTCCCAGGGTAAAGTGCTGACAGGCAGGTAATAAGGGCAATTCTGCCATCAAATTCCCTTCAGTAGCTCGCAGCTCAGGTCCACACAGAGAGGAAATGTCCTCCAAGTCTACCAGGGGCCAGTGTCCATCTCTCTTTCCAAAGAGAGATGGGAGTTGCTTCGGCTCTTTCCCTAACATTCTCTACCTCTTCAGCTACGTTCTGGGCAAAGGATGGATAAAGAGTTCTCTTTGCTTTGAGACTTGCGCCCCCAAGGGAGCACCAAACTCTGGGAGAGTCCCTTGCTGTTGAGGTTGTTCCACAGAGGGAGAAGAAAAAGATCGCCTCAGGCCCACCCTGCTCAGAAAGGCACACCTGCACCTTTTGGGGGTGTCATGAATGCTCTCTAACGTGAGGGGGCACTTCAGACCTAGGGCTTTCTGAATGAGTTGGCCCCCTCGACCTTTCTCCTCTGTGTGAGGACAGAGAGGTGGACGTGACAGTGGGTAAATGCCTACAAAGTGCTGACAGACCTAAAGAAACAAAAGGCGCCAGTCAGGAGTTGGCCCCAGTGCGAGCGAGTAGGGGAGTAGCTGAGGCGCTGTCCGCCATGCTGCCTGCTTTGGGGAAGATGTGAGAACCAGAGGTAGGCGTTGCTAAGGTCAGAAACAAGGCGGTAGGCGTTGCTAGGGTCAGAAACAAGGCGGCAGGCGTTGCTAGGGTCAGAAACAAGGCGGCAGGCGTTGCTAGGGTTAGAAACAAACAACCCACTGCTGTTCCTCAGGGAGGAAGAGCAGCTAATCAAGTCAGCCCCGAGAGAAGGCCCGTCGGCCTCGCGACTCCTCTGCCTGGTTTCAGGCCACCGAGTCCAAGTTTCTGCCACACTCCCAGGGCTGAGGCTGTTTACAAAAAGCTTGATAATTGTTTTCCACCCATGCCTTGCCCCAAAACCACTGCCGGGCACCCAGGCCTCCTTCCCTCGCTCCTCCCCTCAGACTGGGCCCCAGAAATAATTACTGAGCAAGGGGAACTCAATGAAGCAAGGCCGGGCCTGGGACGGTAGCCCGCCCGGTTGTGGGGCGGAGAGGGCAGCAACGGGGGGGGTGTTGGCAGAGATGGGGCCCTCGGAGGGTGGGATTTACGCCCCGACGCCTGCAGCGCGTCGCTGGGCGGGACCCCTGCGCCGCCCCTCGGCGGGGAGCCGGGCTGTGCGGACCGAGAGGGCGGGGCAGGCAGAGGCGCAGGCAGCTGGGGCCCTGGGCTGCACCTCGTGCGGCGGACGGCAGGGGGCGCGAGGCGGGCCGGCCCTTCCCGGTTTAGCGGCTGCCCAGTGTACTGCTCCTCACCAAACCAGTGCCTCCGCCGCCCGGGCCCAGCATGGACCAAGTCCCCGTCGGCTGCACCCTCTGCACCGCACACCTGGCGTGAGAGAGGTTTGCAAGACAGTGGGCTGTGTGTGCTCGTGTCTGTGAGAAAAAAACCCTAACTGGAAAGGGGTTACTTAAAGTTCTGAGCAGCCAAGACCAGTTGCCGTCCAGTCTGTTCCGACTCACAGCGACCCTATAGGACTGAGTAGAACTGTCCCACAGAGTTTTCAATGAGCGCCTGGTGGATTCAAACTGCAGACCTTTTGGTTAGTAGCCATTTAACCACTGCGCCACAGGGGCTCCAGGGCTGTTCAATCTAATGCATAATAAACTGCCCTAGAATGTGAGCTCCTTGAGGGAAAGGATTTCTGTTTGTTTACTGCTATATCCCCGGTGCCTGTTGTGGTACCTGGCGCATAGGAGTTGGAGTCCTTGGTGGTGCAAACGGTTAACATGCTCAGCTGCTGAGAAGTTGGAGGTTGGAGTCCACCCAGAACTGACTAGAAAGAAAGGCCTGGCAATCATGGAAAACCCTATGGAGCGCAGTTCTACTCTGACACACAGGTGGTCGCCATGAGTCAGAGTGGCCTGGATGGTGACTGGTTTGGTTTGTTGTTGTTTTTATATAGAAGGTGTTTAGTCAGTAGTTGTTGAATTAATGAATGAATTCCAGGAGTGGAGGGAGGTAGTTCTGGAACAGAAGAAAGTGGAGGAAAAAACCACACTTCCCCTACTTTTCTGTTCTTGGCACCAGCCCTGGTTCTCCCTCCAACACCAACGCTACTCCTCATCCAGGTTGCACCAGGGTTTTTTTCCTTTGCCTACTTTTCTACCTTCTCCCCCGTCTCTGTTTCCTGCTGTCCCCTGCCTGTGAGCTCACAGCTATAGGAGAGTGGAAGACAGGAAAGCAGAAAAGAGCAGAGCTCTGAAAACAGAGAGCTGCCAAGATGGCCACCTTCTTCTGGAAGGTATGGTATAATGGGGTGGACTGGGCGCTACTTCCCAGCAACTCCATGTGGGAATTTAGACTCTAAGCTTCCATTTTCCTACTTTAAAATGGCGGCTATTACATTTGTCTCACAGGGTTATTGTGAAGAGATAAGAAGACAATAGGTGGGAAAGTTCTGGAATACATGGTACCCCTACATAAATCCTAAAGTATTAATTTTTTTTTTTTTTCTGACTAGTACACAGCAGTCTGGGAGTGCCCTATGAGTGGCTGCGGGTTGTTAGGGTTTGATAATCACTACCAGAACACGCCTCCTTTTTTGACAAAATGCCTGGAGGAGAATTTAATGGTTGCTGAAAAACTTAAAGCTTAATTTCTCTAGCATTCAGAAGATAGTATGCTATGAGTCATATATTCTACCGGGCCTCCTCACACTCAGGAGAGAGGTTTTCCAAGTAATTAAACAATTATGTTGTGACCTATCTGAAGTACACTAGCTCTGGCCTTTTCACTTGGGGATCTTTCCTTTGCCTAGCCCAGCTGCCTCTAGGACTACCAATGAGATTAGCAAATTCTTCCTCAGTTGTAAAAAGGAGACACTTTGAAAAGGTAACCCGCCAATAACATTTCTCTTCACTAAAGGAAGGATCCGATGTCGCCCTTCTCAAGCTGATTTAAGACCCACCAGAAATAACAAACTTCATGGGATAATTAGGAAATTATCCTCTTACAGATTGAGAGATGGCTTCTTCTTTTTCCTTTGGGACAAGATGGAAAGGATGTTGTTTTTCTTTTACCATGGTGAAGGTGCGCGATTAACCACACCACCAGGGTAATGGTTCACTTACCGGTAAACTGATAGCTCGCTGTTTCAGGGCGCGCCTGCCAACAAATTTCAGAATAACATATTACATCCTCTTGCAGTCTTTCCTGATGAAAAGAAAGCTTCAGTCATAGTGAAGGAGCTCTTTAAACCCGGCTGGTCAATGTCCTGGAATTACGTCAAGGTTAAGAGAAGGTTTCCTAGAACTGGCTAGAAGCGTATTTGTTTGAAGAGGTTATATGCCTCAGTCTCAGCCTGGTCAATACTGCCAGTTTCTGGGCTTCTGGAAAACACTGCTTATATTCCACAGAGAAACCAGGAGCCCCTAACAGGATCTGAGTCTGTCTACCCTCCCAGCTCATTAATAACTACCACAAGTCTCATCTGACTGTGTGGAAAAGATCACATAATTCAGTTAACTCACTACTGTATAGTAAAGGGCTGACAGCAGTTTCATCTGCTGTCCCTTTCAGAAGCATTTGCGTTTAAATGAGATACAATTTATAATCTAAACGAAGAAAATTCTAATGGAAAAAATGTCAGGCACCAGTAACAAACTAGTAAGGGAAATGAACATAAGGGTTTAAGGTGAACCACACTCTTCTGCATTATTAAAGTTGGGAGAAGTTTTCTTTCTAGGGCCACTACAGCCCCCCTGGATGCCCTCTGCCTCTGGCCAGTCTGCTTCCAATCTGCCCTGCAGCATGCCAGCTACTTGCTTCAGCAGACCTGGGTTTAACAGCATCCGAGGGGAAAACTGAACCAGCGGTTCCTCAAGTCTGCTCCCAGAATCAGCAGTGGCGACATTACTTGGCAACCTATTAGAAATGCAAGTTCTGAGGCCCTTCTGAGGTCTAGGAAAGCCTGGTGGGTAGTGATGAAGACTATGGCTGCTAACCAGAAGGTTGTCAGTTCGAATCCACCAGCCACTCCTTGGAAACAGAATGAGGCAGTTCTACTCTGTCCTATAGGGTCGCTATGAGTCGGAATCAACTTGGCAGCAATGAGTTTGGTTTTGTATTTTTCTGAAACCTACTGAATCAGGAGCTCTGGGGTGGGGCCCATCAATCTGTTGAAATAGGCCCTCCTGCTACACGCTAACATTGGAGAACCTTTGCCTTATTGCTTATGAGAGAATGCCCGGGCCCCTCTCAGGCCTCACAACTGACCACTGAACCCAACAGGCCACTTACAGTCTAACCACAGCCACCTAACACTTGCAGTTCCCTAAACATTTCTTTTTTGTGTATCTTTGCTACATACCCTTTTCCTGTTATTTTGAGAGGCGTTTTCTTTTCCTCTGCCTGACAAACTCCCCTTCATCACGTAAAGCCCAATTCAAAGATTTCCTCCTCTCTGGAGACTTTTGTTGGAATTGACTTGACAGCAGCTGATTTGGTTTTGGTTTGGATACTTCCCCTGTCTTCTCCCATCAGGGTCACTTACCCCCACCCCTATCCTACACACACAGCACTTGTACCTACATCACTGTCAATGTCCCATTGGATTCTTTTGATTTCTTTGCAATTACCCTCTTACTGTCTGTGATCTCAAGGTCAGGGATTATGCCTTATTCCTGTCTGTATCCCCAATGCCTAGCATTGTGACAGGAATACATTGTTGTTGAGTGCCATCGAGTCAATTCCAATGTATAGCAACCTGTATGACAGAGTAAAACTGCCCAGTAGGGTTTCTTCAGCTGTAATCTTTACGGAAGCAATTGCTAGGTCTTTTCTCCTGCAGAGTTGCTGGTTGGTTCAAACCACCGACATTTTGGTTAGCAGCTGAGTGCTTTACTACTGCATCACCAGGGTTCCTTGCCAGGAATATAGTAGGTGCCCAATAAATATGTATTGAATAAATGAATAAGGGAATGAAGGAGCCCAAGTATTATATCTAGCACATTGAGTGACAGAGACAGGCAACTGGCCTGTGGGCACACAGCTGCTTGATCTGACCGCAGGCATCCTGACCCCCAGCTCGGGATAACTGTTGTTTCATTTGCTTCACCTAAGCCTGGATGTCTCTAGGTAATGAAATCGTTAAACAAGAGAGTCATTTTTGGCTACTTTATGACAGATAGTTATGTCAAACACACTAATAGGTAAAATTCTTCCCTGTAGGCTATGGGGCTGTGACTTGGTGAGGTCACAGCCGCCTTCAACTATGTCCACATCTCTCTGTGTTTGTATTTATGTATGGCACTGACCTATCGCAGTGGTATCTAGACCCACTATTAAACCATTTATAATGCCCAGGAACCAATTTGTGGCAACCAGCAATTAGCTCCATTTATGTGTTTAGTTTTTTTCCCTTGGAAGTTTATTATAATGTAGTTATTGTGATGTAGTCGTCACTGCCTCCTAGTCTGCAGTTAGCTTGCAGCCTAAGTCTGGAGCTTGAGAAAATTAGACCTTAGAGGGAAGCTGCATAGATTTAAACTCTGTTTCTAAGGCTGCTGTTTTGCCTGCATCTATCTCCATGAAGAGAGTCGGATAAAAAAGGATAAGGAATAGATCCATTTGTTCATTGGTTCATTCATTCAACACGCATTTATTGCTAGGTTCTGGGAATTCACAGAAAACAAGACATGGTACCTACTGTCGTGGAGCTTCTAGTCTAGTGAGGGAAGCAGCTTTGTAAATAGGAATTTACAGTCTAGCATGATGAGTGTTATGATACAGGAAGCACAGGGAAAGGAAGGAATGTCTAAGCTGAAAGTTCAAGCATGAGTACCGGTTAGCCAATTCAAGATGGAGAGCTAAAGTGTTCCAGGTGAGAGGAAGCTTGGAGTAAGAGAGAGCAAGGCATTCCTGAAGAACTGAAAGTAGTTCTTGTGGCTGAACTCATGGTAACTTTGAAGATGCATCTTGGGTGGGATGTCTTGAAATCCAGCAGTGCACGAGAGGCCCCAGTTACATAGGACTGAGATAAACTACAGTCTGTTGCTGGGGGGGAGGAGTCAGTAGTGAACATAATATCTCAGTAGCACCTTTGTTGCTCTTGATATGCATGGCCAAAAGTTTTCCCCAAAATATTCTTTGTGTAAAGGAGAATTTATATTTCTTCAAGCTATTTGAAAAGTTATGGCTTTGGCAGCTATGCAGTTTACAGAAGACAGGGCACTGTAAATAAAAGGATTAGAATTCATCATGCTTGCCAACTTTGCCCTTTCTACTGGCTCCTTCCCCAGAGCTTATAAAACATACTCAGCAGTCCTGATAAAAGCCCCCAATAAAATAGAATAAAAGGGAAATTCCTTAACATAAAAGGGCATCTATACAAAACCAACAGCCAACATCATTCTCAATGGAGATGGGCTAAAAGCATGGCCCCTGAGAATGGGAACAAGGCAAAGATGCCCTTTATCACCATTCCTATTTAACATTGTGCTAGAAGTCCTAGCTAGAGCAATAAGGCAAGAAAAAGAAATAAAGGGCATTCAAATTAGAAAAGAAGAAGTAAAACCATCCCTATTTGCAGTTGATATGATACTATATATCCTATTTCCATTGCCGTTGAGTCAATTCTGACTCATAGTGACCCTATAGGATAGAGTAGAACTGCCTCATACGGTTTCCAAGGAGTGGCTGGTGGATTCGAACTGCCAACCTTTTGGTTAGCAGCCAAATGCTTAACCACTGTGCCACCAGGGCCCCAATACTATACATAGAGAACCCCAAAAATTCCACAAGAAAACTACTGGAACTAAGAGATTCAGCAGAGTAACAGGATACAAAATCAACGTACAAAAATCAGCTGGATTCCTAGATACCAAAAAAAAAAAAAGGAACTTTGAAAAGAAAATCAGAAAAACAATATCCTTTATAATAATAATAAAAAAAAAAAAAGATAAAATACTTAGGAATAAATCTAACCAGGGAGGTAAAAGACCTGTATAAAGAAAACTACAAAACACTATTGCAAGAAACCAGAAGAGACCTACATAAAAGGAAAAACATACCAGCCCATGAAGAGGAAGACTCAACACTGTGAAAATGTCAGTTCTACCCAAGGTGATCTACAGATATAAATCCATCCAACTATGGTCAGCTGACCTTTGACAAAGGACCAAAGTCCACTAACTGGGGAAAAGACAGTCTTTTTAACAAACGATGCTGTCAAAACTAGATGTCTATCTGCAAAAAAAAAAAGAAACAGGACCCATACCTCACATCAGAAGAACTAGATGGTGCCTGGCTACCAACACCAACTGCTGTGACAGGGATCACAAGAGGGAGTCCCAGACAGAGCAGGAGGAAAATGTGGAACAAAATTCAAATTCACAAAAAAAGACCAGACATACTGGTCTGACAGAGACTGGAGGAAACCCCGAGACTATGCCCGTGAACACCCTGCTAACCCAGAATTGAAGCCACTCCCAAAGTCCACCTTTCAGGCAAAGAATAGACAGGCCTATAAAACAAATAGTAACACACGTGAGGAATATGCTTCTTAGTTTAGTCAAGTATAGGAGACTAAATGGGCAACACCTGCCCAAAAGCAAAGATGAGAAGGCAGGAAGGGACAGGCAAACTGGACAAATGGATATGGGGAACCAGGGGTGGAAAGGGAAAGGGGGAGAGCGCTGACACAATGTGGATTTATAATCAGTGTCACAAAACAATTTGTGTATAAATTTTTGAGTGAAAAACTAATTTGTGCTGTAACCTTTCACCTAAAGCAAGCACAATAAAATTAAAAAAAAAATACTCGAAACTCTTTCATCATAAAATAAATAAATAAAATTCACCTAATTAAACATAAGCCCTTCCTCTCTTAGTGATACTTCCAATTATCTCTTCACCTCATTCCTTCCTTTGACAACTAAGTTCCTCAAGAGAGTCTACACTCACTCTCTTCTTTCTTCTTTCATTCACTTTTCTACATCACACAGAACCACTAACACAACAATTGTCATGGTCCTTCAATGGCCATACCAAATGGACTCATTTATTTATTCAACAAAATGTTATTATATGCCTACTCTGAACCACACACTGTTTGAAGCAGTGGACTATAGTTGTGAAAAAGACTGTCTTGGAGCTCACATTTTAATGTACTCCTTTCAGTTCTTATGTCTCTAGCATTTGTGGTCATTGAGATTGGCCTTCTGGAAACACTCTCTTACTCTCCATGACACTAATCTCCTTGGTTCTCCAGTCTTTTCGTTTGTTCCTTCTCAGTCTTCTTTGTGGATTCCTTTTCCTCCAACTATTCATTAAACTGTTAATCAGCCTTTAACAGAATCTTAGTTAGGTTCTGTTCTGGGCTCTACATTTATCCTCCAAAATTTCAACCTTTCCTCTGATTTCAGTTCTCAATTCTGTATCTCAAGACCTGTATAATCAGCTACCTCCTGGACAACTCCCCATGGATGGCACCCCAGTGTCAAAATAATCAAAGCTGTACTCCATGTGCTGTGCCCCCAGCTGCTCCTTCTCCTGAGTTCCCCATCTCAGTGAATCCTGCCACGTGATTGTGGATGCTTAGAGTCATGCTGGACTTGTCAGTTTTCTTATCCCTGTGCTCTACCCACCATCCATCTGTCATTTTATTGTACAGTGGTGGCTTGTATGTTACTATGATGCTGGAAGCTATGCCACCAGTATTTCAAATACCAGCAAGGTCACCTATGGTGGACAGGTTTCAGTGGAGCTTCCAGACTAAGACTAGGAAGAAAGGCCTGGAACTCTACTTCCAAAGATTAGTCCGACATAGTGCTAGAAGATGAGCCTCCTAGGTTGGAAGGCACTCAACAAGTGTCCACAACAATGGACTTAACCATACCAATGATAGTGAAGATGGCACAGGATCGGGCAATGGTTCGTAGTGTTGTATGTGAGGTCCCCATGCTCCCCCTATGTCTTAGCTCAGGGCCCTCATCATCTCTCTCCTGGAACACTGCCATAGTCTCCTTGCCTCCAGACTGACGCCACCCAATCCATCTTCCATCTACTGTCAGAGTGATCGTCCTAAATTGCAAATTTGACCATGTCCCTCCCCAATATTTTCCATCACTTAATGCAGCAGCTCTCAAAGCACACTATGGGAACTCAGGACACTTTCAGGAGATCTATAAGGTCAAAGCCATTTTCATCGTAACAGTAAGATATTATTTGTTCTTCTCACTATGCCAACATTTGCACTGATAGTGCAAAAGCAACGGTAGGTAAAACCATAGGTGCCTTAGCACAAATAAAGGCAGTGGGACCAAATGGTGCTACGTATTAGTAGTTGTATTCTTTACCCTGCACCCTTGCAGAAAGAAAAAAAAAATTAGTTTCACTTAATAAAGTCTTATTAAAGCAGTAAAACTATAATTTTATTAAACCTCAGCCCTTGAATGGGCATCTTTTTAATATTCTGTACATCAAAATGAAAAGCACACATGAAGCAATTCTGCTACATACCAGGGTACAATGGCTTCTCAAAGAAAAGCACTTGTGTGACCTTTTGAGTTGTGAGCTGAACCAGATCTTTTCCCCAATCTAACACCATTTTTACTTGAAAGAATGACTGATGGGCAAATGCAGTTATTCAGACGTGAGTATTTGGCAGGCATTTTCTCAAAAATGAACAAAGAGAGCTCGTCACTTCAAGGAACTGACAGCGTTTATTGCCAATGATAAAAGTTGATCTTTCAAGCAAAAATTGTAATTTTTTATTGTGTTTAGATGAAGATTTACAAAGAAAATTAGTTTCCCATTAAACAATAGACATATTGTTTTGTGATCTTGGTTGCTGACCCCACGACATGTCAACACTCTCCCCTTCTTGACTTTCGGTTCCCTGTTAACGGCTTTCCTGTCCCCTCCTGCCTTCTCATCCTTGTCTCTGAACTGGTGTGTGAATTTAGTCTCATATACATGATTGAGCTACATGGATTATTGTTTATTTTATGGGCCTGTCTAATCTTTGGCTGAAGGGTGAACCTCAGGAGTAACTTTAGTACTGAGTTAAAGTAGTGTCAAGGGGCCATACTCTCAGGGTTTCTTCAGTCTCTGTCAGACCAGTAAGTCTGGTCTTTTTTTGTGAGTTTGAATTTTGTTCTACATTTTTCTCCAGCTTTGTCTGGAAACTTCCATTATGATCCTTGTCAGAGAAGTCAGTGGTAGTAGCCAGGCACCATCTAGTTGTGCTGGATTCAGTCTGGTGGAAGCTGTGGTAGTAATGGTCCATTAGGCCTTTGGACTTATCTTTCCCTTGTGTCTTTCATTTTTTTCATTCTCCCTTGCTCCCGATGGGGTGGGACCAGTGGAGTATCTTAGATGGCCATTCACAACCTTTTAGACCACAGACACTACTCACCAAAGTAAGATGTAGAACATTTTCTTTATTAACTATTTTATGCCAGCTGAGCTAGATGTCCCCCTGAGATCATGGTCCCCATCCGTCAGTCCAGTAATTCAGTCCCTTAGGGAGTTTGGATTTGTCTGTGAAGCTTCCATGACCTTGCCTTGGTCAAGTTGTATTGACTTCCCCAGTATTGTGTACTGTCTTACCATTCACCAAATTTACCACTTAACTATTGTCTATTTAGAGTTTTTTCCTCCCTACCCACCCCCAGTAACCATCAAAGAGTATTTTCTTTTGGTCTGTATAAACCTTTTCATGAGTTTTTATAATAGTGATCTCATACAGTATTAGTCGTTTTGTGACTGACTTATTTCACTCAGCATGATGCCCTCCAGATTCATCCATGTTGTGAGATGTTTTGCAGATTCATCATTGTTCTTAATCATTCCATAGTATCCCGTTGTGTGTATGTACCACAGTTTGTGTAGCCATTCATCTATTGATGGGCACTTAAGTTGTTTCCATCTTTTTCCTATTGTGAACAATGCTGCAATGAACACGGGTATGCATATATCTATTTGCGTAACAGCTCTTATTTCTATAGGGTATATTCCTAGGAGTGGGATTGCTGGATCATATATTTCTATTTCTAGTTTTTTAAGGGAGCACCATATCATTTTCCAAAATGGTTGTGCCATTTTACATTCCCGCCAGCAGTGCATAAGAGTTCCAATCTCCCTGCAGCCTCTCCGACATTTGTTATTTTCTGCTTTTTTGATTCATGCAAGTAATGCTAGGGTGAGATGGTATCTCATTATAGTTTTGATTTGCATTTCTCTAATGGCTAGTGATCCAGAGCATTTTCTATGTGTTTGTTAGCTGCTTGAATGTCTTCTTTGGTGAAGTGTCTGTTCATTTCCTTTGCCGATTTTTTAATTGGACTATTTTTCTTTTTGTTGTAGAGGTGTTGGATTTTCCTGTAGATTTTAGAGATTAGACCTTTGTCAGATTTGTAATAGCCAAAATTTTTTTCCCAGCCTATAGGTTCTCTTTTTACTCTTTTCGTGACGTCTTTTGAAGAACATAAGTGTTTAATTTTTAGAAAATCCCAGTTATCTAGCTTACCTTCTGGCATTTGTGTATTGTTGGTTATGGTTTTTATGCTATTTCTGCCATGTATTAGGGCCTCTCGTGTTGGCCCTATTTATCCTGTTTTGTTTTGTTTTTTTTCTATGATCCTTGTAGTTTTTGGTTTTATGTTTAGATCTTTGATCCATATTGAATAAGTTTTTGTATATAGTGTGAGGTATGGATCTCGCTTCAGTTTTTTACAGATGAACATCCAGGTTTGCCAGCACCATTTGTTTAAAAAAAAAAACAAAAACTGTCCTTTCTCCATGTAATGCACTTTGGGCCTTTACCAAAGGTCAGGTGACTGTAGGTGGATGGATTTACATCTGGGCTCTCAATTCTGTGCCATTGGTTAATGCATCTGTCATTGTACCAGTACCAGGCTGTTTTGACTACTGTAGCTATATACTGGGCTCCTAGGTCAGGTAGTGCAAGTCCTCCTACTTATTCTTTTTCTCCACTAGTGTTTTACTTATCTGGATCCAAAAATTACAATTTTAGGAAACATGCATCTGCCCCATGAGCTTGACAACTTTTCAACACTTAAAGACTTTAATGATGAGATTGCTGGTTGACATTAACAAATGTGTGGGTTTTTCTTTAATTTTATATAATGAAGTGTGTCAATATTTGGAAAGCTGCACAGCTCATTGAATCAACACTTTCCAGATGACCAATGCATGATGTTACAAAATCATGCCTGGGTAAAAAGATCCATTCAGGTGCAAGATATGCCAATGGATTTTCACACAGAAGAGCTTGAAATGTTCATTAATATGGCTTCAGATTCCATGTTGCAACTAACCTTTAAGAAACTATCACATCAAATGTTGATGTTGTATCAAAGAATATTCACGATTACATTAAAAGACTACTAAACAGGATACAAGATAAACACTAAAAAAAAAAGGAGTTGGGGGGGCGGAGCCAAGATGGCGGACTAGGCAGACGCTACCTCGGATCCCTCTTACAACAAAGACACGGAAAAACAAGTGAATCGATCACATACATAACAATCTACGAACCCTGAACAACAAACACAGATTTAGAGACGGAGAACGAACTAATACGGGGAAGCAGCGATTGTTTCCAGAGCCTGGAGCCAGCGTACCAGTCAGGTATGGCACAAGCACAGAGAGCTGCTCCACCCCCTGAACTAACCCCGGGAGAGGGACCAGCCGGTTCCGCGGGCGGCGTGGGACGCAGCCAGTAGGAGAAGTCCCCGGGAGGCAGTGACTGGTCTTGGAACGGGGAGAGCAGCGTCCCAGCCAGGGAACCATCCCGCTGGGATTTGGACTGGACGCAGCGGATTTTCTGGAAAAACTAGTTTCCCAGTGATGGCTCGGAGACAACAATCCATATCAAACCACTTAAAGAAGCAGACCATGACAGCTTCTCCAAGCCCCCAAACAAAAGAATCAAAATCTTTCCCAAATGAAGATACAATCCTGGAATTATCAGATACAGAATATAAAAAACTAATTTACAGAATGCTTCAACACATCACAAATGAAATAAGGCAAACTGCAGAAAAAGCCAAGGAACACACTGATAAAACTGTTGAAGAACTCAAAAAGATTATTCAAGAACATAGTGGAAAAATTAATAAGTTGCAAGAATCCATAGAGAGACAGCATGTAGAAATCCAAAAGATTAACAATAAAATTACAGAATTAGACAACGCAATAGGAAGTCAGAGGAGCAGACTCGAGCAATTAGAATGCAGACTGGGACATCTGGAGGACCAGGGAATCAACACCAACATAGCTGAAAAAAAAATCAGATAAAAGAATTAAAAAAAATGAAGAAACCCTAAGAATCATGTGGGACTCTATCAAGAAGGATAACCTGCGGGTGATTGGAGTCCCAGAACAGGGAGGGGGGACAGAAAACACAGAGAAAATAGTTGAAGAACTCCTGACAGAAAACTTCCCTGACATCATGAAAGATGAAAGGATATCTATCCAAGATGCTCATCGAACCCCATTTAAGATTGATCCAAAAAGAAAAACACCAAGACATATTATCATCAAACTCGCCAAAACCAAAGATAAACAGAAAATTTTAAAAGCAGCCAGGGAGAAAAGAAAGGTTTCCTTCAAGGGAGAATCAATAAGAATAAGTTCAGACTACTCAGAAGAAACCATGCAGGCAAGAAGGGAATGGGACGACATATACAGAACACTGAAGGAGAAAAACTGCCAGCCAAGGATCATATATCCGGCAAAACTCTCTCTGAAATATGAAGGCGAAATTAAGATATTTACAGACAAACACAAGTTTAGAGAATTTGCAAAAACCAAACCAAAGCTACAAGAAATACTAAAGGATATTGTTTGGTCAGAGAACCAATAATATCAGATATCAGCACCACACAAGGTCACAAAACAGAACGTCCTGATATCAACTCAAATAGGGAAATCACAAAAACAAACAAATTAAGATTAATTAAAAAAAAATACACATAACAGGGAATCATGGAAGTCAATAGGTAAAAGATCACAATAATCAAAAAGCGGGACTAAATACAGGAGGCATTGAACTGCCATATGGAGAGTGATACAAGGCAATATAGAACAATACAAGTTAGGTTTTTACTTAGAAAAATAGAGGTAAATAATAAGGTAACCACAAAAAGGTATAGCAACTCTATAACTCAAGATAAAAGCCAAGAAAAACGTAACGACTCAACTAACATAAAGTCAAACACTATGAAAATGAGGATCTCACAATTTACTAAGAAAAACGCCTCAGCACAAAAAAGTATGTGGAAAAATGAAATTGTCAACAACACACATAAAAAGGCATCAAAATGACAGCACTAAAAACTTATTTATCTATAATTACACTGAATGTAAATGGACTAAATGCACCAATAAAGAGACAGAGAGTCACAGACTGGATAAAGAAACATGATCCATCTATATGCTGCCTACAAGAGACACACCTTAGACTTAGAGACACAAACAAACTAAAACTCAAAGGATGGAAAAAAAATATATCAAGCAAACAATAAGCAAAAAAGAAGAGGAGTAGCAATATTAATTTCTGACAAAATAGACTTTAGACTTAAATCCACCACAAAGGATAAAGAAGGACACTATATAATGATAAAAGGGACAATTGATCAGGAAGACATAACCATATTAAATATTTATGCACCCAATGACAGGGCTGCAAGATACATAAATCAAATTTTAACAGAATTGAAAAGTGAGATAGATACCTCCGCAATTATAGTAGGAGACTTCAACACACCACTTTCGGAGAAGGACAGGACATCCAGTAAGAAGCTCAATAGAGACACGGAAGATCTAATTACAACAATCAACCAACTTGACCTCATTGACTTATACAGAACTCTCCACCCAACTGCTGCAAAGTATACTTTTTTTTCTAGCGCACATGGAACATTCTCTAGAATAGACCACGTATTAGGTCATAAAACAAACCTTTGCAGAGTCCAAAACATCGAAATATTACAAAGCATCTTCTCAGACCACAAGGCAATAAAACTAGAGATCAATAACAGAAAAACTAGGGAAAAGAAATCAAATACTTGGAAAATGAACAATACCCTCCTGAAAAAAGACTGGGTTATAGAAGACATCAAGGAGGGAATAAGGAAATTCTTAGAAAGCAACGAGAATGAAAATACTTCCTACCAAAACCTCTGGGACACAGCAAAAGCAATGCTCAGAGGCCAATTTATATCAATAAATGCACACATACAAAAAGAAGAAAGAGCCAAAATCAGAGAACTGTCCCTACAACTTGAACAAATAGAAAGTGAGCAACAAAAGAATCCATCAGGCACCAGAAGAAAACAAATAATAAAAATTAGAGCTGAACTAAATGAATTTGAGAACAGAAAAACAATTGAAAGAATTAACAAAGCCAAAAGCTGGTTCTTTGAAAAAATTAACAAAATTGATAAACCATTGGCTAGACTGACTAAAAAAATACAGGAAAAGAAACAAATAACCCGTATAAGAAACGAGAAGGACGACATCACAACAGAACCAAATGAAATTAAAAGAATCATTTCAGATTATTATGAAAAATTGTACTCTAACAAATTTGAAAACCTAGAAGAAATGGATGAATTCCTGGAAAAACACTACCTACCTAAACTAACACATTCAGAAGTAGAACAACTAAATAGACCCATAACAAAAAAAGAGATTGAAACGGTAATCAAAAAATTCCCAACAAAAAAAAACCCTGGCCCGGACGGCTTCACTGCAGAGTTCTACCAAACTTTCAGAGAAGAGTTAACACCACTACTTCTGAAGGTATTCCAAAGCATAGAAAATGACGGAATACTACCCAACTCATTCTATGAAGCCACCATCTCCCTGATACCAAAACCAGGTAAAGACATTACAAAAAAAGAAAATTATAGACCTATATCCCTCATGAACATTGATGCAAAAATCCTCAACAGAATTCTAGCCAATAGAATCCAACAACACATCAAAAAATTAATCCACCATGATCAAGTGGGATTTATACCAGGTATGCAAGGCTGGTTTAATATCAGAAAAACCATTAATGTAATCCATCACATAAGTAAAACAAAAGACAAAAACCACATGATCTTATCAATTGATGCAGAAAAGGCGTTTGACAAAGTCCAACACCCATTCATGATAAAAACTCTTACCAAAATAGGAATTGAAGGAAAATTCCTCAACATAATAAAGGGCATCTATGCAAAGCCAACAGCCAATATCACTGTAAGTGGAGAGAACCTGAAAGCATTTCCCTTGAGAACGGGAACCAGAGAAGGATGCCCTTTATCACCGCTCTTATTCAACATCGTGCTGGAAGTCCTAGCCAGGGCAATTAGGCTAGACAAAGAAATAAAAGGTATCCGGATTGGCAAGGAAGAAGTAAAGTTATCACTATTTGCAGATGACATGATTATATACACAGAAAACCCTAAGGAATCCTCCAGAAAACTACTGAAACTAATAGAAGAGTTTGGCAGAGTCTCAGGTTATAAAATAAACATACAAAAATCACTTGGATTCCTCTACATCAACAAAAAGAGCACCGAAGAGGAAATAACCAAATCAATACCATTCACAGTAGCCCCCAAGAAGATAAGATACTTAGGAATAAATCTTACCAAGGATGTAAAAGACCTATACAAAGAAAACTGCAAAGCTCTACTACAAGAAATTCAAAAGGACATACTTAAGTGGAAAAACATACCTTGCTCATGGATAGGAAGACTTAACATAGTAAAAATGTCTATTCTACCAAAAGCCATCTATACATTTAACACACTTCCGATCCAAATTCCAATGTCATATTTTAAGGGTATAGAGAAACAAATCACCAATTTCATATGGAAGGGAAAGAAGCCCCGGATAAGCAAAGCACTACTGAAAAAGAAGAAAGTGGGAGGCCTCACTTTACCTGATTTCAGAAGCTATTATACAGCCACAGTAGTCAAAACAGCCTGGTACTGGTACAACAACAGGCACATAGACCAATGGAACAGAATTGAGAACCCAGACATAGATCCATCCACGTATGAGCAGCGGATATTTGACAAAGGACCAGTGTCAATTAATTGGGGAAAAGAAAGCCTTTTTAACAAATGGTGCTGGCATAACTGGATATTCATTTGCAAAAAAATGAAACAGGACCCATACCTTACACCATGCACAAAAACTAACTCCAAGTGGATCAAAGACCTAAACATAAAGACTAAAACGATAAAGATCATGGAAGAAAAAATTGGGACAACCCTAGGAGCCCTAATACAAGGCATAAACAGAATACAAAACATTACCAAAAATGAAGAGAAACCCGATAACTGGGAGCTCCTAAAAATCAAACACCTATGCTCATCTAAAGACTTCACCAAAAGAGTAAAAAGACCACCTACAGACTGGGAAAGAATTTTCAGCTATGACATCTCCGACCAGCGCCTGATCTCTAAAATCTACATGATTCTGTCAAAACTCAACCACAAAAAGACAAACAACCCAATCAAAAAGTGGGCAAAGGATATGAACACACATTTCACTAAAGAAGATATTCGGGCAGCCCACAGATACATGAGAAAATGCTCCCGATCATTAGCCATTAGAGAAATGCAAATTAAAACTACGATGAGATTCCACCTCACACCAGCAAGGCTGGCATTAATCCAAAAAACACAAAATAATAAATGTTGGAGAGGCTGCAGAGAGATTGGAACTCTTATACACTGCTGGTGGGAATGTAAAATGGTACAACCACTTTGGAAATCTATCTGGCGTTATCTTAAACAGTTAGAAATAGAACTACCATACAACCCAGAAATCCCACTCCTCGGAATATACCCTAGAGAAACAAGAGCCTTCACACAAACAGATATATGCACACCCATGTTTATTGCAGCTCTGTTTACAATAGCAAAAAGCTGGAAGCAACCACGGTGTCCATCAACGGATGAATGGGTAAATAAATTGTGGTATATTCACACAATGGAATACTACGCATCGATAAAGAACAGTGACGAATCTGTGAAACGTTTCATAACATGGAGGAACCTGGAAGGCATTATGCTGAGCGAAATTAGTCAGAGGCAAAAGGACAAATATTGTATAAGACCACTATTATACGATCTTCAGTAATAGTAAACCTGAGAAGAACACATACTTTTGTGGTTACGAGGGGGGGAGGGAGGGAGGGTGGGAGAGGGTTTTTTATTGATTAATCAGTAGATAAGAACTGCTTTAGGTGAAGGGAAAGACAACACTCAATACAAGGAAGGTCAGCCTAATTGGACTGGACTAAAAGCAAAGAGGTTTCCGGGATAAAATGAATGCTTTAAAGGTCAGCGGAGCAAGAGCGGGGGTCTGGGGAACATGGTTTGCAGGGACTTCTAAGTCAATTGGCAAAATAATTCTATTATGAAATCATTCTGCATCCCACTTTGAAATCTGGCGTCTGGGGTCTTAAATGCTAACAAGCGGCCATCTAAGATGCATCAATTGGTCTCAACCCACCTGGAGCAAAGGAAAATGAAGAACACCAAGGCCACACGACAACTAAGAGCCCAAGAGACAGAAAGGGCCACATGAACCAGAGACCTACATCATCCTGAGACCAGAAAAACTAGTTGGTGCCTGGCCACAATCGATGACTGCCCTGACAGGGAGCACAACAGAGGACCCCTGAGGGAGCAGGAGATCAGTGGGATACAGACCCTAAATTCTCATAAAAAGACCAAATTTAATGGTCTGACTGCGACTAGAGGAATCCCGGCGGCCATGGTCCCCAGACCTTCTGTTGGCACAGGACAGGAACCATCCCCGAAGACAACTCATCAGACATGAAAGGGACTGGTCAGCGGGTGGGAGAGAGATGCTGATGAAGAGTGAGCTAATTATATCAGGGGGACACGAGATTATGTTGGCAACTCTTGTCTGGAGGGGGGATGGGAGGATAGAGAGAGAGGGAAGCCGGCAAAATTGTCACGAAAGGAGAGACTGAAAGGGCTGACTCAAGAGGGGGAGAGCAAGTGGGAGTAGGGAGTGAGATGTATGTAAACTTATATGTGACAGACTGATTGGATTTGTAAACGTTCACTTGAAGCTTAATAAAAGTTAATAAAAAAAAAAAAAAGCAGTTGGATTCTATATATCCATAAAAAGAAATTTGAAAAGGAAATCAGGAAAAAAAATGCCATTTATAATAGCCCCTAAAAAAAATAAAATACTTAGGAATAAATCTAACCAGGGATGTAAAAGACCTATACAGAGAATGCTAAAAAACACTACTTCAAGAAACCAAAAGAGATCTACATAAATGGAAAATATACCATGCTCATGGATAGGTAGACTCAACACTGTGAAAATCACAATTCTACTCAAAGCAATTTACAAATACAATGCAATTCCGACCAAAATACCAACATTCTTTAAAGAGAAGAAAAGCTTATCATTAACTATATATGGAAAGGGAAGAAACCCTGGATAAGTAAAGCACTATTGAAGAAGAATACAATAGGAGGACTTGAACTATCTGAACTCAGAACCTACTATCCAGCTATGGTAGTCAAAACAGCCTAGTACTGGTATGATGACAGATACATTGACCAGTGGAACAGAATGGAGAACCCAGATGTAAATCCATCCACCTAAGGTCACTTGATCGTCAACAAGGGCCCAAAGTCCATCGAATGGAGAAAAGTCAGTCTTTAACAAATGGTGCTGGCAAAACTGGATGTCCGTCTGTAAAAAAAATGAAACAGGACCCATACTTCACACCATACACAAAAACTAATTCAAAATGGATCAAAGACTTAAATATGAAGCCAAAAACTATAAAGATCATAGAAGAAAAAAATTGGATCAACACTAGAGTCCTTAATATGGGGCATTAACAGGATATAAACCGTAACTAACAACACACAACCTCCAGAAGATAAGATAGATAACTGGGATCTTCTAAAAATTAAACACTTATGTTTATCAAAGGACTTGACCAAAAGAGTAAAAAGAGAACCTACGGACTGGGAAAAAATTTTTTGCTATTACAAATTTGACAAAGGTCTAATCTCTAAAATCTACAGGAAAACCCAACACCTCTACAATAAAAAAGACAATCCGATTTAAAATAGGCAAAGGAAATGAACAGACAATCCATCAAAGAAAACTTTCAAGCAGCTAACAGGCACATGAGGAAATGCTCTGGATCACTAACCATTAAAGAAATGCTAATCAAAACCACAATGAGATACCATGTCACCCTGGCATTACTTGCATGAATCAAAAAAACAGAAAAAAACAAATGTTGCAGAGGCTGCAGGGAGATTGGGGCTCTTATGCACTGCTGGTGGGAATGCAAAATGATACAACCATTATGGAAAATGTTATGGTGCTTCCTTAGAAAGCTAGAAATAGAAATACCATTTGATCCAGCAATCCCACTCCTAGGAATATATCCTAGAGAAATAAGAGCTGTCACACGAATAGATATATGCACACCCGTGTTTATTGCAGCATTGTTCACAATAGCAAAAAGATGGAAACAGCCTAGATGTCCAACAACAGATGAATGGATAAACAAACTATAGTATATACACACAATGGAGTACTACACAACTATAAAGAACAATGATAAATCCACGAAGTATTTTACAACACGGATGAATGTGAATGGCATTATACTGAGTAGAATAAGTCAATCACAAAAGGGCAAATATTGTATGAGACCACTACTATAAAAATTCATGAAAACGTTTACATACAAAAAGAAACAATCTTCGATGGTTACAAGGGATGGGAGGGGTGGGGACAGAAAAACACTAAATAGACAATAGATAAGTGGTAACTTTGGTGAAGCGTAAAACAGTACACAATGCTGGGGAAGCCAGCACAACTTTTACAAGGCAGGGTCATGGAAGCTCCATAGATGCATCCAAACTCCCTGAGGGACCCAATTGATGGGCTGAGGGCTGTGGGGACCATAGTTTTGGGAACATCTAGCTCAATTGGCAAAACATAGTTTATAAAGAAAATGTTCCACATTCTACTTTGATGAGTAGCATCTGGGACCTTAAAAAGCCTGTGAGTGGCCATCTAAGATACTCCACTGGTCTCACCCCTTCGGGAGCAAGGAATAATGAAGAAAGCTAAAGATACAAGGGAAAGACTAGTCCAGAGGACTAATGGACCGTAACTACCATGACCTCCACGAGACAGTCCAGTACAACTAAATGGTGCCCAGCTACCACCACTGACTGCTCTGACAGGGATCACAATAGAGGATCCCAGACAGAGTCGGAGAAAAATGTAGAACAAAATTCTAACTCACAAAAAAGACCAGACTTACTGGCCTGACAGAGGCTGGAGAAACACCAAGAGTATGGTCCCTGGATACCCTTTCAGCACAAAATGAAACTAAAGGGCACACCAGCCCAGGGCAAGGAGTGGAAGACAGGAGAGGACAGGGAAGCTGATAAATGGAAGCCAAGGTCAGGAAGGGAGTGTTGACATTTCCTGGGGTTGTTAACCAATGTCATAAAATAATATGTGTACTAACTGTTTAATGAGAAGTTAGTTTGTTCTGTAAACTTTCATCTAAAGTTCAATTAAAAAATGGCAAAAAAAAAAGACTGCTAAAATAATTTTCCCTTTTCCAACTAAATATCTGTATGAGGCAAGATTTTCTTCACATACTTCAACCAAAACAATGTATTGCAAAAAATTGAATGCAGTTATGAGAATCCAGCTATCTTCTATGAAGCCAAACATTTCTCACATTATTTTTTGTCTTAGAAAACACAAGTATATTATTTACATTAACATGCAATGAGGTTGTTATTATCATTTTTAAACTATTAACAAAACACTTAAAATTTATGGACCACAATGATCTGATCCCACTGTGCACAGGCCAACTCAACGGCAGCTAATAACAACAACAGTTTCAGTTTTCAATATAGTAAATATAGATAGATAGAATCCACATAAAAAATAACTCTTTGAGGTCCTCAAAAGTTTTTAAAAGTGTAAAAGAGCCTTACAGCCAGAAAGTTTGAAAACTGCTGGCCTACAAGATTAAGGTCCAAACTTCTTTGTCCAACACATGACCCATTGCCGTCAAGTCAATTCCGACTCACAGGGACCCTATAGGGCAGAGTAGAACTGCCCTACAGAGTTTCCAAGAAGCACCTGGTGGACTTGAACTGCCAATCTTTTGGTTAGCAACCGTAGCATTTAACCACTACACCACCAGTTATTTTCCATACAACTTATTAGGTCATTCATTATTTGGCCTCCACCAACCATTCCAGCCTCAGATCTCAGTACCCCCTTGTCACCACCAGACCATTACCCCTCCAACCCCAAATCACACCCTCCTGACACAGGTGGACCTCCAGCTTCCTGGTGTACCAGGCTATTTCCAGCCCTGATGCCTTTACTCACCACGCTCACCCTGGCTGGGCTGCCATATTTTGCTTTGTCTTATCTTCTTTTCCTGCCTTTTAAATACTTATGCATACTCTAGCACACACCTAATGTCATCTCCTTTAATGAGCAGCCCCCCTTTCTAACTCACTCAGGAATTTTTCATCTTCTCTTTTGTGCTAGGGAATTCCTGGGTGGTGCAAATGGTTAGCATGCTCAGCTGCTAATTGAAAGGTTGGAGATTTGAGTCCACTCAGAGACTTTGAAATAAAGGCCTGGCGATTGACTTTCTAAAACCCTGGGAGCACAGTTCTACTCTGATACACATGGAGTCTCAATGAGTTGGAATCAATTCGATAACAACTGGTTAGACCTTGTATATAAGTGCAACTTTTCAGTGCTGGTTTTTCTATTTGACCTCCAGGCCTTACCCTGGGTAAAATTGTGGACATTTCCCTAATGTTGGGCAAATGGAGTGTTTCTAATATTTTTCTGTTACTAATAAAGCTGCATCAGACATGCTGGTACGTGTCTCCTTGGACACTTGTGCAAGAGGTTCTCTGGAGGAAATTCCTGGAAGGTGAGCTACTGGATCGCAGGGTTTATGCATCATCACCTTTACTAGGTATTGCTACATTGTTCTGCAAATTGGTTGTAGCAATATATTCTACCAACAACAATGCATAAACTTTCTGATTTCCCCCTTTTTTTGCCAACACTTAATGTAATCAGACTCATTTCTTGTTTGTTTCTGCTAGACTAGTGGCTGTAAAATAGTATTTCATCCTTATTTTAATTTTCATTATTCTAATTACTAAAAAAAACAAAACCCACTGCTGTCAATTCCAACTCATACGACCCTATTGGACAGAATAGAACTGCCCCACAGGATTTCCAAGGAGTGCCTGGTGGATTTGAACTGCCGACCTTTTGGTTAGCAGCCATAGCTCTTAACCACTACACCATCAGGCTTTCCATCTAATTACTAATGAGATTTAAATCTTCCTAAAACCCATTCGGGTTTCCTTTTCTGTAAATTGGCTGTTCCGAATATCCTTGGTCAGTGTTTCTTTGGGGTTGTTTGTCCTCTTCTTACTGATTTGTAATTCTTTATACATTCTGAATACTGTCACGGATTGAATTATGTCCCCCCAAAAATGCATTTATCAATTGGGTGGGACCATGATTCCCAGTATTGTACGATTTTCCTATATGTTGTAAATCCTGCCTCTATGATGTTAATGAGGGAGGATGGGCAGCAGTTGTGTTAGTGAGGCAGGACTTGATCTATAAGATTGGATTCTGTTCCGAAGCAATCTCTTGAAATACAAGAGAGAAGCAAGAAGAGAGATGGGGGACCTCATGCCACCAAGAAAGCAGTGCTGGGAGCAGAGCGCATCCTTTGGACGCAGGGTCCCTGCACGGAGAAGCTCCTAGTCCAGGAGAAGATTGATGAGAAGGCTGACAGAGGGAGAAAACATTCCCCTGGAGCTGACACCCTGAATTTGGACTTTTAACTGACTTTATTGTGAGGAAATAAACTTTTGTTTGTTAAAGCCATCCCCTTGTGGTATTTCTGTTATAGCAGCACTAGATGACTAAGACAAATATTATCCTTTTAGTTCCCATTATTTGCATTGCAAATATCTCATTCCTGTGTGTGGTTAGTCTTTTCATTTAATCTATGGAGTCTTCTACTGTACAGAAATTTTTATTTTAATATTCCCAACTTTATCAGTTTTTTTCTTTTGTAGTTTAAGCTTTTTATGCCTTGTTTAACAGATTTTTTCCCTACTCCATGTTCATGAGATACTGCATATATTTTTGTCTAAAACTTTGAGAGTTTCACTTTTCACATTTAGGTCTTTAATCCTTCTAGAATTTATTTTTGTGTAAGGTGTAAAGAAGGTATCTGCTTTTACCTCTTCCCATATGTATTATCAATTGCTCCAAATCCAATACAGGTAGTTCCAGACTTATGGGGTTCTGTTCCGACGACTCCCTTGTAAGCCGGTTCTGATGTAAGTCCATTTCCTCGTTTCTTTTTTTTAAATTTTTATTATTATTGCCTTTTATTACCAACATCTTTATAAATCCCATCTTTATTTGTCTTTGGGGGTTGGAAATATTACATATAAACTTACAGATATGTTTTAATACACACATACATTAAAAAATACACAAATCAAAAAAATTTACCCTGACAATGAAGAGCTCAACAGCATTGGCATTTTGTCAGTTACAGTAATAACTCCACTTGTGGAGGGTTCTGGATCATCTGGATTATCACTGGGAATGGGGATGGCATTTCTAGTCAGAAAATTAGTGAGAGTTGTCTGTGTGGTCCTTTCCTTTTTTTCTTTGTATATTTCGAGGTAACATCTCACTGCTTCCTGAATCTGCCTATCAATTTTAGCAAAGCAATCTGCATTTGGGTCCATGTTTTCAAACAACTAAAACCCCTAATTTAGTTTAGAAAACTAAGTTTAGTTTAGAACACTAAGTTTAGTTTAGAAAACTAAGTTTAATTAGAAAACCAAGTTTTTAGTTTAGAAAACTAAGTTTTTAGTTTAGAACACTAAGTTTAGTTTAGAAAACTAAGTTTTTAGTTTAGAAAACTAAGTTTAGTTTAGAAAACTAAGTTTTTAGTTTAGAAAACTAAGTTTAGTTTAGAAAACTAAGTTTAGTTTAGAAAACTAAGTTTAGTTTAGAAAACTGAAAGCTTAGTTTAGAAAACTGAAAGCTTAGTTTAGAAAACTGAAAGCTTAGTTTAGAAAACTAAAAGCTTAGTTTAGAAGACTAAAAGTTTAGTTTAGAAAACTAAATTTATACGGCAGTGTTTTGAACAGTAAATGATAAAATTGAACATTTGTGAGTGACCATCTGAGAATGATGACATCAGCAAATTACGCACTGCAGGAGCCGTCTTGGTGACTAAAGTCCCAGTGTGCTCCTTTGCTTGGCCAACCAAATAAAGCTCCTTCTTTCGCTTAAAAAAAAAAAAAAAATGCACTGCAACATTGTATGTAGCACATATTACTAATGATAAGATGTACAAAAAAAAAAAAACGCTGTCATAAATACAGTTTGTCATAACTCAAATATGTCATAAGTCACTGATTTACTGTAATTGAATATTTTGTCCTTTCCCAATTGATTAACAATATTAATTCTGTCTTTACAGTCATTGGTCTGTTACTGGGCCTTTTCTGCTCCATTGATCTGTTTCAAGGGTCACCAAATTTTTTTCTGATAAGAGCCAGACAGTAAATATTTTAGGTTTTGTGGGCCATAGAGTCTCTTTTGAAACTACTCAATTCTGCTATCGTAGTGTGGAAGCAGACAATGAGTATGGTGGCACTCCAATACAACTTTATTTACAAAACAGGTGGCAGTTTTTGGCCTGCAGGCCATGATTTGCTGGCCCCTACTCTATTTATGTGAGATGAAGTCTCACTACCCTCATTTCTAAGGAGCATTCTGGCTGTACTCCTTCCAAGACAGATTTGTTTGTTCTTTTGGCAGTCCATGGTATATTCAACATTCTTTGCCAACACCATAACTCAAAGGCATCAATTCTTCTGTCTTCCTTAATGATTGTCCAGTCTCTGGAGAAGGATATGATGCTTGGTAACGTAGAGCATCAGTGAAAAGGGGGAAGACCCTGAACGAGATGGATTGACACAGTGGCTGCAATAATGGGCTCAAGCATAACAATTACTGTGAGAATGGTGTAGGACTGGGCAGTGTTGCATTTTGTTGTACACAGGGTTGCTGTGAGTTGGAACCAACTCCATGGTACCTAACAACAACAACAACAACAGTCTATTTATCAGAGCCCTGGTGGCGCAGTGGTTAAGAGCTCAGGCTGACAACCAAAAGATTGACAGTTTGAGTCCACCAGCCCCTTCTTGGAAACTCTATGGAGCAGTTCTACTCTGCCTATAAGATCACTATGAGTCGGAAAAGACTTGATGGCAATGGGTTAGTCTATTTATCAACCTTTGTGTCAATACCACACTATTTAACTATATAACAGTTTTTCTATTTGATAGAGTCAATCTCCCATCTTTGGCCTTTAAAATTGTCAAAGCTATTTTTGCTCCTTTATCCTTCCATATAAATTTTGGAATCATCTTTAAAATTCCCTGAAAATCCCAGGTGAGAGTGGTGATGGTGATGGGTTTTCTTATATTTTACTTCTATAAAAAGTAAAGTAGCTTCTTGAAGTGGACAATTAATGCTTTGATTTTCAATCTTTCTTGTTTATAAATTAATTTCAGAGTATGTGTTTTCTTTTAGAGACTGCCTTCGCTGTATCTCACCGGCTTGGTTGTTGTTGTTTTTATTGTTGTTATCATAAATTCTTTCTAACCCATTATGATTTCTCATTTAAATCATGAATTATTTAAAAACATGTCTAAATTGACCAAACTATTTTTTAGTTATTAATTTCATTTACTTGGAGAATACGATCTAATTATATAAACTGGCTTTTTAAAAAAAATATTTATCGAAACTTGCTGTGTGGCCTAGTGCATGGTTTTGGGGTTAGGAATTTACTTTTACCCAAAGTAAAGTGGCCTTTGTCCTTGGGTCCTGTGAAGTAACCTTGGGGGAAATTGAGGTGCTTTATCTGAAGCCTCCATACCACACCTGAGTATTTGTGCTAACAAGGTGGGGGCTGACCAGACTGGAGAAGACACACCTAGAAAGTCAATATCAATTAGCCTTATGAGGTGTGATTTAGCCTAACATGCAGGACTGGCCAATAAAAGCCCAGAATACAAAGGCTCAGAGAGCTTCCTGGTTGGTGAAAGACATCCATGCACAGGGGAGGGTAGCACGTCGTTTGGGACATGGAAGCTTCAAGTGGAGGATCCTCCCAGATCTCACCCATGTATCTATTCCTTATGATCATTCTGATTTGAGCCTATTTGATGTAATAAATCTATAATAATATGTTTATACTCTCTGTGAGTTCTGTGAGTTGTTCCAGTGAATTAATGAACCCCAGGATGGTGTTCTCTTAACTTATAAGGTTGGCTCTAGTTCTGGGTGGCTAGGGACAGAGAGAGAGAAAGAAAGAGAGTACTGTGTGGGTGGCTGGTGTCAGAAATGATGGTGAAGTGGGAAAGCGGGGATATGATTGAGCTCCACCTCCTGAGAACTGTCTTTATGCTGATTCTCATCCACAAAACTAGCGTTGTAATGGTAAAATTTTGTAAATATTCTAGAATGCTTAAAAGAATGTATATTCACTAATATTCTTAATTGTTGTGAGCCAAGTTCTGTGTTCTATGAATTAGATCATGTTTATTGTCTGTATTCTAAATTTCCAAACATGATTATGGATTTCTCAATTTTTCCTCATCGGTAGAGGTCATTTTTAAATGTTATTGAAATATATAATTTTGTCACAATAAATGGTTCATAATAGTAATAATCAAGCATTTATTATTATTATTTCTTTTTTTAACAAAAAAATCTCAAAACTTTTTTTATAAACCTCTCATGGGAAAAAGAGTCATTGTTTATTATTGTGGTCAATCTTCACTATTTACAAACACATAAATAAAATGTTATGAAAAATACAAAATAACTTATGATTTTGGGAATTCCTGGGTATTCCAATTCCTTGCTTCTGAATCACAAAAATTAATCTCTGTTGGGAATGTGAAAACAGTGGCCTCTATTAAGTAAGGCAGCTGCAGTGGAAATGAGGGAGAAAGGAATATAGAGATATTTAAGCTGTTGAATCATCAGACTTTACTGGCTAATTAAATGTGAGAGAAAAAGCAATTTAGAATGACTTCTAAGAGTCTTTTTTTTTTCTAACAGTTTTTGAAGGTTTCAGGAAGAAAAACAGTGTAGGGTGGTGAAGGGCCTTAATGAGCTTAGTTGAGTTGGTTGGAACTTACAGGTTTAAGGAAACTGAGTCCTTCAGCTGGGAATGTCCTCTGGTGTCTGGAGATGGAGGCTTGAGGCTCATCAGCAAATAGATGAGAGAATCATGAGCATGTCACTGTTTGTTTTCAGCTATTTCACACCTGTTTAACACATCAGAAATACAACAGAATATGTGGGTCTATATGGGATAGCTATTTTACAGCCTTCTCAACCTTACTTATTATCTTAGTCATTTTGGCAAACAAAATGAGACAGCTTGTTATGGATTTTAACCTCTAGAACTTCCGGAGTTATAGACTTAAAAAAAAAAAAAAAGGGAGAGACAGCTGGTTATGGAGTTTAACCTCTAGAACTTCCGGAGTTATAGACTTATATACTTCAAAAGGTAAAGGAGAAATATCCTTTGGTTTTACTTTAAATTGAAATCAAAATTTTATTGGCTGAAGGGGGAGAAATCATCTCACTCTCATCCTTTTCCTTTAATTACAACAATATTTACACAAACGTAGAGAAAAACTTATGAAAACAAATTAAATCAACTAGGAAAAGAGTACAGTATAGAATAAGAGAAAAAAGTCCAGCAGAACCACTGCATTACATTAATAAAAAAAAAAAACCTGCTGCGGTCAAGTCGATTCTGACTCATAGTGACCCTATAGGACAGGGTAGAACTGCCCCATAGAGTTTCCAAGGAGCACCAGGTGGATTTGAACTGCCAACCTCTTGGTTAGCAGCTGCAGCACTTAACCACTACACCACCAGGGTTTCCTGCATTACATTAATACAAATGATAATCTTGCATGCCACGAGCACCTCATTCTAAGTATTTTTTAAAAGTTAAACGTCTGTGACTATGTGCTGATTTGTATGCTATAGAGCTTAGGGTATAAAGCAAAGGTTCCAGAGTCAGGTAAATTGATGTTCGAATCCTGATTCCACTGCTTCCTAGCTATGTGACCTTAGGTGAGCTATGTAATCCCTCTAAGCTTCAGTTTCCTTATATGTAAAATGAGTCATCCTTGACTTCTCCCATTCTCTAACCCCCTGCCAATCACGTAGTAAGCATTTCTTGTATCTGCTAACTTCTCTCCACTCCCACTGCCAGTATCCAGGACCAGGCTACTGACAATCTCTTGTATGGACCAGTCCAACAGCCTCCTAGCTGGTCTCCTCATGTCCATCTTACTTCTCTGAAATCCTTTCTCCCTCCTATAGCCAGAATGATCACTTTGAAACTGTAAACATGATCACATCACTCTACCACTTAAAACCCATTGCCAAAACCCTGAGCTACATCTAACTTCTGGGTCTTGGTACAAAACAACCTCCCTCTCCCCCAACCCTACCGACTTTTACCACCTAACCCCCTTTCATCCTTCAAGCCTCAGCTTAGATGCTACTTCCTCAAGAGGGCTTCATTACCCTACTCCCAATTCTGGGTTAGATTCCCTTCAGGTGTTCTTATAACACAAGGTACTCATTTCCTCATGCTACATACCACACTGTAGCATAATTGGCTGTTTATTTGTCCATTTCCCCAACCAACTGTAAGCACCTAAAGAGCAGGTACCGTGAATTTTGTTCACACTTGCATCTCCATCACTTAGCACAGTGCTTGCGATAAAGTAAGTGCTCAAAAATATTTGTCGAATGAATAAATAAATGAATCAAACTTCCAATTTTCTGTGTTTCCAATCTTGTTGTGGTCTTTCATTTCAGCCTTACCTCCTGTTTGCTGTGCCTGTTTCACTCCAGGTGCTTAACATATGGTACTGAATCCTGATTTCTAGTTGTTTCCATATGTCTGACAACTTGGTGATGGTATTATAGATCCTGGACTATACCTATGCCCTGAACCTTTTCCACCAATGGCCTTAGACAAAGCAACATCTCAGGCGGAATTACATAGTAGCATCATGGTACCATCTATGTAAATATAATAAATACTTAATATTAAATAATTATATATATTTAGATTTTATATATTATATTTAATATAATTTTTGATTATATAAATATAAATATTTGATAAGTATTCATTAATTGATTATTTTATAATTAATGTCTATTTTTTTTTCTTTCATATGACCAGTCTTTGGTTATGTTGGTGTTAAAGTAGCTGTGGCCCACTGGTAGTTTATTTTCATTTATGATTTACCCATTCTGTTTTCTGTTGTTTAAAAAAAAAAATTAGTTATTGTATTAGTCATTGTTCTATCAGGAAAACAGAAACCACTCTATGAATCCAAGTAACAAGGGTTCTAAGACAGGGAATTAAAGCTTTTACAACCATTGGAAAGCCTGGGGAAATAAATGTCGGGGGGCCATCGTAATGCCCTCAGCCGCATTGTGTCATGTGATTTCAAGAGCTCACTGGGAGACACTGCAACATGTGTGTCTCTAAGATGCATCAACCAACATTCTCAGCCTGGAGTACAGTGTAGGCAATTCTCAAAAATTTCCAGGCGTCTGCCTACCACTGCCTCTGGAGAATAACGGTCTGTCCTCTTTTGCTCTTTTTTCCCGCGACTGCCTCTCATTGGAAGTCCTATCCCAGAACCATACAAAGAAGAGGATTCTGGGAAATGTAGCTAATGGCTTCTCTTCTCAAAGCTGGGAGACCTTAGAAGGGGGGGATCACAGTGGTGTTCCATTTACAAGAGACAGTCCAACACATTTGTCCTAGGATCACTGAAAACAGTTCATTAATGACATTGATGAAATTGAATGCCTACTAGATGTTTTCTCTGTTCGCCAGGCACCCCTGGTCCATACTATGAATGTTAAGACTGACGCCGAGCTGTTTGTATTAGTTTTTTATGAGTTTAAGTGGATAGGTGAGTCACATCCTTGTGTCCAACACATAACGCATTAAAAGCAACAAGCCTCTACAGATCTGGGGAAAAAAACAGGGTAGTCTTGCACTCTTAGAAGATTTCATTCCTGGCAAAGGAGCTATAGGTCAAAATGATGTCAGCTAAGTCAGGTTTTCCAGTAGAAACTATGCCACATGCATTACCGACAGCCTAGTGATCAACTTCTTCTAGAAAATTGTCAGGAATGCCACAATTAACCAAATGCAACTTAAATATCTGTAAACAAGTCAATATGAAGTTGTACAAAAATTATAAACATCAAATGGGGCAACACAGATGCCAACCACTAGAGTATAATAGTCAATTAACCTGTTATTGTTCTTTAATGATTTTTATTACATTCACCACAACAAATAGAAAGTGAAATTGCATCTGTCCAGGGAAACTCTGGGTAGATTCTGAGAGGAATCTCTAAATAGAACTTTGAGGAAACTTAAGAGTTATTGATGATGTTTTGAGAAATAAATCCAGGGATGTATGCTTCTGCCACAAGTTGTTAGTGTGAATTTACTTGTAGCCAGAAAATGTACAAAACGACAAATAATTGGTCATTCAGCGTTCGAATTCTGTGTTTTTCTTTCTGAACTGCTGCCCCATAAGCACTAGCCAATACCTTATGCCCTGGTCTTATGCTACGCATACTATTTTTTAAACCTATTTGCTCTTAAGATGCACAACCTAACCTTTATTTGCACTGAAATTTTCGTCATTTTACCACCTATTCCATTATTCCAGAGCGTCAAGGAATCTCAATTCTGGCCTGAATATTTGCCAGATTCACAAGTACACATCATCTGGCTGACCCTGAATCCGGAAGTAATTATTCAAATGGAGAAATGTACTTTCCTTTATAGACAAACAAGCAAAAAAAAAAAAAAACTTTAAAAGAGTGAATAGTAAGAATATAATGTCCAAAAATTGCTTTCTTGTTCTATGCCAGAACATAGAAATCCAAATTCATATTGTTCTTCAAAAGCGGTCGCCTTGCCCTAAACATTTCTAGAGTTCCTGTTTGTGAATTGTCTTTAGAATTGGTTTAATCAAAGGTGATCAATCTCATGTGACGTTTACAAGACAATTTTCATTTGTCTACAGCTCTTCTTTCTTTCCTCTTTCTCTCTGTCCTTCCCTTCACTTTATCTGCTAAAATCTAGTTTTATCTTCTACCCTGCATTCTGCATGCTAGAGCCAAACAGGAGGCATTCTGTAAGTGCTGGAAGCCAAACTGGGGCTGCCCTGGATAGAAAAAGGGAGGTTAGACAGAGCACATCGGGGAGACAAACCCAAGGCCAGGCAATAACAGGCCAGTGACCCGAAAAACATGAGATTTTCTGACTAGGAAAGTTTTACAAACACTCTGGTAACTTCGGTGTTCTTCTCTGTGATTTGGGTGGGTTGGAGTAGCTATCTCTTCTTCCTACTCTAACATTCCATTGCTATACGAGGTAGACTGCTTGCTGAAAGAATCCAGTAGGTATAATTTACTAAGCCAGTAAAATGGAGCTTATGTGCCAGAGGTCAGTGCAAATTTAAGTGGAGAGAACAAATGGAACACATCCCTTTGGATTCAAATACCAGATGCAAAAGATGAAGATAATGGCCCTGGTTAGATAAATCCTGGGAAGGGCTCCTGGGAGAAGCGGAATTTCCAGAGACATCGGAGTAAGGACAGAAAGCCAGCTTAGCAGCTTCTCAATGCAATGGCCAAGTACTTTAAGGCTCTGGAAAGTGCTGGTCCTCACTAGGAGAACTTTTCCAACCTGCCTTCAACATCTTCCCTGCATTCTCTCTTGTCCTCCCCTGTTGCCATATTTCTCCCCTTTTGTTGTTCAAAGACTTCCTGGAATTCCCTTCAGCATGGCACCTTTCTAACCAACTGCCAGGGAGATAGTGATGTTTCCAAGTGGGAGCCCTTCCCTTATCTAAACCATAGCCCCACGCACCATCAAAAGTCCCTGACCTGAGGCAGGGACATAACATCATTATTTGACTCAATTCTCTCCAAGCTTTCCAGGATTTGTTCCCTTTTATGAGTTTATGCTGCTTAACTCAGATTATAAACTCTTAGAGGGAAGGGCTCACATCTGTTTATCGTATCTAACTTGGCTTTGAATCTGTGCAAGTTCTCTTTGGATCAACTGTTGAAAGAAAAATATGGCCTCAGGCTTAATAAAAGTTGATCACAGATCATATCGCCTTCCAGAATTATGGTGGTCAAGATGGTCTTTATAGACCTTCCTGCTCTAACACTTTATAAATGTATAATGAGGACAGGTTGGTGGAGCCCCAGTGCCCGGCGCTGCAGTCCAGGCTGTGCTGGGTGGTCCTCTGTTTGAGCTACTTTCCTTCTCTTCTTCATTTTCTTCCTCCCAAGAGAGGAAATGTCCATATGTGTTAAGTGTTCCTACCTAGATTTGGCTGTGCCCTGGAGGTTCTTTAGTAAAGGATGGATCCTTCCTGAAGATGCTGAGTTGCTGAGGTCCCTTGCCAACTTGCTTGCAAGTAGAGAAGAGGCCCAGGGAAGGGTCCTTACTTGGCATTTGGAGAACATGAGGCCAAAGAGGTGCAAAAGAACTCACTCTAGGTTTAGAATAAGTATGTGGGAGAGATGAAAATAACCTGAGTAGTAGGCCCCATCACCCAATCTTCTTGGCTAGATGGTTGGATAGATAGATAGAGCTAACAACGTCTGAAACCTTAATCATGTAGGGCAACCCCTTCATTTTATGAGAAACTGAAATCCAGAGAGATGTAGTGGCTTGCTCTCTTGTGCTGTTGGAAGTCTCACTGTTTGGATTCAATCTGATTTTTTGTTCTTCTACTAGGGATATATTTGGGCTAATTCTAGAACAACAGCATTCTTTCCAGAATCCTAAGAAACCAAGGAACACTGGCAAGGCCGATATTACCTACCCCGCATGTACCTGCATCACACATCACCAAAGTTCCAACAAATTAAGTAATCAAATAAACAATTAAGTTTCAGATAAGTGAATAGTCACAAAGTATGTGTTTTAAATTCTCAGGCTGATGAGGTCATAGAATAAGCTAGAAGGAAAAAACAAATAAATACTATAAAATACAAAAGGAATACTTGATCAGTGATAAAAAAAAAAATCCTAGATTTCATGCTCATAAAACACAGATTAATTTCCTACTGATGTAAATAAATTTTTTTTTTCATTAATCATGCTTTCATGTTTGTTTCATTGCTAGTCAACATTTCCAATCACCTGATCAGACCATTCTTGTAAGCTCAGCTGTCAGGCAAATTCCCTAGCCTCCACTTTCAATATTGGTACCCCGAAAATACTGTTTTCTAAAAATTCAGGAGCTACCACTGTAAGGGAAACATGCAGTATACTCCAGTATTCCAGGGAGGTTGGTGAGGGCTATACTCATGGGACAGACAGACTGAAAAGAGATTGTAGAAACTCAGATATTTGTGCTGTTAGGGTCAGGCTATGAAAAATCTCAAGTTTTCTCCTTTTCATTATATCTTGAAATAACACAACCCCAAGTACTCACGGAAAGCCCCCTAAATCTTGGTGACAGACAGCAAAGTGAACTCAAGATTCTTGATTTGAAGAAGGCTTGATGCTTCAGCTGACTGATTCAACAATATAGGTACAGAATTGTATTCTCCTTCCTCTTAAGAGGGCACTTTGCCAACTGGAAATTGTACTTGGGAACTAGGCAGAGAGGGAAACAAGGCCAACTCACAGTGTTTACAAGCACTTTAGAACCTCAACCATTCCCCAGTGATTTTCACTGTTTCATACCCTCCTGGTGCAGAGGAACGCTTTGTAAATCAAGCCCTTCTGGGTTCGTCAGCCCTGTGTCAGTGTTTGCTGAGTCCCTAAGTCAGCAACAAACAGACTCAGCAAGTTGGAACAGTGTGAAGACTTTGGCAAAGGGTTTGTTCTCCCTCTCTTGCTCTCCATTTTGATGAAACAATTCAAGGGTGAGGTTGGCCCTAGGAATTATTTCTCTGACTCATATTCCCTTTGCTCTTTTCACACACTCAGAATGCAACAACTCTGAGTACCTCATAGCCTTGGGCAGAGAGAGGCCAGGATTGGGGCAAAGCCCTACTGGGCCCACCTCCTTCCAAGACTGAGAAGACAAACAGGGAGGTGTCTCTCCCAAGCCAAGTTCTTTCATCACCTCCAATCTATTTGGGGACACCATTGCCACACACCACATGTAAAAGTCTCAAACTGGTTCTAGCTGTCAATGGTGGGAATAGGCCTACTTAAGACGCAGATACAAAGCTGATAGGGGATTGAGTTGAGCAAAGTGGGAGACAGTTGGTTTGGCACCTGCCCTTCTTGTTGGGAAGAAGAGTAAAGGGCGCACTGCATCTTCAAAATTTTGGGATAATCTGGGGAACCCAGCTCCTGGCCCAGATAAACACTTGGAATGTTTGGGAGCATCTTGCCCCAGCCTTCATCTTTGACAATCTGATTCAGCAAACTTTACTCTGTTGGCATTAGGGGTTCAAAGGCCATTAAGACGTAGACCCTGCCTTCAAGAAACTCCCAATTTAGCAGGGGAAGTAAACACGTAAATAGAAGCTTCGATATAATTTGTAAGTGTTAAGGCAGAGATATGCGTAAAGTGCTATTTTTCTCCTTCCAAGCGCACAGGAACTAACACACACAACACTCTCTCATGCGCACGCACACACACACACATGCTCACTGCGGACATAAACTCTGTATCATTAGATATCTCCATTCATGACTGAAACAGCGGGAATACTGCAGGTGGAGCCAGAGATGCTCTGGCAGCACTGAGTGGGAGACTAACACAAGAGCTGCCCGTTTCCTGCCACTTTCTGAATGTGCTCTCACTCCCGAAATTTCACAAGCTCTGACTCACTCAATCTGAAACAAAAAAGTGAACGTCAAAAGCTTGTAAAATACACAGTACACTGCCTCCATGTGGCTACTCTCCCGTCATCCCAGCTCTAGAGAAGAGAAACTACATGGTAGTCAGAGATCCGAGACTCAGGATTCCTGAATTCTCTGCCCAGCTCCTTGGCTGACCTTCTAGGAACATGAACAAGCCTCTGCCTTTCTATACCCTGGGAGTTCTTTGAGTAAAATGTACATCCAGGGTTTTATTGGAAAGTGGATTTGGAGAGTATTAATATGGTGATGCCAGGTGGCATTCATGTGTTAATGTATTCACTCACTATGGGTGCATTTCACAATTATATTTGGATGTTTATTGTGTGTTTATATGTCAGCACAAAAATCATGTAAGTGCAGGATACAAAAATGAATAATATACCTGCCTTCAAGATGTTTGGCCTCAGCATGAGAGACCTGAGGTCATCCGTTAACAAAAATTCAGGGAGTAATGACGTAAATGCTCTAATAAAAACATATCAGTAGAATTTCTGGCAACAAGGCTGCCTATTCTGACTTTGGGTTTCCCCCTTATTTCATCTACTAAAGGAATGCTAGACAAAAGGAATAAAGAAATAACTCAAACCCAGAGAAAAGAGGAAGTGGGCACTAATATCATAATGGCCCGAGGGATTTTCTAGGCCTGCATGTAGATTCCAAGGGCTGTGGGCCGGTTTTCACGTTTACATGTTGGCACAGATAACTGGCCTTGGACATGCATAAATTTGGAGTTGTAATTGAATCCTCTTCTTAAAGCCCAGTGACTTGAAGAACTTCCCAGTCCATGAAGAGGGAACTATAAAATTTCATCCACCAACCTATGGAAGTAGCAAGGAATCTTACCAACCATTTGAGGCTTTGATGGGATTAAAAAAAGTCATCTATGAAAAGCTAAAACTCCGGGTCTGTGCCAATTGAAGGTGTGGGGTCTAGATGTTTACTGTAGCATAGCACAGGAACCCCAAAGTAAGACATTAATATAACATTAAAAATATCCTAAACCATTGACATTCTTGTGGGTTCAGAAGAAGCAATTGAAAAATCGCTTTGTAAAGGCACTTGACTCAGAGTACATGCTACTCCCCCGGGGGAAAAAATCTCACTGAAGATGAGCTTACAACCAAATTCACAAACCACAAGTGGAAATAAACAGCCTGAGTGCGAGAGTGTATACACGTGTTGGGCAGATACAACAGGCAAACTAGCATGTCAACAGCTGCAGATAATTATACAATTTGAGAAAGATTATAACATACAGATCTTTAAACTGATTAAAGAGGCAAATGAAGGAATAGAAACTACAATGACCGTAGAAAAATAAAAGTAGATTTGGTGAAGAACTATAAAATACTTTTATAAGTGAAAATGTCATTGCTGAAAATTAAAACTCAATGGACAGGTTAAATAGTAAATTGGTACAACTACTTAGGAAAAGAGTGCAGCATTATTTTGAAAAGTTGAACATTCATATTGTATGTCTCAGCAATTCCATTTCTTGGCACAAAGACAAAAGAAACTCAAGACACATATATAATGATGTTTATAGTAGTGCTATTCATAATAGCGAAAAACTGGAAACAACCCAAATGCTCATTCACAGAACGGTGGGTAAATAAACTGTAACATAATCATACAATGACACAATAGAACATTCCAGAGCAGTAAAAACAAATGAATTACAGCTACATGCACCAATATGGATGAATCTTCTCAACATAACTGTTAGTGAAAAAATAAGTCCCAGAAGACTATTTTCAGCATAGAACAATTTCTATAAAGCTATAACATTTTATAAAATTAAAAAAACTAAACAATGTGCTTTTTAAGAATATGTACATTCCTAAAATATGATAGATATATTTTTAGAAAGTAAAGAAATAATAAGCACAAGATTCAGATAGTGGTCACGTTGGATAAGAGGAAGCTGTGGCACAGGATGGGAAAGAAACACACAGATGTAAGTTCTTACCAATATTCCTGGCCTTTACTTTCAAAAAAAATTTTAATAATAACAAACAAAGATGGCCATGCATGGACAAATGATGAAAATATATAATAAACCAAGAATTAACATGAATCTAATTTTGTGTACCCAAGATTGTAAAATCCCTAGCAGATTAGACACAGCTGAAGATACTGTTAGGGAACTGAAGGACGTATCTGATGAAATTACACATACAGAGATAAAGAGATGAAATAGAGATTTAAAATAAATAAATAAAGGGGTGGAAAAAATTTTCAAAATCAATTAATATATGGAGAATAGAATTAATAGATCCAACAAACATCTATTAGGCATTCCAGAAGCATAACATAGAGAGAAAGGTAGAGAGGAAATATTCAAGTAGATTATAGCTGAGACTTTTCCAGAATCAAAGAAAGACATAAGAACTTAGATTGGAGAAACACACCAAATTCCAAGAAGAATAAATGAAAGGCAGTCGAAATCTAGTCACTTAGTAGTGATCCTGAAGGACATCAAAGACAAGAAATCTTAAAAGAAAAGATAACGTACCAAAAAAGACAACAAGAATAATAAAGAGAGGTAACAGGTATAGGAGCACAAAGAAAGAAATGATAAATTACCCCCAAGACTGCCAGAGAGGGATGAGGAGAACCATAACAGAGGGCATATATTTTGGGCTGATCACTGAAAGATATACAGGAATTTGAGGGATGGAAAGAGGCAGGAAGCATTCCCTGTATAGGTAATGGCATGAACAGAGGCATAAAAAAAATGGCATGAACAGAGGCATAGGAGGGGTATTTGATTTGTCCCGGCTCCCTAAGGTATAGCTGTCCTTGGAGGCCTGAGAGCAATACTGGAATAGTGGATAAAACACTGAAATACTAAATTAAAACGGCCCAAGTTGTTGATGCAAATTCACTTTGCCTTTTGTCAAGTATGCTAGTACGGCATGTGGCACACCCAGGCAGGAATAAACTTGTCCAGGTACCATCTGTAAGTGTTACTGTATGACCCTTTCAGAGCACTGAAATCCTGATCGCAATAAATGGTTTAAGGCTGACGTGGACAAGGTTCAGAATATCTGAAGGAGTTCTTTCACTTGAGGCTATGTAAACACAAAGAAATGCTTAGAGGCAAATCACTGAGTCCATACAACTGAATAAATTATATACAATATGCTTTAGTTTGAGCTCTAGTGGCAGAGTGGTAAGTTTATCGCTACAATAAACTTAAAGTAATATAGAAAGTGGGTTTATTATTAATTCCAATCCCTCGTCATTAAGGGATTGGTTAAACTCAGCCTGGTTTTTGTTTGTTTGTTTGCCTTGTTTTCAGTCTTGTCAGGACCCTCTTCTTCCTTCATTTTGATTCTGTCTCGCCTATTCTGTGTCCTATGGTACTCTACATTCTACATTAGTCTGCACTGGACTTGGCATTTCCATGTTTAGGTTTTTAACTAATTGCAGGAAATTATCAGTGTTTCTATCTGCAATTTCTAGTTTCCAATTTAAGTAAATGTAAATACAGCAATTGTATGTGCATAGCTCCAGTCTTTGCTATCATATTTTGGAAAAATGTGCTTCTCTGTGCAATGCTGGAACAGAGGAGATTTGGCCTTCGGTGCACTCCTTCTACTAGCCGGGAAATGGCTTCTTTATCCCTTGTTTTTCTAATCGGTGGTGGGAGAGTTTCTATGCCAGGGCCTTGGCTTTTGTCAGGATAAAAATGACTTCTGGGGTGAGTACCACCATGAATGGACCCCTCACTATGTAGGAGTCATTGACCATTCTGACTAATCAGTAAGCTACATCACCATCAGGGAAGCCGCACATGAGGTTTGAGGGCCCATCCCTAACAGATCTCTTCTGCCCAATGTCATGTCTTTCTTCTAAATTAAAATTTCTGCTGCTTGAGCCAATGTGGTAAAAATCATCTTGCAACTTCCTATTAAAACCTGGTTATGTCATTTAAACTAGGCTTTTTACAGGTTTGATCTAATAAACCATTAAAACCCGTTGCCGTCGATTCGATTCTGACTCATAACGACCCTATGGGATAGAATAGAATTGCCCCATAGAGTTTCCAAGCAGCTCCTGGTAGATTGAAACCACTGACCCTTTGTTTAGCAGCCAAGGCTTAATGCTGAGCCACCAGTATGGGTTTAGATCTAACAGAAGCTGAAATTTCAGCAACTCTAAGCCCCTTTGAAAGAGAGAAATCTGAATCAGGGCCCAAGCTGAACAAATCATAAAATTTAAGACTTAAATGATACCTAAGAAATTATCTAGTTCAAGTTCAACATTTTTAGTTTACAAATAAAGATATTGAGGCCTGGATAAACAAATGTTTGTTAGAATTCACATGTGAACTAATCAGCACCTGGGATTTTCTTTAGAGGAAGGTTTTTGTTTTTTTTAATTAAGATTTTTCTTATTGTGGTAAATATATACATAATATATGCCATTTCAACACTCTTCGCAAGTACAGTTCAGTGACATTGATTATGTTCATGTTGTTCAACCATCCTATGGAAATTTTTGTTCTGTTTTTTGTGGGTTTATTTCTGGGCTCTCAATTCTATTTCATTCACCTATGTATCTATCAACATACCAGTATCAAGCTGTTTTGATTACTATAGCTGTAGAGTATGTTTTGAAATCAGGAAGTACCAGTCCTCCTACTTCATTCTTCTTTTTCAAGATTGCTTTGGTTATTCGTGGCCTCTTGCCATGTGGTACAAATTTGAGGACTGGCTTTCTCATTTCTGCAAAGAAGGCTGTGGGAATTTTTGATGGGGTCTTTATAGGAAGGTTTTTAATAAAAAATTCATTAATTTAATAGTTACAGGGCCATTCGTATTTTCTTCTTGCATCATTTTTGGTAATTTATGTCTTTCTAGAAGTTTTCCCATTTCATTTAGGTTGACAAATTTGCTGGAATAAAATTTTTCATAATGCATCCTTATAGTCGCTTTACTATCTCTAAAATCTGTAAGAATGACCCCTGTTTCTTTCTCGATATGGTAATGTGCGCCTTCTCCCTTCTTTTGTTGATCAGTCTAGCTAGAAGTTTTTTATTTTATTCATATTTTCAAAGAAATAGCTTTTGATTTCACTGTTATTCTTTATTTCCCATTTCATTAATTTCCGCTTTGTGTTATTTTCTTGTTATTTATTCTGAGTTTAATTTATTCTTCTTTTTCCAGCTTTTTTAAATGGAAGGTTAGATCATTTTACACCTTTCTTTTCTAATAAAGAAAGCATTTTAAAGCACTGCTTTAGGGACAAGTTTTTATGTTCTATTTTTATTTTCATTTAGTTAAAAATTTCTAATTTCTTTTGTAATATCTTCTTTGACACATGGGTTATTTGGAAATATGTTGTTTGATTTTCTAATATTTGGATAATTTCCCAAATATCTTTTTGTTATTAAATTCTAATTTAATTGTGTGGTCAGAGAACATGACATTTTAAATATATCAAGAATTTTTTATGGTCCAGCATATAACCAATCTTGGCGTTATCTTCCATGTGTACTTGAAAACAACATACGCTCTGCCATTGTTACATGTATTGTTTTATAAATATCAACTAGGTCAAGTTCATTGAGAGGGTTTTCAGGGCTTCTATATTCTTAGTGATTTTCTGTTTCATTGTTCTATCAATCACCGAGAAAGGCGAGCTGAAATCTCCAACCATCATTGTAGATTTGCCTATTTCTCTTTTCAGTTCTGTCAGGCTTTGCTTAATGTACTTTGAAACTCTATCATTAGGTGTATAGACAGAATTTTGTGTTTTTTATGACTTGACCTCAATTATTCTGAAATATTCCTCTCTATCTCTGGTAATATTCCTTGTCCTGAAATCTATTTTACGTGTTATTAATATAACCACTCTAGCACTCTTATGATTAGTGTTTGCATGGTGTATACTCTTCTATCGTTTTACTTTTAACTTCTCTTTTCTTTACATTTAGAGTTCATTTCTTGTAGGCAAGGTCCTACATTTGGGACTCACGGTTTTAAAAGGTCTGACTTTTATGTGAACTGTTAGACCTATAGTCAAGGGAGGGAGGCATTGGGGGGAAAGGAAGTCAGTGCCTGTTTGTCTTAGCATTGGCTCATCTTAGCTAGTCTGCACATCAGTATTCCTAGTACATATTTCTTATCTGGAGAATTTCTCAACACCTATGATGTCAAAGGAAACCCTGGTGGCATAGTGGTTAAGAGCTACAGCTGGCAACCAAAAGCTTGGCAGTTCAAACCCACCAGGCACTCCTTGGAAACTCTATGGGGCAGTTCTACCCTGTTCTATAGGGTCGCTATGAGTCAGAATCAACTCAATGGCAATGGGTTTTGTTTGGATGATGTCAAGGTGCATTAATCCAACCTGCACTAATAACCGATTTATCTTTTCCTGGGTACACTAGGTCCTAGAAGCCCTAGATGACACGGCTGTGGATTTCTCCAGCTGAGCAACATCCTCATGCAGAGTAAAAGACACCAGCCTGGGAACCCTAAGATTAGGAAAGGCTCTGCTTCTAACCAGGTATGGGTTGCCTGGCAAGTTTTTGATATAGGTCTCATCCTAGGTCCTCAAGTGTAAAATGAGGTGATTGTACCATAGGACCTCTAATTCCTTTCCCATCTCTAATCTTTGGTGGGGTTATTAATTCTTCTTCAGGATCATTACAGGCAAAAAAGCAAATTCTGAGAGCCAGCTGACGAAAATGCTCCAGAGCAACCAGAGTGGACTATAAATTGTCCCTTTGCAACCCAGACTTCCTTTTCCTAATGATTTTGGCCCAGTGGCTTCTGTGACAACAGGTCTGTCCCAGGATAGTTTGAGGTTGGCACCAGTACATCATTTGGAATTGGGCCAGTTTCTTCTCACCCTATCCCTGCCCTCCTTGTGCCACCAGAACTGTGCATGTACTTGTTGGAAACAGCCCTAACAAAGCAAGTCTGGGGTCCTTAGGCCATAAATAGGATCTCTTAGAGAAGTCAGATTACTCAAGAAATTCTAGAGCCACACTCTCCAATATGGTAACCACAAGCCACATGTGCCTATTGAGCCCTGAATTGTGGCTAGTTCTGTTTGAGATGTTCTGTAAGCATGAAACACACATCACATTTATAAGACTTAGTAGAAAAAATTATATCAAATATCTAATTAATAATTTTATATTGAGAACAAGTTGAAATAATATTTTTTGTTGAGTTAAATAAAATATATTAAAATTAACTGTTTCTTTTTTAATGAGGCTACTAGAAAAAATTTATTATTGTATTTTATTGTGTTTTTGGTCAAAGTTTACATAGCAAATTAGATTCCCGTTTAGCAATTTCTGTACATATTGTTTGGTGACATTGGTTAAATTTTTCACAATGTGTCAATATTCTCATTATTTCCCTTCTCGTTGTTCCATTTCCATTAGTCTAGCTTCCCTGCCCCCCTCCAATTTCTCATCTTTGCTTTAAGGTCAATATTGCTCACTTGGTCTCATGGAGACGACTTTTTAAAGGAGTACAGCGCTCACAGGTGGTATTGTTTATTTTATGAGCCAAATCTGCTATTTACCTGAAAGGTGACCTCCCAGTGTGGCATCAGTACATAGTTTAAAGGGTATCTCAGGGCAATAGTCTTGGAGATTCTTCTAGTCCCTACTGGTCTAGTAAGTCTGGCCTTTTTTTGAAGAATTTCAGTTTTTTTCTACATGTGTCTCCCATTCTATCTGGGACCATCTATTGTGTCCCTGGTCAGCACAGTCAGCAGTGGTAGCCAAGCACCATCTAGTTCTTCTGACCTCAGGATAGTTGAGGCCATGGGTCTTGTGGGCCATTAGTCCTGTGGACTAATTGTTTCTTTGAGTGTTTGGTTTCCTGCTTTCTCTTTTGCTCCAGCCAAGATGGGATCAATAGAAGTATCTTAGATGGCCACTTGCAAACTTTTAAGACCCCAGACGCTATTTAACAAACTAGGATGTAGAACATAAACTTTTTGAACTATGTTATGCCAATTGATGGAGTTGTCCCATGAGACTATGGCTCTAAACCTTCAAATCCAGTAAACTAATCCTACAGTTCTAGGAAGTATCCATAACTGTGCCCCCATGTGCTTTATTATATATATATGAATACATATGCAGCACACAAATACATGTACATACATATGCCCACAGACAGACCTATATGTGCACCACGTATACAAACACATATTTATTCCTATATACACACATATGGTGGCTCAGTGGTTAAACATCTGGCTGCTAACCAAAAGGTCAGCAGTTCAAATCCACCAGCTGCTCCTTGGAAACCCTACGGGGCAGTTCTACTCTGTCCTATAGGGTCGCTATGAGTCAGAATGGACTAGATAACAAATTTTTTTAAATACACATATATGCATACACATCTGCCTATGTAACCACACACATTTGTTGGTTATTACTGCTCTTGTTGCAAAATTGTATATGCTAGAGCATTTACCAGAGATGTTCCTTATTCTTGTGTTTGTCTTAGTGTCATCATTTACCTTGGTCAAGTTGAGGCTACTAGGAAATTTTAAATTATGAATGTGGCTTGCTTTACATATCTATTGGACAATACTGCTTTCTAGAGAATCAAAATTCAGTACCCTTCAGTGATAATAATGAACCCATTTATCAAGGGAACCACCCTGTAATTAGACATTCATCACCCATTGTGTAAATTCACACATCTGTTGTTTTTTTCTCTCTTACTGAATTAAAAAAAAAAAATCTATCAAGCCAAGATGAATTAATCTTTATGTGTTTTTCCCTTTTTTCTTTCAGATCAGTGGAAATCTTTGGGAAAAACAGTGATAGAGAACATAGGGTGTGTAGCAAAGAGTGAGCCTTTGGCTAAGTTTGGATTTGTTAGTCACCTATGACAGGGAAATTTGGCCAGAAGCCAGTTGTTTACCTAGAAAATGAATTTACAATAACACCTGTGTAAATCTATAGCTTCCTCATCTTGCAGAAATTAAAAAAACAAAAAAGCATGTACATTTAATTGACTGCATGATATATCAATGTTAGGCAATTTTTCTCCTGGCTGTTTTTCTCTATTATTATCATCATCATTGATATTGTTTCTCCTTCACTTTCTGTCTCTTGGAAACCTTGTGAACTAAACATGTGTTCCTCTCACACAGTGGCTGCCTCAGAAATAGCAGAAAAAGAATTTGTAAATGGTATTTGTGTCCTGAAGTATTATGAAAGTTGAATGTGTTGAGTGTGTGCACACACACATGCATGTGTGGGGGGGGTAGGGGAAGGGCCCTAGGGTATGAGAGTAAGAAGAACAGCTTCTGATTCTCTGGTAAAGAAGTGTTTGGGGCTAGAATGACCCTCCTTTGTGTCCAGAAAGAATTCTTAGAAAAGAAGTGTTGGCAACCTTTCATTCTCTCCTGGAGCACTGTCTTGGGTGGACATAAGCTCTTGGTGGGGATATCTGATTCCCAGTAGCAGGGAATGGCACACAGATAGATGACACCATCTCTTTCTCTTCAATGCCCCTGTAAGACCTTGTCTACTCTTCCATCACAGACATTCAAGAATAGGGAAGCATGGGCTCCCTAGGTATGGGAGGAGAGTGAAAGGTGGAAAGCAATAAATATCAAAGCAGAAATTAGTGAAATAAAAACAGAAAACAATAGATAAAATCAATGAAAACGGAAGTTGGTTCTTTGAGAAGGCCAGTAAAATTTATAAACTTCTAGCTAGACTGGTCAGGGAAAAAAAAAAAAAAAAAAAGTCCCAAATTAGCAAAATAGGAAGAAGAGAGGTGACTTCACTATAGATTCTACAGATTTAAAAAGGATAATAAGGGAATTTTATGAATAACTTTTTGCCAATAAATTTGCAATTAAAGTGAAATGGGCTTTTCATTCTATTACTTGAAAGAAAAAAAAATCTACCAAAATTCACTTAAGAAAAAATAGGAGACAGCCCAAGATGGTGGCTTAGCTAGACATACCATGCTGTCCCCCTAGAGCAAAGACCAAGAAACCAAGTGAAACAGATACAGATGACAATCCTTGGAACCCCAAGCATCAAACAGAAGGATAAAGAATTAGATTGAACATCAAGTGGAAGGAGAAACTGAATTAAAAAAATGAAAGAGGAGAGATACAGAGTAGAGTGTCCTGCCAGCTGACCTAGCACAGCATGGCCATCTTGAGACAAAGCCAACAGTGATCCCAGGAGGAAAAGAGGAAGGCAACTTCACAGAGTTCCCAATAGGAGACATACAAAGTGTGTAGACATAACCAGAGTGAAGCAAAGTGAGCAGGACATGAACCAGTTCTAAGGAGAGAAACAACAGGAAGGACAAGACCTCCAGAGATCCTAGAGTCCACAGAGCAGGGAGGGAGCCAGGATCCAGAGGCAGGGCTACTCACCAGTGGCAGTTCCTGGCTATTAGGGAGGGTGGCACACAAGGAGTAATAGATCCATACAATGTCAGAAGGAGGTCTCCTGCCCAAATGGGCCCAAGACAGCACCCCCCTCCTTGTGCTTGATCAGGACCAGGTCTCAATTGCTGGCTACAGCCAATGAGAAGTGTCCAGGCACCCATATCCAGTAACCAGCGAGGCACATTCCCTCTCTTGCTGCTGTCCTGGTGATTAGTGACATAAACATCCCCCCACCCCTGCTGTCCTGCCCACCCAGGGACTGTGGTACAAACCTTCCTCTCCCCCACAGCCCCACCCAGCTTGTCATTGCCCCTTCCCACCCAGCAAGTGACAGAGAGCACCCAGCACCACCAGTCACCTGCCACACCCCACCTGTCACTCACCTCCACAGTCTGCTACCCAACCCACCCAGCAAGCAGCAGAGAGCACTACTGTGCTCCCACTTGCCCACTACACCCCCTCACCTGCCAAACTCCTACCCTGCCACACACCCCCACCCAATGCCCACCCAGTGAGCAGCAGTGAGCATGTCTACCATGCTGGTCACCCACCACATGCCTCTGCTCACCACACCACCCCACCCACTGCCCCACCCACCCAGTGAGCAAAAATGAGGGCACCCACACCCCTGGTGGAAAGCCACACCCACCACCTTTTGACGTGCCCACTCAGAGAGCACCAGCATGCATTCTGGCATCACTGTACTGATGACAGACAGCAGACCACACCCACCCAGCCTGTGGCCAGCTGTCGTGCTTGCCCAGTGAACATCAATGCATGCTCATTCTGCCCGTCACTGCCCTGCCCAAGCAGCAACAGGTGGTGAGTGCTTCTGTGCTGCCAGACCAGCAATGAGTGGAGCATACTTGCCCCATGCATCCTGACATATCAAAACAAAAAGTCAGGACAAGACAAACATACAATCAGTAAACGAATACATAAATGAAATAATACCTTAATACCTCGTATACAGCAGACAATAACAAACCATATGAAAAAAACAGGATAAGATAGCTCCAACAAGTGAGCAAAATAAAAGGAAAGAAAACCTTCCTGAGGAAGAAATGATAATGGCCTACCTGAGAAGGAATTCACAATGCTTATATTTCGAATCCTCAAAGAGATGAAGGAAAACACAGAAAAAAATCCTACAAGAGTTTAGGAAAACAATACAAGAATAAAGTGACAGACTCAAAAGACAATTAGAAACCATACAAAAACAACTAGAAATTCAGATTAACAATAAAATATCAGAAATTGATAACTCAATGGAAAGATACAAAAGTAGAATTGAATCAATAGAAGAAAGAATCAGAAAAATAGAGGACAAATCCCTTCATACTAATTTGTTTGAGGAACAGTCAGAAAAAAGAATGAAGAGAGCCTAAGAGTTAGTTATGTCAGACACCATCAAAAGAAATAATGTATGCATAATAGGAATATCAGAAGAGGAGGAGAAAGAAAAGTACAGAGAGAACTTTTAAAGCTATATTGGCTGAAAACTCCCCAAATATCACAGAAGACAAGAAGGTTGCCATTCAAGAAGCTCAGGGAACCCCATACAGGGTGGAGCCCAAAATAAACTCACCAAGACATATCATATTCAAACTTCTTAAAACCAAAGATAAAAAAAAGAATTCTGAGAGGCAGAGCCAACATGGCACTATAGACAGAAGCACCATGATGTCCCTCTACAGCAAAGACCCAAAAACAAAGTAAAACAGGTACAAATATCAATTCTGGAACCCTAAGCATCAAATGATGGGATAAAGAACTAGATCAAGCACCAAGTGGAGTAAGAAGCTGACAGAAAACAGAGAACAAGGAACGCTACAGAGTGGAGGTCTCCTATTTAGGTAATATGGCATGAGTTCACCGTCTTGGTCTGGAGCCAACAAGAACAATGGACAGAGTGTATGGGAAAGCAAATTCAGAGAGCTCCCAACAGAAGACAGGGCACCCAGTAATCAGGGATACATGCTTTCCCAGCCCCCTCTCCCTTCTTCGCTCTATGGGCCATTGTTGCTTGTCCAAAGAGACACCAGCTCATTGCCAACCACCCGGGTCTGCCCTGCCCCCACCAGCCTGTTCCCTCAGAGCCATTTTTTTCTTTTTTGTTTTTTTGTTTTGTTTTCTTCTCTCTCTCTCCTTTCCTTCATTTACTTTCTCCCACTCAGCTAACCCTGTGTTTTATCCCCACCCCTTCTTGATGGGTTGTGCCACACTGCTCCGCTAGAGAGCCACTGGCACAATGCCTCCCTAGGTCTGTGTTGCCCTCACTGGCAGGCTCCTTCATTGCCATCTTTTTTGGGTTTTTTGTTTTTTTTTTTCATTTTATTGTTGTTGTTTCTTCTCTCTCTCTCCCTTCCTTCCTTTCCTTTCTCCCACCTACCTAGCCCTGTGCACCACCTACCCCTTCTCAACAGGCTGTGCTGTACCACTTGGCTAGAGAGCCTCTGGCACACAGCCTCACTGGGTCTGCGCCACGCCCACAGGCCAGCCTCCTCAGTGCCATATATTTTATTTTTCTTTATTTTCCCCTTCTCCCTTTTCCTTCTCCCTCCCATCTAGGCTCTGTGCTGCCTCCACCTCCTCCTGATGGGCAGTGCCACACCCCCAGCAAGAGCGACTTCAGCTTGCCACTGTCCCAATTCTACCATGCCCCCAACGGCCAGCGAACCCAGTATCATAGTTATGATTTTGGTTGGGTTTTTGTTGTTGTTGTTGTTATTTGTTTTGTTGTTGTTGTTTCTCTCTCTTTCCCTTCTTTCCTTTCCTTTCTCCTGACCACTTATCTCCGCATGCCACCAATGTCCCTTCTCGACAGGCAAAGCCCCACTACTCAGCTAAAGAGCCATCAGCACATGGCTTTATCAGGTCTGCACTGCCCCAACATGCTGAATCTTACCGCACCACCATTTTATTTACTTTTTTTTTTTGCTTCTGTTTCACTGTCTTCTTTCTCCCACCCAATTAGCTCCACACATCACATCCTCTCCTTTCCCTCCTGCCTATTTGCACTGCATGCTGAGAGCTGCTCCCCTGAGTGGCACCAGTGCAGACCAACAGACCTCACCCTGCACTGCCTCTTGTCTCCATCCCGTGAACCCCAGTACATGATGCAAACAACCCATCCCCACTTCTGCCCCCCGGACCTGCCTTGCTACACCAGAGCTGAGCAAACAGCCCACCCACCTGGACAAGGTGGTGAGAAATGTCATACCCACAGACAAGGAAGCAACAAAGCATGCCCAGGCCACCTGTACAAGCATGACCAAATAAAACAAAAAGCAGGATGAAACAAACAAATTTACAATCAATATACGAAGACAATAATTCCCAAACATCCTGGCGACAGCATACAACATCAAAACATAAAAAAAAAAAAAAGATAGAATGCCTTCAGAAAGCCAACAAAATAAAACATCAGATGATCTTCCAGTAGAAGAAAAGGCACTGGAATTACCTGACAGGAAATTAAAAACTCTAATATCCAGAGCTCTCCAAGACATGAAGGAAAACACAAGCAAAAATCAGGAAAAAATAGACAAAATCATGGAAAATACAGGCAAAACCAAAGAAAACACAAAGCAGTGGAAGGATTCAGGAAAATAATACAGGAATAAAATTGTCAAAATAAACAAACAACTAGAAATCATACAAAAACGGGAATTAGAAATTCAAAAGATTAACAACAAGATTTCAGAAATAGTGCAATAGAAAGCTCTAGAAGCAAATTTGAAACCATGGAAGACAGTATCAGCAAAATTGAAGACAAATTCTTGGTACAACTTTGAGGAAAAATCAGAGAAAATAATGAAGAAAAATGAAGAAACCATAAGAAAGGTGTAGAATGCAATCTAAAGCAAAAATGTGCATGTGGTCAGAGTTCCAGAACAGGGGGAGAAAATGGAAAACACAGAGAGGATCATTGAAAATTTGCTGACAGAAAGCTTCTCTAATATCATGAAAGAGGAAAAGCTGACCATCCAAGAAGCTCAACGAATCCCATATAAGATTGACCCCAAAAGAAAATCACCAAGACATATCATAATTCACTCATTAAAACCAAAGACAAAGAAGGAATCCTGACAGAAGCTCAAGGAAAACAAAAAGTCACATACACAGGGGAAACAATAAGACTAAGCTCTGATTACTCTGCAGAAACCATGCAGGCAAGAAACCAATGGGGTGACATACGTAAAATCTTGAGAAAAAAAAAATTGCCAACCAAAAATAATATACTCTGCAAAACTCCTGCTCAAATGTGATGGCAAAATTAGGACATTTCCATATAAACAGAAATTAAGGGAATATGTAGAAACCAAACCAAACTTACAAGATTTATCAAAAGGAGTCTATTGGTTAGAGAAGAGACAACAACCAGAATCTAGCACATGGGAGAGCATCAACCAGACACCAACCTAGGTAATGAACTCTCAAGGATAAAACAAAACTAAAAGACTTACAACAGGAAACCAGAGATGTCAATCTGTGAATGACAACAACATCGGAACAACGAAAGAGGGCATAAATGATGTAAGTATAAAACATTCGAATGGAGAGGAAGTTAAGGTGATATCAAGTAATAAAGACTGGTTTAAGGGTAAATTTCAAGGTAACCACAAAGAAAGTTAACTGACTCATCAAAATAAAGAAGAAAAACACAAAGCCTCGGTAAACAGAAAATCTACAAAAATGAAAGAAGAGGAAAAAAAATCCACAAACAAAAGGAATTCAGCACAGGAGAGTAAGAAGAACAAAGAAAATGTCAGTGCCACACACACACACAAAAAAAAAAACTACAAAATGACAGCAATGAATCATACCTAACTATAATCACACTGAACATAAATGGCTTAAATACACTCATAAAGAGAGAGTGACAGAATGGATTAAAAAAAAAAAAACCCATCAATATGCCATCTACAAAAGACACATCTTAGCAATAAAGACATAAATATATTAAAAATCAAAGGATGGCAAAATATATATCAAAAAACCGCAAACAGCAGGAGAGCAGTGGGATGCAGACACCAAATTCTCATAAGACCAGACTTAATGGCCTGACTGAGACTAGAAGGACCCCAGTGGTCATGACCCCCTGACCTTCTGTCGGCCCAGGACAGGAACCATTCCCGAAGCCAACTCTTCAGACATGGATTGGACTAGACAATGGGTTGCAGAGGGATGCTGGTGAGGAGTGAGCTTCTTGGATCAGGTGGACGCTTGAGACCATGTTGGCATCTCCTGCCTGGAGGGAAGATGAGAGGGTGGAGGGGGTTAGAAGCTGGCAACATGGACACAAAAAAAGAGAGTGGAGGGAGAAATCGGGCTGTCTCATTAGGGGGAGAGTAATTGGGAGTGTGTAGCAAGGTGTATATGGGTTTTTGTGTGAGAGACTGACTTGATTTGTAAACTTTCACTTAAAGCACAATAAAAATTATTTAAACAAATAACAGCAAACAAAAAAGGGCAGGCATGGTAATATACTAATCTCAGATAAAACAGACTTTAAAACAAAATCCACCATAAAAGACAGGGAGGGACATTATAGAATGATTAAAGTGACAATCCACCATGAGGACATAACCATAATAAATATCTACACACCCAATGACAAGGCTCCAAAATACATGAAATAAACTCTAACAGCACTGAAAAGAAAAATTGACAGTTCCACGATAATAGTAGGAGACTTCGACATACAATTCTCTGTAAAGGATATAACATCTAAAAAGAAACTCAAAAAGATACAGAAGATGTAAAGGCCACAATCAACCAACTTGACCTTACAGACATGTATAGAACACTCCACCCAACAGCAGCAAAGTACACATTCTTTTCCAACGCACATGGAACATTCTCCAGAATAGACCACATCTTAGGCCACAAAGCAACGCTCAACAAAATCCAAAACACTGACATAATTCAAAGCATCTTCTCTGATCACATCACCATAACAGTAGAAATTTAATTACAAGAAGAGCAAGAAAAAAAATCAAATACAAGAAACAAATGAAATAGAGAACAGAAAAACAATAGAATGACTCAAAACTGAAAGCTGGTTCTTTGAGAGGATCAACAAAATGGAAAAACCATTTTCCAAAGAGACAAAAGAAAAACAGGGGAGGAAGAAAATAACCCAAATAAGAAATGCAATGAAGACATTACAAAAGACCCAAGTGAAATAAAAAGGATAACACAGTGCTATGAAAAAGTATACTCCAACAAATTTGAAAACCTAAAGGAAATGAACAACACACTACCTACCTAAACTAACACAAACTAAGGTAGAATATCTGACAAGATCCATAACAGGAGAAGAGATTGAAAGGTAATAATAATTTTTTTTAAAAAAAACTCCCAACCAAAAAAAGTACTGGCCCAGATAACTTCACAGGAGAATTCTACCAAACATTCAGAAAACAGCTCACACCAGCATTACTCACAATATTTCAGAACGTGGAAAAGATACATCCAGATTCATTCTATGAAGCCAGTATAACCCTGTTACCAAAGCCAGGTAAAGACACAGCTAAAAAAGAAAATTACAGACCAATATCTCTCAGGAATATAGATGCAAAAATTAACAACAAAAATTCTAGCCAGTAGAATTCAGGATCATTAAAAAAAATAATAATAATACACACAACCAAGTGAGATTCATACCAGGTATGTAAGGATGGTTCAAAATTTAAAAAATCTCAAAGTAATCTACCATATAAATAAAAAAGAAAAGAATCACGTGATCATCTTAATCCATGAAGAAAAGGCATTCAATACAGTCCAACACACATTCCTGATAAAAAACGTTCAGTAAGATAGGAATAGAAGGGAAATTCCTCAACATAATAAAGGGCACCTAATACAAAACCAGAGTTTTTATACAAAACCAGGGAACACTGGTGGCGTAGTGGTTCAGTGCTACGGCTGCTAACCAAAGGGTCGGCAGTTCAAATCCACCAGGCGCTCCTTGGAAACTCTGTGGGGCAGTTCTACTCGGTCCTATAGGGTCTCTATGAGTCAGGATCGACTCAATGGCACTGGGTTTGGTTTTGGTTTTTTTGTACAAAACCAGGGAATACTGGTGGCATCGTGGTTAAGTGCTATGGCCGTTAACCAAAGGTCAGCAGTTCGAACCCACCAGGCACTCCTTGGAAACCCTATGGGGCAGCTCTACTCTGTTCTATAGGGTAGCTATGAGTCAGAATTGACTCAACAGCAATGGTTTGTTTTGTTTTGTATATAAAACCAACAGAAAGAGGCTGAAAACATTCCCCCTGATAACTGGAACAAGACAAGAATGCCCTTTATCACCACTCCTATTTAACATTGTGCTGGAAGTCCTAGCTAAAGTAATAAGGCAAGAAAAAGAAATAAAGGACAACCAAATTGATAAGGAAGAAGTAAAATTATCCCTATTTGCAGATGATCTGATACTTTACATAGAGAACCCAAAAGACTCCACGAGAAAACTACTGGAACTAAAAGAGATTCAGCAGAGTAGCAGGATACAAGATAAACATACAAAAATCAGTTGGATTCCTCCACAAATAACGAGAACTACAAAAACAAAATCAGGAAAGCAATTCCACTTATAATAGCCCCTAAAAAAAAAAAAAAATTATATGCTTAGGAACAAATTTAACCAGGGACATAAAAGGCCTATACAAAGAAAACTGCAAAACATTACTGCAAGAAACCAAACAAGACCTATATAAATGGAAAAACATACCATGCTCATGTATAGGTAGATTCAACATTGTGAAAATATCAATTCTACCCAAAGCAATCTACAAATACAATGCAATCCTGATCCAAATACCAACAACATTCTTTAAAGAGATGGAAAAACTAATCATTAAGTTTATATGGAAAGGAAAGAGGCCCCAGATGAGTGAAGCTCTATTGAAGAAAAAGAGTAAAGGAGGAGGCCTTGCACTACCTGATCTCAGAACCTACTATACAGCTACAGTAGTCAAAACAACCTGATACTGATACAATGACAGAAGCATTGACCAAGGGACCAGAATCGAGAGCCCAGATGTAAATCCATCCATCTACCATCACCTGATCTTCAACAAAGTCCCAAAGGCCCTTAAATGTGGAAAAGATAGTCTTTTTAACAAATAGTCCTGGCAAAATTGGATGTCCCTCAGCAAAAAAAAAGAAACATGACCCATACCTCACACCATACACAAAAACTAACTCAAAATGGATCAAAGACCTAAATATAAAACCAAAAACTATAAAGACCATAGAAGAAAAAATCAGGTGAACACTAGAGGCTGTAATACACGGCATAAATAGGATACAAACCAAACAACACATAAACTCCAGAAGATAAGCTAGATAACTGGGATCTTCTAAAAATTAAACACTTAATGCTTGTCAAAAGACTTCACCAAAGAATAAAAACAGAACCTACAAATTGGGGAGAAAAAAATTGGCTATGGTCTAAATCTAAAAGTCTAATCTCTAAAATCTATAGGGAAATCCCATACCTCTACAACAAAAAGACAAATAATCCAATTAAAAAATGGGCAAAGAATATGAACACTTCACCAAAGAAGACATTTAAGTGGCTAGCAGACATGTGAGGAAATGCTCGAGATCACTAGCCATTGCAGAAATGCAAATCAAATCTACAATGAGATACCATCTTATCCTGACTTTACTGGCATGAATGAAAAAAAAAAAAAACAGAAAATAATAAATGCTGGACAGGCTGTGGGGAGATTGGTACTTCTATGCACTGCAGGTGGGAATGTAAAATGGTACAACCATTTTGCAAAACAATATGGTGATTCCTTAAAAAACAAAAATAGAAATACCATACAACCTAGCTATCCCATTCCTAGGAATATATCCTAGAGAAATAAAAGCCATCACACAAATACGCATATGCACGCCCATGTTCATTGCATCATTATTCACAATAGCAAAAAAGATGGAAACAACCTAAGTGCCCATCAACAGATGAATGGATAAACAAACTATGGTACATACACAAAGTGGAATATTGTGCAATGATAAAGAACAATGATGAATTTCCAAAACATCTCACAACATAGTTGAATCTGGGGGGTGTTATGCTGAGTGAAATAAGGAAATCAGTATAAAAACTCATGAAAATATTTACACGCAGAAAGAAAAAACCTTTGTATATGGAGGAGAGGAATGGGGAGGGAAAAAACACTAACTAGGCAATAGATAAGTGGTAACTTTGGTGAAGTGTAAGACAGTACACAATACTGGAGAAATCAATACAGCTTGACCAAGGCAAAGTCATAGAAGCTTCATAGACACATCCAAACTTCCTGAGAAACCAAATCACTGGGCTGAGGGCTGGGGACCATGGTCTCAGGGGACATCTAGCTCAATTGGCATAACATAGCTTATAAAGAAAATGTTCTACATTCTACTTTGGTGAGTAGCGTCTGGTGTCTTAAAAGCTTGTGAGTGGCCATCTAAGTTACTCCACTGGTCCCACCCCATCTGAAGCAAGGGAGAATGAAGGAAGCCAAAGATGCAAGGGAAAGATTAGTCCAAAGGACTAATGGACCACAACTACCACAGCCTCCACCAGAATGAGTTCAGCACAACTAGATGATGCCTGGCTACCACCACAAACTTCTCTGACAGGGATCACAATAGAGGGTCCCAGACAGAGCTGGAGAAAAATGTAGAACACTATTGAAACTAACAAAAAAGGATCAGACTTAGTGGTCTGACATTGACTGGCAAAACCCCAAGCATCTAGCCCTCAGATACTCTTTTAACTCAGTACCGAGATCACTTCTGAGGTTCAGTCTTCAGCCAAAGATTAGACAGACCCATAAAACAAACAATAATCCACATACCTCAACCATATATATATAAGACTAAATGGGCACACCAGCCCAGGGGCAAGGATGAGAAGGCAGGAAGGAACAGGAAATCTGGATGAATGGAAATGGGGAACCCAAGGTCGAGAAGGGGAGAGTGTTGAGCAGTCACAGGGTTGGCAACCAATGCCACAAAGCAATACGTGTATTAATTGTTTAATGAGAAACTAATTTGCTCTGTAAACCTTCATCTAAAGCACAATTCTTTTTCTATTTTTTTAAATAATTTTTATTGTGCTTTAAGTGAAAGTTTACAAATCAAGTCAGTCTGTCACATATAAGCTTATATACACCTTACTCCATACTCCCACTTACTCTCCCCCTAATGAGTCAGCCTGCTCCTTCCTTCCAGTCTCTCCTTTCGTGACGATTTTGTCAGTTTCTAACCCTCTCTACGCTCCTATCTCCCCTCCAGACAGAAGATGCCAACACAGTCTCAACTGTCCACCTGATACAAGTAGCTCACTCTTCATCAGCATCTCTCTCCAACCCATTGTCCAGTCCCTTCCATGTCTGAGGAGTTGTCTTTGGGAATGGTTCCTGTCCTGGGCCCACAGAAGGTTTGGGGACCATGACCGCCAGGATTCCTCTAGTCTCAGTCAGACCATTAAATCTGGTCTTTTTATGAGAATTTGGGGTCTGCATCCCACTTCTCTCCTGCTTCTTCAGGGGTTCTCTGTTGTAAAGCAAAATTTTTAAAAATATATAAAAAAAGAAGAAAGGTTCAATATCAATAACTTAACACAACTATTGTACAAATAGAAAAGGAACAGCAAAAGAAGTCCATAGTCACCAGAATATAGAAAATAATAAAGATCAGAGCAGAAATAAGTGAAATAGAAAATAGAAAAGCAAGGGAAAGAATCAACAAAAATAGAAGTTGGTTCTTTGAGGGGATCAATAAAATTGGTAAATTGATGGCCAAATTGACAAAGGAAAAAAATGAGAAGACACAAGTAACCAAAATAAGATATGAAATGGGCAACATTACAACAGAGTCAATCGAGAGAATCATAACAGATTGTGAAAAACTGTACTCTAACAAATTTGAAAACCTAGAAGAAATGGACAGTTTTCTAGAAACACACAATCTACCTAAACTAACACAAACAGAAGTAGAAAGCCTAAATAGAGCCATAAAAAAAGAAGAAATTGAAAACGTCATGGGAAAAAAAACTTCCAACAACAAAAAAGCCCTGGTCCAGAGAGCTTCACTCGAGTTCTACCAAACATTCCGAGAAGAGGTGACACCAATTCTACTTAAGCTATTCCAGAACAGAGAAAAGGGAGGAACAGTTCCTAACTCATTCTGTAAAGCCAGCATAACCCTGACACCAAAGCCAAAGATACCACAAAAAAATAAAATTTAGACCGATATCCCTCATGAATATGTTGTTGTTCTTAGGTGCCATTGGGTAGATTCCAACTAATAGCAACTAATTCATATGTACAACAGAATGAAACTCTGCCTGGCCCTGGGCCATCCTCATAATCATTGTTTGAGCCCAGTGTTGCAGCCTCTGTGCCAATCCATCACTTCGAGAATCTTCCTCTTTTTCCCTGACCCTTTATGTAACTAAGCATGAAGTCCTTCTCCAGGAAATGGTCCCTCCTGATAACAAGTCCAAAGTACATGAGATGAAGTCTCACCATTCTCCCTTCTAAGGAGAATTCTGGCTATACTTCTTCCAAGACAGATTTTTCCATTCTTCTGGCAGCCCATGGTATATTCAATACTTTCCTACACCATAATTCAAAGGCACCAATTCCTCTTTGGCTTTTTTTATTCACTGTATAGCTTTCCCATGCATATGAGGTAATTGAGAATACCATGACTTGGGCCAAGCCAGCCTTAGCCCTCAAAGTGACATCTTTGCTTTTGGACACTTTAAAGAGCTATTTTTCAGCAGATTTACCCAATGTAACACATCACTTGATTTCTTGACTGCTGGTTCCCTGGGTGTTGTAAATCCAAGTAAAATTAAATCCTTGAAAACTTCAATCTTTTCTCTGTTTATTATGGTGTTGTTTATTGGTCCAGTTGTGAGAATTTTTGTTTTCTTTATGTTGAGGTGCAATTCATACTAAAGGCTGCCGTTTTTTAGTACACAATACTGGGAAGACAGCATAATCTGACCAAGGCAAGGTCATGGAAGCCTCGTAGACACATCCAAACTCCCTGAAGGGCTGAATTACCGGGCTGAGGGCTGGAGACCATGGTCTCAACGGACATCTAGCTCAACTGGCATAACATAGTTTATTAAAGAAAATGTTCTACATTCTATTTTGGTGAGTAGCATCTGGGTCTTAAAAGCTTGTGAGTGGCCATCTAAGATATTCCACTGGTTCCACCCCATCTGGAGTAAGGGTGATCAAAGAAAATCAAAGACAGGAAAGGAAATATTAGTCCAAAGGACCACAACAGCCACAGCCCCCATCAGACTGAGTCCAGCACAACTAGATGGTGCCCTGCTACCACCACTGACTGTCCTGACAGGGATCACAATAGAGGGTCCCAGACAGAGCTGGAGAAAAATGTAAAATAAAATTCTAACTCACAAAAAAAAAAAAAAGAAGAAGAAGAAGACCAGGCTTACTGGTCTGCCAGAGACTGGAGAAGACCCGAGAATATAGCCTTTAACACCCTTTTAACTCAGTACTGAGGTCACTCCTGAGGTTCAAGCTTCAGCTAAAGACTAGACAGGTCCATAAAACAAAACAAGACTAAATGCATACACCAGCCCAGGGGCAAGGACGAGAAGGCAGGAAGGGACAAGAAAGCTGGTAATGGGGAACCCAAGGTCGAGAAGGGAGGAGTGTTGACATGTTGGCAACCAATGTCACAAAACATTGTATATGAGTTGTTTAATGAGAAACTAATTTTCTCTGTAAACTTTCATCTAAAGTACAAGAAAAAAAAAAAGAAATATATACTAAAATAGTTATATATAGACACTTTTAAAAATTAGGCATGGGGATGTTTGTTACTATTTTTATAATAAAGAAAAATTTTAAAAAAATAAATAAAGGCTGTAGCCTTTGATCTTCATCAGTAACGACTTAAAGTTCTCTTCACTTTCAGCAAGCCAGATTGTGTCATCTACGTATCACAGGTAGGTAATGAGGCTTCCTCCAATCCTGATGCCTTGTTCTTCTTAATATAGTCCAGCTTCTTGGATTATTTGCTCAGCATACAGATTGAATAAGTATGGTGAAAGTACACAACCTTGATGCACACATTCCCTGATTTTAAAACATGTGATATCCCCTTGTTCTGTTCCAATGACTGCCTCTTGGTCTATGTACTGGTTCCTCATGAGCACAATTAAGTATTCTGGAATTTGCATTCTTCACAGTGTTGTCCACAATTTTTAAGATTCACACAGTCGAATGCCTTTACACCGTCAATAAAACGCATCTTTCTGGAATTCTATACTTTCACCCAAGATCCATCCGATGTCAGCAATGATATCCCTCATTCTGCATCCTCTTCTGAATCCAGCTTGAATTTCTGGAAGTTTCCTGTTGATGTACCATTGTAACTGTTTTCAAAATATCTTCAGCAAAATTTTACATGCATGTGACATTAATGATGTTTTTCAATAATTTCCATGGATCTGTTGGATCACCTTTCTTTGGAATGGGCACAAATATGGATCTCTTCCAGTCAGTTGGTCAGGTAGCTATCTTCCAGATTTCTTGGCATAAGCAAGTGAGTGCTTCCAGCATTGCATACCTTTGTTGAAACATCTCAATTAGTATTCCATCAATTCCTGGAGCCTTATATCTTAGGCTGGGTTCTCTAGAGAAGCAAAATCAGTAAAGCATATATAAATAGAGAGAGAGAGATTTATATCAAGGAAACAGCTCGTGCAATTGTAGAGGTTGGGACATCCCAAGTCTGTGGTTCGGGATAGAGGTTTCTCCTGATTCACATAGCTGCAGGGGCTGGCAGACCCAAGGTAAGAGAGCAGGACTCATGCTCACAGGCTGTGAAGGTTGATGAACCCCAAGATCAACAGGTAAGCTGATAGCTTAAGTCCCCAAAACTAGAGGTCAGACAAACAAGAGGCAGCTGCAGGATCCAGAACAAGCCAAAAACCTTGGCAAGACAAGCAGGAAGGAGAGATGAAGGCTGAAGGGGCGGTGATGAGTCACAGACCCCGCCCCTGCTGGTACCATTCAACAGATTCCACCATGGGGGTGATCACATCAAATTTCAACAGGGAAGTGATCACATTACACAACTGCCAAAGCACTGAGAGTCATGGTCCAGCCAGGTTGACACACAGTCTTAACCATCATACCTTGCTTTTTGCCAATGCCTTCAGTGCAGCTTGGACTTCTTCCTTCAATACCATCAGTTCTGGATCAATGTTACCTTCTAAAACGGTTGAACATTGACTAATTCTTTTTGGTACAGTGAGTCTGTGTACTCCTTCCACCTTCTTTTGATGCTTCCTGCATCATTCAGTATTTTGACCACAGAATCCTTCAATGTTGCGATTCGAAGCTTGATTTTTTTCTTCAGTTCTTTCAGCTTGAGAAATGCTAAGCGTATTCTTTTCTTTTGGTTTTCTAACTGCAGGTGTTTTCACATTTAATTATAATACTCTGTCTTCTCAAGCTGCCCTTGGAAATCTTCTGCTCAGCTCTTTTTACTTCATCATTTCTTTCATTCACTTTAGCTACTGTATGTTCAAAAGCAGGTTTCAGAGTCTCTTCTGACATTCATTTTGGTCTTTTCTTTCTTTCCTGTCTTTTGAATGATCTTTTGCTTTCTTCAGGTACGATGTCCTCAATGTCATTCCACAACTCGTGTGGTCTTCTGTCATTAGTGTTCAACGCATCAAATTTATTCTTCAGATGGTCTTCAAATTCAGGCTGGATATACTCAAGGTCTTATTTTGATTATTGTGGACTTGCTTTGATTTTTTTCATCTTCAACTTAAACTTGCATATGAGCAATTGATGACCTACTTTGCAGTTGGCTCCTGGCCTTGTTCTGACTGATGATATTGAGCTTTTCCATTGTCTTTTTCCACATACGAATGTAGACACAAAAATTCTCAACAAAATTCCAGCCAACAGAATACAGCAGGATGTTAAAACAATAATACATCACAACCAGGTGAGATTCATACCAGGCATGCAAGGGTGATCAACATCAGAAAACCAAACGATGTAATCTACCAAATAAATAAAACAAAGGAAAAGAATCACATAAAATCATCTCGATGCAGAAAAGGCAATTGATAAAATCCAACACCATTTTCTGATACAAACTCTCAGCAAAATGGGAATAGAAGGGAAGTTCCTCACCATAAATAAGGGCATATATACAAAACCATATGCATGCAAAAGCTGGACAATGAATTAGGAAGCCCCAAAAACTGACATCTTTGAATTATGTGTTTGCAAAGTATATTGAATATACCATGGACGGCCAGAAGAACAAACAAATCTGTCTTGGAAGAAGTAAAACCATAATGCTTCTTAGAAGCAAGGATAGCAAGACACGTACTTTTGACATCTTATCGGGAGGGATCAGGTCCTGGAGAAGGATATCATGCTTAGCAAAGTAGAGGGTCAGCAAAAAAGAGGAAGACTCTTAATGAGATGGATTGACACAGTGACTGCAACAATGAGCTCAAGCATGACAGTGATTGTCAAGATGGCACGGGACTGGGCAGTGTTTCATTCTGTTGTACACTGGGTTGCTATGAGTTGGAAACAAAGCAACAGCACCTAACAACATACAAAACCAACAGCCAACATTATTCTCAATGGAGAGAGATTGAAAACATTCCTCTGAGAATGGGAATGAAACAAGGATGCCTATTTTCACTATCCTTATTCAATACCACACTGGAAGTCCTAGCCAGAGCAATAAGGCGAGAAAGAAATAAAAGACATTCGAATTGGTAAGAAACAAGTAGAACTATCCCTATTTGCAGATGACAAGATCCTATACATAGAAAATCCCAAAGACTCCACAAGAAAGTTATTGGAACTCATAGATGAGCTCAGCAAAATGGCAGGATACATGATCAACATACAAAAATCAGTTGTATTTCTCTACACTAACAGAGAGAACTTCGAAAAGGAAATCAGGAAAACGATACCATTTACAATAGCCCCCAAAAGGATAAAATACTTAGGAATAAATCTCACCAGGGATGTGAAAGTCCTATACAAGGAAAACTACAAAACACTACTGCAAGAAATCAAAAAAGACCTACATAAATGAAAAAACATATCACACTCATGGATTGGAAGACTTAACATTGTGCGAATGTTAATACTACCAAAATGATCTATAGATATAATAAGATCCTGATGCAAATCCCAACAATATTCTTTAATGAAATGGAAAAACTAATCTTCAACTTTATATGGAAAGAAGCCCCAAATAGCTAAAACATTATTGAAGAACAAAGTAGGAGGCCTCACTCTTCTTGATCTCAGAACTTACTATACAGCTAGGGTAATCAAAACAGCCTAGTACTGGCACAACGACAGATACAGATTTGAGATTCCAAACATAGATCCATCTAGCAATGGACAGTTGATCTTCAACAAAGTGTTGAAGTCCATTGAATGGGGAAGATATAGCCTCTTTAACAAATGGTGATGACAAAACTGGATATCCGTTTGCAGAAAAATGAAACAGGATCCATTCCTCATAACATACACAAAAGCTAACTCAAAATGGATCAAAAACCTAAGTGTTCAACCTAAAAATATAAAGTTCCTGTAAGAAAACATAGGTACAAATCTAGGGATCCTAATTTATGGCATAAATACACTACCAAACTTAACTAAAAATGTACGAACAACAGAAGATAAATTAGATAACTGGGACATCCAAAAATTAAACACTTATGCTCATCATAAGATTTTACCAAAAGAGTAAAAAGAGAACCTACGGACTGGGAAAAGTTTTTTGGCAACAATACACCTGACAAGAATCTAACTCCTAAGTATATAGGAAACCTCAACACCTCAAGAGTAAAAAGATAAAAAATCCAAACAAAAAATGGGCAAAAGACATGAACAGACACTTCACCAAAGAAGACGTTCCGGCAGCTAACAAGCACATGAAGAGACGCTCATGATCATTAGCCATTAATAGGGTGATGCAAATCAAAACTACAATGAGGTACTGTCTCACCCCTGATAAAATGGCATGGATCAAAACAACAGAAAACAAATGCTGGCCAGGGTGTGGGGAGACTGAAACTGTTATACACTACTGTTGTTGTTGTTGTTGTCAGGTGCTGTCGAGTTGGTTCCAACTAATAGCGACCCTATGGACAACAGAACCACACACTGCCTGGTCCTGCACCATCCTTACAATCGTTATGCTTGAGCCCATTGTTGCAGCTACTGTGTCAATCCACCTCGTTGACAGTCTTCCTCTTTTCTGCTGACCCTGTACTTTGCCAAGCATGATGTCCTTCTCCAGAGACTGATCCCTCCTGACAACATCTCCAAAGTATGTAAGATGCAGTCTCACCATCCTTGCTTCTAAGGAGCATTCTGGTTGTACTTCTTCCAAGACAGAGTTGTTCATTCTTCTGGCAGTCCTTGGTATGTTCAATATTCTTCACCAACATCACAATTCAAAGGCATCAGTTCTTCTTCGGTCGACCTTATTCATCGTCCAGCTTTCACATGCGTATGATGCGATTGAAAATACCGTGGCTTGGGTCAGGTGCACCTTAGTTTTTAAGGTGACATCTTTGCTCTTCAACACTTTCAAGAGGTCCTTTGCAGCAGATTTACCCAATGCAATGCGTCTTTTGATTTCTTGACTGCTGCTTCCATGGATGTTGATTGTGGATCCAAGTAAAATAAAATCCTTGACAACTTCAGTCTTTTCTCCGTTTATCATGGTCTTGCTCATTGGTCCAGTTGTGAGGATTTTTGTTTTATGTTGAGGTGCAATCCATACTGAAGGCTGTGGTCTTTGATCTTCATTAGTAAGTGCTTCAAGTCCTCTTCACTCCCAGCAAGCAAGGTTGTGTCATCTGCATAACGTAGGTTGTTAATGAGTCTTCCTCCAATCTTGATGCCTTGTTCTTCTTCATATAGTCCAGCTTCTCAGATTATTTGCTCAGCATACAGACTGAATAGGTATGGTGAAAGAATACAACCCTGGTGCACACATTTCCTGACTTTAAACCAATCGGTATCCCCTTGTTCTGTCTGAACAACTGCCTCATGATCTATGTAAAGGTTCCTCATGAGCACAATTAAGTGTTCTGGAATTTCCATTCTTCACAATGTTATCCATAATTTTTTATGATCCACACAGTCGAATTCCTTTGTGTAGTCAATAAAATACAGGTAAACATCTTTCTGGTATTCTCTGCTTTCAGCCAGGATCCATCTGACGTCAGCAGTGCTATCCCTGGTTCCATGTCCTCTTCTGGAACCAGCCTGAATTTCTGGCAGTTTCCTGTCAATATACTGCTGCAGCTGTTTTTGAATGATCTTCAGCAAAATGTTGCTTGCATGTGATATTAATGATATTGTTCTATAATTTCCACATTCGGTTGGATCACCTTTCTTGGGAATAGGTATAAATATGGATCTCTTCCAATCAGCTGTCCAGGAAGCTGTCTTCCATATTTCTTGGCATAGATGACTGAGCACCTCCAGTGCTGCACCCATTTGTTGAAATATCTCAATCGATATTCCAGCAATTCCTGGAGGCTTTTTTTTTTTCACCAATGCCTTCAGAGCAGCTTGGACTTCTTCCTTCAGTACCATTGGATCCTCATCATATGCTACCTCTTGAAATGGTTGAACATTGACGAATTCTTTTTGGTATAATGACTCTGTGTATTCCTTCCATCTTCTTTTGATGCTTTCTGCATCATTTAATATTTTCTCCATAGAATCCTTCACTATTGCACCTTGAGGCTTGAATGTTTTCTTCAGTTCTTTCAGCTTGAGAAACACCGAGCTTGTTCTTCCCTTTTGGTTTTCTATTTCCAGCTCTTTGCACATGTCATTATAATACTTTGTCTTCTCGAGCCACCGTTTGAAATCTTCTGTTCAGTTCTTTTACTTCATCAGTTCTTCCTTTTGCTTTAGCTGCTCGACATTCGAGAGCTAGGTTCAGAGTCTCCTCTGACATCCGTCTTGGTCTTTTCTTTCTTTCCTGTCTTTTCAAAGACCTCTTGCTTTCTTCATCTATGATGTCCTTGATATCATTCCACAACTTGTCCGGTCTTCGGTCACCAGTGTTTAATGCGTCAAATCTCTTCTTCAGATGGTCTCTAAATTCAGGTAGGATATACTCAAGGTCATATTTTGGCTCTCGTGGACTTGCTGTGATTTTCTTCACTTTCAGCTTGAACTTGCATATGAGCAATTGATGGTCTGTTCCACAGTTGGCCCCTGGCCTTGTTCTGACTGATAATATTGAGCTTTTCCATCATCTCTTTCCACAGATGTAGTCAATTTTATTTCTGTGTGTTCCATCTGGTGAGGTCCATGTGTATAGTTGCCATTTATGTTGGTGAAAGAAGGTATTTGCAGTGAAGAAGTCGTTGGTCTTGCAAAATTCTATCATTCGATCTCCGGCATTATTTCTATCACCAAGGCCATATTTTCCAACTACTGATCCTTCTTCTTTGTTTCCAACTTTTGCATTCCAATTGCCAGTAATTATCAATGCATCTTGATTGCATGTTCGATCAATTTCAGACTGCAGCAGCTGATAAAAATCTTCCATTTCTTCATCTTTGGCCTTAGTGGTTGGTGCATATATTTGAATAATAGTCGTATTAATGGGTTTTCCTTGTAGGCACATGGATATTATCCTATCACTGACAGCATTGTACTTCAGGATAGATCTTGAAATGTTCTTTTTGACGATGAATGCAACACCATTTCTCTTTGAGTTCTCATTCCCAGCATATTAGACTATATGATCGTCCAATTCAAAATGGCCAATACCAGTCCATTTCAGTTCACTAATGCCTAGGATATTGATGTTTATGTGTTCCATTTCATTTTTGACAATTTCCAATTTTCCTAGATTCATACTTTTTACATTCCAGTTTCCAATTATTAATGGATATTTGCAGCTGTTTCTTCTCATTTTGGGCCGTGCCACATCAGCAAATGAAGGTCCCAAAAGCTTTACTCCATCCATGTCATTAAGGTCGACTCTACTTTGAGGAGGCAGCTCTTCCCCAGTCATCTTTTGAATGCCTTCCAACCTGTGGGGCTCATCTTCCAGCACTATATCAGACAATGTTCCGCTGCTATTCATAAGGTTTTCACTGGCTAATACTTTTCAGAAGTAGACTGCTGGGTCCTTCTTCCTAGTCTGTCTTAGTCTGGAAGCTCAGCTGAAACCTGTCCTCCATGGGTGACCCTACTGGTATCTGAATACCGGTGGCATAGCTTCCAACAACACGGCAACGTGCAAGCCCCCACAGTACGACAACTGACAGACACATGGGGGATACACTACTGTAGGATGATTGTAAAATGGTACACCACTATGGAAAATTGGTATGGCACTTCCTCAAAAAGCTAGACATAGAAATTCTATATGATCCAGCAATCCCACTCCTAGGTATATATCCTAGAGAAATAAGACCAGTAATACAAATAGATATATGCACACCCATGTTCATTGCAACATTATTCATAATAGCAAAAAGTTAGAAGCAACCTAAGTGTCCATCAATGGATGAATGGATAAACAAAATGTGATATGTACATACAATGGAATACTACATAACGACAAAGAATAATGATGAGCCCGTGAAACATCTTATAGCATGGATGAATCTGAGGACATTATACTAAATGAAATATGTCAATCACAAAATGACAAGTATTATATAATACCAGTTTTATAAAATTTTATAGAAAGTCATACAGAAAGCAACGTTCTTTCATGGTTACCAGAGATGGGAAGGGGAAGGAGGGAGAATCATTTACTAAATAGTAAATGCATTAATTCTGTTGAAAGGAAAGGCAATACACAATATAGGGGAAGTCAGCACAATGTGAGCAATGCAAATGAAGACAGTAATAGGTACACAAGAATAAATTACAACAACTACAGTAAAAAAAAAAAATCCTCACAACTGGACCAATAAGCAAGATCATGATAAATGGAGAAAAGCTTGAAGGAAGACTGAAGAATTGATGCATTTGAATTATGGTATTGGCAAAGAATATTGACTATATCATGGACTGCCAGAAGAACAAACAAATCTGTCTTGGACGAAGTGCAACCAGAATGCTCCTTAGAAGTGAGGATGGAGAGATTTCATCTCACATAATTTGGTCTTTTTATCAGGAGGGTCCAGTCCCTGGAGAAGGACATCATGCTTAGTAAAACAGAGGGTCAGGTTAAAGAGGAAGACCCTCAATGAGATAGACTGGCACAGTGACTGTAACAATCAGCTCAAGCATAACAATAATTATGAGGATGGCACAGGAGGAGGCAGTGTTTCGTTCCACTGTAAACAGGATAGCTATGAGTCAGAGCCAACTCAATGACTCCTAGCCACAACGAAAAAATTCAATCTATATGCTGAACAAAGAATCCAAGAAGCTGGGCTTTATGACGAAGAACATGGCATTAGCATTGGAGGAAGACTCAGTAACAACCTGAGAAACGCAGATGACACAATCTTGCTTGCCAAAAGTGAAGATGACTTGAAGCACTTACTGATTAAGGTAAAAAGACCACAGACTTAGCTACAGATTACACCTAATCATAAAGAAAATGGAAATCCTTACAAATGGACCAATAAACCAAACCAAACCAAAAAAAACCCCGTTCCTCTTTTATCAAGTCGATTCCAACTCACAGGAACCCTATAGGACAGAGTAGCACTGTCCCATAGGTTTTCTAAGGCTGTGATCTTTACAGAAGCAGGCTGCTACATCTTTCTCCCACAGAGAAGTTGGTGGGTTTACACCACCAACCTTTTTGTTAGCAGTTGAGCACTTAACCACTGTGCCACCAGGGCTCCTTCAGACCAGTAAACAACATCATGATAAATGGTGAAGAAATTGAAGTTGTCAAGGATTTCATTCTTCTTGGGTCAATAATCAATGCCCATAGAAGCAGTATTGGAGAAATCAAAGAATTTGTGCAAATCTGCTGCAAAAGACCTCTTTAAAGTGTTAAGAAGCAAAGGTGTCACTTTGATGACTAAAGTGCTCCTGACCCAAGCCATGCTATTTTCAATTACCACATATGCAAGTGAAAGCTGATCAATGAAAAATGAAGACTGGAGGAGAATTGATGCAGTTGGATTGTGGTGTTGTGAAGAACATACTGGGGGCTGCCAGAACAAACAAATCTGTCTTAGAGGAAGTGCATCCAGAATCCTGCTTAGAAGCAAGGATGGTAAGACTTCGTCTTGCTTACTTTGGACATGTCATCAGGAAGGACCAATCACTGAAGAAAGACAGCATGCTAGGTAAAGTAGAGGGTCAGAGAAAAACAGGAAGACCCTCAATGGGATGGATTGGCACAGTGGCTGCCGCAATGGGCTCAAATATAGCAATGATTGTGAGGATTGCGTGGGATCAGGCAATGTTTTGTTCTATCAAACGTAAGATCACTCTGAGTTGGAGCCAACTTGATGGCACATAACAACAACAATAATGCAAAGATGTTAAAGCACAAATAGAAAAGGACAGAACATACTGTGAATGGACAAGTGAAGGACCCAATCTGGAAGACAACATACTCCCAAGGAGGAGAAAAATCTAAAACGAATTCCTTGTCTTCTAGAAGAAAATAAGGGAAAACATAAATTCAATTAAAATAAATAAATAATCAGATAAAACAATAAAATAAGATGGAAATGGCAATTACAGAGTAAGAAGAAAATTGAGGCCCAAAATAACTATTGCAGAGTTAATAAATAAATTTGAAAGAGTAAGAAACAAAATTAACATATTCAAATACTGAATGCATTACATTCAGGAAAAACATGATAATTAAGGAAAATGCACAGAACAGGGAACGACAATAAAGGTAAAGTGAGTAGGAGGGAGATAAAGATATGGAGTATGGGTAATGATCCTACACATGGTTCTTGTGTCCTCAGAGGAGAGACTACAACAAATGAAATAGAAAAAATATTTACCAATGTAAAAGACAACGAGGAAAGAACTGTGTCAGAATAACGAAAGGCACTTTGGGCTCCGGGAAAAAATGGTACCAAATGTTCAACTCTGGATGAATTTTCTTCAAAGTAAAAGAAGAAGGTTTTATGTATCCACGAACAAAAAACCATTCACTTACAATGGCGGTGTGGAGTAGCTGAGAGTCAGTCAGCATTAATGCAAGAAAATGATAGAACGAAGTCCTCAAAGTTGTGAGGAAAAGAAAGCTCAACACAAGAATTTTCTAGGAGACAAGTCATTGTCAATACAGAGACAACAGACAATGTCAAATATGTAACAACTCAGGGAATATAATACCCATGAACTGTTGTCATAAATGAAAATGGAACCCACTCAACCAAGGGCTGAATCAAAATAGAGTTCAGAAATGGAAAAGGACTAGTACTGGCATCATAATTACTCCTACAGAGGGAAATTTTCTTAGAAAAAACATATTGGTAACTTTTAGGGGTAGTACAGTGTTCCCCACTTCCACAGACTTTTCCATATTTATATATCATCTCTACTGTTATTTACTTAATATATTTCTTTAAAATAAGTCTTTATTTACATTCTTTTGTTTAAAATAGAAACTCGCTATCATTAGCCTAAAAGAAAAATTGGCATCACTAGTAATAGATAGAAGGTAGCCAAGCATAAAAATAAATTCAATGAAACCAAAACAATGTTATTAATGTCTAACCAGATACTGTTGCCAATTTTCAAAGAGCTGAGCCTGAAGCTTGCTTCTGTCTCGTAAAAAGGGAAATTGGCAAGTGTTAGACGTTATGTGGCCATTCCCACCAAACTGAGACTTTCCCTCTGAGCCTTACTAATAAACAGAGTGCAATATATTTTTAATATCTGATTATGTGATCCAGTGTGATTTAATGCTGTGTTCTTGTATCACCTTAAACCATCTCTCTGGGAAATGTGGGTAGAGGGGGAGACCCTGTAAACACAGCAGGTGAAAAACTGTTCTGCAAGGGACAGTAAGAAGAGAAAGCTTTTGCCCCTTCTGAGAGGATTCAAAGGGAAAAGAAAGAGAACGAGCAAGGGGGTAAGCAAGTCAGTGGGAGGCTTTTAAATGGGAGTTTGTTTAGGCAAAGATTTTCTGGTGGCTGGTTAGCAAAATTTTTGGTGGGTTAGCAAAATGGTAATTTGAGCATGGTGATGGCAAATGTTCTATTTGAAAGTATTTAAATGGCTGGAATGTGAAACCCTTCTGTATCTTCTCCTAAATCTTCAGTCAGGCTGTCCAAACACACACTCATATATTTTTTTAACTCCCCTGACTATATGAATGTATGTATGCATGTATGTTTGCACGCATGTATGTGTATTTTACCCCCAAGTGCACACTTTTAAGTAGACCATACTCTTCCTTACATGAAACGCTATCATTACTGATCCACGAAAGATCCTGTTTTTCTTTTCTTGCTTTTTATATGCAATATTAGCTTTTCGAAACTTATTCACATTATTTCTTCTAACTCAAGTTCATTCTTTTCAAATGCTAGACATTATTTCATCACATAAATATAAGGCATTTTACTACTACTAGATTTCCTTAGGATGGAGCCCTAAAATATTTCATTCTCTTTGCTACCACATATTCACGTGAGTTTTTCTAGGGTGGAATTGCTTGGTCATAGGGTATAAGCACACTTAATTTCACTAAGTAATGGCAGCCAGCTCCAAAGTGGCTGCACCAATTTATACTTCCAGCAGTGCACAGAGACTCCTATTTCTCCATATCCTTTCCAGCAATTAATGTTATGTATTAGTATATGCTCAATACTAAAAAATCCTAAGTTTGTTTACTTGTAAAATGTAGGGTATATGGGGAAAGAAACCTTGCCTCCCCTGCTTCGTGTTTTATCCTCAGTCCCTAGAGCAGGGTCTGGTGCTGAATAGGTGCTAAAACAATGCGAGAATTGACAAGAATTCTTCCTAAGATAAAGTAACAGAGCAAGACACCATGAGACCTACAAAGCCTTCTTAACAATGAGAAACTGGAGCACTGGTAACAAACTCCAGAGAAACTTTTTTTTTTTTTTTTTTGAGAATATACACAGCAAAACATACATCAATTCAATCATTTCTACATGTACAATTCAGTGACTTTTTGTTTACATTCTTCATGTTGTACAACCATTCTCACCCTCCTTTCTGATTTGTTCCTGTCCCATTAACACAAACTCACTGCCCTCTAAGGTTCCTATCGACTCTTTCGAGTTGCTGTTGTCACTTTGATCCCATACACATAGTTCGTAAAGGAGCATAATGCTCAAGACAGACATTTTTTACTAAGTAAGCTAGATTGCTATCCGGTTTTAAGAAGTCTTCAGGGGATATTTTTGGTTTAAGGTTTAAAGGTTATCTCAGGGCAATAGTTTTAGTGATTTATCCAGCCCCCCATAGTTCCAGAAAGCCTGATGTCTATGAGAATTTGAAATTCTGTTCTGCATTTTCCCCTCTTCTGATCATGGTTCTTCTGTAGAATCTTTGCCCAAAATGTTCAGTAAGGGTAGCCAGGCACCATCCAGTTCTTCTGGTCTCATGGCAAAGGAGGAAGTTGTTCATGGAGGCAATTAGCCACGCATTCCATATCCTCCTCATATTCTTGACTTTCCTTCTTCCTCTGTTGCTCCAAGTTGAATAGAAATCAATTGTCATGACTTGAACGTCCACTTGCAAGCTTTTAAGGCCCCAGTTACTACGCAATGAACTAGAAGGTAGAACAGAAGCACTAAACACGTTATTAGGCCAATTAACTGGGATGTCCCATGAAACCATGACCCTAAACCTCCAAACCAAGGAATCAAATTCCATGAGGTTTTAGGTTGTACATAAGCAACCACAGCAGCTATTCTTTTTTTTTTTTTTTTTGGTCATTTTAAAATATATCTATCACACTATTTTTGCCAATTTAACTTTTTACAGGTGTGCGACTTATTGACAGTAACTACAACCACCGGTTGTGCAACCCTACCCTTAATCAACAAGATATTCCTCCCTTTCACCCTCCCTCCCGCACCTCCAAACCCATTGCCTTTGAGTAAATTCTGACTCATAGCAACCCTAAAGGACTGAGTAGAACAGCCTCGCAGGGGTTCTAAGGAGCATCTGGTGGATTCAAACTGCTGACCTTTTGGTTCGCAGCTGAGCTCTTAACCACTGCGCCACCAGGGCTCACCACTAATAAACCTTGTTCTCTATACATCTGCCTTTTCTTGTCTTTTTATATAAGTGACGTTGTACTATATATGTCCTTTTGTGATTGACTTATTGCACTCAGCATAATGTCTTCCAGCTCCATCCATATTGTAGCAAGCATCAAGACTTCAGTTCTCCTACTGGCTGAGTAGTATTCCATTGTATGTATGTACCACATTTTGTTTATTCATTCATCTGTTGATGGCCATTTAGATTGTTTCTACCTTTTGGCCATTTGAATAGTGCTGCAATGAACTTTGGTGTACAAGTCTCTGTTTGAGTCTCTGCTTTCAAGATTTGTGGATATATACCTAGGAGTTGAAGTGCTGGGTCAACCAGAGGAACTTCTGATGCCAGCAGGGACTGACCTTCTGAGACATACTTAGAGGCTAAACATTCCGATTAAATTATGAAGAACTCTCCTACAGAAAGTGAGGCAGAAAATGTGGGCCAAATAAAGTATAATCTACTCCTTCTTGATTTATTTTTTTACTTACACTCTAAAAAATTTTTTTATATTCATCAAAGTAAATTTCTATCAGTTTGTTATTGCAAAACATTACAATGGCTAGGTAAATTTACATCAAGTGAACCTGGCCTAAAACGTAGGTTATCTGATGTGCACAAAATTCTTTGCGAGGGCCTGTGTGGTCATTCTCCAGAGAAGATGAAACAGGTACTTAAGAAGCTCATGTGACTGTGAATCCAGAGAGACAGGCAAACAAACCAGCCCAGCACATGCGTGTCCATGTCCTGTTTCTTCTGGCATCGCTGGGCCTGATGCAGGCCTGGCTATGGCCCACTGCACGGCGAAGAGGGAAGAAATAGCGGTTTCAAATGTGGGTCTCAAAGTAAAAATAAGGTGGGCAGGTGCTCTAAGTGGAAGGGAAGGATTTGAATGGAGCTGCTTCTCATAAGGGCAACTCTGGTGTTCCAGAGCAAAAAGCAAAAGAAATTGGTTTGTTTAAAGATGGTTAATAATTTCATCCAAAGCGACATTAGGGACACCAGCTGGTCTTCTATTACGTACTTTGACTTACTATTCTAATTTTAAGAAGTAGCTCCATTTTGTTTAAAAATAAAGTGATGATCTTACATACAATGAAGAAGAAGGGATTACCGATACAACAACTTGGATGAATCTAAGTACTAATAATAATGTTAACTGAGAGCAGACAGACATAAGGACATTTAGAGAAAAAAAGAAAAGGGGACTATAATGCAGAGGCAATACTTCTGGCAGAGTCTGAGTGTGGGGGTGGGGATAGGTTGACTACGAAGGGGCCCAGGAGAACTTTGGGGGGTCGTGGAAAGGTTCTATGTCTTGACTGTGGCGGTGGTTGCATGAATATTTAATTTGCCAAAACTCACTGAACTGTGTGCCTAAAAAAGATGAATTTTACTCTACGTACAGTATGCCTCAATAAGCCTAATTAAAAAAAAAATGCCCCTGGTAGGAATGTTGGTCTGTGCTGCTGGGAAGCATCAGGCCTGAGTGGGGCTCACCTCCAATTCTGGCACTAAGCCTGTGCCCGCACATTTGAAACTCTTCTCCCAGGACAGTTCCACAGCCAGGTCCACTGAGTTTAAATGTTCGTAGCAGGATGACATATTTTTTATTTCCAACAAATCTCCAGCCTGGGGTCATCTCCAACCCTGGAGACCCAGCTGATGGTGGCCTTCCAGCTGCAGGTGGAGGAGGACTGGCAGCAGCAGTCTGTTTGGAGGCAGGGGTGAGCCAGGCAAGGAGCCGGGAAGGAAAAGGAGGAGCCTTGAGTGTCCTTTCCTCCTCTAAAAGCTGTCCCCAACATTCTCCACCAAGAAAAGGGAAATACCTCCTTTCTGACAACTGCATCAAGAGTGTTTGACGGCTACTCCCGGTCACCCCTAATGGGATCACTGCCTCTGGGGCTGAAGTGCTTGTCCTCAGTGCTCTGGGTTCTCCCCATGGCCTGTGACAGACACTGCACCCAAGTCCTGCCACACCGTTCAACAGAGGACACCGACTGCCACCTCCTGTCCCTTCCCAGAGGGACCTGCCTGGACAGGCCATTGTTTCCTCTCTCACCCTCATCCCCACCAACCCAGTAGGGCTGTTTGGTGGGAGGCCGTGGGCTTGCCTCACCATGGGAAACTGCTGCACTGCTGGTCCCAGCCAGGAAAATTAATTGCCTTGGAGACAGGTGTGCACAGCTCCCGTGAGAGAAGCAGGGAACATGGCCTTCTGCTCAAGCTCACTGGGCTCTCACTTCCACATGCACCTGGGTCCCTGCGTTTCCCTCTGGGGCAACTTGAAACCTCAGGCAGTGAGCGATGGTCCTTTCCGCAGTGAGCAGATAAACTGATGAAGAGTTTGCTTGACTTGGTAGGCACTGAACATCATAGGATTTAGCACAGAGCCTTGAAATAGCCCAACCTAACCATCTCACCTTTCTACCTCAGCCCAGGACAGCCCACAGTGGTCATGTGACTTACCCAAAGTGTCGTGGCTGGTGCCCAGCAGACCCTGAAAGATTCTGGCTCTCCTCAAAACCTGCCAGAGGTTCCCCAGAGTAGGAGCTAAGGTCATTATGGTGGCCTTCAAGGCCCCATGTGGTCTGCCTTTCCCCCATGCCAATCTCCCTGAACAAACCCACTTCTCCCTGGCTCCCTCTGCCCCACCGTGCAAGCCTCCTTGCTGTTCTTAAGCACTGGGCCTGCTCCCCACTGGGGGCTCCACTCCAGCTATTACTCCGCCAGATACACTATACCCCAGACACCAGCATCAGCAGCCCCTTACCTCCTTGAAGTATTGGTTAGATCGTGCCTTTTCAAATGGGGCCTCTTCTGACAGTTCTATCCAGCACTTCAGCCTGTCTCCCTTCCCCTCGGGCACTCTGAGTCTTCACCCAGCTCTTCTTCTTCCTACAAGACTCCTTCTTTCTAACACAGTCCTCAATTACTTATTTGTTATGTTTACTATTTATTGTCTGCCTCTACCATCTGAATGTAAGCTCCACAGGGCAAGGGATGTTTGTCTGTTCTGTTCACTGCTGTGTCTCCAGCATCCTTAGGAGGGGCCTAGCTTGACAAACACATCCACTCCTCACTTATTGACATGGTTAGTTTCCAAAGACCAGGTCATTTTGTGAAAATCAGCATTATGCAAAAATGGAGGATGACCACATCATTACATAACTGCCAAATTACATCATTACACAACTGCCAAACCACTGAGAATCATGGCCCAGCCAAACGGACACATAACCTTAACCATCACAGACAGCGTTACTATCACCTCGTTACTGTTAGCCACACGTTGTTAACGTGCAGAAGAGTCCAATAGTAGATTTTTTACTATTGTCATAAATGAAATGTGAAATGTCAGATCATGAGATAGTTGATAAGTGAGCAATAGGTGTATTCGCTGAATTAATGATTAAATGAGCCTTTTGAAAGTGTACTTGCACTATTTGTTTACTTTTTAGATTTTTTCTTGCACAGCCTTAATATCAAACTTAAAAAAAATGATTCACTTAATTTTTTAAATTCAATCCCACTAAAAAAAAAAAAAGGATGTCTAAAATCTAAGCCCCTCACCCCATGCCCTGACAACCCCAGTCTGATGAAAAGGCACTGTTGTTCTGAGTTTGGAAGCCCTGGTATCTTATAGCCTTGGTGTTGGTGGACAATTAAGGCTTTAGCTGCTTTGAGAGGGCCTGGGAAGACTCCCCCACCGCTGAATCCCCCAGCGGCCCTACCCCAGGACTTGAAACGTAGAGACAGCCTCCTTGGAGCTCAGTCATCTATTCACCCAGCAACTATTATCAGGCCACATGCTGATACCAGCAAGCACGGCAGGGTAGGGAGTGCCATTTACTGAGCACCATGCCTTGATTTTTACCTACATTATCATCTCCTTCACCCTCCTAACAACTTGTAATGTAGCCATCTCCTCCATTATATAGTTTATGAAACTCAGGCTCAGAGAAGTCAACGGACTTTCCTTGGCAAAGGATTCAAAATCACGTTTCTCTAATACACGAGGCTTCCTTCTTCAGGACACTCACTAAACACCTATTGCGGGAATAATTAACTGAAGGCGGAGAATCTGAAGGTGGCCGGGGGTAAAGGCAAGAGCAAGGCACAGATAGCAGGTCAACCGGGGCACAGAACAGGCACACAGGAGGGCACTGGCAGGGACACTGAAGGGAGCTGGGGCAAGAGGGAATAGGGAAGCCATGGCTGGGACGACGGGTCCACTGAACGATCTCCTCCCCTCTTCCCTAAGACTAGCAGTATCTCACTACACACTTCAGCAAGCAGTTTTCACTACAGCCTCAGAACAGCCTTGGGGTTCGCATTGTCACTCCTGTTTCACAGATGAGAAAACAGATGCTCAGAGAGGCCAAGTAACTTGCCCAAGACCACACAGCTAACTTAGTGGCAGATCTCAGGCTCCATTCAGGCCTGTGACCCCCAAACCTAGTATTCTTACCGTGCCCACCCAAAAAAGACCGCCTCATTGTAGTGGTAAATGGCAGCTACAGTCAGGAGAGCAGCCAGAGAGAGACAGTCATTGAGCGAAGGCTTGTTGACATTATAATAAACTCCTGGAGGTAGGACCTGGTGCTGTTTACAGGATGTTTACAGCCCCCAACACAGCCACTCGTTCCCAGGAGAATCTGTTCTGAACGGTGTCTACAAGGCAGAGATGTCTGGGTCCCAGAACCTGGTCCCAGCCTCATCTGTGAGCAGCGTCTGCTCCCTGGTCCCTGCTTGGGGGTCGTGGAAACACCCCAGAGCCTGGACTGTGGAACCAGTCCCCGTAGGAGCTGGCGTCACAGCACAGAGCGGTGTCCAGCGAAAAGAAAATCGGTTCTGCTACTCTCTGCATCTGGCAGAAAGAAGGAGCTTGGACATTGCCCCAACCACACGGCAGAGCGCTCACCACAGGGCTCAGGAATCCTGGCAGGAAGCCACTTTGAAAGGTACCTGGCCTTTGTCAGATCCAAAAGTCTAATGAAGCTGAACACTACACACACACACACACCCCTAGTTCCCAGAGCAGAATCTAGGCTCTGCCTCAGTGCCTTGGTGTTTCCTTCCTCCCCGGGCTTCTGCATCTTCTGGCTCCAGCTCCCACCTTGTTCCAGAGCGGATTACTTCACTTCTTTCCTAATGTTCCCAGACCACTGCCCTCTTTGCTGTGCAAAGCACAGTGATGAAGCAAAACCTTCCCCACCGAGGTGCTCCGGTGGTGTGAGTGGCACATAACTGAGAGGACACTGAATTTAGGGGAGCGGACCTGGAATTGAGTGCTGATTTGCTCCATGACCTTGACCAGGTGTTTAAGTCTCAAGTCCCTCATCTGTAAAATGGAAATTATCAGGACAGCACCTACCCTCCACAAATGCAGTGAGGGTGAAATGAGGCGTGTATACAGAACTTGATAGACTGCAAAACAGCAAAGAACGGTTAGCAGTTATTGGTGATTTTTAAAGAGTGCTTTTGGAAGAGGGCACTGCCTGACCTGACTTAGTTAACTTTGAACTGCGGACTTTTGGGTGCGATTAAATCTTGGTAAGGAAGAGACTTTGGTTCTGTTGAAACCTGATGTCTCTCAAATCACAACAGTCACCCTGTGGCCAGCATGTGGGGATGGCTGGATGGAATCTGCTCTGATTCTGTTCTTTCCTGCCTGAGATCAGCCCTAGAGTGGTGGGCTGGAGCTCTGGGCCAGCGCCTTCACACCGCTGTGTGGACTCAGGGCATGGGGGCAGGAGGTTCTGCAGCTGCCTGAGAGGAAGGAGGACTCATGCTCCCATGGTTTTTCACAGGGTAAGCAAAGCTGGAAATGCAACCCCAAATAGTTTCAGATCCTTCAGGTATGAGTTCTCTGTCTCGCTTTGCACCTTCAGATCCAGCCTAAATGCTGGGGAAACAGTATAAAAACTGGAAGGAAGGCCTCTGCTCACTGGTGACCGTCAGGAAGGCCAAAAAACAAACAAACCGATTGCCGTGAAGTTGACTCTGACTCATAGTGGCCCCATGTGTGTCAGAGTAGAAATGCTATCCATAAGACTTTCAAATGGCTGATTTTTCTGAAGTAGATCTCCAGGCCTTTCTTCTGAGGCACCTCTGGGTGAACTCTAACCACCAGCCTTTTAGTTGGTAGCCACTGTCTTCACCGTTTGCAACACCCATGGGAGCTAAACACAGAAACCACCCAGAGCAGAGAGGGGTCAGCCCACCAGGCCAGGCAGGGATTTAGGTCCAGTGGAAGCTTCCCTAAAAGGACACTCTTGAAGGCCAGGACTGGCCTCAGCTGGAAGAGCACCCCCTCCTCCCCAGCTCCCGTCTGTGGAGTGACCAGGCACCACGCACTCTTAAGGTGGCCTTGACTTCTGGACACAGGCATTGGCTACTACAGGCACCAACAGAAAGGCACAGACTGCGAGGTTTTTCTAGGTCTGAGGTGCTTGTGCCAGGCCAGCCTCACCCTGGCCCTCTGGTGGTCAGAGGTGGAATTTGCAAAATGTTTGGGTTCAGAGACCCAATTAGGAACTGAATGAAGTTAACTCCCACATGGAACTCAAGGCCTTGGCTTCCTAGGCAAGGGGTGGAAAGGTGCCAGGTCACATGGATGTCTTTTCTCTGAGAGGTCAGCTCTGGACTATGTTGGGTCCTCTCCATGACAAGACATCACAGCGCTGGTACTCTTTAACTGTGTAGTTACTGGAATGCGCAGTGTCTCTGGAAGCTGCAAATAATTAAGAGCTCGGCTGTTAACCAAAATGTTGGCAGCTCAGGCCCACAGAAAGGCCCCTAGGAACAAAGGCCTGTTGACCTACTTTCAAAAAATCAGCCATTGAAAACCCTACAGAGCACAGTTCTGCTGTGACACACGTGGGGTCACAATGAATCAGAGTCAACTTGAGGGCAATTGGTTACTGGTTTATCTTTCAGAGTCCCTCTCTGTGAGGAAAGCCTTGATCCCTGTTGTATCCTCAGATCGTAACATCATCTGTGCTCAAAATCTATTTTTTGAAAGGAAGCATTAAAGTCTCAGAGCTCCACACACCACAAAGCTAGGGCTCAATCTCGGGTTCCCTAGCTCCACCACACCCCTGCCTCTCTGCCTGGGAGAGATCCAGAACCACCGTAATGGTGGACGCCTGTGAGCAGACCCCACCCTGCCTGGACAGGTAATGTTTCCAGGCATGTAGGAGCTCAGAGTCCACCTGTGCACGCACCGAGGCCTGCGTGGAGGCAGCGTCAGTGGAGTACCTTGGACTCCTGCCCCATGCATGTATGCCCACAGCAGCCAGACCCCTCTGATTTCCTGTTTGCTCCTCTGTCTGTGATGTTCATGAGGCCAGGGGTTGGACCGTGTTTGTGGTTACTATCCGCCAGTAATTGGCACAGGCCAGGCATACAAAGGAGAGTCAGCAGGAATGAATGAATGAGTGCCAGACTCTGTTTTAGGGGCTGAGGACACAAAGATGAATAAAATTCTCTTTCCATATACAGCTCAATGTCAAGTTGGGGAGACAAAGTAATAATTACCATATAGTTAAATAAGTGTTATAATGAAAGTTTGTACAAAGCTTTCGTAGAGCAAATCATAAAATAGCGAGGACTATGCCTCTGCAGGTCAGGGAAGGCTTCCCAGAGGAGGTGACTTAAGAGAAACATTGGACTTGCAGCAGTTAAGGGGAGGAAAAGCTGTCCTAGGCAGAGCAGGAACCACGTGTTAAGAGGCACAGAAGCTCAGAAGTGGGAACGTCCAGAGCTGACTCTGGACCTGAGGGAGGTCAGCTGGAGTGAGCACAAGAGAGGAGAGAAAGAACACAAAGGAAGCCCTTCAGTCCCCGTGCTAGGGCTAGAATCCCCAGATCTCTAACCAGCTTGCTGACTACCCTGAGAGAGACTGTTAGAAGTTATTCCTTGCTCCCTCAATGATCTCACCCATTGCCCGGAGATGATTTGCATGACCTCCAAGCAAAGCAGAGAGCAGCCAGGTGCTAAGATTATTGGAGAGATTAATTTCTCCATACAGGGCAAGTTTTCTCCCTTTTTTGCACAGGCAGCAGTTCAATAAATAATTAATGCTTGTTAATCTTTTAGCTATTTCTCCCATTGTAAAAAAATTAATTGGTTTTCCATCATCTATTGCACTGTAACCTAGAGGTATTTGGCCCTGGTCCCCCACCCTGCTGAAACATGCTCCTCCTGATCCCTGTTGGTTGTGTTGGTGGCACTTGGCAGTCGTGCCCAGCCTCCAGGTTCAGGGCCTGAACAGGAGGGCACAGGGGGGCAGTAGGTCCCTCCAGGAGAACTTGACACAGACACCCTCTCTTCCCTAAAGAAAGCCTGGGGAGCTTGCAGACACTTATCCTCACAACATCTCCTCCCTCGCCTCTGAAAGTCCCATTTGGCAAAAGAGCTGGTGAAAGATTAATGATGGGGTAGGGAAACAGGCATCCAGGTCTCAGAACAGGGAGGTCAAATGACCTAGGACATCTTTCTGGCTTTTGCCACTGAATTGTGCCTCAGTTTGCCTGAGCAGGGCTATCAGATCCATAGGTGGCAAGATGGGGAGAGTCAGGCAGGGAGGGAATACTCCCTAGATGTCTAGGTTCCTCCAGCCTCAACTACATTTTTCCCGCCTTTAAGTCACAAATCAATTGTGCCACCTCCTCCAGGAAGTTCTCCTAGATTAAACCAGCCTGACTACCCCACCATTACCCAAAGCTTGATTCACCCTTCCACCTCAGTGCTTTTTGGTAATTATGCCAATGGCAAAGTTCTGTTGGTGACTAGTTTTTCATACAGAATTTAAGTCCTGGTGGGACAGTAACCATGTTTGCTCTTTGGTAAATATACCAAGCATCTGTGTGCCTCCAGGGTCTTACAGAAGGGTTGGGGGCATCAGCCAGGGAGGCCGGGGAAGCTCAGTGAGAGCAGACCACCAGTAAAGCCTGTGGGTCAGAGGGAAAACCCTGGTCAGGGGCTCATGTTTAAGTCCCAACCCTCCTACACACAGGCATGTTTGTAAGCTGTAGAGCACTATGCAGACGTCACGGTTTATTGTCACCACCACCTGTGTGTTCTCTCACTCTGATAACCTGACTTAGAACCGTCTTCAGTGACACCATCCTGTGCCCACCCACTCTCCCTCGCAGTTTCTTAAGACAATTCAATGATAGAAGACTATGACATCAGAGCCAGAAAGACCCCTTAGTGGTCACCCAAGCCTTCATTTCACAGATTGAAAAACTGAGGTCCAAAGAGCTGATGCAACTGGCCTGAGATGACACGGCTGCTAGGGCAGACCTAGCCCTGGAACTCAGGCTCCCGACTCCACGACTTCTCAGCAGGGCCATACCCTGAGAGTCACATTTTTAAATAATATCGTTTTTACTCAGTTCTTCCTTATACCAGGCTCTCTGCTAAGCACTTTTTGTGGATTATCTGATTTAATCCTCCTACAACTCCGCGTGCTTGGTACAAGTATTATTCTCATTGTCTAGACAAGATAACTGAGGCAACGAGAAGGTCACACAGCTAGTAAGGGTTGAAGCCAGATTCTAAATGACTCCAGAGTTTATGCTTTTAATTTACTACGCTCTTCTGCCTTCTACCTTTCTGTAGGCTGGCTCTTGAGGAAAGAAACTATGTGAAAAATGCCATACCAGTCACAAGATTCAAGGAAGAATAAGGCTCAATCCCTGCCCTCAAAAAGCTTATGATCTTTCTTTTCCCCTTCCTTTTCCTTCACTCAGTATGAGGGATTGATCAAATAAGGAACTATCTTAAAGATAACGGGAGCCAAGTTTTTCTCTATCAGTATAGGGAATTAAAAATACGGAAAGGTTCGTAGCAGCACTATTTACAATAGTTAAAAGGTGGAAACCACCGAAATATCCATCAGTGGATAAATAAATAAGCAACTGTGGTTATCCATACAATGGAATAAGGAAGACTGAAGAAGAATTGACGCCTTTGAATTGTGGTGTTGGTGAAGAATATTGAATATACCATGGACTGCCAAAAGAACGAACAAGTCTGTTTTAGAAGAAGTACAACCAGAATGCTCCTTAGAAGCAAGGATGGCGAGACTGCATCTTACATACTTTGGACATGTTGTCAGGAGGGATCAGTCCCTGGAGAAGGACATCATGCTTGGCAGAGTACAGGGTCAGCGGAAAAGAGGAAGACCCTCAACGAGGTGGACTGACGCAATGGCTGCAACAATGGGCTCAAGCATAACACCAGCTGCAAGGGTGGCGCAGGACCGGGCAGTGTTTCGTTCTGTTGTGCACAGGGTCGCTATGAGTCGGAACCGACTAGACGGCACCTAGCAACAGCGTACAATGGAATATTTCTCAGCCATGCAAATGAATGAAGTACTGATACATGCTGCAACGTGAATGAACCTTGAAAACATGCTAAGTGAAAAAAGCTGCACAAAAGGTCACATATTGTGTGATTCTCTTGATATGAAATATCCAGAATCAGTAAATCTATTGAGACGGAAAGCAGGTTGGAGGTTTGCAGAGGCTGGGAGGAAGGAGGAATAGGGTGTGACTGCTTAGTGGATAGGAGTTTCCCTTTGGGATGATGAGAAGGTTTTGAAACTAAATCGAGGTGGTGGTTGCACAACATTATGAATGTACTAAACGCCACTTGACATGGTTAATTTTATGGTGTATTAATTTAACCTCAATTCAAAAAAATTTATGAGAACAGAAAAAACTGGAATTATCTCTGTGGTGTTGGGTTGAAGTTGAAAGTATCAGTTTGGACTCATGGATGTTAAGACACAGTGGTCTTACCTGGGGTAACTCTGTCTGTGTGGGATAATTATGCTCTTTTGGAGGACTGAGTTTGTTCCAGGAGAATTGGAGGTCTAGGTGCAGGGAAAACTTGGCCTATGTATCCATAAGCAATGGTGGTTCAGTAGTAAAATTCTCACCCTACATGTGGGAGACGGGGGTTCGATTCCCAGCCAATGCACCTCAAGTGCAGCCACCACCCATTAGTCCGTGAAGCCTTGTGTGTTACTGCGATGCTGAACAGGTTTCAGCAGAGACTCCAGACTAAGATGGTCTAAGAAGAAATGCCTGGTGATCTACTTCCGAAAATCAGCCAGTGAACACCCTACACGTCACAGTGGTCCAATCCTGATGTACATGGGAGCCCCATGAGTAAGGAGCTGATTCAACAGTGGCTAACAACAACATGTATCCTAAAAGATACTGGACCAATTGGATCAGGAATCCTTTGCGTTCCTCAGAGCAAATGCAGGCCAAACACCAGGGGCAGCACCAGCCTCTCCACTCAGCTTTGGCTGCACCATTCAACAGCCTACCTGCCCCTGGTTGTGGGCGTGGCTGTACACTGGCTCCTGAGGACTGCTTAGAGTCTAAGTCTCAGACCTGTGCTCCCCAAGCTCATGGAAGCATTGGAATCACCTGGGGATTTGAATTAAAATGCCTTGGCTACACGGCACCCCTAAATTAGAATCTCTAGGGTGGCGCTTAGGATATTGTATTCATAACTGTCTCCTGGTTAATTCTTGTCCAGCCTGCCCATGAACTGTGGATTGGGAGAATTCTGTTTACTGTGTGCCTTTGGGCAGACCACTCAACCTCTGTGAACCTTCAAGTCATCATCTGTAACTTGGAGATAATAATATCTGCCCTCTTACCTCCCAGCATTTCTGTGGATGAGGCAACATACAAAGTGCTCTGTCAACTCTAACACACTAATGAAACATAATGGACTGCTGTTATTATCCTAGGTAGGCCTGGTAGTCCACCTCTGTTTCCTGCCTCCAGCCCTTCCAGGCTGGCCACCTCTGCCTTTCTCCACGGAACACTCAATAGTCAGGGGTGGCCTCTTTCCCCTGTGGAATCTGCTCACTATGCCATCTACCAACCATGAAAAGGCATCTAAGACTCATTGGAGCCCCTGGCCCAGATCACTGAGTTACATACCACTTAAGCCACCACACATTATAAGTGAAACACCTTGGTCATATTTTAGACATTTTCCTCTTGCCCAAAACTACAGGGCCACCCAAACTGTAATAGGAAGAATGTCCTGCGTGGGGAATTGAGTTTTTGTCGTTCTTTTCTTATGGTCGGTCCCGTAGCTGCTGCTATGCTGTTGTTGACCCCATGTGTAAAGATTCTCTTTTCCATAAGACATTCTTCTTGCATTTCATCCAGAACCAACTTATTCAGAGCCCCAAACTAAAACCAGCAGTGGTTAAAACTCAGCTGCTAACCAAAAGGTCAGCAGTTCGAATCCACTAGCTGCTCCTTGTAGACCCTATGGGGCAGTTCTACTCTGTCATATAGGGTCTCTATGAGTCAGAATTCAGAGCCCAGGACTACTAAATACCTCAGGGCCGAGCCAAGGCCTTCCCAGTATTGACCGAAGGAAAACCCATCTTGAGGGAGAGCCTATTCACAGGGGCTGAAAGGCCACAGAAAGCCAGCGCTCACCCCCTCCTCTTTCCTGCCCCCATGACCAAGTTCCTCTCCTTCTCCCAAAGAGGAGATCATGAATTGTGAAACACCTTAATGGAAAAAACAGCCACAGGGCACCAGCTTAGTGGGCCTGTATCCAAAATCATTATGTCATGAACAGTTTCTTTCCCCAAGTACACGCAGGCTGTTTTCCAGCAATTATCCCAAATCACTTTTTATAGGCAGATGGGGCCAAGAAAGAGGAGGAGGAAAGCATTTTCAGCCCGGGAGACACACAACCACCCATCATCTGCTTTGTCTCTGGGTCTGCTCACATTAAGAAGGGGTACTTCCTGGCCTGGAGCCATGCACTTCCTATTCTCTGTCCCCTCCCCAGAACCCCCATTTACTCAATAACAGGGACTTGTGGACAGGAGATTTTCTGACCTGACATTTTTAGCATGAAATATGAGAAATAAGTAACGTAAGGCACCTATGTGGCACAAATAGTTTGTGCTCAACTACTAACCTAAAGGTTGGTGGTTCAAACCCACCTAGCGGCTCTGGGGGAAAAAGGCCTGGTGATCTTCTTCCTTCAAGATTATAGCCAAGAAAACCCTATGGAGCAGCTTTACTCTGTAACATATGGGGTTGCCATGAGTGGGAAGCAACTCAACAGCAATGGGTTTGAGTTTCTTGGGCTTTGAATACAGCAAGTCCTCTGAAGTTAGAAGGGAAATCGATTTTATCTCTGTAGAGGATAAACAGCAGGCTGGGCACCCTGAGACAGGGTTGTTTGGCTAAGAGAGGACAGTGGAGTAGAGATGTGGTAGAATGAGCCCTGGTCTGGGAGCTCTGGTCCCAGCTCTGTCATGAAATAGCAGGTCACTCATCCCAAATCCCATCCAGTTAGAAAACAACTGAGTCTCTGAAATGGCCAGGACTTGCCACTCTCAGTCTGACTGGGCTGAACACAGCGCTCTTCAGATATGGTAGAACTGAAAGCGTTTCTTAGGAAGTTAGAATTTGATTTGTCCTCATAGAGAGGAGGTGAGGAGTGGAGAAAGAGTGGGTGTGGGTGGGGCCACTGGCAGGGACAGAGGATGGAAATTTTCTGCAGGTGATATGGGAGATAAACAGTCTAGGCATTGACCACCTAGCTTAGGGGCCTGTACAAATGGCTGGAGTTAACCAGCCAGAAACTCTGGGAAAGGGTTGGCACCTTTAAAACGAGGTCACTGTCTGCTTGCCTGTAACAGGGACGATCATTAGCAATGGGGTCTGCCAGGTGTGTGGGTTAAGAGTAGCCTGAGCATAGAGGTGACCCTTAGAAAGCATGAGAGGGCCTCTGCCCACAGCAGAGTGCCAGGTCTCCACAAATTCCAGCTTACCGTATTTGATAAGAGGTTGATTTTTTTTTAAAGTATTATAAAGCGTTTTATAAATACAAATCAGATATTACTTGCTTTTTACCACTTTGAGAGGCAGGGACCTGATCACTGAATACTTACCTGTGCAGACTATGGCTTTAATCATCTTCTAACCCATGGCCAAATCCTTCTGGGGATAGGGCCTATGGCAGTGGGGAATTCCCAAGACTGATTCAATCCAGTCTCCACATAAGATATTAATATTGATGCCTATGATGATATGATATAAATATCACCAATAAGTTTCCTGGTTTCAATACTCAAGCAAGAACAGGGAAAGCCCCAGTCATAGAACAAAGTTCAATTGCTTTACTTCCCACTCTTGTATTGTTTTTCAAATATTCCTTGGCGTCTACACCAAGACCTGAACTTTGTTCCCAGAGACACGCAGAGAACAGACATACATACAATGGGAGGACCAGACTCCTCAGGGGGCCAGAGACCCTACAACACTAGAGCCAGGGGACGATGGAGTCAGACAGTTGGTCACTTCAGTTCCAAGAATAGCACAAATACCATTTGTTGTGTTGCCCAGCAACCCCTAATATTTTAGCATGCATTTTCTATAAGCAAGGACATTCTCCTACATAGTAACAATACAATCATCAAAATCAGGACAGTAACTCATATACATATTACTTTCATCTAATCCCAACACCCTTTCAAGTTTTGCTAATTGTCCCAGTAACGCCCAGGATCACACATTACATTTAGTGATGTCTCTTTAAATCTCATTGTTGTCGAGCAGATTCCAACTCATAGCAACCTTATAGGACAGAGTAAAAGTGCCCCATAGGGTGCCCAAAGCTGTCATCTTTACAGAAGCAGACTGCCACATCTTTGTCCTGAGAATTGGCTGGTGGGTTTGAACACACTGACCTTTTGGTTAGTAGCCAAGCACTTAACCTCTGCGTCACCAGGGTTCTCTTATGTCTCTTTAGGTTTCTTCAGCCTGGAACTTTTCCTCAGTTTTGCCTTGACTTTCATGACCTTGACACTTTTGAAGATTATGTGGCATTTCTTTTATAGACTATCCCTCAGTTGGGTTTACCTAGTGTTTCCTCATGATTACATTCAGGTTATACATTTTTGGGCAGGAAGTCACAAAAGCACTGTTGAGTTCTTCTCATTGCTTCTATTTGATGATACTTGATTTCAGTTCACCTTATTACAGGTGGCATTGACCTTGATCACTTGATTAAAGTGGTATCTGCCAAGCTCTCCACTGCATAGTTACTCTTCGCTCCTTTGTAGGTATGAAACTGTTTTGAGACTATGACGACATTCCGATCCTCACCAAACTTTCACCTGGGAGTTTTAACCTTCACTGATGTTGGCTGGATTAACTACTATGATGGTTGCCAAATAACAAATTTCTAATTTCATCATTTCTTTTTTTTTTTTTTATATTAGTTGGCATTCTGCTCTAAGGAAAAGTTTCTCATTTATTTATTCTCCTCACTTATTCACTTAGATATTTATATTAGTATAGACTTGTAGAAAAAAGAGACTATTTTATTCAATGCGATATAATTCATTGCTACCATACTTTATTTTCATGTTCAACTTAGAGCAGATTTGGCCAGTGGGGTGTTCCTTCAGGCTGGTTTCTGTGTCCTTTTGTCATGTCCTCCTCATGCTCTGAGTACTTCCTTACTTTTCAGCACAACAAAATATTCAGTGTCATTATGTACTTCCCCTGCCACACCCATGGAATCAGCCATGTCTGCAAGGAGCCCTGGCCCTTTTTGGTGAAGAATGACATTTAGAAACCAAGATCTGAGCACTCAATGTGCTTCTTGCTACTCACTGCTCCCAGGTCCTCTCAGTGAAGAGAGCTAGGATATACACACACATGCATACACACACACACACACACATGCATAGACACACACATACATACAGGTACACATGTGTACACACACACATACACACACGCATTCACCCATGCAGCCGTGCACACACCCAGACACACACACATAACCTACCATGACAGAAAACAAAGCAGTGATGGCCTGAAGGTGGGGGTGGTAGGCAGGAGTGGGAGCGAGGAATTACAAAGAAGTGCTGGTTAACTTGTGAGGAAGATATATTCACCTTTAATAAGGCAAAACTTATAAATACGTCCATTTGAAATATGGATAGTGAATTGTATGTCAATTGTATCTCAATAAAGCTGTTAAAACTTTTGACATCCCTGGGCTCATCATGATGCAAGGAAAGCAATACTCTACCGTTGTCTAACTACTGTTCAAAGACAGACAACGAGCAGAGTTTTAAAGTCAAGAAATTCCTCTTATGTCCCATAAATGTAAATTAAAAGTGATAAAAACTTCTCCAAACATTTTCAGCAAATTAAGATATAGACTGTGGGGTGGAGATTTTTTTTTTTTTTGGAACTTTTTATAAAGTATATTTAATAAATGTGAATTATTCTGAGAGCAAATGTTTATTCTCTATAATAGTGATAATGTGTGAAGTCAATAAATAACTGTGTAAGCAGAATCACTGACATGCATGTTTAGAAATTTCTCTTGTAAACACTGTGACAATAAACATACACTTTAAATATACTTCTTAAAAAGTATCTTACGTACCCTTTGACCCAGTAGTTCCATATCTAGTAATTTATCCTAGAAAAAAAATCAGAAACCTATCCAAAGACATATAGATAAGTATGATGTTATAATATTATTTATAATATGAGAAATTGCAATCAACCTAAATGTTTGATAAATTATGGTACAAAATACAGTAAAATTCCCAAAAGATATTTTACCATTGTAGAATATTTAATATTTTAAGTGAAAAAAATATATAATCCCATTTTTCTGAAGTGGGAATAAACGAACTTATATGTGTATGTTTGTGTGTATTTTTATAAATGTAAATGTACCACATGTTGATAGTAGTTACTTCTTTGTGGCTTCCTATATTTTCCAGCTTTCATCCAGTTAATATGTATAAACCCACAAGCCTTTATCTCTAATAGAGAAATCCAAAAAAACTGAAGACGATTAAACTTGATGCAAACTCATTTAGCAATATAAACCTGGTCATCATGATGTGACATGCAATTTTATCTAGTCTATTTTTGTTGTTGTTGTTGTTGTTTTTAGCTGTCATCAAGTTGATTCTGACTTATATAGAGATCCTACGTGTGCAGAGCAGAACTACTTCATAGAGTTTTAGGCTGTGGCCTTTTAGAAGCAGATCACCAGACCTGTCTTCTGAGGTGCCTCTGGGTGGATTCAAACTGCCAACCTCCCTAACTACAGGTCTCCCAGCCTGAGACAGACCCAAGCTGGGGAACAGGATAAGCTTTGAATTGGGTGAGAAATCAAAACTTAAATAGTTAAATGAACTTGACTTTGTAATACCTCCAAAACAAGATGTGTTCGTATTTGAGAGAAACCAGGAAAGTTATGGGATCTACCAATGATATCAGCAAGGAGAGAGAAGAGAATCTCAGAGAAAAGCAATCATGTGAAAGAATAAAGCTGTATGGTTGCACCCAATGCACACAGTTGAATCAAAAAGCCACTTACACATAAACTGTGGTGTGCTGTTAAGTTTTTAAAACTGGCTCTCCTGGAAGGGGAAAGTCCTGATTTATTTGCCAATTTCCAAGATACAAATGCTCCCACCATGGCCACTTTCAAGCAACCAGTGATGTCACCGAAAGCTGAATTGGAAGGAGGTGTGCACAACGGGCTCCCGTGGATCTTGAAATGTTTTTTTTGGATGATGAATGCAACGCCATTCCTCTTCAAGTTGTCATTCCTGGCATAGTAGACCAAACGATTATCTGATTCAAAATGGCTAATACCAGTCCATTTCAGCTCGCTAATGCCTAGATGTTGATGTTTATGCATTCCATTTCATTTTTGACAATTTCCAGTTTTCCTAGATTCATACTTCATACATTCCACTTTCCAATTATTAATGGATGTTTGCAGTTGTTTCCGTAAATTTTGAGTCATATCGCATCAGCAAAAGAAGGTCCCAAAAGCTTGACTCCATCCACGTCATTAAGGTTGACTCTACTCTGAGGAGGCAGCTCTTCCTCAGTCGTCTTTTAAGTGCCTTCCAACCTGGAGGGCTCATCTTCTGGCACTGTATCAGGCAATGTTCTGCTGCTATTCATAAGGTTTTCACTGGCTAATTCTTTTCAGAAGTAGAATGCCAGGTCCTTCCTCCTAGTCTGTCTTAGTCTGGAAGCTCAGCTGAAACCTGTCTGCCATGGTTGACCCCGCTGATATTTGAATACTGGTGGCATAGCTTCCAGCATCACAGCAACAGGCAAGCCCCCACAGTACAACAAACTGACCTTGAGTGTATCTGACCTGAATTTACAGACCATCTCATGAATAGATTTGATGCATTGAACACTAATGACCAAAGACCAGATGAGTTGTGGAACGACATCATATGTGAAGAAAGCAAGAAGTCATTTAAAAGACAGGAAAGAAAGAAAAGATCAAAATGGATGTCAGAAGAGACTCTGAAACCTGCTCTTGAACATTGAGCAGCTAAAGCAAAAGGGAGAAATGATGAAGCAAAAGAGTTGAACAGAAGATTTCAAAGGGCAGCTTGAGAAGACAAAGTAATTATAATGACATGTGCAAAGAGCTGAAGATTGAAAATCAAAACAGAAGAACTCTTTTGGCATTTCTCGAGCTGAAAGAACTGAAGAAAAAATTCAAGCCTTGAATTGCAATAGAGAAGGATTCTGTGTGGAAAATATTAAACAATGCAAGAAGCATCAAAAGAAGATGGAAGGAATACACAGAGTCATTATACCAAAAAGAATTGGTCAATGTTCAGCCATTTCAAGAGGTAGCATACGACCAGGAACCAATAGTACTAAAGGAAGAAGTCCAAGCTGCACTGAAGGCATTGGCGAAAAACAAGGCTCCGGGAATTGACGGAATATCAATTGAGATGTTTCAACAAACAGACACAGCGACTGGAAGAGATCCATATTTATGCCTATTCCCAAGGAAGGTGATCCAACCAAATGCATAAGTTATTGACTAGTATCATTAATATCACATGCAAGCAAAATTTTGCTGAAGATCATTCAAAAGTGGCTGCAGCAGTATATCTACAGGGAACTGCCAGAAATTCAGGCTGGATTCAGAAGAGGAAGTGGAACCAGGGATATCATTGCTATGTCAGATGGATCCTGGCTGAAAGCAGAGAATACCAGAAAGATGTTTACCTGTGTTTTATTGACTATACAAAGGCATTTGACTGTTTGGATCACAACAAATTATGGATAACATTGTGAAGAATAGGAATTTTAGAACACTTACTTGGGCTCATGAGGAACCTGTACATAGATCAAGAGGCAGTTGTCCAGACAGAACAAGGGGATACTGCGTGGTTTAAAGTCACGAAAGGTGTGCATCAGGGTTGTAACATTTCACCATACCTATTTGATCTGTATGCTGAGCAAGTAATCTGAGAAGCTGGACTATATGAAGAAGAACAGGGCATTAGGATTGGAGGAAGACTCGTTAACAACCTGCATTGTGCAGATGACACAACCTTGCTTGCTGAAAGTGAAGATGACTTGAAGCACTTACTAATGAAGATCAAAGATCATAGCCTTCAGTATGGATTGCACCTCAACATAAAGAAAAAAATCCTCACAACTAGACCAATAAGCAACATCATGATAAATGGAGAAAAGATTGAAATTGTGAAGGATTTCATTTTACTTGGATCCACAGTCAACACCCATGGAAGCAGCAGTCAGGAAATCAAAAGACACTTTGCATAGGGCAGATCTGCTGCAAAGGACCTCTTTGAAGTGTTGAAAAGCAAAGATGTTATCTTGAAGACTAAGGTGAACCTGACCCAAGCCATGGTATTTTCAATTGCGTCATATGTATGTGAAAGCTGGATGATGAATAAGGAAGACAGAAGAATAATTGATGCCTTTGAATTGTGGTGTTGGTGAAGAATATTGAACATACAGTGGACTGCCCAAAGAACGAACAAATCTGTTTTGGAAGAAGTACAACCAGAATGCTCCTTAGAAGCAAGGATGGCGAGACTGCATCTTACATACTTTGGACATGTCAGGAGGGATCAGTCCCTGGAGAAGGACCTCATGCTTGGTAAAGTACAGAAAAAAAAAAAAAAGAAGTACAGGGTCAGCAGAAAAGAGGAAGACCCTCAACAAGATGGATTGACACAGTGGCTGCAACAGTGGGCTCAAGCATAACAATGATTGTGAGCATGGCACAGGACCGGGCAGTATTTCGTTCTGTGGTACATACGGTCACTATGAGTCGGAACTGACTCGATGACACCTAACAACAACATCTTGGTGCTCATAGTGGAGAAACCAAGTAAGCAGCTTTCTAGAACCCAGTTAACTAGGTAGATTTTTGTCTTAATGACAAAGACTCAAGTGGGTATTTGGCAATCACTAAGTCACTCCTATTGATGCATTGGTGCAATAGCAGATCTCCCAAACCCTAGAAACTTCCTCCCAAGTCATCTGGAATGGTACTTACCTCTGCCCTCCCCCTCTGCTGCTCACCTCCTTAAAGAGCACTGTTTGGGGGTCCCTCTTCCCTCCGTTTTTTTTCTTCCACCTTCCTCGTTCCTGTTACCTGAAGTAAGTAATTTTGTTGGTGACCATTTGGCAGTACAATTAGAGGGGCACTGATCTAGACAGCATGAGAAGATGCCATCCCTCACCTGGCCTCCTGCTTTGACCCGTACTCAGGCCCCGCAGACCGTTCTGGGGTCAGCCTGCTGATCTCCATAGCCAATGGGATTTATGTGCCTTCTAGGAGGACTTCTGATATAGACGGGAAGCTTTCTGAAATAGGAAGACAATCATATGCACACAGGATTATTCTTTAAAACCTCCGCAAAGGTCCAACGATGTAACTGATGCCTCACTCCATAAAGCATTCCTTCTTCGTCATCAATAATTAGAGTTGGTAATGATAATTTCTTGATTTAGTGCTCAGCAATTATTTGACTGAAGCTAAGTTTAGCCTTTTTATGTGATATCATGCTTTGAAGTATGACCAAATGAAGCAGGGCTCCACAAGAATAAAACTGATACAACATGAAGCCAATGCTGGGATGGAATCAGGGTGCCTGGGGCCTGTGCCCAGTCCTGTCACCTTAATCCTTAATCCGCTGTGACAGAGGGGAGACTGGAGTGCAATTAGCAGAAAGGATTAGTAGGGGTGATCATCCCAGAGAAGTGAAGCAATTTGTCTAAAAGAAGAACAGCTCCTCACAGGCCCAAAGGCCCCGCCAGGGACCTGAAGTCTGCTGGCATCTCCTGCCCCTTGTAAGGAGCAGGCTGTGCAACCCTTTTGAGATTAATTTCCTCATCTGTCACCTGATACCTCATGTCTTTCACGATCGGCAGGTGGCCTGGCTCGGAGGGCACAGCCATCAGCTGGAAGCAGGAGATGGGGAATTTAAAACCAGATTTGTCTTCATCGCTGCCATGTGACTTTGACTGAGCAAAGAGCTCCATTTGTGCCTGTTTCTCTCTCCCTCTGCTCATTAGGGATGATGATGATGATGGTGATGATGACGATGGGCTAGGAAGCTACAAGATGTCTGTTGTAACTCACTAGCCCATAAAACTCTGCTAAACCTGATCTGAACCCCAATTCCTTGGCCTGCGAGCATCCCAAGTTCTTTCCACAATTTCTGTGACTTTGTGAGCTTACTTCTTCATGATTCTCTCGGCTTGTAGGTAGCTGGTTTGTGCACATCAATCCAGATGTCAACCCCAGCCCCAGTAGCCACAAAGAATTCACTGCCGTACAAGCACCTTGTGACTTCAGAGACACTGAACATAGGGAGGTGGCGTGGGTGCAGTCACTTCACACACCTCACAGCCTTTCACTGCCCTGCTCATCCTCCTCCCCACAGCCTCTTTGGTGTGATACATAGACCCTCCCCTGGCTCGTGCAGGACCTCTGCCCACAGCCAGACCCAGTGGGATTCTAGCTTCCATTGCAAAGCACAGGTCAAAGTGTTTCCCTAACAAATCAGCTTTTTCTTCCTAAGGTAAGTTCTGATAAGTAAACTGTGCTCTATCTTGTTACAATTCACACATATAACTTATACGAATGCAGTATGCTCATAGAGGACATTGCAGATTATCTCATTTGATCCTTGTGACATCCTTGTGAAGTATGATTTTACAGAGGAGGGAACCAAGGCTCAGAGAGGTCAAGTGACCAGCATTGTAAAACTTGGAGAGGGTGGAGCCTGAATTCCAGCCCAGGCCTGACTCCAGAGCCCACAGTTTTCCTTCTACCACGCCCTCCTTGTCTCCAGTGCTGAGGGGACCCTCGGGATTAGCCCAGCTACACACCTGGCCTCAGAAAGGCATCGGCAAGACACCCCTCCCATTATGAGGCGAGGGACCACTTCTGCATCACTTCCTTCCCACTCCACACAGTTCTTCAGCCAAGGAAAGCCTTGTTCCCTGACCACCAAGGAAGCAATAGCAACCTTTCAAGGGGCTTTCTCAGGAGCAATGAGAAAAACAGGGCTTAACAGAGACTTTAGGTTGGAGAGGCATGCTCTCTCTCCTGTGCTTGATTTTCCATGTCCCTAAGCAACCGCCTCTACTCCTGCCTCTCCTAACCTCTCCCTTCCCGCCCGCCCCCCACCCCACCCCATTTCCTAACCAGGGAATCCATCTCCTGACAGCAAAGAAAAATGGTGCTGGTGTTGTTGGTGTGTGTGGTGGAGGAAAAGCAGAGAGGGGTCATCAGTCTGGTCAAACACAAGAGTAAAACCTAAAAAGCAAAGTCATAGTGGGATGTGGAGAAACACTGCAGGGTGATACAACACCGGAAATTAGTGATGGCATAGAAACAGAGTACTCTAAGTACATGTTACATATAAAACTAGGGGGCAATGGTGGTTCAGCTGTGGAGTTCTTGCCTTCTATGCTGGAAACCCGGGTTCCATTCCCAGCCAGTGCACCTCATGTGCAGCCACCACCAGTCTGTCAGTGAAAGCTTCCGTGTTGCTATGATGTTCAACAGGCTTCAGTGGAGCTTCCAGACTAAGACACACTAGGAAGAAAGGCCTGGTGATCCACTTCCAAAAATCAGTCAATGAAAACCCTGTGGAGCACAAAATCCCAATTCATAACAGATCATGGGGCTGGTGCCGGACCAGGCAGCATTAGTTCCATTGTGCATGGAGCCACCATGAGTCAGAGGGCCAACTCAATGGCAGCAAACAACAACAGAAATATATAAAGCTATTTTAAAGACTCAGCAATTAATTCTCAGGTAACAATGGTGAAGAGGAGAGAAGTGGGAATAGATCTTAGCAGCAGACACCTCGAAAACCTGGTTGGCTTTGAGACCCAGTACGTGTCCTACAGAACTTGCACTCTCTGATGAAGGTTGACTAAGGACAGTAACAAAACGCATTTAACCTTCCGTGCGTATACAAAATGACGACGAGCAAGAGCTGACTGTTGATGGTAACCTAAAACAAGGGGCGGGAACTTCAAGGCACACACAGGTGAAGTTCATTTTTAGATCGTCAAGTAAATGAAGGAAGCAATGATTATAAAAAAGCACTTGGCAATTAAGCTCACACTTTCAGGACTATCATTTTATTTAGAGAAATGATGAGTGCAGACTCTAGAGCTAACTGCCTAGCTTGAATGCCACCCTCACCATGCACTCAGTGTGTGATCTTATACAAATGATTTTCCTTCCTGCGTCTCAGGTTCCCCTAGCTACACAACGGTGATGCGAATGATGCTCACCTCATAGGGCTGTCTGAGGACTAAACGAGATGCCCATGCATTCATTCATTTATTCATCCATCCATTCAACAAATGGTTTTGCGCAGCTACTATATACTGGACACGGTTCTAAGTACAATAAACAAATGAGGTCAAAAGCTATCTCTTCATGAAACTTTCTAGTGGGGGAGTGTTATTGTTAGCTGTTGTCAAGTTGACTGTGAGTCATGGTGACCTGATGTACAACAGAACATTGCCTGGTCCTGCGTCATCCTCACAATCGCTAGCATGTCCAAGTCCATCGAGCAGCTATTGTGCCAATCCATCTCACCAAGGGTCCTCCTAGCCCTTGCTGGCCCTATGACCTCACCAAGCATGAGGTCCTTCCCTAGAAACTGATCCCTCCTGATGATGTGTCCAAAGCAAGCAAGGGGGACAATGGTCTGCTGTGATCCATAAGGTTTTCATTAACTAGTTTTCAGAAGTAGATTGCCAGGTCTTTCTTTCTAGCCTGTCTTAGTCTGTAACTCTGCTGAAATTTGTCCACCATGGATGACCCTGCTAGTGTTTGAAACACTGGTGGCATAGCTTCCAGCATCATAGCAACATGCAAACCACTACTGTACAGCAGACTGGCAGATGGGTGGTAGACATATTAAATAAGTGTATCGTATGTTGCTGCTGCTGATGTTGTTGGTAGTTGCCATTGAATCTAGTCCGATTCATGGAGGCTCCATGTGTGCAGAGTAGAACTGCTCCATAGGGTTTTCAAGGCTCTGGCCTTTCAGAAGCAGATCACCAGGCTTGTCTTGTGAGGTGCCACTGGGTGGGCTCGAACTGGCAACATTTTGGCTAATAGCCAAGCGCTTAACCATTTGTGTCACCCAGGGATGATAAAGCTATGAAAAAAAAAATGAGTAGCATAAGTTGGACCACCATGCCTCCATCCTGTAAGCTGAATAAGCATTCCTGCTAATACCCGAGTCTCACAACAGCCTGGGGAGGTAGGCGGGCTTACAGCTCACATTTTACAGGAGTGCAACCTAAGGCCCTGAGAGGTTAATGCTCAGAGCTACACAGCTGGCAAAGGCCAAGCCAGAACCCAGAATCCTCTCTGACTCCTACTTCCGTGCCCCTTCTGCCATCTGTGTGGCAGGGACAGAAGTGGTAGAGGAGTGGTAGAGGGGAGGTGTAAAACCAGCATGGGGGCAGTGTCTGACCTCCTCCAGCCCTGCAAGGGGGACAGAGAACCAAGATCAACAGCCCAAGGCTGATTCCTATGAGGCAGAGGTCAGACATGCTTACTTTTTCCGCCATCTTTACCAATTCTGACACCAACTGTCCCTCACACAGCACTTTCTACTTCTCTGCTGGGTTCAATAATTCACTGCAATGACCACACAGAACACAGAGACCATATTCACAAATAGGAAAATAACAGTTACAATTCAGGCTCAGGAACACTCAAGAAACAGTTCTTCCATCAGGACAGCCTCTTTCTAGCTGTGCTCGCAGGCACTCCTCTCTCTGGCCCTCAGTTTCTGCCCAGAGGTACTCAGCTTTCTCACTCCTGGGCCAGGAAGCCCCCAACACTCCACCACCTGCTGCAGGGTCTCTCCTTCCTTGGTGGTGGGCTCCTCCCTCTGCTCTGGATTGGCTCTCTTTAAGGAAAAACTGACCAGTCCCCTTGGTAGGCCACAATTACCCTATCCCACAATCACCCAGGTGGGAGTTTCAAGCCCTTGGCTAAAAGGGCCATACAACAAAAATAGTTGCACTGCAAGGGGTGAGGCAGCAGGTGGAACTCCCCACAGTGAAGCTGCCCTCTCCCCAGCTCAACATCTCCCCTTGCCACCCAGCTAAGCTGCTAGGACCTGCCAAGCAGGAAACACTGGGTGGCTGACAGCAGGGGCGCTGGAGGAGGACTGCTCCTGAAGCCGTCTCCTGGAGCAGGTCCCCGAAATAAGGGTTCTCATGAGGTGGAGGCTGTCAGGGTGCCAAGAGGAGAAATGCCAGCCTGTTTTATTGACTTTCCACTCAGTGGACTCCTCCAGGCCTTGTTTGGGAGACAATGAACAGAGGACAGCACAGAGTGATGCTGGCAGTCTCTACTGGTGCAGTCAGGCACCTATGAGCTTCCTTCTCCAGGCCTGAGCCGCGGTGGACACAATATCCTTCTCCTGGGGTTGGGGGGGAGGGGGACAGGTGGGTAGGGCTCCAATGGCTACGCCTGCCCACCTGCTTCTGTGGAAGCAGGAAGGGAACAGGCTTCATGCATACACAGTTAAGCAGGGGACTACCTGGGCTAGAGCTCTGTCTGGTTTACAAGTGGGGCAGGGACCCCAGTTTCCATTTTAGGGCACAGACATGTGAGGTCCTGTATTCTCCACAGTGGGGCCACCTGACTCTCACTTATAGGCCAGGCCCTGCCCCATCCCTGGATCTAATCTCAATACCCAGAGTAAGCAGAGTTGCCCTTGATGTGAATTTGCCAGTTTCCTGTCACCTTACTCTGGCCACCTTGTCCTCATCTTGCTTGGTGTTTCTGATGACTGGCGCTCTGTATTTTTCTCTCTGCCTTAACAGCTTCCTGACCTCTCTAGGGAATCCTGATTTCTCCAGGACTAGAATCTAGCTTCGTTCTTGCAGACTCCTCTCCCATTCATTCTACAAACATGTAAGCACCTGTATGAGGTGTCAAACTTGTCACTGGTGTCTGAGAGTCTATCTTAGCCAGCTTCCCAATGCTGCCTACCTTCTTCTGTCTCGGAATAACACTGCCTGTGCTGGTATACCCCTTAAATCCCATGTTGGATCACCCAATGTGACAGCCGTAGAGGTCTACCCACCAGACACCATGCTCTGCCTTGCCAGATCTGAGCTCCTCCCAGTACGTGTTGGTCCTGCCCGACGTCCCCATGCTCACGGCCACACTCCAGGAAGCAGGCTTGTTCCAGTCACAGCCTGCTTCACACCACAGCACCTAACTGGTCCCTGCCAGATCATGCTTCAGAACATGCACTGAGGTCTAGGTTTCCTGGCTCTTAGATGCAATATAAAGGTGAGGTTACATATTTTGTTTTGTAAATATCTTTTTTTATCTTCTATTACAAATAAAATGTGTACAAAGTAAAATATAATAGCTCCCCCACCTCTTCCTCCTTAGTCTCTACTCAGAAGTACCCACTCTTAACGGTGTGCTATGTACCCATCTATCCTTTCTTCCATACGCACATGTACACGTGCACACACACATGCACACACACACACACTCCTTGCTTTTTTAATGCAGCGAGGCTATTTTTCCATATCAGGACCTATAAAGATAACTCTTTGCTTTAGTGGCTGTTATAGTATCCATTGCATAGATGCCCTGTGATGTGTTTAATAGTTCCCCTATTGGAGTACATTTAAGTTGTTTCCAATTATTCACAACTACAGACAATATCGTCATAAACATCCTATGCATATATCTTTTTGTACTTGTGTTTTTTTCATGGGTTAGTTTCCTGGAATTCTTGCTATCCCATTTTAATGTGCATTCTTTGATGGCGAGCTTATTTTCATCTGTTGCTTGGCTCTTTGTTTCCTTTGTGAATTTCTTGCCCACACACTCTGATGCCTGTGGTAGGATGAATTCTTCTGCTTCCACTTCTATAATCCTTATATCTCAGCCACCACCAACTCTGACCTTCCACTGGTTCAATCCAGAGCAGAATCTACATTTCTCATGCCTAGTTGGGCTCCAACAGGGCTATGGGAAAAGCACACCTCTTTCAAAAAACTCCCCGACCAGAGGTTGAAGTACCCATGCCCTCCTGCCCACCCATAGCCCCCCTCAGAGCCCTCCACAGCCCAAGTGACAGAGGACTCCACTGTCGCCAACTGATGATGGAGACAGCAGACTCCATGAGGCTCAGTGAGGTACGTTGTCACGTGTGGATGGGTGTGTCCCACATGAAAGATGAGACGTCAGGAGGGGGCTGTGGAAGAACATGACAAGGGATTGCAGCAATGTTCAGAATTAGAGTAATGAGGGGTTCTCCCCCGCCCCCATGGGACACCTTCCAAAGCCCTGAATGATGAGGTCCCATCTCTTCTTCCCCTACTCCACACTGGTGACAAAAGGTGATGAACAAACTAAATAACATCACCTATCTTAATTCTCTGATGATATGTTGCTTTGCAACACTCCTGGGGTCCTTTAGGAAAAGATCTGCTTGATCTGGGGAAGAAAGATATGGTGGTATTCGGGACAAGGGGGCAATATCCCCCTGAGCAGGCATCAGCCCTTCCGCTGTGGCAGAGATGATTGTAACCTGAGAAATTCCTTTAGCTTGAAAGACCATAATGCCCATTCCATTTCTTCTTCCCTGCTCCCCACCAGAAAAGGACAACCTCACCTCCTGCAGACAGAAGGACTATACTGCACAAGGTATAATATTACAGACAATTTAAAAATGGAGAAAGAACAAAATGCTCATAGTCTTGTCACAGGAAGCTGAACTTCGCCGGAGTTTCAAAACGTCCCATCCAGTCCTGTGTGGTTCATCACCTCAGAATGCTCTGGAGGCCATGTGGTTGGCTCTTTGGTTTAATGGCCACTCTCTTTGGACCGTAGCAGAGGCAGGTGTTTGGACAATGACCTTGGCATTGTTCCTCTGTCAGTTTGGGCAAGTTTAGGATTGAGTGTCCTCACAGCTGATACTTCAAGTTCAGGATTAACACATGTTAAAAAAATCACTCTAGATCTAGAAAATATCTAAGGAAGGAGAGGAGTGATACATACTGATCAGCTTCCATATGCCATTCTCTGAATAACCTCTGTGTTAGGTATTATCACCACTGACATTTGTGGACAAGAAAAATTGAACTTCAGAAACATTAGGAAACTTGAGATCATATGACTAGTAAATGGGAAACTGTAGATTTGAACCCAGATCTCTTAACTCCAAGTCTAGAACTCTTTCCACAACACCAAGTTGCTTATATAATTTATTACCCACGTTTTAGAGTGGCAAGTAGTGAGCAAAACTGATTTATTTTACTTTCTCCATCTCCCTGTTCCATAAATACACATCGCCAGTTGGCTATGGAGAAGGAATGAAGGAAAGAGGGGGACTCAGTCTACAGGCTGAAGAATGGCTGCATACCGGGATTCACACAAGCGAGAGTTCAGGGTGAAGGACAGAAGTGAAACTGTTCTAACAGACATATCCTCCTCCCACACCAGTGCCCTTGCCTGGGTTGCCTTTAGAATCAGCAACGTCCTGGAAAGCTGAGGTAGGCAGCAGAGCAACCAACCCCAGTTCAGAGATATGTTCAAAACCAACCATGCTGGAGATGGAGAGACCCCATGTGCCTCAGTTAGAAAGGAATTAACCACACAAGCGCAGAGGCTACAGCTGTGGTCCTTCCAACCAGAGCTTTGGCTGCTAGCATAGAGCTCCACTAGTGGGTGGCAGGCAGGGGTGTGCTGGTAAATGTCTAACAATCAGCTCTTCAGGGAAAATAAGAGCTTCGTGGCCGATTTTAGGTTATAACATGGGTCCGTGAACATGGGTCGGGAGAGGTAAGTGCAATCAGCTCCCAGCTCAGTCAAGCTATGTGAGTTGGCAGCAGCACACCACAGACAGGCTTGGAAATCCTACAAAAGGGGGAACTCTGGACCAGGGAAGAGGATGGGGTACCACACAGAGGAAGAGCTAACACCTTGTGTACCCCTCCTGGGGCCAAGTCCTCTCACCTGCCCTTTGTTATACGTGTCAAGATCATACAGACACCTACAGGTAACAATATTTAAGGAAGGGAAGTAAGGCATGAGGGAGCAAAAGAGTGCTGAGAGCATTCTCTGTTGCTTGGAAGCCCTTTTTAAAGTGCGTGATCTGTTTCCTCTATTATCTTTCCTTGCCCTCCAAGCCCAGATCTGAGCAAGGATGGGCTCTAAGAATTGAACATGGAGACCCCACCTCTTATTGCTGACTTTATTCCCAGACCAGCACTCACACAGGACACCAGCTTACCCCTGTATGGTCTCTGCATAGGAATCCTTCTCATATAAAAACCTAATCTTGTTACCATACTGCCTAAAATCTTTCCCCCTTTCTTGTCTATTTAAAATGGCTTATAACATCACCCATGGCAAGGATGCCCACAACTACAGTCTCACTTCTTTCTTTTGACCAAAGTTCCGGCCATAATAACTATCTCCTAGCTACTCCAACTAATCATTCTCTGTTGGAGTCCCTGGGTAGTGCAAATGGTTAATGTGCTTGATTGCTAACCAAAAGGTTGGAGGTTTGAGTCCACCCAGAGCTGCCTTGAAAGAAAAGCCTGGCAATCTACTTCTAAAAGATCAGTCATCGAAAACCCCATGGAGCACAATTTCACTCTGACACTCATTGGCTCACCACGAGTTGGAGTCAACTCGATGGCAACTGGTATTGGTACTCAAACGAACCATTCTCTGTCTCAACGTTAGACTTTCCCACATGCTGTTCTCTCTACCTGGAACTCCCTTTTCCCTGCCCCCCTTCACCGCCCCAAACTCTCCACCAGTCCTTCCGGTTAACTTGCTTCTCCAAGGAGGCTCTCCCTTACCTCTAGCCCAGATGAGATCTTCCTGCTCTAAGTTACCATGACCCCCATTTTTCCTCCATTGCAACACACATTGCTGCTTCTACTCATTTAACATCTATCTTCCCCACCAAACTGTAAGCTCCTTGAGGGTAGGGCCTTGTCTGTCTTATTTATTGTTGTATTCTACTGTCTAAGCTGGTGCTTGGCACATATAAGCATGTGCTGAATATTTGTTAAATGAATTCCGAACTGTAATTTAATAATACAGTCATCAAATATTTTTAAGCACCTTAAAATGATGAGAACTAATCTGGGTCCTGTTGTTGTGGTGGTTGTTAGTTGCCGTTGAGTTGATTTTGATTCACAGTGACCCCCAAGTGTTATAGAGTAGAACTGCTTCGTAAGTTTTCAAGGCTGTGACCTTTTGGAAGCAGATTGCCTGCCTTGTCTCCCAAGGCGCCTCTGGGTGGGTTCAAACTGCCAACCTTTTAGCTAGTAGTCAAGCACTTAATTGTTTGTGCCACCCAGGGACTCCTGAACTAGGCCTTAGAGATTCAGAAACATGCAGACATTGTTGGTGCTATAGAATATTTCCCATCTCTTTGTGTGAGCACCCCAAGTGAAAGGAAGAGCCACTCCAATGGGGGAGCATCCAGGTGAGAAGTGGGAAGCAAGATGAAAACTGTGGATTCCAGCTATAAATTGTACAAATACGTGGCATTAAAAAATTATTTTAGCATGTCAAATATTAAGTCATTCGTACGCTCGGCAATTACTTTATCTGTCATCAAGCTATTTGAGGCAGTGACAGATGGGAAGGAGTCCATGCCAATTTTTCCTGCAGGTGTGCATCTGGGCTGGAGGGGAGGGTTCTGTACGTGCAGCAAGGGAAGGGAGGAGAAGGGTGACAGAGGTTATGAAACTGGAGCTGATGTGAGAGGCTTGGCAAAAAATAAAAATGACAAATTTGCATTCTGGAGAGCTGTAGGGCATTGCACTCCCTGGGAACTCAGAGTGGTAATTAACTGGGCAGCTCAGGGGAGGTGAAAAGGCATGTTGCCCTTGTTACAGAAGGGAAAAACAAAGGCACAGCAGAACTAAGGGAGTTAGTAAGGCAGAGCTACTGACTGAACCAAAGACACAAGAGCTCTGGCTTCTCACTTGTGTCCTGAGCCCCAACCAGTTCTCTGAATGCAGCAACTGGAGAAAGCTGGGCAGCTGGGGGAGGCTGGGACAAGGGGGAAAGACCACCTAGAGATTAGAGCTTCTCAGAGGCCATCAGAGAACCGATAGAGGGAGGATCCTGGTAGCACCAGGCACAAATGTTTGACCCATCAGTATTTCAAATGCTAGAAGGGTCACCTCTGGTGGATAGGTTTCAGCAGGACTTCCAGACTAAGACAGACTAGGAAGAAGCCTGCAAATCTACCTCCAAAAATTAGCCAGTGAAAACTGTATGGATCACAACAGAATGTTGTGTAACAGTGCTGTTCAAATGAGTCCCCTAGGTTGAAAGTTACTCAAAATACACAGTGGCCACAACAATGAACTCAAGCATGCCAATAATCACTGTAGGGCCAGGCAATGTTTTGTTTTGTCGTACATGGTGTCTTAGTTATCTAGTGCTGCTGTAACAGAAATACTACAAGTAGATGGCTTCAACAAACAGAAGTTTATTCTCTCACAATCTAGTAAGCTAGAAGCTCAAATTCAGGGTGTCAGGGGAAGGCTTTCTCTCTCAGTGGGCTCTGGAGGAAGGTCCTTGTTGTCAATCTTCCTCTGGAGTAGGAGCTTCTCAGCACACGAATCCCAGGTCCAGCACTAATTTCTTGGTGGTAGGAGGTCCCCATGTTTCTCTGCTCACTTCTCTCTTTTATATCTCAAAAGAGATTGGCTTAAAACACAACCTAATCTTGTAGATTGAGTCCTGCCTCGTTAACATAACTGCCTCTAACCCTGCTTCACTAACATCATAGAAGCAGGGTTTATAACACATAGGAAAATCACATCAGATGACAAAACGGTAGACAATCACACAGAAAGGAATCATGAACCAGCCAAGTTGACACACATTTTGGGGGGACATGATCCAATCTATAACAATGAGGTTGCTATCAGTCAGAGCTGACTCAATACTGCCACTAACAACAGGCCATGAGTTATAAAGATAAATAAGGCCAAGGAAGGCATAATCTAACAGGAGAGCTGGGGTGAGAGCAAATAGTTAGCACGTGGTTGTGTGTAAGAGGCAAAGGGAAGGGGATGGAGGAATTAATTGGGGCTGGAATGAGTCAGAGAGGGCTTCACAAAGGTAGAAACACTTGAGCAGAGTTTCGATGGTTGAGAAGGTTCATGACAGGCTCAAAGAAAGGACAGGTTTGGGAACTGATAGTGCAGGGAGTGAGCAAAATGTGGGAAAATGTGGAAGATGAAACATCATCATGTATTCCCGATGTTCCAAAGGCTGTTCCCTTACTGAGTAATGAGGGAGAGTGTGGCAGCTGATGGGGGTAGGGGCCGCGGGGGCAATCATGAAGAGCCTTGGGTACCCAGCTAAAGAGTTACAGGTTGGTTGTGTAGGTGGTAGGAATCCATTGAAGAGCTTTAAAGAAGTGACACAATTGAATTAAGAACTGGAAAAGTTGCCCTGCGATGGATGGATTGGAGAGGAGGTAAGCTGTATGCATGGGGGGAGGTGGGGAGAAAGGAAGAAGCTACGAGGGCACTGTAATGTCTGAATGAGACCGAGTTCCCTACATTGGAATCTATTCCATATTGGAGATTCAGCAATTCATCATACATTTTCATTGTCTATCACATGGGATGGTGAATCCAAAGATCATAAGCTTCATTGGCTTTCAAGTAGGAGATGAGAATGAAACTGGAATAGAAATGCAGAAGCTCCAAAAATAAATGCAGCTACTGCAGGAGAAAGAGGCTTACAGGGATAAAGAGCAGATATAGGAAAGTACTCGAGAGAAAAACACACCAAGAAAAAGCCAGGCAGAAACATCCCTCCCATTCCATGAAGAACTTTGAGTTGTGTTCTGGAAGAATTATTTTGCTGTTGTTGTTAGTTGCCGTCAAGTAGATTCCAACTCATGGTGACCCCATATGTGCAGAATAGAACTGTGCACCATACAATTTTCAAGACTGTGACCTTTCAGAAACAGATTGCCAGTCCTGTCTCCTGAGGTATATGGGTAGGTTTGAACCACTAACCTTTCAGCTAGTACTGAGCACTTGACTGCATCCCCCAAGGACTCCTTTAGAACACTCCAAGTCTCCAAGTTTTAAGAGTCCTTTGGTAGAGGGGCCTGTGGTCTACAGAGTCATCTAATACTTTGCCCTCAAAGGTGCTCTGCTGTGGATCCCCAGCCCCATACAGTGTTATTCCTTGGCTCTGGTCTTTCTCTGCAGTTCATGAACAGAACTGACCTTCCTGACTCAGTTGGTCCGACAAGATCTCTGCCCTGGGAGGTCAGGTCCCCTGGCAATCACAGGCTCCCTTGCCACACCTGATGTCAAGAGAGAATGATGTGTCTTCCTGAATGCATTGGGCTGGATTTGGAGACCAAGCCCTTGTCAGTCAGATGCCGGCAGGGCAGTTCTGAACCTGCCTGGCTGGCTTAGTCATCACCATATAAAACAAAGTGCCCAATAATTAATACAGAACAAATTAATTAAAGGAAGTAGGAGCATTGCAGGGCCCATTATAAATTGGGTGATAATTAGTAGCAAACAATGGAGAAGGTTTAGTAAGTGCCTCTGACTCCCGCTTCATTGACAACAAACTAACCCCTGAAATCCCACGCCACTCAGGGTCAAGAGGAAGCACAGAGCAGAGCCAAATCCAGCCACAGGCTGACCACACCGTCTTGCGCACATGACTGAAGCATGGTTACAGCTCATGCTCAGCACTTTTCCTGATATTTCTGCCCATTTGAAAACTTTCTAGCACCTCTGTGTCTCAGGCAGGTACAATTCCAACCTCCCATGGAAAAACCACAGGTTTCTCTCCATATTTTGGCTGGGGGAAGCAATAACAAGGGGAAGGTAAGCCTATATTAGCCAGGCCATTGCTTCAGCTGATGCCTTCACACCTTTTCAAGTAGCACTTATGAGCTCTGGGGTGCTTACCCTGGCTCTCTGATGTGACCCACTTTTGTCTGAATCGAATTTGAAGAGCCTCTAGATACGTATAGATGAATGGAAACAGGGATTATAGCTAATTTCTACTTAATCTGCTCCGGTTTTTTTGTTTTTGTTTTTGTTTTTCTCTTTTACCATATCACTCACCTTCTCACGTGTTACTACCTTTATTTATTCCTTGGCTGTGCTCTCTACTCAAGTTATGAACAGAACCGACCTCCCTGATCCTGGGACCACAGTGTCCACCCCGGGAGGTCAGGTTCCCTGTCAGGCACAGACGGCTTCCCCTGCCACACTTGATGTCAAGAGAGAATGTTGCATCTTCCTGAATGTAGCTAGCCAAATCCCTCCAAAAGACTAATCCCTCCAAAAAGACTGAAATACGATATTTATTGCTTGTCATCTCTTATCTTCCACTATAATGAAAGCTTCACAAGGGAAGGCACCTTTGTTGCATTGACAGAATATACTCCATGAACTTAGAGCAGTGCCTCACCCCTGGTAGGCACTCAATACATATTTTGTTGTGTGACTCATTGAATGAGATTATTGTGGCAATAATTTTCAGGAGTGTCCACTATAAATTCGGTAAAATTCTAAGGGTAAAATTATTCCCAAGAATAGCTCCACTTTCCCCTTCCATCTGCATCTCTGTGCCCCTATTGCTGTGGGAACTGTTGGGAAGAAGGAAATGAGAAGGGAGGGACTTCCAGCAGCAAGTACCTTGTGCAATCCAAGATCATGTGATCACTCGGTGTCCTGTGAGCTTGCCAGAGCCTGAGAGGAGATGAGAATCAACAGTTGGGCAGATCGAAGTCTAGAGTTACAGGGCGTGCACTCACGCTCCCCCCGAGGGTCCTACGACCATAGATCCAGCTGACTCAAGTTTGCTGCAGCCCAGGCTTTGGGCATCCTGAGCACAAGCCAGCTAATCTTCCATTCCAGAAGTGCTGTGAGCAAGCATCATGTTTAGCACCAGGTGGGAAACGTTTGACATGAGGTTCGAATCCTACTCCTGGCTCTGTGACACGGCAGCCCTCCTGGTCTCCAGTCCTGGGAGCATCTCTGGTCCGATTGAGGCTACTCCGTGCTTCCTGGCAGTGCAGCCTATGTTTCCAAAGCGGAGATGAGCAGCTTCTTCCCTCCCAGGTCAAGGGTCTGGGTGGCATACTTGCTCTGCCACTATCTCTGGTGGAAACAGCTGGGCTGAAAACACTGGCAGATGACAACAGCAGAAAGTGCTTCTTAAGCAGACTTGAAAGTCTTTTGCAACAATCCCCTGGTAACAGAGAGGCTCACGGTAAGCCAGGCCTCAGGTTACTGGCCAACTGGAGTTTCACCTCTTTTTTTAACAGGGCTGAAAGTGTATTTAAGCTGTGAAGCAAAGGGCCCCGAGGTTGGAGGGGCAGGTCTCTCGCCTGTGGTCTGTCCACACAGGGCAGCAATTTGGTGAGGGAGTAGGTTCCATGGAGGCAAGCGTCTCTCCACATCATTATCGATCAAGGTGAACAGAACACTGTTAATTTTGCTTTTTGTCAGTGGAGATATAGGTTTGAAGAAAAATAAAATTCCCTAAGTTCTTCAGCAAAAACTCAGTCTAACAACCTCCTAAAGAGCTCCCAGTTGCTTCCCCTTCTCTTTATGTTTCTCTAGTTCAGGTGACCACCATCTCCACCTGGATGATCACAACCACCCCTACCGGTGCCCCTGTCTGCAGTCTTGCTCCCTTCAAGTCAACTTGCCACTCTTTCCCACAGCCCTTCCTTAAAACTTTCCAATAGTTTCCATTGTGAATTATGGTGTTGGCAAAGAATAGTGAATATACCACAGACAGCCAGAAGAATGAACAAATCTGTCTTGGAAGAAGTACAGCCAGAATTCTCATTAGAAGCGAGGATGGCGAAACCTTGTTTCACATAATTTGGATATGTTATCAGGAGGGACCAGTCCCTAGAGAAGGACTACATGCTTGGTAAAGTAGAGGGTCAGAGAAAAAGAGGAAGACCCTTGACAAGATGGATTGACACAGTGACTGCAATCATGCCCTCAAGCATAACAACAATTGTGAGGATAGAGCAGGACAGGGCAGTATTTTGTTCTGATGTACATAGGGTGGCTATGAGTTGGAACTGACTCAATGGCACGTAACAGCAACATAGTAAATATTAATAGGTAAGACCCACATAAGCAAAAGCTCCCTGGGATCCTCAATAATTTTTAAGAGTGCAAAAGTGCTCAGAGACCAAAAAGTTTGAGAACTGATAATCCATATTATATGTCCTGAAGGTATGATAGCATAGTGTTTGACTCCATGGGCTCTGGATTCAGACTGCCTAGGTCCAGAACTGACCCTGTCACTGACAGTGTGACCAGTGGAGGTTATTTAAAGTTTTTACATTTCAGTTTCCCCATCTAGAAAACTAGGGCTTGTTGTGAGGAGTAAATTAGATACTGTTTAGCAAGTCCATGGCACCCAGTAGGTGCTCATTTAATGTAAGCTATTGCTATGTATTAAAATGATAAAATTGACTATTTTAATACTTAAACATCAAGTCACTAATAAACTACATTTAAATAATTCAGTGTTTCCCCCTTCAAAGATAAAAGGCAATTTCATTCTGGTGTATTAGAATGGCAAAGTGTTCTACCATCACCGGTTCCTTTATAAGCTCTTATTTTTTAAGTTTTTTTCAACCTCTTTATATTTCCTAACAGCATTGTTATCTATTTCTATAAATATGTATACTGTCTCTCTCTCTAATGCTTATCTCCACAGTACTTGAAATATAAATCAAGTTTTTACATCACTCCCCTGCTTGAAATCCCCTTCAGTGAATTCCCCCTTGCAATTATAATAAAATCTAAACTCTCAAGGCAGGGCCAAGAAGGTGGAGTAGTCAGATACTTCTAGTGATCCCTCTTACGACAAAGACCAAAAAAAAGACAAGTGAAACGATTATATATATGATAAGCAAGGAGGCCTGAACATCAAAGGCAAAGTTAGAAAATGGACTGAGCAGCAGGGGGAGGGAGAGAGAGTCCAGAAGTGGTGAGGAGTTGCTGGACCTGAATTTCCAGGAACCCTCAGGCACCATTCCCTGGAGCAACTGTGGTGGGGCTGGCAGTAGTGTTCCGGATACAGGTTCCTCAGGGTGAGACAGCACACCGCACAACCTACTCACACCTCTGGAACCAGAGAAGAACGGCACTCTTGGCAAAAGCTAAGTACTTGCATTTATTTTACCATGCCCCAAACTAGCTCCAGTGGCTGTCAAATTTCCCTGGGCCTGAGATAAGGCCTGCTGTGCACCCTCAGCCATTCTCCTGGCCTTGGAGAAAAGACAATCTGCCAGCTCCACTAAGCTGGGGAGCTCGGGACAGAAGTGGCTCCTGTCCAGGCACAAATGGTCCATGGACATTGAATACCTTTCCCCCATGCATAGACTGTATAGGCCCATTTTAGGAGAATAGACTCTTGTTGGCAGAGTGCAACTGTTTCAGCTATGCGGTGGAAAACTGGGCGTTTCATGTTTGACACCACTTTGCCTATTAAAAAGGGTCCTCACCTACCTGCATCAGTGGCCTAAGGACTGGTGACTCCACCCACATCACCTAACCACCTGCTACAAGAGTCCAAGGACAAGGGGTACCTCCCAGTCCTTACAACCCAAAGCATTGGCTGCCCAGGGTCCATCTGCAGAACCCACCCACCTTTGCACTCTAGGGAACAGGGATGTGCTTTCCTCACAGACACTTGCAGGAGAGTTGTCAGCCTCCTGCCTTAGTTCAGAGTGTGACCTCCTGCTGCAACCAGATACCTGTACCTACACCAATCACCCCTGCCCCTCTAAGACTGTAGGACAGAGCCTGTACCACACATTCAATGAACAACTACCTGGACACCTGAGCTGAATCCATACAAGAAAAGTGAATGGACTCCTAGGCTCATATACCTGGTAACAGCTCTTGCCATCTGGTGACAGGACAAAAGATCTTCAAAGTCAAAAATAATCAAGCTAGCTCACTCAAGCAGCCTATTTAGACATATCAAAATAACACAAAGCAAGAAGCTAGGATACAGTGAGCAAACATGAAATAAACTAATACGATAACTTATCGATGGCTTGCAGACAACAATCAATATTAAATCACATAAAGAAGCAGACCATGATTGCTTCAACAGGCTCTCAAAACAAAGAATCAAGGGATCTTCTGGATGAAGGTGCCGCCCTGGAATTACTGGATGGAGAATAAAAAAAATTGATGTACAGAACTCTTCAAGACATAAAGAAGGAGACCAGGCAAAATGAAGAACAAGCCAAGGAACACACAGACAAAGCAGTTGAAGAAATTAAAAAGATTGTTCAAGAGCATAATGAAAAATTTAATAAGCTGCAAGAATCCATAGAGAGACAGGAATCAGAAATTGCAAAGATTAACAACAAAATTACACAATTGCACAACTCAATAGAAAGACAGAGGAGCAGAATTGAGGAAGTGGAAGGGAGAATTATTGACATTGAAGTTAAAACACTTGGCACCAATATTTTCAAAGAAAAATCAGATAAAAGAATTAAAAAAAATTAAGGAACCCTAAGAATCTTGTGGGACTCTACCAAGAGAAATAACCTACGAGTACCAGAACAGGGAGGGATAACAGAAAATATGGAGAGAATTGTTAAAGATTTGTTGGCAGAAAACTTCCCTGATATCATGAAAAATGAGACAATATCTATCCGAGATGCTCAATGAACTCCAAATAAGGTAGATCTCAAAAGAAAGTCACCAAAACATATTATAATCAAACTTGCCAAAACCAAAGATAAAGAGAGAATTTTAAGAGTGGCTAGGGATAAACAAAAAGTCACCTACAAAGAATAGTCAATTAGAATAAGTTTGGATTATTCAGCAGAAACCATGCAGGCAAAAAGGCAGTGGGATGACTTATATAAAGCCTTGAAGGAAAAAAATGCCAGCCAAGAATCATGTATCCAGCAAAACCGTCTCTCAAATATAAAGGCAAAATTAGGACATTTCCAGATAAACAGAAGTTTAAGGAATTCATATAAACCAAACCAAAACTACAGGAAATAATAAAGGGAGTTCTCTGGTTAGAAAATCAATAATACAGATATCAACCCAAGACTAGAACACAGCACAGAGTAACCAGATATCAACCCAGGTAGGGAAATCACAAAAATAAATCAAGATTTAAAAAATGCTCAAAACAGGGAAACACCGATGTCAATGTGCAAAAGAAAATAACATTAAAACACTAAAGAGGGCCTAAGAAATGTAGTCTTAGATCTTTCATACGGAGAGGAACTCAAGGCAATATAAAGAGATAAAAGACTGGTTTAAACTTAGAAAAATAGGGGTAAATATTAAGGTAACCACAAAGGAGACTAACATCAAAATAAAATACTAGAAAAAAATAGAGACTCAACAAAAACAACATCAACAACAACAAATAAGAGGAAAAGACAATATATAAACTACTCAGCTCAAAAAATTAAGTGGGAAAAAGAAACTGTTAACAACACAAAAAAGATATCAAAATGACAGCATTAAACTCATACCTACCCATAATTACTCTGAATGTAAATGGACTAAATGGACCAATAAAGAGACAGACAGAGGCAGAATGGATAAAAAAAAAAAAACACAATTCAACTGTATGCTGCCTACAAGAGACACACCTTGGCCATAGAGATACAAACAAATTAAAATGCAAAGTATGGAAAAAATATATATCGAGCAAACAACAATCAAAAAAGAGCAGGAATGGCAATATTAATTTCTGAGAAAATAAAATTTAAAGTTAAATCCACCACAAAGGATAAGGAAGAACACTATATAATAATTAAAGCGACACTATATCAGGAAGAAAACAAAAATCCTTACAAATGGACCAAAGAGCAACATCATCATAAACAGAGAAAAGATTGAAGTTGTCAAGGATTTCATTTTACTTGGATCTACAATCAACACCCATGGAAGCAAGCAGTCAAGAAATCAAAAGACACGTCGCATTGGGTAAATCTGCTGCAAAGGACCTCTTTAAAGTGTTAAAGAACAAAGATATCACCTTGAAGACTAAGGTGCGCCTGATCCAAGCCATGGTATTTTCCATCGCATCATATACATGTGAAGGCTGGACAATGAATAAGAAAGATCAAAGAAGAATTGATGCCTTTGAAATGTGATATTGGCGAAGAATATTGAATATACCATGGACTGCAAAAGAACGAACAAATCTGTCTTAGAAGTACAACCAGAATGCTCCTTAGAAGGAAGGATGGTGAGACTGTGTCTTACATACTTTGAACATGTCATCAAGAAGGATCAGTCCCTAGAGAAGGACATCATGCATGGCAGAGTACAGGGTCAGTGGAAAAGAGGAAGACCCTCAACAAGGTGGACTGACACAGTGGCTGCAACAGTGAGCTCCAGCATAACAACGATTGTAAGCATGGCCCAGGACAGGGCAGTGTTTTGTTCTGTTGTACATAGGGTCACTATAAGTCAGAACTGACTCAATGGCACCTAACAACAACAACACCAGGAAGATATAGCCATATTAAATATTTATGTACCCAATGACAGGACGGAAATCCTGGTTGGGTGTAGTGGATAAGTGCTACAGCTGCTAACCAAAGGGTCTGCAGCTCGAATCCACCAGGTGCTCCTTGGAAACTCTATGGGACAGTTCTACTCTGTCCTGTAGGGTTGCTATGAGTCGGAATTGACTTGACGGCACTGGGATTGGTTTTGGTTTTGAAATGACAGGGCTGCAATATACATAAAACAAACTTTAATAGCATTGAAAAGTGAGATAAACAGCTCCACGATAATAGTAGGAGACTTCAACACACCACTTTTGGTGAAGGACAGGACACCCAGAAAGAAGCTCAATAAAGACACGTAACATCTAAATGCCACAATCAACCAGCTTGACCTCAGAGACTTATACAGAACACTCCACCCAAAAGCTGCCAAGTATACATTCTCTTCCAAAGCACATGGAACATCCTTTAGAATAGACCACACGTTAGGTCATTAGGCAAGCTTTAACAAAATCCAAAAGGATTAACAGAATCCAAAAGGATTAACAGAATCCATAAGGTCATAAAAGTAGAAACCAATAACAGAAAAAGCAGGGAACAGAAATCAAACACTTGGAAACTGAACAATACCCTGCACAAAAATGACTGGGTTACAGAAGACATTAAGGATGGAATTAAGAAGTTATACACTCCAATGAGAATGAAAACACTTCCTATCAGGACCTTTGGGACAAAGCTAAAGCAGTGCTCAGAGGTCAATTTACAGCAAAAAAGCACAATATAAAAAGAAGAAAGAGCCAAAATCAAAGAATTATCACTACAACTTGAACAAATAGAAAGACAGCAACAATAGAAACCCTCAGGCACGAGAAGAAAGCAAACAATAAAAATTACAGCAGAATTCAATGAAATAGAGAACAGGAAAACAACTGAAAGAGTTAACAAGACCAAAAGCTGGTTCTTCGAAAAAATTAATAAAATTGATGAACCATCGGCCAAACTGACAAAAGAAATACAAAAGAGGAAGCAAATAACCTGAATAAGAAATGAGATGGGCGATATACAACAGACCCAACTGAAATTAAAAGAATCATATCGGATTACTACAAAAAATTGTGCTCTAACACAGCTGAAAACTTAGAAGAATTACATCAATTTCTAGCAACACACTACCTACCTAAACTAACACAAACAGAGGTAGAACAATTAAATAAACCCATAACAAAAGAAGAGATTGAAGAGGTAATTAAAACCTCCTAACAAAAAAAGGCCCTGGCCTGGATGGCTTCACTGGAGAATTCTACCAAACTTTCAGGGAACAGTTAACACCACTACTACTAAAGGTATTTCAGACCACAGAAAAGGATGGAATATTCCCAAACTCATCTCATGAAGCCACTGTATCCCTGATATCAAAACCAGGTAAAGACACCAAAAAAAAGAAAATTACAGACCTATATCCCTCATGAAGGAAACCCTGGTAGTGTAGTGGTTAAGTGCTACGGCTGCTAACCAAAGGACTGGCAGTTTGAATCCACCAGGTGCTCCTTGGAAATTCTATGGGGCAGTTCTACTCTGTCCTATAGGGTCACTATGAGTCGGAATCGACTCAATGGCAATGGGTTTGGGGTTTTTTGTTTGTTTATCCCTCCCGAACTTTGATGCAAAAGTCCTCAGCAAAATTCTAGCCAATAGAATTCAAAAACATATCAAAAAAATAATTCACCATAAACAAGTGGGATTCATACCAGGTATGCAGGGATGGTTCAACATTAGAAGAACAATTAATGTAATCCATCATATAAATAAAACAAAAGACAAGAACCACACAATCTTATCAATTGATGCAGAAAAGGCATTTGACAAAGTCCAATACTCATTCATGACAAAAACTCTCAGCAAAATAGGAATAGATGGAAAATTCCTCAACATAATAAAGGGCATTTACACAAAGCCAACAGCCAGCATCATCCTAAATGGAGAAAGTCTGAAAGCATTCCGTTTGAGAACGGGAACCAGACAAGGAGGCCCATTATCACCACTCTCATTCGACATTGTTCTGGAGGTCCTAGCCAGAGTAATTAGGCTAGATAAAGAAATAAAATATATCCAGATTGTTAAGGAAGAAGTAAAAGTATCTCTATTTGCAGATGACATGATCTTATACACAGAAAACCCTAAAGAATCTTCAAAAAAAACTACTGAAATTAAATGGAGAGTTCAGCAGAGTATCAGGATACAAGATAAACACACAAAAATCAGTTGGATTCCTCTACACCAACAAAAAGAACATTGAAGAGGAAATCACCAAATCAATACCATTTACAGTAGCCCCAAAGAAGATAAAATACTTAGGAATAAATCTTACCAGAAACATAAAAGACCTATACAAAGAAAACTACAAGACACTACTGCAAGAAACCAAAAGAGACGTACATAAGTGAAAAAACATACCTTGCTCATGGATAGGAAGACTCAACATCGTAAAAATATCTATTCTACCAAAAGCCATCTACAGATACAATGCAATTCCGATCCAAATCCCAACAACATTTTTTAATGAGATGGAGAAACAAATCACCAACTTCATGTGGAAGGGAAAGAGGCCCCAGATAAGCAAAGCATTACTGCAAAAGAAGAACAAAGTGGGAGGCCTCATACTACCTGATTTTAGAATCTATTATACCGCCACAGTAGTCAAAACAGCCTGGTACTGGTACAACAACAGATACATAGACCAATGGAACAGAATTGAGAATCCAGACATAAATCCATCCACATATGAGCAGCTGATATTTGACAAAGGCCCAAAGTCAGTTAAATGGGTAAAACAGTCTCTTTACCAAATGGTGCTGGAATAGCTGGATATTCATCTGCAAAAAAACAAAACAAGACCCATACCTCACACCATGCACAAAAACTAACTCAAAAATTGATCAAAGACCTAAATACAAAATCTAAAACAATACAGATCATGGAAGAGAAAATAGGAACAATGCTAGGAGCCCTAATACATGGCATAAACTGTATACAAAACATTATTAACAATGCACAAACACCAGAAAAGAAACTAGATAACTGGAAGCTCCTAAAAATCAAACACCTGTGCTCATCCAAAGACTTCACCAAAACAGTAAAAAGATTACGTACAGACTGGGAAAAACTTTTTAGTTATGACATTTCTGATCAGTGTTTGATCTCTACAATCTACATGATACTGCAAAAACTCAACAACAAAAAGACATTGGGGGTTATTTAACCCAATTAAAAAATGGGCAAAGGATATGAACAGGCACTTCACTAAAGAAGACATTCAGGTTGCTAACAGACACATGAGGAAATACTTACAATTATTAGCCATTAGAGAAATGCAAATCAAAAGTACAATGGGATTCCATCTCACTCCAACAAGGCTGGCATTAATCCAGAAAACACAAAATAATAAATGTTGGAGAGGTTGTGGAGAGATTGGAACACATACACTGCTGGTGGGAATGTAAAATGGTACAACCACTTTGGAAATCGATTTGGCACTTCCTTAAAAAGCTACAAATAGAACTACTGTGCAATCCAGCAATCCCACTCCTTGAAATATATCCTAGAGAAATAAGAGCCTCTACATGAACAGATGTATGCACACCCATGTTCATTGCAGCACTGTTTACAATAGCAAAAAGATGGAAGCAACCACGGTGCCCATCAACGGATGAATGGATAAATTATGGTATGTTCACACAATGGAATGCTACACATCGGTAAAGAACAATGATGAATCCATGAAACATTTCATAACATGGAGGAATCTGGAAGGCATTATGCTGAGTGAAAATAGTCAGTTGCAAAAGGACAAATATTGTATGAGAGCACTATTATAAGAACTGGAGAAATAGTTTAAACAGAGAAGAAAATATTCTTTGATGGTTATGAGAGTGGGGAGGGAGGGAAGGAGGGTGTAGAGGGGTATTCACTAATTAGATAGTAAACAATAACTACTTTAGGTGAAGGGAACGACAACACACAATACAGGAGAGATCAGCACAACTGGACTAAACCAAGAGCAAAGAAGTCTCCTGAATAAACCAAATGCTCCGAAGGCCAGTGTAGCAGGGATGGGGGTTTGGTGAGCATGGTTTCGGGGGACATCTAGGTCAACTGGCATAATAAAATTTATTAAGAAGACATTCTGCATCCCACTTTGGAGAATGGCGTCTGGGGTCTTAAATACTACCAAGCGGCCATCTAAAAAAAACCCAAAGATGCATCAATTGGTCTCAACCCACCTGGAGCAAAGGAGAATGAAGAACACCAAAGACACAAGGTAATTATGATCCCAAGAGACAGAAAGGGCCACATAAATCAGAGCCTACACCATCCTGAGACCAGAAGAACTAGATGGTGCCCGGCTACATCCGATGACTGCCCTGACAGGAATATAACAGAGAACCCCTGAAGGAGTAGGAGAGCAGTGGGATGCAGACCTCAAATTCTCATAAAAAGACCGGACTTAATGGTCTGACTGAGAGTAGAAGGACCCCAGAGGTCATGGTCCCCAGACCTTCTGTTAGCCCAAGACAGGAACCATTCCCAAAGCCAACTCTTCAGATAGGGATTGGACAGGACTATAAGAAGGTGATACTGGTGAGGGTGAGCTTCTTGGATCAAGTAGACACATGAGACTATGTGGGCAGCTCCTGTCTGGAGGGGAGATGGAAGGCAGAGGGGGACAGAAGCTGGCTGAATGGGCAGGGAAATAGAGGGTGGAGAAAGGGAGTGGGCTGTATCATTGGGGGAAAGCAAGTAGAAGTATATAGCAAGGTGTATATAAATTTTTATATAAATTTTTGTATGAGAAACTGACTTGATTTATAAACTTTCACTTAAAGCGCAATTAAAAAAAAAAAATCCAAACTCTTTTCTAGAGCCAACAAGACACTAACCAAGGCCCTAACACCCCTCTGGCATCTTCTGTGCACCACCCCGAAAGCCAAAGCTCATCCTCCCATCTCTGTTGCAGAGCCCCTCAAGTTTGCTCTCCCTTGGTCCTTTACACTTACCGTCTCCCCAGATTCTTGCATAGCTATCTCATCATCGCACAGGCCACCACCCCTGCCTCAGAGGCTTTCCACTAAACCCATCCAAGGCAGCACCCCCAGCCCACAACCTCAAGTCACTCTCCACCCATTACTTTGTTTCATCTTATTCAGGGCACTTTGTTGTTGTTGTTAGTTGCCATCGAGTCAGATCCAACTCATGGCAACCCCATGCGCATCCTTGTCTGGCTCCCATTTTCAAGGGAATGCTTTCAGGCTCTCTCCATTTAGGATGATGTTGGCTGTGGGCTTTGTATTAAAAAAAAAAAATTGTATAAGTGCCCTTTATTAAAAAAAAAAAATTACGTCGAGAATTTTCCTTCTATTCCTATTTTGCTGAAAGTTCTTATCATGAGTGGGTGTTGGGCTTTGTCAAATGCCTTTTCTACATCAATTGATAAGATCATGTGGTTCCTGTCTTTTGTTTTATTTATATGATGGATTACATTAATTGTTCTTCTAATGTTGAACCATCCCTGCATACCTGGTATGAATCCCACTTGTTCATGTGAATTATTTTTTTTGATATGTTGTTGAATTCTATTGGCTAAAATTTTGTTGAGGATTTTTGCATCTAAGTTCATGAGGGATACTGGTCTGTAATTTTTTCTTTTTTTTTTTTTTTTTTTTGGTGTCTTTTTTTACCTGGTATTGGTATCAGGGTTATGCTGGCTTCATGGAATGAATTTGGGAGTATTCCATCCTTTTCTATGCTCTGAAATACCTTTAGTAGTAGTGGTGTTAACTCTTCTCTGAAAGTTTGGTTGAATTCTCCAGTGAAAATGTCAGGGCCAGGGCTTTCTTTTGCTGAAAGTTTTTTAATCACCTTTTCAGTCTCTTCTTTTGTTGTTATAGGTTTATTAATTGTTCTAATTCTGTTTGTGCTAGTTTAGGTAGGTATTGTGTTTCTAGAAATTTGCCCATTTTCTCTAGGTTTTTAAATTTGTTAAAGTACAATTTTTCATAGGATTCTGTTAAGATTCTTTTAATTTCAGTTGGGTCTGTTGTGATATCACCCATCTCATTTCTTATTCACATTATTTTCTTCCTCTCCTGTTTTTCTGTTCTCAGTTTGGCCAATAGTTTATCAATTTTATTGATCTTTTCAAAGAAACACTTTTTGGTCTTGTTAATTCTTTTAATTGTTTTTCTATTCTGTACTTCATTTAATTCTACTCTAATTTTTATTATTTGCTTTCTTTGATGTCCGAGGGCTTCTTTTGCTGCTCTCTTTCTATTTGTTCAAGTTATAGGGTTAATTCTTTGATTCGCCCCTTTTTTCTTTTTGGATGTGTGCATTTATTGCTATAAATTGACCTCTCAGCACCGCTTTTGCTGTGTCCCAAAGGTTCTGGTAGGATGTGTTTTCATTCTCATTTGATTGTGTAAATGTCTTTATTCCATCCTTAATTTTTTTCTATAACCCAGTAGTTTTTGAGCAAGGAGTTGTTCAGTTTCCATGTGTTTGATTTTTTTTTTCCTTGCTTTTTCTGTTATTGATTTCTACTTTCATAGCTTTATGGTCAGAAAAGATGCTTTGTAATATTTTGATGCTTTGAATTCTGTTAAGGCTTGCTTTCTGGCCTAATATGTGGTCTATTCTGGAGAATGTTCCATGTGTATTGGAAAAGAAAGTATGCTTGGCTGCTGTTGGGTGCAGTGTTCTGTATCTGTCTATGAGATAAAGTTGGTTGATTGTAACATTTAGATGTTCCATGTCTTTACTGAGTTTCTTTCTTGATGTTCTGCCCTTCACCGAAAGTGGTGTGTTGAAGTTTCCTACTACTATTGTGGAGCTGTCTATTTCTCTTGTCAATGCTGTGAGAGTTTGTTTTATGTATTTTGGAGCCCTGTTGTTGGGTGCACAATATTTACTATGGTTGTGTCGAACTGGCATATTGACCCTTTGATCATTATATAGCGTTCTTCCTTATCCTTTGTGGTGGATTAACTTTAAAGCCTATTTTGTCAGAAATTAATATTGCCATTCCTGATCTTTTTTGATTGTTGTTTGCTTGATATATTTTTTTCCATCCTTTGAGTTTTAGTTTATTTGTGTCTTTAAGTCTAAAGTGTGTTTCTAGTAGGCACCATGTAGATGGATCCTGGTTTTTTATCCATTCTGCCACTCTCTGTCTCTTTATTGATGTATTTAGACCATTTACATTCAGCGTAATTATTGATAGGTATGAGTTCAGTGCTGTCATTTTGATGTCTTTTTTGTGTGTGTGGATGACAGTTTCTTTGTTCCACTTAATTTTCTCTGCTGAATCATTTTTCTTTGTATATTTTCTTTTCATCTTTTTCATTGTTGTTGATTTTGTATTTGCTGAGTCTTTATTTTTTTTTGTTTTTTATTTTGATGTGTACAATTGTTAGTTCCCTTTGTGGTTACCTTAATATTTACCCCTATTTTTCTAAGTTTAAACCAGTCTTTTGTTTTTTTATATGGCTGTGACTTCCTTTCCATGTGAAAGATCTACGACTATGTTTTTTAGTTCTTCTTTTTTGTGTTAATGTTGCCATCTTTTACATATTGACATCTGTTTCCCTATTTTCAGTGTTTTAGTTTTGATTTATTTTGTGACTTCCCTATCTGTGTTGATACCTGGTTGCTCTGCCTTGTGTTCTAGTCTTGGGTTGTTAGCTGATGTTATTGATTTTCTTACTGGAGGACTCCCTTTAGTATTTTCTGTAATTTTGGTTTGGTTTTTACGAATTCCCTAAACTTCTGTTTATCTGTAAATGCCCTAATTTCACCATAATATTTCAGAGACAGTTTTGCTGGACATATACTTCTTAGCTAGGTTTTTTTTTTTTTTTCCTTCAAGGCTTTATATATGTCATCCTATTGCTTTCCTGCCTGCATGGTTTCTGCTAAGTAGTCTGAGCTTAGTCTTATTGACTCTCCTTTGTAGGTGACTTTTCATTTATCCTTGGCTGCTCTTAAAATTTTCTCTTTATCTTTGGTTTTGGCAAGTTTGATTATAATATGTCTTGATGACTTTCTTTTGGGGTCTACCTTGTGTGGGGTTCAATGAGAATCTAGGATAGGTATCTTCTCATCTTTCATGATATCAGGGAAGCTTTCTGCCAACAAATCTTCAACAATTTAAAGGAGATTTTCTTAACTAAAAAAAAAATTCTTCCCTCTTCCTTTCTTGAAATGCTGTCAACCCCTCTTTCTGCTCATTCCAGATTTATGAGTTAAAATAAAATTTTGTTTAATTAAGGATCTGTTTTAATTCCCTGGGTGTTCCAGGTGTTGCGTTCATGACAGAATGAACTTGAATCATCTCAGGTAATGTTTTCCCCTTCTCTCATCATTCTGGTAAAGTAACCTGTGTCCACGAAAAGATGCCTTCCCTCCAAGAGCAATAAGAATTGTCTTGATTTTGTAAAGCATTTTACATATCAATGCAGCTTGTCACCAAATAGCTTGCAAAGTTAACAAAAGAAGGACAATTTGAGTACAGATACTGAAATACCAGCCAGAGTTTCCTTGGCTTCCACCCTCCCGGTAGAGAACGTGCCCCTACAGTAAATCACAGAGCCACGTGATCACCGATTGATACCCGAGCTGGGTTTAGGAAGTCAGCAATAAGTAAAGTCATTGGTTCAAAACAGATTGCAATTCTTCACCCAAAACCTTTAAAGCAAATGAATTCTGCTCTGCATACAATAGTAAATGAGGGGTCAGGAAGGTAACATGAATGAGAAAAGCTTGCCTAGAACGGGGTCAGAGGTGCACGCTGTGTGGTAGGTCTCTGGTGAACTGGACAGCACAGACCAGTCCACCAGTTAGGGCCACCTGAGTGTTCCACAAAGGGGCGGATTATCCAATAGGCAGGGTAAGAACGGTGCTTATCTTGCTTACTAAATCATCTGCAATGAACTTCACGTTTTTCACCACATCAAAGATTCTGCTTCTAGGTATGGCTGGCATCTGTTTCTCTCCCAACCCCACAGCACCTTCCTACAGAAACAAAACCTTTTTTTAAATTTACAATCCCTGAGAGGGTGGATGACCCAGCAAGCAAGGTAAGCATGGGCTTACTTATACTTACTAACTAATCTGTAGTGAACAATTTCACAGGAGTTTCACCACATCAAAGGTGAAACCCAGGTGAAATTGTTCACTACAGATGATCTGGTAAGCAAGGTAAAGCACAGTGTTTACTGGAATAATATGCACCTGGTTCCATGGTGGAACACGGACTTTGTGTGGCCAGGCCTTCCAATTTTTCCAGAAAAGCTAGATAACAAGATATTTATGCAAAATTCCTCAATTTTTTTCAATATAAGCTCATGTTCTTTTAAAAGCATTGTGTTTAAAAACATATCTGCAGACCAGATTTGACCTGAAGGTCACCAGTTTATGACTTTTGTTCTGGAATTTCAGAGAACAAAGAAAGATGACAAACATGGGATCGGGTGACAGAGGAAAGAAGTGAACTTTTAGCAAAGATTTGGAATTTCAGGAGTGCGGAGAGGACCTGTGCTCAGGGACAATGTGATTGCCTCTGACTTAATACCAATCCAATCAAACTCCAGCTAGGTCTTTTCTAGTCCCCATGGTGGAAAAGGAAACCCTGGTTAAGAGCTATAGCTGCTAACCAAAAGGTCTGCCATTCAAATCCACTAGGTGCCCTTTGGAAATTCTATGGGGCAGTTCTACTCTGCCCTGTAGGGTCTCTATGAGTCGGAATCGGCTCGATGGCAGTGGGTTTGATTTGGTTTTTGGTTATAGTGGAAAAGTAACATGAAGGAACAAAGACTAGAAAATGAAGCCCATGTGGACCAACGAAAGGAACCTAAATTGGTCTGCCCCAAAAGGGGAAAGAAAAAAGCTGAAAGATAATTTAATGACAAATTTCACAAAGCTAAAAATACAGAAAGCATGGGCATGGAACTTTGTAGAAAATGGATGGAAATGTCTTGATTCCCAAGACTTTAGGGGTGCTGGAGGCCTGGAGGGGACCTTGTTCACACATTTGAAAGGTAAACTTTCCACTGTCAATCTTATAGCAGGGCTTACGTTAAATCTCCAGGGCAGGACGGAGACCAGTCATCTGTTCGCAAGAGTTCACATCAGTTATGCTTAGAGAGACCCAGGAGGCCCTGGAGATGGAATTCAGCCTCAGTAAGCTCTTCATTCCATCACGTTGAGGCTGATGGAAGGCCTCCGCCTCATCTCTCTCCGGCAATTGGAGATTGAACAGCAGCTGAAAAGATGAATTGGCTTTTGGAGAGTGATCATCGTCTCCATGATCACTTTTTCCTTCCTTTTTTTCCCACCAAGCAGACATTTCCCTTCTCAACGATCTGACAACTCTTCTACTTCTTGTCTTGTCTGGGTGGTGCAAATGGCTAAGTGCTCAACTACTAGCTGAAAGGTTAGTGGTTCAATCTCACCCAGAAGCATCTCAGAGGACAGGCCTGGCTATCTGAATCTGAAAGGTCACAGCCTTAAAAACCCTGTGGAGCAGTTCAACTCTGCACACGTGGAGTCGCCATGGTGGGAATGGACTCCATGGCAATTAATAACAACAACAGAAGTATCAGGGACTGTGAGATCAGTAAACTACGAGCTCTTTGTTATTGTTGTTAGTTGCTGTCGAATCAGCTCTGACTCATGACGACACTATGTATAACAGAACGAAACATTGCCCAGTCCTGTGCCATCTTCATGATTGTTGGTATATTTGAGTCCATTGTTGTGGCTAGTGTGTCAACCCATCTCTTTGAGGGTTTCCCTCATTTTCACTGACCCTCTACCAAGCATGATGTCCTTTTCTAGTGATTGGTCTTTCCTGATAACATGTCTAAAGTAAGCAAGATGAAGTCTTGCCGTCCTAACTTCTAAGGAGCATTCTAGATGTATTTCTTCTAAGATAGACTTATTCATTCTTCTGACAATCCACGGAATATTCAATATTCTTCACCAGCACTACAACTCAAATACATCAACTCTTCTGTCTTCCTTTTTCACTGTCCAGCTTTTATATCCATATGAGGTGATTGAAAAGATCATGGCTTGAGTCAGGTGTTGGTTAAGTACCAATAGCCTGACTTTGAATCCTAGCTCTGCTATAGCCAGTTGTGTGACCTTGGGCAAGTTGATTAGCCTCTTTTCCTCAGTTGTCTTATCTTAAATTGAGAATACTGTAAATACTTTCTTTATAGAGTTGTTATGAGGAATAAGTGAGTTAACATTTGTAAAGCACCTAGACCAGGGCCTTTCATATTCTAAGTGCTATATAAATGTTTTCAAATAAATAAATCAGTCATATAGTCTGCTCCAAGCAGGCTGCTCAGATCCTAAGCCATTCTGCTTCATACATGCAGTTCTTGGTCCCACAGAATGGCCCCTTTGGAGAGCCAAGTGAGAACAGAGCTGTGCTTGTTCATCAGGTGCTAACAGCAGAGTCCTTTTAAAGATCCCCATGTTCCCACGCAATGGAAATGAACAAGAGCTTCCAATTTGGGTCCCAAATTCTTAAGTACCCTAACCACCCACTTTGTGGGCATAGCCTCATGTGTGAGGACTTAGGTTCCTGTGAAGAAAAGAAAATTTGTAAGCCTGCTTGAAAGGAGCCACACAAGAGTACTTAGAGGCAAAAATTGCCCAGGCTGAAATCCACAGTGCTCAAGTATCCTTGTCAGGCTTCCTTCCCAGAGGATGAGGACAAGAGGCTTTGAGAGGATTGAGGTCTTGGGAGTGGTCAGAGGTCAAATGGAGTGTCCACACCCATGAAGAGGCTAGGGAATGTTTCAGGGCTTCATGCCACTTAAAGGTGGGCATTGGCTCAACGACCTCATCACTGGGTTTCAGGTTGTTGTTATTATTGCTAGTTGTTGTCAGGTCGGTTCTGACTCATGGCAACCTCAAGTGTACAGAGTAGAACTTTTACACAGGGTTTTCAAGGCTGTGACCTTTAAGCAGATTGCTGAGTCTTTCTCCCGAGGTGCCTCTGGGTAGGTTCAAAATGCCAACCTTTCGGCTAGTAACTGAGCACTTAACTGTTTGTGCCACCTCAGAATTCCAGGCTTGGGTTAGTTTTTCATTATATTTTAGTTTTGTTCTATATGGAGAGCTTTTATTTTATTTTGGCATAAGTGTTACATTAACAGGGTTCAAAATTCAATTAACATAAGAAGGTAGACAGTGACCTCTCACTCCCATCCCACGTACTATTTTTTCCCCTCACCCCTAGCTAATCCATTGTACTAGTATCTTGTGTATCCTTTTTTCAGAGTTTCTTTAAGCTAATGCAAACAAATACAGATGTTCCCTTATTTTCAGGAAAGGTAACATATTATGCACATTCTTCTGCACCTTGACTCCATCATTTACTATAACTATCAGATGGGAAAAAATCCTTTTCATTTACTGTAGCTCTCAATTCCTAGAGAGCTTCCTCATTCTTTTTTACAACTGCCTAGTATTCCATTGTAGGGAGGTACCATAATTTATTTAAACACTCCTCTGTTGATAGACATGTGGATAGATTCCAATATTTTGCTGTCTAAAACCAGTGGTAATTAATAAATTGCGCACATGACATTATATAAGTGTGTAATATTCTATATGATAAATCCCCCAAGAGTCTTCTTGCATTTATAATTCTGACAGGTACTGCCAAATTGCTTTCCATCTTATCTGCCAACATTAATGTGAGAGTTCTATTCTTCACAGAGACACCAACACAGTACGTAGACAGATTTTTGGATTTTTATCCAATCTGATAGGTAAAAAATGATATCTCTGAGTATTTTTAATTTGCATTTCTCCTATAATGAGTGAGGCTGAAGATAATTTTTATACATATAAGGGCCATTTTTTGTTTCCTCTTCTATGAACTGTGTGTTCACATCCTTTACCCATTTTTCTTTTGGGTTTTTGATCTTTTGTTGATTGTTGTCTATGACTTCTTTATTAGGAAAATCAGCCCTTTTCTGTGATATGAGTTGCAAATATTTTTCCCTGTGTTTTTTGCCATGTAGGATTGTTGTTTTTGTTTTTTATCATTTAATATATCAATCTTTTCTGACTTTTGTATTTTGAATCATAGTGAGAAACATCTTACTCATTCCGTGGTTATGAAGGTTTTAATAAGGAAATTCTCCTGAGTTTTCATCTAGTATTTTATGGATTTTTTTTTTTAAAACACTTAAATCTTTGATCCATTTGGAGTTGGGTTTTGTTTTTGTTTTTTCAACTTTTCTCACATACAGAAGGGGAACCCTTGTGTCAGCTAACTGCCCTTTCATCCTAACCTGAACTTGGCCCTGGCACTCTGCTTAGACATTACAACAGCTGCCAGAAATGTAGACTTTAGGAAAAGGCAGCTACCCTAGGTCACATCCCAGAGTGATCAGAATTTCCACAAAAATCTGAGCTGTCTGGGATGAAACAAGGTTTGGGGGAATTCAAGTAGGCAACTGAAAGGAACCCTGAGGATGGTCGCCTCAGCCACTTAAAATTCTTGGAAGCACTGAGCAGAGTCGCTTGAAAAGGGAGCAAAACGGACTTAAAAAGCAATTCCAGGGCTTCAACATGTGTTCTTCGTTGGTAGAATTCAGGATACGGATTTGAAGGACCCTATGGGAGTATCCTTTCACGGCTCTCCCCTAATCCTCTCAAAATCGCCTGGGCTCTACAGCTGTTGGTTAGCCAGATAAACTATTTGTTCAATTATTCTTGGCCTGGATGGAGCGGCTTGCCTCAAAGGCTCTGGGCTTGCGGATTCGGGCTACTTCAATCAGCCGAGGCCCTCCCAGGCTGCCTACCGGAGACGGCCCGTTTGAAGGCAGCAGCGATCCTAGAAGGCTCTGCCTTGCTTTCCCTTTTCATCTCCACCCAGACGGGCTGAGGCGGCGGACACCTCCCCAAGGACATGTCGGGGAGCGGGGTTAGCGACGGGAATGAGGCCAACGCAGAGAATCAAGGCGATAAAATAATTACAAATGAAAGGGAGATTAGCAGGCCCTGTCGAGACAAATGCTTCCAAAATGGTTCCCGAAATCTCGGGCGGCGCGTTCTCTCAGGCCACGTCGCTGCAGCTGCCGTCTCCATGGCAATGGGCGCAACAGATGCCCGGCTGGGCGCGCTCTCTGCAAAGAGCAGAGCCAGCAGAGCGCCAGCCACCGGGAGGGGATGACAGAGCGGTCGGTCACCTTCGCGTCGTGGAGATGGCCTGGTAATTAGCGCGATCTTCGTCTCCATTTGTCTGCTCTTCCTCCCCCTCCCCCGGCTCCGCAGAGGCCCACAAATAAATGGTTGACAGCTGTTGAGAGGTGGGCCCTATCTGGCAGTTGCTGTGACGAGTGTTCTCTTTTGGGGGTTGCTCCCCCAGGCTGCCAGGAAGTCCTAAGCAGAGTTAGTATGTCCTCTCTTCAGCTCCACTCTCGGCTCTACTCCTCTATCCTTTTCTCTGCAGTTTGTTAGCTTTTTCTCAAAACTTTGTTTCAGTTTCTCATGAGATCCAGAGGCAGCACTAAGAAGTGACTTGAGGTAACTTTACTGTCATCTGCACCCCATAATCTCTATCATTTCCCTAAAACCACCTCAAGTAAAACAACAGCAGTGGGATTGCTGTATAAATGCAAACTGAGTTTAAGTCCCCTGGCTTTATACTTCCAGTGAGATTACCACTCCTCAATTCTAGACATTCTAGAGTTACTACCTGTAGTCTCTTTGTCTAATATGATTATAATCTGAGACACTCTGTCTTCGTATTTCCTGCCAGTTTGGGCGTATCCTACTTGGGGCACTTTTCCCAGAGGCAGTGGCCAGGTATCTCACTAAGATAAGGGTATGAAGAGGAGCTTTTTAAATACGCAACAAGAGACCCTTCTTGAAATAATTAGATCATCATGTAGTGACTGACTTGGAGTCCAATAAACCCAACTCAAATCTCAGCTCTTCCATTCACAACTAAACATCCACTAGGTACAAGATTAAACTGTAAACTCCCTGGGAGCAGGAACTGCATAATTTTTTTGTATATCTTCAGTGCCTGGCAAAATGCTCATAGCAATGCCAAAGAAACATGAAAGCACTATAAAGCAGGGTACTCCAAACATTTTAAATCATGTATTTTCATCAGTAGAATCCCTTGGTGGTATAAATAGTTAATGCTCTCAGCTGCTACCCAAAACATTAGAAGTTCAAGTCCACCCACAGACACCTCAGAAGAAAGGCCTGGCCATCTACTTTTGAAAAATCAGCCACTGAAAGTCCTGTGGAGTACAGTCCTACTCTGACACACATGGGGTCACCATGTGTCAGAGTTGACTCAAGGGCAATTGGTTTCAACTGGTATTCTTATCAGTAAGTTTTTGACATGCATCCCCAATTTAAGTATATTTATTTAAATAATACGAAACATTCTAATAATATAATGAAAGTCATAGAACATACAGAAAATAGAAATTGAAAAGGAATAAGATTAAAAAGAGGTAGAAGTTCTAATATTCTGGTACTACAGTGAATCACCTTGTTCTTCCCATTTCAGAGACCACTGTTGTAGAAGATATACATTTTCTATCCTCAAGAGGCTTATAGTCTAGTTGAGAAGACCTAAAACAAAGAATAAGGTTGGTTTGTTGTTGTTGTCTGGTACCATCAAGTCAGTTGTGACTCATAGCATTCCTATGTACAACAAAACAAAACGCTGCCGAGTCCTGTATCATCTTCACAATTGTTGCATGTTTAAGCCCATTGTTGCAGCCACTGTGTCAATCCATGTCATTGAAGGTCTTCCTCTTTTTAGCTGACCCTCTCCTTTACCAAGCATAATGTCCTTCTCCAGGGACTAGTCCCTCCTGATAACATGTCCAAAGTACATGAGACAGTCTCTCCCTCTAAGGAACATTCTGGCTGTACTTCCAAGACAGACTTGTTTGTTCTTCTGGCAGTCCATGATATATTCAATATTCTTTGCCAACAACATAATTCAAAGGCATCAATTCTTCTTTGGTCTACCTTATTCATTGTCCAAATTTTGCATGCGTATGAAAAGACTGAAAATATACCATGGCTTGGGTCAGGCACACCTTAGTCTTCAAGGTGACATCTTGCATTTTAGCACTTTAAAGAGGTCTTTTGCAGCAGATTTGCAATGTGTCATTTGATTTCTTGACTGCTGCTTCCATGAGCGTTCATTAGATTGTTGATCCAAGTAAAATGAAATCCTTGACAACTTCAATCTTTTCTCCAATTATGATGTTGTTTATTGGTCAAGTTGTAAGAATTTTTTTTTCTTCATGTTGAGGTGTAATCCATACTGAAGGCTGTAGTCTTTGATCGTCATCAGTAAGTGCTTCAAGTCCTATTCACTTTCCACAAGCAAGGTTGTGTCATCTGCATAATGCAGGTTGTCAATGAGTCTTCCTCCAGTCCTGATGTTCTTCATGTAGTCCAGCTTCTCGGATTATTTGCTGGGTATACAGACTGAATAAGTATGGAGAAAGGAGACAGCCCTGATGCACATATAAGGCTGGTACTGATGCGGGGAAAAAAAATTTAGAGGAGTAAGTGATCATCAAACACGTGGATGGGTGGCGTGGAGTCCATGAACCCCACTGAAAGTGAATGCCAACGTTGATGGGTATATGCATATGTGCATTTTTCTAAGGAAAGGTCCAAAGCTTTCATGTGATACTCAGATGGATCTGGAACACACACAAAAAAGGAGAACAACTGACTTAAAGGTAGAAAAGCAAGGACCTTCCCATAAGGGAATACACAAGCACTGTGCCCCAAGTTGTCCTTCTTTTACAGATAGATCACTCTAGACCTGAAGGGATACTGCTCCAAATGCCACCCAAGGAGATTAAAGTGTTTCCAAGGATTGAGACCTTGTCTCTAGGCTAGTGACTTTTTAATTCCTTTTTAGCAGTGCCCACTTTTTCAAATGAAATCTTACAAGAAACCCAATATGTAAAAGCAGATCAGAGTGAAGCTGCTCCAGGTGTAGTAGGGGTGATCCCAGATCAGCATTCCCTCAGCATGCTGGCAAGTCCAGAGGGCTGTAGATCTCCTAGAACACAGCTGGAATCCCAGCACTGGGCATTCTTGAGCCTGTGATCTGACCATTATCCCTAGTTAGCTTCCTCTTCACTCATTCCACAAACCATTCACAATTCCTCCCCCTGCTTTAGCCTCTACCTTGGGGTGTTTTATGTCCCTTTCCCCCTTGACAAAGTCCCCTTCTGCTGAGCCCGCCACTTGTTTTTCTCCAAGTGTGTCCAAGAACCACCATCATCAGAATCGCCTGGCTTGTTAAAGACTCAGAATATTGGGCCCATCCCAGACCAACTGAAGCAAAATCAGTAGGTACAAAGCCCTACAATGTGCAGTTTAACAAGATTCGCAGATGATCTAATGGCCCCTAAGTTTGGGACTATGCCCATAGGGCTCTGTCATGGAGCCAAAGTCAATCAGCTGACTTCCCATCTGCTGGGCCTCAACCACTCAATTTTGAGCATACCCAAAATTGACTCAGCTTTGAGTGAGCCTACCCAAAAGCTAAAGATAGAGCCAGGAGAAGATGAAAATTCCAGGACTGTGTGTCCATGGCTCTGAGGTGAACAATAACTGAATGTCCTCTGAGGTGACAATCCTCTTTCTCCGGTCTGAATGCATAGTAGCAGGCATGTTTTAGTAAGGGTTAAATATAGCACCTACTGCTTTGCAGACATCTAGAGAGGAACAAGAGCGGCTTGGAGGAGTGGAATTTACTGACCTAGAGGCCAGTCATCTGCAGTCCAAGTGGAGGCAGTGGTAGCAGACCCAGGAGAGAGGCTGACTAGCTCCAGGGTTGGACCAGTGCTCTTGGGGAATTCAGTAGACTAAGAGAGTCCCTGAACCTCATGCATTTCTCCACATGGTGATGACCTAAGCCTCCGTATGCTCTGCCTGGTAAAACGGACCATGGGAATCTTGCTGAGCTCAGCAGTGAAAACTGTTTTGTCGTATTGACGGAAGCAAGAACAGTTTAGAGAGCTGTCAATGGCAGATATGAAGTGCTAATCGCTACTGTCTGTCTTCTGCTCCCCTTTAGACCTTCCATGTTGCTTTTTCCAACTCAGCAATCTCGCCCCCTCTAGCATCCCTATGACACTCATATAGCTGCTATGTATTTTAGCACAAATTTGTTCTTTTTTTTAAGTAATTTCCTTTGCTCCACATCTCCAGATAAGCTCCTTGGGAACAGAGACTACAGCCAACCTTCCTCAGTATCACCCTCAGTGTCTGCCACAGTGTTGTGTGTACAAGTACCTGTTGAAACGGACAGAGAGATTACATAACGGAGGGGGCTGGAAAGGAAGAGGTGATAATAAGAGCAGCTAATTTTACTGAGGGGCAGTGGTGGTTTAGTGCTAGAATTCTCCCCTTCCATGTGGGAAATCCGGTTTTGATTACTGGCCAATGTACCTCATGTGCAGCCACCACCACACACGGGCCCAACTGTGCCCTCCCATTAATCTGCCGTGCACAGTTTCACCTGTCCCCCACAACGTCAATGACATTGTAAAACCCATGTGAAATTGGTCATCACAGATTAGCAAGTAAGTACAATTAAGCCTGCGCCTACCTTGCTCAATGCAAGGCAGTGCGTGCTGTGCTTGCTGGTTAATCCACCCCTGGACCACCACCTGTCAGTGGGGGCTTGTGGGTCGCTATGATGCTACACAGGTTTCAGTGGAGCTTCTAGGCTAAGACAGACTGAGAAAAGTCCGGTGATCTCCTTCCAGAAATCAGTCCATGAAAACCTACAGATGACAATGGTCTGATCCACAGTTGATCGTGGGGATGGCACAGGACTGGGCAACATTTCATTTCATTTTGCATTGGGTTACCATGAGTTGGGGCCAACTCAAAGGCAGCTAAACAACACCAGTGTTTACTGAGTATTAATTATATGTCAGAAAACCTGGTGGGACAGTGGTTAGGAGCTCAACAGCTAACCAATACGTCGGCAGTTCAAATCTACCAGCCACTCCTTGGAAACCCTGTGGGTCAGTTCCACTCTGTCCTATAAGGTTGTTATGAGTTGGAATCGACTCAATGGCACAGGATTTTTTTTTTTTAATTATGTGCTGGGTATCATTATAAGCTTTTAACACATACTATTCTTAATTTTCACAAACATCTCATGAAGTAAGCCCCACTATACAGAAGAGGTGATTTAGTTACAGAGAGTTAAGTGAATTACCCAAAGTCACACAAGGACTAAGAGGCAAAGGCAGGATTTGAACCCAGAGGCTGGCTCCAGAGGCCATGCTTTTAAACCTTTCCTAAGAGTGCAGGAGGAAAGCTATTCCCCTGTGCATGTAGGAAACAGTGAGGTCAGAGAAATGGATCAAGTATATGCTTTCCAGAAAAAAAGAAACTGGACCCTAGAATTTTCACCCCAACTCAGTTGTAATGACCAGTTAAGGATAGGCCTTTCCAACAGTCAGCCTTTCCCAGGGCCTCAGCCATCAGGAAGTTCACCCAGAGGACAGCTTTTCCCTCTCACGCCAACTGCAGCCTCCCACTCCCCCAGCTCCCAGAGACCCCGCCTCTGCATGGACTGGGAGAGGGAGGGCAGCTTTTACCATTGGAGAGAAGGCCCAGATCAGAGAGCACCAGCCAGGCTACAGCAAACCTCATCTGGCAGGAGAACCCAACTCTCACTGAGCCTGAAGAAGCACCCCCAAAATTAAAGCAATCCTCCACCCTACTTGCGGCCCCCTGCACATTCTTTCAAACTTTGTAATGCTAAGTAATGAGAAGATTACGTGACATCCCTGAGTCCTACCCCTAGGACCCCAGTCCTGCCTGCCACCCCCAAAGCTACCAGAGGCCATCCCAGCTCCAGTCCAGGCTGTGGGACGAGGCAGCATCTATTCCTTGCAAGAAAGGACCTGGTGACGTGTAGCCTGAGAAGAAAACTTCAGCTGGGAAGGGATGGAAGGAGGGTATTTCTTGCGGAGGGGGAGACCATTAAAGAATTCAATAAATGAGTAAAAGTAAACTTTCTTCTCTAATATTTCTTTGATACTTCTCGCTCTGGTCATCATTTTAAAAGGCAAATATGTTCACGGATAAATACAGTAACAATGGAAAAAGCAGCAGACCAGTGGTCCAAGGCATAAAATATCACTATAGTTCAACGAGAAACTGGTTTGGTTTGGTTTGGTTTTCATGGAGATCTCTGTGTTGTATAAATTCTTTCTAAATGCAAGGTGAAGCACGTTTCATCCTTCATTCATTCACTCAACAAACACATGCTGAGCACCCACAATGTGGCTGTTCCCAGCCCGCCGGCAGGCTGGGTGCTGGAGGCACAATGTGAGGTGCAGCCCGATCCCTGCGTCCAGGAGATGAGAGCCTCGTCCATAGAGACAGACAAGCAACTGAACCGTGTGCGATGGCAGTCTCAGACCTGGGATTGACGTCTATAAAGGGACTCGTGAGGGCACTGAGCAGGGAACCGTGACACCTCCCAGTGCCTGGGAAAGGCACTGTAGACACAGTGATGCTTCCACACATCTTGAAGGGTACGTCAGTATTCACGCATGTAGGTTCAGGGAACCGAGGGTAGGTAGTTCAGCAAGGCTGACGATGGGAGGACACGGTGACCCTTAATATTGCAGAGGTAGACAGGAGTCAGAATTATTAAGTTCACCTCTTGTAAACGCTTCCATCTGCTGTAGCAAAGGACTTGATTCAAAAAGTCCTTTCTTCAGTACAAATTATCTGGAATTATTCAAGGAAAGAAACAAGCTTTACAGACTCACTGATAGAATGCACAGAAATGTCGGACCCCGGCCTCGGGAGCCTGGTACCCAGACCCTCATGGGAAAGGGGCAGAGCGGGACCCTCCTCTCTAGTCCTTGCTGCATCACAAACCTTATTCTGCCAGAAATTCAAGCATCTTCTTTCTTCATTTCTTCCCCCAGAGCTTAGAGTAATACTGACGAAAAGTTTGGTGATTTTTCACATGGTCTGTTTCAGACAGGAGGACATTTTTTTTTTTCCTCTGAATTAGTTCTATAAAGTTAAGTAAAGACACTGAACTGAGCGTAGAGAAGTATAATGACCGCTACTACTTATTGTATGTCAGCTGTCAGGCACTGTACTAATGGATTTTACATATATTTATCTCATTTAATAGAACAAACTGATACAGTAGACATTACTGTCCATATTCATGAGAGAAAATTAGCCTCCATCTGTAGAGTGGTGCAAATAGTTAACTCACTCAGCTATTAACCAAAAAGTTGGAGGTTCAAGTCCACCTAGAGGTACCTTGGAAGAAAGGCCTGGTGATCTACTTCCCCAAAATCAGCCACTGGAAGGCCTATGAAGCACGGTTCTACTCTGACATGCATGGGGTCACCATGAGTCGAAGTCAACTCCATGGCAACTGGATGTTGTCTATTGTAGTCAAACTGCTCATAAAGTGGCAGACTGAGGATTCAAACTCAGTCTCTTGCCACTGCATGAGCTGTCCCCTGGGCTGGGCTTGGGACTCACACAGGGCGTAGAGTCTTGGTCATATGGCTAAGAAGTGAGTTCAGTGAATATTGGATTATTTCCTTCTGGTACTTCCACCATCACCCCCTGAGAATGGGGCAAAGCTTCAGGTAAGAGATTTTCTTAGTCCCTCTTCACCTAAAGCTTCATCCACTCTAACACGTCAGAGTGACCCACCCCTGCCAGTTTCACGTCCCTTCACTTCCAACACGGACTCTCCCTCTTCCCTCCTTGACAAAAATGAACTTCCTGGAAGTCAAAACCCAGTGAGGGAAATAGACCTTTTGTACTCCATAAGGTTGCTGACTTCACAGCGTCAATAACTTGAATGCTGCTAAGCCTCTGTTTTCAGCAGGTTCTTTTTCCTACCTGGGGCCAGGTGGAGAAGGCAGTTTTGGAAGAGATGCCCAATTTGATGTCTGCACCACAGGCTCCCAGCATTCACCTCTCACGGGTCACACAGCCTCCCTGAGCCCACATTCCTAACCACTCCCTGAGGAAGTTTCCGGGGTTCTAACTTGGCAAGGACAGGAAAAAGGGAGCGTTCTCATTATGCCCTTGAAAAGGAAGATTTGCCAAAGAAGCCTGTATTTGCCTTAAGTGATGGCAGGCTAGTAGAATCCAGTTTTGTGTCTCCATGACAGACTTCTGTTGGCAGACAATGCCGGGGTGGAGCTGGGACGCCTCTGCCCATCGTTCCATCTGGCCTGTTCAGAACACCCTTTCATGGCTGTGCTTTTTCAAAATTGGTGTCTCTCACCTCTCAGAGTGATAGGAGCCTAAGACGCCAGCAGAGAAGGCTGTTGTGCAGTGGGAGTCTGGGATTCTGGGATAGAAATCTGTAAAAGAAGTTGTGAGGGCCTGGGATGTCTTGGACCTGGGATATGTGGGATCAAGGTTATATCCTGGAAGACAGGGGAAAGGAGTGGACTTTGCTCCATGGCTGGTGTAGGGGAGCCCTGCCCAATTTAGCACTTTTCCAGGGAAGCCCTGTAGAAGCTGCCTAATTGACTAAACTTGGTAATGGAGCCTGAAAACATAAGAGGCCTGACTGGATGGAAGAGCAGGGAGACGAGGCTGCAATGTCCCACGCTAGATGAAAGAACATTCTGAAACTGATTCATTAGCCCTCGTGCCAGCTCTAGGGAATAAGACTCAGAGGTAGCTCTGTTCGGATTCCTACTTCTCCAGGGGCAGCGCCCCCTGGTGACCGAAGGGGTGTTGACGTCATTACAATACCGTGGAAACAGCGCCGCCTCCTGGACACTTCACAAAGCTGATTTGTCAAATCCCGCTTGTCGTAATCCGCGGTGGAGTTGTCCCCAACTCATGATGAGCCCACACACACAGCTGGACGAAATGCTGCCTGGCCCTGCGCCATCTTCATGAGGGACTGTGAATCAGACTTTTTTGATCCGCAGGGTTTTCACTGGCTGGTTTTCAGAAGTAGATCACCAGACCTTTCTTCGTCCATCTTAGTCTGGAAAAAAAAATCTGTTCGGCATCATAGCAACAAGTCGGCCCCCACTGACAGATGGCTGGTGGCTGTACATGAGGTGCGTCGGCCTGGAATCAAACCCAGGTCTCCCACTCCCACATGGGAGGCGAGAATTCCACCACTGAACCACCAGTGTCCCCACGAACTTGTCTGTAGGTACTTCTAATTTGCTTACCTCGGCAGTATTGGGCCTTTTGGAAGTGTAATTGCGAAAGGAAAGTGAAAATACAAAACGTTTCATTTACTAGAGCAACGAGAATCAAAGTAAGATGGGTAGCAATGATGTTAATAATACGGGCGGTCCATCTGTAGTGAGGTGTGAACCTGACAAGGCACAATGCTGTGGTGAAAAGAGCAAGGATTTTGCAGTCAGACAAAGATAAATTCCCCCTGGCTTTGTGAGCTGGAACAAGTTACTTAACCTCTCTGAGCCTCAGTTTTCCTTATCTGTAAAATGGAGGGTAGGGTGTAATTTACCTCACAGTATTGTAGCAACAGTAAATGAGACAATGTACATAAAGTAAAAATGAACTGTCTATAAAGGAAGTCAGATAATGTACACAATAAATAGGCTTTACAATATAACATAAAAGATTGAACTTAGAAAGTGTGTTTCTAGCTCTTAGAATTGTGAGTGCTCCTGAAATGGATGTATCAAACGAGAGGACAGACTCTCTTGGAGGTATTTTTTAAAGTCTAGGCTTTCCTTTCTCTAGAATGCTTAGTTTTGACCCTTCTCCAGCAGACAATCTATTTCCAAAACAGGATGGGAAACAGAATTCTACCAAGTGCTGATTCCACTAGCATGTACTTAACTTCTGTCTGCCACATCCTGGGCACTTTCAAAGATGCTCGTTCTTTATCACCAGGAAAAATGAAAGCTTCAGAACCCATCCCCTCTTTCTCCACCAAAAAAGGCTTTGTCAAGAATAATAGAACCTCTGTTTAGGGTCATTCATGGTTTCATGGGACATCCCAGTTAACTGACCTAATTTTTGTAGTGTTTCTATTCTACCTCCCAATTCGTGGAGTAGCGCCTGGGGTCTTAAAAGCTTGCAAGCAGCCATCCAGTGTACAAGTTAGTCTCTATTCACCTGGAGCCGCAGAGGAAGGAGAGTCAGGAATAGGAGGAGGAAATGGAATGTGTGGCTAATTGCTTCCATGAACAACTGCCTCCTTTAACATGAGACCAGAAGTACATGGTATCCGATTACCATTACCAAATACTTTGATAGAAGATTCTACAGAAAAATCCTGATCAAAGGGGGGGGGGGGGCGGGAATGTAGAACAGAGTTTCAAATTCTCATGGAATACAGATTTTCTGGGACCTTGGAGGCTGAATGAACCCCTGAAACTATTGCCCTAAGATAATCTTTAAACCTTAAACCAAAAATATTCCCTGAGTATTTAAACCAAACAGTAGTTCAGCTTAATCAGTAAAGAATGTCTGCCTTGAGCATGGCACCCTTTTTAAAAACTATCTATATGGGATCAAATTGATAACGGCAACTCAAAAGTTTAGATAGAAAGCTTGGAGGCAGTGAGTTTATGTTAAAGGGGAGGAATAATTTGGAAAAAGACGGTAAGAATGGTTGCACAACTTGAAGAATGTAATCAACGTCACTGAATTTTACATGTAGAAATTGTTGAATTAGTGTATGTTTTGTAGTGTGTATTTTCAACAATAAAAAAAGAATAGAACCTCCTCTTTTACATCCTTTCAAGTACTTTCAAGATCATTCAGAAGAGCCCAACACTGGAAACAACCTAACTGTCCATTAACAGGAGATAGATTGTGGTATATCCATGCAAGGAAATACTACGGAGCAATAAACAGGACAAACAACTGGAGAAATACAATGATAAGGGTGAATCTCAAAAACATTACATTGAGAAAATGAAGTCAGTCTCAAAAGAGTACAGTCTGTATTTTTATGAAGATTCTGGAACAGGTAAATTGAATCTATGGTAGAAATAGTGGCTTACACAGGATGAGGCTGGCGTTGATGGCTGATTGCAAAGGGACACTAGGGAACTTGCAGGGGTGACGTCAGTGTGCTAACTCTCCGTTAGAGTGATAGTTACACAGGTAGGTGGAGTCAGTGGTGTGCTGGAGGAGGCTGGTACCAGCTCAACAGAGCCGGTTGTTAAATTCTCAGGAAGTTTGCAAGTCATGTGACATGATACTGGAAGCTTGAGATCTGCTACACTGGGAGAATTTACAACACCAAAGCCAGTTGCCATCAAGTGGCCTCTGACTCATGGCAACCCCATGCGTGTCAGAGTACAGCTATGCTCTATAGGGTTTTCAATGGCAGATTTTTCAGAAACAGATCGCCAGGCTTTTCTTCCAGGCGTCTCTGGGTGGCCTCAAATCTCCAATTTTTCAGTTAGCAGTCTAGCACATTAACCCTTGTACCACCCAGGGACTCCACACTTTGATTAGTGGAGACCCCCCTACCCACCCACCCAATTTTTACTGGTTTTCTAGTTGTAGGCCAAGGCTGAGCAACCCACTGAGAGAAGACATTATAAACAGCCTTTCCTAGGATTATCAAGCAAAACGTAAGAATGAACATTTCGTTCAGTCATTATGGATCTAAAGCAAGAGGCCAGATCAAACACACGGGCCTCAGGGAAGAGATGGCAGACGGGATCGACATGTTTATAACAGCTACAATTTATCATCTTCAGCCTCATGTCAGTGGGAAGGAACTAGAGACCTATGTCAGAACCCACTGCCCATCCTCTTTAACTGTGTTAATTTTATTTTTTAAACTGTCCTACCATAAGATTTACATTTTTTGTGTACAATTCTATCATTTTTAACTCATGTACAGATGCATGTCACCACCACCACAATTAGAACCACTACCCCCAAAGAACTCGCCCACATTCTCCCTTCATAACCACAACGCGTCCCATCGTTCCCTCCTAGCAGCCATTGGTCTGTTCTCCATCCCTCGTTTTGTCTTTTTTTCAATGTCATATAAATGACAAAAAAAAGAAAAAAGGAATATAGTATATGACCTTTTGAGACCGCCTATTTCACTCAGCACAATGTCTTGGAGATTCGTCAAAGTTTTGCATTTATCAGTAGTTCTTTTTATTGCTGAGTAATATCCCATAGTATGGTTATACCACGATTTGTGTATCCATTCACCTGTTGAAGGAGTTATTTGAGTTGTTTCCAGTGTGGGGTTATTATGAATAGATTATCAACAAATACTCATATTCAGGTTTTTGTGTGAAAATAAGTTTTTATTTCTCTAAGGAGTGGGATTGCTGTGCTATATGGCTAATATAGGTTTAACTTTATAAGAAACTGCCCCTCCATTTTCTGGAGCAGCTGTACCATCTTTCATTTCCACCAGTGCTGGTGTTAGTTGATTTCTGACTCATGGCGACCCCATGTGTGCAAAGTAGAACTGCTGTATAGGGTTTTCAACGCTGTGACCTTTCGAAAGTAGATTGTCAGATGCCTCTGAGTGGGTTTGAACTACGAACCTTTTGGCTAGTAGTCGAGCACTTAACCTTTCATGCCACCCAGAGACTTGTTTCCACTAGTGATTTGTGAATTCCTGTTGCTTCACATCCTCACCAGCACTTGATATTCTCAGTAATTTTTGTTTTAGCCATTCTAATAGTTACAGTGGTATCTCACTGTGATTTTAATATGCATTTCCCTAATGCCCAGTGATATTGAACATCCTTTGTGTGCCTACTTCCCATATTTCCTGTTTTCCTCATATATCCTGCATACAAGTCCTGTGACAGACATATGACTTGTAAATATTCTGTTTTCTCCCAGGCTGTATCTTGTGTTTTCATCCTCTTAACAGCATTTTCAGAGTGAAAGTTTTTCATTTCAATGAAGGCCAATTTATCACCTTTTTTTCTTTTATGTATCATGCTATTGGTATCATGGTCTAAGAACTCTTTACCCAACCTCAGGTCACAAAAGTTTTCTCCTATGCTTTCTTCTAAAAGTTTCAATGTTTTACATTGAAAATCTAGATCTATGATCCCTATTGAGTTAATTTTTGTATAAGGTACGAGGTTTAGGTCAAGTTTTTCTGTTTTTGTTTTTTGTTTTGTTTTTACGTATGGATGTCCAGTTGTTCTAGCACTTTTTGTTGAAAAGATGATCCTCTTTCCACTGACTTGTTTTTATACCCTTGTCAAAAATCAATTGGCCAATATACAATAAAGTACATAGGAGGCACAGACATACTCAAATGCCTTGTAGGATTGATTTACTGGGTTTCAAGACTTAGGACCATAGTCTCATTGAACAACTTGGTCAATTGGCATAACTTACTTCGTAAAGGTAATGTTCTACATCCTAGTTTGGTGAGTAGCACCTCAGATCTTAAAAGCTTGTGAGCAGCCATTTAAAATACAACTGTTGGTCTCTTCCTGTCTGGAGCAAACAGGAGTGAAGGAAACCAAAGACTCAAAGAAGAAATTAGTCCACAGGAATAACGGCCCATGTGAACCACATCCTCTTCTTGCTTGAAACCAGAAGACCTAGATGGTGCCCAGCTACCACAACTGGCAGTTCTCACCAGGGATCCAATAGAAGGTCCCAGTTAGAATGGGAGGAAAATGTAGAACAAAAGTTAAATTCATAAAAAGACCAGACTTACTGGATGGGTAGAGACTAGAGGAACCCCTGAGACTACTGCCCTAAGATACCCTTTTAACCTGGAACTGAAACCACTCCCAGACATCACCTTTCAGCCAAATTATAGATAGGCCTATAAAATGAACAATGACACCAAAAAAAAAAAAAAAAAGAATGAAGGTAAAATAGAAACATTTTCAGATAAAAGAAAATTAAGAGAATGTTTCCCTATCAGGTCTCTACTACAAAAAAAAAAAAAAAAATGCTAAAGGAAATTCTGTAGGCTGAGAGAAAATGACAGCAGATGTAAATCTAGATATTTGCAAAAAATGAAAAGTATCAGAAAGGATGGAAGAAAAAAAAAACACAGTTGGCCATATTTGTGGCTCTATTTCTGGACCCTCTGTTCTGTTCCATTCATCTACTTGTCTGTCTCTGCAATATCACAGTCTTGATTACCGCAGAGCAATAGGGGGGCAACTTAGGAAAACTCATGCTCAACAGACAGGAATGAGCCCAGCTGAGGAATTGCGGCCACAGAGTCTTGTGGGGTCAAGTCTGCACATGAGCAGATGAAACTCTCCCACCCGGACCCCCAGAAATACTTGGTGCAGACTTTGAACACTACAGAGATCCTGTATGTGCAGGAACCAGTGAAATTGGGGCTCTAACTCATGGTGCACATGTATACACAGGCTTATGGAGTCTGGAGAAAATTCAGAGGAAGGGGAGTGTCACCTTTGTCCCCTTCAAAGTCATCTGCCCCTCTCCTTCATGGCGACACCTTGGAGATCTGTTTTGCTGCTGCACAGCAGCAGAGGCTGTGAAATTATCTGACCACCTATTAAGTTGCTAAAGTTGGCAGGAAGTCACCCAACTCAAAATTAGTCTGCCTGTTAATCATCACGTCTCCTCGTTCCCACTTACTTTTCTCTCATGCCATGGAAAGTTCCTAACAGCTGTCCCCAAGTTATCACAGGCGGTAGAAATTACTCTTTAAACGATATGTCAAAACACCGCTAATGCCCCTAAACACACATACCACCTCCCCACCCCTTCCTCTGCTAACTGCTTCTCTTTTCTGCCTCTCTTCCTCCAGCTGTAATCACTCTTACACTCATTCACCCTTTTCTTCCCACCCGGAGCCTCCCAGCCCACACCCAATCCTCCCCATTCTCTCCCAGTTCCCCACGCCAAGACTGAACACTTGTCAGAAATGGTGCTACCTCTGGGCCACTCGGAACCTCCTGTGGTCCAGTCCTCATAATTTCCTGTCCACCCCCTACTCCCCGATGTCCCTGGGCCTCCCGACAGCTGGGCCTTTCCTGGGTCCCCTCCGATCACCAACCTAAGCCAGTGTTCCAAAATAGTCTTCCAAACAATGAGGACAACTGCACAGTTATTTTAGAAGGTCTGTGTGGCCAGAGCCCCAGAACAATGCAGGAAAGACAATGGAATGGCAAGCCATGGGGGCCACCTGACAAGCCCTGTCTGTCTGGATGAGCTCACAAACCTGATATTTCCCTCCCAGAATGGCCAGGAATGGATGAGCATTAAGGGTAAAGCTGAAGCCTGGGTCGCTAGTGCTCCCCACTCCTTAAATACACAGGGACTTTAAAGACACAGAAATGCCTTCTTTTTTAAATTGGCTTTATTATTCTAACGAGGGTTATCAGAATCAGGGCTTAGATTCCAAGAGGTTAGGTCCTATTCTGAACACTAACACATAGCAATATATTTCTTCTTTGTTTTTATTTTTCATCAGTTTCATAAAGCATACATAGAGAAAAGCACACAGATGATAAATTTACAGCTCAAATTTTCACTATCACCCAGATCAACAAATAGAATGTTACAAAAACTCCGGAAGACCCCTCATGCTCACTTCCAATCACTACCCCACTCCCACCCTCACCCTCAAAGTAACCAGTACCCTGATTTTGAACATCATAGATTGATTTTGCCTGTGTATTGGCCTTTAAGTAGTGGGATCATAGAATATGTACACTTTTGCGCCTGGCTTTTTTTCTTCTTCTTCACACAATAATGTTTGTGAGCAGGGCTGGATTATGGCATGTGAGGGCCCTAAACGCTAAATAATCTGTGGTGCCCCCTCCTCTGCTTACTCGCACATTCGAATGGGATTATGTGAGTTACATATGTATACATGTATACAGATATATATATAATATGTGTGTATCTTAGCTATTTGCGATGTAACTTCTTTTTAAATGCAGCTGTATTTTTTTATAATACAGGCATGCCTCGTCTGATTGTGTTTCCCTTTCTTGCGTTTCGCAGATACAGCATTTTTTACAAATTGAAGTCTAATGGTGCATTTTTCCAACAGCATGTGCTCACTTTGCATCTCTGTGTTACATTTTGGTCATGTTCACAACACGTAAAATTTTTCATTATTATTAAATCTGTCATGGTGATCTGTGATCAGTGATCTTTGAGGTTACTATTATAATTGGGGGCGCCACAAACCACGCCTATATAAGACGGCGGACTTAATCAGTAAATGTTGTGTGTTCTGACTGCTCCACTGACCAGCTGTTCCCCTGTCTCTCTCCCTCTCCTCAGGCCTCCCTATTCCCTGAGACACAACAAAATTGAAATGAGGCCAATTAATAACCCTAGAATGGCCTTTGAGCACTCAAGTGAAAGGAAGAGTTGCATGTCTTAAATCAAAAACTAGAAATGATTAAGCTTGAGTGAGGAAGGCATATCAAAAGCTGAGACAGGCCAAAAGCTAGACTTCTTGCGCCAAATAGACAAGTTGTGAGTGCAAAGGAAAAGTTCTTGAAGGAAATTAAAAGCGCTACTTCAGTGAACACACGAATGATAAGAAAGTGAGACAGCCTTATTGCTGATATGGAGAAAGTTTTAGAGGTCTGGATAGAAGATCAAACCAGTCACAATATTCCCTTAAGCCAAAGCCTAATCCAGAGCAAGGCTCTTAACTCTCTTCAACTCTATGAAGGCTGAGACAGGTGAGGAAGCTGCAGAATAAAAGATCTAAGCTAGCAGAGGTTGGCTCCTGAGGTTTAAGGATAGTAGCAGCCTCCACAAAAGTACAAGGTGAAAGAGCAAGTGCCAATGTAGAAGCTGCAGCAAGTTATCCAGAAGATCCCACTAAGATAAATGACGAAGGTGGCTACACTAAACAACAGATTTTCAGGGTAGACAAAACAGCTTTATATTGGAAGAAGATGCTGTCTTAGTCATCTAAAAAAGCGCTGCTATAACAAATACCACAAGTGGATGGCTTTAACAAAGAGAAATTTATTCTCTCACTGTCTAGTAGACCACAAGTCCAAATTCAGGGCGTCAGCTCCAGGGGAAGGCTTTCTCTGTTGGCTCTGGAGGAAGGGCCGTGCCATCATTCTTCCCCCGGTCGAGGAACTTCTCAGGCACAGGGACCCCAGGCCCAAAGGGTGCACTCTGTCCCTGGTGCTGCTTTCCTGGTGGTATGAGGTCCGCAACTCTCTGCTTGCTCCCCTTTCCTTTTATCTCTTGTAAGATGAAAGGTGGTGCAGGCCACACCCAAGGGAAACTCTCTTTACATTGATTAGGGATGTGACCTTAGTAAGGGTGTTATAATTCTACCCTAATCTTCTTTAATATAAAATTACAATCACAAAATGGTGGGCAACCACACAATACTGGGAATCATGGCCCAGCTAAATTGATACACACATTTTGGGGGGACATAATTCAATCCATGACAGATGCCATCTAAGACTTTCATAGCTAGAAAGGAGAAGTCAATGCCTGCCTTCAAAGCTTCAAAGAACAGGCTGACTCTTCTTAAGGGCTAATGCAGCTGGTGATTTTAAGCTGAACCCAATACACATTTACCATTTAGAAAATTCTACAGCCCTTAAGAATTATGCTAAATCTACTCTCTGCTATACTCTATAAATGAAACAACAAAGCCTGGATGACAGCACATCTGTTTACAACATGGTTTACTGAATATTTTAAGCCCACTGTTGAGACCTACTGCTCAGAAAAAAAAGATTCCTTTCATAGACTCAACACTGTGAAAATGACAGTTCTACCCAAAGCAGTCTACAAATACAATGCAATCCCTATCCAAATACCAACAACATTCTTTAAAGAGACAGAAAAACTAATCATTAACTTTATATAGAAAGAAAAGAGGCCTTGGATAAGTAAAGCACCCTTGAAGAAGTAGAAGGACCCGCACTACCTGACCTCAGAACCTACTATATGGCTATGGTAGTCAGAACAGGTTGGTACTGGTACAACAATTGATACATTGACCAATGGAACAGAACTGAGAACCCAGAGCAAATCCATCCACCTACGGTCACCTGATCTTTGACAAGGGCCCAAAGTCCATTAAATGGGGAAAAGACAATCTTTTTAACAAAATTGGATGTCCATCTGCAAAAAAAATGAAACAGGACCTCACATCATACACAAAAATTAATTCAAAATGGATCAAAGACCTAAATATAAAACTATAAAGATCCTAGAAGAAAAATGGGATCAATGCTAGAGGCCCTAATACAAGGCATTAACAAGATACAAACCATAACAAACAACACACAAACTCCAGAAGATAACTGGAACCTTCTAAAAATTACACACTGATGCTTACCAAAAGACTTCACCAAAAGAGTAAAAAGAGAACCTACAGACCGGGAAAAAATTTGGGGCCATTACAAATCTAACAAAGGTCTAATCTCTAAAATCTACAGTAAAATCCAGCATCTCTACAACAAAAAGACAAATAATCCAATTTAAAAATGGGCAGAGGAAATGAACAGACATTTCACCAAAGAAAACGTTCAACCACCTGACACGTGAGGAAATGCTCTGAATCACTACCTATTAAGAGAAATGCAAATCAAAACCACAATGAGATACCATCTCACCTCAGTATTACTGGCATGAATCAAAAACACAGAAAATAACAAATGTTGGAAAGCTGCGGGGAGATTGGAAATCTTATGCACTGCTGGTGGGAATGCAAAAGGATACAAACATTTTGGAAAACAATATGGTGCTTCCTCAGAAAGCTAGAAATAGAAATATCATATGATCCAGCAATCCTACTCCTAGGAATATATCCTAGAGAAATAAGAGCCGTCACATGAATAGACATATGCACAGCCCTGTTCATTGCAACATTGTTCACAATAGCGAAAAATGGAAACAACAATGCCCATCAACAGACAAATGGAAAAACAAACTATGGTACATACACACAACCGAGTACTGCGCGACAATAAAAAAACAATGATTACTCTGCAAAGCATCTCACAACATGGATGAATCTGGAGGGCATTATGCTGAGTGAAATAAGCCAATTACGAAAGGATAAATCTTGTATGAGACCACTACTGTAAAAACTCATGAAAAGGTTTACACAGAAAAAGAAACAATCTTTGATGGTTAGGAGAGAGGGAGGGGTGAAGATACAAAAACACCAAATAGACAATAGATAAGTGGCAACCTTGGTGAAGGGTAAGACAGTACACAATACTGGGGAAGCCAGCACAACTTTTACAAGGCAGGGTCATGGAAGCTCCATAGACACATCCAAACTCCCTGAGGGACCGAATTACTGGGCTGAGGGCTGTGGGGACCATGGTCTTGGGGAACACCTAGCTCAATTGGCATAGCATAGTTTATAAAGAAAATATTCTACATTCTATTTTGCTGAGTAGCATCTGGGGTCTTAAAAGCCTATGAGCAGCCATCTAAGATACTCCACTGGTTTCACCCTTTCGGGAGCAAGGGAGAATAAAGCAAACTAAAGACACAAGGAAAAGATTACTCCAAAGGACTAATTGATCACAACTACCATGGCCTCCACCAGACTGAGTCTGGTAAAACTAGATGGTGCCCGGCTACTACCACTGACTTCTCTGACAGGGATCACAGTAGAGAGTCCCAGACAGAGCTGGAGGAAAAATGTAGAACAAAATTTTAACTCACGAAAAAAGACCAGACTTACTAGCCTGTGACTGAATTACTGTAATCTCCTGATAAAATTTTAACAGCTGAGGAGTTGCTTCGTATGGATGAGCAAAGAAAGTGGTTTCTTGAGATGGAAACTACTCCTGGTGAAGATGTTGTGAACATTGTTGAGATGACAACAAAGGATTTAGAATATTACATGAACTTAGTTAATAAGGCAGCAGCAGGGTTTGAGAGGATTAACTCCAATTTTGAAAGAAGTTCTACTCTGGGTAAAATGCTATCAAATAACATCACATGCTAGAGAGAAATCTTTCTTGAAAGGAAGAGTCAACTGATGAAGAAAATTGCATTATTGCCTTATTTTAAGAAATTGCCACAGCACCCAAATCTTCAACAACTGCCACCCTGATCAGTCAGCAGCCATCAACATGGAGACAAGACCCTCCACCAGCAAAAAGATTATGACTCCCTGAAGGCTCAGATGATGATTAGCATTTTTTAGCAATAAAGTATTTTTTTAACTACAGTATGCACATTGTTTTTTTAGACATAATGCTATTGCACACTTAATAGAGTATAGTATAGTATAGACATAACTTTTATATGCACTGGGAAATCAAACAATTCATGTGACTCACTTTATTGCGATATTCGCTTTAGGTGGTCGTCTGGAATGAACACGGAATATCTCCGAGGTATTCATGTATGAGCAATTGAACACAAAACTGGCATATGCAGAATGAGATGAGCTGGATTACAAAGTTTTGGTGGATGCGGGGTACTAGGATTTTTAATATATACCACATTTTCTATTAAAAAAATAGTCACATATTCAACGACAAAGGAAATGAGTCAGTGAACTTAGTTGTTCCAACAATCCGTTTAAAATTTTGTTGATCTCCCACAGCAAAAAATTGACTTTCACCAATTTTGCTTTAAACAGCTCATACTTCAATTTTGATGTTTGTTTCATAATAAATGCTATAATTATAAACAAATGAAAAGATGTCATAAAAGAAAATTTAATGATCAGAAAACAAATATTATGATGAATTACTATATTTTATTTTTAGATGTATCTTTCATCTCTAACATGTTATAATTAAGAACATTTCTTTCTACTCTTTGCTCTTGAATGATTTCATCACAATTAAGCTGCCAAACAATGTCTACTTCCGTACATAATAAGGATAATGAATCGAGTCTTTCTTGAACCATTATTGTACACTGAGGGTTTTTGAGTCTTAGGGATGAAAATGAGCACTCTGTTGTGCAGTTTGTGATCATTAAAGCTAGGAATATGCATACAGCAGATGCAGATGTACAAGATGGTTCTCTCAAAATGGATCAGAGACCTGTTATCCATTAATATCATCCATCCTTGCCCAGTAACAGCTCATGTTGGATCCAGTTGCCTGTTGGGTGAATGTAGCACGAGTTAGATTCTACAGCCCACCCCCACCTCTTGTTTATTAGAAAGAAATAACATACTCCAAGAGATCCACCAAAGTAAGGAGTTTCAATTACACGGGAGTGGACTGTAGGAGACAGATGTCAACAAAGGTGTTGAAGCGGTAGGGGCCTCAAAGCTTAAACAACCTTGCATGGGAGTGCCCTCATGACCCTGTGTGAACTTTATTTCTGGCCAGCACATTCTCAGGCACTGGAGCTGATATCAGTTTCATTTCATGCCCCGCCAGTTCCCTTCCATTGCAGCGCTTGCTTTTCCTTGTGTCCTGTCTGCTTGGCATCTATGCGTCTTTGCTTTGGACAACTGGTGCCCCTGTTTTGTTGATGCCCTAAGCATCTGCTTACCTTGCTTATTGGATAATCTATCCCTGTTTGTTCGAGATTCATCCTTCTTGAGTATATAAAAAAAAAACCTTTCCAGTTGAATCAATTCCAACTCATAGCAACCCTTTAGGACAGAAATCCCCACAGGATTTCCGAGGCTGTAAATCTTTACAGAAGCAAGCTGCCACATCTTTCTTCCTCGGAGCAGCTGGTGAGTTCAAACCACCAACCTTCAGGTTAATAGCCTAACCACTGTGCCACAACTCATTCTCATTGCTGCATAGTATTTCCCTGAGTGGATACTCCACAACTCATTCATCCCACTGCTAGGCATCTGGGCAGTTTCCAGTTTGGGGGCATGAGTCAGAGTGTTGTTGTGAACATTCTAGAACACATCATCTGGTAAACATACGCACTTCATTCTGTTGGGTATATATCTCGGAGCGGGATTACAGTTCTCAGAAATATATCTTAAAGAAAAGAAAATAAACTCAAGCTTGATGTAGACTTGATCGTTGCAAGAAATGGATTTTGTGATTACAGAGAACCTAAGCTGGTCATGAGCAGGGGACGGAGTGTGCTTGGGAAAAGGACAAATATACTCCTTGTACACCAATGTGCACTGCAGCACTTTTCACAATAACCAAAAGGTGAATGCTCTGGCTTTCCACAAGAGCCAGAAGGTTTATCCATCCAACAACAGATGAATGGATAAACAAAATATGGTACATACATACGATGGAATATTACTCAACTATAAAGAGAAATGAAATCCCGACACATGCCACAATATGGATGAACCTTGAAAACATCATACTAAGTGAAATAAGTCAGTTGCAAAAGAAAAATACTGTCTGATCTCACTTACAGGAAATAAGCAAATATATGGAAACCACGGATTACAAATGGTAAACAGGGGTGGGAGGGAGGGGTCCATGAGCTTTTGCTTAGAGGGCACTAAGTTCATGTTAATGGCAGTGGAATTATCTGGAAAGGACAGCAAGAATGGTTGCACAACATGAAGGATGTAATCAGGGTCACTGAATTGTACGGGTAGGAATTGTTGAGATGGTGCACGTTTTGTTATGTATATTTTCACCACAATAAAATTTTTAAAAGGACAAATATACCATTGGAAGGCATGTACAAATCTCAAGGCGATTTTTTTTTGTTTTCAAACAGTAATCAGGCCTGAATACTTCTGGGGTTCTCAAACCTAAGAGGGTAATAAAGAACATGAAAATGGCTCAGGGAAGCACCAGGTTTATTTGAAATGATGGAAGAAAGAGCGCTAATAAAAACATCATAGAAATATTCAGATAAATAAGGCTGATGTTAGAGTCAATCACCATCTTCAAATAATATGTGAAATATCATATAGCTATTCTTCACTCTTAGGCAGAACTTCCTGACAGTGAAAAGCAAACAAACGGGAGATAGGGAGGGTTTGATGTCTGTTTTTAGGATCTCTAAAAAATCTGCTTCAGGAATCTTTGTGTAGTCCTGGATGGAGGTAAAGAGGCTGGTGAGATTCCACGATCTGAAGGAAAGAAGATTCCAAGTCACCATCTTCTGTCCCGGGCCCTCATACTGTATATGAACGGAAGAATTTCATTAATCATCTCAGACCCACTCACCGAGACACACAAAATACTTATGAACAATTTTATGTCACTCCTACTATCGCTTTGAAGGTAAGTGACAGGATTAAGCTTCCCATTTTACAAATACTAAATCCTAAAGGAATCTGCACCCTCTGATTTCAATTTTAGTCAGCCATCCTGGAAGCGACCCAACCTGTGGACCAGACTTAAAGAGCTCATCTTTTCAACCCAACAGAACCAATGTGGCCAAGCCTACAGCACCATCTTGTGTCCACAGTACACAGTACATTTTCAATGTATATTCAATCAAGCATTATTCAGTATTATTAGTCAGAACTGACTCAATGGCAACTTAACAACAGTCCCTAGTGGTGCAAACAGTTCACATACTTGGCTGCTAACCGAAAGGTTGGAGGTTCGAGTCTACCCAGAGTTGCCTAGAAGAAGCGCCTACCGATCTACTTCAAAAAAATCACCCACTGATAAGGAAAAAGGCTGTCAGGAACAGAAGAATATGGAATGTGTGGCTAATTACCTCCATGAACAACTGCCTCCTTTGCCATGATACCAGAAGAACTGGATGGTGCCTGGCTACCATTACTGAACATTTTGATCAAAGATTCCATAGAAGAATCCTGATCAAAAGGGAGGAAACGCAGAACAGAATTTCAAAATCTCAGGGACTCCAGACTCCCTGGAGCTATCAAGGTTGGATGAACCCCGGAAACTATTGCCGAGATAATCTTTAAACCTTAAACCAAAAATATCCCCTGAAGTCTTCGTAAAACCAAACAATAGTATAGCTTAACTAGTAAAAAATGCCTCGATCATGATTCTCTTTTAAGAACTATCCATATGGGATCAAATTGACAACAGCAACTTGAAAGATCAGATAGGAACCTTAGGGGGCAGTGAATTTATGTTAATGGGGGAGGAGCAACTCAGAAAAGGTGGGTGAGAATGGTTGCACAACTCGAAGAATGTGATCAATGTCACTGAACTGTACATGTAGAAATTGTTGAGATGGTATATGTTTTGCTGTGTATATTCTCAACAACAACAAAATAAATTTAAAATTTTTAAATTTTTTATTGGGAACAAATAAACTTTAGAAGCCTGAAAGAAAAAGAGAGAGAAAGAAAAAAAAAATACGGAGCAAAGTTCTACCCTGACATACATGAAGACGCCGTGAGTTGGACTCAACTCAAAGTCGACTGGTTTATGTCTCACTCACTGCATTAGATGGAGGGCATTCAGAGAAGAGTGAGACGGCTGAGACTTCAAGTCTTAATTACCAGATGCCCTTGGACAATTTGCTTTACCTCTTTGAGCCTAAGTTTTCCAAACCTGAAAATGGAGATAAAAGCATGAAACTCATACATTTCTGAGAGGAGTACATAAGTTAACTATGTAAGGCATATAAAGTGTTTGTCATTTAATAACTTACTACGTGGTGTGTTGGTATCTTGTGGAGGGAGGCAGACATGTAAGTGAATGCAGAAAATGCAGCGTGATAACATCAATAGAGCTGTAACATTTTTCCATGGATATTTCATTTACACAGATAAGTACCAAAGCTAATATTGCCCATAAATGTGACCTTTAGTCCTTATGCAGTAAGATTTTTTTTAATCTCACACCAAAATAAGTAAATAACTAAAAAAAAAAAACAAAACAATAAGCAAACTTGTGTGTTTCCAAAGAAGTTTCAGACATAGGTAGTAAGTTATCAAGCACCATTAAGTTTCCAAGCTATATTTCTCAAACCTTAGTTATCCTTTCCCATATACGTTAACATGTTTAGAATTTTATTTCATATGTAACAGGCATTCTCTAGGCTCACTAACCTGGGGGGTAAATATTAAAGAATATGATATTGGCTTTTTTTTTTTAATACCATAACCTCTGATTTGAGCCCACCAGCAAAGTCACTGTAATCCCAGTTTTCCCCCAATCTTCCTCTTTGCATCAGAGTTCCTGGGTGTTTGAAGAAGGACTCCTACAGCCTCTAGACACACCCAGTAGCCTTCTTTGCAAACAGCTCTCTTCCTCCAATCAGTAGTTCTTCCTTTCTTTGCCAAAGCTGCTTTCCTCTCTCTCTTATGGCTTACTTACAGATACTGAAATCCTCCGTTTGAGCTCTAGTGTTTCCTGAGGCTGGGGCCATTACTTCTCCCCTAGGACTCACCTTTTCTAGTCAGCATCACTGCTTCCAGCCTGAGCCACACAAACTCAGCTAAGCCCATAACAAACAAGCGTGTGCCTTCGTCTTGAGCCGGGCTGCTGCTCCAGAAGTGGACAGCCATTTTTCTTTCTTTTCCTTCTCCTTCCCTCCCTTCCTTCCTTCCTTCCTTCCTCCCTCCCTTCTTTCCTCCCTCTCTCCCTTCTTCCCTTCCTTCCCTCCTCCCTCTCTCCCTCCCTTCCTTCCACCCTCCTTCTCCCAACCTCTCTCCCTCCTCCCCTCTCTTTCTTTCTTCCTTTCCCTGCTGCATCCACTAGAGGGAGCTGCACACCAGTTTCCCCTCTTTTAGGTGCAAGGAAGCCAGGCACGCTCTTTTCTTAGGAAAGTTTTATTTTTGCCCCTGAGCCAGGTTGTTTATGTCCCCTATCCAGATTCATCCCCTTCCTCTATGGGAAACGTTCATATACAAGAAAAAAAAATGTCGTTTGATTAAAAAAAGAAGGTATATGGGGCCTTTAAAGCTTGTGAGCGTCCATCCAGGAGACAACAATTGGTCTCCTCACCTGGAGCAGCAGGGGAAGAAGGGGACCTAGGAATGAATAGGTGGAGGAACTGGACTTTGGGTTTAATTGCCTCCATGAACTACTGCCTTTGATGCTGACCAGCTACAATTACTGAATGTTTTGATCAAGGATTCAGTAGGTGCTGATCAAATGGGGTGGGGTGGAGGGAAACGTGAAACAGAATTTTAAATTCTTATGGAATCCAGACTTCCTGGACCCACTGAGGCTGAATGAACCCCTGAATCTATTGCCCTGAAATAATCTTTAAACCTTTAATCAGAACTATCCCCTGAAGTCATCTTTAAATCAAACAACAGTTTAGTTAATTTAATAAAGTTTGTTTGCCTTGGCCATTGCATTCTCCTAAAGAATTATCTGTATAGATCAAATTGACAACAGTAACTCTAAAGCATAGAAGAGAAGTTCAGGAGCAGAGAGTCTAAGTAAATAGGGGTGAAATAATTTGGGGAGAAATAGCAAAAATGGCGACACAATGTGAAGAATGTGAAAAATGTCAGTGAATTGTATATGTAAAAATCGTTGAATGGGTGTGTGCTTGGTTGCATATATTTTCACACAAAAATAAAACTAAAGAAAGAAGGCATAGAGTTCCACTTCCAGTTGAGATAAATTAATAGGGACCAGATTTTCCATCCCACTGGAAACGACCAAAAAAATGGACAAATATATGAAGCAATGGTTCTCCAGGCACTGAACGTCAGGCAGCACAGAACAGTGATCTCTAACAGGCAGGAAACACATAAGGTAAGCCCAACAATTGCCCAGATTACCTCATGGAGGAAGTTTTCAGGTTGCAGTGCCTGAAAGTTACTGTTCAAAGTAACTTAGCCACTTCCCAGAATAAAGCTCAAGAATATATATATGCATACAAAAATATCCAGCATCCAACACAGAAGCCACACTATCTGGCATCCAATAAAAAATGACCAAGCATTCAACACAGCATAAAAATATGACCCATAATGAGGAGAAAACCAACACAGAAATGACACAAATGATAGAATTAGTACACAAGGACATTTAAAAAGTCATAACTGTATTCTGTATGTTCAAGAAGTTAGATAAAAGATTGAACGTGTTGGCAAAGATATGAAACACATAAAAAATGTATAAATGGAACTTCTAGACATTAAAGCTATGATGCCTGAGATGAAAAATATATTGGATGGGCTTAGCAGCAGATTAGACATTGAGGAAGAAAAGATTAATGAGCTTGAAGAGATAGCAATATAAACCATCCAAAATTATATACAGAGAGAAAAAAAACTGAAAAGAAATAAAAAGAGCCTCAGCAAGCTGTGGCACAACTTCAAGCACTCTAATATATGAAAAGAAAGATATTAAAAATGCTCCCAAGGGTAAAAAGGACTCCTCTAAATTGTCACAGAGCCCACCAGAATCTTTAAATAGCAGTATTTGACAAAAAACTTCATTGTGATGCCCAAGTACACAAGAGGTCAATCTTTGTGATGCAATCCCTTGTTGTATCACCAATCCAGACAAGGTGCCCTTAGCCCCACACAGCTGTCATCACATCACTCATTTATTAACACTTTTTTAAAATAATGTAAGAACAATAGATGACCAAGAAGAGTTCATTCCAGGAATGCAAAATCATTCAACAATAAGAATTCTATCAACACAAGTCATTGGGTTTAAAAACTAAAGACCACTAGATACACAAAAAGATGCTCAATATTATTAGTCATTAAAACCAAAACAAATGTATTGCCTTTGAGTCAATTCTGGCTCATAGCAACCCTACAGGACAGAGTACAACTCCCCCATAGGGTTTACAAAGAGCCGCTGGTGGATTCCAACTACCGACCTTTTGGTTAGCAGCCAAACACTTAACCACTGGGCCATCGGTCTTCTTATTAGTTATTAGGGAAATGCAAATCAAAACCACAATGAGGTACCATTTCATCCCCACTAGGATGGTTATTATCAGAAAACTGAAAAGCAACAATTATTGGCAAGGATGTGGAAAAATTGGAGCTCTCATCCATTGCTGGTGGGATTGTACAACGGTGCAGCCACTGTGGAAGATATTTGATGGTTCCTCAAACAGTTAAACAGAATTATCATATCATCATACAACACAGCAACTAACTCCTAAAAGGACTGAAAGCAGGAATACAGACAGATACTTGTACACCAGTGTTCATCGAAACACTATATACAATAGCCAAAAGGTGGAAACAATTCAAATGTCCACCAGCAAATGAATGGATAAACAAAATATGGTATATCCATACAAAGGAACATTACTCAGTCATAAAAGAAATGAAGTTTTGATACATGCTGACAATGAACGTTGAAAGCATGCTAATTAAAATAATTGGGTCTGAAAAGGACGAATATTGTATGATTACATGAAATATCTAAATTGGCAAATATATAGAAACCAAACTTTATTAGTGATTGCCCGGGGTGAGAGGGAGAGAGAAATGGGGAGCCATTGTTAAGGGAGCCCTGAGTTTCTGTTATTGGTGATGAAAAAATATAGAAATAGATAGTGGTGATGGTTGCACGACACAATAAATATAATTAATGTCACTGAATTGAACATGTAAAAAATGTTGAAATGGCAAATGTTTTGCTATATATATTTTTACCACAATAAAAAAATACAAATGAGAAAAAAGTTTTTTAAATTAAAGAATAAAATACACACGATTTTATGAAAAGTTGCCAAAAATTAAAAAATATATTTCTAATAAAAACTAAAATAGAAATAGAATGAAACTACTTAACCATGATGAAGACTGTTTTCCAAAAACTAACATTTGACTTCTGCTTTCAAAAATGATGGACTAACAGAGGCTGGATTTACCCTCCTTCCTTAAACAACTGAAAACAGGGCAAAATATATGAACCAAATTTTTCAGATGCTGGACAATAGGCAGTGAAGGAAAACAAAACAAGTGAGCCCGACAAGTGCTCAGCACATATCCTGGACAGGGTTTTCAGACTGAACACAGAAAGGGAACAAAACAGAGCAGGCGAGAAGAAAATAACGTGAATATATAAGAAGGAGATGACCCTGTTCCTATTGGGATAATAAAATACATTTATTATACCTATTTCAGAACCTGTTTGTCTTAGTTATCTAGTGCTGCTGTAACAAACATACCACACGTGGATTGCTTTAACAAACAAAAATTTATTTCCTCACCGGTTAGGAGGTAGAAGTCCGAATTCAGAGCGCTGGCTCTAAGAGAAGACTTCATCTCTCTGTCTGCTCTAGAGGAAGGTCCTTGTCTCTTCAGCTTCTGCTCCCTGGTTCCTTGGAGATCTCCATGTGTTTTGGCATCTATCTTGCCCAATCTCTGCTCTGCCCACTTGTTTAATCTCTTTTATATCTCAAAAGAGATTGACTCCAGATACACCCTACACTAATCCTGTCTCATTAACATAAAACAACCCATTCTCAAATGGGATTATAACCACAGGCATAGACATTAGGATTTACAACACATATACTGGGGGGACATAATTCAATCTATAACACTGTTTATAATAAGACTTTATATACCTGAGGAGGAAATACAGAAGTAGTATTTCACAGTCATGGAGATAATGAAACAATGACATGGTTTTTTTTTTTTTTAATTGTACTTTAGATGAAGGTTTACAGAACAAACTAGTTTCTCATTAAGCAATTAGTACACATATTGTTTTGTGACATTGGTTAACAACCCCACAACATGTCAACCCTCTCTCTTCCAGACCTTGGGTTCCCTATTACCAGCTTTCCTGGCCCCTCCTGCCTTCTAGTCCTTGCCCCTGGGCTGGTGTGCCCCTTTAGTCTTGTTTTGTTTTATGAGACTGTCTAATCTTTGGCTGAATGGTGAACCTCAGGAGTGACTTCATTACTGAGTTTGAAAGGGTGTCCAGGGGCCATACTCACAGGGTTTCTCCAGTCTTTGTCAGGCCAGCAAGCCTGGTCTTTCTTTTTGAGTTAGAATTTTGTTCTACATTTTTCTCCAGTTGTGTCCAGCACCCTCTATTGTGATCTTATGACATGGTTTTTTTTGTTCAGTTTTGTTTTATGATGAGGAGCACCATCTGTTTATATCCGTCTGCACTTGGAATTGACTCGAAGGCAACAGGTACGGGGCACTTGGAAGACAAGCAGCATCTTATTAAATGCCTTCTACATATTCAATTCTATGGATTGTGGGAGAAAAATTTAGGGAATTCGGAAAGCCTCCATGAAATACGATATCTGCAAAAACAAGCCTCAGTTCTCCAAATGGCCATGAATGGTATAATTTTGAATCTCGTGAATATTATTCCAAGTGCAGCAGAAGTAAACATAGCCATCTGTTCACTGCCAGTGTTTGCCAGACTTCAAAGTATATTGACAAATCCAGTATTAAAATCTTCTAAATGGGTTAAAGTGTTAGAACTCTGCATAGGGCCCTCTCCAGGTGTGTCGTAAGTTTTTGTTGTTGTTGAAAATATACACAGCAAAGCATATACCAATTCAACAGTTTCTACATGTACAATTCAGTGACATTGATTACATTCTTCAAGTTGTACCACCATTCTCACCCTCCTTTTCTGAGCTGCTCCTCGCTCATTAACATAAACTTGCATATTTCTTTTTAATACTTTCCTTCGTCTTTTCCAGCTGCCATTTGAAATCTTCTGTTCTGAATCTTTTTCCAATTCAACTTTCTACAGATGTACAACTTATTGACAGCACTTAGAACAAATTGGCTGTCCAACGCTACCCTTAATCAGTGCAATTTTTCCATCACTGTAAACCAAAACTCAATACTCCATAAGCAATAACCCCTCTTCCCCCTTTTCTCTCACCGCTGGTAGCCACTAATAAACTTTGGTTGCTATACAGTTGCCTTTTCTTTTCTTTTTATATAGGTGAGGTCATACAATATTTGTCCTTTTGTGATTGACTTATTTCACTGAGCATAATGTCATCAAGCTCCATCCACACTGTAGCATGTATCAAGACTTCATTTCTCCTATTGGCTGAGTAGTATTCCATTGTATGTACCATATTTTGTTTATTCATTCACCTGTTGTTGGGCATTTAGGTTGTTTCCACCTTTTGGCTATCGTGAATACTGGTGCAATGAACATTGGTGTACAAGGCTCTGTTTGAGTCTCTGCTTTCGAGTCTTTTGAGGATATACCTAGGAGTGGAATTGCTGGGTCATACGGTAGCTCTACTTTCAGTTTTTTGAGGAACCACTACACTGTTTTTCACAATAGCTGTACCATTTTTTCATTCCCACCAGTAATCAGTAAGAGTTCCAATGTCCCCACAGCTTCACCAAAATTTGACTTTTTTTTTTTTTTTCAATCCCAGCCATCCTAGTGGGAGTGAAATGGTGTCTCATTGTGGTTTTGATTCACATCTCTCTGATAGGCGATGACACTGAGCATCTTTTCATGTGTTTGGTGGCCATTTGATGAATTGTTTATTTTGTCCTCTGCCCATTTTATGACTGAGTTGTCTTTTTGTTGTTATCAAAGCATTATATATATATTATCAGATTCTTATCAGATCTCTGATTTCCAAAGATATTCTTCCAGTTGGTAGCTTGTCTTTTTACTTTTTTGGTAAACTCTTTAGATGAACAAGTTTTTAATTTTTATGAGGTCCCATTTATCTATTTTGGCTTTTGTCATTTCTGCTTTTGTTATTATATTAGATAATCCATTGTTAAAAGGTAGGCCTGACAGCATTGCTCCTGTATTTTCTTCTAAGAATTTTATGGTTTTAGATTGCACATTAAGGTCCTTAATTCATTTTGAATTTGCTTTTGTGTACGCTGTGAGGCGTGGATCCTGTTTCATTTTTCTGCATGTGGAAATCCAATTGCATGGCTTTTTTGCTGTTACTCAAAGTGTGGTCCACAGATCAGCAGCAACAGCATCACCTAGGAATTGTTAGAAATGCAGACTCTCAGACCCCATCTCAGACTTTCTGAGCCATAATCTACACCTTAAACAAGGTCTTTATGCTAATTAAGTTTTGGAATAATTTATTAGTCATTTAAGAAAGTGTATGGAAGTCAACATAAAAGTTCTTTGATTTTAAGTAATTATTGTTCACACAGTGAGGCTTAATGTTTATGGGGGGTTTGAACCCTTTAGAGAATGTGCTGAAGACTCAGAAAGAAACTTTCAGAAGAAATGTTCACATGAACTCAAACACAGTAATTTGTAAATAAATTTTAGACAGATTCATAGTCTTAATGTTAAAAGAAAAGGTCTTATTTTATTCTCTAACCTGGGGGAAACACTTTTAAATAGATTGCATGTTTGGGTATTTATGTGATTTTTTCCTGGTGAGGAAATACAAAATTTTAATGTAAAAATATTTGATTTTGTCCCGACTAAAATGAAAAGAAATTGCACGCTATACTGGAATGTGATGAGAAGCCAGAGGGGAAAGAACCCTGCGCAATTCTCAAGCTCTCTGTGGATCATTTTATATGATCAGAAAGAGAAGTAATGAGAATGTTTGCATTCCATGACCACAGGAGTAAATAAAAAGCACTTGCTTTAAAAAAAAAAAAAAATACATATTGTTAAATTTAAGTCTATGCAGCACTTGTTTCTTGTTATATTTATTTGCTCAGAAGGAGAGTCTCCAGCAACTTAAAATCCAAACATGAAGTATCACAGTAGGCATTAAGGTAGAATGGAGTTCCCCCTCCAATTCTTAGTGATTCTTAATTTTAATAATCATGGAAATGCGGTCCTTCCTGAGAAACGAGGAGCATTTCTCTAACCACTGACACTTGGTTAACACTCAGTCTTTAAAATTATGCATCCATTCTCCTGGTAACAATACCACTGTCTTTTAGTCTTCTCATAAGCTCTATTGCCAGATGGGCTGCAAAAATCCATACAAATTTTTTTCTCATCTGGTTTGTACAAGCAATATCTATTTCCGAGGATTATTCATGAATTATCCACAAATATTCAGAACAATGTTCTTTTGAATCTTAATCTTTGCTATGGCTTGCATAGTGGTTTTTTTTTTTTTTAATGATTTACACAGCGAATTAGTTTCTCATTAAACAGTTAATACACAACTTATTTTGTAACATTGGTTCCCAACCCCCACGATGTGTCAACACTCTCCCCTTCTCCACCTCAGGCTCCCTGTTTCCATTCATCCTGTTTACCTATCCCTTCCTGCCTTCTCGTCTTTGTTTTTGGGCTGATGTGCCCATTAGTCTCATATACGTGATTGAACTTTGAAGCACGCCCCTTATGTGTCTTATTATTGGCCCCATAGGCCTGTCTAATATTTGGCTAAAGGGTGAACCTCAGGAGTAACTTCAGTACTGAATTAAAAGGCTTTCCAGGGCCCATAATCTTCGGGTTTCTCTAGTCTCTGTCAGACCAGCAAGACTGGTGTGTGTGTGTGAATTTGAATTCTGTTCTACATTTTTCTCTAGCTCTCTCTGGGACTCTCTATTGTTGTCCCTGTCAGAGCAGTAGGTGGTGGTACCAGGGCACCATCTAGTTGTGCTGGACTCAGTCTGGTGGAGGCTACAGTACTTGTGGTCCATTAGTGCTTTGGACTAATCTTTCCCTTGTATCTTTTGTCTTCATTCTCCTTTGCTCCAGCCCAGAAGGGACCAGTAGATGTATCTTAGATGGTCGCTGGCAGATGTTTAAGACCCCAGTCATTACTCACCACAGTTCAATGTAGAACATTTACTTTATAGGCTATGCTATGCCAATTGGGCTACATGTCCCATGGTCCCCAGCACTCAGCCCAGTGATTCACTCTCTCAGGGAGTTTGGATGTGTCTATGAAGCGTCTAGCACTTTGCCCTGGTTAAGTTGTGCTGAATTCCCCAGTATTGTGTACTTTTACAGCCTTCAACCAAGTTATCACTTTTCTGTTGTCTAGTTAGTGTTTTTTCCTCCCCTCCTCTCCTCTCCCTCGAAACCATCAAAGATTGTTTCTTCTGTATGGAAATATTTTCATGTGTTTTTATAATAGTGGTCTCATACTGTATTCATCCTTTTGTGATTGGCTTTTTTCACGCAGTGTAATGCCCTCCAGGTTCATCGATCTTGTAAGATGTTTTGCAGATTCATCATTGTTCTCTATAATTGCACAGTATTCCATAGTGTGTATGTACCATAGTTTGTTTATCCATTTATCTGTTGATGGGCACTTAGGTTGTTTCCATTTATTTACTATTGTGAATAATGCTGCAATGAACGTGGATGTGCATGACTATTCATGTCATGGCTCTTATTTTTCTAGGGTATATTCACAGGAGTAGAATTGCTAGATCATATGGTATCTAGTTCTAGCTTTTCAGGGAAGCCCCTTATTGTTTTCCAAATGATTATACCATCTATACTCCCACCAACAGTGCATAAGAGTTCCAATATTCCCAAACCTTTCCAACATTTGTTATTTTCTGTGTTTTTGATTCATTTTAGTAATGTTGGAGTGAGATGGTATGTTATTGTAGTTTTGATCTGCCTTTCTGTAAAGGCTAGCGATCACAAGCATTTCCTCATGTATCTGTTAGCCGCCTGAATGTCTTCTTTGGTGAACTGCCTGTTCGTATCCTTTGCTCATTTTTTAATAGGATTGTTTGTCTTTTTATTGTTGAGGTGTTGGATTTTCCTATAGATTTTAGAGATTAGATGGTTGTCTGATGTGTCATAGCCCCCCAAATTTTTCCCATCCTGTAGGTTCTCTTTTTACTCATTTAGTGAAGTCTTTTGATGAGTGTTAAGTGTTTAATTTTTAGGAGATCTCATTTATCTAGCTTATCTTCTGGTGTTTGTGTATTGTTAATTTTGGTTTGTATGCTGTTTATACTGTATATTAGGGCCCCAAGTATTGAGCTTGTTTTTTCCTACATGATTTTTATAGTTTTTGGTTTTATATTTAGGTCTTTGATCCATTTTGAATTAGTTTTTCTGTATAATGTGAGATGTGGATCGTCTTTCACTTTTTTACAGATGGACATCCAGTTTTGCCAGCAACATTTGTTAAAAAGACTGTCTTTTCCCCCATTTAAGGGATTTTGGGCCTTTGTGGAAGATCAGATGACCATAAGTAGATGGATTTATACCTGGGTTCTTGATTCTATTCCATTGGTCAATGTGTCTGTCATTGTACAAGTAACAGGCTGTTTTGACTACCACGGCTGTGTAGTAGGATCTGAGGTCAGATGGTGCAAAGCATCCTATTCTATTTCTTCAGTGATGCTTTACTTATCCAGGGCCTCTTTCCTTTCCATATAAAGTTAATGATTAGTTTATCTATCTTGTTAAAGAACGCTGTTGGTATCTGGATCAGGGTTGCATTGCATTTGCAGATTGCTTTGGGTAGAATTGACATTTTCACAATGTTGAGTCTACCTATCCATAAACATGGTATGCTTTTCCAATTATGTAGGTATCTATTGATTTCTTGCACTACTGTTTTGTAGTTTTCTTTGTATAGGTCTCTTATGTCACTAGTTAGATTTATTCCTAAGTATTTTATTTTTTTAGGGGCTATTATAAATGGTATTGCTTTCCTGATTTCTTTTTCATAGTTCTCTTTATTGGTGTATAGAACCCCAGCTAATTTCTGTGTGTTTATCTTCCATCTGCTACTCTGCTGAATCTATTAGATTTTCTTGGGGAATCTTTAGGGTTCTCTATGTATAGCATCATATCCATGAATAAAAAAAAAAATTGAATAGGAATGCTTTTATTTCTTCCTTACCAATTTGGTTGCCCTTTATTTAATTTTCTTACATTATTACTTTAGCTAGGACTTCCAGCACAGTGTTAAATAGGAATGGTGATAAAGGGCATCCTTGGCTTGTTTCTGTCCTCAGAGGGAATGCTTTCAGCCTTTTTCCATTGAGAATGATGTTGGCTGTTGGTTTTGTATAGATGCCCTTTATTATGTTAAGGAATTTCCCTCCTATTCCTATCTCACTGAAAGTTTTTATCAGGAATGGGTATTGGACTTTATCCAATGCCTTTTCTGTGTTGACTGAGATGATCATGTGATTCTTTTCTTTATGTGGTAGATTACATTATTTTCTAATGTTGAACCATCCTTGCATACCTGGTATGAATCCCACTTGGTCATGGTGTATTATTTTTATGATGTGATGCTATATTCTATTGGCTGGAATTTTGTTGAGAATTTTTGCAACTATGTTCATGCATATTGGTCTGTAATTTTCTTTTTTAGTGGTATCTTTGCCTGGTTTGGGTATCAGGGTTATGCTGGTTTCATAGAATGAATTAGAAATATTCCTTCATTTTCTATGTTCTGAAGTAGTTTGAGTAGTACTGGTGCAAGCTCTTCTCTGAACGTTTGGTAAAATTCACCAGTGAAGTCATCTGGATCAGAGATTTTTTTTGTTGTTGGGACTTTTTTTTTTTTATTACCTTTTCAATCTCTTTTCTTGTCATGAGTCTGTTCAGATTTTCTGTCTCAGTTTGTGTTAGTTTAGGTAGGTAGTGTGTTGCTGGAAATTTGTCCGTTTCCTCTAGGTTTTCAAATTTGTTGGAGTACAATTTTTCATTGTACTCTGTTATGATTTTTTTATTTCAGTTGTGTCTGTTGTAATGTCCCCCATTGCATTTCTTATTTGGGTTATTTGCTTCCTTTCCTGTTTTTCTTTTGTCAGTTTGGCCATTGGTTTACCAATTTTATTGATCTTTCAAAGAACCCAATTTTGGTTTTGTTGATTCTATTGTTTTTCTATTCTCTATTTCATTTATTTCTGCTCTGATCTTTGTTATTTCCTTTCTTCTGGTGGGTATGGGTTTCTTTTGCTCTTCTCTTTCTATTTGTTTGAGTTGTAGGGCTAATGTTTTGATTTTGTTCCTTTCTTCTTTTTTGATGTGCGTGTCTGTTGCTATAAATCAACCTCTGTTCATTGCCTTAGCATTGTCTTATAGGTTTTGGTATGATATGTTTTCATTCTCATTTAATTCTAGAAATTGTTTGATTCCATCTTTGATTTCTTCTATTACCCAGTGATTTTTAAACAAGGTGTTATTCACTTTTCCTGTATTTGATTTTTTTTCTCATTGTTCTTCCTATTAATTTCTACTTTAATGACATTGTGATCAGAGAAGATACTTTGTCTTATCTCAATGTTTTGGCTTTTGTTGAGGGTTGCTTTGTTCCCTAAGATATGGTCTATTCTGGAAAATGTTCCATGTGTGTTGGAAAAGAATGTGTACTTTGCTGCTGTTGGGTGGAGTGTTCTATGTGTCTATGAGGTCAAGGTGGTTGATCATGACCTTAAGATCTTCTGTATCTTTGCTCAGTTTCTTTTTAGATGTTCTGTCCTTTAACAAGACTGGTGTGTTGAAGTTTCCTGCTACTGTTGTGGAACTGTCAATTTCTCTTTTCAGTGCTGTTAGAGTTTGCTTTATGTATTTTGGAGCCCTGTTCTTGGGTGCATAGATATTTATTATGGCTATGTCTTTATGGTAGACTGTCCCTTTAATCATTATTTAATGTCCTTCCTTATCTTTTATGATGGACTTTGCATTAAAGTCTATTTTATCTGAGATTAGTATTGCCACTTCCACTTTTTTTGGTTCCTGTTTGCTTGATATATTTTTTCCATCCTTTCATTTTTAATATGTCTATGTCTCTGTTTCTAAGGTGTGTCTATTGTAGACAGCATATTGATGGGTCATTCTTTTTATCCATTCTGTCACTCTCTGTCTCTTTACTAATGAATTTAAGCCATTTACATTCAGCGTGATTATAATAGATGTGAGTTTATTCCTGTTGTTTGTAGTGCTTTTTTGTGTGTGGTACTGATGTTTTCTTTCTCCCTCTTACTCTCCTGTGCTGAGTTCCTTCTGTTTATGAAATTTCTTTTCATTTCTTTCATATTGTAGATTTTGAGTTTACTGAGACTTCATGGTAGGTACTCAAAATATGACTGGGGAAGAGCTGCTTCCTCAAAGTAGAGTCAACCTTAATGACATGGAAGGTACTCAAAATATGACTGGGGAAGAGCTGCTTCCTCAAAGTAGAGTCAACCTTAATGACATGGATGGAATCAAGCTTTGGGGACCTTCATTTGCTGATGTGGCATGACTCAAAATGAGAAGAAACAGCTGTAACATCCATTAATAATTGAAAAGCATAATGTATGAAGTATGAACTTAGGAAAATTGGAAATCATCAAAAATGAAATGGAATGCATAAACATTGATATCCTAGGCATTAGTGAGCTGAAATAGACCGGTACTGGCCATTTTGAATCAGACTATCATATGGTCTACTATGCCAGGAATGACAACTTGAAGAGGAATGGTGTTGCATTCCCCATCAAAAAGACCATTTCGAGACCTATCCTGAAGTACAATCCTGTCAGTGATAGCATAATATCCATATGCCTACAAGGAAGACAAGCTAATACGACTATTCAAATTTACACACAAACCACTAAGAGCAAAGATGAAGAAACTGAAAAATTTCATCAGCTTCTGCAGCCTGAAATTGATCAAACATGCAATCAGGATGCACTGATAATTACTGGTGATTGGAATGTGAAAGCTGGAAACAAAGAAGACGGTAGTTGGAAAAATATGGCCTTGGTGATAGAAACAATGCCAGAGATCAAATGATAGAATTTTGCAAGACCAAAGACTTCTTCATTGCAAATACCTTTTTTCACCAACATAAACGGTGACTATACATGTGGACCTTGCCAGATGGAATGCACAGGAATCAAATCAACTACATCTGTGGAAACAGACAATGCAAAAGTCCCATATCATCAGTCAGAACAAGAACAGGGGCAGAATAAAGAACAGACCATCAATTGCTTACATGCAAGTTCAAGCTGAAACTGAAAAAAATTAGAACTAATCCGCAAGAGCCAAAGTAAAACCTTAAGTATACCTCACCTGAATTTAGGGACCATCTCAAGAAGAGATTCGACACCTCAAACACTAATGACTGAAGACCAGATGAGTTGTGGAATGACATCAAGGACATCATACATGAAGAAAGCAAGAGATCATTAAAAAGGCAGGAAAGAAAAGGCCAAAATGGATGTCAGAAGAGACTCTGAAACTTGCTCTTGAATGCTGAGTAGCTAAAGCGAAAGGAAGAAATGACGTGACAGAGCTGAACAGAAGATTTCAAAGGTGCCTAGAGAAGACAAAGTATTATAATTACATGTGCAAAGATCTGGAGATAGAACACCAAAAGAGAAGAACACACTTGGCATTTCCCAAGCTGAAAGAACTGAAGAAAAAATTCTAGCTTTGAGTTGCAATATTGAAGGATTCCACTGGGAAAATATTAAATCATGCAGGAAGCAACAAAAGAAAATGAAAGGGATACACAGAGTCACTATACCAAAAAGAATTGGTCCACTTTCAAGCATTTCAGGAAGTAGCATATGATCAGGAACCGATGGGACTGAAGGAAGAAGTCCAAGCTGCACTGAAGGCACTGGAGAAAAACAAGGCTTCAGGAATTGACAGAATACTAATTGAGATCTTTCAACAAATGTATGCAAAACTGGAAGTACTCACTCATCTATGCCAAGAAATTTGGAAGAAAGCTACCTGGCCAACTGACTGGAAAAGATCCATATTTATGCCTATTCCCAAGAAAGGTGATCCACCCAAATTTGGAAATCATTAATATCACATGCAAGTAAAATTTTGCCGAAGATCATTCAAAAGTGGCTGCACCAGTATATCAACAGGGAACTCCCAGAAATTCAAGCTGAATTCAGAAGAGGACATTGAACCAGGGATATCATTGCTGATGTCAGCTGGATCCTGGCTGAAAGCAGGGAATACCAGAAAGATGTTTGCCTGTGTTTTATTGATTATGCAAAGATATTCAACTGTGTGGATCATAACAAATTACAGATAACACTGCAAAGAATGGGAATTCCAGAACACTTACTTGTGCTCATGAGGAACCTATACATAAATCAAGAGGCAGTCATTCAAACAGAACAAGGGGACATTGTGTGCTTCCAAGTGAGGAAAGGTGTGCATCAGGGTTGTATACTTTCACCATACTAATTCAATCTGTATGCTGAGCAAATAATCCAAGAAGCTGGACTATATGAAGAAGAACATGGCATCAGGACTGGAGGAAGACTTATTAACAACCTGTGATATGCAGATGACACAACCTTGCTTGATGAAAGTGAAGAGGATTTGAAGCCCTTACTTATGAAAATCAAAAACCACAGCCTTCAGTATGGATTACACCTCAACATAAAGAAAACAAAAATCCTCACAACTGGACCAATAAGCAACATCATGATAAATGAAGAAAAGGTTGAAGTTGTCAAGGATTTCATTTTACTTAGATCCACAATCAATGCCCGTGGAAGTAGCAGTCAAGAAATCAAATGATGCATTGCACTGGGCAAATCTGCTGCAAAAGAACTCTTCAAAGTTTTAAAAAGCAAAGATGCCACTTTAAGGACTAAAGTGTGCCTGATCCAAGCCATGGTGTTTTCAATCACCTCATACGCATGTGAAAGTTAGATGATAAATAAGGACTACCGAAGAAGAATTGATGCCTTTGAATTGTGGTGTTGGCAAAGAATATTGAATATACCATAGACTACCAGAAGGACAAATACATCTTGGAAGAAATATATAGCCAGAATGCTCATTAGACTCGAGGATAGCAAGACTTCATCTCACATACCTTGGACATGTTATCAGGAGGGACCACTCCCTGGAAAATGACATCATGCTTGGTTAAGTAGAGGGTCAGCGAAAAAAAGGAAGACCCTCAATGAGATGGATTGACACAGTGGCTGCATCAGTGAGCTCAAGCATAATGATTGTGAGGATGGAGCAGGACTGGGCAGTGTTTTATTCTGTTGTACGTGGGGTTGCTATGAGTCAGAACCCACAAGACCGCACCTAACAACAATGTTCAACTTTTTTTATATAATTTTTATTTTGCTTTAAGTGAAAGTTTACAAATCAAGTCAGTCTCTCACATATAAACTTACATACACCTTACTACATACTCCCACTTACTCTCCCCCTAATGAGTCAGCCCACTCCCTCCTTCCACTCTCTCCTTTTGTGACCATTTTGCCAGTTTCTAACCCCCTCTACCCTCCCATCTCCTCTCCAGACAGGAGGTGCCAATATAGTCTCAAGTGTCCACCTGATCAAGTAGCTCACTCCGTATCAGCATCTCTCTCCAACCCATTGTCCAGTCCAATCCATGTCTGAAGAGTTGGCTTTGAAAATGGTTCTTGTCCTGGGCCAACAGAAGGTTTGGGGACCATGACCGCCAGGATTCTTCTAGTCTTAGTCAGACCATTAAGTCTGGTCTTTTAATGATAATTTGGGGTCTGCATCCCACTGTTCTCCTGCTCCCTCAGGGCTTCTCTGTTGTGTTCCCTGTCAGGGCAGTCATCAGTTGTGGCCGGGCACCATCTAGTTCTTCTGGTCTCAGGATGATGTAGTCTCTAGTTCATGTGGCCCTTTCTGTCTCTTGGGCTCATAATTACCTTGTGACCTTGGTGTTCTTCATTCTCCTTTGATCCAGGTGGGTTGAGACTCATTGATGCATCTTAGATGGCTGCTTGTTAGCGTTTAAGACCCCGGATGCCACACTTCAAAGTGGGATGCCGAATGGTTTCTTAATAGAATTTATTTTGCTAATTGACTTAGATGTCCCCTGAAGCCATAGTCCCAAAACCCCCGCCCTTGCTCCACTGACCTTCAAAGTATTCAGTTTATTCAGGAAACTTCTTTGCTTTTGGTCCAGTCCAGTTGTGCTGACCTCCCCTGTATTGAGTGTTGTCCTCTTCACCTAAAGTAGTTCTTATTTACTATCTAATCAGTAAATAACCCTCTCCCACCCTCCCTCCCTCCCCCCTGTCATAACCACAAAAGAGTGTGTTCTTCTCAGTTTAAACTATTTCTCAAGTTCTTATAATAGTGGTCTTATACAATATTTGTCCTTTGCATCTGACTAATTTCACTCAGCATAATGTCTTCCAGGTTCCTCCATGTTATGAAATGTTTCACAGATTCATCATTGTTCTTTATCGATGCATAGTATTCCATTGAGTGAATATACCATAACTTATTTATCCATTTATCCATTGATGGACACCTTGGTTGCTCCCAGCTTTTTGCTAACAATGTTCAACTTTTGAGGAACTGCCAAACTGTTCGCCTCAGCTGCTGTATTATTTTACATTCCCATCAGCAATGCATGAGAGTTCCAATTTCTCCACATCCTCAGCAACATTTGTTACTTTCTTTTTTTTCTTTAAATCTTAGCCATCCTAGTAAGAGTGAAGTGATACCTCATTGTGGTTTTGATTTGCATCTCTCTACCAGCCAATTACGTTGAGCATCTTTTCATGTGCTTATTGACCTTTTGAATATCCTCTTTGGTGAAATATCTGTTCAAGTTCTCTGCCCATTTTTTGATTGGATGTTTGTCTTTTTGTTATTAAGTTGTAGAAGTGGGACTGAATCATTTTAAAAATACTTCCATACAACGTAATGGTTAGGAACATGGGCTCTTCTGTCAGATCTATTTCTAGCACTGTTTCTTAGCATTCTTAATCTTCCTTTTCCTTATCTGTAAAATGAGGATAACATTGTGGGTTGCCCACCAAAATATTCATTCCTCCTTCTTTGTTAACGGCATTTTATTTTGGGATCTCCCAGCCTCCCTTTCAGCTAGAGGTGACCATATGACATAGTTCTCACCAAAGAGATGTTGATGGAAGTCCTGGAGAAGTGAAAATCTCACCCTTCCTTTCTGTCTGGAAGGCAGATGCAACATCTGGAAAAGTGTCAGTTATATTATGAAAATGAAAGACATATTCTAACAGTAGTGAAGAAAAAAGATAGAGCCTAGATTCTTGCTCCACATGCTAAAATTGGACCTCCTTGTTAAATAGAAAAATACAGCTCTGACTTCCTGAAACTCTTGTAATAGGATTTTCTGCTACAAGTAACACAATACCAACTGAAAAACTATTTCACAGAGTTATTGAGAGTAGTATTAAGTGTGATAATGAATATAAAAATGGTCGAAACAGGATCTGGCAAGTGATATCAGCAAAAGAGCAGACTAGGTACATTCAAACTCTTGTCCCTCCACAGAAGCACTGAAAAACAAACAGAAACTGTCAGAACCAACTTTGTCAGATGAAAGGAAAACAGTTAAATGTTTACAGCAGCCAAGCAACCACTGAGTCAACAAAAGCAACTTAAAAACAGTAGAAAAGCTCTGTGGTATTTTTACTTGCTCTTGCTCCACACTCTTCCTGGGTTGATGGCAGTCTTGCGGATGGCAGCCTGCTTTCCCAGTGTGGGACCCAGGTGCCTGGTTGTGGAGGGAACACAGCAGACATTATTCACATTGTCTGTTCTAACCCATCTGGAGACTACCTGAAGGGCAGACACAAGGTGCTTGTCTCTGTTTCAACTAACTTGGAACTCACTCAGGAAGTAAAGCAGCAGAAATTGCCTGAAGTATTGCAAGGCAAATGTAAAACCTGCAGCCACCTAGAGCAAAGGTTAAACACATAAAATAGCCTAAATCCTGTGAGTGAAGGTTGGAGAGAGAGTTTCTTTGGGAAATTAGAGCATTCTAAAATGCTTGTGTATAGTGGGGAATTTGGAAAGCCACGTCCATGCCCAGGGCAGTACGCATGCTCAGAAAAGATATAAGAAGACCCTAAACTTTCACTATTTGCTGATCTCTAGGCTCAGTACAAGCAGGAAGTGAAAGTTAAGAGTTGTAAATGGTTTGCCTAAGTGTTGAAGGAATGCTCCAGCACAGAGCAAATCCTCAATGACTAAGAGAGGTGTTTTGCTTTGTTTTGTTTTTTCGTTCCTAGTGTTCAAGGAAATCTCTGTCAAAACACTAACTGAATAAAAACTAAAGGAGCAGAGACTTCAATGGCCACATGTGGCAAGGAATACAATGTTTGCAAAAAAAATTGGAGAAGTCACTAAACAACCAAATGACTATAGCCTTCAACAATTAAGAGCAGCAAATCCTGAAGAAGGGGGTGGGGGGAATCTGATTTCTAGAGTTATTACACTCTAATATTTAAATGTCCACTTTTCAAAAAAAAAAATTGCAAAGCATACAAACCAATAGAAAAGTATGGCATGTTCAAAAGGAAAATAATAATAAATTAACAGAAACCACCCAATACCAGACACTGGACTTACTAGACAAAGACTCTAAATCAAACATCTAAAACATGCTCAAGTCAAGGAAACCAGGAAAATGGTGTATTAACAAATATATTGACACAAAAATATTAATAAAGGGTTAGAAATGATAAAAGAAAACAAATTAAAATTCTGAAAATGAAAAGTACAATAATTAAAATGAAATATTTACTTCAACAAATTTGCTGATGAGCAGAAAGAAAAAATAACAAACTGAAAAAAACCTGTCTTAAGCTGTGTTATCTAGAGAAGTAAAACCAGTGAAGCGTATATATATACCAATTGCCAGTTGTCATCAAGCCAATTCCGACTCATAATGACCCTATACGACCACGTAGAACTGCCCCAAAGAGTTTCCAAGGAGTGCCTGGTGGATTCAAACTGCCAACCTTTTGGTTAGACAATAGCTTTTAAACTACTATGCCACCAGGGTTTCCATATATATAGAGAGAGAAAGATTTATCTTAAGGCTTAAGCAGTTGTAGAGGCTAGCAAGCCCCAAGTCAGTGGGTCAGGCATAGGCTGGAGGCTTCTCCTGACATGTAGCTTCAGGGGCTGATGTACCCAAGATAACCAGGTCAGACAGCAGGCCATTGGCTCACAAGCTGCAGAGGCTGATGAATACAAGATCAGCAGGTAACACAGCAAGCTACTGCCTCAAGTCCCAAGAACTGGAGGTCAGAAGATGAAGCACCAAATGCAGGATCCAAACTGAGCAAAAGCCAGTGCGCTTTGCCAGAAAGCCCACATATATTGAATGCAGGCCACAATCCCCAAAGAAACTCGCCTTACAACTGATTGGCTGATCACATCAGATCACATCATGGAGGTGATTACATTAAATCACAAAATGGAAGATAACTATATCATTACATAACTGCCCAACTACATCAGTACATTACTGGAGAACCACTGAGAATCATGGCCCAAGCAATTTGACACACAATCTTAGCCATCACAGGACGTGGGGAAAGCATCAGGCAGACCAACATATACATTACAAGAGTTCCAGAAGACGAATAGAGAGAGAGGGAGCAAAAAGAATAATTGAAGAAATAGTAGCTGAGTACTTCTTAAATTTTATGAAAGACACCAATCTACACATTCAACAAGCTCAACTCCTAATAGGATACACTTATAGAGATCCACACTGAGACACATTATATTCAAACTGTTGAAAGACAGAGTCAAAGAGAGGATCTTGAAAGCAGCAAAAGAGAAGTGACTTATAACATTCAAGGGACACTCCATAAAATTATCGGTTGACTGCCTCAGTAGAGACCACCAAGTGTACAAGGCAGTGGGATGACATATTACAAGTGCTGAAAGAAAAATAATGTCAACTAAGAATTCTATATGCAGTAAAAATATCCTTCAAAAAATCAGGAGAAATGTAATAGATTTCTAGATGATTAAAAGCTATGGGAGTTTGTCACCTGTAGACCTTCCCTACAAGAACTGCTAAAAGGAGTCCTTCAGGTTGAAATTAAGGGACACTAGGCAGTAACTTGAGACTGACCCAAGAAATAAAGATCTCCTAAATATATATTTTTTAAATATACAAGTTAAATAGAAAAGTCACTATTATTGTATTTTTGGTTTGTAACTCCACTTTTTATTTCCTACGTAATTGCAGTGTTATGGATTGCTTTTTTGTAGACTTTCTCACTACGGTCTTGTAACTTCCACGCAAGTGATTGGGTGGGACTGTGCAAATAATGTAATTGTGGCCCACCAAGGTAATTGGTCAGTTTTACCATCCTGCTAGGCTCAAAATGAGCCATCCCAGAGATGGGAAGGGAAGATCTCACCACCACCGATGAAGAAGGGCCAAGAGCAGAGTGCCTCCTTTGGACCCAAGATCCCTGCACTGAGAAGCTCCTGGAAGTAGGAGACCAAGAGGCAGAGCTGTAACACCAAAGATGGTAAGCAGTGGCAGAGAAACAGTGGCAGCAGAGGCAGGAGACTGGCAGGCGATGGTACTGTGGGCCAGAAGCCCAAAAAGCGAGAAACCTGAGCACCTTCAGACAGGGGACTTCTGATGGAGTAGGGTGCCTCCAGGTACATGGTGTAGCTAGGTTTGCGAACCCACAAAACTAGAGCTGAGAGCCTTCTGGCCAAAGCTTACTGGTGGAGTGGGGTGCCCCTGGGCACTTATCAGCAGAGCTGAAACACCTTTGAAAGGCTTGCCTGAGCATGGCAGAGGTCAAGGGGCCAGAAAGAGGTGTGCCTGAAAAGAAGCTGTCCTGATGGAAGAACTGTATTCTGAGTGTTCCTGAACCTGAATTGTAACTTGTTACCTTGCTAATGGGTGACCCTGCTGGTATCTGAATACCGGTGGCATAGCTTCCAGTATCACAGCAACACGCAAGCCCCACAGTATGACAAACTGACAGACAAGTGGGGGACTGACAGACTAAGACAGACTAGGAAGAAGGACCCGGCAGTCTACTTCTGAAAAGCGTTAGCCAGTGAAAACCTTATGAATAGCAGCAGAACATTATCTGATACAGTGCTGGAAGATGAGTCCCCCAGGTTGGAAGGCACTCAAAAGATGACTGGGGAACAGCTGCCTCCTCAAAGTAGAGTCAACCTTAATGACGTGGATGGAGTAAAGCTTTTGGGACCATCATTTGCTGATGTGGCTTGACTCAAAATGAGAAGAAACAGCTGTAAACATCCATTAACAATCGGAACCTGAAATGTATGAAGTATGAATCTAGGAAAACTGGAAATCGTCAAAAATGAAATGGAACAGATAAACATCGATATCCTAGGCACTAGTGAACTGAAATGGACTGGTATTGGCCATTTTGAATCAGACAAACATATAGTCTGCTATGCTGGGAATGACAGCTTGAAGAGGAATGGTGTTGCATTCATCGTCCAAAAGAACATTTCAAGATCTATCCTGAAGTACAAAGCTGTCAGTGATAGGATAATATCCATAAGCTTACAAGGAAGACCAGTAAATACAACTATTATTCAAATTTACACACCAATAAGGCTAAAGATGAAGAAAAAGAAGATTTTTATCAGCTGTTGCAGTCTGAAATTGATCGAACATGCAATCAAGATGCATTGATAATTACTGGTGACTGGAATGCAAAAGTTGGAAACAAAGAAGAAGAATTGGTAGTGAGAAAATATGGCCTTAGTGACAGAAACAATGCCAGAGATCAAATGACAGAATTTTGCAAGGCCAATGACTTCTTCATTGCAAGTACCTTCTTACACCAACATAAACAGTGACTATACACATGGACCTCACCAGATGGAACACACAGGAATCAAATTGACTACAACCCTGGAAAGAGATGATGGAAAAGCTCAATATTATCAATAACTGTGGAACAGACCATCAATTGCTCATATGCAAGTTCAAGCTGAAAGTGAAGAAAATCAGAGCAAGTCCACAAGAGCCAAAATATGACCTTGAGTATATCCCACCTGAATTTAGAGACCATCTCTAGATTTAACACACTGAACACTAGTGACCGATGAGCAGACGAATTGTGCAATAACATCAAGGACATCATGCATGAAGAAAGCAAGAGGTCATTGAAAATACAGGAAAGAAAGAAAAGACCAAGATGAATGTCAGAGGAGACTCTGAAACTTGCTCACAAACGTCGAGCAGCTAAAGCAAAAGGAAGAATTGATGAAGTAAAAGAACTGAACAGAAGATTTCAAAGGGCAGCTTGAGAAGAAAAAGTGAAGTATTATAATGGCATGTGCAAAGACCTGGAGATAGGAAACCAAAAGGGAAGAACACACTCGGTGTTTCTCAAGCTGAAAGAACTGAAGAAAAAATTCAAACCTCGAGTTGCAATAGTGAAGGATTCTATGGAGAAAATATTAAACGACGTGGGAAGAATCAAAAGAAAATGGAAGGGATACACAGAGTCGTCATACCAAAAAGAATTAGTCAATGTTCAACCATTTCAAGAGGTAGCATATGATCAGGAACTGATGGGACTGAAGAGAGAAGTCCAAGCTGCACTGAAGGCATTAGCAAAAAACAAGGCTCCAGGAATTGACAGAATATCAATTGAGATGTTTTAACTAATGGAAGCAGTGTTGGAAGTGCTCACTCGTCTATGCCAAGAAATATGGAAGACAGCTTCCTGGCCAACTGACTGGAAGAGATCCATATTTATGCCTATTCCCAAGAAAGGTGATCCAACCGAATGCGGAAATTATACAACAATATCATTAATATCACATGCAAGGAAAATTTTGCTGAAGATCATTCAAAAGTGCCTGCAGCAGCAGTATATCAACAGGGAAATGCCAGAAATTCAGGCTGGTTTCAGAAGAGGACGTGGAACCAGGGATATCATTGCTGATGTCAGATGATCCTGGCTGAAAGCAAAGATTAGCAGAAGGATGTTTACCTGTGTTTTATTGACTGTGCAAAGGCATTCAACTGTGTGGATCATAACAAATTATAGAAAACATTGCAAAGAATGGGAATTCCAGAACACTTAATTGTGCTCATGAGGAACCTTTGCATAGATCAAGAGGCAGTTGCTCGAACAGAACAAGGGGATACTGATTGATTTAGTCGGGAAAGATGTGCGTCACAGTTGTATCCTTTCACCATACCTATGCAATCTGTATGCTGAGCAAATAATCGGAGAAGCTGGACTATATGAAGAAGAATGAGGCATCAGGATTGGAGGAAGACTCATTAACAATCTGCATTATGCAGATGACACAACGCTGCTTGCTGAAAATGAAGAGGACTTGAAGCACTTACTGATGAAGATCAAAGACCACAGCCTTCAGTATGGATTACACCTCAACATATAGAAAACGAAAATCCTCACAACGAGACCAATAAGCCTCATCATGGTAAATGGAGAAAAGATTGAAGTTGTCAAGGAGTTCATTTTACTTGGATCCACAATCAACACCCATGAAAGGGGCAGTCGAGAAATCAAATGAAGCATTGCATTGGGTAAATCTGCTGCAAAGGACCTCTTTTAAGTGTTGAAGAGCAAAGATGTCACCTTGAAGACTAAGGTGTGCCTGACCCAAGCCATGGTATTTTCAATCACATCATATGCATGTGAAAGCTGGACAATGAATAAGGAAGACCAAAGAAGAACTGATGCCTTTGAATTGTGGTGTTGGTGAAGAATATTGAATATATACCATGGACTGCCAAAAGAACGAACAAATCTGTCTTAGAAGAAGTACAACCAGAATGCTCCTTAGAAGTAAGGATGGCGAGACTGCGTCTTACATACTTTGGACATGTTGTCAGGAGGGGTCAGTCCCTGGAGAAGGACATCGTGCTTGGCAAAGTACAGGGTCGGTGGAAAAGAAGAAGACCCTCAACGAGGTGGATTGACACAGTGGCTGCAACAATGAGCTCAAGCATAACAACGATTGTAAGGATGGCCCAGGACCGGGCAGTGTTTCGTTCTGTTGTGCATAGGGTTGCTATCAGTCAGAACCAACTCGGGGGCACCTAACAACAACAACAACATCTCACTAATAAACCCCATAATCATGCGTATTTGTCTGTGAGTTCTGTGTGGCCATTGCAATGAATTATTGAACTCAGCAGAGAAGTAGAGAATGCCATGGGAGGGGTGGCTGGTGTCAGGATTGGTAAAGATGGTGGAGAGGGGGCATTTCTGACCTCTGCCTCACAGAAATCAGCCTTGGGCTCTTGATCTTGATTCTCCTTCCTCCTTGTGAAGTTAGAGGAGGTCAGATGCCTTCACATCATTTTTACAACAATTTAAAAGGCAAATACATAAAAATAATTATAAATACACACCAAAAGAGTAAAAAGACCACCTACAGACTGGGAAAGAATTTTCAGCTATGACATCTCCGACCAGCGCCTGATCTCTAAAATCTACATGATTCTGTCAAAACTCAACCACAAAGAGACAAACAACCCAATCAGAAGTGGGCAAAGGATATGAACACACATTTCACTAAAGAAGATATTCAGGCAGGCAACAGATACATGAGAAAATGCTCTCGATCATTAGCCATTAGAGAAATGCAAATTAAAACTACGATGAGATTCCATCTCACTCCAACAAGGCTGGCATTAATCCAAAAAACACAAAATAATAAATGTTGGAGAGGCTGCAGAGAGATTGGAACTCTTATACACTGCTGGTGGGAATGTAAAATGGTACAACCACTTTGGAAATCTATCTGGCGTTATCTTAAACAGTTAGAAATAGAACTACCATACAACCCAGAAATCCCACTCCTCGGAATATACCCTAGAGAAACAAGAGCCTTCACACAAACAGATATATGCACACCCATGTTTATTGCAGCTCTGTTTACAATAGCAAAAAGCTGGAAGCAACCAAGGTGTCCATCAACGGATGAATGGGTAAATAAATTGTGGTATATTCACACAATGGAATACTACGCATTGATAAAGAACAGTGACGAATCTGTGAAACATTTCATAACATGGAGGAACCTGGAAGGCATTATGCTGAGCGAAATGAGTCAGAGGCAAAAGGACAAATATTGTATAAGACCACTATTATAAGATCTTGAGAAATAGTAAAAACTGAGAAGAACACATACTTTTGTGGTTACGAGGGGGGGAGGGAGGGAGGGAGAGGGTTTTTTATTGATTAATCAGTAGATAAGAACTGCTTTAGGTGAAGGGAAGGACAACACTCAATACGTGGAAGGTCAGCTCAATTGGACTGGACCAAAAGCAAAGAAGTTTCCGGGATAAACTGAATGCTTCAAAGGTCAGCGGAGCAAGGGCGGGGGTCTGGGGACCATGGTTTGAGGGGACTTCTAAGTCAATTGGCAAGATAATTCTATTATGAAAACATTCTGCATCCCACTTTGAAATGTGGCGTCTGGGGTCTTAAATGCTAACAAGCAGCCATCTAAGATGCATCAGTTGGTCTCAACCCACCTGGAGCAAAGGAAAATGAAGAATACCAAGGTCACACCACAAATAAGAGCCCAAGAGACAGAAAGGGCCACATGAATCAGAGACCTACATCATCCTGAGACCAGAAGAACTAGTTGGCGTCCGGCCACAATCGATGACTGCCCTGACAGGGAGCACAACAGAGAACTCCTGAGGGAGTAGGAGATCAGTGGGATGCAGACCCCAAATTCTCATAAAAGGACCATACTTAATGGTCTGACTGAGACTAGAGGAATCCCGGCGGCCATGGTCCCCAGACCTTCTGTTGGCACAGGACGGGAACCATTCCCAAAGACAACTCATCAGACATGAAAGGGACTGGTCAGCGGGTGGGAGAGAGATGCTGATGAAGAGTGGGCTAATTATATCAGGTGGACACTTGAGATTGTGTTGGCATCTCTTGTCTGGAGGGGGGATGGGAGGATAGAGAGAGAGGGAAGCTGGCAAAACTGTCACGAAAGGAGAGACTGAAAGGACTGACTCAATAGGGGGAGAGCAAGTGGGAGTACGGAGTAAGATGTATGTAAACTTATATGTGACAGACTGATTGGATTTGTAAACGTTAACTTGAAGCTTAATAAAAGTTAATAAAAAATAATAATAATAATTATAAATACATGTTTTTGGACAAAATGTCATACATACATACAATGGAATATTACTTCACCACAAAGAGAACTGAAGTCCAATACATATCATAACATGAATGAACATAACACTGAGTGAAATAATCAGTCACAAAATTACAACTATTGTATAATCCCAATTATATGAAATATCTAGAATAGGCAAATATACAGAGATCAAAGTTTATTAGTGGTTACCAGCAGTGACAGGGGGAAAGAGGGAGTCACTGTTTAGGGAACACCGAGCTTCTGTTAAGGGTGATGGAAAATTTGGAAATAGATAATGGTGCTGGTTGCACAACATGATAAACATAATTAATGTCACTGAATTGTACAAGTAAAAATGTCTTAACAGCAAATGTTTTGTTACCACAATTCTTAAAAAATCTATACAATATACAAAGATTAAATTTGTGACAACAATCTAAAGTGGCATGGAGTAGTATAAGAGCAGTTTTTGTATGTTATTGAAACTAAATTGGTATCAGTTCAAACTAGATTGTTAAAAATTTCATATGGTAATTTTAACCACCAATAAACTACCTGAAAAAAAATGACAGGAAATGAGAAGGGAATCAAAACAAAACACTACAAGAAACAAGGAAACAAAAGAAGGCAGTGATGGAGAAATGAGGGACAAAAATGGTATAAGACACACAGAAGACAGATAACAAAATGGCAGAACTAAGTCCTTCCTGATCAGTAATTACTTTAAATATAAATGGCTTAATCCCTCCAATCAAAAGCCAGAACTTGGCAGAATGAATTAAAAAAAAAAAAAGATCCACCTCTATGCTATACAGAAGAGACTAACTTTAGATCCAGAGGCACTAATAGGTTGAAATTGATAAACCTTTATCTACACTGACAAAAAAAAATGTGTATAGAGAGGACCCAAATAACTAAAATCAGAAATAAAAAGGATTATAAGAACACTATAAACAATTGTATGCCAGCAAATTAGAAAACCTAGACATGGATGGGAAACCTTGGTGGTGTAGTGGTTAAGAGCTACGGCTCCTAACCAAAAGGTCGGCAGTTCAAATACACCAGGCACTCCTTGGAAACCCTGTGAGGCAGTTCTACTCTGTCCTATAGGGTCACTATGAGTCGGAATCTACTCAATGGCAACGGGTTTGGTTTTTTTTGTTTAGACATGGATGAATTCCTAGAAACACACAAATTACCAAAACTGACTCAAAGAAATGGAAAATCTCAACAGACCGATAATATATAAAGAGACTCAATCTGTAATTTTAAAACTTCCCAACAAAGAAACATTCAGGACCAGATGAATTCACTGATAAATTCTGCCAAACATTTAAAGAAGAATTAACACCAATCTTTCTCAAACTCTACCAAAAAGTAGAAAACGAGGAAACACTTTATAACTCATTCTATAAGGCCGGCATTATCCATATCCAAAGCAAATAAAGACATCATAAGAAATGAAACTAGACTCATAGTCCTTAAGAATATAGGTGCAAAAAATCATAGCAAAATACTAGCAAACTGAGTCCAGCAACCTATTTATAGGATTATATATCATGATCAAGTGGGATTTACCCCAGGAATGCAAGGATAATTCAACACATAAGAAAATAAATTAATGTAATACACTACATAATAGAATGAAGGAAAAGGACCATGTGATCAGCTCAAGTGATACAAAAAGACATTTGACAAAATCCAACATCTGTTCAAGATTAAAAACACTGAGAATATTAGGAATTGAAGGGAACATCTTCAGCATGATAAAGGATATTTAGGAAAAATTCACAGCTAACATCATAATGGTAAAAGACTGAAAACTTTTCCCTAAGATCAGGAACAGAACAAGGATGCCTGCTTTCACCACTGTATTAAACATTGCACTGGAAGTTGAAGAAAAAGTAATTAAAAATCAAAAACCAAAACCACTGCAGTCGAGTCAATTGCACTCACGGCAACCCTATACAACAGAGTAGAACTGCCCCCACATGGTTTCCAAGGCTGTAAGTCTTTATGGGAGCAGACTGCCACATATTTCCCCAGGGAGCAGCTGGTGGGTTACAACTGCCAACCTTTGGTTTAGCAGATGAGCACTTTAACCACCATACCACCAGAGCTCTTTAGGCAGTAATCAGGCAACAAAAAACAATAAAATGCATCCAAATTGGAAAGGAAGGAGTAAAATTATCTCTATTCACAGATTGCATAATACCATATACAGAAAATCCCAAGTAATTCACAAAAAACTATGAGACCTAATAAACAAATTAAGCAAAGTTGTAGGGTACAAGATCAACACACAAAAATCAGCTGTGTCTCTATACAACAGTAAGAAACAATCTAAAAAGGAAATTAAAAACATAATTCCATTTACAATAGCACCCCAAAAAATGAAATATGTAAGAATACTTATCCAAGGAGACAATAGTCTTACACAGTGAAAATAAAACATTGCTGAAAGAAATTAAAGAAGACCTTAAAAAGAGGGGTGGGGGTAGTGAATTCTGTGTTCATCGATTAGAAGACATAATATCGTCAATATGTCAGTGTTACCCAAAACAATCAAGACAGCAAATGCAATCTTTATTAAAATTCCAATGGGCTTTTTTGCAGAAATGGAAATGCAGATCCTCAAATTACCATGGAATTGGAGGGGCCCTAAGCAGCCAAAACAGTCTTGAAAAATAACAAAGATGCAGAACTCACAGTTATTGATTTTAAAACTCATAAAGCTACAGTAATCAAGTCAGTGTGGTACTGACATAATGATAGACATATAGATCAATGGAATAGGATTGGGAGTCCAGAAATAAGCCCTCACATTTTCAGTAAATTGATTTTCAAAAAGGGTGCCATGATGATTCAATAGGGGAAAGAATAGCCTTCAAGATATAGTACTGAGTAACAAACCGTGGTGCATACACACAATGGAAATCTATGCAAAAATAAAGAATAACAAGGAATCCATGAAACATCTCACAACAGGGATGAATTTGGAGGACATTATACTGAGTGAAATAAGTCTATCACAAAAGGATAAATACTGTATGAGTCCACTATTATAACATAACAACCAAAGGTTTACACAAAGAAAAAAAGAAAATACATTCTTTGATGGTTACCAGGGATGGGAAGGGGAGTAAGGAAAAATTACCAAATAGATAGAAGACACATGTTAATATTGGTGAAGGAAAAGGCAATACTCAATATGGGAGAAGTCAGCACAACATGACCAAGGCAAGAGAGGACACTGAGAGGAATGCAAAAATAAAGGGCAACTACAGTAACTACTATAGCATAGAAATCCTGCAACAATAGTATTAATAAACAATAATTTATGAATTGATACACAGGTCAATAGGTATGCCAAGAGGTGTGGGAGGGTGTAAGGGAACGCACCTACCAGCAGATATAGACCATACTGAAGGCTGTGATTTTTTATCTTCATCAAATATTTCTACAAACATGACTGTAGGTGCTCCTCATATATTAATACAGACAATAGAGCGCACAAGTGGCAGAGGCAGGGAAACCTCTTAGACATAACCAAACACCTCCCGTGAGGAAGTTTCTAGGCTCGAAGGCGAAGGACCATAGACTTGGGGGCCATCTATGTCAACTGGCAAGCCTGTTTCATAAAGACAATGTTCTGCATCCTGCTTTGGTGAGTAGTGTCTGAGGTCTTAAAAGCTTACAAGAGGCAATCTAAAATACAACTATTGGTCTCTTCCCATCTGGACTGAAGAAAACCAAAGACCCAAGGGAGCAACCAGTCCAAAACACTAATGTACTTCATGAATCACAGCTGACACGATCCTGAGACCAGAAGAACTAGATGGTGCCCAACAACCACTACCGACCACTCTGACCCCAGTCACAACAGAGGGTCCTGGACAGAGGGGGAGAAAAATGTAGAACAAAAAATCAAATTTACAAAAAAGACCAGACTTAACGGATCTGACAGACACTCGAGGAACCCCCAAGACTATGGCCCTAAGATATCCTGCTGATCTGGAACTGAAGACATTCCCAAAGACCGCCTTCCATCCAAACAATAGACCAGCCTATAAAATAAACGATAACACCTGAGAGGAACGTACTCCTTGTTGTTGTTGTTGTTGTTGTTGTTAGGTGCTATTGAGTCGGTTCCGACTCATAGCGACCCTATGTACCACAAAATGAAACACTGCCAGTCCTGTGCCATTCTTACAATCGTTGTTATGCTTGAGTCCATTGTTGCAGCCGCTGTGTCAATCCATCTCATTGAGGGTCTTCCTCTTTTCTGCTGACCCTGCACTTTGCCAAGCATAAGGGCCTTCTCCATGGACTGATCCCTCTTGACAACATGTCCAAACTATGTAAGACACAGTCTCACCATCCTTGCTTCTAAGGAGCATTCTGGTTGTACTTCCTCCAAGACAGATTTGTTTGTTCTTTTGGCAATGCATCCTATATTCAATATTCTTCGCCGACACCACAATTTCAAAGGCGTCAATTCTTCTTCAGTCTTCCTCGTTCATTGTCCAGCTTCCTCATTCATGAGGTGATTGAAAATACCATGGCTTGGGTCAGGCACACCTTTGTCCTCAAGGTGACATCTTCGTTTTTCAACACTCTAAGAGGTCCTTTGCAGCAGATTTGCCCAATGCATTGCGTCTTTTGATTTCTTGACTGCTGCTTCCATGGGTGTTGATTGTGGATCCAAGTAAAATGAAATTCTTGACAACTTCAATCGTTTCTCCATTTACCATGATGTGGCTTACTGCTCCAGTTGTGAGGAGTTCATTTTCTTTATGTTGAGGTGTAATCCATACTGAAGGCTGTGGTCTTTGAGCTTCATCCTTAAGTGCTTCAAGTCCTCTTCACTTTCATCAAGCAAGGTTGTGCCATCTGCATAATGCAGATTGTTAATTCCTCCAATCCTGATGCCCTGTTCTTCTTCATATAGTCCAGCTTCTCAGATTACTTGCTCAGCATACAGATTGAATAGGTATGGTGAAAGTATACAACCCTGACCCACACCTTTCCTGACTTTAAACCACTCAGTCTTTCCTTGTTCTGTCCAAACAACTGCCTCTTGATCTATGTACAAGTTTCTCATGAGCACAGTTAAGTGTTCTAGAATTCCCATTCTTTGCAATGTTATCCATAATTTGTTATGATCCACACAGTCAAATGCCTTTGCATAGTCAATAAAACACAGGTAAACATCCTTCTGGTATTCTCTGCTTTCAGCCAGGATCCATCTGACATCAGCAATGATATCCCTGGTTCCACATCCTCTTATGAATGTGGCCTGAATATCCCTGTCAATATACTGCTGCAGCCAGTTTTGAATTATCTTCAGCAAAATTTTGCTTGCATGTGATATTGTTCAATAATTTCCTCAATTGGTTGGATCACCTTTCTTGGGAATAGGTATAAATACGGATCTCTTCCAGTCAGTTGGCCATGTAGCTGTCTTCCAAATTTCTTGCCATAGGTGAGTGAGCACTTCCAGCACTGTGTCTGTTTTTTGAAACATCTCAGTTGATACCCCGTCAATTCCTGGAGCCTTGTTTTTTGCCAATGCCTTCAGTGCAGCTTGGACTTCTTCCTTCAGTACCATCAGTTTCTGATCATATGCTACCTCTTGAAATGGTTGAATATCCACTAATTCTTTTTGGTATAATGACTCTGTGTACTCCTTCCATCTTCTTTTGATGCTTCCTGCATTGTTTAATATTTTCCCTATAGAATCCTTCACTATTACAACTTGAGGCTTGAATTTTTTCTTCAGTTCTTTCAGCTTGAGAAACACCAAGCGTGTTCTTCCCTTTTATCTCCAGCTCTTTGCACATGTCATTATAATACATAATCAAAGCACAACACACATTCTTTTCCAGTGTACATGTATCATTCTCCAAAATAAACCATGTGCTAGGTCACAAAACAAGCATGAATAAATTTTAAAAGATTGAAATCACATAAAGTATCTTCTCCAACCAAAATGGAATGAAACTAGAAGTTAATAACAGGAGGAAAACTGGAAATCACACAAATATGTTAAAATTTAAAAACACACTATTAAAAAGCAATAGGTCAAGAAAGAACCAAGATATAAATCAGAAAATACTTAGAGTTGAATGAAAGTGAAAGTGCAACATACCAAAATTTATGGAACACAGTAAAGACAGTGCTCAGAGGGAAATTTGTAGGGTAAAAACTGTATTTAAAAAAAAAATCTAAAATCAGTAACCTAACTTTACAACTCAAGAAACTACCAGAGCAAACTAAACCTAAATCTACCAGAAGGAAATTATAAAAATCAAAGCAGAAATCATTGTGAGAGAATAGAAAAATAATAGAATCAAGGAAACCCAAAGTTGGTTTTTTGAAAAGATTAATAAAATTGACAAATCTTTAGCTAGACCAATAAAGAAAAAGAGAGATAAGATGCAAATGTCTACAATTAGAAATGAAAACAGAGACCTTACAACCAATCCTACAGAAATAAAAAGTATCATAAAAGAAAGCTATGAACAATTATATGCCAATAAGTTAGATAACTTAGAGGAAACACACAAATTCCTAGAGACACATAAACTTCTTATATTGGCTCAAGAAGAAATAGATTTCAAGAGACACATAACAAATTAAGAGATTGAATCATTAATCAAAAACCTCCCAACAAATAAAAGCCCTGGACTAGGTAACTTCACTGGGAAATTCTACCAAACGTTTATAGAAATGATTCCAATTCTGATTAAACTTTTCCAAAATATAAAAGAGGAGGAACACTTCCTAACTCATTCTACAAGACTGGCCAGACAAACCACAAGAAAAGAAAACTAAAGATCTATACACCTCATGCCACCATGTGTGGGTCAGTTTGTTGTACTGTGGTGGCATGCACGTTGCTGTGACACTGGAAGCTTTGCCACTGGTATTTCAAATACTAGCAGGGTCACCCTTGGTGGACAGGTTTCAGCGGCGCTTCCAGGCTAAGACAGACTAGGAAGAAGGACCTGACGATTTACTTCTGAAAAAAATTGGCCAGTGAAAACTTTATGAATAACAGTGGGACATTGACATAGCACCGGAAGATGAGCTCGTCAGGTTGGAATGCATTCAAAAAATGACTGGGAAAGAGCTGCCTTCTCAAAGTAGAGTCGATGTTAATGACGTAGAGGGAGTCAAGCTTTCGAGGCCTTCATTTGCTGATGTGGCACGAATCAAAATGAGAAGAAATAGCTGCAAACATCCATTAATAATAGGAATATGGATGGGGCAAAGTATGAATCTAGGAAAACTGGAAGTCTTCAAAAATTAAATGGAACCCATAAGCATTGATATCCTAGGCATTAGTGAGCTGAAATAGACTGGTATTGGCCATTTTGAATCAGAAAAGCATATGGCCTACTGTGCCGGTAATGATAAATTGAAGAGGAATGGCATCACATTCATCATCTAAAAGCACATTTCAAGATCTATCCTGAAGTACAACGCTGTCCGTGAATGAATAATATACATATGCCTACAAGGAAGACCAGCTAATACAACTATTATTCAAATTTACACACCAACTACCAAGGCCAAAGATCAACAAACTGAAGTTTTTTTACCAACATCTGCAGTCTGAAACTGATCATTCTTGCACTTAAGAAACATTGATAATTACATTGATAATTGACTGGAATGTGAAAGTTGGAAACAAGAAAAAGGATTGGTAGTTGCAAAATATAGCCTTGGTGATAGAAACAAAGCTGAACATCACATGATAGAATTTTGCAAGGCCAATTGAAGACCAGAGAGTTGGGGAATGACATCAAGGACATCAACCATGATGTCATTCCACAACTTTTCTGTGTCATTGAAAACACAGGAAAGAAAGAAAAGAGCAAGATGGATTTTAGAGGACACTCTGAAACTTGCTCTCAAACGTCCAGCAGCTAAAGCAAAATGAAGAAATGATGAAGTTAAAGAACTGAACAGAAGATTTCAAAGGGCAGCTTGAGAAGACAAATTAAAGTATTATAATGACATGTGCAAAGACCTGTAGATAGAAAACCAAAACGGAAGAATGTGCTCAACATTTCTCAGGCTGAAAGAACAGAAGAAAATATTCGAGCTGTATTGCAATACTAAAGGATTCTACAGGGAAAATATTAAACAATGCAGGAAGCATCAAAAGAAGATGGAAGGAATACACAGAGTCATTATACCAAAAAGAATTAGTCGACATTCAACCATCTCAAGAGGTCGCATATGACCAGGAACCAATGGTACTGAAGGAAGAAGTCCAACCTGCACTGAAGGCATGGGCAAAAAACAAGTGTCCAGGAATTGACAGAGTATCAGTTAAGATGTTTCAACAAACGGATGCAGCACTGGAAGTGCTCACTCATCTATGCCAAGAAATCTGGAAAACCATGGTATTTTCAATCACATCATATGCATGTGAAAGCTGGACAATGAATAAGGAAGACCAAAGAATTGACACTTTTCAATTGTGGTGTTGGTGAAGAATATCGAATATACCATGGACTGCCAAAAGAATGAACAAATCTGTCTTGGAAGAAGTACAGAATGCTCCTTAGAAGCAAGGAAGGCGAGACTGTGTCTTACACACTTTGGACATGTTGTCGGGAGGGATCAGTCCCTGGAGAAGGACATCATGCTTGGTAAAGTACAGGGTCAGCGGAAAAGAGGAAGCCCCTCAGTGAGATGAGTTGACACAGTGGCTGCAACAATGGACTCAAGCATAACAATGATTGTAAGGATGCTGCAGGACCTGGTAGTGTTTCATTCTGTGGTACATAGGGTCACTATGAGTCGGAACCAACTCAACGGCACCTAACAACAACGATGACTTCTTCATTGCAAATACCTTTTTTCAACAACATGAACAGCAGTCACCATGAACCTCACCAGGTGGAATATGCAGAAATCAAATCGACTACATCTGTGGAAAGAGATAATGGAAAAGCACAATATCATCAGTCAGAACAAGGCCAGGGAACAACTGTGAAACAGACCATCATCAATCGCTCAAATGCAAGTTCAAGTAGAAAAAAACTAGAACAAGTCCATGAGAGGCAACACATAACCTTCAGTATAATCCACTTGAATTTATAATCCTTTTCAAGAATTGATTTGACTCATTGAACACCAATGACCAAGGACCAGATGAGTTGTGGAATGACATTAAGAACATCATACATGAAGAAAACAAGAGGTGATTAAAAAGACAGGAAAGAAAGAAAACACCAAAATGGATGTCAGAAGAGACTCTCAACCTTGCTTTTGAACGTAGAGTAGCTAAAATGAAAGGAAGAAAGGATGAAGTAAAAGAGCTGAACAGAAGATTTCAAAGCATAGCTCAAGAAGAGAAAGTGAAGTATTATGAAATGTGCAAAGATCTGGAGTTAGAAAACCAAAAGGGAAGAACACTGCTATGGATTGAATTGTGTCCCCCAAAATTGTGTGTCAACTTGGCTGGGCCATGATTCCCAGTATCATGTGATTTTCCATCATTTTGTCATTTGATGTGATTATCCTATGTGTTGTAAATCCTACCTCTAAAATGTTACCCAAAAGTGAGGCAGAATTAGAGGCAGTTATGTTAATGAAGCAGGACTCAATCTACAATATTAGGTGGTGTCTTAAGACAATCTCTTTTGTAATATAAAAGAGAGAAGTGAGCAGAGAGACATGGGAATCTCATACGACCAAGAAATGAGAGCCAGGAGAATAGTCCATCATTTGGACCCAGGGTCTCCACACTGAGAAACTCCTCAACCAGTGAAGGTTGATAATGAAGGACCTTCTCCCACAGCCAAAAGAAAGAGAAAGCCTTCTCCTGGAGCTAGACCCTGAATTCAGACATCTAGCCTCCTAGACTGTGAGAGAGTATACTTCTGTTTGTTGAAGCCACCCACTTGTGGTATTTCTGTTATAACAGCACTAGATAACTAAAACATTTCTCAAACTGAAATAACTAAAGAAAACATTCAAGCCTTGAACTGCAATATTCAAGGATTCCGTGGGGAGAATATTAAATGAAACTGGAAGCATCAAAAGAACATGGAAGGAGTACACAGAGTCACTGGACTGAAAAGAAATGGCTCAAAATTCAATCATTTCAGGAGGTACCATATGATGAAGAACAAATGGAACTGAAAGAAGAGGTCCAAGGTGCACTGAAGGCATTATCAAAAAACAAGGCTTCAGGAATTGACAGACTACCAATTGAGATGTTTCAACACATGGATGCAGCACTGGAAGCACTCACTTATCCATGCCAAGAAATTTGGAAGACGGCTACCTGGCAAACTGATTGGAAGATATCTGTATTTTTGCCCTCTCCAAAGAAAGGTGATCCAACAGGATTCAGAGATTATCAAAAAATATCATTAATATCACACACAAGTAAAATTTTGCTGAAGATCACTCAAGGGCAGTTGCAGCATTATATCAACAGGAAACTGCCAGAAATTCAAGCCAGATTCAGAAGAGAGTGTGGAACAAGGGATGTCATTGCTGACATCAGATGGATCTTGGCTGAAAGCAGAGAATACCAGAAGGATGTTTACCTGTGTTTTATTGACTATGCAAAAGCATTTGACTGTGTGGGACATAACAAATTATGGATAACATTGAGAAGAATGGGAATTCCAGAACACTTAACTGTGCTCATCAGAAACCTGTACTTAGACCAAGACCTGTACTTAGAACAGAACAAGGAGATACTGCATAGTTTAAATTCAAGAAAGGTGTGTGTCAGGGTTGTATCCTTTCACCATACTTATCCCATCTGTATGCTGAGCAAATAATCCCAGAAACTGGACTATATGGAGAAGAACGAGGCTTTAGGATTGGAGGAAGACTCATGAACAACCTGTGATATGCAGATGACACAACCTTGCTTGCTGAAAATGAAGAAGACTTGAAGCACTTACTGATGAAGATCAAACACCACAGCTTTCAACGTGGATTACACCTCAAAATAAAGAAAACAAAAATCCTCACAACTGCACCAATAAGCAACATGATAAATGGAGAAAAGATTGAAGTTGTCAAGGATTTCATTTTACTTGGATCCACAATCAACACCCATGGAAGCAGGAGTCAAGAAATCAAAAAAGGCCTTGCATTGGGCAAATCAGCTGGAAAAGACCTCTTTAAAGTGTTGACAAGCAAAGGTGTCACTTTGAAGACTAAGGTGTGCCTGACCCAAGCCACGGTATTTTCAATCACATCATATGCATGTGAAAGCTGGACAATGAGTAAGGAAGGCTGAAGAAGAATTGACACCTTTGCATTGTGGTGTTGGCGAAGAATATTGAATATACCATGGACTGCCAAAAGAACAAAAAATCTGCCTTGGAAGGAGTACAGCCAGAATGCTTCTTAGAAGCAAGTATGGAGAGGCTACCTCTTACATACTTTGAACATGTTGTCAGCAGAGATCAGTCCCTGGAGAACGACATCATGCTTGGATCAGCAAAAAAAGGGTCAATGAAAAGAGGAAGACCCTCAACAAGATGGATTGACACAGTGGCTACAACATTGGGCTCAAGCAGAACAATGACTGTGTGCATGGCACAGGACCAGGCAGTGTTTCACTCTGTTGTACACAGGGATGCAAAGAGTCAGAACCAACTTGATGGCACCTAACAACAACAACAAGTGATAGCTAAGACAGAATTTGGTACCAAGAAGTGGGGGTGCTGCTCTAACGAATACCTAAAATGTAGAAGTGGCTTTGGAATTGGGTAATGGGTAGAGGCTGGAAGAGTTTTAATGTGTGTAATAGTAAAAACCCATGTTGCCTTGAACAGATTGTTGGTAGAATTACAGACACCAAAGGAAACTCTGCTGAACTCTCAGAAGGCAATTAGGAGAGCTGTAGAGAAACCTTCTATCATCTTAGAGAATACATGTGGCACCAGTAACAGAATGTTGCTAGAAATGTGAAAGTTAAATATGCTTTTGGTGAAGCTTTAAAAGAAAATGATGAATGTGTGAATGGACAATGGAGAAAGGGTGATGCTTTTGATGCAGTGGCAAAGAAATTGTCTGAATTATGTTCAAATGTTTGGTTGAAGGTAGAATATGTAAGTGATGAACTCGGATATCTGGCTGAGGAGATTTCTAAGCAAGATCTTAAAGGGAGCTCATGGTTTCTGCTTTTGCTGCTTATAGTAAAATGTGAGAGGAAAGAGGGCTTAAAAATGCACTGTGCAAAATGAAAACAGAAATTAAAGATTTGGAAAATTCTGTTGTACAAACTAAGGACAGGTGCCCTAGAATGTTCACCAAGGACATGGTTACACAATCTTTTGTTAAAGAGACTAAGCATGTGACTGATGGATCTAACCAACTATCACAGCAGAAAACCCTTCAGCTTAGACTGAAGGGGACAGAGAAAGAATGAAAGAGAGAATACATTCTGCCTTTTAGAATTCTACATGCAGGAAACAGACGAAAGGAGCTGTATCTGTTGTCCTCCAAGAAAAGAAAAAACCATGCTTACAGCAGCTCAGAGATCAGCAGAATTATTTGAAGGAGCATGAGAACTAGAGTTGCCTCAGTCTCAAAGGGTGGGGCCGTGGCCTCTGGCGTTTCAAAGGGTGGGGCTATGGTATCCTGGATCTCAAAGGGTAGGGCCAGAGCCTCCCACATTTCAAAGAGTCCAATCATCTACAACTCAGTTCTGGAGTGTGAGGCTGCCATTAAGGTGTGCCAAGGGGATGCAGGCACCGCCCGAAGCAGAGGAGGCAGGGTTTCCATGTTCAAGGAGTAGTACGGGGCCTGCTGGGGCCAAGGAGGTGGGGTCGCCACTCAGATGGACTGAGAATGAGGCCACCGAAAGCCAAGGGAGCAAAGTTGCCACCCCAGTGGGCCTGGAAGACAGAGCTGAACCAGAGGGCTGAGGGGCCTCCAACCAGAATCCAGAGAACATGGCTAATACCCAGAGTCTGGAGGGCAGGGCCATTACCTAGATGGTCTCAGAGAACAGAAGATTATGTCTAAGCCTTGAGAGCTAATGTAAATTCTTCTGCTGGGTTTTGGACTTGCTTGGTGCCTGTTGTACCTTCTTTCCTTCCAATTTCTCCCATTTATAATGGAAATGTCTACCTTGTGCCTGTTCCACCATTGTACTTTGGAAACAGATAACTTGTAGTCTTGATTTCTCAAGTTCATAGATGAAGAATTTTGCCTCAGGATGGAATAAGCCTGAAGTCTTACCCATATTTGATTTAGATGATTCAGAAGATGAGATTTTGGATTTGGAGTGGATTTAAAACTTTTGGAATGATATGATGGGGTGAATGTGTATTACATGTGGCAAGTACATGAATTTGAGAGGGCAAGAGGGTGGAATGTCATGGATGGAATTGTGTTCCCAAAAATATGTTTCATCTAGGCCATGATTCCCAGTATCGTGTGGTTGTCCTCCATTTTGTGACCTGATGTAGTCAGCCTCCATTTTGTGATGTGTTGTAAATCCTAACCTCCATATATTAATGAGTCAGGACCAATGTGGGGTGCATCTAGAGTCACAGCCTTACAAGAGGGTGTGACTTAAGTCACATCCTTACTCAAATCACACTCTTACTTAAGTCACACCCTTACTCAAGTCACAGCCTTGCTTGAGTCACACTTTTTATCTTGAGAGAAAATAGGAAAGAGAAGTAAGTAGAGAAGGACCTCACTACCTTCCACTAGAGCTGGCACCCTGAATTTGGATATCTAGTCTCCTAAACTGTGAGAGAATAAATTTCTGTTTGTTAATGTCTTAGGCTGGGTTCTCCAGAGAAGTAAAACCAGTAAAGCATATAAATATGTATATATAGAGAGATTTACATCAAGGAAACAGTTCACGTGATTGTAGAGGCTGGAATGTCCCAAGTCCATGGAGTGAAGTTGGCAAACCCAAGATCAGCAGATCAGAGAGCAGGGCTCCTGCTCACAGGTCATAAAGGGTAGAGGAATTCCAATATCGACAGGTAAGTTGCTAGCTTATGTCCCAAGAACCAGAAGTTAGACAAAAGACAGCTGCTGGATCCAGAACAAGCCAAAAACCTTGGCAAGGGAAGCAGGAAGGAAGTAGGTGGCAGAGGGCAGAGAGATGGAGGCTGAGGGGGTGGTGAGCCACCACAGGCCCTGCCCCCACCAGTACCACTCTGCAGATTCCATCATGGGGGTGATTGCATATCAAATTTCAAGAGGGAAGTGATCACATCATACAACTGCCAAAACACTGAGGATCATTGCCCAGCCAAGATGACACACAGTCTTAACCATCATAATCCACCCCGTGTCAACTTGGCACCTGTACACATCTCCCCAAACCATACATAATCTCTGAATAAACACAATTACAAAGTCATACTTGCACCTAACATGACACAACTAACACATGTACAATTGAAAAAGCACTAGCTCTGTTGACATGTTATATTTTATAAGTGAAGAAAACAAAAATATCTGATGTGCATATACAAAGCAGAAATCCTCATAACAATTACAGTCCTCATTTCTGCAACTGGTCATGTGGCCATAACTGGTATTTAAAACTACCTTCTTCCACCACCCATTCAGTATTCCCTTTGCCCTCAGCAAGCACTCAGCTGGTCGTGGTTCTTTGCCTGATGAGGTAACCCAAGTCTTCATTCCTGAAGGGTCTGGGCCATTGGTAGTAGTAGTCAGAATTGGTTGCTGTAGTTTTCCATTGACTTTAATCACAGGACATGGCAGTAATAAAAGACTCCCTAAGGGATAGCCTGCATTCCAGACATACTCTTCTTTACCTCCATTATGTAATATCAAACCATTTCATCTTGGTAATCAGGATCAATCTCACCAGCCAGTATGGTAACTTCCTTCTTTGCCTGTTGATCCAGAGGCATAAGGAGCCCAAAGTGGCCAGGTGGCATTCTTAGCTTCTAGTTCAATAGAATCAGTGATGTGCCTCCAGGTGGGAGCATTCCTCCCTTTGGAACTAAGACTTCTAGGCCTGCAGAGCATAAGGTCATGGGGACAGGAAGCAAAAATCTTGTAAGTGGGTCACTAGGGGTAATAGTGAGCAGTACCACTCCCATTTCCACCCTTTAATTCCTGGACCCATGAGTCCTGGCTAGGGAGAAACAGCAGCATATATTGGACACTGGTTTAGAGCATATACAGCCTCGTGGAGAACATTGCCCCAACCCTGCAAGGTATCGCCACCTAGCTGGTGCCATAATTGTGTCTTTAGGAGGCTATTCCATCATTCTATTAAGTCAGCTGCTTCAGGATGATGGGCAACATGGTAAGACCCGTGAATTCCATGAGCACGGGCCCGCTGCCGCACTTCATTTTCTGCGAAGTGAGTCCCTTGATCCAAGGTGATGCTGGACCCGTGAATTCTAGCTATGGAAGAAACAGCACCATATATTGGACCCTGGCTTAGACAATAGTTGGTCCCAACGCTGCAAGGTATTGCCACCTAGCTGGTGCCATAATTGTGTCTTGAGAAGGCCATTCCATTGTTCTGTCAAACTGTCTGCTTCAGGATGATGGGTAATATGGTAAGACAGTGAATTCCGTCAGCATGGGCCCATTGCCACACTTCATTTGCCATGAAGTGAGTCCCTTGATCTGAGGCAACGCTGTGTAGGATACCATGATGGTGCATAAGGCATTTTCTAAGTCCATGGATGGTAGTTTTGACAGAAGCATCGTGTGCAGGGACAGCAAATCCATATCCAGAGTAAGTGTCTATTCCAGTAAGAACAAAACGCTGCCCTTTTCATGATGGAAGTGGTCCAATGTAATCAACTTGCTACCAGGTTGCTGGCTGATCACCACAAATGATGGTGCCATAGTCTCTGCTGCTCAGTCATGGCACTCAGCCATGACTGCAGCCAAGCCAAACTTGGTGATTGGAAGTCCATGTTGCTGAGCCCATGCATAACCTGTATCTCTGCCACCATGTCCACTTTGTTCATGAACCCATTGAGCAATGATGGGAATGGCTAGGGAAAGAGGATGACTGGTTTCCACAGAATGCATCATACTATCCACTTGTTAAAATCCTCCACTGCTGAGGTCACCCTTTGTTGAACATTCACATGAGACACAAATATCTTCACTTCTTTGGCCCATTCAGAGAGGTCTATCCTCATACCTCTTTCCCATAAATCCTTGTCTCCAATTTTCCAATCAGGTTCCTTCCAAGTCCCTGACCATCCAGCCAAACAATTGGCCACAGCTCAGGAATCAGTATACAATCCTACATCTGGGCATTTCTCCTTCCAAGCAAAGTGAACAGCCAGGTGCACTGCTCAAAGTTCTGCCCATTGGGAGGATTTCACTTCACCACTGTCCTTCAGGGAGGTCCCAGATAGGCGCTGTAGTGCTGCTGTTGTCCACATTCAAGTGGTGTCTGCATATCGTGCAGAACCATCTGTAAACCAGGCACGAGTTTTCTCTTCCTCAGTCAAGTGATCATAAGGAACTCCCCATGAGGACACAGGTTCAGAACGAGAGATGAAAGGTTATGTGACAGAAGTGGAGACCATGGGCATTTGGGCCACTTTCTCATGCAACTTACTTATGCCTTCAGGTTCTGCTCAGGCCCGATCTCATATATACCACTTCCATTTAATGATGGAATGCTGCTGTGCAGTCCAACTTCACGGCTCTGTGGCTCACACAACACCCAGTTGATGATGGGTGGCTGAGGGTGCATGTAACTTGCTGGAGTATGGTTAAGCATTCATTCTCTACTAAAGCCCAGTAACAAACCAAAAGCTGTTTCTCAAAAGGATGGCAGGGCTTTGCTCAAAAATCCTAAGGGTCTGTAAAGAGATTCACCAATATGGGCCAGCCAAAGACTCCAAACAGCATCTCTATCTGCCACTGACACTTCAAGCACCACTGGATCAGCCGAATCACATGGCCCAAGTGGCAGAGCAGCTTACATGGCAGCCTGAACCTGTTGCATAGCCTTCTTTTGTTCTGGGCCCCACTCAAAGCTAGCAGCTTTTTGAGTCACTTGGTAATTAGGCTGGAATAAAAAAAAAAAAGCATCCAGATAAGGAATATGTTGCTTTTAAAAAATAAAGATGCCCACTAGGCATTGTGCCATCTTTTTAGTTGTGGGAGGGCCAGACACAATAAGTTATCCTTTACTTAATAAGGAATATCTCGATATACCCCACACCACTGGATCCCTGGAAATTTCACTGAGGTGAAAGGTGTCTGAATTTTTATGGGATTGGTTTTCCATCCTCTAGCACACAAATGATTTGCTAATAAGTCCAGAGTCATTGACCCTTATTAGGTTCAATCAGCATAATGTCATCAGTGTAATGGACCCATGTGACGTTTTCTGGAGGGAAAGGTGATCAAGGTCCCTGCAAACTAAATTATGATATAGGGCTGGAGAGTTGATGTAGCCTGAGGTAGACAACAGAAGGTGTATTGCTGGCCTTGCCAGCTGAAGGAAAACTGCTTTTAGTGGTCTTTTGAAACAGGTATGAAGAAAAAGCCATTAGCCGGATCAATAGCTGGATGCCTGGTACCAGGAAATATATTAATTTGCTCAAGCAATGAAATCACATCTGGAGCAGCATCTGCAATCGGAGCCACCACCTGGTTAATTTTTCAATAATCTACTGTCATTCTCCAAGATCCATCCGTTTTTTGCACAAGCCGAAGAGGTGAGTTGAATGTGGATGTGGGGGGAATCACCACCCCTGCATCCTTCAAGTCCTTGATGGTGGCAGTAATCTCTGCAATTTCTCCAGGAATGTGGTACTATTTTTGGTTTACTGTTTTTCAAGATAGGGGCAGTTCTAATGGCTTCCACTTGGATTTTCCTACCATAATAGCTCTTAAGTCCATTTGTCAGGGAACCATTGTGGGGGTTCTGTCAGTTGCTAAGTATATCTATTCCAATTATGCATTCCAGAAATGGGAAAATCACTACAGGATGGGTTTGGGGACCCACCATGTCTACTGCGAGATGGATATGAGCTAAGACTCCATTAATAACCTGACCTCCATGCGCACCTACTCTGACTGGTGGGCCACAGTGACGTTTTGAGCCTCCTGGAATTAGTGTTAGTTCAGAGCTAGTATCCAGTAATCCCCCAAAAGTCTGATTATTTCCTTTTCCCCAATGAACAGTCACTCTCATAAAAGGCCATAGGTCCCTTAGGGGAAGGCTGGAAGAAAGATTAACAGTACAAGTTTGGGGCAGTGTATTGGGAACCTTCCTCAAGAGGACCCGGCCTCCTCTTCATTCAAGGAGTTGTGGATCTGTAAATTCGCTTAAGGTGGGAATTGATTGAGGTGCTGTGACTCTCTACTCTAGCAGCTCTAATTAGACTGCTGTTCACTTGACCTAGAATTCTTCTGCTTGTACAGATCAAATAAATATTTGATCTTCATTGTGACTGAAGTCTAGTTATAGGTCTAGGAGCCAAAGTCAGGGGTGGGGAAGTGTTTTGAGAACATTCAGCGTTGTCTGTAAAGCATCTCCCTCAGGCAATGCCCCAGGCAGTGACTCAAAGGCTTTTTAGACACAGCTGGGTTAATCTCATTGCATGGCAGTGGAAGGGCTAATAGTTTAAATGGGGAGGGTGGTTTAGCAGACAAACATGGAATAATCTCTTCAGATGGGAGTGAGAGGGCTGGTTCTGTTAGCAGGAGTGATTCAACATAATTTAGGGGCTCAGTGTATCCAGCTTCCTGATTAGTTTTTTTTTTTTTATGTCACCATCCCAAGTTTCAGAATCCCATTTCTTCCCAATCGATGCCCTCACTTTAACTTCAGACACCTCTTGAGGTTGACAGTTGAGTTGGTATTGTAATTCAGTCACTCTTACAATAAGACTCTGGGTTTGGTTTTCAGCAACAACAGCTCTGTTACTACAAGAAAAAAGGCTTTCTTTCAAAACACAAGTGGAAACTTTGAGGTTGTTCATGCAGCACTTAGCCTTTGACTCTGAAGCTCTGAACTCATCTCTTTCTTTCACCAGTTTGTCTAGCAAAAGTAGGACCAACTAACCGGCTTCCTTATACTTCCCGTTATGACAAAATTGTACAAAGGTATCATACATGCAATCACCCAAAGCCTTGCCTTTCACCAATACCTGAACTATTGGTGATATTTTGCGTATTTGTATTGCCACCTCATGCCATGGATTAGCAGTGCCCTCTTTACTATACTGGAAGCAGAGTCATCAATATCTTTAGGACTAACCAGACTTGAGAACCAATTTAGAAAACTCATTCTTACAATTTTGTTTCTCTATACCACTCTTGGTACCAAATGTCTTAGACTGGGTTCTCTAGAAAAGCAAAACCAGTAAAGTATATAAATATATATATAGAGAGAGAAGATTTATACCAAGAAAATGACTCATGCAGTTGTAGAGGCTGGAGCATCCCAAGTCCATTGATCAGGATAGAAGCTTCTTCTGATTCATGTAGCTGAAGGTGCTGGTGAACCCAAGATCAGCAGGTCAGAGAGCAGGGCTCTTGCTCACTGGCTGCAGAGATCAATGAATCATAAAATCAGCAGGTAAGCTGCTAGCTGAGGTCCCAAGAACCAGAGGTCAGGCAAATAGGAGCCAGCTGCAGGATCCAGAGCAAGCAAAAGCCCACAAGGCTTGCCAGAACGTCCACTTATATTCGATGCAGGCCACATGCCCAAGGAAACTCCCTTTCAATTGATTGGCTACTCACAGCAGACCCCATCATGAAGGTGATCGTATTATATCAAATCTCATCATGGAAGTGATCACAACATCATACAACTGCCAAACTGCATCATAACTGACAAACCCATTGAGAATCATGGCCCAGCCAAGCTGACACACATTATGTAATATCAATTCAATTTCCACTTGCTAATCAGGATCAATCACACTAGCCAATATGGTAACACCATTATTTGCCTGTTGTTCTAGAGGCATGAGGAGCTCAGAGTGGCCAGGTGGCATTCTTAACCTATAATTCAATGAAATCAGTGTCTCCAGGTGGGATTATTGCTCCTTTTGGAATTAAGATATCTAGACCTGACGAGTATACGGTTTTGGGGAAAGGAAGCAAAATTTTGCGAGTGGTGCCATTCCCATTTCTACACCTTAAATACTGGAAGTGTGAATTCTGGCTATGGAAGAAACAGCTCCATATATGGGATGCTGGTTTAGAGCATATACAGTCTCCTGGAGAACATTTCCCCAACCCTGCAAAGTACTGGCACCTAGCTGGAGCCATAACTGTGTCTTTAGAAGGAAATTCTATTGTCCTATCAAGTTGCTTCAGGATGATAGGGAACATGGTAAGATCAGTGAATTTCATTAGCATTAGCCCATTGATGCACTTCATTTGCTATGAAATGAGTCCCTTGATCTAAGGCAATGCTGTGTGGGATACCATGATGCCAGATAATGATGGTAGTTTTGGAACAAGCATTGTGCAGGGAGGGTAAATCAGTATCCAGAGTGTCTATTCCAATAAGAGCAAAATGCTTCCCTTTTCCGTGATGGAAGTGGTCCAATGTAATCAACCTTCCACCAGGTTACTGGCTGATCACCTTGAGGAATGGCGCTGTATAGGGAACTTGGTGTTGGTCTGTGCTGCTGGCAGATTGGGCTCTCAGCAGTGGCTGTAGCCAAGTTGGCCTTGGTGAGTGGAAGTCCATGTTGCTGAGCCCATGCATAACCTCCGTCCCTGCCACCATGACCACTTTGTTCATGAGTCTGTTGGGCAGTGATGGAAGTGGCTGGGGAAAGAGGATAACTGGTCTCTACAGAACGTGTCATCTTATCCACCTGATTGTTAAAATCCTCCTCTGACGAGATCACCCTTTAGTGAGCATTCATGAGACAAAAATATCTTCACTTCTTTGGCTCATTCAGAGAAGTCTATTCACATATCTCTTCCCCATACCTCTTTGTCTCCAGTTTCCCAGTCATGTTTCTTTCAAGTCCCTGACCATCCAGCCAAACCACTGGCTACAGACCATGGATCAGTATACATTTGCACATCTAGCCATTTCTCCTCCCAAGCAAGGTGAACAACCAGGTGCACTGCTCAAAGTTCTTCCCATTGGGAAGATTTCCCTTCACCACTGTCCTTCAGAAAGGTTCCAGAAAAGGCTATAGTGCTGCTGCTGTGCACTTTCGAGTGGTACCTACATATTGATCAGAACCATCTGTAAACCCGGCACGAGTTTTCTCTTCCTCACTCAACTGATCATAAGGAATGCCCCATGAGGCCATAGGTGCTGACAGGGAGAGGGAAGATAATGTGACAGGAGTGGAGGCCATAGATGGATTCAGCAATTTGAATCCAGCAGCCACTCCTTGGAAACCCTATGGGGGCAGTTCTACTCTGTCCTATATGGTTGCTAAAAGTCAGAATAGACATGACAGCAACAGTTCTTTTAGTTGAGCATGCAAATGTTTTATCAGTAAGGCCACATCTTCCTTACTAGGTCCAATCAGCATAATGTCATCAATGTAATGAACCAGTGTCACGTCTTGTGAAAGAGAAAAGTGATCAAGGTCTAGCAGATTTTAGTAGAGCGTAATTTACTTGACCTAGAATTCTTCTTCTCGTACAAAAAAAAAAAAAAAAGTAAATATTTAGATTTCTCATCTATTTCACTCCTAGGGACACCGTGACCAAATAGCCAATGCCGTAAGTCCATGAGTCAAACAATTCTAACTCCTGCTTTGACTCCACTATTCATTACAGTGACCACGTCCACCTTGTCTTTGCCAATTAAGTGCCACCACTTGGCCCCAACTACTATGGGGTCCAATCAGCCCCATTGTAATTGGGTGCCTTATTCAGTTAGGGTATTTCCCATTGTCACATCTGACTTACATAAAATAGCAATCACAGCAGCCTTCAAGGATGCTGCACCTCCCTTCACAAATTTGTTCCTCACTATTGTGACAAAAGGTGTGTTCTCTGGGCACTCCATGTGTGGGTCTGTGGGTCCAACCTGATAAATCCACTCTAACATGCCAATTTCCCTAAGTTTTTGGATATCTTCTTCTACAGTATACCAAGGCAGGTCTGGCACTTCAACTTGATTTAGTGTAGGCTACCACTTAAACCACGCCTCAGTGAACCAACCAAATAAACTATTAGATTTTTTTCTAACCTCTCAAGCTAAAACACTGAAGGAAGGGTCTGTACTTAGTGAGCCCATGTTAATAAACTCAAACCGATCCATTTTTATGTTCCCCACACCATTATCCCACATCCTTATTAACCATTCCCACACATATTCCCCAGGTTTCTGTTGGTATATATTAGAAAAGTCAAGCAGTTCTTTTGATGTGTAGCATATCTCCTTCCGGTTCACAGTTCATACTTCACCTTTTGGGGCTCGCTGGGACTTAAGTCTGGTTATAGGCTTAGAAGTAAAAATGGGTAGTGGGGTAGGTTCTGGGAACATTCAGCAATATCTTGCAAGGCAACTGCCTCTGGTGATGCCTCAGGCAACAACCCAGGCACCAACTCAGACAAAGACTCTTCAAGTACAGCTGTGTTAATCTCATGAAATGGGGTGGAAGCAATAATGGTTTTCCTGGAGAGGGTGACTTAGCGCCAAAGATGGACTAATCTCGTCAAATGGGAGAGGTGGTGCTGTTGCCAGGAGGGATTCAATGGAATTTAGGGGCCTAATGTCCCCATCTTCCTGATTGTCTACCTATATGTCCCCATTTCAAGATTCAGGATCCCATTTCTTCCCAATCAATGCCCTCACTTCACTTCAGACACCATTTGAGTTTAGGAATTCAATTGGTGTTCTAAATCTGCCATTCTTACAGTAAGACTCTGGGTTTGGTTTTCAGCAATATCAGCTCTGTTACAATAAGAAATAAAGCTTTCTCTCAGGACACAAGTGGCAACTTTCAAGTCTTTTATGCAGGGCTTGAGCTGTGACTCTGAAGACCTGAGCTCACCTTTTTCTTTCAGCACTTTATCTAGCTAAAGTAGGATCAACCAACCAGTTTCCTTACACTTCTCATTCTGACAAAATTGTAGAAAAGTATTCAATACACAATCACTCAGAGCCTTGTTTCTTACAAATATTTGATCTGTTGGTGTTGATATTGTGCTTATTTATATTGCCACTTCATACCATGGATTAGCAGTCCCTCTTTACTACTGGAGGCAGAGTCATCAGTAACTTTAAGATTAGCCAGGCTTGACAAGCAATTCAGAAAACTCATCCTTACAATTTTGTTTCTCTAGAACCACTCTCAGTACCAAATGTCTTAAGTTGGGTTTGTTCTCTAGAGAATCAAAACCGGTGAAGCATATATATAGAGAGAGTTAGCTCAAGGAAATGGCTTTGCAGTTGTGGAAGCTGGCAAGTCCCAAATCCATGGGTCAGGTGTCAGGCTGTAGGCTTCTGTTGACTCCTGTAGTTGCAAGGGCTGACAAACCCAAAAAGAGCAGGTCAGGCTGTAGGCTGTTGGTTCACGGAGCTGTAGAATCTGGAAAATCCCAGACTAAGCAGTTCAGATGACATGCTCAAGCCCCAAGAACTGGAGGTCAGATGATTACAAGCTGGATGCAGGATCCAGAGTAAGGGAAAGCCTTGCCAGAGCATCCACATATATATTGGATACAGCTAACACCCACGAGGAAATTCCCCCTACATCAGAGTAGGAGTGTGACTTGAGTAAGGGTGTGACTTGAGTCACACCTTCTTGTGAGGCTGTGACTCAAGATATACCCCACAGTAATCCTGCCTCATTAACATATACCCACCACTGCCAGAGGTTAGGATTTACAACACATAAAATGGAGGATAATTACATAATATCACCAAAGGGAAGATAATTACCTCAGATCATGAAATGGAGGACAACGACACAATACTGGGAATCATAGCCTGGCCAAATTGACATGTAACATTAACCATCACAACAGTCAATTCAAATGCAACATCACAAAGTTTTTTTTTTAATATTTTCTTTTCATATTTGTTACTCCTTTCTCCCATGGTAGAAAACCTGGCTTCCAATATGCTTAATATATTTATTTATTTATTTGATCAGTCTTCCAGTGTGTAGCCAATTTTCCCTTGCTGCTGCCACCTCTCACCTGTGCAGAAGTTTTTCTCACCCCATCCAGTGTCCAACACCCCCAACTTGGTCACCTCCTCCACAAGGATACACTCCTCATCTGGCTTGGGCTCTGACACTCTGTGCCAGGCAGCTCTCCTATGTGGACACCTTCTTAACCCCCTTTGTGTTCATACAGCCCACATATGTTGCCCTCCCGTTCAGATAACTTCGAAACCCTTCTTCTGTTCCAATGCCCTGCACCCAGTAGCCCTCCAATACAGAGGCTTGACTCACCCCACTTGGGCTCTGACATTTCACCCTCCCCTCACCCTCCTCCCACATGGATGTCTTCCTTAGCCTACACAAGTTTCAACTTTGCACATTAGGCTTCTCCCAACTGGACAGTCTTTTAACCCTGTTTAGGTCCCAACTCTCCAATCTGGAGCACTGCCACTCTCCCAGCCCTGGTATGGAGGCCCTTACTCAGCCCCACCTAATGTGTATAAGACTAAATTGTTTGGGAAAGGAAGGAAATGGCTATAATGAAATCTTAAAGCTTTATCGTTTTGCATTTTACAGTTAGGTCTATGATCCATCTAAACTTGGCTTTGTGTTTGGTGTGAGGCAGGGGGTCCAATTTTCTTCTTATATGTGGATCCTCAATTGTACCAACATTATTTATTTAAAATACATCTATTCCTGGAGGGACCCCAGAGGACATGGCTGCTGGACTCTCTGTTAGCCCAAAACTAAAACTATTCCCGAAGCCAACTCTTCAAACAAAGACTAAGCTGGACTATAAGACACAAAATGATACTAGTAAGGAGTGTACTTCTTAGGTCAAGTAGACACATGAGACTAAGTGGGTAGCTCCTGTCTGGAGGCAAAAATGAGAAGGCAAAAGGGGTCTGTTTCTAGGTTTTCTATACCGTTTCCTATGTGAATTTGTCTATCATTCTGCCAAAAGCACATTGTCTTAATTACTGTAGTTTTATAATGTCTTGATGTTCAGTAGAAAAAGTTTTCCCACACTGTTCATCAAGTGTGTCTTGTTCCACAAAATAATCTGTTGGAATATTGATTATGATTGCACAAAATCTAAAGATCAGTTTGGGAACATTTTACATCTTTTCATTAAGAGTCTTCTATCCATAAACATGATAAACCTCTACATTTAATGAGGCTTTCTCTAATTTCTCCTAATAGAATAAAATTTTATAGTTTCTTCTTAGGTGTGACACACCTTTTATTAAATTTATTACTAGATAATTGATATTTTAACACTATTATAGTGTTAAAGATCATATATAACTTTCATTTCCTAACTTTTGTTGCTGCTATACAATAAAACAATTGATTTTTGTGTGTTAATTTTATATCTATGGATAAAAATGTGGAGAATGGAAATTCCAGAGCACTTAATTGTGCTCATGCAGAACCTGTACATGTATCAAGAGGCAATTGTTTGAACACAAGCAGATACTGAATGGTTTAAACTTGGAAAAGGTGTATGGCAGGGTTGTATGCTTTCACTTTACTTATTCAATCTATATGCTAAACAAATAATCCAAGAACATGGGCTATATGGAGAAGAACATGGCATTAGGATTGGAGAAAGACTCAGTAACAACCTGAGATACCCAGATGACACAGCCATGCTTGCCGAAAATAAGGCAACTTGAAGATGAAGATGAAGATAAAAGACTACAGCCTCCAGTATGGATTACATTTGAACATAAAGGAAATGAAAATCCTTACAAGTGGTCCTTACAACATCACGATAAATGGTGAAGAAATTGAAGCTGTCAAGGATTTCATTCCTCTTGGATCACCAATCAATGCCCATGGAAGCAGCAGACAAACAATGTATTGTACTGGGCAAATCTGCTGTAAAAGATCTCTTTAGTGTGTTGAAAAGCAAAAATGTCACTTTGAAGACTTAGGTGTTCGTGATCCAAGTCATGGTATTTTCAATCACTTCATGTGTATGTGAAACCTGGACAATGGAAAAGGAAGACTGAAGAAGAACCGATGTATTCGAATTGTGGTGTTGGCGAAGGTTATTGAATATATTGTGGACTGCAAGAACAAACAAATTTGTCTTGGAAGAAGTACAGCCAGAATGCCCCTTAGAAGCGAGAATGGTAAGACTTCCTCTCATTTACTGGTAGTCCCAGACTTACGATGTATTCGAGTTACTATGAATCACACATGGCCGTCATTTTTTTTTTTTTGGTACATCTTATTGTTAGTAATATGTATTACATAAAATGTTAAAACATATCTATAAATTTATATGTAATGTTTTGTTATGGATTGAGTTGTGTCCCCCAAAAATGTATGTCAATTTGGCTAGGCCATGATTCCCAGTATTGTGTGATTGTCCGTCATTTTGTCATCTGATGTGATTTTCCTATGCATTGTAAATCCTACCTCTACTATGTTCATGAGGCAGGATTGGAGGCAGTTATGTTAATGAAGCAGGACTCAATCTACAAGAATAGGTTGTGTCTTAAACCAATCTCTTGAGATATAAAAAAGAGAAGTGAGCAGAGAGACAGAGGTCCTCAGACCACCGAGAATGTAGAGCTAGGGGCAGAGTGTGCCCTTTGGATCTGGGGTCTTTGCACTGAGAAGCTCCTAGACCAGGAAAAGATTGATGACAAGGACCTTCCTCCAGAGCTGACACAGAAAGAAAGCCTTTCCCTGAAGCTGGAGCTCTGAATTCCGACTTCTAGCTTCCTAGACTGTGAGAGAGTAAATTTCACTTTGTTAAAGCCAGCCACTTGTGGTTTTTCTGTTACAGCAGCACTAGATAACTAAGATGTGTTTCCAGTCCCCAAAGACAAATAAAAACAGGATTTATTAAGATACTGATAATGAAAGACAATAATAATGAAAACTAAAAAAAAAAAAAAACAAGGTATTCAACGTAGGTCAGACCAACTTACGATGGAGTCGTGGGAAGGAATCCTGTTGTAAATCAAGGACCCCCTGTACTTTGGACATGTCATCAGGAGGGACTACACCGTGTAGAAAGACATAATGCTTGGTAAAGAAGAGTCTCAGCTACAAAGAAGGAGACCCTCAATGAAATGGATTAACGCAATGGCTGCAAGAACAGGCTTAAACATAGCAACAAACATGAGGATGGTGCAGAACTGGGCAACGTTTCATTTTGTTTATACATAAAGTCACTGTGAGTTGGTACCAACTCAATGGCACCTAACAACAATTTTATAAACAGTAACTTTGATAAACTCTTATTAATTCTAAGAACATATCATAGATTCTTTTGCTTTTTCTACATAATTAATCATACCATCTGTGAATAATGACGGTTTCATTCCTTTCTTTAAAATCCTTATACTTTTTTCATTTTTTTCTCCTATTGCTCTTCCTAGAACCTTAGTACAATATTGAATAGAGGTGATGAGAGTTGGCATGTTTCTCTGTTACTGATATGAATAAGAAAGCTTTTAATGCTTCACCATTAAGAATAATTTTTCATAGGTAATTTTCATGAAATTAAGGAAGATCTCTTCTATCCTTAAGTTTTTTTGCTGTTGTTATCATAAATACCCAGTGCCGTCGAGTCATATCACATAAATAGGTATTGGCTTTTTCAAATGATAGTTTTCCATCAGTTGTGACAGTTATGATTTTTCTGCTTAAATCTGCTATTGTAATTAGTTATAGTGACTGATTTTCTAATATTATACCAAATTTACATTCCTAGGATAAAACTACCTCGGTCAGGTATTGCTGAATTCAATTTGCTAATATACCACCTTTCTTTTAGTCTTATACACATCTTTTTTCATCTTTTCACTTTAAACCTTACTTTCTAAGTATGTTTTTGCATCTATGCTTATGAGTAAGATTGGCTTTAATTTTTCATTGTTCTTCTTTTTTTTTTGGATTCTGCTATCAAGTTTATAGTAACTTCACAACTTTCTTTTAATCTTTTGTTCTCTGAAAGAGTTTGTATAAGATTGAGATAATTTCTTCAATAGTAGACGATACTACCAGGGCCTGGAGTCTGCTTTATGATTACATTTTTAATTATGGATTCAATTTCTTTAATAGCTATAAATTAGATTTTCCATCTCTTCTTTTGTCTTGTTAAATTGTATTTTTGTAGGCATTTGCCTATTTCACTTAAATTTCTCTACTTATAGGCATAAAATTGTTGATAAAATCATTTTGTAAATATTTTGATGTCTGCAGAAATACCATTCCTGATACTGGTTATTTTAAACCTTTTTTTTCCCCCACTTAATTGATTAATCTTACCAAAAGTGTATCAATTCTATTAGTCTTTTCCCAAAACCAACTTTTGGCTTTTTGATCCTCTATATTTGGTATGTATATCATTAATTTCTGATTAATTGTTTCTTTTTCTCATTTCTTTGGATTTAGTTTGCTTCCTCTCTAATATATGCATTTAAGGCTATACATTGTCCCGTAAGTAGTGCTTTAGCTGTATCCCAAAGTATTGATGTGTCATATTTTCAATTTTGCAAAATTTTAAATGTTTCTAATTTATATGGTGATGTTTTCTTTGACCCATGATTTATTTACATAGTTAAATCTTGATTTCCAATCATATGGTAGTTAAATATGGATCTGTTTTGTTGTTGGGACAAATCTTAATTTCACTATGGCCAGAAAACTTATCCTATATGAGTTTGGTCCTTGGAAATTTGTTTTATGGTCTAACATATAACCAGTTTGGGTAAATGTTTCATGGGCTCTTGAAAACAATGTGAATCCTGCAGTTGTTGAGTGCAGTGTTCTACCTTTGCCAAAATCAGATCAAGTCTGTTAGTCATACTGTTCAGATATTCTATATCCGTAGCGATTTTTTGATTGCCTGTTTGCTGAGTTACTGTAAGAAGTGTGTTAAATTCTAATTTTGGATTTGTCCTTGCATTTCTGTCCATTTTTGCTTTCTATATTTTGAAAGTATATCCTCGATGGCATACAAATGTAGAATTGTTATATTTTCTTTTTTTATCTTGAAGCCTAGTTTGTCTGTTTAACATAGCTAACCTAACTTTCTTTTAGTTATTGTGTGCATATGTTTCATTCTTTTACTTTCAATCTTACTGTCTCCTTATATTTTAACTGTGTTCCTTAAGCAGAATTTAGTTGAGCTTTCTTTTCCTGTCCAGCCTCACAGTCTTGGTCTTTTAGCTGTGGCATTTTTTTTTCCATTTATATGTATTCTAAATACTCATTTGCTTTGAAGTACAACACACACATAGAACATTGTATAAATCAAAGTTGAACAGATCAATGAACTTTTACAACATGAACCACCTATACAACCACCACCCAGATCAGATAATCAAACATCACTAGCACCTCGAAAGTATTCCTCCTGTCCCTTCCCAGTTATTAAACCAAAATACCCTTCACCGCCGAGTTGATGTCAACTTGTGGTGACCCCATGTTTCAGAGTAGAACTGTGCTTCATAGGGTTTTCAGTAACTGTAATCTTACAAAAGTATATTGCCAGGCCTTTCTTCTGTGACACTGCTGGTGGAATAGAATCACAAACTTTTAGGTTAGTAATTGAGCACAAATCTTTTGGGCCACCCAGGGGCCTCCCAGTCACCACCTCCCAAGATAACCACTCTCCTAGCTTCTAACACCATATTTTAGTTTTGCCTATTTTTGAGCTCTGCCATTGCAGATAGCAATATTTCATTCATTCTTATTTCTGAATAATATCCAATTCTATGAATGTATAACAATTTATTTATTTATTCTATTGTTGATTACTTTTGGGTTGTTTCAGTTTGGGCTATGATGAATAGTGTTGCTTTAAATATTTTTGTACTGTCTTTTGAGAATCAACTGAATTCATTTGGGTTGAGTATACATTCATTCAGGAGTTGGACTTGCTGGGTCATAGAGCATGCATGTGTTCAGATTTAGTATATATTGCCAAATAGTTTTCCACAGTGGTTTTACCAAATTAAATTCTCCTTAGCAGCATATGAGAGTTCCAGTTGCTCTACAACCTTTGCAAAACTTGATATTGTCACTTATTTTCATTTTTGTCATTTGGTATATACACAGTCATGTCTCACTATGTTTTAAATTTGCATTTTCCTGATGACTGATGAGACTGAGAATGTTTACATATGTTTACTGGCTATTATTTGGATATACTCTTTTTTTATTTTTATTGTGCTTTAAGTGAAAGTTTACAAATAAGTCAGTCTCTCATAGAAAAATTTATATACACCTTGCTATATACTCCTAATTGCTCTCCCCCTAATAAGACAGCCCACTCCTTCTCTCCACTCTCTTTTCGTGTCCATTCCACCAGCTTCTGACCCCCTCTGCCATCCCATCTCCCCTCCAGATACGAGATGCCAACATAGTCTCAAGTGTCTACTTGATATTTGGATATACTCTTTTGTTAAGTAGCTGTTCAGCTCCTTCGCCCATTTTTTAAATGGGTTGTCTGCCTATTTCTTACTAGCTTTTAGGAGTTATTTATAAACTCTAGACATGAGTCCTTTGCCAGATATGTGTTGCAAATATTTTCTCTGCCTGTGACTTGCATTTTCACTTTCTTAATGTTGTCCTTTGATTAACAGAGTTCTGAATTATAGGGAAATATCAATTATCAATATTTTCTCTTATGGTTAGTGATTTTTGTGCCCTTCGCCGGAAATATTTTCTTATCCTCAGATCATAAAGATGTTGTTCTATATTGTCTTGTGAAAACTATATTGTAATACCTTTCACAATTAGGTCTACAATCTTCTGTAGCTGATTTTGTGTATCAGTGTGAGGGAGGAGTCTATATGGATTTACAACTGACCCAGATCCACTTATTGAAAAAACTCTCCTTTCCCCACTACACTACACTGCAGACTTTTCATAAATCAAGCGTGGGTCAGTTTCTGGACTCTTCTTTCTGTTCTTTTGGTTTATTGGTCTATTCTCATGCCAATCCTATACTATCTTAGCTTCCATAACTTTATAGTATGCCTTGATATCTGATAATGTAAGCCCTCCAGCTTTGTTCTTCAAATTTGTCAGTTATTTTTTACTCCTTAGCATTTCCATTTTAGCTTTAAAATCAGCTTATTGATTTTCACACACAGCAACATCTTATAGAGATTGAGACTGCATTGGATCTATAGATCAATTTGGAAAGGACTAACATCATTACAGTACTGAGTAATATAGTGTGACGGTTAAAGTCATGTGTCAGCTTGGCTGGGCCGTGATTCTCAGTGGTTTGGCAGTTATGATGTAGTTTGGCAACAAAACCAGTAAAACATATAAATATACATAGAGAGAGATTTATATTAAGGAAAGGGCTCATGCAGTTGTACAGGCTGGAAAGTGAGTGAGGCTGGAGGCTTCTCCTGAATCACACAGCTGCAGGGGCTGGCAAACCCCAGATCAGCAAGTCAGACAGCAGGGCTCAGGCTCACAGGCTGCAAAGACCGACAAATTCCAAGATCGACAGGCAAAATGGCAGGTAACCTGCTAGTTCAAGTCACAAGAACAGGAGATCCGAAAAATAGGAGCCAGCTGCAGGATCCAGTGCGAGCAAAAGCCCACAAGCCTTGCCAGAAAGTCCACTTATATTGAAAGCAGGCCACACACCCAAGAAAACTCCCCCTCAACTGACTGGCTACTCGGAGCAATCCCATCATGGAGGTGACCACATTATATCAAATCTCGTCATAGAGGTGATCACATCATTACACAACTGCCAAACTACATCACAACTGCCAAACCACTAAGAATCATGGCCCAGCCAAGTTGACACACAACCTTAATGAACACACCTGCCAGTCTTGGGGTTTGTCATTCTCCTCAGCCTGTGAGCCAGTAGCCTGCTGTCTGACCTGCTGATCTGGGGTTCACCAGCCCCTGCAGCTACATGAGTCAGGAGAAGCCTTTAGCCTGACCCATGGACTTCGGACTTTCCAGCCACTAAGCTACAACGGTGTGAGCCATTCCCTTGATATAAATTGCTCATATATACACACACACACACACACACACATACACACGTCGCTGATTTTGCTTCTCTAAAGAACCCAGCCTAAGACATATAGTAAACATGGTGTATCTGTCTTTTATTTAGGTCTTCTTTAATTTATCTCAATATCATTTTATAGGATTCAGTCTCACACATCTTTTGTTAGGCACACATTCTATTAATGATCATTGCCTGAATCAGATATTTCATTAGGAATTGCCAAAATGTTATTTTCCTATTCTATCATTCATTATGCATTTATTAGCTAGAACCCCTCTATAATAAAAATTTTTCCTCCTTCTCTAAGACTATTTAATTTCCCTGATACACAATTCATGCCAGAAATGCAGGATAATTGCTTAATTCTTTCCCTTTAATTACTAATTAGACTAATGAGTTGGTGCCCTAGCAATCTCCAGAAGTATCTAATTAGTTTTATTTATCTTCCTCTTTTGACTATCATTATGAATTAATGGATTTTTATGTTTTTATAATTTGTTGTCATTCTATTTGATTTTCAAATTATCCTGTTTTAGACAATGTACCTTCAAGCTAACTGCCATTTCCTTTTGGCACAGTCCTGTCTTTACCTAAGTTTCTCCAAATCAGAGCCTGAGACAAAGGCTTATGTGTAGGTAATGAATTTGAGGAGGAGCTTCCAGGAAGCAGTGGTGAACCGCGTGGGGAGTGTAACCAGGAAGGAGGGACAAGCTGTCCACTGGTACTTTTTATTTCTTTGTATCCCACTGGGGCTTCTTGAGGAGTCTTTTGAAATATGTCTCAGGACTATCCACCCACGGGAACAAAAGAAGGAAGCATTTACCCACTGGCTACTATTCCCCATTTATCAAGAGTGGCCTCCTGGGCATTTATTCCCTCCCAAAATTCCTGGTTGCTCATGCATGAGCACAGAAGCAGTTCCTTCCAAGGTCTCCACCATGACATACCCCAGAGAAGCCCCAGGGTAGAAACCAAGGGATCTGTAGCACAGCAGAAAGGGAAGTTCTCTCTGGTTGTACCTGTACAAAGCTCGAACAAGCTTGCATGGAGCTGTTCACCACTGCTGTGACTGCATGAGAGATGGGGCTGAGAGGACTTTGAAGTGTTGCACAAGAGGAGTTCAGTACTGTTCACCCTTTGGTCCACTCATGCTTCTCTTCAGTCTAATCCATTAGAGTCTCCTTCAGAGCAATGGCTAGCTGCAACATCTGCAAAGACTCAATGCAAGAGCACTAGTGGAGCAAACTACAGAACGTCTGTTCAGCAGATCTTGAGGCCATGGTTGAGGTGGTCATCATCAACCTCTTCTACCACCCAGTCTAGATTCTTTCACCCTCAGCCGCACTTCAGCCTGAAACCCTCTTTGGTAAAGTTAACGATCTCTCCCTGCCTCACTCCTCTGCAGTGTTATTCCCATGAGAGAACCAAGGTAGTATTCCATACTTTTCTACATCCTTTCCACATATACTGTACATACACACATATACCACACACACACGTGTGTATGTATAGAATATGATCTCATTATTATAAAATAAACAGGAAAACAAAATCCCTGCAACTTTTTTTTCCCTGCAACTTTTTCATTTTAACAACATATCGTGACTATTTTTCAGGTCAATAAATATAAATCAAATTCATTCTTTTCAATTGTTGTACAATATAGTCCCTGGGTGGCACAAATGGATAAGTGCTCAGCTACTAGTCGAAAGGTTGGCGGTTCAAACCCGCCCTGAGGCACCTCGGAAGACGGGCCTGGAGATCTGCCTCCAAAAAGGTTACAGCCTTGAAAACCCTATGGAGGAGTTCTACTCAGCACACTTGGGTCACCATGAGTTGGAATCAACTCAATGGCATCTAACCGCAACAAAAATAGATCATAGAAAGGGTATACTATATTTATTTGCTATTATAAACAATGCTGCTTAAAGAGTCTTTAAGATTCTTATTACTTATTACAATAGAGTCCCAAACTGTGATTACTTGGTCAAAGCAAATGATGTATTTAGAACTTTCTCTAATTCGTTGTCTTAGTCATCTAGCACTGCTGTAACAGAAATACCACAAGTGGATAGCTTTAACAAAGAGAAGTTTACTCTCTCACAGTCCAGTAAGCTGTAAGTCCAAATTCAGGGCATCAGCTCCAGGGGAAAGCTTTCTGTCTCTGTAGGCTCTGGAGGAAGGTCCTTGTCATCAGTCTTCCCTTGGTCTGGGAGCATCTCAGCACAGGAACCTCAGGTCCAAAAGAAACACTCTGCTCCCAGCACTGCTTTCTTGGTGGTTTGAGGTCCCCATGTCTTTCTGCCCGCTTCTCTTTTGTATTTCAAAATAAATTGGCTTAAGACTCTATCTAATCTTGTAGACCTCATCAGTGTAACTGCTGCTAATCCATCTTATTACATCATAGTGATAGGATTTACAACACATAGGGAAATCACTTCAGAAGATAAAATGGTAAACAATCATACAAGTGAATCATGACCCAGCCAAGCTGAGAGATATTTTGGGTGGACACAAATCCATGACACTCATCTATAATTTTTGTTTGTTTGAGGTCTGAACTGGGGGGCTGTTCTGCATTAGTTGGGATATGATTTGGCTGCATGTCACAAAAACATCAAATAACTGTGGCTTACACAAGGTAAAATGTTATTTCTCTTTCACATAATAGTCTGGAGATGGGCAGGTGAGCACTGCTATGAAGATTGTGCATGTGGTCATCCAAGACTCCAGCCTCCCTTTTTTTTTTTTTTAATAATTTTTATTGTGCTTTAAGTGACAGTTTACAAATCAAGTCAGTCTCTCACACAAAAACCCATATACACCTTGCTACACACTCCCAATTACTCTCCCCCTTAGTGAGACAGCCCGCTCTCTCCTTCCACTCTCTCTTTTCCTATCCATTTTGCCAGTTTCTAACCTCCTCCACCCTCTCATCTCCCCTCCAGGCAGGAGATGCCAACATAGTCTCAAGTGTCCACCTGATCCAAGTAGCTCCCTCCTCACCAGCATCCCTCTCCAACCCACTGTCCAGTCCAATCCATGTCTGAAGAGCTGGCTTCGGGAATGGTTCCTGTCCTGGGCCAACAGAAGTCCTGGGGGCCATGACCATCGGGGTCCTTCCAGTCTCAGTCAGATCATTAAGTCTGGTCTTACGAGAATTTGGTGTCTGCATCCCACTGCTCTCCTGCTCCCTCAGGGGTTCTCTGTTGTGTCCCCTGTCAGTGCAGTCATCGGTTGTAGCCAGGCACCATCTAGTTCTTCTGGTCTCAGGATGATGTAGTCTCTGGTTTATGTGGCCCCTTTTTTTTTTTTTTTTCTTGGGCTAGTAATCGCCTTGTGTCCTTGGTGTTCTTCATACTCCTTTGAGGCATGTGGGTTGAGACCAATTGATGCATCTTAGATGGCTGCTTGCTAGCGTTTAAGACCCCAGACGCCACTCTTCAAAGTGGGATGCAGAATGTTTTCTTAATAGATTTTATTATGCCAATTGACTTAGATGTCCCCTGAAACCATAGTCCCCAGACTCCTGCCCCTGCTATGCTGGCCTTCGAAGCATTCAGTTTATTCAGGAAACTTCTTTGCTTTTGGTTTACTCCAATTGTGCTGACCTCCCCTATATTGTGTGCTGTCTTTCCCTTCACCTAAAGTAGTTCTTATCTACTATCTAATTAATGAATGCCCCTCTCCCATCCTCCCTCCCTCCCCCCTCACGTAACCACAAAAGAATATTTTCTTCTCAGTTTAAACTATTTCTCAAGTTCTTATAATAGTGGTCTTATACAATATTTGTCCTTTTGCAACTGACTAATTTCACTCAGCATAATACCTTCCAGGTTCCTCCATGTTATGAAATGTTTCCCAGATTCCTCACTGTTCTTTATTGATGCGTAGTATTCCATTGTGTGAATATACCATAATTTATTTATCCATTCATCCGTTGATGGGCACCTTGGTTGCTTCCATCTTTTTGCTACTGTAAACAGTGCTGCAATAAACATGGGTGTGCATATATCTGTTCGTGTAAAGGCTCTTACTTCTCTAGGATATACTCCAAGGAGTGGGATTGCTGGATCGGACGGTAGTTCTGTTTCTAGCTTTTTAAAGAAGCGCCAAATTGATTTCCAAAGTGTTTGTACCATTTTACATTCCCATCAGCAGTATATAAGTGTTCCAATCTCTCCACAGCCTTTCCAACATTTATTATTTTGTGTTTTTTGGATTAACACCAGCCTTGTTGGAGTGAGATGAAATCTCATTGTAGTTTTGATCTGCATTTCTGTAATGGCTAATGATCATGAACATTTCCTCATATATCTGTTAGCTACCTGAATGTCCTCTTTAGTGAAGTGTCTATTCATATCTTTTGCCCATTTTTTAATTGGGTTATTTGTCTTTTTGCAGTTGAGTTTTTGCAGTATCATGTAGATTTTAGAGATCAGGTGCTGATCAGAAACGTCATAGCTAAAAACTTTTTCCCAGTCTGTAGGTAGACTTCTTATTCTTTTGGCAAAGTCTTTGGATGAGCATAGGTGTTTGATTTTTAGGAGCTCCCAGTTATCTAGTTTTTCTCCTACATTCTTTATAATGTTTTGTATACTGTTTATGCCATGTATTAGGGCTCCTAATGTTGTCCCTATTTTTTCTTCCATGATCTCTACCGTTTTAGATTTTATGTTTAGGTCTTTGATCCATTTTGAGTTAGTTTTTGTGCATGGAGTGAGGTATGGGTCTTGTTTCATTTTTTGCAGATGGATATCTAGTTATGCCAGCACCATTTGTTTAAAAGACTGTCTTTTCCCCATTTAACCGTTTTGGGGTCTTTGTCAAATATCAGCTGCTCATATGAGGATGGATTTATGTCTGGATTCTCAATTCTGTTCCATTGGTCCATGTATCTGCTGTTGTACCAGTACCAGGCTGTTTTGACTACTGTGGCGGTATAATAGGTTCTAAAATCAGGTAAAGTAAGGCCTCCCACTTTGTTCTTCTTTTTCAGTAATGCCTTATTTATCCGGGGCCTCTTTCCCTTCCATATGAAGTTGGTGATTTGTTTCTCCATCTCATTGAAGAATGTCGTTGGGATTTGGATCAGAACTACATTAAACGTATAGGTCGCTTTCAGTAGAATAGACATTTTTACAATGTTAAGTCTTCCTATCTACGAGCAAGGTATGTTCTTCCACTTATGTAAGTCTCTTTTAGCTTCTTGCAGAAGTGTACTGTAGTTTTCTTTGTATAAGTCTATTACATCTCTGGTAAGATTTATTCTTAAGTATTTTATCTTCTTGGGGGCTAATGTAAATGGCATTGATTTGGTGATTTCCTCTTTGATGTTCTTTTTGTTGGTGTAGAGGAATCCAACTGATTTTTGTATGTTTATCTTATATCCCGATACTCTGCTGAACTCTTCTATTAGTTTCAGTGGTTTTCTGGAGGATTCCTTAGGGTTTTCTGTATATAAGATCATGTCATCTGCAAACAGAGATACTTTTACTTCTTCCTTGCCAATCTGGATGCCCTTTATTTCTTTATCTAGCCTAATTGCTCTGGCTAGGACTTTCAGCACAATGTTGAATAAGAGTGGTGATAAAGGGCATCCTTGTCTGGTTCCCCATCTCAGTGGGAATGCTTTCAGGCTCTCTGCATTTAGGGTGACGTTGGCTATTGGCTTTGTATAAATGCCCTTTATTATGTTGAGGAATTTTCCTTCAATTCCTATTTTGCTGAGAGTTTTTGTCATGAATGAGTGTTGAACTTTGTCAAATGCCTTTTCTGCATCAATTGATACAATCATGTGATTCTTGTCTTTTGTTTTATTTATGTGGTGGATTACATTAATTGTTTTTCTAATGTTGAACCATCCCTGCATACCTGGTATGAATCCCACTTGGTCATAGTGAATTATATTTTTGATATGTTGTTGAATTCTATTGGCTAGAATTTTGTTGAGGATTTTTGCATCTACATTCCTGAGGGATATAGGTCTATAATTTTCTTTTCCTGTGGTGTCTTTACCTGGTTTTGCTATCAGGGATATAGTGGCTTCACAGAATGAGTTTGGTAGTATTCCATCCTTTCCTAAGCTCTGAAGTACCTTTAGTAGTAGTGGTGTTAACTCTTCTCTGAAAGTTTGGTAGAACTCTGCAGTGAAGCCATCCGGACCAGGGCTTTTTTTTTTGTTGGGAGTGTTTTGATTCCCTTTCCAATCTCCTCTTTTGTTATGCATCTATTTAGTTGTTCTACTTCTGTTTTAGTTTAGGTAGGTAGTGTGTTTGTAGGAATTCATCCATTTCTTCTAGGTTTTCAAATTTGTTTGAGTATAGTTTTTCACAGTAATCTGATGTGATTCTTTTAATTTCAGTTGGATCTGTTGTAATATCACCCCTTTCATTTCTTATTCGGGTTATTTGCCTCCTCTCCTGTTTTTCTTTTGCCAATGGTTTATCAATTTTGTTGTTTTTAAAAACCAGCTTTTGGTCTTGTTAATTCTTCCAATTATTTTTCTGTTTTCTATTTCATTTAGTTTAGCTCTAATTTTTATTATTTGTTTTCTTCTGGTGTCTGTGGGTTTCTTTTGTTGCTTTCTATTTCTTCAAGTTGTAGGGAAAATTCTTTGATTTTGGCCCTTTCTTCTTTTTGGATGTGTGCATTTATCGATATCAATTGGCCTCTGAGCACCGCTTTTGCTGTGTCCCAAAGGTTCTGATAGGATGTGTTTTCATTCTCATGGGATTCTCTGAATTTCTTTATTCCATCCTTAATGTCTTCTATAATCCAGTCTTTTTTGAGCAGGGTATTGTTCAGTCTCCAAGTGTTTGATTTTTTTCCCCTGCTTTTCCTGTTATTGATTTCCACTTTTATGGCCTTATGGTCAGAGAAGATGCTTTGTAATATTTCAGTGTTTTGGATTCTGCTAAGGCTTGCTTTATGACCTAATATGTGGTCTATTCTAGAGAATGTTCCATGTGCACTAGGAAAGAAAGTATACTTGGTTGCTGTTGAGTCGAGTGTTCTGTATATGTGTATGAGGTCAAGTTGGTTGATTGGGGCATTTAGATCTTCCGTGTCTTTAGTGAGCTTCTTTCTGGATGTCCTGTCCTTCACCGAAAGTGGTGTGTTGTAGTCTCCTACTGTTATTATGGAGCTGTGTATCTCACTTTTCAATGCTGTTGAAGTTTGTTTTATGTGTCTTGCAGCCCTGTCATTGGGTGCATAAATATTTAATATGGTTATATCTTCTTAGTGTATTGTCCCTTTAATCATTATATAGTGTCCTTCCTTATCCTTTATGATGGATGTAACTTTAAAGTCTATTTTGTCAGAAATTAATATTGCCACTCCTGCTCTTTTTTGATTGTTGTTTGCTTGATATATTTTTTTCCATCCTTTAAGTTTTAGTTTGTTTGTGTCTCTAAGTCTAAGTTGTGTCTCTTGTAGGTAGCATATAGATGGATCTTGTTTTTTAATCCATTCTGCCACTTTCTGTCTCTTTATTGGTGCATTTAGTCCATTTACATTCAGGGTAATTATGGATAGGTATGAATTTAGTGCTATCACTTTGATGTCTTTTTTTGTGTGTTGTTGACAGTTTCTTTTTCCCACTTGATTTTATGTGCTGAGTAGATTTTCTTTATATATGGTCCTTTCCTCATATTTGTTGTCATTGATTTTGTTTCTGCTGAGTCTGTATTTTTCCCTTGTATTTTATTTTGATGAGTAGGATAGTTTGTCTCCTTTGTGATTACCTTATTATTTACCCCTATTTTTCTAAATTTAAAACTAACTTTTATTTCTTCATATCGCCGTTATCTTCCTCTCCATATGGAAGGTGTATGATTACATTTCTTAGTCCCTCTTTATTATTTTAATGTTGCCTTCTTTTACATAATAACATTGCTGTTACCCTGTTTTGGGCTTTTTTTTTTTTAATTTTGCTTTGTTTTTTTGGATTTCCCTGTCTGGGTTGACTTCTGGTTACTCTGCCCAGTGTTCTAGTCTTGGGTTGATACCTGATATTATTGATTTTCTAACAAAAAATCTCTTTAGTATTTCTTGTAGTTTTGGTTTGGTTTTTACGAATTCCCTAAATTTGTGTTTATCTGGAAATGTCTTAGTTTCACCTTCATATTTAAGAGACAGTTTTGCTAGATATATGATTCTTGGCAGGCAATTTTTTTCCTTCAATTTTTTAAATATGTCATCCCATTGCCTTCTTGCCTGCATGGTTTCTGCCAAGTAGTACGAGCTTATTCTTATTGGCTCTCCCTTGTAGATGACTTTTCGTTTATTCCTCGTTGCTCTTATAATTCTCTCTTTATCTTTGGTCTTTGCAAGTTTGATTATAATATATCTTGGTGACTTTCTTTTAAGATCTACCTTATGTGGAGTTCAATGAGCATCTTGGATAGATATCTTCTCATCTTTGACAATATCAGGGAAGTTTTCTGCCAACAAATCTTCAACATTTTTCTCTGTATTTTCTGTTATCCCTCCCTGTTCTGGTACTCCAATCACTCATAGTTTATTTCTCTTAGTAGAGTCCCACATGATTCTTAAGGTTTCTTCACTTTTTTAAATTCTTTTATCTGATTTTTCTTCAAATATATTAGTGCCAAGTGATTTATCTTCGAGTTCAGAAATCCTAGCTTCTACTTGCTCAGTTCTGCTCCTCTGACTTTCTATTGAGTTGTCTAATTCTGTACTTTTATTGTTAATCTTCTGAATTTCTGATTGCTGTCTGTCTATGGATTTTTCCAGCTTATTAAGCTTTTCATTATGTTCCTGAATAATCTTTCTAATTTCTTCAGTTGCTTTATCTTTGTGTTCCTTGGCTTGTTCTGCGTATTCCCTCATTTCCTTCCTGATGTTTTGAAGGGTTCTGTATATTAAACTTTTGTATTCTGCATCTGGTAATTCCAGGAATGCACTTTCATCTAGAAGGTCCCTGGATTCTCTGTTTTGAGAGCCTGTTGAGGTGATCATGGTCTGTTTCTTTATGTGACTTGATATTGACTGTTGTCTCCGAGCCATCTATAAGTTATTGTATTAGTTTACACTTGCTTACTGTGTCATAGCTGCTTGCTCTGTTTTGTCTTGGTATACCCCTATGGGTTGCTTGAGTGAGCTAGCTTATTTTCACCTTTGGAGCTCTGGTGTCCTGTCCCCAGCTGGCTAGAGCTGTTATCAGGTATATCAGTCTAGGAGTCCATTCAGTTTTCTTGTGTGAATTCAGCTCAGGTTTCCAGGTAGCTGATCATCAAGTGTGTGGTACAGGCTCTGTCGTACAGTCTTAGAGGGGCAGGGGCAATTGGCATATATACCGGTATCTGATTGCAGCAGGGGGTCACCCTCTGAACAAGGCAGAGGGCTGAGAACCGACCCCCAAGTGTCTCTGAGGAAAATGCATATCTGTTCCCTAGAGCATGCTGGTGGGTGGGTTCTGCAGAGGGACCATGGGCACCCAAAGTTTTTGGTTGTAAGGACTAGGAGGTACTAGTTATCTTTGGACCCCTGTCACGGGTGGCTGGGTGACCTGAGTGGAGCTTCCAGTCTTTAGGTCCCTGATGTGGGTAGGTGATGACCTTGTTTAATAGGCAAGGCCATGTCAGATGTCAAAGATCCATCTCTCCACCGCACAGCTGAAATGGTTGGAGTTTGCCAACAAGGGCCTATTCTCCCAAAGTAGGCCCACACAGGTCCATGCAGAAGGAAAAGGTGCTCAAGGTCCATGGATGGTTTATGCCTGGACAGGAGCCGCTTCTGTCCTGAGCTCCCCTGGTTAATGGAGCTAGCAAATTATCTCCCCCGCCCCGCCCAGTTGCAAATTTTTTCCTTCCCCAAAGCCGGGAGGATGGCTCTAGGTGCTCACCAGGGTCTATCTCAGGCCCAGGAATTCAGCTGCCTAAGCCGGCTTGGGGGTGGTTGGGGCACGGTAAAATATATGAAAGTACTTAGCTTTTGCCGAGAGCGTAGTTCTTCTAAGGTTCCTGAGGTGTGAGTAGGCTGTGTGGCTGGCTGCTTCTCCCTGAGGAAACTGCTGCTGAACGCTAGGACCAACCCGCCATGCCACTCCAGGAATGGTGCCTGAGGGCTCCCTGCAATTCAGGTCTGGTAACTCCTCTCCACTTCTGAATGGTCTCTTCCACCCCTTGCCCCTCAGTTCATTGCCTAAGCTTGCCTTTGATGCTCAGGGCTCCCAGCTTGTCACAAATATACTCGTTTCACTTGATTTTTCGGGTCTTTATTGTAAAGAGGGCTCACCAGAAGTGGCTATCTATTCCGCCATCTTGGCTCTGCCTCTCTACTCCAGCCTGCTTTGATCCTCTTGCTACACCATTCACTTGGGTGGCTCAGGATGGTCACTACCGCTTCTATATTCCAGGTAGTAGGAAGGGCGGTGGGAAAAAGAAGGGTACACCCCTTTCCTTTCAGGACACCACCCAGAAGTTGCCTATTGTCATGTCTACTCACAGTCCATTGCCTAATCACATGACCCCTACTAGCTAAAAGGAAGGCTGGGAAAAGTTGTATTTATTCTGGGTAGCCGTGTGCCTAATCAGCACCATGATAACTAAGGGGAAATTAGATAATGAGCAACATTGTGACAAGATTTTCCAAAAGAACGGTCAATTATGGCAGAAACATTTTATAAAATAAACCATCCACCTCCCACTGAATTGAAATGCCATCTTTCTATTTATTAAAGTCCCATATAATTGAATTTACAGCAAATGGTTAAGCTCTTGACTACTAGCTGAAAGGTTTGTGGTTTAAACCAACCCACAGGTGCCTTGGAGGACAGGCCTGGCAATCCGCTTCCAAAAGGTCTCAGCCTTGAAAACCTTATGGTTCAGTTTTACTCCACACACATTGGGCCTCCATGAGTCAGAAATGACTCGACAATAGCCAACAACAACAACATACCTAGGCTCTAATCTGTTCCACTGTTATATTAAAATAGCTTTATAATAATTGCTAGCTGTTATTAGTATATTATTATTATGCCTGTTGGTTTGTTAGTAATTTATTGTTGTTGTTGTTAAGTACTGTGGAATGGATTTTTACTTATACCTGCCCCACATGAGAGAGTAGAACTGCCCCCATAGGGTATTCTAGGCTATAATCTTTACGGTAGCAGATCATCAGGTCTTTCTCCTACAGAGTCACTGCAGAGGTTAGAACTGCCAACCTTTTGGTTAACTGTTGCTCCACAGGGCTTCTTTATTTATTACTTGATAAAAGCAATTTAAGTTATTTTTACAGATCAAGTTAAAGAGTTTTTTTTTTTTTTAACTGCTTTGTCCTGGCATGTAGGCATTATAATTTGAGGTTAAGATCATTTTTCTTAGTTACAATTTTTTAATGTTAAGTTAAGAAGCATGTCTAACCACCAGTAATTATGTAATTAAGAGGTTACAAATTTGTTTCATCACCATAGCCATAGAGGAAAAGAAACCATTACAGGCAGTCCCCAGGTTACGACTTGGTTCCTGAGTCTGCCTTTAAGTCTAGTTTGTAGGTAAGTTGGAACAGGTGCATACAACTCTTACTGAGCCTTACTTTAGGCAAGAAGGAGCCTAGTGATACAGTGGTTAAGAGGTTGGCTTCTAACCAAGAGGTTGGCAGTTCGAATCCACCAGGCACTCTTTGGAAACTCTATTGGGCAGTTCTCCTCTGTCTTGTACAGTGAGTCAGAATTGACTGGACAGCAACAGGTTTAGTGCAAGAAAAGGCTTAAAGCCTTTTCAGTGATTTAAAATCTGCACGTGCACCAGGTGAAAGTGCTTGTGATAAAGAATTTGTTGTGACTAGGGGTTGGTCCAATCGTTTCAAAGTGAGAGCAAATTTACATAACATTAAAGGGCCAGTAGGAGTTGCCCTGTAAGTTGGACTTGCATAACCCGAGACTGACTGCCCACGGGAGGGTTCAGTAACAGAGAACAGCCTTCCCCAGGGTGACTGGCATCCAGGACTCCACCCTTTCACCTCTTCAAAAACAATCGGTGTTGGTAAGTGCCATTAGGAGGCCTGGAGTTTAAATAGGTTCCTGAGTGCATGGAAAATTAAAGCTGTACTCCCCCCGGCTCCTGGCTTAGCCACATTATCCATCTGAAACGTATCATTCAATAATCCTTTTACCTGCTCGCAGTGCTTCGTGGCCATTATCTGCTTTCACTGGGGGAACCAAAGTCACTCTGTTTACAGGAAGAGGAAGATCTGCCCAGGTTTATGTCTTATTCTTAACAGTGCCTTCCTTTGACTTTAGAGAAAAGAACAGCTATTTGATTAGAAGAAGCTGTGCTTGGAATCAGTCTCCTTCCACCAGCTACCGTATATCCTTTGCTTTTCTTTAACACCTAAATACAAACATCTCTTCCATGGAGTCATTCCTGGTTACCACCACCCTCAACAAGGGGATAAGCCAGAAGGCATCTTCAGTGGTGTCCATCACTAGGGTTGGGTCACCCCACCTCCCGCCCCATGGACCTCTTCCCATACCAGACCACAGAATCCTTACTTAGTAATGTTTTTTGTACTAATGTTATTTGTAAATCATAACTCCCCTATATCATTCCTTCTTCTCCTTTAATTACTACTTCATTCTCAAAAAAGTTATTGAAACATGTTCACAAAAACTAATTACCATAATACTGTGGCTAAAAGCACCAGAAAATTTGACAAAACCAGCGACTATAAAAACGTTGGCAGGAGCAAGAACAACAGTACCTGCTTGTAGTGCCCAACCGAAACCCTGTGTTTCAAATCAGCCCAGGCTTGTAAACAGGCCGGAGCGGAGCTTATTAGAAGGTTCAACAAGTAAATTAGCCTTGTGAGTATATTGATAATGTAAGCTGGGCTGATGAAAAATGTTTTTGTTTTTATAACTAGCTACAGGGATCTTTTCATAGACAGTCATTTTGGTGTCACTGCCTCTGACAGTGTCAACCAGTATGGTCTGCACCCCTGGCAACCCCCTACTGATGGCACTGGGCATCTTAGACATCTAGACCCCTGGTTCTCAACTGTGACTCCCTCCCACCTGAGAAGCCCTTAATGGATACTGTGCCAGCATTTCCTCCCCACAGGTTCATCAGTAGGTCTGGCATGCAGCCTTAGCTCGTAGTTCTACAAGGGACTATGAGCAACAGACCTGGTGGGAATGACTAAGCCAACCCCTGCCTTCACAGATAAGGACACTGAGACAAGGTGCTACAAAGAAACTCGTTCATTCCCTAGCAGATCTGGGCTCTGCCATAGCAGGGATGTGGTTTCCCTAACAGATGCCGTCTCCAGCACCTAGAACTCTGCATAGCCCACGGCCACCAGTTGAATGGAATGATGAACAAATCCATGAACAGGTGAAGTTAACCGCCAAGCTCAAACTAGAAAAACTGGATTCTAGTCCTGAGTGAGGCATTCCTGGGTGACAGAAACGGTCGGGAGCACCTCCTACTAAGGAAATGTAAGGGCATGGAACCCACCCAGAGGTGCCTTGGAAGAAAGGCTTAGCAACCTACTTTTAAAAGATCACAGCCACTGAAAAGCCAGTGGAGTACAGTTCTACTCTGACACGCATAGATCAGAGTGACTGGAAGGCAACTGGCTGGTTTGGGTTTTCAGTCCTGGACTACCACCCGGGCCTTCCTCGGCTGAAGTCGTCTGTGTCTAGTTCCCTTGCTTCTTCAGGGTGGCTGCTCGACCTTGGAAACATCCTTCGGTGTGATAGCCAATGCGCAGAGTCCTGTGAATGCTTTGCATCATAGGTTGGCCTCCGGGGACCGAGGAACCGGCTCCCGCCAGAGCACACACCTTAGGGAGCGCCCGGGGCTCCTCCTGCGGGAAGGTCAGGGGGGTGGAGGGAAGTGCCCCGGCGGTGGCGAGGGCGGGGAGTCGGAGCGGCTGGCTGGGTGGGGGCCCCGGGGCGGGGCCTGGCGGTGGAGCGGGCACCTACCAGGCGGAGGGCCCGCACTCCGCGCGGCGCACGAGGGGACAGGTCGGCGGCACCGGCGCAGGTCAGACGCCTGGGGGGACGGGTGCTGTCCGGGGAGGGGGAGAGGGACCGGAGGGGGTGCTGGGGTAGCGGGAGCTGGGCCCGGAAGACCCCCGGGGCCGGGAAGTGGGCGCCCGCACCCCCGTCTTCAGTCGCCGGAGGCCCCGAATACTGTTGAGGGTCCCCAGCGAGTCAGCCTGAAAGGAGACACCTCTGTCCTCGTGTCCGTCCGGGAGGGTCCGGGGCACGCCCGCCGTGAAGTCTCTTGTGTGGTCCCGAGGTCCGGCGGTTCTCCGAGGACTGGCAGTGGGCGCCACGTAAGTGCGAGAAGTTGCGCCCATAGCGCAGGGGCGGACTGGCCGGTAAACACGGTGTGCACCGCCTTGTGTTGAGCAGGGCAGACACGGGTTTAATTGTATTTACTTGCTAATCTGTGCTGAGCTATTTCACACGGGTTTCACCACCTCCTTGACGTGGTGGGGGACGATGAAACTGTGCACTGGAGATTGGTGGAAGGCACGGTTGGGCCTGTACGCACCTTATTTATGGGCTACTCCAGGCCCCCCATAGTGCCTCTCCTTGTGAGTGCCAATCCACGAATTCGCGTACCAGATCCTTCCCTTAGGCCAGGAAGCCTAGAATCTAATAATGCCAGGCAACTGATAAAGTCCTTTGAGCTATGATTTAGTTATCAGAAACTGTATCAACAGACGAATGAGCAACAACGATGTCACAAGCGAAAAGGTAAGTCTAGCACTAGTAGAACATGTTGAGTTAGACCTAAGAAGTTTTAGGATGACTGTTACCTCAGAGATAACCTCTGAAGACAGGATCTAGCTCGAGATGCAAGAAAGATTAGTACCCCAATACTGGAAAGATATACCTTCATAGATCATTTAAAAATCTTATAGCAGTCACAGGAAGTGCCACTTTCCCTCACATTCTTTCTCCCAGTTTCCCTTGGCACCTGCCATTTCCCTCCACACCCCTGACCATGTCGACATTGCAGTTCTTTCTGCTCGTGAAGTGGCAAAGCCTTAAACTAATATGCCTACAGCATTTTACCTGCATTGTTACACTCGTTTTTTTTATGGCTTACAGTGGAAACCCTGGTGGCACAGTGGTTAAGAGTTCAGCTGCTAACCAAAAGGTCGGCAGTTCAAATCCATCAGGTGCTCTTTGGAAACCTTATGGGGCAGTTCTACTCTGTCCTACAGGGTGGCTGGCTATGAGTCAAAATCAACTCGACAGCAACGGGTATCAACGGGTATGGCTAACTGTTACTAAGGAACATGTACTGTTTTGAGCCAGATGTGTAATATACTCAATAAAATCTGGGTTTTGTACCATGTTAAACACCATGGGGAAGACTCATACCTACATGGCAGGCATGGGGCCACTGCAGCTAATTAGGTGAAGTTCTTGATTCAAAGTCCGACAGCCAAAGAACAAGGTGGTTACCTCAGTGCCTAGAGTTTCTGGAAATTACATGGGATTGACACAAAAGGCTCTGTTGAACACGGCCCTTAAGTTTACAAGAGAGGATGCCTGAGATCCGCAGAGGGTGAAGCCTTATCTCTGGTTGTGCACCATCTGTTCTGGTACTGTGGGAGCCAAACATTCCATTTCCTTTTTTTTTTTTTTCCCCAGCAGTTTGGGTTCCTTTTTACTTTTAATTCCTTTTATTATTAAAAAAAAAAAAAAAAGCCCAATTTCCTTCTTTTTAAAGAGCTTTGATTTCCTCTCACTTCTTCTGTGGAAGGTGGAAATAGCAGTACCACCTCAGACAGTGCATTCTTCCTTGTATTCTGTGGGCTCCTCCCTCACACTTCGGGCAGATGCTGGTTGTGATGGCTGAGGTGAAGCTATCACACTCCATGTTCCACACCAGTTATTCTATTTGGGGCCTTTCCCAATATGTCCTTGGTTATGGCTCTGGCCTAATCTTAGCCTATGGCGCTTTGTGATAGGCAGGATTTGGCAAGGGCTGGGGGAAAAAGGGGTAAAGAAAAAGAAAAAACCTTCAAAATAACATTGGTCGCCATATTTAATTGGTCAAAGTACAGGATGTAATCCAAGGCTATGTATTTTCCTCAAACGCATCTTCCTGTTGTAAGTACAGTTTTATATGTAGAGCCACTCCCATAGCCAAAATTCCTGCTATTGCAAAAGTTTTTATAATTAGGGGTAAGAAAACTGAAGTCCTTAGTGTGTCGTCAACTAATAGATGCATATGTGGACACATTTCATATCTGTGTTGGTTTCTACAGATAAGTCATAAGACAAACACTAGATTACTCACAATACTGAAAAAAAAAAAAAAAAGTTGCCACTGAGTCGATTCCAAGTCAGGCCGACCCCACGTGTGTCAGAGTAGAGCTGTGCTCCCCAGGATTTTCAATGGCTGATTTTTCGGAAGTAGATTACCAGGCCTTTCTTCAAAAGCCCCTTTCTTCAAGCCCTCTTTGGGTGGGCTTGAACTCCCAACCTTTTGGTTAGCAGCTAAGCATGTCAACCATTTACAGTACCTAGAGACTCCATTCACAATACAGAACATATTAAAAATGAAGAATTTGAGGCTACAGGTAAATGCTGTGATCTCCACATTTCATTTTAGCTTTTAACTGCCCTTTTAACCAGCCAGCCCTCTCTCCCAAGGCCTTCCTGGGGCTGGAAACAAAAAGAGGTAATTTGGAATTTCAGCTGCTTTTTCCCTCTTGTCTGTTCTCATGTGGAAACACAGAATGGCCACACAGGTACCTTCAATGCTCTTATCTGTGTTTTTCTTATGTTTACCACCATAACTCTGAATAACACACTGTTCTACTGAGCATTGCTCTTCCTAGTTTTAATTAACATGCGTTGACACCTTACCTTGGAGGATGAGCGTTTAGCTGTCTTACCTCCACGTCATTCCAGCTCACGTTCACTTCCCTTTCTTGCAAACTCCCAACATAGTTATAGCCTTGTATTTTGATATATCGAATTTGGATAGCATTTACATTTTTATGACTATGTAAATATCATTCACAGCAGAGCCGTGTGATATGCCTTGATTTTTACATTCCTTTCTTGTACCTTTTCCTTTCCCCTGGAGTAATTGCTACATTTTCTTCAGTTGCTTAATTTTTTGAGTACTCATCCCTAATTCTTCCTCAAACTTTGATGATGATGTGTGCCATCAAGTCGATTCTGATTTAGAGCGACTTTAGAGGACACAGCAGAACTGCTCTATAGGGTTTGCTCTCAGTACAATGAAATATCAGGTAGTTTTCTTTTTTCTTGGAAACATCCTGCTCAGTCCTCCATTCTTTGGTCCCTTGTCCCATTGGGGCTTCCTCTCACTACCACCCTGGGATTTGTACTGGATTCCCATTTCCCGGGTTCCATGTTTTCCCATTCCTTGTTTTGCTGGAGTTTTCCTGAGAAAGGCTGGATGGAGACAGAGGCAGATTTACCCAAATGAAGCTTCTGGGTCCTGATTAGTGCTGCAATGAAGTTGTCAAGTGGGGAGGAAAAGCCAGGTTGCCATCAAGAAGGATTTTTGATAAATGTTTCTATAGAGATCTTAAAAGAAAGAGCTCAGAACTTCGAGGTTTCCAGTGTGTTGTGATTTCTTTTCTAATTCTCAATAAATATTTTCACACCCAATTTTCTTTTTTGCACTTGTAATTTTGGGTTCTTTTTCTTATTACTTTAGGTTCTTTTTCTTAGAAAGGGCTTCCAAAATTGTATGTTTCAGGCCTCACAAAACCTGTTTACCACCTGAAGAAAGCGTACACATTTAAAATGTCATTTTTCTTCCTTCCCACTTGATTGATGGTTTGGGTGTGTCTAGGATATTAGGTAAGAGATAATTTCCTCTGAGAATTTTGAAAGCATTGTGTCATTTTGTTCTACTTTCTTATGTTGCTGTTGAGAAACTGATGTCATCCTGATTGTGATCCTTTGTATTTTGTTTTAATGTCTGGAAGTGTATAGATTTTCTTTACTCCTCATATTCTGAAGTTTCATGGTTTTGATGCTTAGTGTTGTTCTTTTTTCAGTCATTGTTCTAGGCACTTTGCAGGCCTTTTCAATCTAAAAGGTCATTCTTGAGTTCTGCATGCTTTTCTCTGTTCTTTCTGAGTTTAGATTACTTCAATGTTGGATCCCTTGGATCGGTCCTCTAATTCTCTCACCTTTTCTATTTTTAAAAATATCTCTTGCCTTTTAGTTCTAATAAATCTTCCAAGTCTTCTGTTAATATTTTAAATTTCTACCATCATATTTTTAATTTCCAAGAACGTTTATTTGGAGGAGTCTTCTAAATGTTCTTTTTTTTATATAGGTCCCTGTACTGATTCCACAGATGCAGCATCATCTCTTATTTCTCTGGGAATATTAACCCTGTATTTTTTCTATATTTTAAAAGTTTTCTCCTGCAGCCAGCAATGTGTGTGGATTTTTGTTTTTCTTTTTCCTTCAAAGTCCCTCTTTATGTTGCTTTTGGTTTCGCCTTTCACGTTGGAAGCTTTGTTCAAATGTTCGCGTCTAGGAGTGGTGTACTAAAATGCAGCCTGGATGCTCCACCTGGGAGCAAGGCTCGGAGGCTGGCGAGTGCCCGTGTAGGGCGATTAAGTAGAGCAGGCTTTGCCACTTTCTAGTATAATCAGTTTCTCAGTAGAGAGGCTCATCTATAGCAGTTTATTCCTGTTTGAGAAAAGGCCATTAATAACAAAACCTCACTTTATTTATTATGTAATTGGTATAACAGTGAATGTTCTTGTGAGGTGAATACTTGGTAAACCAGGATTCAAAATCTGAATTTCCACCTTGACTCTGCCACCACCTTGAAGACCTGGCACTCCTCTGTGAGTCTTCTTGTATCATCAGTATGCAGGGAATCTCATGGCTTGCAGGGCACTGAGTTCTATTAAAAATAAAATAAAAATCTCAGAGATCCTAGGGTAATGAATGTTCTTTGAATACATGTACAACTAATTGTTTTGGAATGACCATTTGCAAGGCGTTCATTATCACCGAAAGTAAAATACTTATTAACCCAGTAAATCAGGGCCTTTGGAGAAGCTTTATATTGTGCCAGTTTTGGTCTTGACAGGTTGTTTAGAAGATGATTTAATTTAAGATAGAAAAGTATAATGGGCATGTTTTCTTTAAAAGGTTATATTAGGAAAATACTTTCCTCATACCTCAAGAAACTGCCTTGGTTATAAAATCTGGGAGAGAATCTCTGCCCTTGAAGGTTACTGTCTTAGGCTGGGTTCTCTAAAGAAGCAAAACCAGTGAAGCGTATACACATATGAAGAGAGAGATTGATATCAAGGAAATGGCTCATGCGAGTCTGGCTGGAGGCTTCTGCTGACTCACATAGTTTCAGGGCTTGGCAAACCCAAGATCAGCAGGTCAGATAGCAGGCCTCTGGCTCACAGGCTGCAAAGGCTGACAAATGCCAAGATCGGCAGGTAAACTGCTAGCTCAAGTCTCAAGAACTAGAGGTCAGATGAACAGGAGCCAGCTGCAGGATCCAGAGTAGCAAAAGCCAGTGAGCTTTGCCAGAAAGTTCACATATATTTGATGCAGGCCACACCTCCAAAGGAACTCCCTTTCAACTGACTGGCTGCTCATAGCAGATCTTATCATGGAGGTGACTACATTATATCAGAGCTCATTATGCAGGTGGTTACAGCATTACATAGCTGCCAAACCACTGAGAATCATGGCCCAGCCAAGTGGACACACAATCTTCACCATCACAGTCACTCTTCAAATCCAGACAATTTGTTTCCTTATGCAGCCTGACAAGGGATAATCAAAATTATGGCAGAGTCATTGTTCTTTTTTTGCTGCGAAAGTTTAAGGTCACATGAAAAAAAAAAAGAAGGGATCCATTAATATATATCACAGGAATGATTCCTGGTTTATCCTTCAAAGACTTCTTAATTGGGAAGCCTCGCCACCAACCAATGGATTTTTTACTGCTGGCTTTTCCTTCTTAGTCATCCTTCAAAGAAAGACTGCAGAGAGCTTGAAGGCTGGGGCCCCCCCTCTTGTTACCTCTGCTCCTTGAGCACCTGGAACAGTATGGATGGCACCCAATGTAGGTTGAATTAAATTGACTCCATTATTTATTTTAAACTGTTGTTGTTGGTAGGTGCCGTTGTGTTGATTCTGACTCATAGCAGCCCTGTGTAAACAGAAGAAAACACTGCCTGGTCCTGTGCCATCATTTTAAACTAGCCCTTCCTATTTGTTCCTTTGCTGTTTGCTCTTGCATCTTTTATGTTACCTCCTATTGGATGATGCTACCTCATTCTCAAATTTAAGGGTGTGGAACAGCTGTAAGAAAAGACTTGGCAGATCTCAAATTACCAGGTCTCTAGATGGAATTTCTACGGGTGAAAACTCTCCATAAAACACCTTACAAAAGAGGTAATTATTTCTTAGGTTATCACCCTGCATGTTCACTTAGTATCTCCTGTTGTCTCCAGCACTGCCAGTTTCCTTATCCTCCCATCCTTCACCTTCTCAGTTATCCAAACCCCCACACTAGTTCCATCTTCAGCCAAGTGCTGTTTTAATTCTCTTTCCTCATGTTCCATGTCTTGCCAGTACTTCCCTTCCCCTTATTCCTCCTTCTTTGATCTAGCCCTCCTTTGGTCCAAAGCTTCTCTTTGATCTCTTCTAACACTGTTCTGCTGCCTCCTCCCCCACACCTTTATTTACCATCTGGTATGTTTTGTACAAAGTGCAGAGTTGTACTCATTTTGGAATACCTACCCTGCCTATCAGTGTAGATTTTCTAATCTAACAGAGGCCTAAGATGAAAGTCCATCTCTTCTCCCTGTTCCTAGGATGGTTCCTGTGCTTTGGTCACACTGGGGCTGTTTGTTTTTATATGTGAGGCTCTAGAACAAAAGCTATTATACAGTATAAAATAATAATCTGTAGATCAGTCCTTCTCAAACATTACCCTAACAATAGAACTTGTTTCCTCAAGGACCTGGAGGCTTGGCTGATAACAGACTGGCACAAGCTGAAGGTTCTTTTAACACTAAAAAAGCTCATGCTACCCCAAAATATATCGCTGTCTGTTTTAACATGAAACATTCTGCCCAAAATCTTTAAGTGAAACTGGTACTCCAACACCATGTTGGTCCTATTAGTAAGTAAGCACAAGTAAGCCTGTGCCTAACTTGCTTACTGGGTCATCTGCCCCTGTCAGGGATAGTAAATTTGAAAAGGGGGTTTGATTCTGTAGGAAGATGCCGTGGGGTTGGGAGAGGGACAGATGCCAGCCATAGATAGAAGCAGAATCTTTGATGTGGTGAAAAAAACGTGAAATTTTTCACTACGGATGATCTGGTAAGCAAGGTAAGCACTGTGCTTGCCTTGTCTAGTGGATAATCTGCCCCTGCAAGTAAGGTTTGGAAAGGTCCCGAGAGCAAAGGGCATGTCCCTCCTAAGGAAGCTCTCCTTCCAGGACTCTTTCCCTCAGGAAGCATCCTCCAACCTTAGTTTTTGGCTTTTATTGGCCCATCATGAACACATTTTTGGTTACCAGGTGGGCTTCCAAACCAGCTCCTACTCCTTAATACAAAAAACCCTCACAAAAAAAGAAAAAGAAAAAAAAAAAAAAAAACTCACTGCTATGGAGTAGATTCCACCTCAAAGTGACCCTATAGGACAGAGTAAAACTGCTTCATAAGGTTTCCAAGGTCATAAATCTTTATGGAAGCAGACTGCCACAGCTTTCTTCCACAGAGCAGCTGATGGGTTCGAACTGCTGACCTTTTGGTTAGTGACTTTAACAACTGTGCCTTAATATAAACCCTCAGGTGTGGTCAATGTAGCCCAACTACTTTAAGAGTTATTTCACAGAGGCCAGGGACAAAGGCCAAACTCCTTGAGGTAAAGTAGCTCTTAACTCCACAATATGTCAAGCTCTGTGCTAGGCCATGCAGTGTTTAAGATGAAGAAGTTAAGGTCTCTGTTCTTGCAGAGCCATGTGGTCTAGTGGATAAGACATATACAAGTAGATCACTTTAATATGATAGGGTAAGTGATAATAATGAAGGTATGTATAAGATAGCAGGCAGCACAGAGGTGGGGCACTTAGCCCAACCTGGAGGTTCAGGGAAGGCTTTCTAGAGGAGTTAAGGCCCTAGTATTAAAAAATGAATAATGGTGAGTGAGGTGAAGAAAAATGAAAAGGACATATTAGGTGGAGCGAATAGCATGAGCAGAGACTCCACTGTCAGGTCCTTGGTGGTGAGAAATGGGAGCTGAGGATGGAGAAATAGCCAGGTGATGGGTATATGCAATGCAAAGGAATGTGGACTACATGCTCAGTGTGGTGGTGGCAGTTGTTGGTAGGTGCCGTTGAGTTGATTCCGACTCCTAGTGACCCTGTGTACAGCAGAACAAAACACTGCCAGGTCATGCACCACCCTAATGATTGTTGTTATGCTTAAGCTCATTGTTGCAGCCACTGTGTCAGTCCACCCCATTGAGGGCCTTCCTCTTCTTCGCTGACCCTCTACTTTACCAAATATGATGTCCTTCTCCAGGGACTGATCCCTCCTGATGACATGTCCAAAGTATGTGAGATGAAGCCTCGCCATCCTCGCTTCTAAGGATCATTCAGGCTGTACTTCTTCCAAAACAGATTTGTTCCTTCTTCTAGCAGTCCAGGGTATATTCAGTGTTCTTCTCCAACACCATAATTTAAAGGCATCAATTCTTCTTTGGTCTTCCTTATTCACTGCCCAGCTTTCACATGTATATAAGGTGATAGAAAACACCATGGCTTGGGTCAGGCATGCCTTAGTCTGCAAAGTGACATTTTTGCTTTTTAACACTTTAAAGAGGTCTTTTGCACTAGATTTGCCCAATTCAGTGTGTTGTCTGATTTCTTGGCTGCTGCTCCCATGGGTGTTGATTGTAGATGCAAATAAAATGAAATCCTTGACAACATCAATCTTTTCTCCATTTATCATGATGTTGCTTATTTGTCCAGTTGTGAGGATTTTTGTGATGGTTAGCCAACAAAATATTTTAAGTTCTGTAGTGGATCCCTTGGGTGGTGCCAAGGGTTAAGTGCTCAACTACTAGCCAAAAGCTCTGAGGTTCAAACCCACCCAAAGGGACCTAGGAAGAAAGGTCTGGTGATCTGCTTTGAAAGGTCACAACATTGAAAACCCTGTGAGCAGTTCTGCTCTGCACACACAGGGTCACCATGAGTTGGAATCAACTGAACAACAATATCATAGTGGTGTAGTCAGATTTACATTTTAGGTGGGTGACTCAGGCTGCAAGGTGGAAGAAGGATTTATGAAGGGCAGGACTAGAGGCACTGCAGCAGTTCAGACAAAAGATGGACCCTAAATGAAGCAAGTGTTGTAGGAATAGAAAGGAAAGAGAGAACAGCAGAAAATTTGGAGAAGCAAAATGTGTAGGATTTTTTAGTCTTTGGGGGAACTGGTACACTGTGGGGCATGGCGAGGAAAGAAGAGGAGCCTAGGATGATTCCCAGGTTTCTGGCTTTATGGCGACTGGGTGTTAGGCCATCACACAAGTTTGGGATACAGGAAGAGAAGCTGATTTGGTGGGGAAGGAAGACAACGGTGAATTCAGCTTTGGACATGTTGACTTTGAGGTATCTAAAAAACAGCTTTGTGTTCATATATGTGTCCATCTGTTTAGCAGGTTGTTGGAACCTAGGGAAGAGGTCAAGCCTAGTGACAAAATTACGGAAGTCATCAGCATGCAAGTGGTAATTAAGCCTTGGGACTGTCTGAGTTTTTGCTATAGGAAGATACATAAGAGAACAACAGTGTGCTAAAGATGGCTAGTGTTTAAGAAACAAAAGAAGAGAACCCCTTGAAGGAGGGGAAGAAGGCTTCCTTGTGGAGGATGAAGAGATCCAGGAAAGAGTAGTATCATTGAAAGACAAAGGGTGTAGATAATTTCAAAGATAAGTGACTATTTGATGATGTCAACTGCAGAGTAGCATCAAGAACAGAAGTTAGGTCTATTAAGGTATGATTTTCAAGATTTCCATTGGACTTAATATAGAGTTCATTTGATGACATTTATAATAACAAATCAGTGTAGTGGTAAAGAGGAAGGAGGAAGTAGAGACAGCAAGTGTCTTTCCAGGTTTTCTCAAGATCCTTCACAGATTTTGACCATGTTTAGATGCATTATGCAAAACCACAAAAATTCCATTCTATCCAAAGTTTCATTAAATTGTAATTCAGTTAAATAATGACTTTTCAAAAAATTTTTAGTATTGGAAATTTTTTTTTATTATTATTAACTTTTATTGAGCTTCAAGTGAACGTTTACAAATCAAGTCAAACTGTCACATACAAGTTTACATACACCTTACTCCAAACTCCCACTTGCTCTCCCCCTAATGAGTCAGCCCTTCCAGTCTCTCCTTTCGTGACAATTTTGCCAGCTTCCAACTCTCTCTATCCTCCCATCCCCCCTCCAGACAGGAGATGCCAACACAGTCTCAAGTGTCCACCTGATACAGATAGCTCACTCTTCATCAGCATCTCTCTCCTACCCACTGTCCAGTCCCTTCCATGTCTGATGAGTTGTCCTCGGGGATGGTTCCTGTCCTGGGCCAACAGAAGGTTTGGGGACCATGACCGCCGGGATTTCTCTAGTCTCAGTCAGACCATTAAATATGGTCTTTTTGTGAGTATTTGGGGTCTGCATCCCCTGATCTCCTGCTCCCTCAGGGGTTCTCTGTTGTGGTCCCTGTCAGGGCAGTCATCGATTGTGGTCGGGCACCAACTAGTTCTTCTGGTCTCAGGATGATGTAGGTCTCTGGTTCATGTGGCCCTTTCTGTCTCTTGGGCTCTTAGTGATCGTGTGACCTTGGTGTTCTTCATTCTCCTTTGATCCAGGTGGGTTGAGACCAATTGATGCATCTTAGATGGCTGCTTGTTAGCATTTAAGACCCCAGACGCCACATTTCAAAGTGGGATGCAGAATGTTTTCATAATAGAATTATTTTGCCAATTGACTTAGAAGTCCCCTTAAACCATGGTCCCCAAACCCCCGCCCTTGCTTCGCTGACCTTTGAAGCATTCAGTTTATCCCGGAAACTTCTTTGCTTTTGGTCCAGTCCAGTTGAGCTGACCTTCCATGTATTGAGTATTGTCCTTTCCTTCACCTAAAGCAGTTCTTATCTACTAACTAATCAGTAAAAAACCCTTTCCCACCCTCCCTCCCTCCCCCCCTCCCCGTAACCACAAAAGTATGTGTTCTTCTCAGTTTATACTATTTCTCAAGATCTTACAATAGTGGTCTTATACGATATTTGTCCTTTTGCCTCAGACTAATTTCGCTCAGCATAATGCCTTCCAGGTTCCTCCATGTTATAAAATGTTTCACAGATTCGTCACTGTTCTTTATCAATGCGTAGTATTCCATTGTGTGAATACACCACAATTTATTTACCCATTCATCCGTTGATGGACACCTTGGTTGCTTCCAGCTTTTTGCTATTGTAAACAGAGCTGCAATAAACATGGGTGTGCATATATCTGTTTGTGTGAAGGCTCTTATTTCTCTAGGGTATATTCCGAGGAGTGGGATTTCTGGGTTGTATGGTAGTTCTATTTCTAACTGTTTAAGATAACGCCAGATAGATTTCCAAAGTGGTTGTACCATTTTACATTCCCACCAGCAGTATATAAGAGTTCCAACCTCTCCGCAGCCTCTCCAACATTTATTATTTTGTGTTTTTTGGATTCATGCCAGCCTTGTTGGAGTGAGATGGAATCTCATCATAGCTTTAATTTGCATTTCTCTAATGGCTAATGATCGAGAGCATTTTCTCATGTATCTGTTAGCTGCCTGAATATCTTCTTTAGTGAAGTGTGTGTTCATATCCTTTGCCCACTTCTTGATTGGGTTGTTTGTCTTTTTGTGGTTGAGTTTTGACAGAATCATATAGATTTTAGAGATCAGGCGCTGGTCGGAGATGTCATAGCTGAAAATTCTTTCCCAGTCTGTAGGTGGTCTTTTTACTCTTTTGGTGAAGTCTTTAGATGAGCATAGGTGTTTGATTTTTAGGAGCTCCCAGTTATCTGGTTTCTCTTCGTCATTTTTGGTAATGTTTTGTATTCTGTTTATGCCTTGTATTAGGGCTCCTAGGGTTGTCCCTATTTTTTCTTCCACAATCTTTATCATTTTAGTCTTTATGTTTAGGTCTTTGATCCACTTGGAGTTAGGTTTTGTGCATGGTGTGAGGTATGGGTCTTGTTTCATTTTTTTGCAAATGGATATCCAGTTATGCCAGCACCATTTGTTAAAAAGACTATCTTTTCCCCAATTAACTGACACTGGGCCTTTGTCAAATATCAGCTGCTTATATGTGGATGGATTTATATCTGGGTTCTCAATTCTGTTCCATTGGTCTATGTGTCTGTTGTACCAGTACCAGGCTGTTTTGACTACTGTGGCTATATAATAGGTTCTGAAATCAGGTAGAGTGAGGCCTCCCACTTTCTTCTTCTTTTTCAGTAATGCTTTACTTATCCGAGGCTTCTTTCCCTTCCATATGAAGTTGGTGATTTGTTTCTCCATCATATTAAAAAATGACATTGGAATTTGGATCGGAAGTGCATTGTATGTATAGATGGCTTTTGGTAGAATAGACATTTTTACTATGTTAAGTCTTCCTATCCATGAGCAAGGTATGTTTTTCCACTTAAGTAGGTCCTTTTTAGTTTCTTGTAGTAGTACTTTGTAGTTTTCTTTGTATAGGTCTTTTACATCTTCGGTAAGATTTATTCCTAAGTATTTTATCTTCTTGGTGGCTACTGTGAATGGTATTGATTTGGTTATTTCCTCTTCAATGTTCTTTTTGTTGATGTAGAGGAATCCAAGTGATTTTTGTAAGTTTATCTTATAATCTGAGACTCTGCCAAACTCTTCTATTAGTTTCAGTAGTTTTCTGGAGGATTCCTTAGGGTTTTCTGTGTATAAGATCATGTCATCTGCAAATAGAGATAATTTTACTTCCTCCTTGCCAATCCGGATGCCTTTTATTTCTTTGTCTAGCCTAATTGCTCTGGCTAGGACCTCTAGCACAATGTTGAATAAGAGTGGTGATAAAGGGCATCCTTGTCTGGTTCCCGTTCTCAAGGAAAATGCTTTCAGGCTCTCTCCATTTAGCGTGATGCTGGCTGTTGGCTTTGTACAGATGCCCTTTATTATGTTGAGGAATTTTCCTTCGATTCCTATTTTGGTGACAGTTTTTATCATAAATGGGTGTTGGACCTTGTCAAATGCCTTTTCTGCATCAATTGATAAGATCATGTGGTTTTTGTCTTTTGTTTTATTTATATGGTGCATTACATTAATGGTTTTTCTAATATTAAACCAGCCTTGCATACCTGGTATAAATCCCACTTGGTCATGGTGGATTAATTTTTTGATATGTTGTTGAATTCTATTGGCAAGAATTTTGTTGAGGATTTTTGCATCTATGTTCATGAGGGATATAGGTCTGTAATTTTCTTTTTTTGTAATGTCTTTACCTGGTTTTGGTATCAGGGAAATGGTGGCTTCATAGAATGAGTTAGGTAGTATTCCGTCATTTTCTATGCTTTGAAATACCTTTAGTAGTAGTGGTGTTAACTCTTCTCTGAAAGTTTGGTAGAACTCTGCAGTAAAGCCATCCGGGCCAGGGCTTTTTTTGGGGGGGGAGTTTTTTCATTACAGTTTCAATCTCTTTTTTTGTTATGGGTCGATTTAGTTGTTCTACTTCTGATTGTGTTAGTTTAGGTAGGTAGTGTTTTTCCAGTAATTCATCCATTTCTTCTAGGTTTGCAAATTTGTTAGAGTACAATTTTTCGTAATAATCTGATATGATTCGTTTAATTTCAGTTGGGTCTGTTGTGATGTGGCCCATCTCGTTTCTTATTTGGGCTATTTGTTTCCTTTCCTGTATTTCTTTAGTCAGTCTGGCCAATGGTTTATCAATTTTGTTAATTTTTTCGAAGAACCAGCTTTTGGGTTTGTTAATTCTTTCAATTGTTTTTCTGTTCTCTAATTCATTTAGTTCAGCTCTAATTTTTATTATTTGTTTTCTTCTGGTGCCTGATGGATTCTTTTGTTGCTCACTTTCTATTTGTTCAAGTTGTAGGGACAGTTTTCTGATTCTGGCTCTTTCTTCTTTTTGTATGTGTGCATTTATCGATATACATTGGCCTCTGAGCACTGCTTTTGCTGTGTCCCAGAGGTTTTGATAGGAAGTATTTTCATTCTCCTTATTCTATGAATTTCCTTATTCCCTCCTTAATGTCTTCTATAACCCAGTCTTTTTTCAGGAGGGTATTGTTCAGTTTCCAAGTATTTGATTTCTTTTCCCCAATTTTTCTGTTATTGATTTCCACTTTTATGGCCTTGTGGTCTGAGAAGATGCTTTGTAATATTTCGATGTTTTGGATTCTGCAAAGTTTTGTTTTATGACCTAATATGTGGTCTATTCTAGAGAATGTTCCATGTGCGCTAGAAAAAAAAGTGTACTTTGCAGCAGTTGGGTGGAGAGTTCTGTATAAGTCAATGAGGTCAAGTTGGTTGATTGTTGTAATTAGGTCTTCCGTGTCTCTATTGAGCTTCTTACTGGATGTCCTGTCCTTCTCTGAAAGTGGTGTGTTGAAGTCTCCTACTATAATTGTGGACGTGTCTATCTCACTTTTCAGTTCTGTTAAAATTTGACTTATGTATCTTGCAGCCCTGTCACTGGGTGCATAAATATTTAATATGGTTATATCTTCCTGGTCAATTGTCCCTTTTATCATTATGTAGTGTCCTGAAATTGTTTGTTTTTTTAATTGTGCTTTAAGTGGAAGTTCACAAATCAAGTCAGTCTCTCATACAAAAACTTATACACACCTTGCTATGTAACCCTAGCTGCTCTCCCCCTAATGAGACAGCACACTCCTCCTATCCACCCTGTGTTCCCAGTGTCCTTTCAACCAACTCCTGTCCCGCCTGCCTTCCATCTCGCCTCCAGACATGGGGGCCCACATAGTCTCATGTGTCTACTTGAGCCAAGAAGCTCACTCCTCATCAGTATCATTTTCTGTCTTATATTCCAGTCCAATCCCTGTCTGAAGAGTTGGCTTTGGGAATGATTCCAGTCATGGGCTAATATAGGTCCGGGGCCAGTGACCTCTAGGGTCCCTCCAGTGTGTCAGATCATTAAGTCTGGTCTTTTTAGGAGAATTTGTGGTCTGTATCCCACTGTTCTCTCATTCCATCAGGGATTGTCTGTTGTGTTCCCTGTCAGGGCAGTCATCGGTGGTAGCCGGGCACCATCTAGTTGTTCAGGTCTCAGGCTGATGTAGTCTCTGGTTGATGTGGCCCTTTCTGTCTCTTGGGCTCATTCCCCTTTGCTTCAGGTGGGTTGAGACCAATTGATGCATCTTAGGTGGCCACTTGCTAGCGTTTAAGACCCCAGACGCCACTCACCAAAGTGGGATACAGAACGTTTTCTTAATCCATTTTGTTATGCCAATTGACCTAGATGTCCCCTGAAAGCATGGTCCCCAGATCCCCGTCCCTGTTACTCTGGCCTTCGAAGCATTTGTTTGTATTCAGGAAACTTCTTTGATTTTGGTTTAGTCCAGTTGTGCTGACCTCCCCTGTATTGTATGTTGTCTTCCCCTTCACTTAGAATAGTTCACTATCTAATTAGTGAATATCCCTCTCCCTCCCTCCCCACCCTCGTAACCATCAAAGAATATTTTCTTCTGTGTTTAAACTTTTTCTTGAATTCTTATAATAGTGGTCTCAGTCAGTGCAACTGACTAATTTCACTCAGCCTAACGCCTTCCAGATTTTCTTCATGTTATGAGATGTTTCACGGACTCATCATTGTTCTTTATTGTTGCATAGTATTCCATTGCATGAATATACCATAATTTGTTTATCCATTCATCTTTTGATGGGCACCTTGGTTGTTTCCATCTTTTTTGCTATTGTAAACAGCACTGCAGTGAACATGGGTGTCCATATATCTATTCATGTGAAGGCTTTTATTTCTCTAGGATATATTCCAAGGAGTAGGGTTGCTGGATCATATGGTAGTTCTATTTCCAGCTTTTTAAGAAAGTCCCAAATTGATTTCCAAAGTAGTTGTACCATTTTACATTCCCACCAGCAGTGTGTAAGTGTTCCAGTCTCTCCACAACCTCTCCAACATTTATTATTTTGTGTTTTTTGGATTAATGCCAGCCTTGTTGGGATGAGATGGTATCTTATTGTAGTTTTAATTTGCATTTCTCTAATGGCTAATGATCGAGAGCATTTTCTCATGTATCTGTTAGCCACCTGAATGTCTTCTTTGGTGAAGTGCCTGTTCATATCCTTTGCCCCCTTTTTAATTGGGTTGTCTTTTTGTTGTTGAGTGTTTGCAGTATCTTGTAGATTTTAGAGATCAGACACTGATTGGATTTGTCATAGCCAAAAGCTTTTTCCCAGTCTGTAGGTAGTCTTTTTACTCTTTTGGTGAAGTCCTTGGATGAGCACAAGTGTTTGATTTTTAGGAGCTCCCAGTCTTCTAGTTTGACTTCTGGTGTTTGTGCATTGTTAGTAATGTTTTGTATAATGTTTATGCCCTATATTAGGGCTCCTAGCGTCGTCCCTATTTTTTCTTCCATGCTCTTTATTGTTTTAGATTTTATATCTAGGTCTTTGATCCATTTTGAGTTAGTTTTTATGCATGGTATGAGGTATGGGTTTGTTTCATTTTTTTGCAGACGGTTACCCAGTTTGCCAGCACCATTTGTTAAAGAGACTGTCTTTTCTCCATTTAACAGACATTGGGCCTTTGTTAAATATCAGCTGCTCATATGTGAATGAATTTATGTCTGGATTCTCAATTCTGTTCCATTGGTCTATGCATCTGTTGTTGTACCAGTACCAGGCTGTTTTGACCACTGTGGTGGTATAATAGGTTCTAAAATCAGGTAGTGTGAGGCCTCCCACTTTGTTTTTTCAAGAATGCCTAACTTATCTAGGGCCTCTTCCCCTTCTATATGAAGTTGGTGATTTGTTTCTCCATCTCATTAAAAAGTGTCATTGGAATTTAGATCAGAATTGCATTGTATATGTAGATCGCTTTGGATAGAATAGACATTTCCACAATGTTCAGTCTTCCCATCTATGAGCAAGGTATGTTTTACCACTGATGTGGGTCTCTTTTGGTTTCTTGCAGTAGCGTCTTATAGTTTTCTTTGTATAGGTCTTTTATGACTCCAGTTAAATTTATTCCTAAGTATTTTATCTTCTTGGGGGCTGTTGTAAATGATACTGATTTGGTGATTTCCTTTTCGATGTTGTCTTTGTTGGTGTAGAGGAATCCAACTGATTTTTGTGTGTTTATCTTGTATCCTGATGCTCAGCTGAACTCTTCCATTAGTTTTAGTAGTTTTCTTGAAGATTCTCTAGAGTTTTCTGTGTATAAGACCATATCATCAGCAAATAGAGATATTTTTACTTCTTCCTTGCCAATTTGGATGCCCCTTATTTCTTTATCTAGCCTAATTGCTCTGACTAGGACCCCCAGTACACTGTTGAATAAGAGTGGTGATAAAGGGCATCCTTTTCTGGTTCCTGAGAGTGCTTTCAGACTCCCTCCATTTAGGATGATGTTGGCTGTTGGCTTTGTATAAATGCCCTTTATTATGTTGAGGAATTTCCCTTCTATTCCTATTTTGCTAAGAGTTTTTATCATGAATGGATGTTGGACTTTGTCAAATGCCTTTTCTACATCAATTGATAAGATCATGTGGTTCGTGTCTTTTGTTTTATTTATATGAGGGATTACATTGATTGTTTTTCTAATGTTAAACCATCCCTGCATACCTGGTATGAATCCCACTTGGTCATGGTGAATTATTTTTTTGACATGCTATTGAATTCTCTTGGCTAGAATTTTGTTGAGGATTTTTGCATCTAAGTTCATGAGGGATATAGGTCTATAATTTTCTTTTTTTGTGGTGTCTTGGTTTTGGTATCTGGGATATGCTAGCTTCAAAGAATGCGTTTGGGAGTATTCTGTCCTTCTCTATGCTCTGAAATACCTTTAGTAGTAGCAGTGCTAACTCTTCTCTGAAAGTTTGGTAGAATTCTCAAGTAAAGCCATCAGGGCCAGGGCTTTTTTTTTTTTTTTTGATGGGAGTTTTTAAATTACCTTTTCAATCTCTTCTTTTGTTATAGGTTTATTTAATTGCTCTACTTCTGTTTGTGTTGGTTTAGGTAAGTAGTGTGTTTCTGGAAATTTGTCCATTTCCTCTAGGTTTTCAAATTTGTTAGAGTACAATTTTTTGTAGCAATCTCATATGATTCTTTTAATTTCAGTTGGGTCTGTTGTTATACGACCCATCTCATTTCTTATTGGGGTTATTTGCTTCCTGTCCTGTTCTTGTTTTGTCAGTTTGGCCAATGGTTTAACAATTTTGTTGATCTTTTTAAAGAACCAGCTTTTGGTCTTGTTAACTCTTTCAATTGTTTTTCTGTTCTCTCTTTCATTTAATTCTGCTCTAAGTTTTATTATTTGCTTTCTTTTAGTGCCCAAGGGTTTCTTTTGTTCCTCTCTATTTGTTCAAGTTGTAGGGATAATTATTTGATTTTGGCCCTTTCTTCTTTTTGGATGTGTGCATTTATTGCTATAAGTTGACCTCTGAGCACTGCTTTTCCTGTGTCCCAAGGTTCTGATAGGAAGTGTTTTCATTCTCATTGGATTCTATGAATTTCTTTATTCCGTCCTTAATTTCTTCTGTAACCCAGTGATTTTTGAGCAAGGTGTTGTTCAGTTTCCATGTGTTCGATTTCTTTTCCCCACTTTTTCTGTTATTCATTTCTACTTTTATGGCTTTATGGTCAAAATGCTTTGTAATATTTCAATGTTTTGGATACTGTTAAGGCTTGCTTTCTGACCTAATCTGTGGCCTATTCTGGAGAATGTTCCATGTGTGTTGGAAAAGAAAGTATACTTGGCTGCTATTGGGTGGAGTGTTCTGTATATGTATATAAGGTCAAGTTGGTTGATTGAGGCATTTAGGTCTTCATGTCTTTATTGAGCTTCTTTCTGTATGTTCTTTTACTGAAAGTGGTGTGTTGAAGTTTCCTACTATTATTGTGAAGTTGTCTATCTCATTTTTCAGGGCCATTAGAGTTTATGTATCTTGAAGCCCTGTCGCTGAGTGTGTAAGTATTTATTATGGTTATGTCCTGGTGGTATATTGGCCCTTTAATCATCATATGGTGTCCTTCATTATCCTTTGTGGTGGATTTAAATTTAAAGTCTATTTTGTCAAAAATTAATGTTGCCACTCCTCTTTTTTGATTGTTTGCTTGGTATATTTTTTTCCATTCTTTCAGTTTTAGTTTATTTGTGTCTTAAAATCGAAGGTGTGTCTCTTGTACGCACCATATAGATGGATCATGTTTTTTTAATCCATTCTGCCATTCTCTGTCTCTTTATTGGTGCATTTAGTCCATTTACATTCAGTGTAATTAAGGACAGGTATGAGTTCAGTGCAGTCATTTTGATGTCTCTGGTGTGTGTGTGTGTGTTGTTGAGTTTCTTTTTTCCACTTAATTTTTTTGTGCTGAGTAGTTTTCCTTTATATTTTGCCTTTTCCTCTTTTTCATTGTTATTGATATTGTTTTTTGCTGAGTCTCTATGTTTTTCTTATATTTTATTTGATGTGTAGGACTGTTAATCTCCTTTGTGGTTACCTTAATATTTACCACCATTTTTCTAAGTTTAAACCAACCTTTTATCTCTTTATGTCACCTTGACTGCCTCTCCATGTGAAAGATCTATGACTACATATTTTAGTCACTCTTTATTGATTTAATGTCACCTCTTGCATAATGACATCGCTCTTTCTGTTTTGAGTGTTTTTTTTATCTTGATTCATTTTTGTGATTTCTGTATCTGGGTTGATATCTGCTTGCTCTGTCCTGTGTTCTGATCTTCGGTTGTCATCTGATGTTATTGATTTTCTAACCAGAGGACTCTCTTTAGTATTTCTTGTATATGATCCTTGCCTGGCAATTTTTTTTCCTTCAAGGCTTTATATATGTCATCCCATTGCCTTCTTGTCTGCATAGCTTCTGCTTAGTAGCCCAAACTTACTCTTACTGACTCTCCTTTGTAGGTGACTCTTTGTTTTTCCCGAGCTGCTCTTAAAATTCTCTCTTTGTCTTTGGTTTTGACACATTTGATTATAATATGTCTTGGTGACTTTCTTTTGGGATCTCCCTTGTGTGGGGTTCAAAGAGCATCTTGGATAGATGTCTTTTTGTCTTTCACGATATCAGGGAAGTTTTCTGCCAACAAATCTTCAACAATTCTCTCTGTGTTTTCTGTCCTCCCTCCCTGTTCCGGTACTCCAATCACTTGTAGGTTATTTCTCTTGAAAGAGTCCCACATGATTCTTAGGGTTTCATTTTAATTCTTTTATCTGATTTTTCTTTGAATATATTGGTGCCAAGTGTTTTATCTTCAATCCAATTTGGACTTCTATTTCCTCAATTCTGTTCCTCTGAGTTTCTACTGAGTTGTCTAATTCTGAAATTTTATTGTTAATCTTTTGGATTTCTGTTTGCTGTCTATGGATTCTTGAATAACCTTCTTAATTTTCCTCCACTGCTTTATCTGTGTGTTCCTTGGCTTGCTCTGTGTTTTACCTGATCTCCTTCCTATCTCTTGAAGAGTTCTTATATTAATCTTTTGTACTCTGCCTCGGGTAATTCCAGGAATATATCTTCATCTGTAAGATTCCTTGACTCTTTGTTTTGGGAGCTTGTTGAAGAAATCATAGTCTGCATCTTTATGTGATTTGATATTTACTGTTGTCTCTGAGCTAAGTTATTGTATTAATTTATGTTTGCTTACTGTGTCCTAGCTTCTTGCTTTGTTTTGTTTTGATACATCCAAATAGGCTGCTCAAGTGAGTTAGATTATTGGTGCCTTTGAAGTTCTAACTTCCCGTCACCAGATAGTTAGAGCTGTTACCAAGTATATGAGCCTAAGAGTTCATTCACTTTTCTTGTATAGATCGAGCTCAGGTGTCCAGGTAGTCGGTCACCAAGTATGTGGTGCAGGCTCCCACCTACAGTCTTAGAGAGCAGGGGTGATTGGTGTAGGCACAAGTATCTGGGTACAGCAGGGGGTGATGCCCTGAGCAAGACAGGGGTCTGACAACTGTCCCCCGAATGTCTGTGAGGAAAGTGCTTCTCTGTTCTGTACAGCACACTGGTGGGGGGGGGGGGCTCTGCAGCCAGACCATGGATACCCAATGCTTTTAGCTATAAGGACTGGGAGGCACCACTTATCCTTGGACCCCTGTCATGGGTGGCTGGATGGCATGAGTGGAGCCACAAGTCCTCAGGCCCCTAATGTGGGTAGGTGAGGACCCTGCTTACTAGGCAGAGTGGTGTCAAACGTCAAAAACCTGCCTCTCCCATCACACAGCTGAGAAACAGTTGAAGTCAGACCTCAGGCACATACACCATTGCACTGTGCCAGTGAGGGCCTAAGCTGCTAAAATAGGCCCACACAGGTCCATGCAAGAGTGAAAGGCCTCCAGAGGGCTTTTTGGACCTTGTGCTTGTGCCCAGGCAAAGGGACCAGTTCTGCCCTCAGTTCCCAGCTTAGGGGAGCCAGCAGGTTATTTTTTCCCAATTTCTTAATTTGTTCCTTCTCCAAGTCTGGGAGAATGGGTCGGGGGCACAGCAGGACCTATCTCAGGCCTAGGGAAAGCAAATATACCACTGAAGCTGGCTGGGGGTCTGGAGCAGAGGGAGAAGGGATCAGATAAATGGCAGAGAGTTCTTTCAAAATGGGTGCTTCTTGGTCTGTGCGGTAAATTAGATGCAAGTACTTATTTTTTGCTGAGAGTGCTGTCCTTCACTGACTCTGGAGACATGAGTAGACTCTGTGCTGCTTGCTCTCTCTTATTGAGGAAACCACATTCTGAACACTACCGGCAGCCCTGCTGTGGTCAGGCCAGGGGATCGGGCTTGCAGGGTGCCAGTTACCACCGAGTCAGCTCTGGCAACTCCCCGCTGCTTCTGAACCATCTCTCCCTTCCCCTGCTGCTCAGTCTGATTTCTTAACTTTGCCTTTGATGTTCAGGGCTCCTAGCTTGTCAAATATATAATCGATTCACTTGTTTTTTAGGGTCCTTGTTGTAAGAGGCCCCACTATTCTGCCATCTTGGCCCCGCCTCTCTGGAAATTGTTTTTAATTACCTATAAATAAAGATAATATCAAAGGTGTTTATTAGCTGTTGACTAGGGGAGACGGAGATGAAAAGACTCAGGTGGTTTGGTTTGACAACATGCGTATAAAGTTTAAAAACTTGCAAAACTAAATAAATATGTTGTTTGGAGATACATATGTAGTAAAACAAAAGCAAGGAGATGACAAACACTCAATTCAGGATGATGGCTACCTCTCAGGGGTAAGCAGGAGGAGAACTGTCAGGAAGGGATAAACATGAAGCTCCAACGACATTAGTAATGTTCTGTTTCTTAAATTGGGAGACAACACACAGTTGTGAAATTATTCGGTATACATTTTATATACATTGGATATATTGTTTTATGTATGAAATATACAGGAGAGACACAGGTGGCTCTTAGGAGATCCAAGGTCAAAGCAGTTTTTTTTCTTTTATTATTTTGTATGAAAAAAGTCTTCAGCCCGTTTATAGGGAAAAAGGCAATAAAGGCTGAAAGAGCGTCATGATTTATGGAACTAGGTCCCATAAGATACAGGTGAGGATGTGATCAAAAGCACTGATGAAGGATTGGCGTATAAGAGGAGGGATTAATCTGAAGAGAAAAATGGATGCGGATATAGATGACTTTTTAGGTGAATAGAAATTGAGATGACTCATGACTTACAGTCTCAGTTTTCTTAATGAAGTGGAAGGAGAGGTTTATCCACAGTTGAATGGCCTCAGGTTTCAGGGAAGTGATGAAAGTTTTTTGTTTCTGTTTTTTTAAACTAGTTTATGGGGCACGGGAGTAAGAATCTGACATATGACAAGAAGGATTGTTGAGTGAAGTGGAAAGCTCACCATCTATCTTGTTCACTGCTGCACAGTAGGTGCTGAATGAAAGGACAAAGGAAAGAAGAAACATAGAGAGGAAAAGAAGGAGGGTTGGAGGGAAGAATCTGTAGGCCTGAGTACTTTTTCTAAGAAAATGAAGAAAGCAGACAGCCTGAGATTTAGAGAAATGTTGTTAGTGGCCTGGCATAAAAATGGCAGGTTGGAGGCGTCTGACCTCGTCTAACTTCACAAGGAGGAGAGAGCATCACCATCAGCATCAGCCCAAGGCTGATTCCTATGAAGTGGAGGTCAGATGTAGCTTCTCTCTCCAACCTTTTTACCAATTCAGACACCAGTTTTCTCTCCCACAGCACTCTCTACTTCTCTGCTGAGTTCAATAATTCATTGCACTGGTCACACAGAACTCACAGACAATACTCACAATTATGGGGCTTATTAGGAAGGAAACAGGTTACAATTCAGGATCAGGGACAACTCAGGATATGGTTCTTCTGTCAGGACAGCTTCTCAGCCATGCCCACAGGAATGCCTCTCCCTGGCTCCTGGCCTGTTGTACTGCCCTGCTCAAGCAAGTGTTACAAAGGTCTTTAGCTCCACCAGTAGGTGCCCAGAGCACCCCACTCCACCAGCAAGCCTTGGTCCAAAGGCACTCAGCTCTCCAGCTCCATGGGTCTGCAAGCCTAGCTCCACCAAGTGCCCAGAGGCACCCCATTCTGCCAGCTAGCCTCCTGCCCAAAGGCACTCAGTGTTCTTGCTCTGTGAGCCAGGAAATCCACTGTGCTCTCTCCTTCCAGTCTCCTGGTTCTGCTGCCCCTACTGCCGCCATTTCTCTGCCCCTGCTTCTCACCACTTCTCTCCATCTCTGGTGTTACTGGTCTCTCTCGCTCTCTGTCTCCTGGGTCTAGGAGGTTCTCAGAGCAGGGATCCCAGATCCAAAGGATGCACCCACTCCTAACTCTTCTTTCGTCCCCCCTTCTTTTCTGGGAATTGGCTTTCTTTTAAGCCTAGCAGGATAGCAAAACTGACCAGTCCCCTTTTTGTGTTCCATATACCTTATTTGCATTGTTCCATGCACCTTATTTGCATTATCAGCAAGCTACCCAATTATCTTGGTGGGCCACAAGCATCTTATTTGCATAGTCCCACCTAATCATTTGGTAAGAGTTACAAGACCATTGATAGAAATGACATATAAAAGTGATCCATCACACCACACCTGGTATCTTGGAAGTTTGCCTCAGTGACTTTGGAGAGATTTTTCACCCTTGTCAGTTATTATTGCCCTTGAGTCTCCAGAAAGAATTCTGAACTAAACGTATTGTTTGGCTTGGTTGAGGAGGGGATAGTGTTAATCATATATCACATTATACAAGCTTTTGGTTCTCGTTGTTTGAAAAATAATCCAATCTTTCAAGTCCAGAGATGCCCCTTTCGCTATAACATATGCTGAAGTTACAACTGGTAACTGCTTCTTTGTAGGTATGTAATGTTCATAATCTTATTTCCATTATTCCCTTACCCTGACTGAACTTGCTAAATACCACATTTCATTTTTCAACATATTAATTCAGAGCAAAGGCAGAAACAGGTTTTAAAACTAGCAAAAGCATGGAGATTACCACTTCCAAACTACCTACTTAAATGAGAAAATTATGACCTTTAGTGGTCACATGTTTTGCTAGAGGTCACAGAGTGAGTTCATAGAAGAACCTGGACTGGAAACTAGTGTTGTTCAGTATTGAGAAAGAATAGCATTTAGCCCAGATTTGTTCTTGAGTCTTTAATTCAAGATTCTAGCTGTTGTTATTGCGTGCTGTTGAGTCAGCTCTGCCTCATAGCTACCCTGTGTACAACAGAATGAAACACTGCCAGTCCTGCACCATCCTCACAATAGCTGTTATGCTTGAGCCTACTGTTGCAGCCAGTGTCAATCCATCTCCTTTAGAGTCTTCCTCTTATTGACTGAACCCTCTATTTTACCAAGCATTATGTTCTTCTCCAGGGACTAGTCCCTCCTGATAAAATGACCAAAGTATGTGAGATGAAGCCTCACCATACTCACTTCTAAGGAGCATTCTGGCTGTACTTCTTCCAAGATAGATTTGTTTATTCTTCTGGCAGACCATGGTATATTCAGTATCCTTTGCCAACATCTTAATTCAAAATCATCAATTCTTTGGTCTTCTTTGTACATTGTCCAGCGTTCACATGCATATAAGGCAATTGAAACACAATGGTTTGGATCAGGTGTACCTTAGTCCTTAAAGTGACATCTTTGCTTTTTGACACTTCTAGGAAACCCTGGTGGTGTAGTGGTTAAGTGCTATGGCTGCTAACCAAAGGATCAGCAGCTCGAATCCACCAGGCACTCCTTGGAAACTCTATGGGGTGGTTCTACTCTGTCTATAAGGTCGGTATGAGTCGGAATCGACTCGACAACACTGGGTTTGGTTTTGGTTTAGCGGTTTTTTGCAGCAGGTTTTCCCAATGCAATGCATTGTTCGATTTCTTGACTGCTGCTTCCTTGGGCGTTGATTGTGGATCCAAGTAAAATGAAATCCCTGACAACTTCAGTATTTTCTCCATTTATCATGGTATTACTGGTCCAGTTGTGAAGATTTTTATTTTCTTTATGTTGAGGTGTAATCAATACTGAAGGCTGTGGTCTTTGATCTTCATCGCTAAGTGACTCAAGTCCTCTTCGATTTCAACAAGCAAGGTTGTATCATCTGCATATTGCAGGTAGTTAATGAGTCTTCCTCCAGTAAGACTACCCAATTCTCATGACAGAGGCAATGAAGGAAGCCCAGCCACCTATATAGCCATCCCAGATTCATTCTTCTCCGTTATTTACTCTCTATTCTATATCCCTGAGGACCACAATCAGTATAGCTCATGATATTCAATCATTTACACATGTACAGCTCCCATACTAGACTATAAGCTCCTTGCTGGTGGGGGTTTTGTATTCATTGTATTATTTCCTTAGGACTTAACATACAGCCATGTATATAATAGGCTCACATGAAAAAAAAACAGCCTGTTTTTGCTCAGGAAACAAACTGAGCTGGGAGGTAACTAAGCTCTTGTTCATAGAATGTTTGTTCCATATCATGGTGAAGTTATACCAGAAGAAGGCTCAGGCCATTATTCTGGTCTTACTCCTTCTGACCATGTTGTTCCAAAGGCCCACCTACCAAAACCAAACCCAGTGCCGTCGAGTCGGTACCAACTCATAGCAACCCTATAGGGCAGAGTAGAACTGCCTCATAGAGTTTCCAAGGAGCGCCTGGCGGATTTGAACTGCAGACCCTTTGGTTAGCAGCCGTAGCACTTAACCACTACGCCACCAGGGTTTCTGGCCCACCTACAGAGGGAATCAAAATGACAGTGGCAGCTGTCAAATTCTGAAGAAGGTAGTGGACTCCAGAATTTCTTACGGCCTCTCAGGGATACGCCTTCATTGAAATGCAGGACTATGGCCACAGCCACATCAGCCCATGAGCAACAGAGGGCTTTCAACACTGTACCTTATACTTCCCTGCATTCTGTTACCAAAAGCAGCTCATAGGAGAGGGAGGGGTACTGACCTTGTTATTTTCAGAGTAACAGAAAGCTGAGTCAGGCAGTGTTGGCTGTATTCCAAAGCAAATTCAGACCAGAAAGCATCTGAGTGTTCCTGCTGGCAAGGACAGATTCAGAAAGTGTAAAAACCGTGTTCTGCAGTAAAATAATATGCTATGTGTCCCCCTACCTTACATCCCCACAAATCAAACACACACCCCATTCCCATTAAAAAGATAGATTCAGCCACTGCCCTTTCCAGGATTAGGGAGAAGTTCAACAGTGATTTTTCCCCTTGGAGCTAGCTACTTGGAGTAGGTATAACAGCACCAGAGAAGAGAGGGAACTAATATTTACTGAGCATTTATTCTTTTTTTTTATTCTAGTCAGCCACTAGACATTACAGTTAATCCTCACACGATCCCTCTGAGGTAGGTGTTCATGTCCCTGTCTTTGAAGGAGGAGTACTGAGATTCAAAAAACTTGTCCAAGAACTTACCAGTAGAGATAGTAAAACCAGGATCGAACTTTGGTCTGACACACTACATAGTTTATGTTCTTGCTATTATGTGACAATATTTCTCCTTAAAAAAAAAAAGTTTAGAAACCCAGTTTCCTTTAGGAAAATCTAAGAAATAGAACACACCCAAACCAACGTTAACACTTGTCTTAAGTCCTGGCCAATTCAACCTTTCTCATCACCATGTGTGAGCTGGTTATTATCCTTCCCCAGAGATTTCTGGGCACATAGGACCTCAATGTCTGGTTGATTTGATTTTTAATTACCTATTTTGTTCAATCCCAATCTAAGATTTCAAGGCTTAATGTGTTTCACCGCTGGGAGAGGAGGACACATGGTCTTTCTTGGTAAAGAAGGTAGCAATGGTAGGGTAAAAGGATTAAGTAGCTGTAATTTAAAAATTATTATTATTTAAATGAGGTTATAGCCAAAGGGGAGGAGCATACCACTATGCTGGATGTGCCACCTTTCACAGATGCCAGTAGAGTTAACAACCATGTGGAAGTGGGCACCTCCTACCTAGGGGAACTTATCTACTCACTCTGAGCTTAGGGCTAGGTGTCTGGGCCCTATATTCTGAGATGCCTGTCAGCCTGGCCTGCTAATGAAAATGAAGCAGAGAGAACTTATCAGACATTGCAGGGTACAGGGTCTATATTGAAGACTGAATTTTATCAGTTTTGGTAAGTCACACTTCTACAACCAATCACGAACCAGAATTGGAAAGAACTTTATTACACTCACAGGCCCTTGAGGAACATGGCATGCCTAAGGACCACATGGGGAGTGCGTGGGTAAAGAGAGAGAGAGATGGCAGACCAGGGACACGGCCTTTATTAGGTTCTGAGGGTGGAACAGTTTCCTCAGGCTAAGCTTTTATTGGGTCATTTAAAGGAGGAGGTTGTTGTTAGGTGCCATCAAGTCGGCTCTGACTCATAGAGACCCATAGGACAGAGTAGAACTGCCCTATAGGGTTTCAAAGGAGCGGCTGATAAATTTAAACTGCTGACCTTTTCGTTAGCAGCCGAGCTCTAAACCACCATGCCACCAGAAAGGAGGTAGGTGGGAATAATTAAAAGGTGGGTGGGAATGGGGCTGTCTGTGTAGGGGTCTTACCAGCATAGCACATTCAGGGTTTTGAGTGCAGCAACGACAGAACTCAGTCTGTGGCTTGGCCACCCAGGTTCAGCTGTAAGTTACCGTAAGAGTGAGTCAGGTGGTGTTGGGAGACCAGTGGGAAACATACAGATGCTGTTCATGCAGGCCTCTAAGTTCACCAAACTAAAATGGATTGAGGCAATCAATACAATGGAGTCTGACCAAGCTTATGACAGTAACATCTGCCTCAACTCTGATCATATGTATGATTTACTGCAACTGCCTCTACCTTTGCACATGGTATTTGCTCTGCTCGAACTCCACCCACACTACCTGATTCATGCTTGTTTTTCAAGGAAGCTTTAGTGACACTTCCCCTGACAATCTTTCTCTGATTCCCCCAAGGCTGAGTAAACGTCCTCCCCTTTATTGTCATAACACTGTAACAATACTCTCTTATTATATGTCATAATAGTTGAGTTAACGTGTCTATATCACAGTTCTAGCTTGTTATAGGCAATATCTTTCTTTTAAAATTGATGAAACCCACCTTCAAGGGTAGAAAGGGTTCCAAGACAATTCAAAGGGAAGAAAGAATAATCTTCTCAACAAATGGTGCTGGGATATCCACATGCAAAAAAAAAAAAAAGAATTCAGATCCCTACCTCATAAACATATACAAAAATTAACTCAAAATGGATCATGGACCTAAATTTAAAAGCCAAAACTATAAAACTCTTAGAAGAAAACATAACAGTAAATCTTTGTGATCTGGGGTCAGGCAATGATTTCTTAAATATGACATCAAAAGCATAAACGACAAAAAAAAAAAAACATAAATGGAACTTCATCAAATTAAAAGCTTTTGTGCTTCAAAGGACACATTGTTGTTAAAAAAAAAAATTGTTAGGTGCCGTTAAATCAGTTCCAACTCATAGCGACCCTATGCACAACAGAACGAAACACTGCCCAGTCCTGCACCATCCTTACAATCGTTGTTATGCTTGAGCTCACTGTTGCAGTCAATCCACCTTGTTGAGGGTCTTCCTCATTTCTGCTGACCCTGTACTTTGTCAAGCATGATGTCCTTCTCCAGGGACTGATCCCTCCTGACAACATGTCCAAAGTATGTAAGATGCAGTCTCGCCATCCTTGCTTCTAAGGAGCGTTCTGGTTGTACTTCTTCCAAGACAGATTAGTTCATTCTTCTGGCAGTCCATGGTATATTCAATATTCTTCGCCAACACCACAATTCAAATGCATCAATTTTTCTTCAGTCTGCCTTATTCATTCCCCAGCTTTCATATGATGCGATTGAAAATACCATGGCTTGGGTCAGGCGTACCTTAGTCTTCAAGGTCACATCTTTGCTTTTCAACACTTTAAAGAGGTTCTTTGCACAGATTTACCCAATGCAATGTGTCATTTGACTTCTTGACTGCTGCTTCCCTGGGTGTTGATTGTGGACCCAAGTAAAATGAAATCCTTGACAACTTCAGTCTTTTCTCCATTTATCATGATGTTGCTCGTTGGTCCAGTTGTGAGGATTTTTGTTTTCTTTATGTTGAGGTGTAATCCATACTGAAGGCTGTGGTCTTTGATCTTCATTAGTAAGTACTTCAAGTCCTTTTCACTTTCAGCCAGCAAGGCTGTGTCATCTGCATAACACAGGTTAATGAGTCTTCCTCCAATCCCGATGCCCCGTTCTTCCTCGTATAGTCCAGCTTCTCGGATAATTTGCTCAGCATACAGACTGAATAGGTATGGTGAAAGGATACAACCCTGACGTACACCTTTCCTAACTTTAAACCAATCAGTATCCCCTTGTTCTGTCTGAATAACTGCCTGTTAATCTATGTAAAGGTTCCTCATAAGCACAATTAACTGTTCTGGAATTCCCATTCTTCGCACTGTTATCCATAATTTGTTATGATCCACACAGTCAAATGCCTTTGCATAATCAATAAAACACAGGTAAACATCCTTCTGATGTTCTCTGCTTTCAGCCAGGATCCATCTGACATCAGCAATGATATCCCTGGTTCCACATCCTCTTCTGAAACCAGCCTGGATTTCTGGCAGTTCCCTGTCTATATACGGCTGCAGCCGCTTTTGAATGATCTTCAGCAAAATTTTCCTTGCATGTGATATTAATGATATTGTTCTATAATTTCCACATCCGGTTGGATCACCTTTCTTGGGAATAGTCATAAATATGGATCTCTTCCAGTCAGTTGGCCAGAAAGCTGTCTTCCATATTTCTTGGCATAGACGAGTGAGCACTTCCAGCGCTGTGTCTGTTGAAACATCTCAGTTGATACTCCATCAATTCCTGGAGCCTTGTTTTTCGCCGATGCCTTCAGAGCGGCTTGGACTTCTTCCTTTAGTACCATTGGTTCCTGATCATATGCTACCTCTTGCAATGGTTGAACATTGACTAATTCTTTTTGGTATGATGACTCTGTGTATTCCTTCCATCTTCTTTTGATGCTTCCTGCATCATTTAATATTTTCCCTATAGAATCCTTCACTATTGCAACTCAAGGCTTGAATTTTTTCTTCAGTTCTTTCAGCTTGAGAAATGCCAAAAGTGTTCTTCTGTTTTGATTTTCTATCTCCAGCTCTTCGCACGTCATTATAATACTTTGTCTTCTTGAGCTGCCCTTTGAAATCTTCTGTGTTTAGTTCTTTTACTTCATCATTTCTTCCTTTTGCTTTAGCTGCTCGACGTTTGTAAGCAAGTTTCAGAGTCTCCTCTGACATCCATCTTGGTCTTTTCTTTCTTTCCTGTCTTTTCAATGACCTCTTGCTTTCTTCATCTATGACGTCCTTGATGTCATTCCACAACTTGTCTGGTCTTCAGTCACTAGTGTTCAGTGCGTCAAATCTATTCTTGAGATGGTCTCTAAATTCAGGTGGGATATACTCAAGGTCATATTTTGGCTCTTGTGGAATTGCTCTGATTTTCTTCAGTTTCAGCTTGAACTTGCATATGAGCAATTGACGGTCTGTTCCACAGTTGGCCCCTGGCCTTGTTCTGACTAATGATATTGAGCTTTTCCTTCGTCTCTTTCCACAGATGTAGTCAATTTGATTCCTGTGTATTCCATCTGGCAAGGTCCGTGTGAATAGTCACTGTTTATGTGGGTGAAAGAAGGTATTTGCAACAAAGAAATTGGTCTTGCAAAACTCTATCATTTGATCTCCAGCATTGTTTCTATCACCAAGGCTATATTTTCCAGCTACTGATCCTTCTTGCTTCCAGCTTACGCATTCCAATCACCAGTAATTATCAATGCATCCTGATTGCATGTTTGATCAATTTCAGACTGCAGTAGCTAATAAAAATCTATTTCTTCATCTTTGGCCTTAGTGGTTGGTGTGTAAATTTGAATAATAGTCGTATTAACTGGTCTTCCTTGTATCCATACGCCTACAAGGACACCATTAAGAATGTGAAAATACAGCCAACAGAATGGGAGAAAATATTTGAAAATCATATATCTCATAAGGGACTCTCCCCAATTAAACCACTAGCCTCTTCACCCCCATCCGATGAGATTAAACTAGCACTGTCTGAAGAGACTTTGTCTGAGATATCACCTGGGATGAGATCCAAGTAATCTCAGTGATCATCTGGCACATCTTGTAAGAAGATGCCTTACAAGATATTGGTGAATGTTCTCAGAACACATCCCCTCTGCCCATTTTGCTTCTAGACCTATAACTAGACTTAATCCCAATGAGCCCCAAAAGGTAAAGTACAAAGGGTGACCCAGAAGGAGGTACACTACTCCAAAAGAACTGCTCAACTTTTCTCATATGTACAAACAGAAACCTAGGGAATATGTTTGGGAATAGTTATTAAGAGTGTGGGATAATGGTTCCAGGAACATAAACTTGGATAAATCTGAGTTTATTGATATGGACCCACTAGGCACAGATTCTTTGCTCACTGTTTCAGCTCAAAAGGACAGGAAAGGATCTAATAGTTTATTTGGTTCATTTGCTAAAGCATGGATTAAGTGGTCTACACTAAATCAAGTTGAAGTACCAGACCTGTCTTGATATCCTGTTCAAGAACGTATCCAAAAACTTAGGGAAACTGGCATATTAGAGTGAATTTATCAGGCTGGACCCACAGACCCACACATGCAGTGCCTAGAGGACACACCTTTTACCACAGTGGTGAAGAACAAATTTGTGAAGGCAGCCCCAGCATGCTCTGATTGCTATTTTATGTCAGTCAGATTTGACAGTGGAAAGTGTCTTAATTGAATTAAGACACCTAACTACAATGGGGCTGATTGGGTGTTATGGGCCAAGTGGCAGTACTCAGTTGACAAAGATAAGGTAGGTGTGGTTACCATAATAAACAGCTGAGTCAAAGCAGTAATCACAATAGTCTGATTCATATGGATTTATGGCATTGGTTACTTTCATGGTGTCCCTAGGAGTGAAATAGATGGGAAATCTACTATTTACTTGATCTATATGAGTAGAATTCTAGCTGCAGTGAACATCAATCTAACTAGAATTGCCAGAATAGAGAGTTACAGCCCCTCAATCAATTCCCAGACTTGAGCCAGTCAATGAAAGGGATGCTGGGACCCCTTGAGAAAGGAACCCACTGTGCTACCAAAAATTTATACTGTTAATTTTTCTCCCAGCCTTCCCCAAAGGGATCTATGGCCTTCTATGTGAGTGACTGTTCATTGGGGAAGAGGAAATAATCAGACTTCTGGGGGTTACTGGATACTGGCTCTGAACTGACACTAATTCCAGGAGACCCAAAACATCACTGTGGCCCACCAGAGTGGGGGCATATTGAGGTCAGGTTATTAATAAAGTCGTATCTCAGGTTCATCTCACAGTGGGTCCTGTGGATTCCCAAACCTGTCCTGTAGTGATTTCTCCGGTTTCAGAATGCATAATTGGAATGATTACTCAGTAGCTGGCAGAATTCCCACATTGAATCCCTAATGTGTGCAGTAAGGGCTATTATGGTACGAAAAGCCAAGTGGAGGCTATTAGAACTGCCCCACCTAGGAAAATAGTAAACCAAAAGTAATACTGCATTCCTGGAGGGATTGCAGAGATTATTGTCACCATCAAGGACCTGAAGGATGCAGGGGTGGTGATTTCCACCCCATCCCCATTCAATCACCTGTTTGGCCTGTGCAAAAAACAGATGGATCTTGGAGAATGACAGTGGATTATTGTAAACTTAACCAAGTGGTGACTTCAATTTCCTGGTACTTGGTATGCAGCTATTGATCTGGCCAGTGCCTTTTTCTTGATTCTGGCTTCAAAGGAACACCAGAAGCAGTGTGCCTTCAGCTGGCAAGGCCAGCAATATGCCTTCACTATCCTTCCTCAGAGGTATTCAACTCTCTAGCCCTATGTCATAATTTAGTTCACAGGGACCTCGATCACCTTGACCTCAGGTACAGCCAAACGAAACATTGCCCAATCCTGTGCCATCTTCATGATCGTTGGTATGCTTGAGTCTGTTGTGGCCACCGTGTATTTTAAGTGCCTTTCAGCACTATAATGGGCAATATTCTGTTGTGATCCATAGTTTTCATTGGCTAATTTTCAGAAGTAGGTTGCAAGGCCTTTCTTCCTAATCTTAGTCTGGAAGCTCTGCTGAAACCTGTCCATCATGGGTGACCTTACTGATATTTGAAGTACTGGTGGCATAGCTTCCAGCATCATAGCAACACACCAGCCACCACAGTATGACAAACTGACAGACAGGTGGTAGAACCTATTAGGGATATAGTATCTTCTCATCTCTGTGAAGTATATTACAGCATGTTTTCTTTTTCTTCAGTACTATTCTCCTTTTTTCTTTTCCAGTCTTTGTCATGTTGGAGACAGAGAGCAGGTTAAAAAGGAAGACTCCATTTTCTTGTGATATTTTGGCTTTGTTATCAGGGTGCTTAATACTGGTCTGTGTTGTGCAATGTTTCCTCTTTATTTTCTGAAAGTGTGTAGGCTTGGTATTGTTTCTTCTTTAAATGTTTCATATGATATACCATCGACATCATCTGGGCTTGGACTTTCCTTCGTTTGAAGATTTAATTATTAATTCAATGATTTACTTAATAGAGGTCTATTAAAGTTTTCTTTTTCTTCTTGAGTCAGTTTTCTTGTAGGAAAGTTTTTAATTACAAATTTACTTTCTTCATACATATGGCTACTCAGGTTATCTATTTCTTCTTTAGTGAACTTAAGTGGTTTGCATCTTTCTAGGAATTTATACATTTCATTCAAGTTGTCTAATTGTTGGTATAAATATATTCATAATACTCCCTTATAATCCTTTTAGTTTCTATAGAATCTTTAGTGATGTCCCCTGTTCTACCTCTGATTTTGGTAATTTATGTCCTCTCAGACTTACTGGTCTGACAGAGACTGGAGAAACCCCGAAATTATGGTCCCCAGACACCCTTTAAGCTCAGCAATGAAGTCATTCCTGAGGTTCACCCTTCAGCCAAAGATTAGACAGGCCCATAAAACAAAACAATACTAAAGGGGCACACCAGCCCAGGGGCAGGGACTAGAAGGCAGGAGGGAACAGGATAGCTCGTAAGAGGGAACCCAAGGTCAAGAAGGTAGAGTGTTGACGTGTGGGGTTGTTAACCAATGTCATAAAACAATATGTGTACTAACTGTTTAATGAGAAACTAGTTTGTTCTATAAGCCTTTGTCTAAAGTACAATAAAAAGAAAAAATAATTAAAAAAAATATGTCCTCGCCTTTTCTTGGTCTAGAAGTTCTTATCAATATTATTAATCTTTTCAAAGAACTTTTGATTTTATTGATTTTCCCTTTTGTTTCATTGATTTCAGCTCTGGTCTTTATAATTTCCTTCCTTCTATTTACTTTTGGTTTGAATTGTCCTTTTTCTAGCTTCTTTAGGTGGGAATTGATTACTGATTTTCATACATTTAATATAAGCGTCTAAAGCTATAAATTTCCCTCTAAGCACTGTTTTAGCTTTATCCCATAAATGTTTATATGCTGTGCTTTCATTTTGATTCAGTTCAAGGTATTTTCTAATATCCCTTGTGATTTCTCCCTGGACCCATGGGTTATTTAGAAGTGTGTTATTTAATTTTCAAAGATCAGGGGTTGAGGGGGCAGTTTCCTAGATTTGTGTTGTTAATTTTTAACTTAATTCTGCTGTGGTTTCAGAACATTATATAAATTCAGTTATTTTAAATTTACTGAGACTTGTTTTATGACCTATCCTGAAATATGTTTTATATTTTCTTAAAAAGAGTATGTTATGCAGTTCTTGGGTAGATTGTTCTATTAAAATCAGGTCAGGTTTTTGATAGTGTTCTTCTATACTTTTCTGATTTTGTTATATATTTCTGATGTGTTGACCCTTTTATCATTATGCAGTATCACTTTGTTCCCAGTAATATAGTCTGTCTTAAAGTCTATTGTATTGATAAAGCTCTCTTATGATTACTCTTGGCATGACTATCATTGTTTTGCAATTATTTTACTTTCATCATATACGGTGGGTCAGTTTTAGTTGGAAGAAGAACAAGGCAATAACTAACTTTAAATTGAACAATAAAAATTATACTTCTAGTAATTTGAATAACCCCATTCAAATAGGCTAAATCCTTGAGAAGTCTAGCTTTAAAAAACATTTAACAATAAACACTGAAGAAAGCTAACACTTAAAAGATGAGCTTCCTAATATACCCAAGATGGTCTGACCATTACACTATAAAACTTTTCAGTCTATGGAAAAAAACCACAAATATGAAAACAAACATCATGAAATGCTTTCACAAATTTTCCAACTTTCTTATTTTAATGTACTTACTCTTTTTTGATATCACATGGGACATGGGATACAATGGGAGTGTGAAAGCAGGATTAAATATTCTGGAGATGTAGTAGCTTTAGTTAAAGATGGCAGCCAAGAAGGCTGGAAGCTGGGCAGTTTTTGTTTTTCATTTCATGTCTGGGGAATCACTGGTAAAGGAACATAATTTGAGTAAGAGGTTTGACCTGCTTTTCCTTGTATACTTTGTTCTTAATAATTTTCCCCAATCTACATTCTCTCTCTCTTCTTGGATCAGCATTCACTCATTCCACAAATATTAACTGAGTGCTTACTCTGTGACAAACCCTGTTGTAAGCACTGGGCAAACTGCAGTAACAAAATAGAATAAGTTCCTGCTTTCAAGGAGCTTACATTCTGGTGGATGAAGAGAGGATGCACACACACAAAAAAAAAGTAATATTTTTTATATGTTTAATGTGTAATGTAATTTATAAAGAAATTTTAGAAGTGTACATGAATTGAGAAGTGGGTCATACCTGTTGTTTGTTGTTAGGTGCCGTCGAATCAGTTCCAACTCATAGCGACCCTATGCACAACAGAACAAAACACTGCCCGGTCCTGTGCCATCCTTACAATCTTTGTTATGCTTGAGCTCATTGTTGCAGCCACTGTGTCAATCCACCTCGTTGAGGGTCTTCCTCTTTTCCGCTGCACGATGTCCTTTTCCAGGGACTGATCCCTCCTGACAACATGTCCAAAGTATGTAAGACGCAGTCTCGCCATCCTTGCCACTAAGGAGCATTCTGGCCGCACTTCTTCCAAGACAGATTTGTTAGTTCTTTTGGCAGTCCATGGTATATTCAATATTCCTCATCAACACCACAATTCAAAGGCATCAACTCTTCTTCAGTCTTCCTTATTCATTGTCCAGCTTTCACATGCATATGATATGATTGAAAATATCATGACTTGGGTCAGGCGCACCTTAGTCTTCAGGTGACATCTTTATTTTTCAACACTCTGAAGAGGTCCCTTGCAGCAGATTTGCCCAATGCAATGCGTCTTTTGATTTCTTGACTGCTGCTTCCATGGCTGTTGATTGTAGATCCAAGTAAAATGAAATCCTTGACAACTTCAATCTTTTCTCCGTTTATCATGATGTTGCTCAATGGTCCAGTTGTGAGGATTTTTGTTTTCTTTATGTTGAGGTGTAATCTATACTGAAGGCTGTGGTCTTTGATCTTCATTAGTAAGTGCTTCAAGTCCTCTTCACTTTCAGCAAGCAAGGTCGTGTCATCTGCATAACGCAGGTTGTTAATGAGTCTTCCTCCAATCCTGATGCCCCATTCTTCTTCATATAGTCCAGCTTCTCGTATTATTTGTTCAGCATACAGATTAAATAGGTATGGTGAAAGAATACAACCCTGACGCACAGCTTTCCTGACTTTAAACCAATCGGTATCCCCTTGTTCTGTCTGAACAACTGCCTCTTGACCTATGTAAAGGTTCCTCATGAGCACAATTAACTGTTCTGGAATTCCCATTCTTCTCAGTGTTATCCACAGTTTGTTATGATCCACACAGTCAAATGCCTTTGCATAATCAATAAAACACAGGTAAACACCCTTCTGGTATTCTCTGCTTTCAGCCAGGATCCATCTGACATCAGCAATGACATCCCTGGTTCCACGTCCTCTTCTGAAACCGGCCTGATTTTCTGGCCGTTCCCTGTCGATATACTGCTGCAGCCGTTTTTGAATGATCTTCAGTAGAATTTTGCTTGCGTGTGATATTAATGATATTGTTCTAAAATTTCCACATTCGGTTGGATCTCCTTTTTTGGGAACAGATACAAATATGGATCTCTTCCAATCAGTTGGCCAGGAAGCTGTCTTCCATATTTCTTGGCCTGCTATTTTACATAAGAGTAGTCAGGGAAAAAAAATAGCATTTGAACAGAGACCTGAATAAAGTAGAAAATTGTTAGGGCTCTGTGGGAACACGATTCTAGAAAGAATGAGCATATAATGCAAGTCCTGGAAACGGGAATAGATTGTGCTTAACTGTTTCAAGGAATAGAAGGAACTCAGTGTGCTTGGAGCAAAGGAAGCCAGGGGAAGAGAAGGAGGAGACATCGAAGAGATAGCCTGAGACCAGATAATGCAGGGTTTTATTGGCCCTGGTAAAGATTTTGGATTTACAAGGTCATAATAAAAAAAACACTAATGATTTAAGCAAGAGTATGAGTATTTAGCTCTCTTAAAACCTCTCCGTCCTTTGCAGCCCTTCATTTTCATAGTAGCGACATTATGAAAAAAAAAAAATTTTTTTTTTTTTTTTTAATGAGAGCTAAATACTCATCTCTCATTTCAGGAAGTTAGTAGATAATGCTTGAAAATGATAAATTAGCAAAAGACATGAGGCACAATTTTTTTCTTATTGTGCTTTAAGTGAAGGTTTACAATTCAAGTTACTTTCTCATACAAAAACACACATTGTTTTGTGACCCTAGTTGCTCTCCCTACAATGTGACAGCACACTTCTTCTCTCCACCCTGTATTTCCCGTGTCCATTCAACCAGCTCCTGTCCCCCTCTGCCTTCTCATCTTGCCTCCAGACAGGAGCTGTCCGCATAGGCTCGTGTATCTACTTGAGCTAAGAAGCACACCCCTCACCAGTGATATTTTGTGTCGTATAGTCCAATCTTTGTCTGAAGAATTGGCTTTGGGAATGGTTTGTTTTGGGCTAACAGAGGGTCCAGGGGCTGTGACCTCTGGGATCCCTCCAGTCTCAGTCAGACTATTAAGTCTGGTCTTTTTACGAGAATTTGAGATGTGCATCCCACTTTTCTCCTGCTCCATCAGGGATTCTCTGCTCTGTGCCCTGTCAGGCAGTCATTGGTGCTAGCTGGGCACCATTTAGTTCTTATGGTCTCAGGCTAATGGAGTCTCCGGTTTATGTGACCCTTTCTGTCTCTTGGGCTCATATTTTCCTTGTGTCTTTGGTGTTCACTCTCCTTTGCTCTAGGTGGGTTGAGACCAATTGATGCATCTTAGATGGCCACTTGCTTTTAAGATCCCAGGCACCACTCACCAAAGTGGGATGCAGAATGTTTTCTTAATACACTTTGTTATGCCAATTGACCTAGATGTCCCAACCACGGTCCCCAAACCCCTGCTTCTGCTACTCTGTCCTTCGAAATGTTTCATTGTGTTCGGGAAACTTCTTAGCTCTTGGTTTAGTCCAGTTGAGCATGCACAAATTAGCTAAAGTTATGGAGGTAAATACCTGAAGAAACAGCTTAGAAGAGCTGAAGGTGGTTTTGCTAGGGAGTAAGCAAGGGTGAGACATGGGGTTGCTGCTTTTCACTATAAGCCCTTAAGAACTATTTAACTTTTTTAACTATTAAGCCTTTTTTTTTTTTTTAAACCTTATGAAATTTCGTGGTGGAGAGTGGGAACTTCAACTGTAAGCATGGAAGACACAAACAGCCTTCACAATCAAACTAGCAAGTCACAGAGGTGTGAAACTGCTCTCAGCCAGGGCTGGAATAGGCTGTGCAGAGCACCAGCACTTTATGTTCCTAGGTTGTATTTTCTGAATTGTCAACTGCTAGTTTCCTGCTACCCTGCATATTTGGTCACCACCACGGGGCAAAAGGATAATTTTTCCTCCGAATAAATTCTGAAACTCCTAATTTTGATCCGATTATCTCGTGCTACAGTAAATAGTATTTTTAACGATGGTGTTTATATTTTCATTTTACAAAATATATTGATATCTGATCTATATCTATATAAGCCTTTTAATACTATTTTTTTAACTATTAGCACACCAAAACTCTCTTTGATTTTTCAAATTAACTTCAAATTATATAAAAGTTTTAACTTACATGTTTTTAATCACTTAAGATTTATTGTCAATTTGTATTATTTTTGTGAATCACCTGTTCATGTCTTCCGCCTATTTTTCCATGGTCTCTTTATTTTCAAGGGCTGTATGGGCTATTAGGAAACCCTGGTGGCTTAGTGGTTTAGAGTTTGGCTTAAAACCAAAAAAAACCAAACCCACTGCCATTGAGTTGATTCCGACTCATAGTGACCCTATAGGACAGAGTAGGACTGCCCCATAGTTTCCAAGGAGTGCCTGGTGGAACTGCCGACCTCTTGGCTAGCAGCCGTAGTACTTAACCACTACGCCACCAGGGTTTCCAGAAAGTCAGCAGCTTGACCACCAGGCACTCCTTGGAAACCCTATAGGGCAGTTCTACTCTGTCCTATAGGGTCACTGTGAGTCAGAATTGACAGCAACGGGTTTGGTTTTGGTTTATGTGCTATTAATCATTTGTTATAGAGGCTACATTTTTCAATTTGTTGTTTGCCTTATGTTTTTGATACATAAAATGTTTATGTATTTGAATGTTTTTCTAGTTTTCTCCTTTACTTTTATGCTTATGCGGTGTGATGGACCGCGATTGCTTTTATATGCCCTTTCTTGCCATGGGCTTTTAACTCCCACCAAATGATTGGGTGGGAGTTCGGAAATCAGGTGTTTATGGCCCACCAAGGGGATTGAATAACTTGCTAATAATGCACCCTTTCTTGCTAATAATGGCACCCTTTTGGTGGCGGGACCATGCAAATGAGGGGTATGGAACCCTAACGAGGGGGTTGGTGAGTTCTGCCATCCTGCTAGGCTTAAAATGAGTCATCCCAGAGGCGAGAAGGGGGACCTCACTATCACCAAGAAAGAAGAGCTAGGGTGGCACGCATCCTTTAGGCTCTGGATCCTTGTGCTGAGAACCTGCTAGACCTAGGAGACACAGAGAGGGAGAGAGCTATAACACAGACAGCAAGAGACAGCAAAAGGCAGTGGCAGAGAAATGGTGGCAGCAGATGAAGCAGAACCAAACCAGCAAGAGACAGTGCGGTGGGGTGCCCATGGAGTGAGAAAGCTGAGACCCTTCGGACAGGAGGCTTGCTAATGGAGCAGGGTGCCCCAGACACTTGTTGGCGGAGCTAAAGAGCTGAGCGCATTCTGGCCAAGCCTTATTGGTGGAGTGAGGTGCCCCTCTGGGCACTTACTGGCAGAGATAAGAGCTTTGTAACACTTCCTAGGCAGGGCAGAGGCCAGGCTAATGGCCAGAGAGACACCTGTCTGTGGATGGCTGTTAAGAGGCTGTCCTGATCAAAGAACTGTTTCCTGAGTCATTCCTGATCCTGAATTATAACCTGTTACTTCCCTAATAAGCCCCGTAACTGTTGAGTCTGATCTGTGACTTGGGTGTGGCCAATGCAGTACTGAACCCAGCAGAGCAGCAGCAATGTTGTGGGACAGCTAGTTTCAGAACTGATGGAGCGCGGAGGTATGTCTGACCACCATCTCATAGGAATCAGCTTTAGGCTGATGCTGATTCTTTCTCCCCCTTAAGAAATTCAAGGAGGTCAGATGTCCCTGCCATGCCATTTTTACAGCTTAGCAGATCAGTAAATATTTACCTATATTCTGCCCCTCCCACCCCCCGCCTCAGTCCTTTTACTTTGCCCACATTTTTTAAACATTTAGGTTCAGTGGACGAAGCCCTACTGGTGCAGTGGTTAAGAGCTCAACTGCTTACCAAAAGGTTGGCAGTTCAAGTCCACCAGCCACTCCCTGGAAACCCTATGGGGCAGTTCTGCTCTGTCCCATAGAGTCGCTATGAATCCTAAGTTCAGTGGTATTCTCTTGGTCACACAGGTCACTTAAAGACATGACTTCAGTAACACATATACACACAGGCTTATGTTATGAGTATGATTTGGAATCCTTAGTCTTGTATTGTTTTCTGTCAAAATATACATTTATGTTTCTTCATTCAGCCACTTAACAGCTGTCTCCTAATTTTTAGGTGTCCTGGAGTCCTGATGGCAAACTTCAAGGGCCATGCTCTCCCAGGGAGTTTCTTCCTGATAGTTGGACTGTGGTGGTCAGTGAAGTACCCACTTAAGTACTTTCACCAAAAGGTGAAGAACTCCCAACTGAACCATAACTATCCACGTCTTGAGATAATTGAAGCAGGAGTCAGGACTTTGTTCTCCATCATTGGTAAGAGTGGGGGTCAGTTGGTCCAGAGGGTCTCCCCATCATATCCAGAACCTCAGACCCATTTTCTGGGCCCCATGAAACAGATGTTTCTACTGGCAGAGATAACATGTAGCTGTAAAAATGAAGGGGTGCAGGAGGGGCAGGTTGAAAGAGAGTTAAATCCTCATCTTTCATTCCAAAAAGTTGGTAGATAGCGCTTGAAGGATTTCCGGTTGATCACAGGCTAAGTATGTTGTCACAGCATCTATTGTGTACAGAACTTTGTCATATTGATAGTTAATAACACCTCAGATCATAGCACACTATGAAGAACTATCAAACTAATTCTTTGCCCTAGAAGTACACAAAGAACAGAACACATATTACATGAAAAAGATATGGCAGAAATAAAAATAGAAAAGACAATTAAAATAGATTAGGTTCATGTACGTGAGTTATGAGAAAGTACTAAATGGAGTTTAGTTTTAGAAAAATCATCTTTTTTGGCCAATTGTCTCTCCTACTAGCATCTCATATTCGTTAATACGCAACTCAATGGCCTGTTCCCCATCCCGAGCAATTCCAGAGAGGGGTAGTTTATGCTAGGCTAGTCCTAAGTAGACAAGATAGCAGAGAACTGAGAGTTTTCCTTTACTCTACCCCATCCCAACAAAACCCACCACTTGGTTACTTGTCACTCCCACCACTCCACTGGTGGTGCTTTAGGGACAAGCAGTGGCTGCTGTAAGAAGTGTCCTTCCTCAGGATCAGCCCATTGTGTGGTAACGAGGACTCTTATTTTGCAGTTGCATTCCTCCACTGCTGACTTGGGCCTACAGTTTCTCAAGGGCCTGAGGAAACCACAGTCGCTGCGCTTGGAGTAAACGAAGTTTACAAATTCTGTTTTCCTAATCCAGCTCAATGTTCTCACTCACCAGTCAGGCAGCAGAAAAGCTTTCTCACCCTTCTGGGGCAACTAGCAGTAGTGGTAATAGTAGGGGCCATATGACTAGAAAAATAATGACACTTGGCCCCTTGGTTGGGGTGAAAATAATACTCAGCCGGACCTGACCTGACCACATCCAGGAATTCACTGTTGTAGGTACTGCGAACACAACAGGGACTCACACACAGTCCCTGCTCTCACAGGCTTTCATTCTATCTTCACAGGTATGTCCTTTCCTGGGCTGTTTTCACCAACTCTTTGACCTTTTACATGCAAAGGGCTGATTTGAAAAACAAATGTTTGGGTCTAGAATGTTATCCCAGGGGACTTATTCTAAGCATCCCCAAGAATATTTTGGACAAGGCATACAGGCAAATCTTGTGCCTTCTTTACTAGGTGACTGAAAAGGGGAAAATAACTGAGAGCTGCACTGTGGCCCAGCTTCATCTATCCTCTGGCTACAGGCTTGTCTCTCCCAAGACACAGTCTGACCAGAAACTGTCTAGAGCACTCCCTTTTTCTCCCAACGTTCAGGAAGCAGAGCTGGAGGGAGCCCTCAGCTCACAGACTAGCTCTGTACCTGGAAAGGGTACTTGTTGATGGAAAGAGACCAGAGAACTGTTCCTCTCCCTTCATGCATCACCAGCATTCTCTCTGCTCAGATTCTATCATTTTCAACCTAATTCTTCCTTTTTGGGATTTCCTTCACCGTTGACCTGACAGGGGACCCAAAGATTAATGGCTCTTAATTAATCTCGTTTAAATGGTAATGCCTGACTTTCATCTATGCTACTGGACAACTTTCCAGGGAACCTGGGCAGCTGTTTCTGTTGCTTCTTCATCCCCCACTCCCCATCCCCTGAAAGAACAGCAGCAAAGCCAAATGTCTACACAGCTTATTCATGACTATCTTCTCTACTGGAACAGCTGAACTCATGGCAGCAGGGAGGGTCTGCTGAGCCCCAGGCCACCTCTCCTGCCCATCTCTACACAGGTTATTCAGTGACTCTCATCTTCTCTACTGGAACACCTGAGCTCATGGCACCACTGAGGGTCTGCTGAGCCCCAGGCCACCTCTCCTGCCCATCTCTACACAGGTTATTCAGTGACTATCTTCTGTACTGGAACAGCTGAGCTCATGGCAGCAGGGAGGGTCTGCTGAGCCTCAGGCCACCTCTCCTGCCCATCTCCACTGTGATCACGACTGTGGGTTATCCTCGGTCATCTCCTGCTTGTCTTGAACTGTTCCTCTGTCCTCCCGCTTCCTGCAGGAATCCTGGCGGAGCAGTTTGTCCCAGACGGGCCCCACCTCCACCTGTACTCAGAAGACAAGTGGGTGAAGACGATGAACTGGCAGCACAGCACCATGTACCTGTTCTTTGCAGCCTCAGGAATCACCGATCTGCTTACCTATCTCGTCACCTACGTTCCTTTGGGGGTGGACAGACTGATGATGGCTGTGGCAGCATTCACTGAAGGTAATTTAGACAGAGGGAGGGAGGGAGAGAAGGGAGCAGTGTGTCAAGTTGTATTTCAGGGATCAGAACACGAAAGACCGGAAACATCACAAATAACCTTCCCGCGAAATTCCAAATCCCTGCAGTTTCCTAAACCTAAATAGGCCTTGGTCCTGTGCTCTGGATGGTACAGATGACATATTCCATTAAGCAGCCCATGAAAGCATGAGGCTTTTAAGCCATTCCCAGAGCCTCCAGCTAAGACTGCATAGGACCTGCCCACAGCTGCCCCCACCCACCCCTGGTCACACTCACGTGTATGGGTACGTGTGCATGCGCGCGCACGCACACACACACGCAGACTACCCAGAGATTAGCTGAAAGCCACCAGGCAGAGGACAAATGGCTATGGTTAGCTCAGAGACTGCATTCCATCCTCTACCTTGGAGTGTACTCAACCGTTAGGACCAATCTCCCGATACAGCTCACATTAGCTGAAATGCCTTTTGTAATCCAACAAGCTCTCTCTGTGCCTCAGGAAGAGGTAATAAAAGAAGGCTGAATAAGGGTAAAACTGCATTTCAAGTATGTATGTACATACACGTACAATAAAGAATTTTTGTCATAAATCAGCATGTTTCACCTACTCATCCTTTATTGAACCCTACCATGGCTTCTATAAGATTAAAAGAAAAAAAAAAATACACGTGAAATAAACTTAGTCTGCATCTGTTTGCTGCCCTGTTTTGTAAATTGACTTCCCAAGTGTCGAAAAATCTAGCCTTGAGACAGATGTGGGAGGAAATTCTAATAGAAAGAGTGAATCCTTTGAAGTCCAAGTGAATTGCTGATGGCTGTAATTTGGTTTGTGGCAGGTTTTCTCTTCTACTACCATGTTCACAACCGACCCCCACTGGACCAGCACATCCACTCCCTCCTGCTGTTTGCTGTGTTTGGTGGGGCCATCAGTGTCTCCCTGGAGGTGATCCTTCGGGACAATATTGTGCTGGAGCTTTTCCGAACCAGTCTCATTATTCTTCAGGGCACCTGGTTCTGGCAGGTGATTATTGAAGCCAATGCTCCACACACTGCATGGACTAAGGGGGTCCTACCGAGCATGTCCAAGAGGAGTCCTGAAAATGTGGCACTCACATACGCTTATGCGTTTAAATAGTCACCTTTCTCCGCGGGCCCACCCCCGGACCTGTGTAATTTTACCCACTAATATTCTGCTGATGCCTTAGCCAGCAAGAATCTGTGGAACACACATAGCTAGCAGATCAAATATTTTCCCAGGCCATGCTCCTGAGGTAATACCTTTTTGCAATTTCCACTTGTAAACTGTTCCCCTAAAGATTTTTTTTTTTTTTTTTTGAATAAGCCTATACTAAAACCAGAATCTACTTTCCTAATTGAAAAGGCCTTCCCAACTAAGAAACTGTCAGAAATTGGGGGAAACTGTTGTTAGGTGCCATCGATTCCGACCCATGTGACACCGTACGACTGCCCCATGGGGTTTTCTTGGCTGTAACCTTTAGGGAAGCAGACTGCCACATCTCTCTGCAGAGCCACTGGGTACGTTCCAACCGCCAACCTTTCAGTTAGCAGGCAAGGACTTAACCATTGCACCACCTGGGCTTCTAAAAAGTAATACAGGGGGCACGTGGATCTGCACCAGGGACCTCTTGATGTGCAGTCAAATGCTCTACCACTGACCTATACCCCCACTGGAGGAGACTAAGGAGACATTTATGACTAAATGTGACATGGTATCCTGGATTGTATCCTGGGACAGATACATTAGTGGAAAAACTGGTGGAATCAGAATAGCATGTGGTTTAGTTAGTAATGTTGCACGGATGTTTATTTCACAGTTTTGATCAATCTACCATGGTTATGTAAGATGCTAACATTAGGGCAAGTTTGCTGAAAAGTATAGGATCTCTCCCTACTATCTTTACAACTCCTCTGAAAATCTATTACAAAATAAAATGTTTGAAGAAAGAAACAAAAAAGCCTTCCCATGCTAAGAGAAGTGTGGGGGGTGACAGTGGGGAATGTAACTCTGGTGGCCACAGGAAGGCTATGTTGTTCCACAAGACCAACTTCTCCTTGTATTCCACCAGATTGGGTTTGTGCTGTTTCCACCTTTTGGAACACCTGAATGGGACCAGAAAGATCATGAAAATATCATGTTCATCACCATGTGCTACTGCTGGCACTACCTGGCCGCCATCTGCATCGTGGCCATCAACTACTCTCTCGTGTACTGGTATGTCTGAGGGAAGACGCGTGGAAAGCCTCCTCCTCCTCACCAGCCCCACCAACAAAACTCATCACAGTTGTATCCCCGGTGGCACACCTGTTATAACTGAGCAGTGCCAACTATCTGCAAGTCCTGTGCAAGGTACCCTGCACCTGCAGGGTAGGTATTACTACCCTAATTGGCGAATGAGGCTCTGAGAAGTTAAATAACTTGTCCAGATCACAGTACCGTGGTAGATTCCAGCTTCACAGGCAGTTCTGGCTGATTTTAAGCCTGTGATGTCACAGGAACTTGTAACTTAGGCATCAGTACTGCTCTGTCATCCTCTCATTTGGGACCCATCACCTTACTTCTGGGCTTCCCCTGCCAACTTCCTAGAGCTGCTGTAACCATCAAATACACCATAGCAGAAAGTTCTCATCAGGTATACACATTATAACAGCTCATAATTACTATGCACATCTGAGTTCCCGGCAGAGGTAAGCCCTTAAACTGTATTACCACATTTGATCCTTATCACTTCACGAAGTACGGTCTGTTCCCGCGTTTTATATAGACGAGGAAACCAAGGCTTCAGAAGGTTTAGTAACTTATCATGGTTACACAACTGGTAATTGCAGAGCCCATCTTTAATCGCAGTGCTAAGGTAACTTTCAGCACATGGCATTACTGGTTTTCTTGCTGTCGTAGTTGCCCCTAACTTTTTTTCCAGTTTCTTATTTCCCTAGACCCAAAGCAGGTAACTTCCCTAGAAAAGTACTGTGCAGATCCAATAGGAGGGAGCTGGAGGTTATAGTTTCAGTTCTGCTGCCTGGTCACGACCAAAACAAACAAAAAATCAAACCCACTGCCGTCAAGTCAATTCCAACTCACAGCGACCTTATAGGACAGAACGGAACTACCCCACAGGGTTTCCAAGGTGCAACTGGTGGATGTGAACTGTCTGAATTATGACATTAACTAACTGTAGTCACAAGTCCCTTAATCTACTGGATACAATGACAGGTATCATCTGAGCAGTCAGATATGTAACCAAGTAATCATATTACTTGATAGAGATATGAAGATGCTTTAAAAACAGCCCCGGGTAAGGGAACAGGGGATTCTTCTGGCTGACTGAATTTGCTTGTTTTCCTGTTGCAGCCTTTTGACTCGGCTAAAGAGATATAGAAACGGAGAAGTCATTGGGATCCAGAAGCTGAAGTCAGGTCACACTTGCCACACTGCCCTCCTGGACGGCTCAGACGAGGAATGAGATGAGGGGACAAGCAGGGGTGATGTCCAACTGCCTGTGTGGGTGTGGTACCCTGCATACAGAAAACCCAGGTCCCACCCATAAGCGGCAAGCTTCATTTGTGTCCCCGTGTGACGAGAGATCAGACTCTTGAGCATTTCAGAGCAGGAAGTGGTCTCATGGATGAACTCTGGGTATGAATGCAGCAGCGCAACTTACTGCTTCTGGTAACTTCTTCCTTTCCTCTCAAGAAAGCGGGTACTTTCTTATTAGAAAGACATTAGAATGTTTAAGTGAAGGACAGTGACTTCATTTTACAGACACAATTCTAACTTGTATATTTTTTAAAGTGACATCATTCACAAGATTTGGTCTTTTAAATATTACTTGCTAAACATATCTGAACTAATCATAATAATCAGACATACCAAAGGACTGTACTACCACTGTTGGTAAGTCATGGAATCAGGCTGTGGGTGATTCTTTGAGCTGGAACTCAGATGTTCTGACTTCTTGAAGGTGCCCCAATGGAGGGTGCTGACAGGAAGTGTGTAAAATGAGTAGGTAAGAAAACTGTCAGGTTATGGAAGGCCTTGAATCTGATACAGATGAAAGTAATGCATGAATGCTGACATGGAATACAAAGTCTTCACGCTCTAGTCTTGGTTCTGGATCTGTTCTTTTTCACTTTAACTTCCTTCAACAAATGTTTATTAAACATCTGCTCTGCACCAGCACTGCAATAGTATTAGGTAGGGATCAAGGAGACATTTGCTCAGTACAAGGCTCACGATCTAATGGGAGCAATGGCCAGCAAGCAGGTATACACAGTGTACGTGGTGCTGAAAGGGGTACGTGCAAACTGCAACGGGAGTCGGAGAGGGGGAGAGATGGGGAGTTGGCACATTCCAGGTAAAGAATAGTATATACAAAGGCAACGAAGAATAGAGTTCAGAAAAAGTTCTACAAGCTAACGAAGTAGGTTAGGGCAAATCTGAAGGGTCTTATAGACCAAATAATACCTTTTTATTTATGTAGCATTTTCCAGACTTTGAGATGCACCATATCTCATGGGATTCTCACAACCGCCTGTATTTTAAGTATATGAGGTTCTTTGGAAAGGCTGACTGGCCTAAGGTCACACAGCTAGTAAGTGACAAAACCAGTATTCAGTGTGACTCACCAGCCTGCAACTTCATACAAACAAGGCAGAGATGGCTTACGTGAAGCACGGCACACTCTTTGGAAGATACACTATAATTACACGAAAGGTAACCTCCCATGGTTAGTCAGCATTCAGAGTTCAGGGATTAAGGAGGAGCTGCTTAAAAATACTGGTTTAGTTATGAGGGATGAAGGGCTCCTGGGACACCTTTCGGGATCTACATTGGTTTGCAAGCTGAGTAGGAAACGAAGCATTCATTCCACAAGTACTGGAGGACCTAGTATTGACAATTACTATGTCCCTCATATAAAATGTGTTCTTTCCTTAGGGACTGGAGGTAGGAAGGAGAAACCTATTCCCTGTTTTACTCTCAAGGAAAAGATCTCCATCCTAGATAAAAGGACAGGATATTTTAAGGAAATGTAGTATTTTCTCCAAAGTGAGGATGTGATGGGCAGATGTAAAATATTACATTTATTTTGATGCCTCGCTCAGAGCATAACGTGGTACACTTCCGTGGAAGTGATCCACTCCAGCCTAAGTATAACCTCAGATGTGGTAGTACTGCACAAACCCACCCCAATGCCATCACCAAATCCAGTCACAGATACACATTCTGAATGGTTTTACCAATCTCTGCCAAGCACAGGTTCAGAGACTCAATGGCTACCACCCAGGAGATCTTCTGGAACTGTTTCCCCCAAACACCCGCCCCAGCTGCTACACCTAGGAGATCCCTGGAGTCTGCATCCTAAGGAACCATGTTCAGTGCAAATACTGGTAATGTCACCTTGAACAATCCCAACAGGGAGTTTCTCATTCTACAACATCCCGGTGACAAGATGGATCAGGTCAGGATTACAATCACACTTGTTAGGGCATAGATCCTACATCTGCATCCTGCAGAACACACCAGTATTTTACGCCCCTACTCTGTTTCACACCTGTGTGCACAAAGGAGCTGAGCAGAGTCAGGTGACGTCAATAAGGAAAAGCTTGGGGGTAGGGTTGAGGCTAAACGCTGGAGCTATTTTTGTGAAATCATTCGTAAATTCTGAAGGGCTCTGTTTGTAACCAGCAGTAAATACCTGAGACAAGATCTCTCAAATTTCTACTTTTTTCTTATTGAGAAACTGTCACATGGACTATCTACATGAAATCTGACTCTAAGCAATAACAATGATATGTAAACATCAGTTTTATAAAACACAAATGCATGCTCCTTTACGCGGTTAACAGACCCGTGTTTCCTTTCACTGCAGTCCTGACCTCTCACCGTGAAACTACTCAGTACATTCTGTGCCAGCCCTCTACTTGGCCATCAAAAGCTCAATCTTAGCCAGTTCACCACTGCTCTCTATAATGGAGACTTTCCATTCCTAACTCTGGGTCTTCCCCAAGCCTCATCTGACCCCTCACAGCCATCATCTAACAAGACAGTGACAGAGAACTGGACTTAGAGTCAGAAGACTGGATTTACATTTTGGTTCTCTTTGACTTCCACTCTGACTCGTTTTCTCAGAATTACAACGGGGATGATGACTTCTGTTTTACAGAACTGCTATGAGAATGAGATGTCTGTAAAACCACTCTGTATCCACCAATCCACTCTCTCCTCTGCATCTTGCCTGATCCACCTTCAGCCCCCTACCCTACCTCAACCATCTCCATTCTCGTCCTCCACGTCTACTTCCTTAGCCAGAGCCCATCAATGATAATCACTCATTTTCCACAGATTAAGGATACTTTTTTGATTATCTGGGTACTTTCAAAAGAGACGGAGAAGCCCCTATCACTGCAAAAAAGCTTTACCCCCACCTCTGCCCCAATACAAAAGAGGCCTGTATTTTTAACAACCAGTGGTTTACTTATTACATCATCCTGAGCACTGCCTGTTGCTTGATGGAGGCTGAGGCAAGGTGTGGAACTGCCAGGACTAAATGACTCACAAATCCAGAATGACCTCTTTGGACACTGGCGCCACCTGGCAGGGCGAGCCCTGGCCCCGTGTACCCCCAACTCTCTTCCTGCCACCTTTGTACTAGGGCAGGAGTCAGCAAGCTTTTTCTCACAGGCCAGGTAAATATTTTAGGCTTAAGTGCCATACGGTCTCCATCACAACTACACTTACCTCTGCGGAACTCGACATCAGCCACAGATAATATGTAAACAAATGCGTCTGGCTGTGTTCTAATCAAACTTTATTTACAAAAATAAGTGGCCGGCCCACAGGGCACAGTTCGCTTGAGCCCAGCTCTGGGGCAAAGCAGAATGTACAACCTCCAAAAGGCAGCAAAGTCTGTACTGCAGAAGCAGCATGGCTGCAGCACCCCTACTCTGTCTACCTGGCTCTGGACTTGAGCATCAACAGCCTTGGTGAGGAGGACAAAGTCGGCAGGTAAACACACGTACCACAGTCAAGATCCCAACACCCCATGCTGCAACAGGCAGCGTCAAACAAATTCCATTTTAGGGAACCGGCACCACTTCACTCTGTTTCCTCCCCATCTTACAGCCTCTCATTTGCTGTGTAGCTAACAAGTCAGCCACCAACTTAGTAAGGATCTTGCTGTTCTCTCATTCTGGTCAAAAGAATAAGTAATCAGCTTAGAGGGGCTAAAGCTCAAGTTTCTATTTGATAAAGATGTACAATAGGTTCTTTAAAAAATAAGTTACAGAAAACTTTCTGGGCACAAAGCTCACATCCAGACCGCCAGTCATGGAGCAGACCAGAAAACAGAAAACACGATCTCCACGTAGGAGGCTTACTCACTGCATATGCAGTCTGCAGCTGGTGAGCCTTCCCAGATGTCCCACTCGCTGGAAAACCCTTGGGCTTGGGGGGCCCAGCTGAGACCCCATGCAAATCTAATGCAGAATCTCCTCCTGATCAGTGTGGGGCAGACCCTGGAACCCTGGCTGACCCTTGCTCAGCATGCTGCACTGCGGGGTGTGGCTGCAGAACTGAGGCCACTGTTGCCATCACCCCACTATGTGTCCTCCTTAAACAGACACACTTAGAGGAACGATGCAACCTCCCTGCCCCCGGGCCTTTCAGCTAGAAGCACAGACCAGGTGTGGTCTCTTTGGGAAGCCCTTTCTTTCTCATCATCACTGTTGTTCAGGCGCCTGTTTAGGAGATGGAGCTGTGGTCACAACAACAGTGGAGACTGCTTTGGAGGAACCAGAAGCTGTTCCCTGCTGGAGATGGGATGCTGGAACAGTCTGGATCCGCACCTGTTTGCAAAGAGAGAATGTCTGATCAGCAGACTGCAAAATTCAAGTCATGCATCAATGAAGAAGAGCAGAAGGAAGAGACGGAAGACTGGTACGGCCTGTAGTTTGTCCTGGGCCTTACCTGTGTGGCCTGACCCTGCTGCTGAAGCTGCTGCAGCTGCTGAGCAGTGAGGAAACTGACAGGCTTATTGCCAGCAATAAGCTTGGTGCCCGCCGGCATGGTAGTCAGGATGATGTTTCGGCCCAGCCCACTGATGCTGTGGAAGGAAAGCAGGGGTCACGTATGACAAGAGGATGCGTATCTCTGACTCAAAAGGAGGCTGTGCACCAAGAGACAACGGGGAGATGTCTGGAGCCTCGTGAAAATTTCAGCATTCTGGACTCAAGTGGAAACCAGCTGATGAGACCATCTTTCTTTCAGTTTCTATGCCTCCCATGGCAGAAGAAAAAAGCGGGTCCAGAAGCTCCCAGGGCTCTGGATAAATGGCCCCAGCCGCCACACCTCCTTAACTGTCCCAGAGACGTCTGTGCTCCTAACAAGACACCCTCCCCAAAACAGCCTCGTCACACAAGCTGCCTCGAGACCATAGGGCTGATTTTATCCTGCTCTTTTGATCTCTGTTTAAGTCAGGCCCACAGGAAGCCCAGAGTCCCAAGTCTGCCCTCATCTAGCAAATGATCACACCATCCGGCTCAAATGCCAGAGCAAAGCCTTCCCTCAGCATCACACCTGAAATGGCCATCTCTAGCCCCATTTTACCTCCCTGCTCCCACCCCTGCTTTGATTTTCTCCACAGTACGTGGCATCATCCAATCTAGTATGTATTAGACTTTCTTAGTTCTCTCCTCCTCAACAACGTAAGCTTGGCTACAGCGTGGGTTTTTGTGTTTTAGTCACTGCTGCATGCCCAGCACCTGGCACAGTCCAAGGTGCTCAGCACTGCTGAGGAGCACTAAAAGGCGCCACACTGGGGAAGGCCCCGGAAGCCTGCTGTCTTCCCACTCCATGGCAGACACAGAGACAGGGCAGCTCTCTCACCTGGGTGCCTCCTCACTACTCCGCAGCACTTACTTGGCTCCAAGGTTGCCTTTGATGATGGGGGCCGTGACCACATTTTTCCCCTTCATAGGCTGGCTAATCACAGAAAGTGGAACGGTGATCCGTGTGGGCAGCTTCCCCTAAAGAGAAAGAGCAATCAGGTCTCATGGAACCCAAGGAAAAAAGGGAAACCACCAAGTGTTACCTGCAGGGCTACAAGAACTGAGAAGCAAGCACAGCCGATCAGATGCTTTTATCCCTACACCCTCCAGGGTCCCCATATTCCTGAGGTTTGGGCCTATCAGCCCTCACAAAAGTGCACATATGTTCTCGTTAAAAGATTACAGATTGTAGTCAGGTATCATTTGATCTGTTATCCTCTTTCATGCCACATACGGAGCAGCCACATACAATCTCTGTCATCACAATCAGGTAAGGTGTGTCCCTAAATCGCAAAGTACTGTATTTCTACACAAATAATGCACACCTTCTAAGTTTATGTGCCAACCGCTTATGAAAATACCTCACGGCGGGGGGGGGGAGGGGGTGGTTAGCAAACAAACATAGAAGGGATGCGTTATTTGTGTAAAAATATGGCATATACTCAGTTAATCATGGTACCAGACCCTAAGATCCTCAGAGAATAGGGTCGTATTCATCTCTGTATCCCCCCCTCCGCCACCATGGCACACACAGTAACTATGTGGAGAAATAAACGTAAGGAAGGGCAGAGGAATGCAGAGTTAATACAGTAACTGTCTACCTACTGCTCCCGCGGAATGCAGGCTGGGTGGCAGGAACAACAGGGCGCATTTGACTAGGAAAAGGTCACATGCCCCAGGTGCTTTCCATTTCTCCCAGAGATAAGAGAGGTGAGTTAGGGGACACTAATAATAAACTCAACCAGGTGAAAAGTCCAGCCCCCAAATTAATAAGGCCCAAGAACAACAACAACAAATTAGAGACCCAGGGTCCTTCGGGGGCCCTGATGGCACAGTAGTTAAGAGCTATGCCTGCTAAACAAAAGGTCAGCAGTTTGAATCCACCAGCCACTCCCTGGAAACCCTACGGGGCAATTCTACTCTGTCCTATAGGGTTGCTATGAGTCAGAATTGACTTGAAGGCAACGGGTTTGGTTTTTTGATTTAGGGTCCTTTGGGATCTGGGGTGGCTAAGATTAAGTCACTGTATCACCTGTGTTCAGGCTGCCTGGTTTTTAATGCTTACTGGTAATAAAATGCATGCATTTGGGTATACAGTAAAATCTTATGTAAATCTGGTTTAAAAAATAATTCAAAAGAGGGGTTAACAGGATGCTAAGACAAGACACCGACATTTCTATGGGCCGGCTAGTTCTAAGTGGTGAGGCGCTCAACAGCAAACCTGGTCTGGGGTCCCTGCACCCATCTCTAGACCGTTTACCTGCAGTGTGTAGCCCACTAGAAAGCATTTACAGAGGTCAATAGGCAGCACGGTACCTCAAGATGGTGCTTCCAAATGGATTTACTTATGGGTTTATTCTCTCCTTGCTTAAGAATGCTTACTTGTTTAAAACATTCCAGACCACCAGTACACCAACTGGAACCGTCCTGTCAAGAACTAGCCAAACTAGTTGAGTAGAGAAGGGGAAAAGCACCAGCCAATACTTCCTGCTCCACCAAATGCCTCTGCTTATATTACCTAAGCCTGATTAGAATACGGTAGATGCCACTAGGGGGAACAGGATTCAAAAGACACAAAAAGACAAAGTAAGCAGTTTCCTTGCCTCCTTATTCTGACTTCTGTGATACAGGAGCCTAAATAAATATTTCCTTTTAAATCACACAGTACTTCAGATTTTTTTTTTTTTGCTAATATGTATGTCCTTTTTTCCTTCATCACTCGGGGATTTATCCCAAATTACTGAGGTTTTACTATATACTTTGATTAGAAAAGTAAAACTATATTTTACACTGTCCACATGAACTCTGATCCTCAGAACGGTGCACCTTACTCACCTAGAGGTCACTTGAAAGAATATATACACACGCTTCTAGAAACACACCTGCATTGACATGGGGATTTGGTTTATGGTAAATGTGGCATTTCAAGTTACCGAGGAAGGGATCAACTAGTCAACTATGCTGGAATAATATGAAAATATGAAGTTAGATCCCTACTTACACCATTCACAAAAACACATTTCAAATGGATTAGCAATTATAGTGTTTTTTTTTTTTTTTTTTTTACTCTGAAAGTATTCGATTATTTTGACAACACTGTGGTAAGAAAGACGCAAGGCAGACAACTAGAAACCATAAAAGAAAACACTGCCAGATCTGACTGGATAAAACTGTGAATACCTACAGCACAAAAGTCTCCAGATTCAAGGCTGAAAGACTACCGTATTTTTACAACACACAAATAAGCCATGCTTCTAAGTCTGTTTGCCAACCTAGCCCACCCCCATGAGGTATTTCTGTATCCGCGCTATGTTCAGTTTTTTTTTTTTTTTACAGCAATGTGTAAAAAAATTAGCGTAGCGCAAATTATGAAACTACCTCCTGGAGGGGGGGTGGGGGTACAGCTGGCAAACAAACTTAGAATGTCCACGTTATTTGCATAAAATGCAGTATTGACAGGTTGGGAGGAAATATTTTTACATGAATCAAGAATTAACTCCAAAAGATATAAAAGGCCCCTTTGAACAATAAGGAAAAGATATAAAAGGCAATTCACCACTGGAGAGACTATGCCAACAGCCAGTATGAATAGGAGAACAGGTGCTCCACACCACCTGGGTAACCAGGGAAATGAAAGGAAAAAGAAATCCCTCTTGACTAGTTAAGACAGGTGTATAAGGTTAAAGAGACTGGTGACACTAGATGTCAATTTGGGCATGGGGGAAGCACAAAATAAGCCAGTGGCAGTGGAAGCTGGTGTGGTCTTTCCGGTGGCACCCTAAGGGCCCATCCTAGGAATTTGTGCTTCAGAAATATTTAAGCACGTACAAAGGACATTCACAGATTCCTAACAGTGAGATGTGTCCTCTCACAGCAGAATGGTCAGAGCACATTCCTCCTGTGGATTACTATGTTGTTAGTTGTTTTAGAAACATGTAAGCATGTACAAGGACCTTCACTGACGGCTAACAGTGAGATGTACCCTCTCACAGAAGAATGGTCAGAGCACATCCCTCCTGTGGATTACTACATTGTTAGCTGCTCTGAGTCAACTCCAACTGATGGCTACCCCATGTGTTAGAGCAGGACTACCCCATAGGGTTTTCTGGCTGTAATCTTTACAGAAGCAGACTGCCAGGCCTATCTTCTGTGGTACCACTTGGTGGATTCAAACCACCTACCTTTAAGTTAGCAGTGGAGTGCAAACCATCTGCCTATAAACCAAAAACCAAACCCAGTGCCATCGAGTCAATTCCAACTCATAGCGACCCTATAGGATAGAGCAGAACTGCCCCATAGAGTTTCCAAGGAACGCCTGGTGGATTCGAACAGCCAACCCTTTGGTTAGCAGCCGTAGCACTTAACCACTATGCTGCCAGGGTTTCCATCTGTCTATAGTACCGCTAAAAAGAAGAGTCAGTAGCTGTGTATGCCCTAGAAAATATCCCCAAAACACAGAGTGAGTAAACTCTCTCACGTGTATTTTTTAAAAACTATGTGTATATGTATGAAAATGCTCAGGAAAAGGAGTGGAATGATGAATGCCAAATTACTAACAGTAATCAGCCCTCAGGAAGGGAGAAGTGGAGGGTGGTGAAAGAAATATTTTCCCTGAATGTACTTCTATGCAAGCATTACCCTTTTATAAATTTCAGAAGAAAACAATAGAGTCTGTTTGAGTCAAAATGGGGTGACTTCTCTGAAATGAGAAGTTTCCTAGTTCTCAGGGAGTCTCTCAAGTGACGGGAGTTAAACAGCCTTAAGAGGCTTCCTAAACAACAAAAAGAAAAAACGATCCAGTCATAAAATGTGCAAAGGACACGAACAGACACCTCACAAAGAGGACACTGAGGTGGCCAAAAAGTACACGTAAAGATGCTTGTGGTCATTAGCCATTAGAAAGATAGAAATCAAAACTACAATGAGATACCACCTCACCCCTGCAAGAATGGCACTGATCAAAAAACAAAAAAACAGTAAATGCTGGTGAGGTTGTGGGGAGATTAGGACTCTTATACACTGCTGGAAGAAATGTAAAATGATACAACCACTAGGGAAAATGATATGGCACTTCCTTAAAAAGCCAGAAACAGAAATACCACATGAGCTAGTAATCCCACTCCTGGGGATATATCCTAGAGAAATAAGAACCATCACACAAATAAACATATGCACACCCATGTTCACTGTAGCATTATTTGCAACAGCAAAAAAGATGGAAACAACCTAAGTGCCCATCAACTGACAGACAAACTATGGCACATACACACAATGGACTACTAAGCAACAATAAAGAATAATCATGAATCTGCATAACTTCTCATCCACGTTGTGAGATCTTTCACGGATTCATCATTATTCAACATGAAGGACATTATGCTGAGTGAAGTCAGTCAATCACAAAAGGACAAATACTGTATGAGACCACTACCATAAAAAGTCAAGAAAAGGTTTACACACAGAAAGAAACAATCTTTGCTGGTTACCGGGGGGAAGGAGGGTGGAGGGAAAGTCTACTAGATAGTAGACAAGTGTTAACTTTGGTGAAAGGAAAGGCAACACACAACGCAGGGGAAGTCAGTACAACTTGACCAAAGCGAAGGAAGACACGGAGAGGAACACACACACACAAAAAGGCAACCACAGTAAAGACTATAACATATACAATCCTACAACAACAGTAAAAACAATTCCACGAACAGATACATGTATGCTGAACAGAGGTAGGAAGGAATATAGGCGCACACTGACGGACACAACCAAGTTCGGCTGTGGATATTTTTATAAACGTTATTTGTATATGTGGTGTATATATTCATATATATATTAGAGCACACAGTGGGCACAGTCATGGAAGCTTCTTAGACACAACCAAACACCTCTTGGGACTAAGTTGCTGAAGCTGAGGGCTAGGGACCATGGTCTTAGTGGACATCTAGGTCAATTAGCACAACATAGTTCATAAAGACAATGTTCTACATCCTACTTTGGTGAGTAGTGTCTGGGGTTAAAAGCTCGCGAGCAGCCATCCAAGATACATCTATTGGTTTTGTCCCATCCAGAGCAAAGGAAAATGAAGAAAACCAAACACACAAAGAAGCAGGTAGTCCAAAGGACTAATGGACCACATGAACCACAACCTCCAGTAGCCTGAGAACAAAAAAACTAGATAGTGCCTGGCTACCACCACTGACTGTTCTGATGAGGATCACAGTAGAGAGTCGTGGACAGAGCAGGAGAAAAATGTAGAACAAAATCTAAATTCACAAAAAAGACCAGAATTACTGGTCTAACAGCCTGAAGGAACACCCAAGCCTATGGCCCCTAAACACCCTTCTAACTCAGAACTGAAGCCATTCTCGAAGTTCACTTCTCAGTCAAATATTAGACAGGTTTATAAAACCAAAGGTAACACTCATGAGGAATGTGCTCCTTAGATGAAGTACATGAGACCAAATGAACAACACCTGCCCAAAAGAAACGCTGAGAAGGCAGGAAGGGACAGGAAAACTGGACGAATGGAAGCAGGAAACCTGGGGTGGAAAGGGGAAGAGTGCTGACATATTTCAGGGATTGCAATCGATGTCACAAAACAATCTGTATATGAATTACTGAACGGGAAACTGATCTGCTCTGTAAACTTCACCTAAAGCACAATAAAACATCAAAAAAAAAAAAAAAGACACTTCCTAGACAGAGGGGCTATTCCTGACCACTAGTGTTACTCACAGCCTGGGACGTGGACACAACTGTGGTGCTAACCGGGACCTGTCGCACAGCGGGGCCTCCTGTCCCAATGCTGAGAGGGGTGCTTGCAGCCCCAGATGCCACTGCCACAGTCTTGGACACGGCCGCGTTCATACTGGGCAAGGACACTGCAGAAGTATGCACAGATCCAGACCCGCTGGCCACCGAGGACCCCTGCTTGGCGTGGGCTGCAACAGTGATGGTCTGGCCTGCTGTGGGAGGCATCATCCCCAGGCCCTGCACAATGCGGATGGTGGCAGCCGGTTTTGCTTCTGAAGAGGCCACTGTGTTCTTCCCCTTCTGGTCGGCCACACTCACACCAAGTGCTGGCATCAAGCGAAAAGCTGAGCTAGAGCCTTCTGCTGGCTTGAGGTCAGGAGTCACCTTGACCACGGTGGTGCCTGTTGGAGTGGATGAAGGGGCACTGGCTGAACTGGCCTTGACAGGGCTCTCAGTTGCGTGGACTGGGTTGGAGGTGACATGTAAGGTAGCAGAGATGCCTTTGCCCGCAGTGCTGCTCCCTGTCCCGAAGAGGTCCTGGGTCAGTTTGACTGTGGTAACCTGGGACTTCGCCAATGTGGCCATCATGTCCGGAGTGATTCGCAGGACTGTCTGGCCTTTGGCATCTGTGGTGATGGAAGAGGGTGGCAGACGCAGCACGTCCTTGCCCTGGATACGGAAGTTGGCGGCTGCAAGAGGAATGCTGTTGCCTGTCTGGGGCTTCACGCCAAGCTGCCCGGTGACGGCCACCTGGAGGGGAAGGAACAGCACTGATGAAGGTGGACACAGCAGTAAGCTGGCTGCTGTGGTTAGGTGCTGTTGAGTCAGTTTCGACTCACAGCGACCCCGAAGGACAGAGCAGAACTGCCCCATAGGGTTTCCAAGGAGCGGCTGGTGGATTCAAACTGCCAACTTTTTGGTTGGCAGCCTGAGCTCTTAACCACTATGCCACCAGTATTATTAGGCAAACCTCCACTTCATGGGTAAAGTGTTTCTGTTTAACTTTCAATTAGAAAAACTGTAAATATTCAGAAAAGTAGAGAAGAACATAATAAACCCACGTTTTTTGTTTTTTTTTTCTTTTTTACCCATCACCCAGACCCAAGAGTGATGGTTCTGCCAATCTTGTTTTATCTTTCTTTCCCATTTGGGAGGAGAGGAGGAGGAGAGAGGAACTGGGATATTAAAGTAAATCCAAGATAAATCATTCCATTAATCGATACTTCTGTACACATTTGCAACCTGAAAAAGAACTTTTTGAAAAACATAATCAAAATGTTATGGCGAATACCAAACAAAATTAACTACCTTGATACCACATAATAATCCGTATATATCCACATTTCCCTAACTACCTCAAAAGTGTCTATTTCCAACTAGCACAATCCCCAGTTTGAGAGTGGTGGTATGATAGTAAGAACATGGACTTTGGGACGAGACATCTGGGTCATGTACCAAATCCACAACTGATTCACTCCCATCTAAGGCCAATCCACTCATGCAGCCCTTCTAGCCCCATCTGTTGCATGATCAGTTTTCTCCTCTGTATGGGATAACCACCATCAGAATGCAAACATGTTATGACATTCCCATCCTAAGAAAACAGCAAACTCCACACCTCCCTCCACCTAGAGCCCCAGCTCTCTGCTCCCTTCAAAAGAAAAATCCCTCTAAAATTACCTCTGCTGTCTCTACTTCCTCACCTTGCATTCTCTTTTGAACCCAACCCCAGGAAGCCACCAATCCACTGGAACCAGCTGTCAAGTTCACCAACTACCTATTGCCAATGAATGGTCAATTCTTAAGCCTCATCTTACACAAATTTTCACTGCTCTTGATACAGTTGCTGACCCCCTCCTTCATGAAAACACTTCTCTCTCAGTCTCCAATCCTCTACGTTTCAATGTTTCCTTCTACCTTAGTAAATGATGTCACTATCTACCCAGTTACACAAGGCAAAAACCATGGAGTCATTCTCAACTTCCTACTCTCAGACCCTTCTTTCATGATCAAGCCACCAGAAAGCCACCAGAAAATAACACTGACTTGATCTTCTGACTACTTCCAGAATCCCACACTTGTCATCACCTCCAATGGCTACTCGCACTGAACTAAGCCAGCATCACCTCTTACCTGGATTTCTACAACTGCCTCCTTCCTGGCTTCCCTGCTTCCATTCTCGTCCCCTACACAGCAGCCAGATCACATCATGCTGGCTCCCAGTCTTCCCACAGCTCCCCATCGCATTTAAATGGAAAAGTCCTCAGCAGGCCCAACACAAGCCTCCACATAATTTAAGAATGGGCAACCTCTCTGGACCTCATCTCCTGACACTCTCACACCTGCTCACTAAGCTTCAGCCACAAATTTGGGCTTCCCTGTCGTTCCTCTCACACACCATACTCCTGACTTGCAGCATTTCCCCTTGTCACCCCAATACTGCCAACACTCTACCCAGAGATGATCATGACATGGCATATTTTACTTTACTGAGATCTCTACTCAAATGCCATCTTCTCAGAGAGACCTTCTCTGGCCACCCCAGCTAAATGAGCACCCACCATTCTCTACCACTTACCCTGTTTACTGAATTTCACAGCACTCATTACTATCTGACATTTAAGTATTTGTCTGTCTTGTAACCCCATTAGAATATAAGCTCCACGACAGCAGCCACTTAGCCTAACACACCACTGCACCCTGGCACACAGAACTGTACCTGACACACATCAGGCATTCAGTAAATACTTAACGGAAGACTAAAAGATGGTACGTTACCTTTCTGTGTCTCCATTTCCACACTGGCAAAATGGGGATAATGAAAGTGTCTACCCGCCCCCGCCACAGGACAAATGGCCCATGCGAAACACAGCCTCTTCTAGCCTGAGGCCAGAAGAACTAGATGGTGCCTGGATACCACTTACAGTTCTGACCAGGGACACAACAGAAGATCCCAGTTAGAATGGGGAAAAAAACATAGAACAAAATTCAAATTCATAAAAAAGATCAGGCTTATTGGACTGACAGAACTAGAGGCACCCCTGAGACTACCGCCCTAAGACACCCTTTTAACCTGGAACTGAAGCCACTCCTGGAGGTCACCTTTTAGCCAAATCATGGATTGGCCTATAAAATAAACAATAACACCTGTGAGGAATGTGCTCCTTTAAACAACCACCTTACACAAGACCAGGTAGTCAACATTTACCCAGATGCACAGATGAGAAGCCAAGGAGGGGCAGGAAAACTGGATGGATGGAAACAGGTGGACAGGGTGGGAATGCGAGAGGGCTGACAGACTGAAGGGACTGTAACCAATGTCACAGAACACGCTGTGCTTGAATTGCTGAATGGTAAACTAGTTTGAAAGTGTAAATCTTCACCTAAAACACAACACAATATTTTTTAAAAATGAGTGTCCACCCCACAGTTTTAAAAGAGTTAAATTATTTAACATCTCAAAGGCCTCCACAGCGTACAGATACACAGTATGCACTCCTGGCAGTGCTAGTTGCTATTCTGCCTAACACTTCTTTGAAGTTTAATGGTTACCTGGTCATATCCACACCAAGGAAGTACAGATATACTCTACTTTTACTTTTGTACTCTCACAGTCTACTCCAAATCTAGAACCTTATATGGAAAGAAACAGAGGAAATCTCTTAAGCATCTACGAAGCTTGCATTGGCCTTGCTGGAAACACACCTGAAATACCTATAAATCAAGGATCAGAGATCACAAATGTTTTCCATGGGCACCATTTTTTCAGGACACATCCATCCGACTGTCCTTTGCTCTAGGACAAAGCAGTCAGACCCTCCCAGCAGAGTCCACCTACCTGCTTGATAATGTTCTGCCCTGTGACGTTTTGAATGACAGCTGCTGTCGAAGAACTTGGAGTTGAGCTTCCAGAACTGGTGGCTGGCTTGCTCACAGGGCTGGCGGTGGCGGTGAGACCTGTCACTGTGAGCCCCGTCTGCCCAGCTCCAGGCCGCTGCACAGTGGCTGCGGTGGCCTGGGCTTTGACTGGAACACTGGCCATCACCGTCTAGTTCAGAACATGAGGGCAGGACTCTGATTAGACACTGAAGAGAAGATCAACAGAATCTCTACCCCTTCTGAAAGCACTTCTAATTCCAGCTGGGCATCTTCCAGGCAATTCAATTAACCTACCAGTGCCTAAGGTTCACTGCTCTCTAAAGCGGGCAGTGCACATTTCTTGTATTTGTGTGAACGTCTGAACTTTCAGAATGCTTTCACATGTAGGGGAGCCCCGGTGGCATAGCTGTTAAAGTGTTTGAGGGCTAACCAAAAGGTCGGTGATTCACCAGCTGCTCCACAAAAGACAGACGTGGCAGCCCGCTTTTGTAGAGACGTACAGCCTTGGAAACTCCAGGGCACAGTTGTACTCTGTCTTACAGGGTCACTATGAGTTCGAATCGACCCGACGGCGGTAGGTTTCACTGACATGTAACATCTCATTATACCCCTGCCTATGCACTGAACACAACTATTACTGTGATTCTCCTTTTACAGCAAAGGAGACGAAGGTGAAAAGGGTACGAATGTTTTCTAGAATGACACAACCAGTTGCTGGCATGGCTAGGAAGGGAGACACAATGGAAAAAGGCTGAGATTTAGAATGACCAAGTCTGGATTTAATTCCCACCTCCTGACGTGACCCTGGGTAAACCACTACACCTCTCTGAAGCTCTGACTCCCAATACATAAAAAGCAGTATGTGAAAACGCCTACCCAGGTCTGAGCATTAGATGAGTTACTGTGATCAGCGTCATCATCAATAACAATCACCTCAGAACCCGCCCGCTGGAATCATGAGACCATCTCCGGGTCCACTCTCCCTGCTTCCCAATGACCTTCAGCTCCCATTACCTGGGGGACGACTTTGGTCTGTGCAGCAGTGGCTGGAACCCGGATCTGAGGTCCTGCTGGCATCTGTGGCAGTGTCTGTGTGGACCCTGCTGACTGCTGGGTAACAGCAGGAAGGCCAGACTGGGCCACCACGCGCACCTGGGGCAGTCCAGCAGAGCTGGACTGGCTCATGACGCGGGCGGTGGCCTGGGAAGCTGGTGGAGTCTGGCTGGAGGGTGGGGAAAGCATTGTTCCCAGCTGAGGCATTGTTGGTGACGACACCAGAAGGACACTGAGGAAAATCAGGGGAAAACAAAGAGCTCAGGACCTGCCTACAAAGAGACTTTGGAGGGAAAGAGCTGGGGAGGAAGCAGAGAAGCTCACCTGGAGCTAGATTTAGCTGGCTCTGAGCAGGTACTAGGGGCACTTTTGTTCACCGACGAGATAGGTGGAGGGGAGATAGGGGTCGCAGGCAAGGCTGGAGTGGTGGGGGTCACAGGGGTGACAGGGGTGGGCGGCATGCTGGAGTCACTGAGGCTCAGCTGGCTCTGCTCTGAAGGGCCACTGCCAAGGACCTTGACTGAAGCCTCCTTGCTGCTGGACTTCTACAGATGAAGGTAAAGCAAATACACAGGCAGGTTTCATTAAGGTTCCACTGAAGAAGGGCACGGCCCCTGCAGTTTCTGATGCACTGAGGGGGTGAGAGTCAGGGATCTACTCCTAGTTATCACCATCCCAGAGGTTGCTGGGACAGATGCTCTGATGAGGTCACTTACCACCTTGGAGGGGGGCTTGGGTTTTTGCTGAAGGGCTTTCCTGGCTTTGGCTGCAGCTGCTTGTGCCTGGTGAATCCGCTCTGTAAACAAGAGTAGTAAGCTTCAGCAACAGCACTCTAAAGGGAGTGGCTCCATTAAAACCCAGGCCTCGCTAGTGGCCTCACTAGCAGGCTGATTCCTGCCCCTGCAAGCCTCTCCTGCCTGAACGCCAACGAAGAAAATAGCAGAACTGGGGCAAAACGACAGCGCAGCCCCACTCTGGCTTGCCACGCTGCCCCAGGGGCCTCACGCACCAAACTCTTCCTCGCTGCGGTCACGGTGCAGATAGATCCACAGCTTGCGCCCGATGTCGTACTTCACACACGGGTCTTTCTCATAATGAAGCCGGTCCAGGGCACCACTCACCACCGTGTTCACCTGAAGACCAGGAGAAAGATCAACAGGAGACAAGTAAGACCCAGATAACAAGGTATTTGTTTTTTTTAATACATAATTTTATTTATTTTGTTGTTGAGAATATACACAGCAAAACACACACACAAGTTATCTGGACACTGGCAAGAAGCCACAGCTGGTAGAGAGATTATATCCCAGCCTGGCTGTAGCACTCCCGGTGGCTCACTACAGACTCCCGAGACACTGGTTTGTTTTCAGCATCATGGACACTGTGCACTAAGTAACTGGCCAGTCATCCCTTCAGTGTAAGCTAAAGGAGAGCTCAGCACCAAATTCGTGGTTCATTCACAAGTATTTCACGTCACTGCTCTATGCATTTGTCAAGATATCCTCTTTTTTCCTTCCTCATGGAAACCCTGATCAAGTGCTACAGCTGCTAACCAAAGGGTTGGCAGTTTGAATCCGCCAGGCGCTCCTTGGAAACTCTACGGGGCAGTTCTACTCTGTCCTATAGGGTCACTATGAGTTGGAATCGACTCGATGGCACTGGGTTTGGTTTTTTTTTATTGGGTTTATTTAAAACTTTGTTCTATGTTACATTTGCTCATAAAAAAAAGCTTCCTAAATCCATCTGGAACAAAGCAGAAAAAATCTCTTCCCCATCCTACCTGAGTGCTGGTGACATCTGGTGCAAGAAATTGGGAGTCCTTGAGCAATTCGCAAATCTCTGCCCGTGTGCCTTCTCCATTAGGCAGCCGAGCTGCAGCATCCCGAACTGACAAAAGCAAAAGACGGAAAGTCCAAGAGGCAAGCAGGGCTTCTACTGAGGGATGGTGCCCCTTTCCTTCTGGTGGTTGGTTTGAGGCTCCCTGCACCTACGCTTTCTCTACCTTACCAAGGCTCAGCATTAGGTGGACACTGCCCCCTGGTGGCTGACAGCTCTGCCTCTAGAGTTTCCTGTACATTCTTCACACTTTCAGGGAAGAGGGATTCCATGAACACCTCAGAATTAAGTGGGTCCGTGAACTTGGGTGAGAAAAAAATTACATGTTTAACTGAAATTTAGCGCCTCCTTTAATTAAGAACAAAAGTAACGAATCACAATATACTGGCAGTGCCCAGGATGCTGTAAAAGAAATCGCAGATATTTTCATATCACATTATACTAGCACAGACAACTCAAAACATCACTCAGTCATCACTATCGGGAAACTATAAGGGTTGTAAGACCTGCTGCTAGAGCTTGTCATTTAATATGATAAAAAAGCACATATATTTCTGTATCGTAAATTTGTGTTAATATTCTGATAACAGTCTCAACATGATGGGCTTCTTCTGTAACTATGCCTTTTATTTTACGCATTTTAAATGCATAATTCTGAGAAGTGATCCACAGGTTTCACCAGATGTCAAAGGACTTCATGGCACAAAAAAATGTCAAGAAACCCCCTGTTTAAAGGAGTGAGATCCTGGAGGAAGCAAATTCCTACACTTAAGCTAAAACTAGCCATTCTGTGAACAATTCCTGAATTAAAATGAATGTAAACCCAGACTTCAGGGAAAACAAACACCGATTCCTGGAATAAATCTTGGGGGCTAGACATTCCCCACCACCTCCCAAGCTACAAAGCTTCCAAAAGCTATACCTGACCCTCAGAAGCCCCCCTATATAAAAAGCAAAAACAAAATGCTCTTGGGGTTAAGAAAAGGAATCCCTGGCAATAAGCACAGGACACCTACCAAGAGACAAAATGGTGACATAGGCGGGCCGGTCAGAACGCAGCAGCGAGTGCTCACGGGCTTTGTTGAGGGAGGTCTCCTTGTCAAACACACCCTTCACGGGCCCCACCACGGACTCGAAGCCGTGCATGCGAAAGGTGAACGCCTTATGGGGCTGGCTGTATCTGTAGCGCTCCTACCAAGAGAAAAGAGAGACGGCTCCTAAGTCAGAATCAGTGGGGTGCCCGCCAGTTCCCCTACAATAAGGGGATCTACCCCGAGGGAGAGGGTGATCCTCAGAGCCCCAGTCACTGAGCAAAATGATAAGAAGGTGAATATAAGCTGATTCTGCTATCCTGGGAGAAAAGACCATCAAAGCATCTGTCATTCCCCTTCCACCCCCCACACACAATCCCGACCAACAGAATCTCTAAGGGATTTCCATCAAGAACCCATACCCAAGGAGAATCAGGCCTCACTACACTGGGTTCTAGGTATTTCTTACCTGCTCCTGAAAAACCCGTTTCTCCTCCCCTGTGCTGGGCCGTACCACATAGTCAGTTCTTCTGGAACATAAAGAAGTTTGTACCAATTTTGAGGGATAGCAGGTGATTTCACCCCTTTTCCAGCACCCAGAACCGTTACTCGAAATGTGTCCATTCCCTTCGCACCACGAAAAATGTCCCCTCATGAGTATTCCTAATTCTTGCAAAGGTCAAAAGTCCACTTTCCAGCTCTACCAAGTAACTCCTGTCAGTGTTCCCAAATTGTGTGATTCTCAGAAAGTCAAAAAAGTATTGAGTAGATGGGAAAGAGGCTGACATTTTTAACTGCTGTTTCCAATACCACCATGAAAGGAGCCTAACCTAAAGGCGGCAAGAAAGTCATAGCTGGAGGAACATGGGTGTTAGGTGACAAGGGTGGCTTTTCTGCCTTCTAGCCGGAAACTGAATTCCACAACCCTACTTTTTTACTCTTAGACAGTGGTTCTTCTACATTTAGGGACAGATGTTGGATTTTTATGCTGCTGTTTAGAAATCTAACTCAGGAACCATTGTTGCCAGGTGCCATCGTGTTGGTTGACTTATAGCGACCCCATAAGAAAAAAAAACCAAAACCACTGCTGTCGAGTCGATTCCGACTCATAGCAAACCTATAGGACAGAGTAGAACTGCCCGATAGAGTTTCCAAGGAGTGCCTGGAGGATTCGAACTTCTGACCTCTTGGTTAGCAGCCATAGTATTTAACCGCTTCACCACCAGGGTACCCCATACACAACAGAAAATATTACTATGAGATGATGTGATAAAAAGAATGCAGGATTACAAGTCAAGAGATCTGAATACTAGTCGGGTCCTGTCACTAACCTGCAACAAGTCAATCTCTTCATGCCTCAATTTTCTCATAGATAAAACAAAGTTGGGTTAGATGAATCATTCTCAAATGGGAACTGAGGGAGGAAAAAAAGAATGCCCACCTACAAGATAGATCACATCCTTCTCAGAGACTCTACTATGCAGTCCTTCTCCCAATCAAGATCTATAGAAAAATCCTGATCAAAAGGGGGAAAATGCAGGACAGAATTTCAAATTTTCATGAAATTCATAGTATCTGGAGCCATGGAGGGTGGATTAACTCCTGAAACTAGCATCCTGAGATAATCTTTAAACCTTAACCAAAAAATATCCTCTGAAATGTTTTAAAACCAAACAATAGTTTGGCTTAACGAGTAAGCCGAACTAGTAGTGTGCTCTTTTAATAACTATCAATATGGGATCAAACATAACAACAGCAACTTGAAAGATTGGACAGGAAACTTAGGAGGCAGCGAGTTTACACTAACGGAGGAGGAACAACTTGGAAAAGGAGGGTGAGAATGGTGAAGAATGTAATCAGCGTCACTGAATTGTACACGCAGAAAATACTGAACTGGTGTATGCTCTGCTGTGTAATGCTCTCAATAACAACAACCAAATAATTTAAGACTAAGGAGTTAAAAAAAAAAAAAAAAAAGGATTCTTTCACAGGGAGCCACTCTTACTGCCAGAAGTGTGTTGCCCTCCTTAGGAGTATTGAAAAAGATAAGAAAGCATCAGTGGAGTCCTTGGGTCTCTACAGCCCATTAAAGCTCTCAAATACTCAGAAATGTCAGCAAGACCATGGCAGTACCTTCAACTCTGGTTTCCTGGGACACCACCCACCAACAGCATATAATACTCACACCCGAGGGACAGGGGTGGTGGCATCTGAGCTGTCTTCATTTTCTTGCTGGAGAAAAGGAAAAGTGTAAACCGGTAAATGAACGAAGGATTTTCGTTAACTTGAGGGCTCTGGAAATCCAATAAGAAAGGTCTGGTGTTTCTTAAAAACCATACCTTACAGAAAGTCTGGTCTTTGGTCTCCAGCCACAGCTGGAAGAGAGCAGCTAATTCCTTTTCATTATCTTGAGACTGGCCTAAGAGAAAAACAAAAATACAAAATAACTAAAGGGTTATTCAAAATCCCAACTTTCACCTTACTTGTCACATCTATTCCACAGACATAACATATGACAACCTACAGCAACAATGGTCCTTTGCAAGTACCCTCTCTCTGCCTGTGAAACCACCCCATACTGTCGGCCTCCTTGTACCCCACAGACGCTTCCAGACCACTACTCCCCAGCTCTTCAGGAAAATCAAAATAAACAAAAACGTGTTCCTTGGAGGCTCCTCCTCTGCACCTCCCCACCTGTGTGTCCCCTGCTCACTGCCGTGACTGACTTCTCACTCCTCCTCACAGGGCACGTGGCTCACCTTTCTCCTCAACATCCATATGGACAGTCCAGACAATACCTGAACCTCTCAGTTTTGTGATCTCAATGATCTCCTCTCTCTACTCCAGCCACTCATTCCCACAATCACAAATGGACTTTGTCATTACCTAAAACAGCTCTATCTTCAAAACGCCTACTGCAGTGTTTCTCAATCCTGGCTAACTGTAAGCACCACCCGGTGAATTTCTAAAAGCAACAATGCTGAAGTCCCACTCCAACCAGTTCACCAAAATCCCTGTAAGGCCCAGGCAGCAGGTTTTTAAAAGTTCCCCAACTGAGTATAGTGTACAGCCAGGGTTGAGATCCTGCACACGGCCAAGCTTTCTGCTTGCTGACCACAATCACCTAGACTTCCTGCTTACCTGTACAACTATCCCTACCAAAGCTTCACCTTGACTCACCAGGACTCCTGGAGTCCACTGCCACTCTACTTACCCTCTCCCATGAGCCCCCCTAGCTCGCTCGCTCCCTCTTCAGCTCAATTCTGTGTCCATCATTTCAACAAAACTCTTGGCAATACAGTAGAATCTCTGTGCTTCTATCTTTGCATCATTCCCATCCAGCAAAGCTCCAAAGCTAGACTACTCACATTCTCCTTGCCTGAACTCAAGCAACTGAAGGCTGTAAGAGAAATCACACAAAAAGGTAAAGTGTAACACTTTAAATTAATGGTTAGCAGACTCCACAAGGCCCTCGGCACTGCCTCGCAATCCCACCGTCAGGGCTGTCAAGCTGTCTTCCCACGTTCCCTGATGGCTATTTCCTCACTCTTCTCATAACTCCCATTCCTCGACCTAACCTCTTATCACCTACTACTGAGGCAAGCAGCCTCAGAGTCCAACACTTCTAAGAGATACCTGCTCTGGCTTATCCCATATCATGGACTGAATTATATCCCCCCAAAAATGTGTGTATCAACTTAGTTAGGCCATGATTCCCAGTATTCTGTGGTTGTCCTCCACTTTGTGATTGTAATTTTATGTTAAAGAGGATTAGGGTAGGATTCTAACACCTTTACCAAGTCATATTCCTGACCCAATGTAAAGGAAGTTTCCCTGGGGTATGGCCTACACCACCTTTTATCTCTCAAGAGATAAAGGGAAACAGACAGTTGGGGACCTCACACCAAGAAAGCAGTGCCAGGAGGAGACTACGTCCTTTGGACCTGAGGTTCCTGTGCTGAGATGCTCCCAGACCAAGGGAAGACTGATGCATCACCCTCCTTCAGAGCTGACACAGAGAAAGCCTCCCGCTGGAGATGGTGCCCTGAATTTGGACTTCTATCCTACTGGACTGTCAGAGAATAAACTTCTCTTTGTTAAAGTCGTCCACTTGTGGTGTTTCTGTTGCAGCAGCACTAGGTGACTAAGACATCCTCCTACACCAAGCAGAACAGGCCGCACATTCTTCAGAAATTGTCCTTGACAAGATAACCACAGAATGGGCCACAGATGGCCTCAACCCACCTCTAGGTGGAGACTTAACGTGCTAATGAAGGAAAATCGACCTCTTCCTCCATCCCAGAGAATTGAACCCTTGTTTAAAGAAAATGCCTAGTCATCTCCAAGCTCTGAGAACCGACATGAGGGTCAATCCTGAATGTTCATGGTGAATTTGCATCTCCTTGTCTGCTCTCTGTAAAAACCCACCTCCACAAGCTGCCTGCGAACAGTCTTGGAGGCAAAAGCCCCAACTGCTCCTTTCCTCGTACAAAGAAATAAAGGTGCCTTTCTTCTCCTACCCCGGGTTCTTGTTTATTGGCTGTAACAAGTCACACCTGGAGTTTCCACCTGGCAACACTACACAGAAAAGCTACCAGATCAAAATTCCTTCAACCTTCCCACAATAATGCCTAGAAACGTACTGCTATATTCATTATTTCTGTCATTCCTCCTGCTAATGGTAAGAAAGAGGCTGCCTCTCCCATCCAAGGCCAATCCTTTCCATCCTGCTCAGGAAATTTATGGTGAATTTTCCCTTCACTCCTGTATTCCACTGTATTCTTTCCATCAACACTTAAACTCACTCAAGGTTTCTCCCACTTTAAAAAATTCCTCTTTTAGCATCAAATCCCCTTACTATCCTCTCCTGCCCTTCACAGGTAAATTTTCCGAAAAAGTTGTTTACATTCACTGTCTCTTTAACCATGGGGAGTGAGGAGGGGCTGATTTTAGCATTTGCAGATCTTTGTGGTATACATCAAGGGTCAGCAAAATGCCTTTTCTGTAATGAAGGTTTTATGGGAACAGCCACACCCACTCATTTACACATTGTTTATGGCTGCTTTGCGTTAAAAAGGCAGAGTTGAATAGTTGCAACAGAAACCAGACCACCCAAAAGTTTAAAATATTTATTATTTATTATCTGGTCCTTTCGAAAAATACTGTTAACCTCTGCTTTCAAGCCACAACCTGACAGAGCTGGGAGAGACAGGTACCATGGGCTCCCATGAGCTGGGGTCAGCACATCACTCTTACCCCTTGTATTCCACCTGTACTTTCAATCAAAAAATGGGCATAGGACGTGAACAGACATTTTATCAAAGTGCATATTCAAATGGCCAAAAGCATATGAAAAATGCTCAATGTCATTAGCTGTGTGCCATGGAGAAAAATAATTATATTACAGATATGTGCCTCATGACATCCGTTCTGGCAACATCTGACCATGGCCACATAAGGTTATAACAGAGTTCAGAAATTCTGATTGGAGAATGGGAGGTAGCAATACCACTTCACTCCCACTAGGGATGACTAAGATAAAAAAAACAAACGAAAAATAACAAACGTCAGTAGGCATGCAGAGACTAGAACCCTATTCCTTGCTGATGGGAATGCAAAATGGTACAGCCATTGTGGAAATCAGTTTGGCAGTTCCTCAAAAAGTTAAACATACAGCTACCATCTTTGTTATTCTCGTTAGTTGCTGTCCAGTAGACTCCAACTCATGGCTACCCCATGTGTACAGAGTAGTACTGCTCCATAGGGTTTTCACGGCTGTGACCTTTCAAAAGCAGATTGCCAGGCCTGTTTTTCGAGGCACCTCCGGATGGGTTCAAACCGCCAACCTTTCAGCTAGGAGTCAAGCCCTTAACCACTTGTGCCAGCCACACGACCTAGCAATCCACTTCAACGTGGATATCCAAGAGACTTGAAAGCAGCAACACAGACCCATGTACACCAGTGTTCACTCCAGCACCATTCACAAGGGCCCAAGGTGGAAACAATCTAAATGTCCATCAAAGGATGAATGGACAAACAAAATGCGATATATACATACAACGGAATACTACTCAGTCACAGAGAAGTCCTGATACATGCCACAACATGGATGAACTTGAAAACATTATGCTGAGTGAATTAAGTCAATCACAAAAGGACAAATACTGTATGATCTTGCTTATATGAAATAATAAGAACAGGCAAACGTATACAGACCAAGATTAATTCGTGGTCACAGGGGCAGGCAGGGGCGGGGAGGGAGTCATTGTTTTGGAAGCAGCAAGTTCTGTTTGTGGTGATAGGAACTCTGGCAATGATTATGGGTGATGGCTGCACAACATAATTAATTTCAGTTGTATGCCTGAAAAACGTTGAATCGGCAAATGTTACACTGTCATGATTAAAAAAAAAATCCCTTCCCAGCAGCACTGAGGGCACTCTCACCTCCACCTCTTCATACACTGTGTCCTCCACGTGGAATGCTCTTTCCCCACCATCCATAACTAGTTCCTATTCATCATTAACATCTCTGCCCAAACGTTACTGCCTGACTCTCCAGATGACATCAATTCCTCATTACAAACTCCCATCCTTCTTGGCATTTTCCTCTACAGAATATATCAATTTGTTGTTTCATTTGAACGAATACTGGTTTCCCAAAGACTTTAAGCCCCATGAGGGGAGAATACTATCTGGCTTGCAAACCACTACATCCTCCAGCACCTTACACAGTGCCTGGCACCTAGTAGTAGCTCAATAAATGCTCTAAGGTGCATCCATCTCTTTGCAGATCACTCATCAGAGAGCAAAGGGAGGGTCTGTGAATTTCTATAGGAAATCAAGTTAATTTCCCTGTTTATTACCATCACTAGGTTAGCATTCACCAAGCTACTTTAGGACTATGTTGCTGTAACTTGCACATTAAGTAGAGATTTATAAATTTCAGGCAAAAATAAGAACCCTGCCCTTTAGAAGCAGCTTATTTAGGGCTGTACAACATCTTGTTGTACGTAATTTCAAAAGCACATGTTTAGAAATGTATAATAATATCACAGACATGTACCTCACAACATCCATGGTCCCACAAGGTTATAACAGAGTTCAGAAATCTGATAGGAGAATGGAATATAGCGGGCATACTTTGCTAATTACAGGAGATCCTATCTCTCACTAGCTCTCCAGTCCCATGTCAGCCCTGGCCCTGGGGTGGCAAGGGGAGAGGGTCCTGGAGCCCATCTACCAGCTGCCTATCCCACCACCACCACGCTCGCCTCAGGCAAGGACGATGCAGGTGCCACCACAGCCACTGAGGGGGATACCACTTGAGGCCGCTGCCCCAGTTGGCCAGGGCGCCCTGCGTTATCACGCCCAGCTGAGGCTGTGGCACCTCCCACTGTGGCAGCCACCAAGCAGTCCATGAAGGAAGGAAGGGAAGGGAGCTGATGGCGCACCCAGAGGCAGCTGTCTGGAAGGTGAGTGTGCACCGCAACAGGGCCAGGCATGGGTCTCAGGGATCGGGTGAAGCCCGTACAGGACCCACGGCAGTGAAGCCAAAGTTTTCACATGGTCCCTCGGTGATGGCATAGGTCCTGGTCTCACCCAGTGACTATCCTGCAGGCTAGTCATGTATATAATATGGTGTTCGCACGAGGTCCAAATCATATAACATTCTATTCCACAGAACACATCGTGGACGTTAAGTGATGCATACCTGTATTATAAATCAACCCCACACCATTGTTAAATACGTCGAGTTGATTTTCGACTCATAGCAACCTCAAGTGGCAAAGCAGAACTGCCCCATGGGGTTTTCTTGGCTGTAACCTTTACGGGAGCAGATCGTCAGGTCTTTCTCCCATGGAGCTGCTAGGTGGGTTTGAACCAACCTTTTGGTAGCAACTGTTGTGTTACCAGCACTCCTATACCCATAGGTGTTAAACCGTGCCATCAGCAGACACATCATAACAGATGGGATATTCCACCTCAGCTTCGGTGAGCCCAAGTCCAGTGGGAAGTGAAACCCATACCCTGGGAGTATAAAAGCAGTCTTGAGGGATTCTTTCACTGTACAAAGTAACGTTTAGTATTTCCTGTCTTTCCAATCTACCAGACTGTACTGACTGGATGTGGCAAAAGAACCACAGCAGGGGGAAACAAGAAAATGAAAATCTACTGTTAAAGGTGGGTAATATGAATTACTTACCAAGCAACTTCCACTGCTGGGTTTTCTCTTTGAATTCCACGAACGGAGAGAAACTGGAAGGAACAGCTGCCAGGACACAGACCACAAAACAAGTCACACAGGGAAGAGGGAGTGTGCTCCTTCTCACTAACCCTGACAAAAGCGCAACCAGAGCTACACTCGGAATGGCTGGCATCCCTGAGCTCTGAGATGTTTCAGAGTCTATCAGGACAGCAGAAGCCTCCAAGTGCCAATGCATGACAGACTGAACCAGAAAAGCTGCAGTTTACTGTAAGAACTAATTAGACAAAGGGGGTAAAAAAACACACTGACCCAACAGAAAAAGGTACCTTACCTCGGCTTTCTCCAGCAAGATACTGCAATGCTGGGAGCACTAGCTCTGCCCAGTTGGGGGCTGCAGAGAACCAGCTATTGAGGGAGCTGGCTGGAGAGGACTGCCAATCCAAAACTCGCTCCTCTAGCTGAGGGAAAGCAAATGCAGAGAGTCAGGTTTCTGCTCTACACCAGCAACTACACAGATGTGCCAGGCAAGTGAGGGTATGTTTTGCCGAGAGTTTGCCCAAGTCACAAAACAAGTTGGCTACAGAGACTCTTACCATAGGAAGGCTAGCCTGACCCTCCAGCAACAAGACTTCTAACAGGAGAGAGAAGAAGCTGGAAGATATTTCATTAATTCCAAGGCAAGGTTTGAGGTCTTCAAGGGGCCTAACAAGGAAAGAAAAACGTAAGAACAACCAGAAAGACCGGGAGCCTATCCCTCTACTGGTTCAGACCCTCCAACCCTCCTAGCAAGATCTCTGGGGCCTGGGGATTACATGCACAATACAACGCCCTGTAATCCAGGCCCGCTCCCAGGAAGGACCAGGGTAGAGGGTACCGTACACCCCCAGTTAACTTTCACTCTTGAGCTGCAATCTCTGCTGCTCACTTACTCTTCCTTGATAGGAGGTATTGCCAGTGGAGACGGGGCCTGCGAGAGAGGCGCGAGCCCCTCAGTACCGCTCAGGGGTTCAGCCAGCTCCTCTGCCTCTGATTTAATCATTTTTAGTTTCTTCTTCTTCTTCTCCTCTTTTTCCTTAACCTTTTTTTTAAGGACAGCCAAGTCATACAGGGCTGGGAAGAAAAAGTAACGGAAGTCATAGAACTGAAATTTCTACTTCAAGAAGGGAGGACTCTTTATCTGAGTATTATTTTCCCAAGGCCCACCAATAAAAGACACAAAAATCTTTAAGAGATTTAGATTTTAATAAATAAACCCAATGAGTAATTTACAGCTTAATTTGAACACTTATTAAAGAATCGCTCATCTGTTGTACCGATTTTTAATTCGTTTCCCATCTTATAAAACCTTAAGAGGCAATAACAAAGGTTATCAGCATGAAGGTTGGATTTGTTTTTGCAGTATACAGACGGGCTCAGGCAATTTAACACCAAAGTCACGTGAAGGCTACCCAGAGAGGGCCATGGTCATGTACCTGCTAGAGAGCCTTTCCGGCCAGCATTTACCCGCATCATGATGTCATTGAGAGTCAGGTCTGCTGTCAAGAGGTCCGGGTGATCCTAGATGTGATATTCAGAGCTTTAGTTACAGGGGCCCAAAAGGGAGCTAAAACTGATGGTGATTTTGCCAATTTACTTATCAAAACCAGTCAGGTATCAGGTGCATTTGAGGAGTGATACCAAATTAATACATAGACAAAAATGGCCACTCGATAACGGTGCACAGGAGAATTCAATTCCGACCTTCCTACTGCATGACTGACACTTTACGGTTTACAAAGCTCTTTCACATTCCTTGTCTCATGTCTCTTCAGCCTTGTCAAATATTATTACATTTTACATTTATTGTACAAAGAAAATGGGGTTCAGAGAAGTTAAGGGATAGGGATTCTCCCAGTGTCATACAGTAAGTGGAAAAGTCAGAGATAACACAGTTCCAGCTTCTAATATGGGACTCTTCCCACATCAATGCCTTTTCTCTTCCTGAAAAGATACCATCTTTTCTCCGCTATACCCTCTGGCTTGGCTTTAGCAGCTTGATTTAGTAAATTAGAATAATGGAAACAATGAAAAAGTAGAAAGAGCACAGGACTGACTCTTGGCTCTGCCACTTACTGGCCACAGGCCCTCGGACAAGGTCCGTAACCTCTCCGAGCACTGGCAAAATAGAGTAAGGATTCATACACCTCCCAGTGCTGTGGTAAGGATTACACTAGATAAAGCCAAGTCTTCTCACATCACTGCTCCCATTGTGGTAGTGACTACCTGTATGCTCCCTAGGATATCCAGTCCAGAGATATAAAAAAAAAAAAAAAAAAAAAACCCAAACCCATTGCCGTGGAGTTGATTCTTACTCATAGTGACCCTAGAGGCCAAAAACAACTCATGACCACCCCGCCCCATCTTACTGGTTGATGCTTCCGCTTCTCATGGTGCTTCTTTAACATTATCTTCAGGTCACTGTCCCCCAGTTCTATTTTATCTGAGAGAAAATGAACCAAATGACATGGACTGCATCACTCACTACCATGATGCTCAAATTTAACATTTTCTCATCACTTGTGATACTCAAAAGTAAGATTTCTCTGTCTCCCTTCTGATTCCTGTGTAATACAAGCACCAAACATCTTGACATGGTTACAGGAATAACACTTTTACTTTTCTATACAATGATCAATTACAATGACTAGATACTTAGCTGGTCCTAAAACACATTAAAGTTCTTAACATTCTTTTTTGATTCCTATGCCAAATAAAAATTCTTCCTTAATTTCACAAACATTCTAAGGAATCGCCATGGTTCTGGATACCCCTCTTGTTCTACTGGAAACCCTGGTGGCACAGCAGTGTAGTGTTCTATTATTAAATTACTCCTTAGTATTGCTATTTTAAAACACTGCATTTTGCATTTTTTAGCCCAAAATACTAGCTGGTCAGCTAAGGAATTTTTTTTTTTTAAAAAGGAAGGAAGGTCCAGACCCAGAAGGCCACCCAGCTTAGCGTACTTCATATCCATCAAGACAGTGTGAGGCTTGTGCACATTTATGCATCAATTCCAGAGCAACCTCATTTTCTCAATAACCTACAATGTGTCTGAAATCCACTTGTGTATCTTAGTAAACACTGAAGCTACTCTCATCGATTTTAAAATGCATATTTTTTCTCATGTTCCAACATGTCTGAAATCCGGATACAACTTAAAATTAATCATAAGAACCATAAGAATTGTTACAAACGTGCCAAGATTTAATTGTTGACATTCTGAATCATTCGTTTACGTCATGAAATCTCTGAGTTCACTGCCCACATTTTATATTCAGTTCCCAACATTACTTACGCTCCAGGAAGTAGCCAACATGTAAAAAACTGGAGTGGTAAAAAACTTGGTCCACATCTCCTAAGTAACACTGCTTTGTTTTCCCGGCAGGTAAGAATCTAGTGCCCACCTCCCCATAAGGGAGTTCTCAGATCTACGTCCTGATCTCCCGGGGTGTCAACATCACCAACTCAGTCCTCACCTGAAGTTTTCATATCCATGGTTGAAAGTGTGGGCACCACCCTGAGGGGCACCGCAGGACTAGGTGAACGCGCTGGAGAGCTCGGAAGCCATGAGCTGAGATCTTCAAAAGAAAATTTTTCTTGTAAATCCAACGTGACTGTGGACTCCAATAGGGGAGACTGGGTAAGTGGCCATTTGGGTTCAACAAGGCTAAGCCAACCACATGGAGGCCAGGGTTCCACCTTCCTTTGTGACCCTTCCCCAGATGGACTGGAGCACACTTAGGTCATTTAAACAGCTCTTCCAGGAAGAGAGGCGTCAACAGAGTGATGGGTCGCATTGCAGCAGGCCAAGTCACTACTACTCTCCTGTAAGGGGAAAAGCGGTTCTCTCAAGTGGCACAATAGGAGAGATAAGCCCATTGTGGAAAGAGCCCTGCCATGCAGGGATTTGTCCAATAGGTTCTGACCTAAACTCTGATGCCACTTAAGCATAAGGAACACCTAACAGGAATGTCTCCGTGACCCGAAGACCAAGAGGTTCTGGGTTCCACCACCCACCCACCAAGCAAGAGAACTTTGAGGGCTCCTTTGCTGGGGAGGTGTATTGCTACCACTGGCTCCAACTAGACAATAAGCTGTCAGGCATAAATCTGACACCCCGATCACCCCAAGGGCTCATGGATGCTCACCTTCTTCATCAGATGACAAAGCTGTGTCACCACACTCCTCTTTCACTTCCCTCAAAACCTTCAAATAGCGCTGCTGGGTCCGCCACTCCCGCTCCTCAGGGGTGCGGGACGGGGAAGGGCGCTTTTGCCGGAGAGGGAGGGCCGGGCCGCTTCTTCGGGCCATTTCCAGCAGATCCTAGAAGAGATCAGACATGGTACACGCTATCATCCAAGTCTGTTCCAGAACAACGGACACTCTCTAAGTCTACATTTTCTCCCTCGGTGCTTAACAAATCCAATTCCTGCCTCTAGATCACAAAGAAGCATATATATATATATGTCCAAATAAAAAGGGCCTAGGTTGATGATTACATGGTGAAAAACCCCAAATCTGAGTGCTAAACTGTTCCACCAAGAATAAGTATTTATTATACCATACATGCCAAGTATTTTCATACCAAAGGTTAAAAAACCACTTAAAGACAAAACAACTTTGCCTCTAAGAATTGCCTGGCTGGTCCAGACCCAGGAGGCCACCTAGCTTAGCGTACTTCATATCCATCAGGACATTATAAGGCTTGTGCACACTCACAGACGAATATCAGAGCAAGCTCGTTTTCTTAATAACCCACTATGTGTCTGAAATACTCTTGTTTATCTTAGTAAATACTGAAGCTACCCTATTTTATCAATTTTAAGATACAAACTTTTTCCCATGTTTTTAACATCTCTGGAATCAGGATGCATCTTAACACTGATCATAAGAATCATATGAACTAAGTTGTAACTATGTCATTATTTAATTGTTGGCACTGAACAACTCCTTGAAGTCATGAAATCTCTGAGTTCACAGCCCGCATTTTTTAGCCAGTTCCCAACATTACTCACACTCCGGGAAGCAAGAATCTGCTTCAACAGCCGATGGAAATACTGCTGCTGAGAACTGAGGTATCGCTTGTACTGTGACTTGAAGCACAGCTGCCGATATTTGACCACCTCAGGGTTAAAGTGGCCATCTTAAAAAAAAAAGAAGTACATTTACAGATTATCAGTCAACAAATAGTTAAAAGTGCTTAAAAGGTGTTAAACTCTGTATTTGATGGACTACAGAAGGGAAGAAAGATAATTCATGTCCTTGTGAAGCCTGCAGTCAAGTGGAAGATACAGAAAACACGTTAACAGATGAATTACGTTCAATTCTCTCAAGCACGATACGGAAATTAACTTGAAACAACTGCAGAGAATTGGGGCAGAGCTAAGTCAGGAATAGGCTCTCAAAAAAAAGGTAAAATGAGGTCTGACTAAAGCAACTGTGGTAAAATGTCGCAACTGATGAACAGAGGTAAAGGGTACATGGACATTGTTCTTCCATGTTCCAAACATTTCTTACGCTGGAAGTTTTTTCAAAATAAAAAATTGGGAGGAAAATAACATAAACGGGAGCTAAAAAAATAAAAATGGTGAAAAGTCTGCTCTAGGCAGAGGAAACGGCATGTGCTAATGCCCTGAGGCATGGTCCAGAAATTGAAAAAAGGTCGTTAAGACTAAAACCCAAAAACCAAACCCACTGCCATTGAGTTGATTCCGACTCATAGCGACCCTATAGGACAGAGTTTCCAAGGAGCGCCTGGCGGATTCGAACTGCTGACCTTTTGGTCACTTAACCACTTCGCCACCAGGGCTTCGTTAAGACTAAGGCAGACCTAAATACAGAAAATCACAAAGAGGCCACAAGAAAACTTCTAGAGCTGATAGAGGGATTTAGCAAAGTTGCAGGCTACAAGGTCAACAAACAAAAATCAACTGGGTTTCCATACACCAGCAATGAGAAATCTGAAAGGGAAATTAGGGAAACAATTCCATTTACAACAGCATCTAAGAAAAAAAAATGCCTACAAATAAATCTAACCAGGAACGAGAAGGACTTATACAACGAAAACTATAAAACACCGCTGCAGGAGATTAAAGAAGACTTAAACAAAGATGTTTTGTGTTCACAGATTAGAAGTCTTGATATTGTTAAAATGTCAATACTACCCAAAGCGATCTACAGATTCAATGCAATTCTGATCAAAATTTATTAGGCTTCTTTACAGAAACAGAAAACCAATCCTCAACTTTATATGGAACAGCAAGAGGGCCCAAATAGCTAAAATGATGATGAAAGAGAAGAACAAAGGAGGACTCACATTTCCTGATTTTAAAACATACTTTACTGCTAACAGTAATCAAAACAGCCTGGTATTGGTATAGCAATACCAGCAGACACACAGACCAATGGAATAGAATTGAGAGTCCAGCAATAAACCCACACATCTATGGTCAACTGATTTTTGACAAGAGTGCTAAGTCCATTAAATGGGGAAAGAAAAGTCTCTTCAATAAATGATGCTGGGAAAATTGGATTTCCACAGGATCCATGCCTCATACCATACACAAAAACAAATTCAAATTGGATTAAGGACCTAAATGTACAAATTAAAACCATAAAATTCTTAGGAGAACAAGCAGGGGCAATGCTATCAGGCCTGGCTTTCCACAATGGATTATCTAATATAATTACAAAAGCATAGGGAGAAGACAAAGTAAATAAATGAGACTTCATAAAAATTAAAAACTTCCATTCATCAAAAGACTTTACCAAAAAAACTGAAGACAAGCTACCAACTGGGAGAATATCTTTGAAAACCATGTATCTGACAAGAATCTAATAACCAAAATATAGATAAAACTTTGACAATTTAACAACAAAAAGACAACCCAATCATAAAATGGACAAAGGACTTGAACATTTTGCCAAGGAGGACATTCAAATGGCCACCAAACACATGAAAAGATGCTCAGTGTCATTAGCCATCAGAGAGATGCAAATGAAAGCCACAATTAGATGCCATTTCACTCCCACCATGATAACTAAGGGCCCAAACATATCAGCAATTGTGAGGATGGCACAGGACCAGGTAGTATTTCACTGTTGTATATGGGGTCACTGTGAGTTGGAACTGACTCAACGGTACCTAACAAAAACAATAGAATGGCTAAAAAAAAAAAAAGAAAAGAAAAAACACTGGTGAAGATGTGGGGAAATTGGAACCTTTATCTATTGCTCGCGGGAATATGAAATGGTACAGCCATTGTAGAAAGCAGTGTGGTGGTCCCTCACAAAACTACCAATAGAGCTGCCATAAAAAACCAAAACCAAACCCATTACCATCAAGTCAATTTCGACTCACAGGGACCCTATAGGTCAGAGGAGAACTGCCTCGTAGGGTTTTCAAGGAGTGCCTGGTGGATTCAAACTGCTGACCTTTTGGTTAGCAGCTGTAACTCAGAACTACCATATGACACAGCAATTCCACTTCCAGGTATAGAGCTTTCAAGAGTTGAAAGCAGAGATTCAAAAAGGGACCTGTACACCAATGTTCATCACTGCACTATTCACAACAGCCAAAAGGTGGAAGCAACCTAAACGCCCATCAACAAATGAATAAATAAACAAAATGCAGTACATACATACAATGGAATACTACAGCCAGCAGGAGAAATAAGGTCTGGACATATGCTACAATATGGATGGAGCTTGATGACACTATGCTGAGCGAAATACGCCAATCACAAAAGGACTTATACTGTATGACCTCACTTACATAAAAAGACAAGAAAAGGCAAATGCATAGAAACCAAAGTTTATCAGTGTTACCAGGGAAGGGAGGGAGGAGGAAAAGAGGGGTTAACAGTGATGGAAAAAATTACATTGATTAGGGGCAAAGTTGCACGGCTGATTATTGTAATAGCTGTCAATAAGCTGTACACCTGTAAAAAGTTGAACTGGCAAAAGTTGTGTGACAGATACACTTACGGCGTCAAAAAAAGAGGAGCTGCTAAGGCTGGTTATGTACAGCCAAACATCTCATAGGATTTGGTTCCTCAGTTTGGAGGTTCAAGGTCCAGTTTCATGGGACTTCCATCCAAGTAAATTGGTCTAATGATGTGTTTTTAGTGCTTCTGTTCTACCTCCTAGTGCACTGTGTAGTACCTGGGATCCTAAAAGCTTACAAATGGCCAAGGCATAGCAACTGGGTCTCTATTTAACTGGAGCAACAGAAGGAGAGGCAGGAAGAGGAGGAGGATATGGAATGTGTGGCTAACTGCCTCCCTAAACAACTGCATCCTCTGTCATGAGACCAGAACTGGATGGTGTCTAGCTACCATTACTGAACATTTTGATCAAAGATTCCACAGAAGAATTCTGATCAAAGGGGGAAAAATACAGATCAGAATTTCAAATTCTTATGGAATCCAGGCTTCCTGGAACCATGGAGGGTGGATGAACCCTTACAACTACTGCCCTGAGATAATCTTTAAACCTTAAACCAAAAAAATCCCTGAAGTGTTCTTAAAACCAAACAATAATTTAACTAGTAAAAAAGGTCTGCCTTGAGCACCTTGCCCTTTTAAAAACTATCTACATGGGATCAAACTGACAACAGCAGGTATGCTACAAGGAAAACTGGGGGGAAAGATTGAGAAGCTAATCTCAGAAAGCTAGAAGAGGTAAAAGCAAAAGATATTTTTTTTTCCCTTCCCTAAAAACCAAAACAAACCCACTGCCCTCAATTCCTACTCACAGCAACCCTACAGGACAGAGCAGAACCGTCCCATAGGATTTCCAAGACTAGAAATCTTTACGGAAACAGGCTGCCACATCTTTCTTCCACAGAGCAGCTGGTGGGTTTGAACTACTGACCTTTCAGTTAGCAGTCAGGCACTTTAATCACTGTGCCACCAGGGCTAATAGCCAAGATAATAACAGCAAACACTTCGGGCAGAACCTGGCACATAGTTGCCACTGCATAAGAGCCTTGCATGTGTTAACTCATATACTCTTCACAACAGCCCTGTGAAAAAGCTACTGTTAGTTCCTCTTTTTACAGATGAAGAAGTGAAGCATGGGCAAGTTAAAAAATGTGTCCGAAGTCACACAGGTAATAAGAGTGGAACCAACTTTGAACCAGGTAGTCTAGCTTTACAGTCCAAACTCTTAACCACCATGCCTACCATATGGAAACAGGAAATCTGACCTTCAAGAAAAGAGCCAAGAGTTTAATGCTACTGATGCTGTTTGATATACAGGAACTGGACAGTCTACTTCTTTGCCTCTATATTACTGTCTTTACTTTCCCCAACTTTCTGACAACCATTAAACGCTATGCTGTTGTTAGCTCCCACTGAGTCCATTTCCCCATGTGTACAGAGTACAACTACTACACTGCTGTTGAAATGATAATACCTTGGATATATCAGACTAAGGAAAAGATACTATTAAAATTAATTTTACCTGTTTTTTAATTTTCTTAACTAGCCTACTACCTTTAAAAAAAAAAAAGCCTACTGCCGTCGGATCAATTCCAACTTATAGCAACCCTATAGAACAGAGAACTGCGCCACAGGGTTTCCAAAGAGCAGCTGGTGAATTCAAACTGCTGACCTTTTGGCCAGCGGCCAAATGCTTATCCACTGCACCACTGGGTCGCGTAACTAGGCTACTAGGAAATTTAACATTAAATACATGGCTTATGTAGTATTTCTACTGATCAACACTGGGCTACGATACAGTGAAAAAAGGGGAAGAGTGGTGCCAGGGTGTCTTAGTCATCGAGGGCTACTATAACAGAAAATACCTCAAGTGAGTGGCTTTAACAAATTCATTTTCTCACAGCTTAGGAGGTTAGAAGTCCGAATTCAGGGCGCTGGCTTTAGGGGGAGACTTTCTCTCTTGGCTCTGGGGGAAGGTCCTTGTCTCTTCTGAGCTTCTGCTCCTTGGCGACCTTCATGTGACCTGGCATGTATCCTCTCCCATCTCTGCTCCTTTGTTTAATCTCTTTTATATTTCAAGAGACATTGACTCAAAACACACCCTCCACTAACCCTGCCACATTAACGTAACAATGACAACCCAGAGGCACTGAGGTTAGGATTACAACACATATTTTGGGGGCACATAATTCAATCCATAACAGAGGTAAAGCTGGCTAACAGGGCAGGGGCCAGGTTATTCAGAGCCTTGTAAGCTATGGCCAACAGCCTGGATTTTACTAAATTAAGGCAAGCGATAATAACTAAAGTTTTAAGACGATCACTCTGGAAGCTGGGTGGGGGCTATGGTCTAAGAAGCCCAGGCAAGAGTCATCAGTGAAAAGATGGTGAGTTACAAAGAAGGAAAACAACTTAAAGAACAGTAATAAAAACAAAAAATATCGGTGAAAGACGGCTTAGCAAAGAAAAGAGGCGACAGATAAACAGGAGGAAACCCAGGACTGAGGAATCACCAATGCAAAGGGAATAAAGTTCCAAGATCAAAGAAGTGGTCCTTGTGGGAAATGCTACAGGAGGGATCAAGAACTGGAAAGCATCTGCTGGTGTGGAAGTTACTCGTTCACCAAGGAGACAGGCCAGAAAGAAAAACTGCTTTTTGGGACAACTGGTGAAATTTGAATACAGACCGTGTATTAGATAACAGTATAACCAAAACCAAACCTACTGCCATCAAGTTAATTCCAACTCATAGTGACCCTGTAAGACACAGAACTGCTCCATTGGGTTTCCAAGACTGTTAAATCTTTACTGAAGCAGACTGCCACATCTTTCTCCTGTGGAGTGGCTGGTGGGTTCGAACAACCAGCCTTTCAGTTAGCAGCCAAGCACTTGAACCACTGCGCCACCAAGGTTCCCTAGATACCAGTATGTTGTTTTTGTTATGTATTGTCGAGTCGCTATGCATAACAGAACGAAACATTCTCCAGTCCTGCGCCATCCTCACAATTGTTGCTTCGCTTGTTGCAGCCACTGCTATTAATCCATCTCATTGAGTGTCTTCCTCGTTTTTGCTGACCTACTTTACCAAGCATGTCTTTCTCCGGGGACTGATTCCTCCAGAGTATATGACACGTAGTTTCACCATTCTTGCTTCTAAGGAACATTCTCGTTATCCTTCTTCCAAGACTGATTTGTTCATTGTTTTGGCAGTCCGTGGTATATTCAATATTATTTACCAACACCACAGTTCAAAAGCATCAATTATTCTTCAGTCTTCCTTATTCATTGTTCAGCTTTCACATGCATGTGAGGCCACCGGAAACACCAGGCACTGGGTCAGGCACACCTTAGTCCTCAAGGTGACATCTTTGCTTTTCCATACCTGAAAGAGGTCTTTTCCAGCAGATTTGCCCAATGCAATGTGTCTTTTGATTTCTTGACTGCTGCTTCCATGAGTGTTGATTATAGATCCAAGTAAAATGAAATCCTTGACAACCTCAAACTTTTCTCCGTTTATCATGATGTGGCTTATTAGGCCAGTTGTGAGCATTTTTGTTTTCTTTATGTTGATGTGTAAACCATACTGAAGGCTGTGGTCTTTGAGCTTCATCAGTAAGTACTTCAAGTACTCTTCACTTTCAGCAAGCAAGGTTGTGTCATCTGCATAATGCAGATTGTTAATGAGTCTTCCTCCAATCCTGATGCCCCGTTCTTCTTTATATAGTACAACTTCTTGGATTATTTGTTCAACATACAGATTGAATAGGTATGATAGAAGGATACAACCCTGATGCACACCTTTCCTCACTTTAAACCGTGCAGTATCCCCTTGTTCTGTTCGAACGACTGCCTCTTGATCCATGTACATATTCCTCATGAGCATGATTAAGTGTTCTGGAATTCCCATTTTCCGCAATGTTATCCATAATTTGTTATGATCCACACAGTCCAATGCCTTAACTTAGTCAATAAAACACAAGTGAACACCCTTCTGGTATTCTCTGCTTCCAGCCAGGATCCATCTGACATTAGCAATGATATCCCAGTTCCATGTCCTCTTCTAAATCTGGCTTGAATTTCTGGCAGTTCCCTGTCGAAATAACTGCTGCAGCCTCTTTTCAATGATCTTCAGCAAAATTTTGCTTGCAGGTGTTATTAATGATATTGTTCTTCCTCGAACAATATCTGGGAAGATGCTGGGCAGCTTTTTCCCAGTTGTCTTTTGACTGCCTTACAACCTGGGGGCCTCTTCTTCCGGCACTGTATCAGACAATGTTCTGCTGCTACTCATAAGGTTTTCACTGGCTAATGCTTCTGAGAAGTAGACCGCCGGGTCCTTCTTCCTAGTCTTAGTGTGGAAGCTCAGCTGAAACCTTTAGGCCATGGGTGACCCTGCTGGTATCTGAATACCAGTAGCATAGCTTCCAGCATCACAGAAACGCACAAGCCCTCACAGTACAAAAAACTGACAGACACATGGGGGAGGTAATAGTTTATCAATGCTAAATTTTCTAAATTTGGTCATTTATGATTATGTAGGAAAAGGTTCTTGTTTTTCAAAGACAAATGCTGAAAAATTTAGGGGAGTTTTATCTGTATTACTCTCAAACGGTTCAGTAAAAATAACAGCGGGTATAAGAGAAAGGTAGAAAATGTTGCTGGAAACAGGCAGGGACAGACAGCAGAAGGGCTAGAATAGCAAGCGACTGAATTTGGACTTTCTTTGTGGATATTAAAAAGTTTTAAACAGAGAAGTGCCATGAAGTATGAGCAAAGTTAAATCTTACAGTACAGTAAAAAATGGATGGGAGAAGGGATAGGTTAGAATCAGAGACAGCAGTTGGGAGCTATTAAAAAAAAATAGTGACAGAAGAACTAGATAGTGCCCAGCTACTACCAATGACCTGACCGGGGCACAATAGCAGGTCCTGGACAGAAAGGAAAAAAGTGTAGAACAAAACTCAAATTCCAAAAAAAAAAAAAATCAGACTCACCGGGCCAATAGAGAACAGAGGAACCCCCATGGTTATCGCTCTAAGATACCCTTTGAACTTGGAACTGAAACCACTCCCGGTGGTCACCTTTCATCCGAATAACAGACTGGCTTATAAAATAAACAATTACCACCCATGAGTGCCATGCTCCCCTAAATAATCAACTATATGAGACCAAACGGTCAAGATTGATACTAAAACAAAGATGAGAAGCTAAGGAGGGATAGAGAACCTAGACTTATGGAAAACAGAACAGAATGGTTAATAATGAGAATGTTGACACATTGTGAAAAATGTAACCGATGTAATGGAACAATCTGTATAAAAACTATTAAATGGGAATGTAATCTGCTGTGTAAACTTTCACCTAAAACACAATATTTTTTTTAATGGTGATAATATTAATAAGAAGTACAGTAATAATGTAATAACACAAATGTGGCAAAATGTTAGCAGCTGGTAAAACTAGTGAAGAGTTTACGGGTGTCCTAGCCATTTAGTGCTGCCGTAACGGAAATACCACAAGTAGAGGGCTTTAACAGGGAGACGTTTATTCTCTGTCTAGGAGGCCAGAAGTCCAAATTCAGGGCACCAACTTCAGGCAAGCCTTTCTCTCTCTGTTGGCTCTGGGAGAAGGCCTTATCATCAATCTTCCCCCTTGTCTAGGAGCTTCTCAGCACAGGGACCCCGGGTCCAAAAGACAGGCTCTTCTCCTGGCTCTGCTTTCTTGGTGATAGAAGGCCCCACGTCTCCCTGCTTGCTTCTCTCTTTTATGTCTCAAAAGAGACTGACTTAAAACACAATCTAATCTTGTAGATTGAGTCCTGCCTCATTAACATCATAGAGGCAGGATTTACAACACATTGGAAAATCACATCAGATGACAAAATGGTAGACAATCACATGGGTAACGGGAATCATGGACTAGCCAAGCTGAAACACATTTGTGGGGGATACAAATCAATCCATAACAATGGATGTCTACCGTATATTCTTACGACTTTCCTGTCAGTTGGAAATTTTTTAAAAGTTGAACAAAAACAAAAAAGAGATCACTGGTGGCATTAGCAAGAGCAGTCTCAGTGAGGTAGGTAACAAGGACAAAGCCACAAGTGGATAACTGAAAAAGAGAACTGCAGACACCTTTCAACAAGTTTGGAGATAAAGGAAAAAGATACAAAGCAATAAAGGGGCCAGGTGGTTGAGGATTTTTTTAGTCTCAGATCCCTGAAAACATCTATAGACTGAGAAAACACATGGAAAGTGAACACACACAGAGTGAACATGCAGGAGAGAGAATGGTGAACTGAGGAAATAAGGTCCCAGAGGAGGTAACAGAGGAAAGAGCATTGTTCATCTTAAACAAACGGAAAAACCCTTCTTTTTCAGAGAAAAGAAAAGTGGGTCTGAAAGGGAATGAACATAGTAAGCTGGGGCGGGACAGGGTAAAAAGCTAAAGGAGTTTATGACTGATAAGCCTTTTATGAAACAAGAGGCAAGGGAGTCTGATAACCATTTGGAGATTAAGGAAAAGGTGAGTATTTAAAACAGAAAATCAGGAAAGAAAACAGAAAGTAAAAGAGTGCTGAAAAGCAATGCTAACTCAGTTAAAACTGATAACCAGAAAAACCAGGCCAATGCAACTGTCTCTGGGAATCCTAGACCTGAAATACAACACTGGTCAGAGTAAAATACACACAAATTCCTGCCTTGACATTCCTTATTTGGATCCTTACCAGACTACCATATTGTTTGGGGAAAATATGCTAGCAAAATAAACAGTGCTAACATTATAGAAGGTCCATTGCGCAACCCCACTAAAACCAACCAGCATCCAGGTCTCTCTCTCTTGCGCTACTAGAAGAGATGGTTTTAAAAAGTTGAATCTTTTAAAGTATCAACAAAATCAACAAACCACCTGTCAAACTGACCAAAGAAAAACAGGAGAGGAAGCAAATAACCCAAATAAGAAATGAAATAGGAGAAATTACAACGGACACAACTGAAATAAAAAGGATCATAACAGAATACTATGAAAAACGATACTCCAACAAATTTGAAAACCCAGAGGAAATGGACAAATTTCTAGAAACACACTACCTACCCAAACTAACACAAACTGAAGTCAAAAATCTAAATAGACCCAGACAAGGAAAGAGGCTGAAACAGTTAAAAAAAAAAAAAAAAAAAAAAACTACCAACAACAACAAAAAAAACCACTGGCCCACACGGCTTCACTGGAGAATTCTACCAAGCATTCAAAGAAAAGCTTGCACCAGTACTACTCAAACCACTTCAGAACACAGAAAAGAAAGGGATACTTCCAAGTTCATTCTGTGAAGCCAGCATAACCCTGATACCAAAACCAAGAAAAGACACCACAAAAACAGAAACTTACAGACCAATATCTCTCATGAACATAGATGCAAAAATCCACAACAGAATTCTAACCAACAGAATTCAGAATCAGATAAAAAAAAAAATAATACACCAAGTGAGAGTCATACTAGGTATACAGAAAATCACGCAATGTAATTCACTACATAAAGAAAAGAATCACAGGATCATCTCAATCAACACCAAAAAGGCATTTGATAAAGTCCAACATCCATTCCTGATAAAAAAAAACTCTCAATAAAATAGGTATAGGAGAGAAATTCCTCAACATTAATAAAGGGCATCTACACAAAACCAACAGCCAACATCATTCGTAATGGAGAAAGGTTGAAAACATTCCCCTTGAGAACAGGAACAAGACAAGGATGCCCTTTATCACCACTCCTATTTAACACTGTGGTGGAAGTCCTAGCTAGAGTAATAAGGCAAGAATAAGAAAGAAAGGGTATCTAAATTGGTAAGGAAGAAATAAAACTGTCCCAATTTGTGGATAATACGATACTGTACATAGAAAACCCAAAAGACTCCACAAGAAAACTACTGGAACTAATAGATTGAGCCAAACAGCAGGATACAAGATAAATATACAAAACTCAGCTGGATTCCTACACATCAATAAAGAGGACGAAAAAGAAATCAGGAAAAAAACGGCATTTTTAATAACCCCTAAAAAACAAAACACTTAGGAATGAATCTAACCAGAAATGTAAAAAACCTATACAAAGAGAACTACAAAACGCTGCCACAAGAAAACAAACAAAATCTACATAAATGGAAAAACATACCATGCTCACGGACAGGCAGACTCAACGTTGTGAAAATGACAATTCTACCCAAACTAATGTACAAAACAATGCAATCCCAATCCAAATACCAACAGCATCCTTTAACCAAAAACTATAAAGATCATAGAAGAAAAACTAAGATCAACACTACAGGCCCCAACACACAGCATAAATAGGATGCAAACCATAACTAATGACACACAAACACCAGAAGATAAGCTAGGTAACTGAGATCTTCTAAAAATTAAACATTTATGCTCATCAAAAGAGTAAAATGAAAGCCTACAGACAAGGGAAAAAATCTGGCTATTACAAATCTGACGAAGATCTAACATCTAAAATCTAAAGGAAAATCTAATACCTCTACAACAAAAAGACAAATAATCCAACTAAAAAATTGGCAAAGGATATGAACAGACACTTCACCAAAAAAGACATTCATGCAGCTAACAGACACATGAGGAAACGCTCACGATCACTAGTCGTGAGAAAAACGCACATCAAAACTACAATGAGATATCATATCCTCCCAGCATTACTGGCGCCAATCAAAAAAACAGAAGATAACAAATGCTGGAGAGGCTGCTGGGAGACTGGAAATCTTATGCACTGCTGGTGGGAATGTAAAACGGTACAACCATTTTGGAAAACAATATGGCATCTCCTTAAAAAGCTAGAAATAGAAATACCATACAAGCCAGCTATCCCACTCCTAGCAATATATCCCAGAGAAATAACATCCATCACACAAACAGATATATGCACACCCATGTTCACTGCATTATTCACAATAGCAAAGAGATGGAAACAACCTAAGTGACCATCAACAGATGAATGCATAAACAAACTATGGTACATACACACAATGGAACACAATGCAACAATAAAGAACAATGATGAATCTGTGAAACATCTCACAACACAGACGAATCTAGAGAACACCATGCTGAGTGAAGTAAGTCCATCACAAAAGGACAAATACTATTTGAAACCACTATTATAAAAACTCACGAAAAGGTTTACAAACAGAAAGAAACAATCTTTGATGGTTGGGGAGGGCAGGTAGGGAGGGAAAAACACTAACTAGACAATACATAAGTGGCAACTTTGGTGAAGGGTAAGACAGTACACAAGACTGCGGAAGCCAGCACAACTTGACCAAGGCAAGGTTATGGAAGCTTCACAGACATATCCAAACTCCCTGTGGCACCAAATTACTGGGTTCAGTGCTGGGGACTACGGTCTCAGGAGACATCCAGCCCAACTGGCATAACATAGTTTATAAAGAAAATGTTCTACATTCTGCTTTGGTGAGTATTGGCTGGGTTCTTAAAAGCTTGTGAGGGGCCATGTAAAATATTCCATTGGTCTCACCCCATCTGGAGCAAGGCAGAATGAAGAAAATAAAAGACACAAGGGAAAGATTAGTCCGAAGCACTAACGGACCAAAATTACCACAGCCTTCACCAGGCTGAGTCCAGCACAACTAAATAGTGCCCGGCTACCCCTACTGACTGCTCTGACAGCGATCGCAATAGAGGGTCCCGGACAGAGCTGGAGAAAAAAATGTAGAACAAAATTCTAACTCACAAAAAAGACCAGACTTACTAGTCAGACAGAGATTGGAGAAACCCTGAGTATATGGCCCCCAGCCAACCTTTTAACTCAGTACTTAAATTACTCCTGAGGTTCACCTTTCAGCTAAGATTAGACAGGCCCATCAAAAAAAAAAAAAAAGACTAAATGGGCACATCAGCCCAGGGGCAAGGACAGGAAGGTAGGAGGGGACAGGAAGGCTGGTAATGGGGAATCCAAGGTTGAGAAGGGGAGAGTGTTGACATGACATGGGGTTGGCAACCAAGGTCACAAAACAGTATGTGTATTGTTTAATGAGAGCTTAACTTTCTCTGTAAACCTTCATCTAAAGTACTATATATAAGAAAGAAAAAATGCCATTCCTTATTTTGCCCAAATGGCAGTTTATTGTACTTGAAAATAATAAAATGACATTTCTTCCAAAAGAAAAAAAAAGAGGTGGGTCAGTCATGCACGAGGCCCCTGGCTTCGGTGAAACATACCTCTGCCAACAAAGAGAATTCCTCTCTAAACCACTAATCCACCGAAGGAGGGAGCGCTCATTTTAAACCCCTAAGACACTGCCATGTTTGAAATAAGACTGCTGCTTTCAGTAGTTAGCAGCTGTCAAGCCATCCAGTTTAACAGGGCTCAATGAGATGTGCCATCCTTTTACGGCCTTCTGCCAAAGTAAAGTAATCCCAGAGAAGAGGAGGGAAAGAGGCTTCACACCTCCTCTGTGCCTCTCCACAGGACAGGAGGAAACTCCGATTCAAAAGTGGTCCCAACCCATTCTAGGCCCCAGCTGCAAATTCAAGGATCATCAATGGATGCAAAAACCACAGGTTAAACCAAGGTTTTTGGGAAATAAGATTATCTCATGGTCCCAAAGAATCACCCCACAGATTTCTTTAATTATAAAGGAAAAAAAGTATCCTTAAAATCAAGAGGTCTGGCAGGCACCACTTAACCAAGTGATCAAATCTGGCCTTACCAACAATGGAACACACTGATATTACGTGCCTCCTATGGGAATGAACTGGGAAAGGACACAGTATTTCCCATATACCACTGCTGCCAAAAGCTTGTAACCTGAACTCAACCATGAGGAAACAAACAAAAAAAAAAAAGTCCCTAGAAATTAGGGCATTTAACCATTCAAATGTCCTGGGCTCTTCAAAAACGTATCTTGAGAGAAACACAAGGCAAGGAAATAAATTCAAGGAGCTCAAGAGTCATGAGACCCAAATGCAATGCATGAAATCTGACTGGATCCTGAATGTAAAAGGAAAGAATAGGCAACTATAACGGACATTCTTGGGAACAACTGAGAAAATTTGAGTACGGACTAAACAGTCAGTGCTACTATTTGCTCAATATTAAATTTCTTGGGTGTTATAATAGGATTGTGATTATGTGAAAGAATACCCTCGTTCTTAAAAGATACACACATGCTGAAGTACTTGGCAGTCAGGTGTCATGTTTTCTGTAGTAAGAAAAAAAAAAGGATGTGTGTTGTATAAAATAAATGACAAAATGATTTTTAAGAATTTTTTAAGTAGTCAAAAGGGGGCACCTGGAACTGAGAAGAACACTTTCTTTTGTGGTTAGGAGGGGGGAAGGAGGGAGGGTGGGAGAGGGTTATTAACTGATTAGATAGTAGGTAAGAACTACTTTAGGTGAAGGGAAGGACAACACTCAATACAGGGAAGGTCAGCTCAACTGGACTGGACCAAAAGCAAAGAAGTTTCTGGGATAAACTGAACGCTTCGAAGGTAAGCAGAGCAAGGGCGGGTGTTTGGGGACTATGGCTTCAGGGGACATCTAAGTCAATTGGCAAAATAAATTCTATTAAGAAAACATTCTGTATCCCACTTTGAAGTGTGGCATCTGGGGTCTTAAACTCTAGCAAGCGGCCATCTAAGATGCATCAATTGGTCTCAACCCACCTGGATCAAAGGAAAATGAAGAACACCAAGGTCACCAGATAATTATGAGCCCAGGAGACAAAAGGGCCACATGAACTAGAGACTTACATCATCCTGAGACCAGGAGAACTAGATGGTGCCCTGCCACAACCGATGACTGCCCTGATAGGGAGCACAACAGAGAACCCCTGAGGGAGAAGGAGAACAGTGGGATGCAGACCCTAAATTCTCATAAAAAGACCAGACTTAATGGTCTGACCGAGACTAGAAGAATCCCAGCGGTCATGGTCCCCAAACCTCCTGTTGGCCCAGGATAGGAACCATTCCTGAAGACAACTCATCACACATGGAATGGACTGGACAATGGGTTGGAAAAAGATGCTGATGAGGGGTGAGCTACTTGTATCAGGTGGACACTTGAAACTGTGTTGGCATCTCCTGTCTGGAGGGGAGATAGGAGGGTAGAGGGGGTTAGAAACTGGCAAAACGGTCACGAAAGGAGAGACTGGAAGGAGGGAGCGGGCTGACTGATTAGGGGGAGAGTAAATGGGAGTATGTAGTAAGGTGTATATAAGTTTATATGGGAGAGACTGACTTGATTTGTAAACTTTCACTTAAAGCACAATAAAAATTTTTTAAAAAAGGTGGGGCACCTGGGGTTCTGTTAATGTTCTATTTCTTGATCTGGGTGGTGGTTACATAGTTGAGTTTGCATTAGTAAAAACCACTGAGCAATACATTTACTATTTATGTACATAAAACAATAAAATTTTATTAAAAAGAAGAGCAGCCTAGGCAACAAAGTGCTGCACAAAACCACTCTCTGCTAAATCAACAAGTGAAAATAAACCGACCAAACAAAACAAAGAGGAATATCCACCTGTGGTGAGTGTGTCCCACACCCACCACCTCCCTCCAAAAATGAACGCTGAGGTACAGACCTCGGAAGAGCTTCTGGGCAATGTGCAGAGGGTTTCCAAAGCGGAAGTTCTTGCCACTGAACAGGGCTAGGATAAGCTGGTTTTGCTGCTCACTACTGTCCTCAGGGAAGTGAGGCAGGAACTGCTGCAGGTATTCACGTTGAGAGTCACTGAGTACTTCTTGCCACGTTGAGAGGCTGACTACATCAAAGAAGATCTCGGGCTAGGAGAATTAGGGAAAGTGGGAGAAAAGTAAACGAGAAAAACAAACGTACGTTTTTAAACAAACTAAAATTCCGATGATCCTTACTCAATTCTCAAAACTTAGAGATGAGTAAAGACTACATCTAGACCAAAATCTCACACCCAACAATAAATAATAATTCATAGAAAACTGATCTCAGTAGAGAGAATATCATTTGGCAGTCATCTCTGCAACAAGGGGTGTGATACTAGCCATCTGAATTCAGCTTCAGCTGAGTGGCAAGGAAAAGTTAACATGGGGAGGAAAGAACCTGAGTTGAGGTCATGTGCTAAGAGTAAAAAGAGAACTTCAACTCAACAATTATATACTGAATATCTTCTGTGCGCCAAGTACTAAGCTAGACTAACATACGTAGTTCTCTGGGATGAGGGACGATCAAACACCAAACTTGATGTAGGATAATAGCTGCCGAAGAGTGCATAAGCACAGAGAAGAAATACACATCCCAGACTTAAGATGTCAAAGTAAGCCTACCAGAAGAAGTAACATTTAAGATAGCAGAGAGATAAGGAAAGGGAAAAAAAGATGCTGGGGAAGAAAATCCATGAGTACACGAATAAAAACAAAAGAGCAATTAATAGAAAAGAAAGAACAGCCATCCCCTACAGGGGAAAGGATAAGGATGAGATGGGGGGTACACAGGATGCTACAATAGTACTGGTGACAGCCTACTTCTTAACCTACATGGTGGCTATATGGATATTCATTTTATTATTGCTGAAAATGTACATAAACACATTTTAGATATTCTTATGTGTGATACATTTCCCTTTTTTTAATTAAAAAAGAGTTCAGACACTGGCTGGAGCAGACAAGAAAGGAGATTGGAGGCAGCAGACAGTAGGAAGAGTGGTAAGAGACTTGAAACACTTAAGATAGTTGTGACTTCATCCTAAAGACAATGGAGAGCTGCTGGAGGGTTGAGCAGGAGACAGCCCAGAAACCCAACCTCTTCCCAGGCCTGTCTGCATGTATGAATCAAAAGCACCTCAGACTCAATGTCCAAGATCGCCCCCTGTAAACCTATTTCTGCTCACTAATGTATTCCTACCACCTAACTCAGTGGCTGGCACAGAGCAGGTACTCAATAAAACAAGCACTGGCTGAGTAAATGAAATGACAAAGAGATTTCCCAGAAAGAGGATGCAAAACTAAGAAAACACGGATGACATGGATACACACCATTAGTAAAGTTGTTACCATGGATGGGAAGGGGATTAGATAAGGGTTCAACAGTGGCTTGAACTTCATCTACAAATGTTTGACATTTGAAATAAAAACTCGAAGCAAATATGACTAAATGAAATTATCTCCTAAAACAGAGTGATGCCTACATGAATATTGTTATTTTATACTGTTGCTGTTGTCAGGTGCGTTAAGTCGATTCCAACCCACAGCAACCCCACCTGAGTACAACCAACCCTGAGGGTTTTCTTGGCTGTAACCTTTACAGAAGCAGATCACCAGGTCTTTCTCCCTTGGAGCCACTGGGTGGGTTCAAATCGCCAACCTTTTAGCCAAGCACTTGACCACTGGGGCTCCTTATATTATTCTCTACAGCTGCCTCTATGTTTGAAATATGTCAAAATAAACAGAATAAATAAACGGTGCCTCGCACATAGCAAGCACTCAATAAATGGTGTCCATCTCAATGGCGATTACACTTCCTGCCTACGAACATGGCAGGGCTTCAAACCCATTAGAGGTGGTTCAGTCACGGCTGACAGAAACAAGGTAAGTGTACGTGTTGCATAGCAACCAAAGTTCCTGCCCGTGGGATTTCGCCCCGAGTAGGAAACAGCATTGTCGCGCTCAAAGATGCCAATGACAACCAACCAAGCTGCTCTGAATGTGTGCCGCATCATCTTTGAGCAGGTCAGGGCTGTTTCCTACTTGGAATAAAATCCCACGGGCAAAAGCTTTGGTTGCTGTGCAATGTGTACGCTGCCCTTGTTTCAGCTGGCCATGACTGAACTGTCCTGAACCAGTTCAAAGCCCTGGAACGCGGTCAATAGCATGGTGGCATCCTATCACAGCGCATGTACTTTTAATTTACCCCTGGTGGCACACTGGTTAAGAGCTCGACTGCCACCAAAAAGGTCAGCAGTTCAAATCCACCAGCCACTTCACAGAAACCCTACGGGGCAGTTCTACTCTGCCCTATACGGTCACTTGGAGTCAGAATTGAATAAACAACAATGGGTTCGGTTTTTTTTTTTTTTAGGGTTTTTTTTTTTATTTCAGTTCGGTTACCTTATGTACAGAAATAATATGTTGGGGTTTTGTTTAATGATTCACAACATGAGTAACCATTTCAATGTTTTAAAAAAAAAAAAAACAGTTGCCATTGAGTTGATTCCAACTCACGGCAACCCCATGTGTTGCAGAGTAGAACTGTACTCCGTAAGGTTTTCAAGGCCGTCAACCTTCAGAAGCAGATCACCAGGACTTTCTGCCAATGCACCTCTGGGTGGGTTCAAACTAACCTTTCAGTTAGTCGTCGAGCTCTTAGCTGTTTGCGTGACCCAAGGACACTTTAATGTAAACACATACGTAATTCTGATCCTGAAATGTTAAACTTTTTAACTGCTGGGAAATTATCTTGTTAAAAAATAGGGCTTATATCATATTACCAAATTATTTTGACATGTTATTAAACATGAAAGATGTAGTTTATACCTGACTCCAACTGAGTATTAAATAGACTTTACACTTAAAAAAAAAAGAGATTATTCTACCTGCTATGTAGAAAATGAAACCAAAAGGATCACAAAAGACTGGAATCTTGTAGAGAGTGGAAAAGGTTTAAAAGTGCTCCTATGAGAAAGCAAACAGAAGGAAAAGACTGAGACAGGTCAGTGCTTACATCCTCCAAGAGGTCCTCGGGTAGACTAACCCTGGTGCCTCCTAGCAAGCAGTCCTCCATAATACGAGTGCCATGGCCATCTCCACACGGGCCCAGTTCCAGGGGATCTGTCAGCATATGGTCCAGAGAATCCATTGTTTATTCTCCACAGGTACTCTTGATAAATATATTCAGTGATACCTTGAGATAAAACCAAAAAACAAACCAATTACTGTCAAGTCAGCTCCGACTCAAGGAGACCCTGTGCGTATTAGAGCAGAACTGTGCTCCACAGGATTATCAGTGGCTGACCTTTCAGAAGTACATCACCAGGCTTTTCTTCCAAGGAGTCTGCGGGTAGGATTCAAGCTGCTAACCCTTCAGTTAGTAGCTAAGGGTTTAATCATTTTACACCACACAGATACGAAAGCAGAAATCCCAGGAACCTGGCTGATGCCAACATTCTCGCAGGAAATATTCTGGCCCGGAAAATATGCACTCTCAACCATCTCTAGTCTATTCTGATATTCCTTACACCCTAACACAGCTCTTCTCCCTTCCTTCCACCAACGTATTCCCAACTGAATTTCCAAATCTTATCTGGTAGATTTCCTGTTTCTCAGAATGCCCCTATACTAATTCCTAAATTCACTGGATTTCTTATGCTAACACGACTTTATTAATCCACAGAAACTCCTAAGACTCCAGCAGCAGACCATGACAACTAGTAAAGTCAGTGGCCAATCTGCCTTTAGTTAGTCCACTTGATCTCTACAACCATGTGAATATAAGGCAATGTATTCTCCTTCCTCTAACAACTGGACACTGCCAAGCACCTTCAGAAAAAGGACATACTAATATATTTTCTGAAAGCATCTCACAAAGCTGACAACTGGATCCAGACATAAAGCTGAGGCCACAGGACTGAACAAAGCTAACAGGACCAAAGGGAGCTGGAATTCACTTACTCTCTGAGCATTTACTGAATCCATTTTAATTTCTATTCCCGTCCTATTGAGAATAATACAAATGAGCTAACAAGAACAGTAAAATGCAAAAAAAAAAAAAAAAAAAAAAGTGAATATAAAGAGTCAAAACACCAGACTTTTAGCCCAGGGTTGTCACTAATTCCCAGTGGCCTTACACAAATCTTACCTCTTCAGGTGTTAGTCTCCTTAAGTGTAAAATGAAGGGACCTTGGACCAGGTTCTCTCTACTGGTATTTCCAATCCTGGAGTTCTGCAATGAATAATCTCCAGATGAGTGTCAGCTTACATTACTTAACTCAGGTATTTTTCATTTCCAAGACTCTCAAGTGATAAAAAGTAGACTGTCATAAACCAAAAAAAAAAAACAAACCCAAAACCCGTTGCAGTTAAGTCGATTCCAACTCCTAGAGATCCTACAGGACAGAGTAGAACTGCCCCACAGGGTTTCCAAGAAGTGCCTGGCGGATTCAAACTGTTGACCTTTTGGTTAGCAGCCATAGCTCTTCACCATTACATCACCAGGGTTTTCAACTGTTATACTGCTTCTAAAATAAAGCACCTTTCCACTAAAATATTTCAAGTTATCTTGAAGAGATTTCCGATCTATACAAAGATACAGGGAAAAGATTAGTCTTGGGTCAAGACAGATGAGTGGTCCCCAAGCAGCTGTGCCCTGATATCCTTCAGCACATGGCAAAATTACAACACCCTAGACATTCCTGGTGTCTAAATAATCGAAGCAGATGGGAAAGCACAGGGCATATGAGTTTAATAAAACTTCAAAATAGAAAAAAAAAGGGTAGAAACCAGGTGTTCAGAGTAAAACCCTCTTAAGAGAATTGGCACAGAACAAGGTAATAGCTGCAAAGTTAGTGTTCTCCCTAACTCTTAGGAGCATTACCTGTTTGCTCAACTTGCTCACAGCTTTCCTCAATTAGGGTAGATATGTAGCTAAATTTAATCCAAGTGACAATCTTTGCCCTGCCACTATTCTGACAAAGGCCTCAAAATACAAAAAGCAGGCAGCTGCCAGGCGTTGAAACCCCGGAAGCCAAGGCTCTCTAAGTCTTGCGGCGTCCCAGGCCTCTTCAGTCGTCCAGGAAGGCTTCTCCCAAAGGCACTGCCTCTGCACCTGGACACCGACCTTCCCTCCTGGACCCTCCCCAACGCAGAAGCCAAACCCTTGGCTCCTTCCCGAACAATCGTCAGCTCCAAATTCGTGGAGCCTGCAGCACACCTCTCCACACCAGCCCAAGGCCCGGGTCCTGCTTTCTGCACACACCTCCGTCACCCTGCCCCTGCCCCTCCCCCACACGGTGCCTAACCCTAACCCCCACCCACTGACCACCCGGCTCCCCGCACGTCCGCTCCCCCTCCCACAGGAGCTGCCACCCTCGGAGGCCCAGCCGCTCCCTCCTTCTGCTCTCCAGCGACATTTCATCCTTTCGCCGGCCCCGTCCGCCCTCACCTGAGCCGCTGGTACGGGCCCCCTAGCCCGCTACGATTCTAGAGTCACTGGCTTTCCGACGCGCTCGCACCCGCAGACGACCCGGTGCGTGCACGCTCCGGACACGGGCGGCGGAAGGGGCGGGGCCGCGAGGGGATGAGGAGCACGCCGGGGGCGGGGCTTAGAGGGCGGGGCTGCGAGGGGCGACGCCTGGAGAAAGCCGGGGCCAACGCCGCAATAGGTTTTTTTTAAGGGGGAGCCAGAGGCGGGGCTGCGAGGAGGGAGGCGTGGTCAACGCCCAGGCGGAGATGTGAGGGGCGGGGCCTGGAGAACGCCGGGGCGGTGCTGCGTGGCGGGGAGCCTGGAGAAAGCCCAGTCCACGGCTGCGGTGGGTGGGGCCTAAAGGGTGCCAGAGGCGGGGCTGCGAGGGGCGGGGCCTGGGTCCAGCATGCGGCGAATCTGGGTGACGCTATTTCCGTTCGGCTTGTAGGTTCCGCCTGTCTGAGCAGTTTCTTGACGGTAGAGGTGTCTCAGTCGTCTTTGCCTGGAGGATTGAGCTCCAAGTGTGTGATGCAATTTTATTAGAGAACGCTTGCGGAGAGCATGCGTTGCACCGGGACAGTACTAAGCACTTGATAATCACTTTGTACTACAGCTGTCTGAACTATTATTTCACCTCACGGTCGAGGAAACCCGGGTTTCGAGACGTAGATTAATTAAGAACGAACTCAGCCTTGCCTCCTGGGTGTGGGTCTCCACGTTCGCGGTCTAGGAGAGGCCGCATTTCTCCCACCCAACCTCCAGCCCGCGACATCGGGAAAGAAGGTAAACATGTGAAACAAGTACATTTTACGTCAAACTCGATCCTGTTCCCCTTGTATCTAGGTCCCTCTTTTCTTGTTCTCACCAGTCATGCTGATATATTCACTTCTCTCGGTTGGATGGAAAATACGTTAGAGAACATAACTGACCATGCTAATAGGTTTGGACCCATTCCTCCCTTGTTGAAAATCCGTTGTTTACAAATACAACACAATCTCTGCCCCACTGTGGACTCCACCCATGCCCTTGGTTCCTGTGTCACTTGGAGTCACTCCCTTGGGAGATTCTCTAATGGGAAGCCCTGGTGGCATACTGGTTAAGTGCTATGGTTGCTAACCAAAAGGTTGGTAGTTTGAATCCAGCAGGCACTCCTTCGAAACTCAATGGGGCAGTTCTGCTCTGTCCTATAGGGTCACTCGGGGTTGGTTTTTTAAAATATAAATGGCAGGGAAGCAGCATTCCAGAGTGGTCATCATAAATTCCCTTATCTTGGGTCTGTGACCAGATTGGAATGAGCCAGAGTCAAAACACGGTAAATTGGAATACTTTTTTAAAAAATCAAACATCTCAGTAACTGTTAATAGCTTTGCATATACAAACAAGAAACTTGTTTATTAAAAAAATATTTATTAATTTTTATACCTGCTGGGTAGCACAAGACTATTAACACTATAGCTCACTGAATGTACAATAAATGTTCACATTTCAATAACAGAACAGGTCAACACTGTCAACCAGTGGGTCAGCTTCAGCATCTCATGGCGTGCTTTTTAGCCCTAGTTATGAGGTTTTAAAAGGATAATTCCAAATTAGAAAACAATTCAACAAGAAGATCAAAACAATAGGTCTTTCCAGAATAGCACGAATTTTACATGATGAAATATCTATGTGGGCACAAATCAAATAATAAAGATGTCAAATCTATACGTAACCTACTCCCAAATTTTCACCCTGCACTGAATGAATTCTACAGTGCTAAAGTACCTTGAGAGAGGTCACAATATAAACGTTGGCTACATGTATTTTTTTCCAAATTGGGTCTTCAGATGGCTTCCTATCTCCCATCTCTTCAAATTCAAGTCTTTTTGGAAATGTTACCTCAGAATGAATATGGAGAATACCTGATCTTAAGGCAATGTTATTTGGCTTGACGGCAACATGTGTTTTGGTTGATAATACACAAATTAGTTTTAGAGTACTTACTCCACAAAAGGGAAAAAGAAAAAAAAAAAGATATGGGAAAGAGACAACGTTCCTTCCACACTATTGTTCTCTGTGTATTTTAAACTTGAAATAACTGGCATAAAACGAACATTCCATTCACTGATCCTTTTTCATTTTAATCAATAAATTATTCCTGAGGGAGGCAGAGATACCTGGCTGGTTCAAATTAAAAAGGACCCAGTGGGACCAAATTTAAGTTATAAAGACTAAAATTGGACCTTTGGGAAAGTCTGATATTCTTCACCTAGCAATTCTTTCTAGGTGAGAACAGGGAAGCAAATATTAGGGAATTAACCGTCATTATACTGGGGAGACTTTGTGACCAGAGTCTCTACTCTGTGGCTCCATGTCAATATTTTCTGTTGAAAACATCAACATCTTTGTCACCAAAGAAGATCTAGAGTCCACTTTCAGTTTCTACACATATACCAAGTAAGTAACTCTCTCAAGTTCTCTTAGTGCTCAAATTTTCAAGGAGACTAAATGAGGTCTCAAAAATAAAGTGCAAAATATCTATATTAGTAAAGTTATTTCAACAGAATTGTTTATTATTCAGAAAAGTATCTTTACCATAAAGAAGCTAGTATGTTTCTGAATTTACAGAACAGAGTTTACCCAGAAATGTAAATTAAATTAGTCAACTTCATTTGAAGTTAGGTCTTTCCATTCCGTAGTGATAAATTCTGCTGCGCAATAATTATATTTAAAAATGTGTTAGTAACTATGTCACAAAAAGTTGCTAAAATATACCCTGATTTCTGAAATGTCTTATGTATATAATCGGAATGTACAATACAAAGAAGGAAAATATCATTTTCCCTTATTGAATTCACGGCAAGCAAGGAACATGTATAAGAAAAACTGTTCTTGAGTCAGATTTTTTTTCCTCTTCCATCTAATAGTGTAACATTCATAACGACGAGATTTTTTCCAGATCCCTTAATGTATTATAAATGGTCCCCGCATATTTTAATTTTTCCCGTAAGCGTGAAGTTGGTCATCCAACAAGAAGGTCCAGGTAAGTTGAAAGTGTAAGATGTAAGAAGGTCACCTTTTCATCCAACCTTAAGGAATGTTTGTTTTAAGATAGTATTAAAAGTACTAAAATACATTGAATGCTATGAGCCAAGGTTGAATGTTCAACTGGTAAAGGCAAGGAATTCATCCTTCACCAATGAATGGAAAATGGATCCTGCAACGCAGTGACACGGGTCACTGCTTTTTTTTTTTTTTTTTTTGACTTAAAAAGATACATATATATATATATATATATACCTGATTGTTGTAATACTTTTTCCTATAGCAATATCTCCTTTTTAATGCAACCACAATCAGAGAATGGGAGGCAAAGCTTTAATGCTGCTGACCTCAGGCAACCTCTTCTCTTACAGGAAATCCACCTTGTGGAGTACTAACTACCAGAACATAGGTCCTGACCTAATCAGCTGGGAGGGCCAGAATCTATGGTAAGTACTCCCCACAGCCTAACACTAGTTTTCAAAAAAACAGAACATTTAAAAAAAAAAACTCAACAATAAGAAAAACTTAAATGACAGTTTTTCCTTCAGAACATCACCACTAAACCTTTGTTGCATCATTTTTATTTTCATATTCAATAGGCTCCCTTTGTTCAATTACTGGAAACTCAAAATCACAAAGAAAGCAGTTTTGATCTAATACAAGCCCATAAAATGCTACTTCTCTTTTGGTGCCATGGCTTAGAAGCGTGAAGTCCAGTAACCATTTAATTGGCAGATCTTTTCTCCACCTTTTGTACGAACACAACACGCCACTTAAGAGTTCCATAAAGGAAAAGTAAGGCTTATCAGTGTGTTAAAAAAACCCAATGTAAGAGCAGGGCAAAGTTTCTCCATCTTGAAATCTACTTTCTGTTGAAAGATCTCTATTCCGTGGCAGAAACTGCCTAGGGTTTGAGGACTCAATTTGGTAAAGATGACCTTGGTAAAATAAACCCCATTGTCTATATGAATGTCCAAATTATAGTTTCCAACTCCTGGGTGAATGATAAATTTTTAAAAACAGGGTTCTAAGCATCAGAATCTTTCAGATGTGATGAATGAGAAAAGATAAGATTGATTCTGTCTCTCGGAGGATAGCTACGGTTTAGTGATGTGGACTTCACTGTTTCCATTCCCATTGGTGGTAGTTGTGATGATGTACTGCGTAGTCTGTTGTTGGCTGGTTGTCTGGGGGTCCAAGGTCTCATTGTGAACAGATGATTGAACCTGGACTCCACTGGAAAGGGCAGAAGTTTGCTTTTCCTCCAGTTCAGGTTGACTTTCTGATAACACATAATGACCCTAGAGCAGAAAGAAGAGGATCTTTAAAAATCTGAGGCCTAAAAAGGGGGGGGTGGGGAGGTTGCTGGTAGAAGGAAGGAATATGCAAAGAAATGTTACCAGGGGACACCAAAATAGGTCCCCATGAGAGATGACTTTACCTAAGTCCTTCAGAAAGGACTGGTCAGTTACAGTCATTGACTACATAGGTAATTTAAAGGAGCACTTTAGTTTTTCTGGCAAATGATAAAGTCAAGAACATCGGGTGTAGAAATTAATCAAAATGGCAACCTACATGGCAAAGAAAACGTGTGTTACTGCGCTGCTCCTAAGAGTTTAGAAATTCGGGTAATAAGATTGTTATTGGTCAATTAAATTTTAGGATTAATACAAAATAGATCAAAAACGAGATCTTTAAAATCACTTTAAAGAGGCAGAATGGCCCCTAAGACAGGGAGTTGAGATCAGTGATGGGTCCTAGACTTCAGAATTTCAAAGACCAGCAAAATTTTTTAAAAAATAATAAAAGGTCTCAACATTTTATTTTGTCAAGTAAGATCATTTAAAAAATGCTACCCTCGGAGGCGGAGCCAAGATAGCGGACTAGGCAGACGTTACCTCGGATCCCTCTTACAACAAAGACACGGAAAAACAAGTGAATCGATCACATACATAACAATCTACAAACCCTGAACAACAAACACGGATTTAGAGACGGAGAACGAACTAATACAGGGAAGCAGCGATAGTTTCCAGAGCCTGGAGCCAGCGTACCAGTCAGGTACGGCACAAGCACAGAGACCTGCTCCACCCCCCTGAACTAACCCCGGGAGGGGGACCAGCCGGTTCCACGGGCGGCGTGGGACGCAGCCGGTAGGAGAAGTCCCCGGGAGGCAGTGACTGATCTTGGAGCAGAAAGAGCAGCATCCGAGCCGGGTAACCGTCCGGCAGGGATTTGGACTGCTCGCAGGTGGCTTCATTAACATCTGAATAGCCTGAGCCAGAGGGAGAACTCTGATAGGGATCTGACTGCAGTTTTTTTTTAGCGGATTTTCTGGAAAAACTAGTTTCCCAGTGATGGCTCGGAGACAACAATCCATATCAAACCACTTAAAGAAGCAGACCATGACAGCTTCTCCAACCCCCCAAACAAAAGAATCAAAATCTTTCCCAAATGAAGATACAATTTTGGAATTATCAGATACAGAATATAAAAAACTAATTTACAGAATGCTTAATGATATCACAAATGAAATTAGGATATCTGCAGAAAAAGCCAAGGAACACACTGATAAAACTGTTGAAGAACTCAAAAAGATTATTCAAGAACATACTGGAAAAATTAATAAGTTGCAAGAATCCATAGAGAGACAACATGTAGAAATCCAAAAGATTAACAATAAAATAACAGAATTAGACAACACACTAGGAAGTCAGAGGAGCAGACTCGAGCAATTAGAATGCAGACTGGGACATCTGGAGGACCAGGGAATCAACACCAACATAGCTGAAAAAAAATCAGATAAAAGAATTAAAAAAAATGAAGAAACCCTAAGAATTATGTGGGACTCTATCAAGAAGGATAACCTGCGGGTGATTGGAGTCCCAGAACAGGGAGGGGGGACAGAAAACACAGAGAAAATAGTTGAAGAACTTCTGACAGAAAACTTCCCTGACATCATGAAGGACGAAAGGATATCTATCCAAGATGCTCATCGAACCCCATTTAAGATTGATACAAAAAGAAAAACACCAAGACATATTATCATCAAACTCACCAAAACCAAAGATAAACAGAAAATTTTAAAAGCAGCCAGGGAGAAAAGAAAGGTTTCCTTCAAGGGAGAATCAATAAGAATATGTTCTGACTACTCAGCAGAAACCATGCAGGCAAGAAGGGAATGGGACGACATATACAGAACACTGAAGGAGAAAAACTGCCAACCAAGGATCATATATCCAGCAAAACTCTCTCTGAAATATGAAGGCGAAATTAAGATATTTACAGACAAACACAAGTTTAGAGAATTTGCAAAAACCAAACCAAAGCTACAAGAAATACTAAAGGATATTGTTTGGTCACAGAACCAATAATATCAGATATCAGCACAACCCAAGGTCACAAAACAGAACGTCCTGATATCAACTCAAATAGGGAAATCACAAAAACAAACAAATTAAGATTAATTAAAAAAAAAAAATACACATAACAGGGAATTATGGAAGTCAATAGGTAAAAGATCACAATAATCAAAAAGAGGGACTAAATACAGGAGGCATTGAACTGCCATATGGAGAGTGATACAAGGCGATATAGAACAATACAAGTTAGGTTTTTACTTAGAAAAATAGGGGTATATAATGAGGTAACCACAAAAAGGCATAACAACTCTATAACTCAAGACAAAAACCAAGAAAAACGTAACGACTCAACTAACATGAAGTCAAACACTATGAAAATGAGGATCTCACAATTTACTAAGAAAAACGCCTCAGCACAAAAAAGTGTGTGGAAAAATGAAATTGTCAACAACACACATAAAAAGGCATCAAAATGACAGCACTAAAAACTTATTTATCTATAATTACCCTGAATGTAAATGGACTAAATGCACCAATAAAGAGACAGAGAGTCACAGACTGGATAAAGAAACACGATCCATCTATATGCTGCCTACAAGAGACACACCTTAGACTTAGAGACACAAACAAACTAAAACTCAAAGGATGGGAAAAAGTATATCAAGCAAACAATAAGCAAAAAAGAAGAGGAGTAGCAATATTAATTTCTGACAAAATAGACTTTAGACTTAAATCCACCACAAAGGATAAAGAAGGACACTATATAATGATAAAAGGGACAATTGATCAGGAAGACATAACCATATTAAATATTTACGCACCCAATGACAGGGCTGCAAGATACATAAATCAAATTTTAACAGAACTGAAAAGCGAGATAGATACCTCCACAATTATAGTAGGAGACTTCAACACACCACTTTCGGAGAAGGACAGGACATCCAGTAAAAAGCTAAACAGAGACACGGAAGATCTAATTACAACAATCAACCAACTTGACCTCATTGACTTATACAGAACTCTCCACCCAACTGCTGCAAAGTATACTTTTTTTTCTAGTGCACATGGAACATTCTCTAGAATAGACCACATATTAGGTCATAAAACAAACCTTTGCAGAGTCCAAAACATCGAAATATTACAAAGCATCTTCTCAGACCACAAGGCAATAAAACTAGAGATCAATAACAGAAAAACGAGGGAAAAGAAATCAAATACTTGGAAAATGAACAATACCCTCCTGAAAAAAGACTGGGTTATAGAAGACATCAAGGAGGGAATAAGGAAATTCATAGAAAGCAACGAGAATGAAAATACTTCCTATCAAAACCTCTGGGACACAGCAAAAGCAGTGCTCAGAGGCCAATTTATATCAATAAATGCACACATACAAAAAGAAGAAAGAGCCAAAATCAGAGAACTGTCCCTACAACTTGAACAAATAGAAAGTGAGCAACAAAAGAATCCATCAGGCTCCAGAAGAAAACAAATAATAAAAATTAGAGCTGAACTAAATGAATTAGAGAACAGAAAAACAATCGAAAGAATTAACAAAGCCAAAAGCTGGTTCTTTGAAAAAATTAACAAAATTGATAAACCATTGGCTAGACTGACTAAAGAAATACAGGAAAGGAAACAAATAACCCGAATAAGAAATGAGAAGGACCACATCACAACAGAACCAAATGAAATTAAAAGAATCATTTCAGATTATTATGAAAAATTGTACTCTAACAAATTTGAAAACCTAGAAGAAATGGATGAATTCCTGGAAAAACACTACCTACCTAAACTAACACATTCAGAAGTAGAACAACTAAATAGACCCATAACAAAAAAAGAGATTGAAACGGTAATCAAAAAACTCCCAACAAAAAAAAGTCCTGGCCCGGACGGCTTCACTGCAGAGTTCTACCAAATTTTCAGAGAAGAGTTAACACCACTACTACTAAAGGTATTCCAAAGCATAGAAAATGACGGAATACTACCCAACTCATTCTATGAAGCCACCATCTCCCTGATACCAAAACCAGGTAAAGACATTACAAAAAAAGAAAATTATAGACCTATATCCCTCATGAACATAGATGCAAAAATCCTCAACAAAATTCTAGCCAATAGAATCCAACGACACATCAAAAAAATAATTCACCCTGATCAAGTGGGATTTATACCAGGTATGCAAGGCTGGTTTAATATCAGAAAAACCATTAATGTAATCCATCACATAAATAAAACAAAAGACAAAAACCACATGATCTTATCAATTGATGCAGAAAAGGCATTTGACAAAGTCCAACACCCATTCATGATAAAAACTCTTACCAAAATAGGAATTGAAGGAAAATTCCTCAACATAATAAAGGGCATCTATGCAAAGCCAACAGCCAATATCACTCTAAATGGAGAGAACCTGAAAGCATTTCCCTTGAGAACGGGAACCAGACAAGGATGCCCTTTATCACCACTCTTATTCAACATCGTGTTGGAAGTCTTAGCCAGGGCAATCAGGCTAGACAAAGAAATAAAAGGTATCCGGATTGGCAAGGAAGAAGTAAAGTTATCACTATTTGCAGATGACATGATTATATACACAGAAAACCCTAAGGAATCCTCCAGAAAACTACTGAAACTAATAGAAGAGTTTGGCAGAGTCTCAGGTTATAAAATAAACATACAAAAATCACTTGGATTCCTCTACATCAACAAAAAGAACACCGAAGAGGAAATAACCAAATCAATACCATTCACAGTAGCCCCCAAGAAGATAAGATACTTAGGAATAAATCTTACCAAGGATGTAAAAGACCTATACAAAGAAAACTACAAAGCTCTACTACAAGAAATTCAAAAGGACATACTTAAGTGGAAAAACATACCTTGCTCATGGATAGGAAGACTTAACATAGTAAAAATGTCTATTCTACCAAAAGCCATCTATACATTTAACGCACTTCCGATCCAAATTCCAATGTCATATTTTAAGGGGATAGAGAAACAAATCACCAATTTCATATGGAAGGGAAAGAAGCCCCGGATAAGCAAAGCACTACTGAAAAAGAAGAAGAAAGTGGGAGGCCTCACCTTACCTGACTTCAGAACCTATTATACAGCCACAGTAGTCAAAACAGCCTGGTATTGGTACAACAACAGACACATAGACCAATGGAACAGAATAGAGAACCCAGACATAGATCCATCCACGTATGAGCAGCTGATATTTGACAAAGGACCTGTGTCAATTAACTGGGGAAAAGACAGCCTTTTTAACAAATGGTGCTGGCATAACTGGATATCCATTTGCAAAAAAATGAAACAGGACCCATACCTCACACCATGCACAAAAACTAACTCCAAGTGGATCAAAGACCTAAACATAAAGACTAAAACGATAAAGATCATGGAAGAAAAAATTGGGACAACCCTAGGAGCCCTAATACAAGGTATAAACAGAATACAAAACATTACCAAAAATGATGAAGAGAAACCCGATAACTGGGAGCTCCTAAAAATCAAACACCTATGCTCATCTAAAGACTTCACCAAAAGAGTAAAAAGACCACCTACAGATTGGGAAAGAATTTTCAGCTATGACATCTCCGACCAGCGCCTGATATCTAAAATCTACATGATTATGTCAAAACTCAACCACAAAAAGACAAACAACCCAATCAAGAAGTGGGCAAAGGATATGAACACACATTTCTCTAAAGAAGATATTCAGGCAGCCAACAGATACATGAGAAAATGCTCTCGATCATTAGCCATTAAAGAAATGCAAATTAAAACTACGATGAGATTCCATCTCACACCAGCAAGGCTGGCATTAATCCAAAAAACACAAAATAATAAATGTTGGAGAGGCTGCGGAGAGATTGGAACTCTCATACACTGCTGGTGGGAATGTAAAATGGTACAACCACTTTGGAAATCTATCTGGCGTTATCTTAAACAGTTAGAAATAGAACTACCATACAACCCAGAAATCCCACTCCTGGGAATATACCCTAGAGATACAAGAGCCTTCATACAAACAGATATATGCACACCCATGTTTATTGCAGCTCTGTTTACAATAGCAAAAAGTTGGAAGCAACCAAGGTGTCCATCAACGGATGAATGGTTAAATAAATTGTGGTATATTCACACAATGGAATACTACGCATCGATAAAGAACAGTGACGAGTCTCTGAAACATTTCATAACATGGAGGAACCTGGAAGGCATTATGCTGAGCGAAATGAGTCAGAGGCAAAAGGACAAATATTGTATAAGACCACTATTATAAGATCTTGAGAAATAGTAAACCTGAGAAGAACACATACTTTTGTGGTTACGAGGGGGGGAGGGAGGGAGGGTGGGAGAGGGTTTTTTTTATTGATTAATCAGTAGATAAGAACTGCTTTAGGTGAAGGGAAAGACAACACTCAATACATGGAAGGTCAGCTCAATTGGACTGGACCAAAAGCAAAGAAGTTTCCGGGATAAAATGAATGCTTCAAAGGTCAGCGGAGCAAGCGCGGGGGTCTGGGGAGCATGGTTTGTGGGGACTTCTAAGTCAATTGGCAAAATAATTCTATTATGAAATCATTCTGCATCCCACTTTGAAATGTGGCGTCTGGGGTCTTAAATGCTAACAAGCAGCCATCTAAGATACAGCAATTGGTCTCAACCCACCGGGAGCAAAGAAAAATGAAGAACACCAAGCCCACATGACAACTAAGAGCCCAAGAGACAGAAAGGGCCGCATGATCCAGAGACCTACATCATCCTGAGACCAGAAGAACTAGTTGGTGCCCGGCCACAATTGATGACTGCCCTGACAGGGAGCTCAGCAGAGGACCCCTGAGGGAGCAGGAGATCAGTGGGATGCAGACCCCAAATTCTCATAAGAAGACCAAACTTAATGGTCTGACTGAGACTGGAGGAATCCCGGCGGCCATGCTCCCCAGACCTTCAGTTGACACAGGACAGGAACCATTCCCGAAGACAACTCATCAGAAATGAAAGGGACTGGTCAGCGGGTGGGAGAGAGATGCTGATGAAGAGTGAGCTAATTATATCAGGTGGACACTTGAGATTGTGTTGGCAACTCTTGTCTGGAGGGGGGATGGGAGGATAGAGAGAGAGGGAAGCCGGCAAAATTGTCAAGAAAGGAGAGACTGAAAGGGCTGACTCAAGACGGGGAGAGTAAGTGGGAGTAGGGAGTGAGATGTATGTAAACTTATATGTGACAGACTGATTGGATTTGTAAACGTTCACTTGAAGCTTAATAAAAGTTATTATAAAAAAAAAAAAAAAAAAATGCTACCCTCAAATGAGAGACATTTAACACTCACAAACATGGGAGGAATACAATCTTAGAATAAAGCCCCTTACTTTGAATAGATTTAACTTTCGGGAAGCTCATCCATTGGCCTTGTTTTTCTCATTTTTCCTCTGATCATGAAAACATCTTCATAGACCTGCACTGGCTATTTCAGATGTTAACATTTGTAAAGAAAGACCGTGTCAGTCAGAAGGGGGATCGGTCAGCCAAAGAGGCAGAGTTGAAAAGGAAAGTCACAGAGGAAAACTCAGGCAGTGGCCTTTCCAAGCACTGTGCAAAAAGACCTAAAGCCAAATCCCCATTTGACGTATCTGGAGCTCTATGTTCTGGGTCTACGCTTGCCAAGCAACTTTCTGATTAAGATTTGATTCCCGTGTTGGGTCTTCCTCAGGGATGGGAGTACTTCTCAAGGTAGGGTCCATTGGCCCCCAGGGAGTCCACAGGTGGGCTTCAGAGAACCCATGTACCCCTGAAAATAGACATTACAACCTATGTGTATACACTGGGGTTGGGGGAGAGGAACATCCTTGGCTATAATCAGGTTCTCAAAGGAGTTCCTGGCCCAAAATGAGAAAGAATCAATGGGCCCTACAGGGAGCAAAACAATTCACTGATCATGCCAATGTGACGACTTCATTTTACACTAGTTACTGTTTTCATCGACAACTAATAATGTGCTACTCTGGATTTATACATCTCTCCTGAGTCTAGTTAATGTGAGTTTGTGTGCTGAGAAACAGGTGAACTCTTAGTGTGCTCTTTTAAAAAATCAGGTTTTAAGGTCCCTGGACTACCTTGCTCAGAGTCCCTGGGTGTCGCAAGTGGTAAGGGGTCGACTACTAACCGAAAGGTTGGCAGTTCAAACCTACCCAGAGGCATCTCAGAAGAAAGGCCTGGCAATCTGCTTCTGACAGACCACAGCCTTAAAAACCCTATGGAGTACAGTTCTGCTCTGCAACATGTGAATTTTCCATGAGTCAGAATCACCTTGACAGCAATGGGTTTAGTTTTGGACTACCCTGCTACCCTTTGAGGCCTTCTGGGAGACAGTCGGCCTTCGCCTAGGAACATCTATCTCGATATCTTTATCCGTTTACATAAATTTATATATCCCGTCTTCTAATAACGTAGAGGCAGTGAAAACAATCAGTAAGGATAAAAACAGGGTAGGTAGCAGATACAATCGACACTGACTTGACCAATTTAAATATGACAGGGCAATTTATGACAATGTTTTTCATCTAGGGGTGAAATTGTTTAAAACAGTTTAAAATAGCTCCATAATTGGTTCATTATGTTATCCTCTCCCAATTCAGGACCAATAGTGTTGAGGACGCATATACTTTCCAAGAGGCACATAAAAAAGTGATCGATTATAAATCTGTATGTATGTTGATCTAGGAGTGTCATTATACAGTAAAACCTTTGAAAACCAGAACCTGTATAAGGTGGAAACCTGTCAGAGAAGGAAAACTCAAATATTTCCACTAAAGCAAAAGAGAAAAGTGGTAAGACTACACCTGTCCAAGGCAGAAAACATGTGAGACCCAGAAAAACAAGGCACTCCTGTCAAGTTCCAGCTCTCACAGGCTTCACTGTAGTTATTAATTAGATAGATATTTATTGATAATTTGCTATATCCCAGTCTCTGTGCAAAGCACTGAGGATAAAGAGGTAAAGACCAACTCCCATCTTTCAAGGAATTCATAGTCTACTAGGAGAAGACAGAAGAGTAAACCAATAATTAAACTGTGATAAGGGTTATAACATTAGCATCTCCGGGTGTTACTGGTATACAGAGGAAGTCTTCTAATTCAGATATGGGAGGTGGGGAGGGAAGGGTGGTGCTTTATGGTGGGCAGGAAAATCCCTGCCAAGCAGCACAGCTTACCGGAGTGACCGCCTTCACTTGGCCAGTGGTGACAGGAGCTGTCACACTGCTATCTGTAATCACAAACTGACCGGGGGGAAGGGTCATCATTTGGATCTCAGAAGCTGGAAGACAGAAAATATCCATGGTTCAGTGATCTCAGATTTTAATACAAGCTGTGGAAACAAACACCTAAGTGGTAGCCACGTTCTCCATTGAGACATTCTCCATGGATTTGCTCACTGAGAGATTATGATGATGTGGTTTCTTGATATAGTGAATGCATCTCTGACAAGAACTGAAAGCATGAGAAGAGGCTAGCTCAGAGCTGCTGAGTATCAGAGACGAGCAAGAACCCCCCCTCCAGTGTGGCTTCTGAATATTCAACAATTTTAAAACCTTGAAAAAAATTAGAAAGATTTAGCTCAATATTTTTATCTTTTCTATTCAGACTGGAATAAGTGGCACAAATGAACCCACTGTTATCTAGCAATCACAACTTAATCTTACTTGAATTTTATTTCACCGTTAGTTTTATGAACAAATTAAAAATAAATTTCACCCCAGCACTCAGTTTATGGTCTCTAAAGAAAATTTTCTACTAGAAGGAACCAGGACGTCTTGGAAAAATGGCTGATTCCAGACCTGGGACAGAAGATGTAGACGGTGAGCCTAGAACATCTTGTCATGCCAGAGAGCAAGATGCTATCAAAAACTATGACTGGGGTCATGTCAAAAAAGCCAGGAGCCAACTTGCCCAAAACATCAATAAGAGTAACAACTGCAATGGATAAATACATCAAATACGTTAAAATTCATGAGTACAGAATGACACTAAAACACACACACCCAATTACAATATAGGGCCCTTCTTTGGAGCTCAATTTGAACAAACAATAAAAAAACATTCATGAGACCATCACAGAATATAAAGTTGATGAGACTAAAGAATTACTGTTATTTATTTTTAGGTGTGATAATGGTACTAGCATTGTATTTTTTAAAAATATTCCTTTTGTTTTAGAAAGACATACTGAAATCTGTCCGGATGAAATGACACGATGTCTGGGTGATAATCCAGCTAGAGGGCAGGCAAAGAGCGACTGGAAATACGGAAGGAACAAGGCCAGCCATGAGTTGACAGCTGTTGAAGCTGGATAATGGGCACAGAAGAGTTCCTTATGCTATTCTCTCTACGTTTGTATATTTTGAAATTTTTCCTAATAGAAAATTTCAGAACCAGGTTCTTTCTTTCAAATTAGAATGCAAGCCCATGCTATTATTACCATGGATATCTGCATCAATTCACTTTCTTTCAGAGGAATTAAACTGAGTATAAATGTCAGTCTATTTATCAGAATTCTACTGGTATTTACCCTGGGTAAGAGAGTCTTTCCCTGACTGGAAACTAGACTCCACTCTCATGATGACCACCAATATTTAGGAGAATAGATTGTAAATATAATGAACTGGTAGAGCTTGGGAAACCCTGGTGGTGTAGTGGTTATATGCTACGGCTGCTAACCAAGAGGCCGGCAGTTCAAATCCACCAGGCACTCCTTGGAAACTCTGTGGGGCACTTCTACTCTGTCCTATAGGGTCGCTATGAGTCGGAATCAACTCAATGGCAGTGGGTTTGGTTTTTCTGGTACAGCTTGAGCTTGACTCCATAGCAAGCGTATGTAACATGGCCACGGATCAATCACAACAGAGATGAATACCAAAAGGAGAGATCAGTAGAAGGAGATAGGTCAACACTGACCCTCCTCTCTTCCCAGCCCCTTCCCTCCCAGCTCCTTCTACTCAGGTCTACCTGGGACCTCTCTTCATGTCCCTTGCGCATCTTCACTAATAAAAGTCTCATACCTTCCAGCCTATACTCAAGGCTGTATCCTCATCAAGATTTTTACCTATTCTGCCCTCTGGCAGTTAGCCTGTTACTGCTTCTGTGGCACTGATCTCAGGGTGTGAGAATCAACCATTTATACATCTGTTTCCTCTACTAGATGATAGTGTCTTTAAGCCAAAGGTTGTCTTATTAGAAGATAAGCCCTGGAGTCAGATTACCTGGGTTCAAATCCCCATTTACCAGCTGTGTTCCCTGGACAAGCTATTTTATGTCTAAACTGCCTTATCTGTAAAATGCAAAAATAATCATGCTTATAGGTTATGAATACTAAATGTGATATATATCTATATATATACTAAATGTGATATATGTATAATACTAAATACTATATATGTGTGTGTGTGTATATATATAGTTTAGAGTCACTCCTGGCAACAGAGAAGAGCTTAATGCATAATGTTGTTGTTTGCTGCCATTGAAAGGGCCCCTGGCTTATGACAACCCCATACACAACAGAACAAAATGCTACCTGGCCCTGCACCATCCACATGATCTCTTGTGGATTGGACCACTGTGATCCATAACGTGTTCACTGGCTCATTTTTGGAAGTCGATCGCCAGGCCTTTCTTCCTAGTCCATCTTCATCTGGAAGCTCTGCTGAAACCTGTTCAGCATCATAACAACACGCAAGCCTCCAATGACAGACAGGTGGTAGCTGTACATGAGATGCATTGGCTAAGAATTAAACCCAGGTCTTTTTTCTCCCTCATGGAAGGTGAGAGCTCTACCAATGAACGACCAATGCCTCCACTAATTAATGTTAGCTAATTTTTTTTTTTTTTTTAATATTGCTGGGTTTGGTTTTTTTTTGTTTGTTTTTTTGGTTAATATCATTATTGTGATTGTTGCTAATATTAATATTAATCTCTGTACACCCAAAATCTAGCACAGTGTCTGATATATACAAGCATTCAATAAAAGTTTGTGAAAAAGATGAATCATTACTATCATCCTATCCTACATCCATCTCTTTAAACCATCTGCCTAAACTTCCTCCAGCAATCTACTTAATCCCTAATATCTCTGAAAATGTTATATCAGGGTGGCTCTCTGAGATCAGAACACTGCCTGAATTTTGCTATGAAACTCTTTCAGATACCTCCACTATAGAAAATAACCAATTGATACTTTAATCCAGAAAATCTGTTGTAAAGCTGATGAAATGATGAACAATGGCTGGAGATTCCTCACCCACGATCTAAGCACCATCCCTTTTTCCTTACTTACAATAGCCACGGAAGGAATTCCAAGTGTTGGGCAGGTATGTGTGCTGTACAGACGGACTCTGCTGCTGCTGCTGCTGCTGCTGCTGCTGCTGTTGGAGAGACTGACCTTGGCCTGAGGAACTGCCTTGTATGTGGGAAGGGCTGAGCCCCTGCTGGGACTGCTGGGCAGAAGGACTCAATGGCTGCCCAGCTACCTAGCAAGAAAGAGAAAGCAAGAGTGGGAAATTATGAATTTCTAATATAGTTGAGACTCACAAAAATCTCAAGTAAATAACTAAGACTAATACGAATTACAAGAGCCCTAGTGGCACAACAGTTAAGTGCTCAGCTGCTAACCAAAAGGTTGGTGGTTTGAACTCACTTAGCAGCTCCATGGGAGAAAGACCTGGCAATCTGCTCCCGTAAAGATTACAGCCTAGAAAACCCTATAGATGTCTGGAGGGGAGATGAGAGGGCAGAGGGGTCCAGAAGCTACCCAAATGAACACGAGGAGAGAGAGTGGAGTGAAGGACTGTCCTGTTTTATTAGGGGGAGAGCAATTAGGAGTGTGTAGCAAGGTGTAAAAAAAAAAAAAAAAAATTTTTTTTTTTTTTTTAGCAAGGTGTATGTAAATTTTTGTATGAGAGACTGACCTGATTTGTAAACTTTCACTTAAAGCACAATAAAAATTAAAAAGAACAAAAAAAACCCTTATTGGGCAGTTCTGCTCTGTCACACGGGGTTGCTATGAGTTAAAATCGACAGGACAGCACCTAACAACAGCAACAATATGAATTACAATATTGAAAGCAGCATCAATGCTAAATTATATGTTAAGTTAGAAAAGAATTAATGAAAAGCAATGATAGTCTTGATTAACCAGGAGCAAAATAGTAAAAGGTAACCGAAAGCACAGGGAAGAAAAAAGTCTGCAAGAGCTACAACCTCATCTACCCTGAGACCAGAAGAAATAGATGGTGCCCAGCTACCACCACCGACTGTCCTGACCAGGGTGACAAAACTTGGTCCCAGATAGAACGGGAATAAAATATGGGACGGAACTCAAATTCTTACTTAAAAAAAAAAAATCTAGACAAATTGGAACAGTAGGGACCCCCTGAGACTATTGCCCTGAGACACTCTTTAAACCTAGAACTGAGCCTAACCCAAGATCACCTTTTAGCAAAATAGCAGAGTGGCACACAAAATAAAGGACATTACCCATAAGTTCAGTCCCCAACTTAATTAAAAACCATCAGTATGAGACCAAAAAGTCAGTAATTTCTCAAAAGCAAAGATGAGAAGATAAGGGGGCAGGGAAACTAGAAAGGGAACAAACAGAACACAATTAAAGAGAATACTGACACATCATGATACATGGAGCTAATGTCACTGAACAATTTGTGTGGAAAGTGTCAAATGGGAATCTAACTTGCTGTGTGTGTAAACATTCACCACAAACTCAATAAAGTATTATTTAAAAAAAAGAAAAGCAATCATAACTATGAAATCCTAACTAGCTTTCAAAGGCTTATTTACCAGAGTGTCCAAAAAGCTAATATCAAGAAACTTGTTGGAAAGTATAATTACCATGTTTTTACACAAATAACATGTGTGTTATACATATATATATATTTTTTTTTTTTTGCCAACCACGCCCTCCCCCACGACATGTGCCACATCACATGAAATTAGCCAAGGAAGGCAGGAACAGAAGCTAAAGAGATAAGGACCTTCCCCCAGAGCCAACAGAAAGAGAAAGGCTTCCCCTAGAGCTGGTACACTAAATTCAGACTTCCAACCTCCTAATCTGTGAGAAGATAAACTTTTATTCTTGAAAGACACCCACTTGTGGTATTTTTGTCATAGCCACACTACGAAACTAAGACAAGGCCTCTGTCTGAAGATCATGTCTCTTCGCGCTCATTAACTCCTCATGGCCCCTGCAGCCATGTTAGCTTCTCTGAGGAGTTCATGGAGAATTTACCTGGGATGACGAAGGAGCCGAGGTGGTGGACTCAGTGACCTGGATGTGCTGCACCTGGATGGCATGCTGGGTGTATGTCTGAGGGTCATGCAGCTGGCCGACGTCCACAGTGGACTGCTGAGACTGGTGAGGTGAAGTGGCCTGGAGGGGAAAACAGGCCCAGAAACCAAATCCACACTTAGTTTTCTCTATACAGAGAAAAAGTTTAGTTAAAAACAATACCCCAGCAGAAATATAAGAATAGCTGGAACTTCAGATCCATTGTTTCACTCCCAGAGAGCTTATGCCTAAGCCAAGCTGGCAAACATTAAAATAGTTTTTTAACATGGTATTTATAAAACACAGTAAGCGACTAATACTGCTAAATTCTGGAAGAGAAGGAGATTATGAGAATACAGCTACTAATAATAAGCTGAATGAGAAGATCTCAGGCATGAAAAATCATTTTCCCTTAAATTCCGATTGACTAATGGTCTACCCTTTATCAATTAAAAGAGATCAAAGAATAGAATTTGCTTTTAGCTTGTCACCATTAACCCTAGTAGTGGTCCTACTAATGGTGCCTAACCTTTTATGCATCATAGACATCTTTGAAAATCTAATTATATTTATGGGCCTTTTTCCTGGAACAGTCCACACACACATTGAATTTTACAGGCAACTTCAGGGATTCATAGATTTCTCCGAACTCTAAAGTTAAGAACCCTTCCATAAAAAGACAAGATAGAGTTAGTAAAACAACAGTGGCAACTTCCTTCCTGATCTAGTATTAGTTTTAAATTTTCAGAGACGAAATTAATTCAAAGCACCGAGTTTGCACGTTTGAGCCTTGAGTATAGTTCCTCAGCTTAATTAAACGAAACGAGTTCTGGAAGGCTTCCTTCTTTCAGCTTCCTAGTCAGTAAGAAGGAACCACCAATTATCAGGTCAAAGGAACATAGCTGCACCTCTATACTGACAGGGTACTGACTGGTATTCAAAGATTGAATCAGAATGAATCCTTATAACCTCCCACATTCAGTGCCTAAGTAGGGATTTATCGAGCTGGTTCATCACCACATAGTGGGCAACTTGGAGGCTAAAGGATAAGGATTCAGATGACACCTGGTTGTCTGAGCTCAGAAAGAGGTCCCTCTAGCACTATCCTGCAGTCGCACAGAATAGCTGTATAAATTGGCACCTAAAACCTCTGGAATACTACTGACAGAAGCCTCCCACACTGGTAAGTCCAGAGCCCTCAATATCCCAGGAAATAAGTAAATAAATAAAAAGTTAACCAATGCCTTAGATTCAGAACTTAAATGAAGAAGTACATTACACAGGGCCCAGCTCCTGCTCAGAGGCCTGGGTATTTTGTGGACTCCAGCTGACATACCAGCTTGTGGCAATATGTCATTGATACAGGTAAAGAGAAATAGATATCATACAGTACCGGGGCCACCTGCACCACTTGAAGCTGTATGTGCTGAGGCTGTTGAAGACCAGAGGTGGACTGTGACACAGGGATATACTGAATTCTCTGGTAATCCCCTTGTGGGGTCCGGTAGTCTGTTGTTAAGGTCTGGGACAGTTCAGTCATTGCTTGGGTGAGCAGGTCGGTTGTCTGGAAAAATCACACAAAACATGCTGGTTGGTAGCTCTTTGTAGCTATTTCAATGCTCTTGAATCCTACTAAAATTTAATTAGCTTGTCTCACTGGTGTATCATCAAACTAAAAATCAGACCCAAACCAAGAGAGAGAAAAAAAAAAAACTGAGGTTGGGAAAATTTTGGAAGGAAAAAAATAAATATAATCGTATATATATCTATCTAGATAGATAGATATAGATATACCCCACGTGTCTCTCAGTTTGTGGGGGCTTGCATGTTGCTGTGATGCTGGAAGCTATGCCACCAGTACTCAAGTAACAGCAGGGTCTCCCACAGTGCACAGGTTTCAGCTGAGCTTCCAGGCTAAGAAAGACTAGGAAGAAGGACCCGGCAGTCTACTTCTGAAAAGAATTAGCCAGTGAAAACCTTACAAATTGCAGCAGAACACTGATATGGTGCCAGAAGATGAGCCCCTCAGGTTGGAAGGCACTCAAAAGATGACTTGGGAAGAGCTGCCTCCTCAAAGTAGAGTCAACCTTAATGATGTGGATGGAGTCAAGCTTTCAGAACCTTCATTTGCTGATGTGGCACAACTCAAAATGAGAAGAAACAGCCGCAAACATCCGTTAACAATTACAACGTGGAATGTACAAAGTATGAATCTAGGAAAATTGGAATTGTCAAAAATGAAATGGAACACATAAACATCAATATCTTAGTCATAACTGAGCTGAAATGTACTGGTATTGACCATTTTGAATCAGATAATCATATGGTCTACTATGCCAGGAATGACAACTTGGAAAGGAAAGGCATTGCGTTCATCGTTAAAAAGAACAGTTCAAGATCTATCCTGAAGTACAATGCTGTCAGTGATAGGATGATATTCATACATCTACAAGAAAGACCAGTTAATACGACTATTATTCAAATTTATGCACCAACCACTAAGGCCAAAGATGAAGAAATTGAGTACTTTTACCAACTTCTGCAGTCTGAAATTGATCAATCATGCAATCAAGATGCATTGATAATTATTGGTGATTGGAATGCAAAAGTTGGAAACGAAGAAGAAGGATTGGTAGTTGGAAAATATAGCCTTGGTGATAGAAAGGATACCAGAGATCACATGATAGAATTTTGGAAGACCAACAACTTCTTCGTTGCAAATACTTTTTTTCTCCAACATAAATGGCAACTATACACGTGGACCTTGCCAGATGGAAAATACAGGAATCAAATCGACTACATCTGTGGAAACAGACAATGGAAAAGCTCAATATCATCAGTCAGAATAAGACCAGGGGTCGACTATGAATCATACAATACAATTACTCTGAAGAAAATTAGAACAAGTCCATGAGAGCCAAAGTATGACCTTAAGTATATCTCACCTGAATTTAGAGACCATCTCAAGAATAGATTTGACATGTTGAGCACTAATGACCAAAGACCAGACAAGTTGTGGAATGATATGAGGGACAGCATACATAAGAAAGTAAGAAGTGATTAAAAAGACAGACGAGAAAGAAAAGACCAAAATGGATGTCAGATGAGACTCTGAAATGTGCTCTTGAATGTCAAGTAGCTAAAGCAAAAGGAAGAAATGAAGTAAAAGAGCTGAAAAGAAGATTTCAAAGGGCAGCTTGTGAAGACAAAGCAAAGTATTATAATGACATATGCAAAGAGCTGGAGACAGAAAACCAAAAGGGGAGAACACGCTCAGCATCTGTCAGACTGAAAGAACTGAAGAAAAAATTCAAGCTTCAAGTTGCAATACTGAAGGATTCTGCAGGGAAAATATTAAACAATGCAGGAAGCATCTGAAGAAGATGGAAAGAATATACAGAGTCACTATAACAAAAAGAATTGGTCTACATTCGACCATCTCAGGAGGTAACATATAATCAGGAATCAACGGTACTGAAGGAAGAAGTCCAAGCTACACTGACAGCACTGGCAAAAAACAAGGCTCCAGGAATTGACAGAATACCACTTGAGATGTTTCAACAAACGGATGCAGCGTTTGAAGTGCTCACTCATCTACGCCAAGAAATTTAGAAGACAGCTACCTGGCCAACTGACTGGAAGAGATTCATATTTATGCCTATTTCCAAGAAAGGCGATGCAACCAAATGCAGAAATTATCGAACAATATCATTAATATCACACACAAGTATAATTTTGCCAAAGATAATTCAAAAGCAGCTGGAGCAGTATATTGGCAGGGAACTGCCAGAAATTCAAGCTGGATTCAGGAGAGGATGTGGATCAACGGATATCATTGCTGATGTCAGATGGATCCTAGCTGAAAGCAGAGAATACCAGAAGGATGTTTACCTGTGCTTTATTGACTATGCAAAGGCATTTGACTGTGTGGATCATAACAAATTATGGATAACATTGTGAAGAATGGGAATTCCAGAACACTTAATTGTGCTCATGAGGAGCCTGTACATAGATCGAGAAACAGTCACTCGAAGAGAACAAGGGGGTACTGTGTGGTTTAAAGACAGGAAAGGTGTGTGTCAGGGTTGTATCCTATCACCATACGTATTCAGTCTGTATGCTGGGCAAATAACCCGAGAAACTGGACTATGTGAAGGGAGAATGGGGCATCAGGACTGGAGGAAGACCCATTAACACCAGGAGATGAGCAGATGACACAACCTTTGCTTGCTGAAAGTGAAAAGGACTTGAAGCACTTACTGATGAAGATCAAAGACCACAGCCTTCAATATGGATTACACCTGAACATAAAGAAAACAAAAATCCTCACAACCAGACCAATGAGCAACATCACGATAAATGGAGAAAAGATTGAAGCTGTCAAGGATTTCATTCTACTTGGATCCACAATCAACACCCATGGAAGCAGCAGTCGAAAAATCATAAGACGAACTGCATTGGGCAGATCTGCTGCAAGGGCCCTTTTTAAAGTATTGAAGAGCAAAGATGTCACCTTAAGGACTAAGGTGCGCCTGACCCAAACCATGGTGTTTTCAATCACCTTATATGCATGTGAAAGCTGGACAACGAATAAGGAAGACTGAAGAATTGATGCCTTTGAATTGTGGTATTGGCATAGAATATTGAATATACCCTGGACCAAAGAATGAACAAAAATCTGGCTTGGAGGAAGTACAATGAGAATGCTTCTTAGAAGCAAGGATGGCGAGACTGGGTCTTACATACTTTGGACATGTTATCAGGAGGGATCAGTCCCAGGAGAAAGATGTCATTCTTGGTAAAGTACAGGGTCAACGTAAGAGAGGAAGATCCTCAACAAGATGGATTGACACAGCGGCTGCAACAATGGGCTCAAGCATAATAACGATTGTGAGGATGGTGCAGGACCAGGCAGTGTTTCGTTCTGTTGTACACAGGGTTGCTATGAGTTGGAACCAACAGGACAGCACCTAACAATAACAACAAATATATATATATAAATATATAATATCATTGCCATCAAGTCAATTCCAACTCATAGCAAACCCATGTGATGGAGTAGAACTGCGCCATAGGGTTTTCTTGGCCGTAATCTTAATGGAAGCAGATCGCCAGGCCTGTCTTCCGCAGCACCACTGGGTGGGTTCAAACCACCAGCTTTAGGTTAGTAGATGAGCATGACCTGTTTGCATGTGTGGTGCATATATATCTGAGACTGTCTCAGGCCCAGTGGAGTTACCCTCAAGGCTCTAACAATCTTGCAGTGAACAAGCAGCACTGAAATTTTCTCGCTGCTCTTTTCAAAGAGCACTTTGGGTAGCATCACTTAGGAGACCCCATCATAAGCATAATGCCTTTTGCAGACACCTGAAGAAAAAGGGGCCACACTTGCAGCGTGAGGAAGGTGATAACAGGGTAGACATGGCCATGGCATTTAAGGGCAGGCTGGGCACTGGAGGAGACAGGAGGCACCCACTTGTCCATCACACACTCACCACCACCGTCTCCCCAGTGGCACTATCTGTGGTCAGGACAGCCGGGGTAGCACTGATCACAGCTGTGGTCAAGGGCGCGTGTATAGTGTTGGGGAGCTGGGCGTACTCTGGGTGCTTCTTTCGAATGTGCTGTACCATCTTGGTCTGAAAAAAATTCAGGCAAAAACCAAGAAAAGAATTAGTTATTTTCAATCTTTTCATATGCAAACCCTCCAATGATTCCTAAAATCTTTGATGTTAGGCATTAAAAAACAAAAACTAGAGCAAAGCTGACTCTGTCTGACCCTCCTAAAGTGATTCAACGGTATAAAAGGGAAACAAGGGGGCTGAAAAGAAACAGAAAGTGCACATGACCCCACACCAATGGGGATGGTAAGGAAACTCCCAGCAGCCCCACTCCCACCAATACTCGTGGCAATCAATCACAACCCTCTAGCGAAAATGACCCATTGCTGTCGAGTCGATTCTGACTTATAATGACCCTATAGGACAGAGTAGAACTGCCCCATAGGGTTCCCAAAGCGGTAAATCTTCACAGAAGCAGAATCACCACATCTTTCTCCCAGGGGGCAGCTGGTGGGTTCAAACCCCAGACCTTTCAGTTAGCAGTCCAGCGCTTCTCCATGGCACCACAAGGGCTCCTCTCTTTTTAAGAAATGTCATTTCGTACAGTGGAATGCTTCTGCCCACCTGAACTCACATACCGTGAGCACGGAATATTCAAATATGCAACCCTCAGCAGGCAGAGGAGAAAGAGAAACAGTGAAGTGCCAAAGCTAGGAGATGGCACGAATTCTGGAGAAAGTCCACCATATTTTCTTCCCATTCTTTGCTTAGAGCCCCTATTCTCAATGATCAGTTCCTCAGATAGTCCTCCGCCAATTCAGAAGAAGCCAGCTAGCCAGGCGTGCCAAGAGCACCCTCAGTAGTGGGTGGTTTGCCTCCATCGGGAGCCTTGCCCGTACCTTGCTGCTGTACTGCTTGGAACAGTGAGGACAGCAGACTGGAGGGGTAGCTATCGTGCCCGTGAGCTGGGTGTGAGTGCTCAGCATGGGGTCTGGCTCTCCAGGGCCAGCAGGACGAAGTTTCCGAATGCTTGGTGGGAGCTCAGCCCCTGGGTGGTTCTTCAGAATATGTGCTTTACGCTTGCTGGCACTTTTATAAACCTGCAATTCAAATGCTTTGTCATGAAAGCAGTAAATGGTTCCACTTTCTTGCTTAAAACAAACTATTGAACTATTCTGATGCCAGAAAATGAGAAAAAGTATTCATGTAGCCCAAAACAGAACATAATGACAGATTTATTGAGGGTATGGCATACATCAGAATAAACTAAGAACTAGCACGGATCGGCATGGCCTCTTCTTTGTATCTGTATATCTGAGATGATAACTAAAAAACATCCTTTACCCTGAAGTCAAAAAGGGGGATATACAGTCATAGAAAGAAGGTTATTTTTAAAGCCGGTTCATCTTTTAGTCTTTCTGTGAAAGTTCTCATCTGATTTATGTAGTTGACTACCAGGTACCAAAAAAAAAAAAAAGGTACCAAAGGACCTTCCAAAGTGGCAAGTCTAACAGCAACCAGTACTAGTATCTATGTTCAAAAAAAATGTTTCTTACTTTTAAGCTGAAGTAAACTCTATAATGATAGCAGAGATTATCTTTGAAATATACTATCGCTGCCTTATAGAAGGAAACAATATCACAATGAAGCAACAGAAACAATACACATATATTCTCTTTCTCTTTTTTGTAACCCCACAAAAGCCAAGAGTGGGATAGCAGAACTACGGCGCTCCACCACAAAGCTTTTTCACATCCCTCTCAATTTTCTAGAAACCCTAAACCCGCCATCTATTTTACAAGTAGGAGGATAACACTCCCGTTGCCGAGTTTAGGAATTTAAAATGAATTCATGTACAAGGGTCTTGGTAATAGGCCTCTTCTTTTGTAACAAACATCAGAGGGAAGGGAAAACAAGAGAAACTAAGTCGGTCAACTAAGAAAATTTAAGAAAAAAAAATTAGCTTAACATAAAGCTGCATTTCTAGCCCTTTCATGGCTGAACTGAAAACTAGTGAGAGACAGGAAACCATCTGCTGAAAGTAACTGCAAGCTCCTGGTATATACTTATACACAGAGACAAACTGGCTGTAAGCAGAGCTCCCACGGAGGCATACCAGAATGGATGTTTTCCTTTTACCTTATCACAGTACTGACAAAAGTAATCACGGTTGGGTTTGATGATCGGTAACGTTAACTCTGGTACCTCTTCTATCTTCATGTCTGGGTGCCTCTTTGATAAGTGATTTACCTAAAGCAAAAAAAAAAGAGAGAGAGACCTCATTATAAACAGAAGCTAAATAAATCCCTCCTATATGAGAAAATTCTCTGAAGCAATGTCCCGAAACAATAAGGCATTTGGCCAGAACCAGCATCCTCAAACCCATCTGACACCAAAGCACCAACAGCCACTGTTAAGAGGAATAAATGGTAATTCCGCAAATTCTTGCAAATGAAGTGGGTAACTGTGGATCCCATTAACAGTCTTCGGCTGAAATAACTGCTGTTGGAAAAAGGAAAATTACACTATCATGAATTTTCTGGGTGAATTCTCCTGAAGCAAACCTGTGTTTCATCACTTGCTGACCTAGTCTTACTGAGGAGCCCCAGTGGCACAGTGGTTAAGAGCAAGGGCAAGCTATGGCTGCTAACCAAAAGGTTGGCAGTTCAAATCCCCCAGCGTCCTTGGAAATCCTATGGGGCAGTTCTACTCTGTTCTATAGGATTGCTATGAGTCTGAATCGACTCGACGGCTACAGGTTTGGTTTTTTGTTTGTCTGTTTTGTTTTTAAGCTTTACTGAGAACACTGAATGAGAAACAAACTGAGGTTCTGAATTTCAAACATTGGTCTGTGACTTTCTGGCTTCTGGCAAAAACATATTCTGTAACTGGAATACGGTCAGGGTGTGTTGACAGCAGTGAACTGACTACCCGGATGTTTAAACTAACCTGGGTTCACAGACCCTGCTTTGGTGGGAAGACTCCTCCTACTGCTGTTTCAGAGCTAGAAAAGAGAGGCATGAGAAAGAAATGGTAGGGTGAAGGCAAAAGACCCCACCCAAAAGTATACATATATATATATAAACCTGTTGCTGTCAGGTTGATTCTGGTTCATAGCGACCCTACAGGACAGAGTAGAACTGCCCCATGGGGTTTCCAAGGAGCGGCTGGTGGATTCGAACTGCTGACCTTTTGATTAGCAGCAAGCTCTTAACCACTATACCACCAGGGCTCCCCCAAAAGCATATACAGGGACACAAAAAAGAAGAGGAAAATAAAATAGGAAAAGAACAAAGAGGTTGGGAAGGGTGCACAGAAACAACACGAGTGGTGAAAAGTGACAGAAAAAGACCTCTTCCCTGAGGCCACCAGGAAAGAGCTGTGCTAAAGCGGGGAGGGTGAGACCGGAAAGGAAAGAACTCCAAATGGAACTGTTTGCCTCGGGTGTTTTTTCCTAGCCATTCACGATCAGCAGACATAATTTATCACAGCATACAACACACAAGCCATCATCACACACAGATGGAATGACGTGGTTTTGGGGACAGGGGACTGCAGCCACCGACACTGACCAGCACAGCATACAACAGACAAGCTGTCATCACACACAGACGGAATGACATGGCTTGGAGGACGGGACTGCAGCCACCGACACTGACCAGCACAGCATACAACAGACAAGCTGTCATCACACACAGACGGAATGACATGGCTTGGAGGACGGGACTGCAGCCACCAACACTGACCAGCACAGAATACAATATACAAGCCATCATCATACACAGACAGAATGACATGGTTTGGAGGACAGGGGACTGCAGCCACCAACACTGACCAGCACAGAATACAACACACAAGCCATCATCACACACAGACAGAACGACATGGTTTGGAGGACAGGGGACTGCAGCCACCAACACTGACCAGCACAGAATACAACACACAAGCCATCATCACACACAGACAGAATGACATGGCTTGGAGGACGGGACTGCAGCCACCGACACTGACCAGCACAGAATATAACACACAAGCCGTCATCATACACAGACAGAATGACATGGTTTGGAGGACAGGGGACTGCAGCCACCAACACTGACCAGCACAGAATATAACACACAAGCCGTCATCATACACAGACAGAATGACATGGTTTGGAGGACAGGGGACTGCAGCCACCAACACTGACCAGCACAGCATACAGTACACAAGTCGTCATCACACACAGATGGAATGACATGGTTTGGAGCACAGGGGACCACAGCCACCGACACTGACCAGCACAGCATGCAACACACAAGCCGTCATCACACACAGAGGGAATGACACGGTTTGGAGGACAGGGGACCATGGCCACCAACACTGACCAGCACAGCATACAATACACAAGCCGTCATCATACACATACAGAATCACATGGTTGGGGATGGGACCATAGCCACTGACACTGACCAGCACAGCATATAACACACAAGCCGTCATCATACACAGACAGAATGACATGGCTTGGAGGACGGGACTGCAGCCACCGACACTGACCAGCACAGAATATAACACACAAGCCGTCATCATACACAGACAGAATGACATGGTTGGGGACAGGGGACCGCAGCCACCGACACTGACCAGCATGCCTCGCCTCCGGAAGCCCATCATGCAGAGGCGGCACTTGAAGGTGAAGCTGTCGTAGTCTGTGGACGTGATGCGCGGCTTGAAGGTCTTGGAGCGGCTGATGCGGTCAGCCTTCTTGGCCTCCCTCTCGGGATTATGCATCCTCTGCATGTGTTCCCGCAGTTTGTCTTTTCGCTGTTTAGAGAGAATTTTTGAAAAGGTGGGTGGGAGTAGAAAAATTTTAATGAAGAGGTTAAAAAAAAAAATCAGTAAAAGTTAGCAGTAACCCCAGCCTACTAAGATGCATCTGAGGTGTTGGAGAGCTAGAACACACCAGGACTTGTCACATGTGGCCGGGAACTACTCTGTTCCCCAACCAGCAAGTGCACCCCAGTGATCCTTGATGGAAAATCTAAGCTGAAGGATAGTTGATTTTTTAGAAGACTTCCTATTTACGCAGAAAACCAGAAAAACCAAACCCACTGCCATCGAGTCGATTCCGACTCATAGCGACCCTATAGGTCAGAGTAGAACTGCCCCATAGAGTTTCCAAGGAGCGCCTGGTGGATTCGAAATGCCAACCTTTCGGTTAGCAGCTGTAACACTTAACCACTATGCCACCAGGGTTTCCATTTACGCACAGGAGATCATATAGACACGGGATAAGTTTGGTATTGAGAACTATAAAACAAATTTATACTAACACACAAAAGTAATACTGGGTTGATGACGTTGTGTTTATACTCAATTTCCACGCATTTTAACACACATCATGGTATTTCTCTAAATCCCAAATTAATTTAAGTAAGAATCTTTCATCTTGTGGGTTTGTCATCTCTCGTTTTATGGATTTAGAAGTTTGTTACACTGTCAGCTATGATGGAGCAGAAGGTGTAGGTCACACCTGGTTGGGTGACCTAATCTAGTGATAAGTGTCAATGTGAGTCCACAGAGGGAGAAAATTAGGCAGAGCCCAACCTAAACCAAAACAAGTTCAAATAGGCCAACGCCCTTCACCAGGGAGGCTCTCTGCATTTAGACAGTGGTTACACCGTTGGTGGTCTCGTAAAGATCTGGAACCTTTCTGAAACAACAGCTCTTCCCGTCTTCTGGTACAGGGACTCCTCGTTAGTGTTGTGATTCATTAGTCCTCCTCCTTTTTTTTTTTGGCAAAAATATAGACAAAACAACATTTGCCAATTCAACATTTTCTTGCATGCACAGTTCAGTGAGACCAATTATATCAATCGTGTTGTGCAAGTATCACCAATATCCATTGCTAAATTTTTTAACTACTTCATTTTTCAGCATGTTTATTCAATAAATATTCCTTGAGTGCCTACCAAGTACCAGGAACCATGCTGAGTGCTAGGTTCCAATGCTAGATACCCCTCACCTACCTCTGTCTTCCACTAAAATGGATAGGGGCTCAACTGCTCCTTCTTCCTACCCCAGGGCCCTCATTCCTGGAAAGCCCAGAAAAGAATTTTCATAGTTTCCTAGTCTGCAATAAACTTTGGATTAAGAACACTGCCCTAAATATCAGTAACTCTTACTACTGCAGATACGATGGTAAATGTTATACAATGATATGAGCAACATCAGTACCAGTGGGGGCTCAGACCTGAGGGAATGCAGCATCACAGCCACAGAGCACACCCATGGCACAGAAGGATCTTCTCATAACCCTAGCTTGCCACCTGAGACTTCTGTTACATTTCCACTTTTTCCCAAGCATCAGTATTCACTGATTTCCCTGTACCTATTCCGTTCAAGGAGCCCTGGTGGCACAGTGATTAAAAGCTCAGCTGCTAACCAAAAGGTTGGCAATTCGAATTCACTGGCTGCTCCTTGGAAACCCTATGGGGCAGGTCTACTGTCCTATAGGGTAGCTGTGAGTCAGAATCAACTTGACAGCAATGATTTTTTTGTATTCCCTTCAAATAGATGGACTTACCTTAAATGAATCATTACATAAATCCTAAAGCCTAATGAGAATACAATATAATGTGTCCCAGACAGAGCTGGAGAAAAATGTGGAACAAAATTCTAACTCACAAAAAAAGACCAGATTTACTGGCCTGACAGAGACCGGAGAAACCCTGAGAGTATGGCCTCCGGACACCCTTTTAGCTCAGTACTGAAGTCACTCCGAGGCTCACCCTTTAGCCAAAGATTAGACAGGCCCATAAAACAAAATGAGACTAAAGGGGCACACCAGCCCAAGGGCAAGGACTAGAAGGCAGGAGGGAACAGGAAAGCTGGTAATGGGGAACCCAAGGTCAAGAAGGGAGAGTGTTGACATGTCATGGAGTTGTTAACTAATGTCATGAAACAATATGTGAACAAACTAAGAAGCTAGTTCATTCTGTAAACTTTCATCTAAAGCACAATTAAAAAAAAAAAGTTAAACAGAGTTACCATATGACCCAGCAATTCCACTCCTGGGTATATACACAAAAGAATTGAAAGTAGGAACCCAAACAGAAACTTGTACACCAATGTTCACTGTAGCACTATTCACAATAGTCAAAAGGTAGAAACAACCTAATGAATGGATAAACAAAATGTGGTATATACATGTTGTTCTTTGTAGTTAGGTGCTGTCAAGTCAGTTCAACTCTTAGCAACAGTGTATGTACAACAGAATGGAACACTGCCCAGTTCTGCACCATTCTCACAATTTATTGCTGTTTGAGGCCATTGTTACAGCCACTGTGTCAATCCATCTCGTTAAGGGTCTTCTTCTTTTTCGCAGATCCTCTAGTTTACCAAACAGTACATATATACATGAAATATTGCTCAGCCACAAAGAGAAATGAAATCCTAATACATCCTACAACATGGATGAACCTTGAAAACATTATGCTGAGTGACATATGTCAGTCACAAAAGGAAAAATATTGTACGATTCCACTGATATGAAATATCAAGAACAGGCAAGTGTGGAGAGACTAAAATTTATTAGTGGTTACTGGGGTGAATGGGAGGGAGGGAGACAGGGAGAGTCATGACTTAGGGGGCACTAAGCTTCTCCTAAGGGTGATGGAAAAATATGAAAGTGGATGAAGATGATGGTTGAAAATATGATGAACACAATTAATGCCACTGAATTGTACAAGTAAAGATTCTTGAAATGTCAAGTATTTTGTTACATGTATGTTTACCACAATAAAATAATTTTTGTTGAAAAAAAAAAAAGAATACAATACAACGCTGTGCATGCAGGGACAGGCCTCTGTTTGCTGAATGCCGAATCTCCACAAGGCCTTTCCATCCTAACGTCTCCAGAACCACATTCACTATGGCCCCCGCTCTCTCTCCACCTGTCTAAGTCTCACACCTGCATCAACAGTGTTCCCCAACACCTACCTCCCAAGCTACACATCTCAGTGCCTTGCTGTGTGTCTTTTGCATGTTCATCAGGCACAAGGCCATATCAATTCCCTCAGACATCTGTCTTGAAGACGGGCCTTCCTGTGCATACCACTGCCTCTGCCTTAGTTTAGGCTTGGCTCTAAGAGATCTTTGTAAACCTAATCCCTCAGCATAACAAGCAAGCTGGAACCTACTTCTCAAGCTTCATCTCACCATGCACCCCTCACCATGTACCCCAACCACTGTGCACCTCACCATCTCCTGACAGGTCTCCACAGTCCCTGTCACACCCTCTGCTTTCAGCGTTGTTTTGCTTCCGCATTCCTCATAGGTTCCCTTTCTCAAGCTGCCAAACCCTTCCCTGCCCTTTAGTGTATTCCAAAGTGTTACCTCATCGAGGAAGTCCCCCTGTACCCCAAATCACAGTCAATCCCTCTCATGGTGTTTTATGCTTTTCTCTATGGTACCATTAATGGTAATGTTTTAAAATCTACATGTCTGATTCCTCTATGAAATTGTGAGCTCCTTAAAGTCAGAAGGTCCTATCTTGTCTTTACGTATGCTGTCCTCATGGAGCTTACAGTTTAGGAACACAGATAATTAACAATAGATCGCATTACGTGGCTATGGCAGGGTCATAAGTAAATGTTCCTATGAAAATTCATAGGAGAAGCACTTAATCTAGTCTGGGGAGATCAGAAAGAGCCCCCATGTGAAGTGATATCAGCTGGGTAAACTGACATGCGAGGTTGAGAGCTCAAGCAGAGGACAATGGGGAGAGAGACACGTACTCAAGTACATCCAGGTAGTGCAGTGCAGTCAGAGAACAAAGTGGATGGGAGGCTGGACAGGTATTAGGGGCCGGGTCATATAGTGTCTGATGTAATAAGAGCTGTGCAGTCAATCTTGAAATCAGTGAAGTTATTATAGGGTTTTCCAGCAGAGACATGACAACAGATTTATTCTCTAGAAAAATATCTAGGGTTATAGCCTTAAAAATGGGTTGAAGGTAAGTGGTAATTTTGTACTCCGTCAACTTGGCTAAGGGGAAATATGTGTAACCAGGATTCCCACCATAGTATGGTTCCCAGTTAGAGTTAGCCAAAAGAGAAGTCCGTGATCGAGTGGAAGGCAGAATGGTACAGCAGCCATCTGCTGAGGGTCACAGTGGCTACAGGCAGTGCCAGACATAGAGATGCCAGCGGGTTACTCACGCTCTCCCGCCTCAACAACCAGCTCTTCTTCTCCACTGCCTGATGCACAGACCCATTCTCCCACTGACTGCCCAGCTCTCTTGCACAGGCCCACCCCAGGTTCTAGATTCTGAGGTCAGCTTCAGTCTGCCCTCCCACACCAGGGTTCCAGAAGGCTACATAGTGACTTCTCTGACCCTCCAAATGCTCCTTTCAGACCCTATTTCTTCATCTTTTTCTATAACTAAATTCTGTTCCTGTAATAAATCCCTTATTCCATAGATTCACAGTGGTTCTGCCTCCCTGGTTGATCCCTCTCTGAGACACTGGGTAAAAGTAAAGGAGAAAACGGAAGCAGAAAGACTTTTTTATATCCGTAGATCCTAATGTGATATCAGGCATAAAATGGATAATTTAGAAATTGTTGAGTGGATAAGATGGATGGATGGCCAACCAGTTAGCATCACAAGACGGATCTATTTACATATAATTCTTCAACAAAAAATAAAAAACAGAAAAGAGAAAAAAAAAAAACCTAGACCCTTTTATACTTTACATATTAGAGTTTTCTACAGAGTTCTATATAGACCTACTACATTAAAAGCCATCGAGATTATATGCCATAACACACATTCCACAAAACTTAAGCTTTAAAAATGTACTTTCTATTTCTCTTAATGTCTTCACATTCTACACAAACACATCCTTTAAAATCAGTTTTCCCCTTCTGAACCCATCACGCCTCTTTTCCGGTTTCTGTGACAGTGTTACCTACAATCATATTCAGTAGCATGTCTCTCAGTGACATCTTTGCAGAATCATCTGATCACCTAATGAAGCATATTTCATTGTTTTCACATTTATTTATCTGTTGTCTCTGAGTCTCCTGCAGGTTTTTCCTCTGCTTCTTCCGAGTTCCAGGCAGGTTACTGATATTATTATTATTTATTTTAATCCTTGAAGTCATTTGCATTCACCAAAGCACCCTAAGCCCTCTGACTGTTCTACAGGTTTCCCACCTCTGTCAGACAATAGCCTTGCTGCCTTCAGGGCCCAATTACCAGGGCCTTTTTTTTTTTATATACTTAATAATAAGTGCTCAATAAAAATCTACTGATTCGAGTGGTAAGTAAATACACCATTGTCTTAGGAACTCCTCAATAGTATTTCAGGTCTACTCGTTACACATGTGAATTCTTTCCGAAGAAGGTGCATTATCATTATATTTGGTTTGGAAATTTGAATTCATTATTTTGGGGAACTAAATAAGTTTTTTCCCTTTAATTTGTCCTAAGTCAAACACGAGCACAGAGGCTTCCGTGGATCTCAAGCCCAGTTCCTGGTAACTGGGAGACAAACTGATGGAATGAAGAAGAATTTATCCTCAGCTTGACATAATTTCTGCAGCCACGAGAGGAACCCTGGGCTGCTCTCTGGTCACAGTACCTTAAATTGTTTCCCACACGTAGAACACAGGAAGTCTTTGCGGTCCGAGTGTCGGAGCATGTGGAGACGCAGTTTATCAGGACGGCAGAAGGCCTTGTCACACTCTGTACACTGGTATATCTTCTCCGAGTGGAAGCTGCGCACGTGTTTTTTCACCTGGCAGTGAAGACCACAGACAAGTTCAGGGGACTCAGGCACCAGAGGCAAAAACAAAAGTCGGCTTACCAACACTAGAGGGCGCTAGTGCATTACCCTGGATTCCATCAGCCTGGACATGGAACCCAATCAGATGTCATAATTGGACTCAACAGCGCACACTGTCCACATCACAAAGAAGAAACAAAATAAGGGCCTTATAAATCTGACCCTCCCACATGACCTGGAGAGGTGGAAAGAAGAGTGTTTGCTGGGTCAAAAGCCTGATGACCTCGAGCCCATTTTTCATTTTTTTAAGATTAAAAGGAGATTTTCTTCGGGTTTCAATAAATCTTGCTAAAAATTATCTAAAGGAAGACAACAAATAAATCATTCTTCCTCACTTTTTTTCTGCCTCCAACATGTGGAGATGCAATTAGTCTCTTTTAGTAATTGGTCCTTTTATATCTTTCTATAAAATCAGATTCTGAAGAATTGAAGACATGAATTAGATGCTATCAAAAACACTACGCATTCATGAGAGCAGTACAACACTGGAGTCCTTTCTCCTCAACCGAGACTTATTCTCTTTGTTTGTAGATAAGAAAGAACTGTGACCCTCAGGACAGTCTTACCGTAAGTACCCAGCGAAGAAGAGCTGTGCAACAGCGATCAGTCAGGAGTCCTGTCGAGCTATTTCTATGAAGACATTTTGCTTTGTTATGTTTGCAGTCTCTTTTACTGAGGTCATGCAGTTTGGAAGGAAACAAAGAAAGCTGGTATATACTATACTTTCCTATCAAGCCCTGAGAAATTCCTTACTCCATAGACTCACAGTGGTTCTGCTTCCCTGACTGAACTCTAACACATTGGGTGAAAGTAAAGAAGAAAATGGAAGCAGAAAGGCTTCTTATATCCCTTAAAGCAAACTTCCTAGTTGTTTGTGTCAAGTGAAAAAATTTCCAAGATTCCCAACATTAGCAGAACTATGACTAACTCCTAGTCTCCTCTTGCTTTGGTAATAAAAACAAAACAAAAAGAAAAATTTTTTTTTTAATTTTTACTAGATATTTGGATTTAATTATTCATTGACTAAACCAAAAAAAAAAAAACCTATTGCTGTTGAGTTCTGACTCACAGAGATCCTACAGGACAGAGTAGAACTGCCCCATAGGATTTTCAAGGAGCAGCTGGTAGATTCGAACTGCCGACCTTTTAGTTAGCCGCCGAATGCCTAACTACTGCACCACCAGGGCTCCTCCATTCATTGATTAGCATGTAACAATATTATCATCTGAAATCCACATAAAATCATGAGTATTCTGGAATTTACCTTCACCCATTTTGCTTCAACAAAGAATACAGTGCAGGGAGGCAGTGCTTGATATGAAAGGGTAGTGTACACCAACTTGGTTTCCTTCCAAACTGCATGGCCTTAGCAAACTCAACAGGAACCCACAGTGGCGGGGGAGATGTTTCCAACCCAGGAAACGGGCCTCCGGAGGCTCTACAAGTCCATTTTATGAGTACTGCATTGATATTGGCAAGAATTTTTTTTTTTAATTTTTTTTATTAAAACTCAAATCAACTCTGAGTGTTTATGACTTGTAATATAATTTATATGTTTAAAGTTCAAAGTTCGATTTGGGTAATTAAGGGTCATAATAATCTTCTGTTTATCAGAAGTGGCTTGATGAAAGAAACGTTGTCAACCGTGCACTTATTTCAAAGAAGGGATGAAAATGCAGCTGCCAGGCAGTGGTCTCAATTTCCCAAGAAACCAGTTTCTTTTGCCAAAAAAAAAGGAAATACACAGGAATCTCTACAGTAGTAGGCACTCACCTGGATAAAATCTGGGAAACGTTTTTTACAAGTTGGGCAGGTGAAGTAGCCATCATTGATATGAATGGCCACATGATCTTTCAACAAATCAAGGCGGTCAAAGGATTCTGGGCAAAAAATGCAAGAGTAAGTCTTCTGGTCGGAATGGAGCTTCATGTGGCTCTCCAAGGACGCGCTGCTGATGAAGCCCTTGTTACAGAGATCACAGGTCAAAGGGCAGTTCCCCTCCCGCCCATGGAAACGCAAGTGTTGGTCCAGCTTGTCCTTTTCACGAAAGGCCTTCCCACACTGCAAGCATTTAAAAGGCCGGAAGGATTTCCGAATAAACAGATGCTGAAGAGCTGCATTCTGCAAGACATACACAAATAGGACTATTTAGTGAGGAAACTCAATGAGCACGTGGCTCACACATTTATAGAGAGACGGGGTGAACCCTGCAACCACAGACTTTCCCTAGAAATTTAAACTCGAGGAGAGACCGTGGAAAGCCATCCCCAAAGAAGGTCATCTTGAAAAGACAGCTGTTTTTTTGTTTCGTTTTGTTTTTTGTTTGTTTTTGTGGTCTGTGTGTTTTCTTTTGAAAAAAAATTTAAGTAACATTCAAAGAAGTGTTCCCAACAGAGGATCTGTGTAAATAACAAATCCCAGGGCGGATGGGAATAAAGATTGAAGACTCAGAAGAAAAGCCCCTGGGTGAGTCACACATGCATGACGAGGTTGGAGAAGTCCACCAAAATGTTACTTGTTGAAGCCCTTGAAAAAATCATTTGAAGCTTGATTAAAATGTTTAGCAAAAAAAGGTAATAAAAAGAACTGACGGGCAGTAGTTGCTGGGGGCTGGGAGGAGGAACGGGGCCTGACTGCTAACGGGCACGGAGCACGGAGGCTCTTTCTGGTGGGACGGAAATGCCCTGGAACTAGTGGTGATGGCTGCACAATTCCAGAATATACTACAAAACCATGGAAAAACACACTTAATTTAAAAGTGTGGATTTTATGGCATGTGAATTATATTCAATTTAAAAGAGAGAACCGATAGGGCAACACAAGATTAGGATTTATGTGAACGTCTCCGTTCATGAGACACGGTACATGAGCATACAGAAACTGGGATATAGGCAGTGAGTAACTTCCCACTTAGGAAATGCAGAGGACAAGGTTCCAACGCAGCTAGTTAGCGCTGCTGGTTAGAATGGCATGCCGACAAAGCTAAGCTTATTGTCTTGTTCCCTCTCTACAGCAGTCAGTTCTGCTTTCTTCACTCACAGACTGCACTTCTAATGATGATTAAATAGCCATCCTCTAAATCCATGCAGCTGTTATGAGAGAATCCAGGTGAGACAGTGCAGGTACGCAATGCAAGCCCATCACTGCTACTGGAAAAACCAACCGTGCTCTGCTGAGAGCTGGTCAGCAGGTCATCTCCACACAGACAATACACGGTCAACACTTCAGTTACACCACCATGAGACTCCTTCCTAAGTTCCTCAGAGGATCGGAGGGAGAGCTCTAGATAGCTACAAGGGGGAAAAAAACCTCGAAAAATAGTTCTGCAAATGAACGTGCCTATGCAGCCGTGAGGGAACAGTAGCTGAGGGATTAACAGAGATCTTAATGCAATATTTGTGCAGTGGGAAGAGTACAGTGAGCAACGCTTAGACCCTTAATTTCAAATTACTCACAAGCAGCAACTACCAAACCAAATTTAATGTGAAATAATCATTTGACGGAAAAAGCAAAACAACTAGTTTCGATTTGATAAAAATGTTGAACTATATGTCTGTTACTACAAAACAGAAACTTCCTTCTCAGAGCTCATCTCAAAAGACTAGGGGAGATGTTTTAAGATGCTACCTACTGAAGGTTATGAGCAACTATGTTGCCTTCCCCAGTTGACCAGGGCTACTTAGGAGTGTGCATGGTATTTTATTCTCCTTTGTACCTAAATCACTTAATAAATTACTTAGCTCCTATTACGTGTTCTATAAAGGTTTGAAAATTAATGAAATGTATTTCAAGTGAAACTACGTATATAGATATATGGAAACCCTGGTGGTGGTGTGGTTAAGTGCTACGGCTGCTAACCAAAAGGTCAGCAGTTCGAATCCACCAGCCGCTCCTTAGAAACCCTATGGGCGGTTCTACTCTGTCCTGTAGGGTCACTATTGAGTCGGAATCAACTCGACAGCAACAGGTTTATATACACGTGTATGTCTGTATGTGTATATATATATATATATATACACGTGTGTATGTCTGTGTGTGATATATGCATATACAAACACATACATTATATACACATAAACACACGGTCTTCTCTACAGCATCTGCAGAGATCTTTAGAATAGACCTTTTTCAAATCAGTCATGGAGTTTTCTTTCACTTCATTAGGCTTCATAGCAGTCACCTAATCTTTTCATTCCATCTAGACAAATACTTATTTCACACAAAAGCTCTCACTTTTGGCTACATTCAAAGCTTTACAGAAACACTGCAGATAAATGCTATCCTAAAGTTAGGAGATTCAGGTTTTAAAGGACTTTTGGCATCTAAGAATCATTTCCTTTATCCAAGATCAGTCATGTTTCCAAGGACTGACACAATGCACAACAATTGATCTTGGTCCCACTGGGATCCCATTCATCCTTGGGTGCCAAATCCAAAAACTCAGTTTTGTTTTGGTCCATTACGCTAATCAGTCTGCTGTCATTTCTGATTAGCCTGAGTGCCCTCAGACACTGATTTAAACTGAGCAGCCACCTGGCTCCACTTTCTTGGTTCTAACGACAAATCTCATTCTTACCATCTTTTTAATTTCCATGGCGCCCTGAGCATTGTCTACGTACTCAAGAACTAGACTGTATTTCTCTGATCTAATGATCCTCATATTACAAGGTAGTCTGCATGCTGAAACTCCTCCATCCCCTGACCCACCTGCAGGCCATGTCTACTCTAAGGTTTCTTGCGTGGCTCAGAGCCACAATTGGTATTCCTTTCTAGCAGAAACCAGGAAACACAGTGGAGCCAGCACAGGTGGAGTTGATGGATCTTCTGGTCTCTGAGCTCCATTTAGCCCATCACTCCATACTATACCATATATCAGCTACTCCAAGGATGCCAAAGAGTACAGGTGCTAAATCTGTGATGAGGGATTCCTCCACTCATGTGGAAATAAATTCTTAGACAACAGATTCTTTGCAGACAAAGACCATAAAATGTCTCTAAAGTTTGACATTAATAGCTAAAACCAAAAAACCAAACCTGTTGCCACTGGGTCAATTCCAACTCATAGCGACCCTATAGGACAAAGTAGAACTGCCCCATAGGGTTTCTAAGGAGCGGCTGGTGGATTCAAACTGCCTACCTTTTGGTTGGCAGCCGTAGTTCTTAACCACTACACCACCAGGGTTTCCATTAACAGCTATAGGAACCCAAATTATTAATTGATTTTCATATTATTTTGATCCTGGCACTAGATGAAAAAGGAAATCAAACAGTCATGTTTGTTTGTTTTGACCACCTTTCTCTGGCCTATTTCCTGCCCAGCTTTCAAAGTCTTTGGCGGGCTCCCCTACCCAACACCTCTCGCTCCTCACCTGGCATCCAGACTGTAGAAAGCTAGTGTTTTCACTGTCCCATAACCACACCAGGAGCACTCCTGTGGCTGCGCCTTCAATCCTAGGGCTATCCTCCTCTGAAACATGCTATTTTCTTCCCATCCAGCTAAATCTTCTCTCTCTTTCAAGGTCATACCTCATGCACAAATTATTTCATGATTCCCCTTTCTTTGGCCTTTCACTCTTCCAAGTTCCCATAGCAATTTTATGTTATACCTTAAATTTAGCACTTACTGGTAAACTACCTTATAGTAGCATTATCCCCCTAATTAAGCTAAGTGAAAATGTTGTTGTATCCCCTACAGCACCTACAGTGCAGAGTCTAAGAGTTAGAACTCAATACCATTCCAAATTATCTTAGAGCTGGAAGGGACCTTGGAGGTCGCTTAGTCCTATCCCTTCATTTTGTATATGAGCAAACTGAAGCCCACAATTGATTGATGGATGTGTTTGCAAATAAGTCATAATTATTCATTAACTAACTTGCATTTACTTTAGCAACCAATCTGTGGTTTCCACCAGGATTTAGTGAGTACAGGTTGCAAAGAACAGCAGGTCAGGCAGACACTTCAATAACATTCTGTTACGTGAAAACACAGGAAACGAACCTACCTGCAGCTCCAACTGAGCAGGCAGCATTAGAGGAGAGAAAAATAGTTACATTACCAATTGGATTGGAAGACTTCCCTTCAGTTGGTCATTACCAACCTGGATAGAAAAGATGAAAAAATATATAGCCCTGCTTTTTAGAATGTGTGAGGGAAAAAATGGCTCAACTAAGACTGACCTCCAGAAGACATACACAACGTGGCTTTGCTTTGACATAAGAAACCATGTAATAAAACCAGGAACCCAATTCATTCAAAGAATACAGACTAGGCTTGTACATTCACTTCACTACATGTGTGGGCTTTGGTTTTTTCCTTCAAAACAAATAAAATAAAATAAATCTAGCGAGCATTTCTCTGGATTTAGCAAAATAAATCAGAATGGTCAAAGCAGAAAGACAGTAATTGGGCGAGAGCGGGAAATAAAGTAGAATGGTAGGTAGGAATGTGTTGATTCATAGCTTTCTGCCTTTCGGGTTTACATTTACGTATAGTTAAATATCCTTTTAAATGAATATAGATTGAGCCAAAGATTTGATCTGTTTCAATTCCAGGGTGCTCATAAAAGGCCGTTTAGCCTCAGAGTTTTTAGAGGCCTTCAAAACTATCATATGGCTATGAATGTTTAAATGCGTTTTCACATGAAGGCATGGACTAGACCATTTTTCAAGGTCCCTTCTAGCCTACAGGCAAATAAGAAGACCGAAAGAATCCATCTAGAAATTGTGAAGTCTGGGAAATCATACAAAGAGTCTCTCTCATCTACGCATCAGGTGCTAGTAAAAGTCTTTACATACACTCCCAGCTGCCATAACACGGGTGTTAAGTAATTGTTCTCAGGATGCAAACTGCCAGCAAAGGCAATTATCCCACAAAACCACACCATTTTCCACACATATCCCCTGCAGTTGCTAGCCCACACTCAAATTCTGTCAATAAAGTAATAAAGGAAAAACACATCTGAATTGGAAGTCACAGAAGCCCTGTAACAGCATGGTCTAACCCAGGACACAGGTCAGACAAGTGGGACAGTGACCTAGCTCCTGAACTGAGAGCCTTCTTCAAGATATCCCTGGAAAGGAAGGTGAGGGTAGTGGTACAACTTGAAGAATGTAATCAATTGCACTGAATTGTACATGAAGAAATTGTTAAACTGCTGTATGTTCTGCTGTGTATATTCTCAACAACAAAAAAAATCAAATTAAAAAAAAAAAAGATATCCCTGGATGTGCAAATTGTACTTGCCAGGTCAACTTGACATAGGGTCCCTTTGCATCGATGAGCAGTGCCACTTGCCAGTCTCCCCGTGGAAACTGTAGACAACCAAATTCAGTTACCCAAAATGAACTTGGGAGCTATGAAGTTATTGGCATGGATTAGCCTGGCTTAGAGTACAAATAATTCTTGTAATTAAATGTACCGATTTATCCATTTCCAATGTGTGAGCTTAGGGATGCAAGGCTATCCTACTTTAACTATACTAGTGCAGGAGCTGCCAAAATCCGGCTTCGCTATCGCTGCTACGCTGATGGAAGCCATTCCAGCCTGCCACAGAATACAAAACTATTGAGAAATAGTTAATTTTTTTTTTCCAAAAGAAGGGGATCAAGCATGTGATGCAAGACTTCGAAGTGGATAGTGAACAGGTTGGAAATCGACCAGCTAAAAAGATGGCTGGCAGAGAAAGGATCACCAGTGATAAGATGGGAGCCCTGCTACCCCAACTTACTCGGATGCGCTTGGCTCTGCGCATGTCGTCTGCCGTCAGAGAGCTCTGGGCAGGCACCACGCTCTCTTCGTGCTGTGGCTGCAGATGGAGGGCGTGAGTTTCGGACTCATGGTCCAGAGAGGCCTGGGCTTCCGGTGGCAGCGGAGGGATTGGGATAGCGGTCTGTTCTGGCTGATCCAGCCCATTCAGGGCAGCTGGTTCGTTCTCCTCAAACTGCTCTTTGCTGGAAAAATGTAGCAAGTCCTGAAATTGCAAATCATATAACCAGCCATTATTCCCCTGACTATGTAGAGGTTAGCTCTAGAAGGACAGTCAGAAAAGATTTGGAATTGTTGCCTATTTTTAAATGCCTAAATTGATAATGCTCAGAAGAAAATATTCTCCCTCTGAGAAAGTTAATTAGGTAATATATGCAGAATGTAAAGCCTATGATATATTCCAGGCTACTTCAGGAGGAAAAGATTGTGATGTGACTCTTCTGGAGTATCGTAATAATTTTTCATTGTTTAAATTAATAAAACATAAAATCCCCCTCTAGTATTTCCGTATAATTTCAAATTGCTAGTGCAGCAAAATCAGGTTTTTTTACAAGTAACACTTGACAATATGTTTCTTGGCCTAATCACACTTTAAGGAGCCCTGGTGGTGGAACGGTTAAAGCACTCGGCTGCTAACCAAAAGGTCAGCAGTTTGAACCCACCAGTCACCCGAAGGAGAAAGATGTGGCAGTCTGCTTCAGCAAGGATGGCAGACTTGGAAACCCCACGGGCAGTTCTACTCTGTCCTGTAAGGTCACTGTGAGTCAGAACTGACTTGATAGCAATGGGACTTGCACTGCAATTAACAGGCCTCAGAGCACCAATAGGACATGATGATAAACAGCTGCGAGGCATTTGTATTTAAGTCCTGTAACAGTCCCGGAGTATCTTCTCAGCAAGCATGGAAAGACAGTTGTTCCCCGTGGCCCCAAGTACCTGTGTCCCACTGTCACACTTTTCTCCATTTTCACTGGTTATTTCCAGGCGGATAAATTTTGGAGGGCGCCCTGGCCGACGACCTGGGCCGAATCGCCTCTTGCCTCGTCCCCTTCCTCTGCCTCTTGTTCTGGAGACAAGAGACTGGGTTACAAACAGTCAGTTTTTACATTATTTCTACATAACACGCTGCAGCAAATATTTCCCTAAATAATCCTGACTAACCCCAGGTCTTGATTTCCTCTGACTTTACTACTTTTCCTGGTTATCTTCTCTAATGGAAACAAGTGTTCTGCTAACATTTGCTTTCTAAATTTGTCACCTTTGCCCTCTCTATCACTCAAAGAGATGTCTTAAGTTATTCAGAAGAAAAGAGCTATAAAAATTCAAAGCACTGACAATGTGTTGCTACTGGACACTCTGAAAGCATGAACACATCTCTGAAATGATGAGAGAAATGCAGACAGGACAGAACATGCTGCGTGGTAAAGGGTGCTCCCAGGAGATGTCTTCTCGGATGAGGTTCAGCTCTTTCCCTCCTTTTCTCTTGTCTCACCTCATGTTCCATCCAGGAAATGGGGTTACATCCAAACCTCATTTTACTATACACTTCTAGAAAGTCAGAACAAATTTCTAATTTAGCTGCTCCATAACATACCTAGTAAACACCAAATATATTTTATCCCCTTCAATGGGTTTTTTAAAGTAAAAAAAATTCCTTAATAAAAGGGACTCAGAAAGTTTGTCACGAAAACGTTTTTTAGAACTTGTGTGTGTATAACATTAATCAGGTCATGTTTTATTATTCCACTCATCCCTTTATCAATTTAAGAAAAATTATACATTTTTCCAGGACTTTTAAAAGATTCTTTATTAGAGAAAATTCTGAACCTATGCAAACGTAGAGACTAGCGTAAGGCCAGTGTACCCATTACCCTATTTCAACATCTATCAACTCATGGCCAGTCTCGTTCCATCTCTACCTTCCACTTCTCCACACGTGTACCCATTGGATTATTCTGAAAGCAAATTAAAGACACCATTTCATACATAAATATATCAGTATGTATCTCTAAAATATAAGGACTCTTTTAAATATAACCACAGCGCTGTTATCACACCTAAAAACAAACGAAAAAACTGATAATTGCTCGGTATTATTAAATCTAGTCAAAGTTCAGATTTTCCTAATTGTCTCAAATTCTTTTAACAGTCGACTGAGAAACTTTTTATCTACTACGTGTCATGCACTTGGCTGGGCACTAAAAATGCCAAGTTAAATGATGCAGTTTCTGTCCACAGAGGTCTAGCAGAGTCAGCAAACATATAAACCAAAAATCACATTATAGCAACAAAACGTGCTATGGCAGCCCCAGGGACAGAGTCTGGGGAACATACAGCAGGCAGTGACTTCACTCTTATTTTTTACTTCAACGCACCTCAGACATTTACCCTGTGGTCATGCTGAGACCTTGTCATCATCATGAATGCAGAGCTTCCCTATCCCAGTTCCATGCACCACCAACTCTGACTAGGTCCTAACTGTCCAGCTCACTCCCTCTGATGCCCTAACTGAACAATCCTTTATTCTAGCTGGCATCTCCATCCAAACATTGCAGTCCCACGCCCTCCTGAAGCTTTCGCTCTCCTTCCACAGCTTAAACTCCAGTTAATCACAATAATCACTCCCTTATATGTGATCTCGATTCCCACCCCGACTGGTGCGACATTATTCTGGCTCTGCTGTATGTACTTGGAGAAACGACAACCTGCTTCATCTGGCACTCTGCTCACTCTGCCCAGCACCCTTCCAGCTGAATGCAACAGGGCCAGAAAACCACACTCAGCCAAGCTAATGGTCTCACTTCAGCTTCATGACCATGGTACTCTCCTGTGGGCTCTTAACGCCACGGGCAGCCACACCGTACAGCCCTGGTTGGTTCACCTTCCTGCCGTCCTAAACGCCAGTACACACTGCCCCTTCCTTCCCAAACGCAATGACATCTGACCCATTCGTCCAACCCTATTCCAAACCGCCTTCACTTCTCATCTAGACTGTGGCAACAGCTTCTAACTGGCCTCCCCAATTTCACTTTTGCTCCGATATAAGCTAAAGTAATGTTTTCATTTTTATCCCGAGTGATCTTTTAGAAACATAATTGACAGTGCTTCCTCAAAAAACTAAAAATAAAACTATCATTAAAAAAAAAAAATTTTACCATATGACCCAGCAATTCCATTCATAGGTATATATACCCAAAAGACTTGAAGGCAGAGACTCAAACAGATACTTGTACACCAATGTTCATTGCAGCACTATTCACAATAGCCAAAAGGTGGAAACAACCTAAATGCCCATCAACAGATGAATGGATAAACAAAATGTGGTACATACATGCAATGGAATACTGCTCAGCCAGTAAGAGAAAAGAAGTCTTGATACGTGCTATGATATGAAGTGAGCTTGAAGACATTATGCTGAGTGAAATAAGTCATTCACAAAAGGACAAATATCGTATGATCTCACTTACATAAAAAGACAAGAACAGACAAATGTATAGAGACCAAAGCTTATTAGTAGTTACTAAAGGTGGGAGGAAACAGGAAAGGAGGGAGAGTTATTGCTTATAACCCTCTATAAACTCAATTTCCATTTATAGCGATGGAAAAATCTCATTGATTAAGGGTAGGGTTGCATAGCCAATTAATGTCATTGCTGTCAATAAGTTGCACACCTGTTGAATTGGCAACAGTTATGTGACAGATATAGTTATACAACAAAAAAAGGAGAGAGAGAGAGAGAGTGGCTGCTGAGGTGGCTTACGTACAACCAAACACCTCATAGGATTTGGTTCCTTGGTTTGGAGGTTTATGGTCATGGTTTCATGGGACATCCCAGCTAATTGACCTAATATCATATTTAATACTTCTGTTCAACCTCCTAGCTTGTGGCATAGTGGCTGGGATCTTAAAAGCTTGCAAGCACCCATCCAAATTACAACAAATGGTCTCTATTTGTCTAGAACAACAGAGAAGGGAGGGTCAAGAATAAGAGGAGGAAATGGAATGTATGGCTAATTGCCTCCATGAACAACTGCCTCCTTTGCCATGAAGAACTGGATGGTGTCCAGCTACTACTACTGAATATTTTTATCAAACAATCTACAGAAGCATCCTGACCAAAAGGGAGAAAATGTAGAACAGAATTTCAAGTTCTCATGGAATACAGACTTTCTGGAGCCATGGAGGCTAGATGAACTCCTTAAACTATTGCCTGAAGATAAATCTTTTTTTTTTTTTTCTAATCATCATATCACTTTTTAAAAATATATTTTATTGTGTTTTAGGTGAAAGCTTACACAGAAAATTAGGTTCCCATTTAACAATTTTTACACAAATTGTTCTGTGACATTGGTTACAATTTTCACAACATATCAGCATTCTCATTATTTCCATCCTGTTTGTTCTGTTTCCATTGATCTAGCTTGCCTTCCCCTCATCTTGCCTTCTCATATAGTTGATTGTTTAAGGGAGCACATTACTCACAGCTGATATTGTTTATTTTATAAGCCAATCTCTTATTTGGCTGAAAGGTGACCTCCAGGAGTAGCTTCAGTGCCAAGTTCAAAGGGTATCATAGGGCGATAGTCTTGGGGGTTCCTCTAGTCTCTATCAGTCTAGTAGGTCAGGCCTTTTTTAGGAATTTGAATTTTGTTCTATTTTTTTCTCCCATTCTATCCAGGACCTTTTATCGTGTCTCTGGTCAGAATGGTCAGTACTTAAGATAATCTTTAAATCCTAAACCAAAAATATTCCTTGAAGTATTCTTAAAACCAAATAGTAGTTTAGCTTAACTAGCAAAAAATGTATGTCTTGAGCATTGTGCACCTTTAAGATCTATCTATACAGGATTAAATTGACAACAGCAACTCAAAAGATCAGATAGGAAACTTAACAGGTAGGGGCAGTGACTTTATGTTAAGGAGAGAGGAACAACTTAGAAAAGGAGGGTGGGAATGTTGGCACAACTCGGAGGATGTAATCAATGTCACTGATGTGTACATGTAGAAACTGCTGAATGGGTATGTTCTGTGTATATTCTCAACAACAACAAAAAATAAAATAAATTATTTTTTAAAAAACACATAATTGACATCACAATATTCTCTGATCAGAGTCCTCTAAAGGCTTCCATCAGACAGAATATCAAACCCACATTTCTTACCATTAGCTGTAAGGCCCTACCTGACCTGGCCCCTGTTACCCATGCTGTGTGATCCTCCTTTCATCTGTCTTTTTTATAAATGAGAATTAAACATCCAATTTCATTTGATAAAGGAATACCACTGACAAATGTTTGAAAATCACAGATGCAGGTTATTTTGAAGGTATATACTATCTCAAGAATTCCTACTTCAGAACTTCTAGTTAAGGAAGAACTTCACTAAGTGAATGGATCTCCTATTGCTGGGTATGGGTCATACTGGAAAAGAGACAACCAGTAAGTGAGGAGCATGGGGAAGAGAGGAAATGACAGGTAAGACATTTCCCTCAGCAGCCTACCTGGTTACCTCTCTACACACACACGGAAACGCTCGTTAATTTATAGAGGATACAGAAATTATTCTGGACCTTTGAAAACTGAGCTTGGGAAACAGCCCCCTCCCATGTACCTGCTGAACACGTCCAGTTTCTCATCATGTGAATTGAGATGCTGCTGCAACTGCTCCGAGCTTATAAACCGACGGTTACATTCGTAGCAGGGCCAATTCTTCTCTTGCTCTCGAAGAACTGCACTCACAGGAAATAAGTCAAAAAGGCTGGTGACCAAGAGACACCAATGAATCCCAAATGCCCAGTGTCCCTACCATTCCTGCTCAGATGTAGCCCTGAGAGCCCGTCACAGGGATAAAAATACGGTGCCGGCTATCTGCCTCACTGTTCAATCATGAAATCAAAGGCCAAAATTTGGCAGAGAGTTGGTTTTTAAGATCTTTTTTCTGACATATCCATGCAAGACATCAAAGGACCCTCATACCACCTCATAACACACACATACACACACACACCCTCATCACACTGAAAAGACAAAAGGTACTACAACGGAAATCTGTATCCAAATAGCCTAGTGATTCAGAACCAAGTTACATAATCTGAGGGTATATTTTCTTACACATAACTTAAAAAATCAACACCCAATACAATCACTTTAGGAAAATGGCTCAGAAGTATCTACTGAAACTGAGTATATATATAGTCCATGCCCTAGCAATTCCGCTCCCAGCTGTACGGCCAGCAGAAACACGTCCGTATGTTCACTACAAGACATGAATAGGAATGTTCACAGTGGCACTCTTCACAATAGCCAAGACCTGGAAGCCACCTAAATTACCATCTATAGTAAAATAGATAATCAAGTGTGGTACATTCTACAACATCATACCAAACGGCAACGTCAATGAACAAACTGTTATGTACAACCATATGGGTGAATCTCATAAACATAATGTTGAAAAAAAGATGCCGATATAAAAAGTATTCATCACTTAATTCCATTTATGTGAAGTTCAATAGCACGCACCTTTTATCTGGGTATTAGAAGCCAGGAGATCAGTTACTCTGGCAGGTGAGTAGGAACTGGAAGAGGGTACAAGGGAACCCTAGGGTACTGGTCAGGTTCTGTTTCATGATCTGGGTGCAGGCTACATAGGAATGTTCAGTTTGTGAAAATTCATCAATGTGTAGACATGATCTGTGTACACTTTTTTGAATGTAGGTTATATTTCAATAATATTTCCATTGAAAACAAAGTCAATGCCTGCCTTGCTAAGTCATCAGAGATGTTTAAATCTAGATAGGGATCGTCCTCTGATCTAGGTCTAATTTAATATTTGGAGGTTTTCATTATATTAAATACTGTTTTCCAGTACCCACAAAAGAAATATAAATATGTCATTGTAATTTGATCCTAGAATTCAATGTGTAGCTTTAAAAATCCTACAGGGGTATCTTTGAAAATATATTGAGATGGAAACATTAGAGCTTGCATAAAGATGCAATATACACAATTTACAATTCATACAGAAAACAGAAAAGTCCAATCACCTTTCCTTTCTTCCTCAGAAATGTCATGAATTTTCTGGTTGACGAACTCAGCATAGGATGCAGCATACCATACCTGCAAGAATCAGTACATCATCAAGAATTAAGGGCAATTACCAGATGTTCTTTGCATGCTTAAATTATTTCTCCTGCTTACATAAAGCAATTCTGGCTTTTCAAACAAACAAACGAACAAAACAAAAAAAACCAGTATGAGACTAACCCTTCAGCACCAGTCTCTGGCAGATCATCAGTCAGGAAGTCCATTGCCAAGACACCTGCATGTCTTCTTTTGCCTTTTTAAAAAACTGTTTGTGTTGTTAGAACACCTTCACAAGAGATTATATTCACAGTCTCCCCATCTAAATAAAACAAAGCCTCTTCTGATTTCTTCTTTAAATACAGACTTTTACACAGTTGTAATCATGGTGGCTTCCACCCCCAGCGTACCACCAAACCTGCTCTTACCAGGATCACCAATGACTGTTTCCAATGCCACTACATTCTTCTGAGCCTCCTCCTCTCTTCTACCTCCCTGGCTGCTTGAGCTCAGTCTCCTTGGCTGGTTCTTCTTCTTCTCCCTGACTTCTAACTATTGGTGTTCCTCAAGGCCTAGACCAGGGCCTTTTTACTTTTCCCTAAGGTGATCCCATCTATTCCCAACTAATGTTATGCTAACGACTGTCAAATTAATATCTCCATCCCAGACCCTCCCTCTAACTGCATTTTACTCCCTATCTGACACTTGATGTTTCACAAACAGCTCAGACTTAACATGCCCACAACTGAATCCTCGATGGTCCCTGACTCACACCCCACCCCTCCCTGTCTTCCTCTCTTAATAAATGATCCTACTTTCAGCGAATCACTCAAACTTGAAACCTAGAAGGTATCTTTGATCTCTTAGTTTTCTTCTCCAATCCTTTAGCAAGAACTGTTGATTCTACATCCTAGATGCACATCAGATGTCCTCCAGGTCTGCTGCTACCACCCATGCACACGCCAAGAGGACCTCTCATCTGGACTGCTGCGTGGCCTTTGAGCTGGCCTGCTCCCTGCCACTCTTGCTCCCTCAAATCCATTCTCCACACAGCAGCAGAGTGGTCTCCTAAAAACACGAGCAGATTTTGTCATTCCCATGCTCACCAGCGGCAACAGCTCCCCGTTTCATAACACCTGCCATGCTAGATGAGGCTATAGCAAGGGCTGCAGGATCTGGCCCTGCCTCACTAAGTCACAGCTCCTGCACTCTCCTCACTCACCCTTCAGCCAGGAGGGCCTGCTTCAGTTCCTCAAACAAGCTAAGCTCTCTTCCCACACCGAGCCTTTGCCCTGGCATTTCACTACCAGGAATGTCAGGTCCTTCCCCTTCACCCCTCTCCACCCCTCCTACAGTGCTGGCCCCTTCCCGCAGAATGCCTAAATGTCACCCCTGCAGCAAGGCCTTCCCTAGCCACCACATCTAAATGGATCCCTTTCCTGTCCTGTGCTCTGTCTACACCATGCGACTCTTTCATACCGCTTCACATAGCTTGATATGACTGGCCTGTTTACATCTTTCTGGCCATCTCTCTCTAGAACACGAGGTCCTTGAACAAAGGGAACAGGTCTGTCTTCTCCTAGTGTAGGAGCTCAATACATCAATCACTGAATTAATGATTAATATATCATTTTTGTATAACATTATTTTATATATATCATAATATTTCTACAGAAAGACTTCATTTTTAACTGTAGAATAATATTCTACAGAGCCTGTGTTCCATAATGCACTTAACTATGCCCCCACTGTTGGACTGTAAGTAACTCATCATTTTTTTATTGTAAAGCCACCCTTTGTTACCAGTTCAAAGATGTGTATTTTTTCACATTTTAACATCTCTGGAATCACACAGTGTCTGAGAATTGATGGTGTTCTACAATTGCTCTCACCCTGCAGCTGTCTCTGCTTGCTCATTGCTCCCACACAAACTTGGTCACGCGATCTGTATTCGGTTATGTGCACCACTGGCACTCCATGAGTTGTTGACACTTGCCAAGCAACACAACTGAAGGCAAAAGAAATTGCCATTTCCCTCAGAATAAATAAAAGACATTTCAAAGCAATGAAAGGCTGCTGGGCTCAGTCCTACAGGCCTATCATGAAGGTATCAAACATTAAATTGTCAGAAGCTTCCTAAGGACTTTGATCAAAAACCACTTAACTTCCAAGGGCATGTGATCCCACTGAGGAAAAAGACAAATGTGAATCCAGGCAAATAGGAAAGCACAGCATCACCTTGTAGAAAAGGTATCATGTCCTGTAAAAATGTCCCAGAGGCAATAGTGGAACATTCTTCTTAAAAATACTGTGTCACCACCGACACCGTTGATAGCATAGAGGATGACACCATGTAGATAAACACAAACATCAATGACTAAGCAAAACAGTGATTAGTTAAAAAAAAAAGTCAGCTCTGAACATAAAGCAGTTCATGTGTTAACCAATTTATTTTGCCTATCTGTGCCTTTTTATGTATGCATAAAAGTGATGTATAATTTTAAACTATATCTACATAAAAGTTTAAAGTAGCTCCTTCAGCAAGCATAAAATAAACATTCTTGTTGATTAAAAAAAGTATAGCAGCCAATGTTTTGGTGTGTATATTTTCACAATGATAATTTTTTTTTAAGTACTGTAATATAGTTTAGCTGGCAGTATTTTTTTCCTTAATAATGCATAAAATAGTGATTTATCTTAGAATCATTATGTCTTAGATTCACTGAAACATGGTACTACAAAATTCTAATGTATCTAGCTTTATCTTTGTTTATACTTATTTTCTTAGGCTAATTTTTAAGAATTTGGGTTACCCAGCCAAGGACATTTCTGGCATATATTGCCAGAAATAGTCTACAAAATATTGCAATTCTGGGATGAATGTTTCTATGTTTTAAGACCCTCACATCCATGGGTCTGTATCGATTTATTTTTGCTAATTTATAATTAACAAAAATAGTAACTCAGAGTCATTTTCAAAGATCAATGTTGAAAAATTGGCAAACATTTCTTTACTATTTTTTCCCTCCTCCAAATAAAGTCTATTCCCCGTATTTGTCCATCTGACATGCTAAGGTTACAGTATAAGACTCTCAGTTTTCATACTTAAACCTTTTCACGTTCATTACAAATCTTTCTCCCATTCTGTTGCTTCCTTTTTATCTGTTGTTTTGATTCTTCATTACACTCAACTATTATATTTTTACTTAATTGTATCTGTCTTTCCCTCCACAGTTCTATTGTTTTTAAAGAGAAAATAATCTCCTTCCCTCAATTCAGGTTTTTTCTTAAATAAAATTTATTGGGAAAGATGGTGTGAGATATGAACCTTTTTTTTAACATATTTTTTTCAGCATTTATGGATTATCTACTGAAGTTTCAATTACATCGGTTTTATATAGTTTTTGAACAAAATCCTGGTCTTCACTCTCCCTAAAGAAGTGTCTATTTCTGCCTTTTACCACATGGAGGCACTGTACAATCCAGTGTTCACGTACTCTTGTGTTCATTATTCACCTATTTTTCATTTATATCAGAAAGTCACAAAGTATTCTGACCCCCTTTAGCCATGTTCCTAACATAGCTTTAAAAAAAAAAGTGTGATTCACCTCAAAATCACAAGCAAAATTTTCATGATCTTACCAAGGGTTAACATTCAGACAAATTCCAACACAAAGTTATCCCCCCAAAATAAATCCCTGAAATCAGAAGTCAACATAGAATTCTTTGGGTAAAATGAAGTATTCAGATAAAGACAAGAACTGCACTCATACATTTGAATCCTATTTTACAGAAGCTCCTGTTTCCCCCCAAATTCTTCTTTGCAGTGGGTAAATGACACTAAGTGATCCCATCTTTAATCACCCCATCACAAACATCAATCTGCTCCTCAAAACAACTATGTCTTTACCCCTAGGCCTAACACCTTCATGTAGCTTTTGTCCGATAGGCACAGGATCCTTGTAGTTCTCATTGGGTTTTATTTATGGGGTTATTATAGTAGGTGCTCGGTAAGTAAGTGAATTACAAGGAAAGGGCCAGTTTAGTAAGAATCCTGCTTCCAGAAGAAAAATTAGGAAAAGCCTTACATGGTCCCTCTTCCCAGCAAAGGGCAGCGCTGACCCAGGACTGTACCTTAAGCTCCTGCTTGGGCTCTACGTTCTTTATCGTTGTGTAATACACGTGGTGGCCGTATTGATACGCCACCAGGTTCTGCTCCAGATGATTCTGGGCTGGCCGCACAAACATCATCCAGTTACAAAGAGTCTCATCAGATAACTCAAACCACAGGTCTTCATGCAAATCCCTGTCTTTTCTGTCCCCTTTATCAAGAGAAACCTGCAACCAAAGAGAAAGGAAAAAGCTATACCAACGGAAAAAACAAACAAAAACAAAACCTCAATGTGATATCCATTCATGTCATAACATAGAAAATATTGCTCCTTAAACTAAGCTATACGTCCTGATTCTTCCTTTTGCATCTACAAAGAGACTGGAATTGTTACTTCCCAGGTGTGAAAGGGAAAGGATGCTTCCTGAAGCCTCAACTGTAGCAGAATTAACTGGCAACACCTAAAAGGTGACAATCTAATTGCAGAGCTTCATTTAATGTTTCACAAAACTACCATACCACAGTATTGTATAACTAACCCAGAAAATGCCAGCAAACATACTCTCAGCTCATTATAGCCTGCATCCTTTTAGGATTCAACTGCGTTCGTTTATAATCCGTAGCCAGGTGATAGATATTTCTCTCTACATCGTTATATCCTTTCTTGGAGACCGTGTGCACTAATCAAAGAAAACCTTCCCATGACAGCAGCTGACTTCTAACAAAACACATCCAGACACTCTCCCTTCTCTAGAGTGGCTCTCCAAGAAGCAAACAGCAGACAGGGCTAGACAGACGCAAAGGCATCAAATGTAAAGAACAGAGATAATATAAAAATACTTTCTCATATGGTACACTATTCTTGAAAGATTCAACACAACAGACCTATTGTTAATAACATCATCAAAAACTGAAACGTGGTTTTTCTGAAAACGTTACTGGCACATAGCAGATTACCCCAAAAAACCCATTGCTGTCAAGTCAATTCTGACTCATAGCGACCCTATACCCTGGTGGTGTAGTGGTTAAAGTGCTACTGCTGCTAACCACAAGGTCGGCAGTTCGAATCTACCAGGCGTTCCTTGGAAACCCTATGGGGCAGTTTGACTCTGTCCTATAGGGATGCTATGAGATGATGGCAGATTACAAGAGTACGTAATTCCCTTCGTCTTCCATCCAAGTTCATGCAGAAAGAAGCATAAAGAATCACACTGTCAAAGCATGTAAGAGCTATACCTCTAAGAATTATTCATATAATGCCTTAAAAAACAAAAAAAAACAAACCCAGTGCCATCCAGTTGATTCTGACTCATAGCAACCCTATAGGACAGAGTCGAACTGCCCCATCGAGTTTCCAAGGAGCGCCTGGTGGATTCGAACTGCCGACCCTTTGGTTAGCAGCCATAGCACTTAACCACTATGCCACCAGGATTTCCATATGATGCCATAGGAGACTGAAATTGCAGTCTCCATTTTATGAGTAAGAGAGAAAGTTTCCACTGAAAACAAATGAAGCATAGGAAGAAAAATACTAGCAAACAAACACGATGAAGTTGGAGTAAGAGACTCAAGTAGGAAAATGTTCAAGAACAAGAGCGAAATGCGAAAAAGTACGAATTACCTTCAGGTGAATGTAACAGTCTTTCAGCTCAGACTCCCTGACGAGGGGTCCCTCCACAGGGCCAAACTGGGTGCGCTTGGGAATGCGTCTCTTGGAGAAGACCCCTCCCAGGAACCTGTCGATGTAGAGGACCAGGGGGAGACTGGCTCTGGCTCTTGTGAGCACGGGCCGGTTGGGGATCGGGTGCAAGGGGCCATGCTTTGGGCATACTGACGAATGTGCATTATTACACTCCTCACACCCTGCAGAAAAGAAAGGAAATCTTAAAGAACGGTCAAATTCCTCAGCATGGCTTGATTTAAGATAAAAAGTCCTGACATGAAAAGTCCCCAAATATTAAGTTTTCAAAGCCAAAATTCATCTAACTCCATTCAATTGTAATACATCAGCTTTCACAGACGAACGAAATCTTATTATTTTCCTCTAAAGTCAGGCAGAATTACTTTATGCTAGTCAAAAATAATATGTAGGCTGTGACTTATTTCTCTGCTGGAATTGGAATTAAACTGTTGTTGTTAGTTAGGAGCCATGGTGGCACAGTGGTTAAGAGTTATGGCTGCCAACCAAAAGGCTGGCAGTTTGAATCCACCAGCCACTCCTTGGAAACCCTTTGGGGCAATTCTGCTCTGTCTTACGGGTCACTATGAGTCAGAATCCACTCAACAGCGATGGGTTGGTTGTTAGTCGCTGTTGAGTCAACCTCTGACTCATGGCGGCCCCATGCACAACGGGATCAGACCATTGTGATCCATAGGGTTTTCATTCACATATTTTCAGAAACAGATCATCAGGCCTTTCTTTCTAGTCCATCTTAATCTGGAAGTGCCACTAAAACCTGTTCAGCATCGTAGCAACACACAAGCCTCCAATGACAGTCAGGTGGTGGCTGTCTATGAGATGCCTTGGCTGGGAACTGAATCTGGGTCTCCTGCATGAAGGTGAGAATTGTACCACCAAACCACTACTACCCCCAGAATTAATCTAGTGACCACTAAATTTCCAAGTCAATGACATCCTGTCTGAAAAGAAAAAAGTTCATTATGCTAAATAATGCAAAATCTGATGAAACAAAATGGGTAAATTTTTTAATATGTAAATTCCATCTCAATATAGTTGTTAAAAAAAAAGACACCTGATGAGGCTGCTTAATTAAGTTCCTCGAAGGGAGCTGTCAGAATCAACTTGATGGCAACAGGTCAACTGAGTATTAATAGCTATAAGATACAGTGACTTTACATTTATTTGACTAAAGAGTTGCCTTGAAAAGTTATAAATTCAAGGAAAAACACAACAAAAAAGTTATCTCTTGGATCAGGGTAGCTGGACACCGGCCCCATGCAAATAGGTTTTACTACTCCTACCTTACAGAGGCCCCAAGAAAAACATGGTGAGATTACCAAGCTCTGAATAACCTTGGGAACTCAGAGAGGTGAGCATGAAAACGGATGGAAAGAAAGAATGATCTGGTAGGGAGAGCAGGCAGTGGACAGGCTGTGAGGCACATGGTCAGTTGTGGACACACCAGTGCCAGACGGCCTGAGTCTGAATCCTGGCTCTTGTCATCTCCTAGTGTGACCACTGGAAAACCACCTAAGCCTTCTGTGGGGACAGTAGTACCTAGCTCATGAGACTAGAGAACGCTGAGTGAGTTAACAAGTTCAAAGTACAAGTGCCTGAGGTATAACAAGCTTTTTACAAGATCATCAAACAGGGAGGTAAAGCAACGAGGCAAACTTGTTAAAACCAAAATGGCCAGAATATTCCAGGATCGGACAAACTTACAATGGTGGTTAGGAGCTCAAGCTCTAGTCTCAGAGAGACCTGGGCTAGAATGAGCAGGCTACCTGATCCCTCCTGAACCACAGTTTACTCGGAATAAAGCTGGAGTAACAAAAACAGTGCCAGCACCTCCCTGGAAAGACGGTAAGGAAGAGGAAGTGAGCTGATGTACAGGAAGCACTCAGCACAGTATCCGGTACACAGGAAGTGCTCATGCACGTTAGCTGTGTTACCACACAGAGTCCCTGGAGGACACTAACTGTTAACCACTCAGCTACTAATCAAAAGGCCAGCAGTTTGAATCCACCCAGAGGTGCCTCAGAAGAAATGCCTGGCGATCTACTTCCTAAAGGTCACAGCCATTGAAATACACACAGTTCTACTCTGACACACATGGGGTTGCCATGAATCAGAGTCGGCTCTATGGCAACTGTTTTTTTTTTGTTTTGGGGGGGTTTGTTTGTTTTTTATGTTAACACACACAGGTACTCACAAGAAACAACACATAACTTCCTCTGAGGATTACAGCACCTCCAACTTACATAAGTCGTGAGGATCGAAGGGCCGAGGTGGATCTGGTTCCCAGTCATCCAGGTCCGTGTCTTCACCATCTTCCTCCTCATCTTCTTCAGTATCCTCATCCTCATCCTCTTCCTCTTCCTCTTTTGCCTCCAATCTCCTAATGGGATTCTGTAGAGTTGCTAAAGGATCTGAACCATCCACACTCTCAATTGAAGGTAACACCTGGTTATGTACTGGTAGTGAGGCCTGGACGAGAGGTTTAAGGCATAAAGTTAGCAGACATACCTTTTATTTAGCTGGTACACACACACACAGAACCAGAGTTTGGTGGACTATGTTCTTCACACTAGCTCTTTTCAAGGAAACCCTGATGCTGTAGTGGTTAAGTGCTATGGCTGCTAACCAAAAGGTCAGCAGTCCGAATCTACTAGGCACTCCTTGGAAACTCTATGGGGCTATTCTACTCTTTCCCATAGGGTCGCTCTGAGTCGGAACCAACTCGATAGTAACAGGTAGCTGTTTTCAAAGCCCTGGAAAAATGATTTCCATTTACAGGATGTCATGAGGAGTCTGACTCCATTTTTTGATATTTGACTGCTGACAGCTTTTACACCTCAGCCCTCCCTCTTCCTCTTGTGCCCTACATTAGAACGTACTCAGAAAGCCTAGGTTCTCCTCCTTTGGCACCAGCTAAGCCCCAGCCTGCACGCAGGACTTTGACCCCGGCCCCACTCCTGACCACAATAAAGCTCTGAGCCTGTCTCCTTTCCTGGTTCTCTCAGGCCCTTTGAGAGAGCTCTGCCCTGCTCTCCCAGAGACCTCACCTATGTGAGTAACAAACCTCCTGGACCCTTGTGTGTGTGTGTGTATGTGTGTGTGTGTGTGTGCGTGTGCATGCACTTGTGTGAATGCAAGTGCGTGCGTGCATGTATCTGTACGCCCATGTGTGAATGTGAGCTTGTGCGTGCATGTGTGAGCACGTGCGTGAGTGTGTGTGCACACACACACCGTCGGCAGTCTCCCCTGCTTTTGCAGCGTGGCCACAATCAGGCGGCCACCACAGAGGGTATGCAATGCCTTGCCCGTCTCCAACCACTGCAGTTAAAACTACACATCTGGTGCAACCTGTAGTTGGTTAATTAACTGGTTAGCGACTCTGCTTTTAAACACCCCAGAGAAGCTGAGGTTTCTATGCAAAAATGAGAGATTCTTATTTGCTTAATCATGCTGAAGTCAGTCTTTTGCAAATAAGGCAAGGTTTGGGTCACGAATTAGGTGAATGCTACTTCACCAAGTCCATGGACAGAAAATAAATGGTACCTTAAAAAACTCTCTCACCGCCAAAATAAGTGTTAGAAGGTGATACACTACCCCAGACGTTTAATTCAGTCTTATTTCTACTGCCTAATTAGAGCCGTAAGCCATACTCGGGCCATGTCCCCTGCCTATTCAATAAATCATCAAGTTAAAACAAAAAAAAAGCCTCCTTCCTCCTTCTGTATCTTCCCACAGGTTGTTTTCCTCATCTAGAACGTTCTTCCCTCACCAGTCTCCCAGACGCCATCATGTCCCAGCTTCTTTAAGAACCATCTCAGATCACTCCAGCCCTCCCTGACACTCCTCTGATCCTACCTCCTATTACACACAAAGTCACAGGGTTCCACCCTACAACGTTACTCAGCTTCTGCCTAAACACTTCATGACCAGGAATTCACTTCTGCACAGAGCAGCGTCAATCGTTTTGGAATAGCACTATGACAGTTTCTGTCAAGTCAAAACCTCCCTTTACAATTTCCCACGCATTGACTGGGATCTGGGACTTTCCCCTGGAGTATGGAGAACAAGTCTAACCCTTCTTTCCACATGACAGTCCTTCACATATCTAAAGACCAAAAACTCATTCCATTTTTCTCACATGGCCATGTTTCCAGATCACCCATCGTCTTGTTATCTTCACCTGTTCCTCAGTGGATTGCATGTCACCATGAATAGAGCATCAGATTGCATTAGCCATTGTTCTACTGCTGACCCATACTGAAGTTGCAGACAACTAAATCCCTGGGTAGTTTTTTCCCTTCACAAAGTACTTCTTGTTGTGTGCCATCAGTTCTGACTCATAGCGACCCCATATGACAGACTGGAACAACCCCATGGGTTTCTTAGGTTGTAATCTTTACGGAGCCACTGGTGGGGTCAAACTACCAACCTTTCAGTTAGCAGCTCAGTGCTTAACCATTGTGCTACCAGGGCTCCTCCATAAAGTGCTACTAAACCATTTTTTCCCTGTCAGTACTTAAATAGTTGATTTTTACTTAAATGTGGAATTCTGCATTCATCCCTAGTAAATTTCATTTTATTACTTTTTTTTCAGTTCTTGAGTCTAACATCTCATGTATCAGCTACCCCTCATAACCTTGTATCTATTATAGCCAAAATCCCATCTACTGTGGCAAGGACTACTAATTTTCACATGCATCCACCTTGTCTCTCTACACCGCAGGGAAGCAGTCTATGGGCTTTGGAGTCAAAGAGATTTGAGTTAAAATTCTGGCACCTCTAGCGAGTTACTAAGTTTCTCTGAATCTCAGTCTCTTGATCAGTAAAATGGGTACAATGATGCATGTATCACAGGTTTTCCTAAGAATTAAATGAAACAATGTGTGTATAAGGCAAGTAGTAGAGTGGCACTTACTAAGTTTTAGTATTAATAATAATAGATGATGATGATGATGATGGCGATTAATTCTTTGAGGGCCAAGATGACAATTACATACTTCCTCAGTAGCCCTACAAGACTGCCAAGCATATAGTAGGTATCCAATGAAGATTAGTTTGTTGAAACATCTAGTCCTTTGGGCAATGACATCAATGCCTTAGACATCTAAAGGAACTCTTTGCTCCTAGTCACGGAGACAGCCCTTTTCAACTGCTCATGCAAACACAAAAACTTCTTAACTTCTATAGAGAACCAGTATTGAGCAACCAGTGTATTCACAGAGCCTGACACAGAACCACCTGCTGTGGAAGTTAAATACCACTGCCCAACGATTAAAACACGCAGACTCCAGAAAGCAGGTCAATTCAGTTACTTCAGATAATACACATGTGTTGTATCACTCACTCACTTAACCCAGGGGCCAGACCTTCCCAGGGTACTCCATCTCTGTAACTCAAGGCCGCTTAGAACCTTCTATATGAGAGAGCAAAATTCTGGGAGATGCTTTGGCTTCAATAAAAACAGAATAAAATACCCACTGAGGGCGAGGACTCAACAAGAAGAGCAGGGAACTTCGGGCAACACACCTAATTTGCCACCTCCCTGCCACATTCTCACAGATCCTGCAAGGAAGCCATGCCAACCCCACTCACAAGCTCAGCACAATCGACAATATCGCTCTTCATTCTCAAGCCACTTAAATTTTACACCAGCATTAGTGATGACTGTTATCATACACTGAACAAACCAAAGCATATAGTCACCTCAACCCCTCCTCAGTTCTTTATCTCTTTGCTGGGCCAATCTGTGAAAGAATGAACTCAGCATTTTAGAGTTACTCTATAACGTATTTCTTTTTCCCAACAGATGCTGCTAGAAAGACTGGCTAGGCAAGGTGACTGCTGGCTTCTGGTCATGCTGAGAAAGCTGACGTTAAAATAGCACCAGCAACCTTCTCCTCCCCAATGCTGAAACACTCCTAAAAGACTGTGGCTAAGAAAAGGAAGCTTGAGCACTTCAGCATTACCCTGAAGGACTGATGCTAAATCAGAAGTTGAGTATATACTAGAATCATGAAATGTTGAAAACGAATGAAGATGGTCAAGGATACTCATTTCTAGGTAAAAATTATATATTTCTAGATAGTATAGATGTGCTAACTGCACTAAGAAACGGGCAAGTGGGCAAATCCCACCTTTATTGCTAACTGTGTGGTAAGGGTCAGCATGAATCCAATCCCCACCTGGAAATGGATCCAGGCTTCACCTTCCCACATCTCCATTATCCTCACTGCCAGCCACCCAGATAGCACTTTCTCTCTCTGACCCTAACCACCCAAAGTTAGGTCAGACCTACAAGTCAAGAAGACTCTGTCCTTTTAGAGCAATGCTCACACAGCCTTTCTCTGTCACCCAGACTGTGTCTTCACAAGTTAGAAGGACGCTGTCCTTCAGATTGCCAAACAGACATGCCAGCCTCTGTTGGCTCACTGCCCATTGTGGGTTTGTCTATTCTCTAGAATGACTCACAAAATACATGGAGACTACCTATACTTACAGTTACCAATTTATTAGAGCCAGAAAGGACACAAATGAAGAGACACATCAGGCAAGGTTCGACAGGGGTCCCAGCACAGGGCCTCCACCATCTCCAGGGATGTACCACCCTCTTCTGCACACAGATGTTCTCGCCAATCCAGGAAGGCCCTCAGACGTCCATGTTCAGGGCTTTTACTGGCTTTTGCATAGTCATGATTTGGGCCTCACTGCATATGCATCATTGATTGTATCGTGCCCTTCTCCCTTCTGAGGTTAGTTGCCAGGTGATCTGTGCAGCCCCACTTATTTGCATACACCCTGAAGTTTTGTCTTGAGTTTTTACATAATTTAAAAAAAAAAAAACAAACCCATTGCCATCGAGTCAATTCTGACTCATTGTGACCCTACAGGACAGAGTAGAACTGCCCCATGGGATTTCCAAGGAGTGCCTGGTGGATTTCAACCGCCAACCTTTTGATTAGCAGCCGTAGCACTAAACCACTATGCCACCAGGGTTTCCTTTATATAATGAGGGCACCTCAATTGCTGGGGAATTCCAAGGGTTATTTTCAGGAACCAGGATCAAAGGTCAAATCAAGTTCTTTCTCTCACAACAGACTTTAACACGTATAGGGTCTCTATGAGTCGGAATCAACTTGACAACAATTGGTTTGGTTTTTTTGGTTAACGTATGCTTTAGGCTGAGCCCTGGTGGCACTGTGTGGTTCAGAGCTCAGCTGCTAACAAAAAGGTCAGCAGTTCAAATCCACTAGCCACTCCTTGGAAATCCTGTGGGGCAGTTCTACTCTGTCTTATCGTATCCTATCCTATAGGGTCACTATGAGTCAGAATTGACTAGACAGCAATGCATTGGGTTTTATGCCTTAGTAGGCCTGGTGGTGCCGTGGTTAAAGTGCTCAGCTGCTAACCAAAAGGTCGGTGGTTCAAACCTACCAGCCACTCTGTGGGAGAAAGATGTGGCAGTCAGCTTCCATAAAGATTTACAGGCTTGAAAACCCTGTGGCTCAGTTCTACTCTGTCCCATAGGGTCTGACTATGAGTCGAAATCAACTCCATGGCAATGGATTTGGTTTAGGTATGTCTTAAAAATTTGTTTAATGAATAATTCATTCAAAATTCATCTGACGTTTACTGAATGTTACCCATATACTTAAATTCCTTTGAGGTTACACAGCTCCTAAACTGCAGAGATGAAACACAAATTCTGACTATGCCCTGCTTTTTCCACTTCATCACTAGCTGCCCCTAAGGAACCGGGTCTATTCAAGGAGGGTGGCAGAAGAGGGAAACATCACGTACACCATGAATACCAGAACCAGACAACCACATACATGCTCCTGAGGTAACAGCCAGGCACACAACAACAACAACCAAGCCAGTAAGCAACGTGTGCCAGTTTTACCTAGAGGAACGAAGGAATAAGGAATAAAAATGTTTTAAACCTATGCATTTTGTCATAGACAATAAAATGCAGGAAAAAAAGAAAATGTCTGTGAAACTTTATGGTATATTTTTTCCTTCCCACTCAATACCACCCTAATTATTCTGGAACTGTAATAATGAATTTCAGGACAATTTATCAGAGAAATGAAATACGAAACAAGACTGGACAGCAGCAATCACGACAGACTGCCTCTTGATTCCTGCTGAGACCAATTATCAGTGCAGCATATTTTCTTCTCAGCGTGTGGGGAGTCACACATGTTCACTTTCAGAGACAAAGAGAAGACTGTACTTCCATGTTTGGAGAGGACCGATGTCATCCCCAAGGACAAGCGAGTGCGTATGTGAAAAATACATGTATCAAAAAAGGCTTCAAACAGATTTGGCCACCACTGAAAACAACTGAAAATAGGAACGTTTTTGCTAAAAAAAAAAAAAAAAAAAAGGCAACCGTCATCTGTGTTAAATCCCCACTCTAACTTTCTATCCAGAATTTATCCAGGTCACTGAATAAACTGGCAATCATTGAGGTGTTATGGCCAGAAATAAAAACTGTGCTGGTTAGTTTCTTCAACAGGGAGCTACAGTAAAGACAGTAAGCCAACATTACAGTGCTGTGTAATGCCACAGTTCACAGAGATATCTAAGTATAATTTTCTTTTTGTACAAAACATGAAACAAGATTGCTTCTGGAGACTGGAGAAAATAAAGGGTGCTCTGAGGTGAAAACAGCAACAAAACTTTTAGTTAAAACTATGCCTTAACATTAAAACAACAAAATGACATTTTGCCTATCAGACTGACAAAAATTAAAAAGAATGTAAATACCCAGTGTGATAACCAAACAAAAAACAAACTCATTGCCATCGAGTCGATTCCACCTCACAGGGACCCTATAGGACAGAATAGAACTGCCCCACGAGGTTTCCAAGGAATGGCTGGTGGATTCAAACTGCTGGCCTTTTGGTTAACAGCTGAACACTTAACCATTGCCCCATCAGGGCTCCAAAGTGACAACGGTGTGTGAAAACGGGTATTCTTATATATTGTTGGTGGGAATATAATGTTTTTCAGCATCTAAAAAGAAATTAAGAAAGTGTTATCAAAATAATTTTCTCATTTATAATGACAAATGTCAAACATATATAAAAGTAGAGCAAACAGTATAATAAACCTCAGGTACCAGTTTTTTTACCAGTCACTCAGCTTCAACAACAACTGTCAATACATGGCCATTCATACTTTATCTACTCTACCTCTATTCTTCCCCCACACTAAAGCACTGTGAAGTAAAACCTAGACACTATACATTTTCATCTGTAAATAGTTTGTATACATCTCTAAAATTATTTATTTTGTTGTTGTTCTTGGAAATAAACACAGCAAAACACACCAATTCAATAGTTTCTACATGTATAATTCAGTGACATTGATTACAGTGTTTGAGTTGTGCAACCATTCTTACCCTCCTTTTCTGAGTTGTTCCTCCCCCATTAATATAAACTCACTCCCCCTAAGGTTCCTATCTAATTTTTCCAATTGCTGTTGTCAATTTGATCCCATATAGATAGTTCTTAAAAGAGCATAATTCTACATCGAGAAAAAGAACATTGAAGAGGAAATCACCAAATCAATACCACTCACAGTAGCTCCAAGAAGATAAAATACTTAGGAATAAATCTAACCAGAGAGGTAAAAGACCTATACAAAGAAAACTACAAGGTACTACTGCAAGAAACCAAAAGGGACCTACGTAAGTGGAAAAACATACCTTGCTCATGGATAGGAAGACTTAACATTGTTAAAATGTCTATTCTACCAAAAGCTATCTGTATATACAATCCAATTCCAATCCAAATACCAATGACATTTTTTAACGAGATGGAGAAATAAATCACCAACTTCATATGGAAAGGAAAGAAGCCCCAGATAAGTAAAGCATTACTGAAAAAGAAGAACAAAGAGGGAGGCCTCACTCTACCTGATTTTAGAACCTATTATACCACCACAGTAGTCAAAACAGCCTGGTACTAGTACAACAACAGACACATAGACCAATGAAACAGAATTGAGAATCCAGATATAAATCCATCCATATATGAGCGGCTGATATTTGATAAAGGCCCCAAAACAAAAAACCAAACCAAACCCAGTGCCGTCAAGTCAATTCTGACTCATAGCGACCCTATAGGACAGAGTAGAACTGCCCCATAGAGTTTCCAAGGAGTGCCTGACAGGTTTGAACTGCTGACCCTTTGGTTAGCAGCCGTAGCACTTAACCACTACGCAACCAGGGTTTCCGACAAAGGCCCAGTGTCAGTTAATTGGAGAAAAGATAGTTTTTTTAACAAATGGTGCTGATATAACTGGCTATCCATCTGCAAAAAAATGAAACAAGACCCATACCTCATGCCATGCACAAAAACTAACTCCGAATGGATCAAAGACCTAAACATAAAGTCTAAAACGATAAAGATCATGGAAGAAAAAATAGGAACAACGTTAGGAGCCCTAATACATGGCATAAACAGAATACAAACCATTACTAAAAAGGCTGAAGAGAAACCAGATAACTGGGAGCTCCTAAAAATCAAACACCTATGCTCATCTAAAGACTTCACTAAAAGAGTAAAAAGACCACCTACAGACTGGGAAAAAATTTTCAGCTACGACATCTCTGACCAGCGCCTGATCTCTAAAATCTACATGATTCTGCTAAAAGTCAACCACAAAAAGAAAAACAACCCAATTAAAAAATGGGCAAATGATATGAACAGGCACTTCACTAAAGAAGACATTCAGACAGCTAACAGATACATGAGGAAATGCTCTCGATCATTAGCCATTAGAGAAATGCAAATCAAAACTACAATGAGATTCCATCTCACTCCAACAAGGCTGGCATTAATCCAAAAAACACAAAATAATAAATGTTGGAGAGACTGTGGAGAGACTGGAATACTTATACACTGCTGGTGGGAATGTAAAATGGTACAACCATTTTGGAAATCAATTTGGCATTTCCTTAAAAAGCTAGAAACAGAACTACCACATGACCCAGCAATCCCACTCCTCGGAATATATCCTAGAGAAATAAGAGCCTTTACACGAACAGATATATATACATCCATGTTTATTGCAGCACTGTTTACAATAGAAAAAACATGGAAGCAACCAAGGTGCCCATCAACGGGTGAATGGATAAATAAATTATGGTGTATTCACACAAAGGAATACTATGCATTGATAAAGAACAGTGAGGAATCTGTGAAACATTTCATAACATGGAGGAACCTGGAAGGCATTATGCTGAGTGAAATTAGTCAGTTGCAAGAGGGCAAATATTGTATAAGACCACTATTATAAGAACTTGAGAAATAGTTTAAACTGAGAAGAACACATTCTTTTGTGGTTACAGGAGGGGGGAGGGAGGGAGGGTGGCAGAGGGGTATTTACTGATCAGATAGTAGATAAGAACTACTTTAGGTGAAGAGAAGGACAACACTCAATACAGGGGAGGTCAGCACAACTGGACTAAATCAAAAGCAAAGAAGTTTCCTGAATAAACTGAATGCTTCGAAGGTCAGCGTAGCAGGGGCAGGGGTTTGGGGACCATGGTTTCAGGGGACATCTAAGTCAATTGGCATAATAAAATCTATTAAGAAAACATTCTGCCTCCCACTTTGAAGAGTGGTGTCTGGGGTCTTAAACACTAGCAAGTGGCCACCTAAGATGCATCAATGAGTCTCAACCCACCTGGATCAAAGGAGAATGAAGAACACCGAGGGCACAAGGTAATTACGAGCCCAAGAGGCAGAAAGGGCCACATGAACCAGAGTCTACATCATCCTGAGACCAGAAGAACTAGATGGTGACCAGCCACAACTGATGACTGCCCTGGCAGGGAACACAACAGAGAACCCCTGAGGGAGCAGGAGAAGAGTGGGATGCAGGCCCCAAATTCTTATAAAAAGACCAGACTTAATGGTCTGACTGAGACTACAAGGACCCCAGTGGTCATGGCCCCCAGACCTTCTGTTGGCCCAGGACAGGAACCATTCCCGAAGCCAACTTGTCAGACATGGATTGGACTGGACAGTGGGTTGGAGAGGGATGCAGGTGAGGAGGGAGCTTCTTGGATCAGGTGGACACTTGAGACTATGTTGGCATCTCCTGCCTGGAGGGCAGATGGGAGGATAGAGGAGGTTAGAAGCTGGCAAAATGGAGTGGAGGGAGGGAGCAGGCTGTCTCATTGGGGGAAGAGTAATTGGGAGTATGTAGCAAGGTGTATGTAAGTTTTTATGTGAGAGACTGACTTGATTTATAAACTTTCACTTAAAGCACAGTAAAAATTATTTTTAAAAAAAAGGATAATGCTCAAGGCAGAACTTTTTTACTAGTCAGCCTAAAAACTATTGTTTGGTTTTAAGACTTCAGGGGATATTTTTGGCTTAAGGTTTAAAGATTATCAGGATTCTTATAGTTTGCATATTATCATAAGGAGCTCTAGTGGCAGAGTCATTAAAGTGCTCAACTGCTAACTGAAAGGTCCCACCAGCTGCTCCACAGAAGAAAGATGTAGTAGTCTGCTTCTGTAAAGATTACAGCCTTGGAAACCCTGTGGGGCAGTTCTCTGTCCAATAGGGACGCTATGAATAGGAATCAGCTCGACAGCAAAGGGTTTGTTTTTTTTTTTTTTTGGTTGTTGTTGTTATATATTACCATATCTAAAATATTAACAATTCCTTAATATCATCAAATATCCAGTTAATGTTATAATTTACCCAATTGTCTCATAAAATGTTTTACAGTTGGTTTAATCAAATCACAATTCAAACTAAGTCCAGATATTACAACTGACTGGTAAGTCTCTGAAGTATCCTTTAATCTGTAAGTTTTTGTTTTCCCTTGCAATTTATTTATGGAATAAAGAAATCAGGTCATTTGTCCTAGAGAGTGTCCCACACATTGGTTCTTGCTGATTGTATCCTCCTGTGTATTTTACTTGTTTCATTTCATTTTGCCCAGTGGCCTTCCAAAAAAACTGGTAGTTGGATCCACAGACTTGATCAGATTAGGGTTCACTTTGGGGAACGAATACTTGACATGTGGTATAATGCAATAGGAAGTACCACCACCAGGAGGAACATAATGAATGGGAGAAATTTTTCAGTGCACATAGAAAATCCCAGAGATTCCACAAGAAAGTGGATAGAAGAATTCAGCAAGGTGGCAGGGTACAAGATCAACACACAAAAATCAGCTGAGTTCCTTTACACCAACATGGAGGACTCTGAAAAGGAAATCATGAAAACAATACCATTGACAATAGCCTCCAGGATGGTAAAATACCTGGGAGTAAACATAATCAGGGATGTAAAAGACCTGTACAATGAAAACTATAAAACCCTCCTGCAAGAAACTAAGATACTACGGAAACAGTGCTCATGGGCTAGAAGACTTAACATTGCGAAAATGTCAATACTACCAAAAGCAATTTATAGACATAATGCAATCCCAATCCAAATTTCAACAACGTTCTTTACTGAAATGGAAAAATTAAATACCAACTCTATAGGGAAAGGAAGGAGACCTCAAATAGCCAAAGCAATATTGAAGAAGAACAAAGTAGGAGGCCTCACACTTCCCAATCTCAAAGCATACTGTAGGGCAATACTAATCAAAATGGTCTTGTACCAGTTCAATGACAGACACACAGACCAATGGACTAGAATTGAGAAATAAATCCACCCATCTATGGGCAACTGATTTTCGACAAGTGATAAAAGTCCATTCAATGGGAAAGAAATAGTCTCTTTGACAAACGGTGTTGGCAAAACCAGATATTTTCAGAAAAATAAAACAGGAAACATTCCTCACATCATACACAAAAACTAACTCAAAATGAACCAAAGACCTAAATGTTAAAGCTAAAACTATAAGGTTCCTGGAAGATAACTGTTATGCATTGAATTATGTCCCCCCAAAATACATGTTGTAAACCCTAACCTCTATGCCTTTGGTTATAATCCCATTTGGGAATTGGTTGTCTTTGTTATGTCAATGAGACAGGATTAGTATAGGGTGTGTCTTGAGTCAATCTCTTTTGAAATATAAAAAAGTGTATGCTCTACATCTCAATGTTATGAGTAGTGCCCGGGGTCTTAAAAGCTTGCAAGCAGCCATATAAGATACAACCATTGGTCTCAACTCATCTGCAACAAAAGAGAAAGACGGAAACCAAAGACTCAGAGAAGAAACTAGTCTACAGGACTAATCGTCTGCAGGAAACACGGCCTCATCTACCCTGGGACCAGAAGAACTAGATCATGCCTGGCTACCATTACCAACCTTTCTGATCCTGATAAAATGAGAGCAGTATGTAGAAAAAAAAAAGATAACTCAAATTCTTAAAAAGCCCAGACTTACTGGATAGGTTGCAACTATAGGACTGTCTAAGACTATCGTCCTGAGATGTTCTTTAAACCTTAAACCAAAATTATCTCCAAGGTCACCTTTTAGCTACCTAACAAATTGGCTCACAAAATAAAAAAATATCACCCATGAGAAATGAGATCCTTTAAAAAATCACCTATATAAGGCCAAATGGTCAAAAATTACTCTAAAGCAAAGATGAGAATGTAGGGAGGCAGAGAAAATAAAGGACTGGAAATGGTACAACCAGAATGAATGAGAATGATGACACATTATGGGAAATGTAACCAATACCACTGAATAATTAGCGTAGAAATTATTAAATGGGAACCTAATTTGCTGTGTAAACTTTCACCTTAAACACAATAAAATCTTGGTGGTTTGCCACTTATGTCACTGTCAAATTTTATGTCACTCTCAGGAGTTTATTGATATAAAACAAAGTGCATTTATTCAAATGCAGTTAGTCCGGCTTTAAAAGGAACAAGAACCTATTAAAATAAACATTTAACTAAAGAAAAATTTTAAACATTTTTTAAAAACCACAATAAAATGATATTTAAAAAAAATTTTTTTTTTATTCAGGAACCATATATCTGACAAGGGTCTAATATCCCAAGTATATATAAAACTCCAACAACCTAAAGACAAATAACTCAGTCAAAAATGGGCAAAGGGCTTGAATCGACATTTCATCAAAGAGGGCATACAAATGGCCAACAAACACATGAAAAGATTCTCAATGTATTTAACCATCAGAGAGATGCAAACTTAAATCATAATGAGATACCATTTCACTCCCCCTTAGGATGGCTAAGATAAAAAAACAGAAAATAATAAACGTTGGCGAGGATGTGGGAAAACTGGAACCCTTATCTATTGCTGGTGGGAAAGCAAAATGGTACAGCAGTTGTAGGAAACAGTATGGTGGTTCCTCAAAAAATTAAAAATAAAACTACCATATGATCTAGCAATCCCAACCCAAATCACCACCACCGAGTCAATTCTGACTAACAGTGACCCTATAGGACAGAGTAGAACTGCCCAATGGGGTTTCCAAGGCTATAATCTTTATGGAAGCAGACTGCCACATCTTTCTCCCACAGAGCAGCTGGAGGGTTTGAACCACCAACCTTTTGGTTAGCAGCCAAGCGCCTAACCACTGCACCACCAGGGACTTAAAAGTAGAAGGGCAAATACACATATGTGCATCAATGTTCATTGCATCATTATTCACAAAGCCAAAAGGTGGAAACAACCTAAATGTCCATCAACGGATGAATGGGTATACAGAATGTGGTACATACATACAATGGAATACTACTCAGCCAGTAAGAGAAGCGAAGTGCTGATACATGCTACCACAAGGGTGAATGCTGAAAACATGCTGAGTGGAATAAGTCAATCACAGAAGGGCAAATACTGTATGATCTCACGTATAGAAATGACAAGAATAGGCAAATGTATAGAGACTGAAGGTTATTAGTGGTTACCAGGGGCAGGAGGGAGGGAAGAAGGGAGTCGTCATTTGGAAGCAGTAAGTTTCAATTTATGATAATGAGAAACTTGGCACTGATTAATCTAAGCGTTGTACAATATGATTAACGCAACTGATATCAATAATTGCACACCTGAAAAATGCTGAATTGGCAAATGTTGTTTTATACATAGTTTTCAAAAAAAAAAAAAAGAACCAAGAAGAACAGCTGCTGAGGCCGTTTATGTAGATGCTCATGAGATTTGTTTTCTTGGTTTGAAGGTTTAGCGTCATGGTTTCATGGGACATTCCAGTCAACTGGCCTAATATCATTTTCAGTGTTTCTGTTCTACCTCCTAGTTTGCTGAGGAGTTCCCGGAGTCTTAAACACTTGCAAGCAGCCATCCAAGGCACAAGCAATTGATCTGTTTCATCTGAACAACATAGGAAGAAGGAGAGTCAGGAATAGGAGGAGGATATGTGTGGCTAATTGCCTCCCTGAACAACTGTCTCCTTTGCCATGAGACCAAAAGAACTGGATGGTGTCTAGCTACCATTACTGAGCATTCTGATCAAAGAGTCTACAAGTGTGTGTTGCTTAACCTCTGTTCAGGCAACATCTAACTGCATATACGTCTGTGGTCTCCTAAAGTTATCTCGATTGGAGAACAGGATGTAGTGGATGTACTTTGCCAAGCAGGGAGATTCGATCTGTCTCTCACTAACTCTCCGGGTCGGGGGTCTACCCAGCCCTGGGGCAGCAGGGGGAAGGGGTCCTGATGCTCATCCATGGCTGCCTGTCCCACCATGCTCGCCTCAAGCAAGGAAAACAGACACTGCTGGAGCTGCCAAGGGGGATGCCCTGTGGAGGCCACTGCCCCCCTCAGCCCAGGTGCTGTGTGTGTGACGTCCAGGCCCACAGCTCCTCCCACAGTGGCGGCCACTGAGCAGTCCAGGCTGGGGTAGGTGGGGCTGGAAGAGAGTAAAGCCCATTAGGGGAGATGGGAAAGGCAGGCTCGACCGGTGACTGTCCTGCATGCCTCTCTCCTGTTTATGATGTTCACACAACACACGAATCACATGACGTCCTATTTCACAGAACATATTGTGGACATTAAGTGACTCATACGTGTATATGAGAATCCTGATCAAAAAGGGGTAAAATATGGAACAGAATTTCAAAATTTCACGGAATCCAGGCTTTCTGGAACCACTGAGGCTGGATGACCCCCAAAACTACTGCCCTGAGATAATCTTTAAACCTTAAACACTAACCTGAAACTATTCCCTGAAGCCATCTTTAAACCAAACAATAGTATAGCTTAATTAGTAAAGAACGTCTGTTCTGAGCATTATTCTCTTTTAAAGAATTATTTCTATGTGATCAAATTGACAACAGCAACTCGAAAGATTAGACGAAAAGCTTAGGGTCAGTGATTTACATCAACAATGGCAGAATAATTTGGAAAAAGAGGGTGAGAATGGTCACACAACTTGAAGAATGTAATCAATGTCACTGAACTGTACATGTGGAAATTGCTGAATTGGTGTATGTTTTGCGGCATATAATTTCACCAAGAAAATAATTTTTTAAAAAAAGTATGTCCAGAGGGTTAAATGTTATCCCGATCCATCCATTATAAAGTTCCTCAACAGCTTTTCCTATTGGTTTCAGGTTGATGATAACCATTGCATAGATCCATAATTTCACTAAGATACGCAAAATGGTGATATTCTAAACCTATCATTCCATCTATTTATCAGCCGTAATACGTCTACAACAGAGAAATTTCCTTTATCAAGTATTTGGTCACCCGAGGACATTCAGGAAGAAAGACTAGAAACATGCTTGATTCCTTCCTTTTACTTGCCAGTTCTCAGAAGAATAGTGGTCCTCTAGCATCCTCAAAAAGCAGCCAATGAGTTACGTTTTTTAATATAACCATGAACTTGTAGACTTTAAATACATTTCATGTATTTCAATCTGTTAGAGCTATTATCCTTTTTATGGCTCAAATTGTCCCATTCTGGCCCCTTCAAGTTAGATACTGAGTTCTTTCCATAGGAACCCAGAACAGAAGTTTTAATAGCTTCCTTGCATTCTGGTAAGAAAAGATGTTTCAGGATCATCTTGTACATATCCATTTCTCCAAGTCGTCCTGATTCCTTTGATCAGAAATTAGTATTTAGACACCGTATCAGAGCATTGGGGATACTCACTGCTACTGGACTGATCATGGTGTTTAAAGTTTCTCAGCAGCCAAGACTAGAAAACAGGGATTTTTTTTTAAAGAGAAAATTTATCATGAGTTCATACTGATAGTCCAATTCAAATTTAGGATTCTGGGTTTTTATTTAACTCCTTTGATTTTTATATTTTGTTGTTGTTGTTTTGTTTGTTTTCACTTTTACACACAAAAAAAGTCTTGGTTCTTAATAATTTAAAATGTAAACACTTTTTCTCCCCACCATTTCTCTTTTGGGAATTTACTGTAAGAAGGTAGGACAGTCTACTGCAGCCCCTGCATGCCACCTGGTCAGAAGTCTTGGGCCTGGAACATTCCCTGATGACAAAGGCTGGGGACTGAGTTTTCCACTGAGTCTTCCTCCCACCCCCTGCCCCCAGCTTCATCCCTTTATCACTGAGCCTCCCTCCCTGTTCTGGGTATACAGTTAACTTTTCTCACTCTCCTCATCTGTGAGTGCCCTATGGCACCTGACCAACCCTACTCCCATATCTGTTCCCAGTGGGAAAGGAACAGTCTCTCAGCTCAGCAGGAAAGCTGTGCACGTAGACTACCATCCCTGTGTCGGCTGTGGAGAGTGACCGCTGGCCACGGGGGACCGCATCCACTATTGAAGCTGACCTCACTTTGTCTCTTCTTCACGTGAGGAAAGTGCTGCTCCCTCCAATGACCGCATGTAAGTCATGCTTTTGTTGGCACCCAGACTTTGTTTTGAGACTCTGGTACAGCGAGGAAGGTCAACAAAATAACCTGATATGCTATCATGACAGTGTACTTTAGAGTAGCAAAAAAGAGAGAAAGGGCCTACATGTGTAAAAATTGGGGACTGAGAACATAAATATTAGTACAGACATACACTAAAAACACTATACAGTCGATAAAAATGATGACGTAGCTTTTCAGGATGACACTTGAAGAAAAAGAAAAAATATTACCAAGATGAAAACCACTTTAAAAGCAAAAAATAATAAAATGTACTGACTGAAAATATAATAGGCTTATGAATATATACGCAAAACTTCCAAAGAAAACATTAGCAAGCCAAATCCAGATGTATTTGAAAAGGGCCGAAGAGGGTTTATTCCAAGAATGCAAAGCAGGCTTAATTTTTATATATCAGTTAATGCAATTCATCATATTAACAGAAAAGAGGAGAAAAAATCATATGATAATCTCAACAGACTCCAAAAAAAGCATTTGATAAAAACCAAAATCCATTATTAATAAACATCAATTAATAATGAACACTCTTAGGAAACTAGAAATAAAAGGAACTTCCTTTAAAAAAACTTATACCAAACACCATTCTTAATGGTGAAGTAGTGAAAGCTTTTCCTCCGAGAATGGGAAGAAAGGAAGCCTACAGCACCATTTCTGTTCAATAATGTACCAAAGATCCTAGCCAGGAGACTAAAAAGAAAAAAGGAAAGAGCTACAAAGAAAAAAAACCTCATTAACAGACGACACAACTATTTACTCAGAAAAGCCAAAAGAACCTACAGATAGAGTATTAGAATATATAAAACTGAATGCAAGGACAATACAAAACTATTTCCACATGAAAATAAGTTTAAAATGTTTAAAAATTGTAACATTTTTAATACCAACAAAAAACATCAAATACTTAGGAATAAATCTATTGAAATATGTACAAGACTTCTACCCCAAAAACTATTTTTTTTTAATTTAACTTTAAATTAAGAGATATATACTACTCTGAGACCAGAAGAGCTAGATGGTGCCTGGCTACCACTGCCAACCCTCCTGATCAGGGCCACGGTAGGTGGATCATGATACGATGAGAGAAAAATGTGAAACAGACTCAAATTCTTAGAAATTCCAGACTTACTGGATGAGTTAAGCCTAGAGGACTCCCCAAGACTATCATCCTGAGATATTATTTAAACCCTAAACCAAAGTTATCCCTTGAGGTTACCTTTTACCTAAATAACAGATTGGCTCATAAAATAATGAACATCACGTTGAAGTACTGGGCTCCTTTAAAAAATCACCTATAGAGACCAGTCAATAATTACTTTAAAACAAAGATGAGAATGTAAGAGGGCAGGGAAAGTAGATTAATAGAAATGGAACAACCAGAATGGAAATAATGAGAATGTTCACACATTGTGAAAAATGTAACTAATGTCACTGAACAACCTGTGCAGAAATTGTTGAAGGGGAACCTAAACTGCTGTGTAAACCTTCACCAAAAACACTATAAAATATTATTAAAAAAAAAAAGAAATACAGTAACGTAATTGGGGAAAAAAAGTGCTAACTATAAAGGAAAATATAGAGAAATTGGACAATATTACAATGAACACAGAGCAGGGCGGAGCCAAGATGGCAGAATAGACAAATGCTTCCATTGAGCCCTCTTTACAACGAAGACCCAAAAACACAAGTGAAACGAGTATATTTGTGACAAGCTGGGAGCCCTGAGCATCAAAGGCAAGCTTAGACAACGAACTGAGGGGCAGGGGGAGGAAGAGGCTGTTCAGAAGTGGAGGGGGTAACCGGACCTGAATCGCGGGAAGCCCTCAGGCACCATTCCCGGAGTGGTGACAGCAGTGGCGGCAGCAGGCTGGTCCTGGCGTTTGGCCGCAGTTTCCTCAGGGAGAAGCAGCCAGCCACACAGCCTACTCACACATCTGGAACCTCAGAAGAACAGCACTCCCAGCAAAAGCTAAGTACTTGCATATATTTTACCGCACCCCCCTCCACCTGCAAACCGGCTTCAGCTGCTGAATCCCTGGGCCTGAGACAGACCCTGGTGAGCACCTAGAGCCATCTGCCCGGCCTTGGGGAAGGAAAAAATTTGCAACTGGGGGAAAAGATAATTTGCTAGTTCCAGTAACCAGGGGAGCTCAGGACAGAAGCGGCTCCTGTCCAGGCATAAGCCACCTGTGGACCTTAAGCACCTTTCCCTTCTGCATGGACCTGTGTGGGCCTATTTCGAGAGAATAGGCCCTCGTTGGCAAACTCCAACCATTTCAGCTGTGCGGTGGAGAGGTGAGTGTTTGACGTTTGACATTGCTTTGCCTATTAAACAAGTCCTCACCTACCCACATCATGGACCTAAGGACTGGTAGCCCCACTCAGGTCATCCAGCCACCCGTGGCAGGGGTCCAAAGATAACTGGTAACTCCCAGTCCTTACAAGCAAAAACTTTGGTTGCCCATGTTCCCTCTGCAGAACCCACCCACCAGCAAGCTCTAGGGAACAGATATGCATTTTCCTCAGAGACGCTTGGGGGTCGGTTCTCAGCCCCCTGCCTTGTTCAGAGCATGACCTCCTGCTGCAATCAGATACCAGTATATATGCCAATCGCCCCTGCCCCTCTAAGACTGTACGACAGAGTCTGTACCACACACTTGAAGATCAGCTACCTGGAAACCTGAGCTAAATTCATACAAGAAAACTGAATGGACTCTTAGACTGATATACCTGATAACAGCTCTAGCCAGCTGGGGACAGGACGCCAGAGCTCCAAAGGTGAAGATAATCAAGCTAGCTCACTCAAGCAACCCATAGGGGTATACCAAAACAAAACAGAGCAAGCAGCTACGACACAGTAAGCAAGCATAAACTAATACAATAACTTATAGATGGCTCGGAGACAACAGTCAATATCAAGTCACATAAACAAACAGACCATGGTCACCTCAACAGGCTCTCTAAACAAAGAATCCAGGGATCTTCTAGATGAGAGCGCATTCCTGGAATTGCCAGATGCAGAGTACAAAAGTTTAATATACAGAACCCCTCAAAACATCAGGAAGGAAACGCAGCAATACACAGAACAAGCCAAGGAACACACAGATAAAGCAACTGAAGAAATTAGAGAGATTATTCAGGAACGTAATGAAAAGTTTAACAAGCTGGAAAAATCCATAGACAGACAGCAATCAGAAATTCAGGAGATTAACGATAAAATTACAGAATTAGACAACTCAATAGAAAGTCAGAGGAGCAGAATTGAGCAAGTAGAAGATAGAATTTCTAAACTCGAAGATAAATCACTTGGCACTAACATATTTGAAGAAAAATCAGGTAAAAGAATTTTAAAAAATGAAGAAACCTTAAGAATCATGTGGGACTCTATCAAGAGAAATAACCTATGAGTGATTGGAGTACCAGAACAGGGAGGAATAACAGAAAATACAGAGAAAATTATTGAAAATTTGTTGGCAGAAAACTTCCCTGATATTGCGAAAGATGAGAAGATATTTATCCAAGATGCTCATCAAACTCCACATAAGGTAGATCTTAAAAGAAAGTCACCAAGACATAATCAAGCTTTCCAAAACCAGAGATAAAGAGAGAATTATAATAGCAGTGAGGGATAAATGAAAAGTCACCTACAAAGGAGTACCAGTAAGAATAAGCTCGGACTACTCGGCAGAAACCATGCAGGCAAGAAGGCAATGGGATAACATATTTAAAAAATTGAAGGAAAAAAATTGCCTGCCAAGAATCATATATCCAGCAAAACTGTCTCTTAAATATGAAGGTGAAATTTAGACATTTCCAGATAAACACAAGTTGAGGGAATTTGTAAAAACCAAACCAAAACTACAAGAAATATTAAAAGGAGTTCTTTGGTTAGAAAACCAATAATATCAGGTATCAATCCAAGACTAGAACACTGGGCAGAGCAACCAGAAGTCAACCCTGACAGGGAAATCCAAGAAAACAAAGATTAAAAAAAAAAAGCCCAACACAGGGTAACGGTGATGTTATTATATAAAAGAAGACAACATTAAAATAATAAAGAGGGACTAAGAAAAGTAATTATATACCTTCCATATGGACAGGAAGATAACGGCGATACAAAGAAATTAAAGTTAGTTTTAAACTTAGAAAAATAGGGGTAAATAATAAGGTAACCACAAAGGAGAGAAACTATCCTACTCGTCAAAATAAAATACAAGGGAAAAATACAGACTCAGCAGAAACAAAATCAACAACAAATATGAAGAAAGGACAATATATAAAGAAAATCTACTCAGCAGATAAAATCAAGTGGGAAAAAGAAACTGTCAACAACACACAAAAAAAGACATCAAAGTGACAGCACTAAATTCATACCTATCCGTAATTATCCTGAATGTCAATGGACTAAACGTACCAATAAAGAGACACGGAGTGGCAGAACGGATTAAAAAACAAGATCCATCTATATGCTGTCTACAAGAGACACACCTTAGACTTAGAGACACAAACAAACTAAAACTCGAAGGATGGAAAAAAATATAAATCCATCCACATATGAGCAGTTGATATCTGACAAAGACCCCAAAGCAGTTAAAAGGGAAAAAGACAGTCTTTTTAACAAATGGTGCTGGCATAACTGGATATCCATCTGCAAAAAAATGAAACAAGACCCATACGTCACGCCATGCACAAAAACTAACTCCAAATGGATCAAAGACCTAAATATAAAATCTAAAACGATAAAGATCATGGAAGAAAAAAGAGGGACAATGTTAGGAGCCCTAATACATGGCATAAACAGTATACAAAACATCATTAAGAATGCAGAAGAAAAACTAGATAACTGGCAGCTCCTAAAAATCAAACACTTATGCTCATCCAAAGACTTCAACAAAAGAGTAAAAAGACTACCTATAGACTGGGAAAAAGTTTTTAGCTATGACATTTCTGATCAGCACTTGATCTCTAAAATCTACATGATACTGCAAAAACTCAACTGCAAAAAGACAAATAACCCAATTAAAAAATGGGCAAAAGATATGAACAGACACTTCACTAAAGAAGACATTCAGGTAGCTAACAGATATATGAGGAAATGGTCACGATCATCAGCCATTAGAGAAATGCAAATCAAAACTACAATGAGATTTCATCTCACTCCAACAAGGCTGGCATTAATCCAAAGAACACAAAATAATAAATGTTGGAGAGGCTGTGGAGAGATTGGAACACTTATACACTCCTGGTGGGAATGTAAAATGGTACAACCACTTTGGAAATCGATTTGGCGCTTCCTTAAAAATCTAGAAATAGAACTACCATATGATCCAGCAATCCCACTCCTTGGAATATATCCTAGAGAAATAAGAGCCTTTACACAAACAGATATATGCACACCCATGTTTATTGCAGCACTGTTTACAATAGCAAAAAGATGGAAGCAACCAGGGTGCCCATCAACGGATGGATGGATACATAAATTATGGTATATTCACACAATGGAATACTACCCATCGATAAAGAACAGTGAGGAATCTGGGAAACATTTCATAACATGGAGGAACCTGGAAGACATTATGCTGAGTGAAATTAGTCAGTTGCAAAAGGACAAATATTGTACAAGACCACTATTACAAAAACTTGAGAAATAGTCTAAACTGAGAAGAAAACATTCTTTTGTGGTTAAGAGGGGGGGAGGGAGGGAGGGCGGGAGAGGAGCATTCACTAATTAGATAGTAGATAAGAACTACTTTAGGTGAAGGAAAAGACAGCACCCGATACAGGGGAGGTCAGCACAATTGGACTAAACCAAAAGCAAAGAAGTTTCCTGAATAAACTGAATGCTTCAAAGGTCAGTGTAGCAGGGGCAGGGGTTTGGGGACCATGGTTTCAGGGGACATCTAAGTCAATCGGCATAAAAAATCTCTTAAGAAAACATTCTGCATCCCACTTTGAAGAGTGGCATCTGGGGTCTTAAACGCTAGCAAGCAGCCATCTAAGATGCATCAATTGGTCTCAACCCACCTGGATCAAAGGAGAATGAGGAACACTAAGGACTCAAGACGATTACCAGCCCAAGGGACAGTAAGGGCTACATGAACCAGAGACTACATCATCCTGAGACCAGAAGAACTAGATGGTGCCCGGCTACAACCAATGACTGCCCTGACAGGGAGCACAACAGATAACCCCTGAGGGAGCAGGAGATCAGTGGGATGCAGACCCCAAATTCTCATAAGACCAGACTTAATGGTCTGACTGAGACTAGAGGGACGCCGGTGGTCATGGCCCCCAGACCTTCTGTTGGCCCAGGACAGGAACCATTCCTGAAGCCAACTCTTCAGACATGGGTTGGACTGGACAGAGGTTTGGAGAGGGATGCTGGTGAGGAGTGAGCTTCTTGGATCAGGTGGACACTTGAGACTATGTTGGCATCTCCTGCCTGGAGGGGGAGATGAGAGGGTGGAGGGGGTTAGAAGCTGGCAAAATGGACAGGAAAAGAGAGAGTGGAGGGAGAGAGCGGGCTGTCTCATTAGGCGGAAAGTAATTGGGAGTGTGTTGGGTTTTTTTAGCAAGGTGTATATGGGTTTTTGTGTGGGAGACTAATTTGATTTGCAAACTTCACTTAAAACACAATAAAAATTATAAGATAAAAATAAACAACTTCTTTTCATCAAAATATGTAATTAAGAAATTGAAAAAGAAAGCCATAGAGTGGAGAAGATACTTGTAAGACATAACTCCAAAGAGCTTGTATACAGAATATGTAAAGAAATTCTATTGGTTTGGAAAAAGATAATCCAACTGAAAAAAGGGCGGAAGAATGTAACCAGCGTTTCACAAACGCATCCTATCCAAATGGCTGATGAACACATGAAAAGACACTCAACATTATACCATACATGCCTAGTAAATGGTTAAAATGAACAAGACTGACAATACCAAGTATGGTAAAAATGTAGTGAAATTGGAATTCTTAGATACTGCTGGTATGAATGTAAACTGCTACTAAATACTCCATAAAATGGTTTAATATTATTAATTAAAAGTTGGGTCTATGTATACCTTATAGCCCAGCCATTTCACTGTTAAAGTTGTACACCCAACAGAAATACATGCCCATGTACACTGTAAGTCATATACAGAAATATCCATAGCCACTGTTACTCTTAATAGCCATACCTGGAAACAATCTGATAGTGTCACATGTAATTACATTGTGGTATATTCATAAAACTAAATACTGTATAGCAATAAAAATGAATGACTCTCCCAAGTACAATGTTCAGTAAAGAAGCCACACCAAAAGGAAACCACATTATATAGTTCCATTTATGTCAAGTTCAAAAAACGAGAAATTAATCTACGGTGTCAGCTGGCAGAACAGTAGTTATCTATGAGAAGAGAAGGCTGTGTAATTGAGAGGAAGCATGAGGCTGAGTTTTAGGAGTGTTCGGTTGTTTAATCTGGGTGCTGGTTACACAGGATGTTCTCCTCATAACATATCGTTGAGCTATGTGCTTAGATTTTTGCAGAGAGATATATATATTTTAATTAAATAGTAAAAAAAGAGAAAAATACAGTGAGGTGGCCTGGTGGGTAGGCTAAAAGAAAGTACACAAATAAAATGGAAAAGAATATATACAAAAATGATTGTACAGAAAATGTTAGATACGGAATGCAGACAGTCAACATACACACCGCTCACTAATTTTCCTGAAAATGGAACAAAGGAATTTTCAAAGAGGGAAGAGATGAAAATTCTCCTGAAGTAAAGTTTTAACCGACACATCAAAAAGACACACCCTGTCCTCGGAAATTCAGATTCATATGCTGGTGAAGTCATCAGACTTCAAAGAAAAACTTCAAGGAGAAAGAAAGAATCACCTAGCCGTTAAGACAGAAGAGGTATGAGGAAAATATCAAAATTAGACTCAAGATTTTGCCAAAGCAAATTAAATCGTAGTAGAGAGTGAAGCAAAATTCTAAATAACTGTGGTGACTGAAGAGAACATAAATATGTTAGTTTCACTAATAGCCTGACACGAAACAGTGGTGAGGAAAATGGAAGAACACCTGTGCTGACTGCCAGGAACCGATCGACAGGACGGGGCTAAGGCTGAAGGACGGTTTGGGAAAAGGCTGACTCCAGCTGCTTTCAATGTCACTTCCATTTCTTCTGCTAAATTCAAGCAAATTTCAGCTTAAAATTTTTAAGTTAATAATAGCATTTAGAGTATGACACCATTTTCTCCCCTGCTTGTTCATCTTTATGTATGCATGTCTGAAATAATAGTTACCAAATATTAAGTTAATGTTTCTGGGTAGAATTTGGAGAGGTGTTGGGTTTTTTGTTATTTTTTTTTTTAAGCATCTTTTTTTTTGTAATGCTTCAACTTTTTATGAAAAATATTAATACTGCAAAAAATGAATGAATGAATTAATCATCTATGGAAGACATTCAAAAGCATTCCATTAAATGCAAAAACTAACTAGGCCCATTCAATGCTTCCTTGATGGAATCAATAAATATTTACAGAACATTTTTTTGGTCAAGAATATACCTAATTAGTATAAAATTATTAAAATAAAATAATAATTCTCATTCAAGTTCACAGACCTTACAAAACTATAGTTCATTACCATTCAGGAATAAATTCAGTCATAATTTATATAACAAGGAATTCTAGGAACTTTCTCCCAATTTCATAGATATTATTAACATATCTATTCATTATTTTTCAAATTTAAAAATGGAAATATCTGAATTATACACTCCCATAAAAACCCACTGCTATCACGTTGTTTCCAACTCAGAGCGACCCTATAGGACACAGTAAAACTGCCCCAAAGGGTTTCAAGGCTATAATCTTTACAGAAGCAGACTGCCACATCTTTCTCCTGCGGAGCGGCTGGTGGGTTCGAATCACCGACCTTTCAGTTAGCAGCCAAATGCTTAGCCACTGTACCACCGGGGCTACTTTATGAGGATTCATTAGTTCTCTCTCATAAACTAAAAAATAAAAAAGTAGAAAGTACTTACTAATGAGAATTTAATTACTAGTCATTCATGACACTTGCAGATACAGCTAAATTACAGTCATACTAGGTGACACGAAAGTAACTATATTTGAGTTCATATTCTCTTTAGAGTAATACTGACAATATCTAGAGTCTGTGCCTCCCTTATCACTTCCACACTCTGGAGGAAAATAAGAAAGAAGTCCCTCAAACTCAAATAGAATATATTAGAAATGTGGATAAAGGGGGAAAAAATGCTTTAAAAGAAAACCAAGAATAATCCCAATTTTTAAGACACCAGAATGAGGAAGATTGCCATCAGATTTATATGTAATTTAAACAGGATTTTTTTCAGTGTTTAAAAATGGAGAAAGCACTAAAATATTTCGAAATCAAACAAATACACACACTTATAAAGCTAAGGATTATTCTTTGGGACTTGAGCTAGTATCCTCTTTATATGCTTATTTTTTAAATGATCCCGACAAAACATTTTTTAACACCAGGCTATTCCAGGGTACATTGACTGGAGTATATCAGCGTGATGTTTTGTTCGGTTTTCATTAAAGGAGCTGGTCAATGTTCTTAATACTTAAAAAGCAAACATTCAGAGAATACATGGTACAGAGGACTAAGGGAAGCATTCCAAGGACCCTAACTCTCACAGTACTTCTCCCAAACAACAAGGGCAATTCCTTACCTGCTGAGCTGTAGCATCCTGTTGGACATAAGTGACCTGGCCTGGGTCTGTAAACAGAGTCTAGACAAAAAAAAAAACAAAAAACTTATCAGTACATCTCCAGATATCTTGCCTATACAGGAAAATTATCCTACTGCTAAGCACCCATTCTTGGGAGAGTTAACTCCCATTACAGCTAGTGGTAATCCTTCATTAATAAAGAAGACAGACAGTAATTTTACATTTTGCTAAAACCTCCAAAGAGGTTGTATAAGCTAACCATCCCAAGTGTCTAACATACATCACGATTTTACTCTTCCACAAAGCCCATCGAGGTTGAATAGGGCAGTCAGCTAAAACAGGCACATCATGAAACAACAAGACAGACCATGAATGAGGGCACTGACATTGACGCTGAGCAGGGCAGGGGAAGACTTGGGATTAAATGAAAATGGATGGAGGCTGACATTCAGAAGAGTATTGTATTCACCAGGATTACAACTGTTTCAAATACAAATGCACATTCATTATCAGAAGAGAATCAGAATGAAAATAAATTGAACTTCATGGCCAACAGGTTCCTTTTTTGGATAAAGCCAGTAAGGTCTTAATTAAAAAAAAAAAAAAAAGACTACGCATTATAAGCACATGCCAGTGTGGGTCACAGTGCACAGTGCGGCAAAGCTAAGTGAAGAAGAAAAATCTTCAAACTTATTTTAGCCAAAGCACCGTGTCGAATATCTCCCATCTAGAAAAACATTTCTTTCCTCTAAAATTTTTAAATGACTTTATTCACCCCTCCTTTTAGCTAATCTATGGGAATAAGAACTATGGCTCAGTTTTGATTCCAGAGGAACATAGAAAAGAATTTCAGCCAGTGTCACCCTTCCTGGATTCGGCACACAGAGACACAGAGACACGCAAAACACACACATCTATTATAATTTAGACATTTAGTAACAAAGTAATAAACTAAAAGTTGGGCATGGGACATTCTTTACATGAACGATCCTATATTTAAAAAAAAAAATTTAGGGGAACAAAAACAAGTAGAGGCATTCCCAAAGCACCAGCCTGACTACGGGGCTATTTCACCTTTACATAGATCTGAAAGGTATTATTTAGGAAGCCCCCTTTCTTCTTAGGAGTGATTTGAGTCTCCTGATTAATTATTGCATGAGGGCAAATTGCTATTACCAGGATCCCACTATACAAGTGTAGCATTTTTTTTTAAAAAAAACAGATGTTTAAAAGCACTTTGCACACTGTAAAGCGCCAACAAGAGAAACTAGCATTTGTATATGGGAAAACATTTGTGTCACACCTTTGAAAACTGATGCTCCAAGTCCCTGGCAAAAAAATAAAAGTAGCTATAATTGTACAGCTTTTCCTAGGAAACACCTGCTCTGATTATAGTCCTACTAAAAAAAAAAATTTTTTTTTTTATCAGTAAGTTATGTCAACAACTAATCGGATCCTCGGTTTACACATCTAACTGAAAAAACCTGCATGCCGTCTCTGACCTATCTGTAGTTATACAGAACTAAATGCTATCCGTGGCCTGGTTCTTGATACTTAAGAAAAGTAGCAAAATTCATAATCCAGTCAGTGGTCACTGGGGAGAAGGACTGTTATGAGGCTATTATTCTAACTCTTTACATTCAGTTTAAATAAACAGCCCCTATCATCCTCTGCCAAGTCAGTTATAAGCTCGAGAGCACGAATCATCTCCAAATATTTTCTGTCTCCCCAGCACCCAGCACAGGCACTGGAAGAGGGGAAACATAAGCAATTGGTGAATTAATTAATTCATAAGAAAACCGTAAACAAGGACGGCTGCACGTGCCTGCGCAGCTTCCACAGGGTGGATGTAAACCAAGGTGTGCTCCGGACCATCCACAGAAGTGTAGGAGGCGCCATCTGCCGTGTACACCACCTGCTGGGGTGGACGACCCTGCTCATCGGTGTAGACGATCTGGGCCACAGTTCCAGCGTCCGGAACAAAGTGCACCTGGGGCAAAAGGCAGACAGGTATGTAGCATCAATCTCACAAAAGTACTCAGCTGACCAAGCACATTCACCTTTCTAAAATATCCGCTAGTGAAAGGAAAACAGGGCTGACAGATCTTCAGTGGGTTGGTGACTAGGAGACAGGATCTAACGGACTGCTGAACGTTAGGCAGCTGACTTCAAGCCCCCTTTGCCTCTGACGTCCAGTACAGACACCACACTCAGGCAGGGACGAGGGTGTGGTTGACGGACCCTGCAAAAGCGACTGAAGATTCCTGGTTGACAACACTACCAAAATACAAAACACAAATTATTCCGTGATGTGAACAAATATGTCTACACTCAAAAGCCAATTGCTGTCAACACATCCTAAAAATTCTCCCCTATAGCTAATAGTGCCTTTCAGCAAACACATTAAAATAAGGTCACTTTCTTTCCTATAAGTTCTTTCATACTCAAAGGATATACTGGAGGTATATCAGTAAATATGTGTTGAATCAATGAATATAACAGAACTCTTCCTTGCCAGCTAGGTAAAAATACTGAAAATTCTAATAAAGTAATTTTCAGAGTTTTTGGAAAACCGGTTCAGTTGTCACAGGGTAAATAATTCCCCCATCTCCCAAGAACTAAAGAACTGCAGCAGGAATTGAGTGTTGTAAAATCTTTTCTGAGTAGTCAGCTTTGGAGATTTGAATTCTTGAAGGCTAGAGCTTGGCATACCGCCTGACACCTTGTATTTAAGGTATGGGAGCAGATGGCCAAAGTAGACATTTGGGGAGAGAAATAATTTATGCGTTGATATTGAAGTCAGGCACTCTTAGGATGGAATCCTTACTCTTCTACTGGCTTGGCTTTGAACCTAATTTTTTATTACGGTGGGGAACAAGAGACCCCCAAAGATGACACAAACACATTTAATCCCCAGAAAGAAACCTGAGAACCATATGCAATCTAACCCACTGCCGTCAAGTCGATTAGCGACCCTATAGGACAGAACAGAACTGCCCCGTAGGGTTTCCAAGGAGCGCTTGGCAGACTCGAACTGCTGACCTTTTAGTTAGCAGCCACAGCACTTAGGTTTCCATATGCAATCTAGCACCACAGAAATGCAGCAAACTCCCACCTCTATATCAACTTCTACATAGATTCGATTTGCCCAGGAAGAAACAGTTTGTATAAGAAGAAGAACTCGGCTTATCACATATTTGCTCAGTTTTCATTGCTGTAAGATAATTTTGTGACTTTGTATTTAGATTTGTTCATTAAAAATCTAAACCAGGGACTAGTTTGAATGCTTAAAAAAGAAAAAAACATTTCCTCAAAACAAGAGATATCTAAGTTTTCCATCTTGGCTCTCCATCACTCAGGATTCTGCTGAATCAGAGTCATTAGCTAAGGAAAAGAACAACCGGGAAGAGGTGACACGAAGGAGGCCTGAGCTCTGCTGTCTGCTGTCTGGTTACCCACAAAGGGACCCTGGTCAAGTACGATGTCACAACCAGGCTTCCTTTTGTTTTGTGCTTTAATGGACTACATTTTGGTATATAAGCAAAATACACTAAAATATCTAGCTATAGGAAAGTTGCCTTCAAAATGGATGCCCTGGGACACAAACAGCATTCTCAACTATTCTGCTGAAAACATCTCTAGAACTTCTTTTTTTTTTTTTTTAATATTCAGACTTTTCTTTAAATCACACCAGATAATCAACTTTACTACTTTATTATAACACCATTTTTGTTTAAAAAATTAAGCTTTATACTTTGGTCACATATAAAACATGGCTCCACATGACTGCTGGCTCTTCCCAAAATTCAAATCCATACCTCAAATGCAGAGATTTGCCTTTGCTAAGAATAGTCAAAAGCACATGGAGCTGGTTCTGATGGCAGCTGAAAGGCAGAGGCCATCAATGCCAGCACCATAGGAGGTGCTGACACTCCTCCAGAGCTGATGACGGATAACGGGACAACCTTCACTTAGAGGCTAACATTCAGAATTTAAAAAGAAACCAAAAGAAAAAGCCACTCACTTTACAGACATACCTTGTGCATCCATTACACAAGGAGAATCAGAATCCTATAATGGATAACATGAAAGAAACAAACTATAGCTTGAGATTGGCAGCATCAGCAATACAAAATTAAACAGGTAGTAAAACAGATGAGAGCACTAAGTTGCAGAAAAGGCAGAGGCGCCTATAGGTGGTAGTTTAGTGCTTCTTCTAAGTCACGGTGAGCCATCCTGATGGAGAATTCAAAGTACTGAAACACTGCCTGTGCCTTATGTACAAGTCTTCAAGTCGGCCCCTCCTAAATACTCATCACTATAGAGTAGCTGTTATTTCTCTAGCTGCCAGCTAACTCTACCCAACTAAAAAGCAGCTATCGACACCCAGCTGGGAAGGACCACCCTTCACCTGTGTAGCATTCTGTTCGTGTTCTGCAGCTGTGGGCCACACGTGTGAGTTTTCAGCTTTGGAGTCCATCTCTTCTCCACTGGGTGCTCCAAGACGGGGCATCTACAGCAGCTAGGGGCAGACAACACTCATCCGTCTACCACATACGCGCTTATGAACGACAGGGCACTCCTGCTGCAAGGTGCTGAAAAAAGAGAAGAGCAACCAGGACATTAAGTAGATGAATAAAAAAATTTGTAATAATGATACCATGTATTACATGCTTGCTGTATTCTACGCACTCACTCTGTGTGTGTGTGTGTGTGTGTGTGTGTGTGCGTGTATGTGTAAACTGCAATCTTCATCAAGGATACATGCGGTAGTTTATCTTGGTCCCTGATGGGAAGAATGAGGTTCGCAGATGCTAAAAGCAAGCAGTGATGGCTTCAAACCCAAGTCGACAGCCACACAGCCCAAACTCATTCCTCCCTTGGCACACCCGTGGACATCGACTTCCCATACCACCTTTACCCAAAATGAGCAACACAAAAGTGAAAGTCAAAAAACAAGAAAAGAATGGCGGGGGAGTGGGGAGGGGACTGAATTTCTGGGCCAAAACTTGGTAACGACAAATATAAACCTTTTTTTCCCACTTGGTCAGTGAAGGAGTGATTCGTGACCAAATCAAAAGCCTTAGTAAAAAATCAACATAAACAAAACCTACATCTTGGAAACCTTACTCCTTTCCAAAACAGGCTTCTAAAGTAACCGATTTTCCCTTTTCATGATGATAGAACATGGACACTTTAAAAGTCATGTGAGACTTGCTGTGTGACAGGCAGCAGGGCAGCCACACCAGGTATACTACCTCCCAACCTCGCAATAAAAGAGTATAAATATACGCAGAAAGGCCAAAATGGGTCAGAATACCAATGAGCTAAAGACAAGAAAGACACTGGCCAAAAGCCAGCCAGAATGGTCTCCATTATTAATGGAAATACGCTGAGAAGCACATCCTTAGACTACACACACTTACTACAACCTCTGAAAAAGAATAAGGCCCATAATGTGTGGGTGTATATGTAAGTGTGTACACAGGCATATATGTGTATAGGCATGTATATATGTGTGTAAACATAGGTATATGTATATGCAGCTATGTGACAGTATGCACATACATTCTACTATATAATAAAGCACATGGGGGCACAGTTACAGATACTTCTTAGACATAACCAAACACCTCACGGGATCGGATTTCTGGGTTTGAATGGTCAGGACCACACTCTTGTGGGATATCTCAGACAATCTACATAACACAGTTCATAAAGTTTGTGTTCTATATCCTAGTTTGGTGAGTAGTATCTGGGATCTTAAAAGCTTACATTTGACCATCTAAGATACAACTATTGGTCTCTACTTGTCTGGCACAAAAGAGAAAAAAGGAAACAAAAGACTCAAAGAAGAATCTTGTCTACAGGACAAATAGTCTACATAAACCATGGTCTCATCTACCCTGAGACCAGAAGAACTAAATGGTGCCTGGCTACTATTACCAACCTGTAATCAGAGCCACAATAGATGGGCCCTGATACAATGGAAGAAAAATGTGGAACAGAACCTCAAATTCCTAACAAAAACAAACAAAAAACAGACGTACTGGACTGGTTGAGACTAGAGGACTCCCCAAGACTGTTGTCCTGAGATACTCATCCAACCTTGAACTGATACTAACCCCTGAGGTCACCTTGTAGCTAAACACAAATTGGCTCCAAAAAATATCTCATTTTTACACAAGTAACATACATTCTACTTTTTTGCCAACCACACCTCCCCCCACCCTTTTGAGGTATTTTTGTAAGCTCACTAGGCTAATTTTTTTTTTACAGCAAAAAACATTAACATAGTGCACAGAATAAAATAACTCATGGAGGGAAGACACAGTCGGCAAAAAAATATAGAACACACGCATTATTTGCGTAAAAATACAGTAATGAATATCACGCAAAAGTAATGTGCTCCTTTAAAAAAATCACCTACACGAGACCAAATGATCAACAATTACTTTAAAACAAAGATGAGAATGTAAGGGGACAGGGAAACTAGATTAATGAAAACAGAACCACCAGAATGGAATAATGAGAATGTTCACGTATTGTGAAGAATGTAACCAATGTCACTGAACAACTTTTGGAGAAATTGTTGAAGGGGAACCTAAATTTCTATATAAACTTTCACCGAAAACACAGTAAAATATTATTTTAAGAAAAGAAAGGATAAGCCCATAGAAAAAAGAAAAGATGCTTTAACACTCAAATGTCTGTGCCTAACTCTGGGATACAGTGACAACAGCAGGTCCAAACTGTGTGCGAACCATCTTCTGAGACACTCAGGAGCCTATTCTGATTCCTCTCGACATTACCACGCTCGCCCACCTCGCGGTCCTAAACCCCTCACCCCTCACACACTAATACCCACCCCGAATCCACTCAGACAGTACAGCAACAGTGCAAATGTCCACCAATCGGCGAATGGATAAACAAAGGGGCACGAGAGAACTTTCTGGAGAAACGGAAATATCCTATATCTTGTATCTGGATTGGGGCGGTGGTTATATGGGGAATATGTGTGTCAAAAGTCATCAACCTGACCAGATAAAGTATGTTAATTTCCTCTTTTGTAAATTATACCCTCATAAAGTTGACTTTTAAAAAAAATCATACCTTTCTTATACAGCTACCAGTTGCCGTGGAGTCGATTCTCACTCATGGTGACCCCATGTGTGCCCAGGTAGGACTGCTGCTCCATAGGGTTTTCGGAAGCAGATCACCAGGACTTTCTTCTGCGGTGCCTCTGGGTGGGTTTGAACCACCAACCTTTTGGTTAGTAGCCCAGCATCTAATCGTTTGCATGAATTTCTTTTATACAGCAGTACATTTTAAAGATATGGAGTACCTGGGTGGTGGAAACAGTTAACACACTTGGCTGCCAACCAAAAGGTTGGAAGTTCAAGTCCCCCCAGAGGTGCCTTGGAAGAAATGCGTGGAAATTTACTTCTAAAAATCAGCCACTGACAACCCTCTGAAGACAGTTCTACTTTTACATATACGGGGTCTCCATGAGTTGGAGTCAGCTCGATGGTAACTTGTTTGTAGAACTGCCCCATAGACTTTCCAAGGAGAGCCCGGTGAATTCAAACTGCCAGCCTTTTGGTTAGCAGCCAGAGCTCTTAACTACTATGTCACCAGGGTTTCCATGGATCACCGCAATTCCATGAACCCAGAAACCTGGATTTCAGGAGAACCAAAACAGTTTTGCCAATAATAAAAATTCTAAGTGACAAAAAGCAGTTGTGCCATAATTTAATCGGCAAGGTTTTTTCTTTCTTAATTGTACATAAAATAATTGTCTACCTTAACTTCAACATTCTATATTCAATACAGCATAGTAATATCCGTGATCACTGAGCATAATCACGAAGATTCAAGAAATGGTAGCCTTTTTTTTTCATGTTTCGTGAGCATCAAACACATTTTTTAACACATACAAGCACTAGGTTGGATTCCGGGGGTAAAAAGGGGAACCAAAATAGACAGTCTCATGCAGCTCCCACGGAACTCATAACTGGAACACATAATCCAGCAAGGGAGATGGCCAGCCCACTCCCGAGATCACCCCCAGGTGACATCTACAAGGTGTGACTGACATGATGAAGGCTAAGGGGATGTAAGGAGGAAGGATGGACACCTGCTTTTCCATTTCTCTCAAGGCTGGCTTAAACTAGATGGCGGAGTATCTAGTTTGTCAATCTCCACACACTGACTGCCCTCCTAGAATTCCCTCTAACAGTTTCCATAGTCCCATCCTGTCCCACACCCCTCAGCTGTTCCCTCAGCATCTACCAGCCCAGCTCCTGCCCATCACTAGGCCCTTCTCTGCTGAAGCCTCTACTCCAGGAAATCTCTCCAGGCCTTTCGGCTGAGAAGCTCCCAGTAGGAGGAAGAACTCATTTTGGCCTTTTGTCCCTGGTTTCTAAAAGCAGCCATCGGAATTCCCAAGCAATCAGGTCCCTTTTGTTTTTCTAAAACAGCCAGGCAACACTTAAACATGTGCAAATGAGAGCTGTGATGGTTAAGGTTGTGTGTCAACTTGGCTGGGCCATGATTCTCAGTGGTTTGGCAGTTATGATATAGTTTGGCAGTTATGTTTTGATGTAATCAACTCCATGATGGGATCTGCTATGAGCAGCCAATCAGCTGAAAGGGAGTTTCCTTGGGGGTGTGGCCTACCTCCAGTATATAAATGGATGTTCCAGAAAGGCTCTTGTTCTAGATCCTGCATCCAGCTCATCATTATCTGACCTCTGGTTCTTGGGACTTGAGCTAGCAGCTTACCTGCCGATTTGTCAGCCTCTGCAGCCTGCGAGCCAACAGTATGCCCTCTGACCTGCTGATCTTGGGTTCGTCACCCCCTGCAGCTATGTGAGTCAGGAGAAGCCTCCAGCCTGATGCCTGACCCATAGTCTTGGGACTTGCCTGCCTCTACAACTGCGTGAGCCATTTCCTTGAGATAAATCTCTTTCCATATGTATATATACATATACTTCACTATTTTTGCTTTTTAGAGAACTCAGCCTAAGACGAGAGTCCCCAACTCATCACCTGGCAATAGGCCTCAGGAAAGGTGCTGGGCATGTTGAGGTCTAGGAACAAACCACCACCCCCCACCCCCTGAGGCCGATGTTTGTCAGCAGGGTTAAAGAGATACCATTCTGGGTTGGTGGCACAATGTCTAACCATGCCCCCCTACAGGTGGTCAGATGGGAAAACCTACACTGTGCTCCATGTAACAAATCACATAGGCTTTGGTGTATTAAAATGGCTGGGGGGCAGGGGAACTTTTGGGGTCCCTCATCTATGGTGCCAGGCATGAGCATGAGTATTAGAGCTTTCCATCCCACCTAACTAGCCTAGCTAGCTGGCGGGGAGGAGGGGGTTCTGCAAAAGGAAGGCTGTTTGAGTCCCTCACCTACAGTACAAAGTGGGGTACACACAGAAGTATCGTCATCTCTACCCAGACAGCCTTTTCAAGTCAGGAAGAAGTGCCTCAAAAATGGATCTACATTTGTTCTGGTGTGCTGTCTATTTTTTTCTGTAAGTAACCAAAGTGACTTTCCACATGCTAACACTCTGGGATCATCTTGTGTGTTGAGGCTCTGATCAGATAACTGCAGCCCCCATGAAGTGGGTGATATACTGGGTGGACTCCTTGTCCTAACAGTTTTATCGATCATATGAACACAGCCTCCACGGAGTAGGTGATGCACTGGGTTGACTCCGCACCCTAACAGTTTTATTGCTGCTTAAAATGTTGAGGCCAATTAGTCCAAAGGACTAATGGACCACAACTACCACAGCCTCCACCAGACTGAGTCCAGTACAATGAGGTGGTGCCTGGCTACCAGCACTGACTGCTCTGACAGGGGTCACAATAGAGGGTCCCAGACAAAGCTGGTGAAAAATGTAGAACAAAACCCTAACAAAAAAAAAGACCAGACTCACCGGCCTGACAGAGACTGGAGAAACCCCAGAGTATGGCCCCTGGACACCCTTTCAGCTCAGTAATGAAGTCACTCCTGAGGTTCACCCTTCAGCCAAAGATTAGACAGGCCCGTAAAACAAAACAAGACTAAATAGGCACAACAGCCCAGGGGCAGAGACAAGAGGGCAGGAGGGGAGAGGAAAGCTGGTAATAGGGAACCCAAGGTCAAGAAGGAAGAGTGTTGACATGTCATGGGGTTGTTAGCCAGTGTCGCTAAACAGTATGTGTACTGTTTAATGAGAGGCTAGTTTGTTCTGTAAACCTTCATCTAAAGTACAATGAAAAAAAAAAAAAAAGAAGAAGAAGAAAGATGTTGAGGCCACCTGCAAATGTGGCATATTTGCACATTCAAGGAGGTGGAAGAAGAGTCCCAGATCTATCTTCAAAGGTTGAAGTTAACCTGGGACCCCAGGTTGAACCATAAATACAATTTCACTTAAAAATGTGATTAAACATAGTGGTCACATTTCATATATAAACCTCAGAAACACTTAGAATTCAACAGAGGCTTCTGTACGGGCCTGGCACCTCATAAGCCAGACACATCATTATTTATACAGAAAGCACCCTCCAGATAATGCATTTACAAATAAACTTGTCTGGCTCATTACAAAATGACAAACTAGCAAAAACTGCTGGCTCACACCCTGAAACTCAACACTAGACAGGCCATAGAGAAGCTGGAGGGAGATACAGGGACCTGCAAAATAGACATAAAAACTGTGAGAAAGAAAACTGAGTCCTAATTGGGGAGGGAGCTGTGAACAGAAGGGGACCAGGCACCACAGCAGGGAGGTGAAGCAGAATGTGTCTGTTGTTCCCTCTTAGCGGCTGTTGCCCACACCTGGACCCATCGAGGCTGTAATGCAGAAATACCACAACCAACTTGGCACTGCCAGGCAGGGGCACACCAAGGCAAGACAAAGAGGGCTGGGTGGGGAACAGAAAATGAGTGCCAGGAGACTGGCTGGCTGGTGGGCATTCTCTCCCTCTTTTATGGATTGAATTGTGTCCCCCCAAAATATCTGTCAACTTGGCTAGTCCACAATTCCCAGCATTGTGTGTTTGTCTACATTTTGTCATCTGATATGATTTTCCTATGATATGTAAACCCTACCTCTACGATGTTATGAGGCAGGATTAGAGGCATTTATGTTAATGAGGCAGGACTCAATCTATAAGATTAGGTTGTGTCTTAAGCCAGTCTCTTTTGAAATATAAAAGAGAAAAGTGAGCAAAGAGACGTGGGGACCTCCTACCACCAAAAAAGTAGTGGCAAAGCAGAATGCATCATTTGGACCTGGAGTCCCTGGGCTGAGAAGCTCCTAGACCAGGGGAAGATTGATGACAAGGACCTTCCTCCAGAGCTGACAGAAAGCCTTCCCCTGGAGCTGGCACCCTTAATTCGGACTTCTAGCTTACTAGACTGTGAGAGAATAAGCTTCTGTTTGTTAAAGCCATCCACTTGTGTTATTTCTGTTATAGCAGCACTGGATAACTAAGACACCCTCCATCACACACACACACACACACACACACACACAACTCCTCAACACAGTGCTAGGGCAGAAGTGTGTCTTACAGGAAGGTTTCCCCAGGTCAAACAGTGAGTGGCTGGGCACAAAGGCTCGCAGGCCTGATGAACAAATAAGCGCTTATTTTTTCTTTCATCTTTCATTGAATGAATGTGTACAGCTGTATGGTGACTTTTGCTGACACAAGTATACAATAGAGCATCCTTCAGGAACACTTTCATGAAAATTAGTCTCCATCGAAAAGAGGGCTGCCTGATTTTATTAAATGAGGTGCCACAAATACTAGGGCACTGAAATAGGAACTTGGACTTGCACTTACTTAGATTAAAGCAGGCTTTGGAATCAGCCAGCCTCGGTGAAAATCCTAAATCTGCCACTTGTCACTTTTGGCAACTTGCTAATTTCTTTGAGCCTCAGTTTCTTCACCCATAAGGACAAAGATCCTAACTATATCAGGTACTTAACAATAGATAGCAATTTTAACTAATGCATATAATACAAAAATACTTTCATATCAAAAACCAGAAAGGAAACCCTTCTAAATGCATATCTAAGATGAAACATCAGTTGGTAACTGAAAAAAAGTGATTTAATTCTATGTACCAAAAAAAAAAAAAAAACCATGTTCATTAATGCACCGGGTTATATAAAGGGAGAAAAAAAGATTATGGGAAAATCAACTCTATGACATAGAATAATAGAATTTCAGAACCGGAAAAGAAGTTCAGGCCCATGATTCTCAAAATGCACTCAGATGACAGAGCACCTGAAGTCATAGTGTTCTTGGCTGAACACCATGAAATAGTAATATATTTGTTTCCATCACATCATAATAATAGCTAACGTGTACCAAAAAGAACTGGTCAATGTTCAACCATTTCAGGAAATAGCATGTGATCAAGATCTGATGGTACTGAAGGAAGACATCTAAGCTGCACTGAAAAAAAAAAGGTACTGGCAAAAAACAAGGCTCCAGGAATTGACACAATACCAGTTGAGGTATTCAACAAACGCATGCAGCTCTGGAAGTGTTCACTTGTCTATGCCAAGAAATTTGGAAGACAGCTACCTGGACAACCAACTGGAAAAGATCCATATTTGTGCCCATTCCAAAGAAAGGTGATCCAACAGAAGGCAGAAATTATCGAACAATATCATTAATATTACACACAAGCAAAATTTTGCTGAAGATCATTCAAAAGTGGTTGCAGCAGTACATTGACAGAGAACTGCCAAAAACTCAAGCCAGATTCAGAAGAGGACATGGAACAAGGGATATCATTGCTAATGTTAGAGGGATCTTGGCTGAAAGCAGAGAATACCAGAAAGATACCAACCTATGTTTTATTGACTATGCAAAGGTATTTGACTGTGTGGATCATAACAAATAATGGATAACATTGTAAAGAATGGGAATTCCAGAACACATAATTGTGCTCATGCAGAGCCTGTACTTAGACCAAGATCCAGTCATTGAACAGAACAAGGGGGTACTGGTTTAAAATCAGAAAAAGTGTGCCTCAGGGTTGTATCCTTTCACCATACCTATTCAATCTGTATGCTGAACAAATAATCCAGGAAGTTGGATTATATGAAGTCACGGCATCAGGATTGGTGGAAGACTCATTAACAACCTGCAGTATGTATATGATACAACCTTGCTTGCTGAAATAGAAGAGGACTTGAAGCATTTACTGATAAAGATCAAAGACCACAGCCTTCAGTATGGATTACACCCTCAACATAAAGAAAACAAAAATCCTCACAACTGGACCAGTAAGCAACATCATGATAAATGGAGATAATATTGCAGTTGTCAAGGATTTCATTTTACTGATCCACAATCAACTCCCATGGAAGCAGCAGTCACGAAATCAAACGACATACTACATTGGGCAAACCTGCTGAAAAGACACTCTTTCAAAGTGTTAAAAAGCAAAGACGTCACTTTAAGGACTAAGGTGCGCCTGACCCAAGCCATGGTATTTTCAATCGCCTCATATGCATGTGAAAGCTGGACAATGAATAAGAAAGACCAAAGAAGAATTGATGCCTTTGAATCATGGTGCTGGCGAAAAAAACTGAATATACGATGAACTGCCAGAAGCACAAACAAGTCGGTCTAGGAAGAAGCATAGCCAGAATGCTCCTTGGAAGCGAAGATGGCAAGACTTTATCTGATGTACTTTGGAAATGTTTTCAGGATGGACCAGTCCCTGGAGAAGGACATCATGCTTGTTAAAGTTGAGTGTCAGCAAAAACAAGAAAGATCCTTAATGAGATGGATTGACACAGAGGCTGCAGTAATAGGCTCAAGTATAGCAGCTATTGTGGGGATGGCACAGGATCAGGGAGTGTTTCTTTCTGTTGAACACAGGGTTGGTATTAGTTGGAATCACCTCAAGGGCACCTAACAACAACAACTTGTGTGTAGCATTTACTGTGTGTCATGGATTAAACTGTGTCCCCTCAAAATACCTGTCAACTTAGCTATGTTATGATACCCAGTATTGTATGATTGTCTACCATCTTGTCATCTGATGTGACTTCCCTATGTGTTGTAAATCCTACCACTATGATGTAATGAGATGGATTGGGGCAGTTATATTGAGATCTACAAGATCAGATAGTGTCTTAAGCCAATCTCTTTTGAGATACATAAGAGAGAGGCGAGCAGAGAGACATGGGGACCTCATACCACCAAGAAAGCAGCACCGGGAGCAGAGCACATCCTTTGGACCTGAAGTTCCTGCACGGAGAAGCTCCTCGACCAGGGGAAGATTGATGGACCTTCCTTCAGAGCTAAAAGAGAAAGAAAGCCTTTCCCTGGAGCTGACACCCTGAATTTGGACTTTGTAGCCTATTAGACTGTGAGAAAATAAATTTCTCTTTGTTAAAGCCATCCACTGTTACAGCAGCACTAGATGACTAAGACACTATGCACCAGGCATATTTTAAGTAATTTACACGTATTGATTCATTTAACCCACAGAATGACCTATCAGGAGCTATGTTATTATCTCCATCTTCTGGGTGAGGAAATGAGTAAGGGTGAGGTTAAGTGGCACGCCCAAGGTAACACAGCCTGTATACGGAAGAGCTGCCATACAAGCCTGGACAATCTGGCTACTGAGCCCATGTGTTAGGCACTAATCTGTGCTACTTCTCATCCAATAAACTAGGGACACTTGACCTATGTTATGATTCCAGTTCAAAGGATTCCATCATATAAGTTACATAAAAATTACATCCAATCACACTTTACCATTTTTTTTTAAACTGTTAAATTAAACAGGGTGAGGTGCTCCCAAGTTTTCCACTAACTTTTTTACTACTTGTTCATCTGTCACCCATAGCAACAAAGTGTTAATGAAATGTCATGGGATAAAAATCTCAAAATCAAGAAAATCCTATTAAATGATATATTGTATGGGCAGATCTGCTGCAAAAGGCCTCTTTAAAGTTTTCAAAAGCAAAGATATCATTTTGATGACTAGGGTGCCTAACACAAGACATGGTTTTTTCAATTGCCTCACATGCATGCAAAAGCTGGACAATGAAAAAAGGAAGACAGAAGAATTGATGCATTTGAATTGTGGTGTTGGTGAAGAATTTTGAATATACTGTGGACTGTCAAAAAAACCAACAAATCAGTCTTAGAAGAAATACAAACAGAACGCTCCTTAGAAGCGAGAATGGTGAGACTTCAGCTAGCTTACCTTGGACACATCATCAGGAAAACCAATCACTAGAAAAGGACATCACACTTGGTAAAGTAGAGGGTGAGAAAACAAGGGAAACCCTCAATGAGATGGATTGACACAAGAACCACAACAATGGACTCAAACATACCAATGATCACGAAGATGGTACAGGACTAGGCAGGCTGTCAAGTGTCAGAGCCATCTGGAAGGAACTAACAACAATCCTTTATTTATTTTATTAAAATGGAAAAACATCTTGGCCCATTCTAGAACACTCATGTTTTGAGGGGGTATAGTTTGAGAACTGCTCGTGGGGAGCAACATCTATCTATAGAAGAAGCAGTGAGATTAAATGAATCACTTCCAGGCACATAGCAAGGTAGAGACAGCAAAAATCAGAATCTGAGAGTCCAGGTGATTCCAGCCCCCTCACCCCTATACCACTTTGCCACCATTAGATTTATTGTGGAAAGAATTTAAATGACTCTTTAACAAGACATTCTTTACATTGCCTAAAAGCTTTTTATCTTAGCTTTGTTCTATCTCTTTAAACTTACTGCTCTTGACTTCCTAGTTAGAGAAACAGTCTTGCGCTCTGTAGCTCATATCAAGGAAAAAAAATGACAAAATCCCAGCACAGTAAAGGCAGACAGCAGGGTAGGAAAATGGGTAACCCCCTACTTAAAAGATTTGAGAGGGCAGAGACCTGGATATAAAACTTGTACAAGGTTTGAATGATAGTCACTAAACAAGATACAAACTTTTCTTTTTTTTTTTTAATTTTTCTTTAATTAAAAACTTTTAAAAAGCTTTCTCTCTTAAGACAAACAGGAAAAAAAAAAGTTTTGTTACTTTCCTTTACGGTCTTTCTTTTCTTTTTCTCATTGTGTGTGTGTGTGTGTGTGTGTGTGTGTGTGTCTGAGACAAAAGTCCTTCTAGATACAAATTAACTCATTACAAAATACCTGCTTTGAAAATTTTAGAGCTAAATCTTGTGATATTTGAAAATCTCAGAATAAAAACCGTGTATCAAAGAAAAATGTGGTACAGAGTAATAAATGGGAAAATTAGCACCATATGAAGACCCAAACTAGGCAGCCTGCAAAGATCAAGCAAGGAATGGCAACTGCTGTATGACAATGTTCAAATCGACAGACCAAAATGGCAATGAGTGAGGAAACCAATGAGGTAGGTGGCACAGGCTAAAACCTTCCCAGCCAGGATGGGTACAGCAGAGAGAGCAACCTGGTCTTAAAAAAAATTTTTTTTTTTTTTTAGTGTGCCTTAAACTCCAAGTGCTGATTTTAAATTGATTAATGACACTTCGTATGTTCCCTTAAGAGTTATGTTATATACTATGTCTAATTCTGAAAGTAATAAAAAATAAAAAGCTTATTTATTCATAATTTAATTGAAATAAAATTTTAGGGAACGATCTGTTACAATGTCGGTGATTAAACAAAGCTAGAAACAAAACCTAAATGTATTTCTAGAACTCAGTTACTTCTTTACAAAATAAACTCATCACCAAAGTACTTTTCGGCTCTACAATTAATATTAAATGAAATTATTTTTTTTAATGCTGGTACTTGGAGAAAAACAGATTTTTTAAATAGAATAAGATTTGAAAACGTAGGTGATAACACTTGTGAAAATATGAAGATGAGACTTCTGGATACTGTATTACTAAAAATTTTAAAACTTGGTGGGGCAAGCACTTTTTGTGTTTACTCTGACACTGAAATATAACACTCCTTCCCTGTGGCGTGGATGCCCTAGTATCCCACTGCACTCAGGGTAGTCAGGGCAGGGACTCTGGATTCCAATCCTGGCTCCACTCCTCACTAACGGTTGACCTCACACAAGTTACTGCACCTCACTCAGACTCAGGTTTATCATTCACAGGTGGAGACAATAATCGTATCGATTCCATAGAGCTGTAAAGAGGATTAAGTGAGTTCATATTTGCAAAGTGCTTAGAACAGGGTCTAGGATATGGTAGGCCCTTTATGTTTGTTACATGAAAGAAATAACGATTAGGGTCACTTCTGAGTCACAAACCAAATCTGGTAGAGCAAGTAGAAACCTAACTAGAGAAGAGAGAGAAGGGACTGTGAAAGGGAAGAGAAAGAAAAAGAGGGAAGGCATGGAGGGAGGGAAGAAGAAAGAGAGTTTCAGGAAAACAATGAAGTTAGGAGGATATGGGGCAGGAGGACAAGAGGAATAAAAGGAAGAAGTGGGGAAAAGACTAAGAAAGAACTAGACAGGCAGAATAAGGCAGGGGGAAAGATGGGAGAAGTAGAGTAAAAGAGAAAAAATAAATCACATTGTTCTCTGGTACTAGGTAAGAGTTAGAAGTGAAAGTGGAATGATCTAGAAGGTAATTCCCGTAAAAGATAACCTCAGGTAAAACAAGCTGGACTGTGGGGTAGTCAGAGGTGGCGGCAGGGGGCGGGGGCACCTCTCATGCTCCCACCATTCCCTGACTGCACAAGAAACAGGGACCTTTTGAGAACAGATGGGACCCAGACCAAGTACCCAGAACGCTGGTCTTCGGAACTCCTCAGGCGGCCCCAGAGGTACTCACAGACTGCTCCCCATGATGGAGATGGAGCTTCATGGTCCCTGTCCCATCCCCATCATGAGTAGGCCCATGGCTACCCAGGTGCAGCTCTGTCCTCCACTAGTCCTTTCTCTTCCCAGCAAATTGGCCCTGCTCTCTTCCTGTGGCCACTGCAGTCACACCCAGCTCAGGGCAAAGCAGCTGCCTCCAGGTACCCCTCCGAGAGTGACTACAGAGTGACTATAATATAAAGCACCTGGCAAAGCAGGTGAGTAAGAAGGAGCAGTGACTGCAGTTACTGCCAATGTTGTGTCAAAACTCTTCTGTTCTGTCCACGTCTTAGGGACAAGAAGAAGTAGAGTCCTAGGAAGAGACGGTGATGTCTGGTCTGACGTGGTACCTCACCCACATAAGGCCCTTTAAGACTTCCCTCTCTCTGGTGGAGGTCTTCCCCCTTTGGTGGTTTGAGGGTTACAAAAGAAGTCCTTTGTCCAGTTCACTTAAGAATTCTTTCCTGCCCTGTAGACCTATTTCAACTGCTCTTTTCCCCACTTCCAATTTAAATCATAAATTATCTGGTTCTGGACTTATATTTTAGATCTCTGGCTTCTGACCTGATTCAACTCAGGTCTCACACCACACTTTTTTTTTTTTTAATTGTGCTTTAAGTGAAAGTTTACAAATCAAGTCAGTCTCTCACACAAAAATTTATATACACCTTCCTATATACTCCTAGTTGCTCTCACCCTAATGAGACACCACACTCCTTCCCTCCACTCTCTATTTTCATGTCCATTCAGCCAAGTTCTGACCCCCTCTGCCCTCTCATCTCCCCTCTAGACAGGAGCTGCCCACATAGTCTCATGTGTCTACTTGATCCAAGAAGCTGACTCCTCACCAATATCATTTTCTATCCCATAAAGGGTTGGCTTTGGGAATGGTTCCTGTCTTGGGCTAACAGAAAGTCTGGGGACCATGACCTCCGGGGCCCTACTTGTCTCAGTTACACCATTAAGTCTGATCTTTTTACAAGAATTTGAGGTCTGCATCCCACTGCTCTCCTGCTCCCTCAGAGGTTCTCTGTTGTCAAGCCACACTTTTTACACGGTGTTTAAACTCTTCTCATCCCACTTGCAGCACTAGAACCTACAATCAAACAAAGCCCTTCTCATTCTGGCCCTGTACCTTGGGTAAGGCAGAGGGGAACACACTGTGTACAGGCAGGGCCAACCAGGCCAGGGTAGCGAACACTTAGTGAGCACTTACCACATGCTGGAACCCTCATGGCGCAGTGGCTAAGAGCTCTGGCTGCTAACCAAAAGGTCAGCAGTTCAAATCTACCAGGTGCTCCTTGGAAACCCTATGCGACAGTTCTACTCTGTCCTGTAGGGTTGCTATGAGTCGGAATCAACTCTTCGGTAATGGGTTTGGGTGGTTTTTTTGTTTGTTTGTTTGTCTTATATGGTAGACACTGGTCTAACAATGAACACTTTTCAATTCCTTTAACTAATTTAATGCCAACAACAACCCTCACAACTCAGGATGCCTGTAGTAGTACAGAATAATAAATGAGTGTTCTACTCTGAGCAGCTGGTGAAGACCACGTGTCTAAGAGGTATGACATTAAAATTCGACAGTGACAAAATTAGACCATGTATAATAAAAATAAAGGACTTCTATGATGTTCACTGCTTGAAATGACAAGTAAAGATTTTACATTTAACTGGTTTCTGGATGAAACAAGTAGTTTTAAAACTCAAAAGAAAAAACACCAGAGTTAGTTCTAAGTGGTGAACAGGAACTAGCAGTGGAAATAAAAAAAAAAAAAAAAAAGTTTTTTTTTTTAAAGGACAAATCACAAAATTATACAAATTTCAGCACAAATTTTCCCTTTTGCTGAGAAGGGGAAGCCCAAATATTCCAACGCATAACTTTCTCAAGTTTAGAAAGAATAACAACAAATTATTAGCACTGCTGAGAAAAAAAAATGGAAGTGAACAGTTAGAGGTAACAACGCTGGCCAACGTTGCCTGTCGAGGTTTTCCACATGTCTTCACAGATAGCTAACTGTTCATTTGCGCGTCCCCTCAGCCCTGTAGGACAGCTAAGGCAGTGCTGCTCTACAGGTCACAGAGGAGGAAACTGCTTCCGGGGACTAAGGAACTCCTACATTCGCAGGCCCGGTCTGCCCCAGGACCCTCTGTTGTCAGGACACAGCGTCCATTTTACTGTTCCACTCTGACCCCACCCCGAGAGCTACTGGAAACCCAGGAGTGAGGGTGGTGTAATGTGACTAAAAGAAAGTCTCTTTAATTCACTAGGAAGTAAAATACAAACAAAAAACAGCCGCAATTTGAGTTAGGGAAAATATGCGTAAGGAACCAAGCGTTCCTGAGAAAGCAAATAAGCAGGGAAACTAGGCTTTCCTAAAGGCTTTCAACCAAAACACTGGATAAACCTTTGACAAGGTTCCAAACACAAATTTTTTTTTTAATTACGTCATTATGGGTTTGGAATATTTCTGTGTAAGCAGAGGCACGTAAGGGTGAAAGTAAAGAATGAAAAGTGATAAAAATGGGGTCCTCCAGGTACTTCCACAAAGGCCACTCACATTGTTTGCAATGAAACGTTCAAGATAGCAGATAAACTCTGCCAGATAATAAAATTTTATGTGGGGGGGCACAGAGGGGGTACCAGTAAAAACCTTCAGAAGCTCGATAAGTGAGCCATCAGAAGCTGACCAATTTAAGAGTCAGTTGCCCTTTTAAAATGATGAGGCCGGATTTGTTACAATCTAAAAAGTACCCTAAAGAAATTTTCCCAATGCGTTTCTGGCCAACATCAAGGAAGATAATGTGTAACCCGAAAACCAGAAATGAACTGAACTAGGTTTTTTAAAACAAGCAGATTAGGCAACACAGGGGACAAAAGCAGGCTGGGGAGATGAGCGCGCTGGGCAGGTCTGAAATGGTCATTTCCGCCTTCTTGTCCCTCTCCATTTATTTGTCACTTCATCCCACCATTTCCAGTGCAGAAATCTTCACACCACGCAAGGACTCCACCTAGCTTCTTGTGCACAAAGGGCTTCAGCGGCAATTAACCAGGGGTCTCAATCAACCAGCACCCCTTTATGCTTCAAATAAGACATGCAAGCAAATCTTCACGTCAACTCACAAAATGAGGACTTTTTTTCTCCTAGTTCGGATAAAAAATTTTTATGCACCAAAAAATAAACAGACTGGTCTTCCCATTCCATTTGATACCTTGTTGGCAATGCATTAGAACCCCCTACCAGGCCCTTCAAAGGAACATTGCTCATTCACTTAAAGAAAGAAAAACCGAGGCTGGGGGGTCTGGGGCTGCTGATTGTCCTTGGGAGTTCAAAAGGAACCAGCACTCCGTATCAGTTCTAAAGAATTATAAACCCTGATGTTTGCCTTTTCCTTTTTGGTTGGTAAAATGCGAAGGCAATTTTAAAGAGAAACAACCAGAGAGTCCTCTGTTTTACTCTCACAAGATTTTAGGTGCGAATCTCAAAGCAGCAGAGGAAGAGCCGCCCTCCACGGTCACTGGTGATAGTAACATAGACGTTCATTAAGCAAATGCATCTGGATCAAGAAGCACAACACCCCCAGCCCCTAGAGGAGTCATGGCGCCCTGTCCCACGCAGCCTGCAGGGCAGAGCAGCTCAGTCCAGCCAAGCTGACTCCAGGCTGGTGTGCAGTCCCTGGAAGACTGGGTCTCCTCCTATGTCTGACCTTCCAGGGGTTGCTGCTGAGATTCTGGGTTGTTTCCTAGGGACCCTCCTCCTTTATGAGGCCTGAACTATATAATTTCTATCTCCCCAGCAGCATGAGATGACAAACTCCACTCTGCTTTTCAGTGGCTTTGTTGCTTGATTTCTTGGCCTCTGGACCAGCACAGAGCTGGGTCAGCAAATGCCTTGAGCGGAAACCAGGGCTGGTTGTCAGGTTCTCTTCTCTGTACCTTCCTCGTCTCCAGGATCTTGGCCCCTTCCATGCTGGCTGCCTTAGCAGCCATGAACCAGTTTTTTTTTTTTTTTTTTTAATCCCCCCAGACCCATGAGATTTCCTAAAGCTCTGCTGGCTTCTCTGCCTCTCAGCACCTCCCTGGCCACTTGGCAGCCTCTTTTCCTACCCCTAGAACCAGCAAACGCTCTAAGGAGAAAAGCAGGCGCAGAGCTGGGCTCGTTTCACTAACTGTCCCTTCTCTAGGACCTGGTCCCTCAAGACCTGGCTGCCTTGATAGAAAACTGAGGGCAATCCCAAAGGAGTGAGACCATGAAAAACTTTACTCCATTTACCTTACTACTGCGTTGCTCAAAAATTTGAGAACTTGTGGAAACCCGGTAATGGGTAACCCCAGTAACAAAAACACTGTCATATGGCATATTTGACATAATGTAATCAAGATATAACCAGAATCACTAAATATATCACTTCTTTATCATAGAACACAAAGCAATGGGAAAGCCTTAGAATACAAGACCTAACAACACTGTGTTGTTATTAAAATGTAATTCTGCTAATTTTGAAATTATATATATTAAATATTCTTTCACATGCATCACTTTCTACAAGTACTGTCTTAAAAACTGTTGGCACAACAGAAATGAAATCCATTTACTTAATTATTATGAAATAGACCTCCACAGATTATCAATCACACTTTGTACACGACTAAGCTGTTGAGCGCTCCAGAAACAGGAAGAACCGGGCTTTCTCTCATAATCTTTGGGCTACAAGCCTGAAAGATGGATTTATATTTTATAGTGAGCATGGATTACTTCTCAAATAAACCTTTAAAATTCTGACAGTATAGAACTATTTGGATAATAATTATTAAAATAATAAGTAAAATTTAAAATGATAAAAGTACATTACTATAAAAGAAATCAAAGCTACCCTCTGCTAGCCTGCCCCACTCTCCAGATGCACCTACCTACTGTTGAGTTTTAGTGTGTGTCCTTCTAGACACAGCTCTATGACATACAAACCTAGCACACAAAACAAGCTCTTTTAACACACACATATGCTTAGGCACAAATCGAATCATACTTTATATATGGTTACATGGCTTATTTTTTTTAAGCTAATATACTGTGGGCATCTTTTCAGATTGGTTCGTAGAGATTTACTTCATTGTTTTTAACAGCTAATGGATGTGCCAATAGTTTACTTATATATTCCCCTACTGATAGACCTTTTCTTTTACCAAGAATACCCTAATAAAAAAAGACTTAAGTTACAGATAAATGTGGAAAGACAACTATATATTCATACATCAAGAAATGTCTTAGGCACAGACTGAAGAAACCTTGAGAGTATAGCCCCTGGACACCCTACCCGGTCAGTAACGAGGTCACTCCTGAGACTCACCCTTCAGCCAAAGATTGAACAGGCCCATGCAAAAAAACAAGACTAAAGGGGTGCACCAGCCCCTAAAGGGGCAGGGACTGGAAGGCAGAAGGGAACAGGAAACCTGGTAATAGGTAACCCAGGGTAGAGAAGGGAGAGTGTTAACCAATGTCACACAACAACATGTGTACTGACTGTTTGATGAGAAACTAGTTCGTTCTATAAACCTTCATCTAAAGTTCAATTAAGACAAATAAAATATGGAGATGATCCTAAAAAAAAAATGTCTTTGGGAATACGGTACTCACCAAAATGTTAACCATGGTGATCTCTAAAAAATTGAATTTGAATAATTTTTACTTTACTTCTTTATAGCTTTTGATATTTTCTGAATACTTTTTAATAGTGTCATTTTAAAATACAAAACCTATTTTCATTTTGAAAAGACATTAAATTATAATTATTTCAATAAATTAATCCTAATCTTCCAAGAGTTAGCTGAGTGTAGACAGGAGAGGGGGGTTCAGGAAGAGACAACCAAATTGAAAGGGTACAAATGAAGACACATTCCTTCCCACTTACTGAGTACAGCACTACACTAAACTATAAGAAGGACACACCCTACTCCAGGCAGCTACAAGAGTCAAACAACATACATGCCTTTATTGGCTGAGATTCTGAAGTCCATCTTATAATCAATCACCCTCTTATACACTTTCTTACCGCCACCTATGCCATGTCATAACCACTGCTGGAGAAAATCTTATGTAAGTATTGGCCAGTCCTGCTTTAAATTCAGGGTCACAGATCTCAAATGAGCATGTAACACTGACTACCAAGCCTATTATACTTTTGTATTATACTCAGGTTCTCCTCTCCAAAAAGGATGTTCCTGGTCTTCTCCTTTCTCCTCAGGCTTCTCCTTCACCACCTTGACCCACAGATGTTGATATCCTGACTCACATTCCATTGAGAATACAAAGCCAACCAGGCAGATATTTCCTCAAATTCCCCCCACCCCTCCTTATCCACTCTCTGCCTCCCTTCCTATGACAAGGGAAGAAACGTCCCCAATTTGATCAAAGACCAACTGCTCCATGTTCTCTCAAGGGCTTCATCTCTCTCTATAGGGACCTTCACATCAGCAAACAAGTATGCGCTAGTACCTCCTATCTTTATTAAAAGAAAAGTGTGTACTTCTCTAGATGTATATTTCAATTTGAAGTTTCCATTAAACAAAAATTTCCCTTGAACCCACTTTCCTGACCACCTACCACCCTATGTCATACACAAAACTAAAACAGCTGTTTAGTCTACCTCCACACTCCCTCCTTCACCCATCCCCAACAAGCTCCAATGCCTGCCACTCTCCTAAGGCTGTATGCTTACATTCACCACCAAATCCAGCAGTCACTCCACTGTTCTCATCCTACTCAACCTCTCCACAACATTCACAACCTCCTCAAAACTCTTTCTTCTCCTGATTTCTTAACACCGCCCTTTGTTGGTTGTCCTCTCACCCTGGCTGTTTCCTGGACTGCTTCTCGGGCTTGGCCTCAAAAGGTTAAATTGCCAGGGCTCTCTCTGGGCCTCCTTCTCTTTTTTAGCTAGAGTCTAGACTTTAGGACTTATGCAATACCTGTCTCCTCTGCCTGGAATGCTTTTCACCAACATTTTTGAATGGCAGAAAAAACCCAGCTGCCGTAGAGTCAGTTCCGACTCATGGTGACCCCCTGTGTACAGAGCAGAACTGCTCCTCAAGGTTTGAATGCCTACCTCCTTCTCATTCTTCAGCTCTCAGGGTCAATGTCACCTCCTCAGCAGGCCTTCCTGATCACTGGCTCTTACGTTACTCTCCTTTATGCTCAGCAAAGCACTGATCATCAGTTGAGCTCTTTACATATTTGTGCATTGTCTGATACCCCTCTGCTGGACTCCCAGAGAACCTTACCTGACTGCTTCGTGGTCATCCTTAGCACCTGGGGCCGAGCCAGTCACTGGCGGCTATCAACAACAGCTTCTAGAATGAACTTACAGTACAGTCTTCCCCTGCCTTCAGAGGAAAATTCGTTCCTTAACAAAACCCTCTTAGGATGAATTCTCATAAATAAAAAATGTACAACCATTCAAAATAATGGCACATGTACTGTTTCCACAGTTAAAAACTAAGTTTTATAAACGTTTAGTTAAAAACTAAGATATGAATGTTTATAACTGAACCCTTCAATGAACTGAAAGAAAAAAATACTATGAAAAAAAAGTAAATTATGCATATGGTGGCACAGTGGTTAAAGTGCTCGACTACTAACCGAAAGACCAGTGGTTGAAACCCACCAGTTGTGCAGTTCGCTTCCATAAAGATTTACAGCCTGAGAAACACCATGGGGCAGTTCTACTATGTCCTACAGAGTTGTTGAGTTGAAACTGGCTCAGTGGCAACAGGCTTAGTTTTGATTTTGTGGTAATACTGTAAATTAGCAAATCAGAATATTCTGAGGACACTTGAACTCACACCAACTATATAACTGCAAAGATGCCTGGAGCTCAGCTGCAGCTGCTCCCAAGGCACAAAAAAATGAAAATCAGTCCTTGTAAATGCAAAGAATACCTTATATGTCAAACAAGGTGTTAAAAAAAGTTTTTGAAAAGTCCAATTCTTATAACCCAAGGTATATACCTTGGTACACAGCTGTACTTTACAGTATACGAAATGCTTTCCTATCTACAACTTGTGCTGTTCCCATAACAACACTGTAAGATTAGCCCAGATGTTGTCATCCCCACTGACGCAGAGGAGTCAAGCTCACAGGGGTAAAAAAGTAGCCTCAAGTTGACATGAGAAAGTCCGTGGTGGGCTGGCCTGGGACCAGAATGTACTTCTGTCATTAGCTAAGAGGACAGGCAGAGGTTCCGGGGTGATGACAACTGGTAGAAACCACACGTAGACAGTATTTCCTCCTGTGATGGGCCTGTGGTGAGTACTTAGGTAATATCTGGTACCTTAAAACAACCTTTAAACCATGCTTTCAGGGGACATCTAAATCAATTGACATAATAAAATCTATTAAGAAAACATTCTGCATCCCACTTTGAAGAGTGGCATCTGCGGTCTTAAACGCTAGCAAGCAGCCACCTTAGATGTATCAATTGGTCTCAACCCACCTGGATCAAAGGAGAATGAAGACCACCAAGGACACAAGGCAATTATGAGCCCAAGAGATAGAAAGGGCCACATGAACCAGAGACTACATCATCCTGAGACCAGAAGAACTAGATGGTGACCAGCCACAACTGATGACTGCCCTGACAGGGAACACAACAGAGAACGCCTGAGGGAGCAGGATAGCAGTGGGGTACAGACCCCAAATTCTCATAAGATCAGACTTAATGGTATGACTGAGACTAGAAGGACCCCAGTGGTCATGGCCCCCAGACCTTCTGTTGGCCCAGGACAGGAACCATTTCCGAAGCCAATTCTTCAGACAGGGATTGGACTGGACAATGGGTTGAAGAGGGATGCTGGTGAGGAGGAAGATTCTTGGATCAGATGGACACTTGATACTATGTTGGCATCTCCTGCCTAGAGGGGAGATGAGAGGGTAGGGGGGCTAGAAGCTGGCGAAATGGACACACACGAAAAGAGAGAGTGGAGAGAGCGGGCTGTCTCATTAGGGGGAGAGTAATTGGGAGTACGTAGCAAGGTGTATATAAGTTTTTGTGTGAGAGACTGACCTGATTGGTAAACTTTCGCTTAAAGCACAATAAAAATTATTTAAAAAAAAAAAATGACCTTCAAGTAGCCTGCCATGGTGACGACCACGCCCCATTACAGCATTCCATTCCCGTCCTCTCCAGCGAACTCAGTATTTTAGTTTGTCCTAAACATATTTTCCTACTGCACACAGGCTATGCTTGCCAACTGACATGAATTTTAGTTTTTTTTCTTTCATAATTGGTATTTTATGGGTTGTTTTAAGAATCAGTACAGACATTATGAACAATCTGTACGCAATTCTTATGTACATACCAAAAATCTAAAAACCCATGTGTAGTTACAATTCTTTTCTAAATTCCAGCTTTGAATTTGGAGGCAAATTTTCCTTAAGAGGATATCAAGTACCAATTATCTTCCATTGTCGATAAGCTGTTACATCATAAGTCCCACTAATTCACAGTTTAATGTCACATACACTACACACTCCAATGTTCGGCCTTTCTCAGCACATAACAAAGTTGCTGGGAAAACTGGATCACCACGACCAAGGACGTTACAAAGCGCACGGTACTGACAGGGAGAGCCATGACCAGGAAGCTGTTTTCTTTAGGAAACAATTCTACTGGAAAACAACACAGAAGTAATATTCAAGACATATAAATGCATGACTGCCACCCCAAATTGCCATTAATTATGCTTCATATTATGGGATATAACCACCCCCCCCAACCTATGGACTGTTGACACCCAAGAAGGTCAAAGCCTCCCACAGTTCAACATCCACTACTTTCTGGTTATATCAAAAAATAACCAGCAAATGATTTCACCTCTTAAAAAAAGCATTTACACTTAAAATATGGAATGAGATAGTATATCCTTCTTCTCAAAAATATTTCTAGCGGTACTAAAAAAACTTGCATTTACAAAACAGCTCATAAAAATACTCCTCTGGATTGTACAAGAGGGCAAGACAGAGACCACTGATAAGACACGGTAGACGAACACTGATCAGACTTGACTTCTTTCTCTCCTATCCATCAGAGGCTGGACGCTCCTCCTCTGTAGTTTCTCCATTTTCTGCAGGGAAATCGTTAATTCCTTGGTTGGCCACTTCTGCGTGTTTTCCTTTTGCTGCCCTTTTGCCTTTTGTTTGCACTTTTTGTCTGAAGGTTTATCCTTTCCTGCTGCCTATTTTGGCTTCGTTTCCACTTTTGCAGGAGCAGGTTTAGTGGACAACCTCACGGTTCCCTCTGAGGCTCCTCCTTCACCAGCCCCGGCCGAGAGGCCTTCCCTTTGCGCATCCTGGCATCTTGGCTGCGCGGAGGGCCCGTGCTGGTGCCTGAGGGACGTGGCGGCCGAGAGCTTTCCCCAAGCTCAGCTGCCTCGCCACTGCCCCTCCCGCCGCTGCCAGAGCTCAAGATTGTTTTAGTTTGAGACAAGACTCCTGTTTCCAGTCACTGCAGGGTGAACTGTTACAAGTCACTGGAGCGATATAAACCTTCCACACTAGTGGGAATGAATACTCCGTATGGTCCAGTCTGAACACACAGGTTGTTCACCTTTCTGTTAATTACGGAAATAGAGGGGTCAGAAACAAGCATTTCATTAACAAGATGGTAAACCCCGATAAATGATACGACATACTGAACACTTACCACAGGCTAGGAACAAACCGTTCCACAGCCTTTACAAGTACTATCTCATCTAATCTCTCAACAACCCTGAGGTAGTAAGTACTGCAGCTGAGAAAACTGAGACACAGAGTACAATGCATAATTAAAGTGGTATCAACATATAAAATGAATATGTAAAGAACTCTTACAACTCAGTAATAAAAAACAACTCAATTAAAAAAACAGGCAAAAGATCCGAATAGACATTTCTCCAAGAAGATACACAAATGGCCAATAAGCACATGAAAAGATATTCAAAATCATTAGTCACTAAGGAAAGGCAGATCAAAACCACAATGAAATACCACTTTAAGCCCATTAGGACAGCTGTAATCAAAAAGACATATAATAACAAGTGTTGGCAAGGACATGGAGAAATTGGAACCTTCATACACAGCTGGTTGAAATGTAAAATGGTACAGCCACTTTGGAAAAGTCTGGCAGGTCCTCAAAAGATTACCATGTGACCCAGCAATTCCACTCCTAGGGATATACCCAAAAGAAATGAAAACGTATGTCCACACAGAAATCTGTACACAAATGTTCATAGCAGCATTATTCGTAATAGCCAAAAGGTGGAAACAACCCAAATGTCCACCAACTGATAAATGGATAAATAAAATGTGGTATATCTGTACAATGGAATGTTATTCACCAAAAAAAAAGTAAGTACGGATACACGCTACAACGCGGGTGGACCTTGAAAGCACGATGCTAAGTGAAAGAAGCCAGTCACAAAGGACCACATACTGTATGACTCTATTTATACGAAATACCCAGAATAGGCAAATCTTTAGAGACAGAAAGTAGATTAATGGTTGCCAGGAGCTGGGAAGGGGGTGGGGGTTTTGGAGGGTGACAGCTAAAAGGTGCTGGGTTTCTCTCTGGGGTAATAAAAATGATCTAAAATTGCCTGAGGTGATCATTGCACAACTTTGTGAATATACTAAAATTCATTAAATTGTGCGTGTTAAATGAGTGAACTGTATGGTAGGTAAAGCTATGAAAAAACAAAGAGTGGATATGGGACTTTAAATTGATGCAAACTCTAGGCAGCCATTTGGCATAAACAGAAAGAACCTTAAGAGAAATGAATTCCAGGGGGTAACAGGGGAAAGTGGTATTTGGGCCATATTATGCTATGGAGCGAATGTTGACGGCATTTCTGGTGAAACCAGATTAAGTTCAGACCCAAGAGGACAGACGGCAGGTGCAGGGACTGGTAACTGAGAGAAAAGCCTCTGGCACTGGGGTCTATAAAAGACCTCAGGTGAAAGTTCGGGGATTTAAACTTCATTCATTGGCCTCCAGTCCCCAAAGTTCATGAACTGGTTTTATCAGAATTATCAAGGGCGAAGGGTGAAAACACAGATTCTAGGGTGGAAGCCCTGGAGATGATTCAGTCAATCAGGGGAGATGGAGGGGAACAGGAATCTGAAAGATTGCTGTAGTGAGTCATCAAAGAATATTGAGCACACATCCTTGTTTTCTGACTATAGATAACGGATTTACATAGATCCAAGCACGGTCTCTCCAGCTCCCTTTATGAACAGTAGCATTTATTTGCAAGACAAATGGCAGGGGAGCTACAATCTGAGGCGCTGGTACACCTGTGCACCTGAAGCTATCTGGCCTACTCGTCTAAAGCTCCTTTGTTGAGTTTAGCAATTGCAGTAACTAAGTAGGACACTTTCAGGTGGTATTCTGAAGCCCTGAAAGCCGTCCTCACAGTTGGTTCTGATTGGTAACTGTGACTCAACGATCACAAATACTGGGTAACATAAAGAGCCATAATTTTAAATAGTAAGCTATTTCCTAAATAAATTCAAGTTCTTTAAAATCGTTTAGCTGGGAAAAAAAAAAGACAGTAACTATTAAAATTGCTTGAAGGACAATTATTCTAGAGCAAAATTTTTATAATTTAACACTCTAAGTATAATACAAACAAAACGTGAAACCACCTGTTCATTCTACCTCAAAAAAAGAAATCAACTCCTGAAAAGTGCAATGTTTTGTTCAAACGGACAGAAATACGAGGCTGACCCAGGACTTAAAAGCAAATTGGTATTGGTTTGAAGTGATTCCTTTTATATTCAATTCTCCGCTCCGACCCCCTGAGCAGGTTAATGTGGGCCTCGGCTATCGCTTCTTTTCAAATTCTTATTCCTGTCCCCCAGGCTCTTGTTTGCAAAGTTAAATGTGAAGCACAGAGTGGCCAAAAATAAGGATGTGCTTAACAAGCTTGTGAGCCCAGAGAGATGAAATGTTAAACGTTATTGAGGCAGCTACTGCCCTCATGAAAACTCTGTCTTATTAGCTTATAATTAATACTCGTAATCTACTGAATTTCAACCTCCTCCATCTTAGTAAAACTCCCATAGACAGCCCAGCAGTCACTGGTCTAGTGATTAGAGTTATCTTCTACTAGCCAGGGTATTTCTTCAAGTGTTTTCTTGGTACAGAGTAGTAGGAAAATACTGACTTTGAAGGCAAGTAAAATTTCTTTATCTTGACAACAGGACTAAGACCAGCTGCATTTGCTAACACACAGGCTCACTGTTGAGACAAAGTGGGATAAGGTCTGTTACAGCACGGTACACAGAGCACATTACAAACATTGACAATTATTTAAATTATGATCACAACAGGCTAAGTATTAGGTCACAAAGGCATTTTATCCCCCAAAATCTTATTTTCAATTAAAAGACAAGTTAATACATTTTCATTATTAAACAACTGATTTGAGAATAAATGCCTCCTAACCACAGGCATTTGGGTTTTCTTTAACTTCTCAACTCTCTCCACTAGAAGATACGTAGAATGCAACTTAAAATTGCTAGAATTTTAAAACTACGTGATTAGCATTTTCTTTCACATGGTGAGACAAAACACTAGCATCAGGTAGCTGTTTAGAATCTCAGCCATCCCTGCTCCTTGCAAATGCTTAAAGGGACCATTCCACTCAGGTGCAGCCTAAAACACGTTGGATTCATTTGCAAATCCAGTAAAGGAGCTAAATGAGACCACAAAATTAGGATCACTTAACAGGTGCAGCTCTTTATTTTAAATATCAGCATCGTCATAGTCCATCTGATTGACAATGCACCCTACAGAAATTCAATGTTTCTTAACTAAAAAACTAATGGGACAGTAATAATTACAGCTACGGCAATGGGTTTTTATTGCCATTTACTGAGCACCTACCACAGTCCAGGCATTGTGAGATGGCCTTTAAATACCCGGTCTCAATTAATTCTCACAACAACCAAGAATTAATATTTGTCCAAGGTTGTAAAGCTGATACATGAAATTTAAACCCAGATCTCTTTTACTGCAGAGCTTAAATGTTCTTTCCCTTCTCTGCATCCTAGGCAAAGCGGCCAAAATCCAAGCATGGTTTGGACCTGTTTCTGTCGCCTTGGTCTCACATCAGGTGATGCAATCACTAGGCTAGATTTAACCTTAAGGGAAACAGAGGAGGCTGTAATTTACCAAACCCACAAACAGCCTTAACTGAGCAAATAATAGTCAGAGAGTTGAGGTAACAAAAAAGCCACAGTGAAGTACCCACTGTAAAAATTCAAATAATAATTTAACAACTACAATGATATTTGTTAAATGCTATTATGTGACCATCGTTGCTTTTAGGAACTGAAGAAGAGATAGGATGGAAGATTTTATTAAAAATACTCAGCAAATAGAAAAGTATAAATAACATATAATCACTGTTAGTCAAAAAAAAAAAAAAAAAAAAACTACCTGTGTGCTGAAAACATAACATAAACCAAAAAAAACAAACCTGTTGGCCACTGAGTCTATTCCACTTCACGGCGACCCTATACAGCAGAGAAGAACTGCCCCATTAGGGTTTCCAAGGAGCAGCTTGTGGATTTGTGGATTCTAACTGCTGACCTTTTTGATTAGCACCCAATCTGTTAGCCACTGTGCCACCAGGGCTCCAAACAGAACATAGCACCAAGGAAATATTAATTGAATCAATTTGTATTGTGAAAATAAATTACACCAAATATTTTTCGTCTCATGGGCAGGCATTTCTCTCGCAGTGGAATTGCTGGGTTTTAGAGTGTGCATGGAGCCCTGGTGGCACAGTGGTAAAGAGCTCAGGCTGCTAACCAAAAGGTTGGCAGTTCAGATCCACCAAGCAGTCCTTGGAAACCCTATGTGGCAGTTCTACTCTGTCCTATAGGGTCACTGTGAGTCAGAATTGACTCGATGGCAATGGATTTGGTTTGGTTTTTATTAACAAAGTTGAACACCTTTTGATGGTTTATTAGCCTTTTGGGGTCCTCTTTTTCTGAAGTGCCTATGCAAGACTTTTGTCCATTATTCTATTAGTGCATGTAGTGTCTTGTCTAAAAAAACCTTCTCTATAATATAATAGGGTCATAAATATTCTCTTACATTAAATTCTAAAAGCCTTATTGTTTTGCCTTTCACATTTAGGTTTTAATCCACCTGAAAATGATTTTGTGCACGATGTGAGGCAGGGGGCCGATTAAACTTTTTTTCTATATGGATGGCCAATTAGCCCAGCAGCATTTAATAGAAAGTCCCTCCCTTCCTGTTGCTCTGCCATGGCGCCTATGCCATAAACCAAGTGCCTGAATACTGCTTCTGACATGTTGCTCTGATCTATTAGTCTGTCCCAGTGCCAATATCACACTGTCTAAATTACTATAGCTGTCCTCATAGGGTCACTGAATCAGAATCGACTTGACAGCAATGGGTTTGGTTTTGGTTTATTAATAATTAAGACTAATTAAATGATTTGATAAGGAAAATAAGGCTTACGGAAGTTAAGCAACTTGCCCAAGATCACAGTTAGTAAGCAGTTGAGCTATGAATCTAGTAGGCTCCTTTGACCCCAGAGTCCATGGCATTAAATGCTATACCATTTCTCAAACCACACAGAGCAGTAAAAGGAAATGCATCTACAAAGGTAGGTTATGGCAAAGCTGTCAAAGTTTTCAAATACAGAAGTAAAAAGAACGTGGATTTTATCTGTAGGCTATGATGCTCCAACTGTGTTTAAAAGGATAGTTGTCCCATGAGTTAATCCAAAGTGTTCCACCCTTAGAGTCAAACTATTGTGGCCCTTACCTAAATCATTGGAGAAAAAATAAAATTGTGAGCTTCTTTAGTTTCAAGTTTCTCATAGAAATATTTCTTAATCTTTGAAAAATGGTAAATTATTTAAAAATTAATAAGTAGCAGATCTAGCTTGGGGAAATTCAGCTGATTATGCTTAGCTCAACTTCTACATGCTCACAGATGTCATTTTATTATTTAAGTTTAAATGATTAATTGAATATATTAATTCAATAACAGTCAATTATCTGGAAGTGGTTTTCAGATTAAGTCTATTCTTCAAAAGAATAATAGTGCTTTTGTGAGAGCTATCCTCAGCACTAGAAAAATCAGACACATCTACACATTACAAGTATCTATTAGTTGAAACTATACAACTATATATCAAGTATAGTTTGGTATATAGAAACCAAAAGATAATACATTATATTATGTCTTACCAACCCTACCCTTATCAGACTAAGTCTAAGGCAGGGGTGTTCAACAGACATATCATGCAAGCCACAAATGCAAGCCATTTATGTAATATTAAATTTCTAGTAGCCACAGTTTTAAAAAGTAGAAACATACAAATTAAATGTAATATTGTATTTTATTTAACCCAGTATACCCATTCCTTACTTATCAACATGGTTAGGTTCCAAAAACCAGGTCATTATGCAAAAATTGGCATTATGTGAAAATGGAGGATAATCACATCAGATCACAAAATGAAGGATGACTCTACTGTTACATACTGCCAAATTACATCATTACATAAATGACAAATTACATCACTACATAACTGCCAAACCACTGAGAATCATGGCTGAGTCAAGGTGACACATAACCTTCACCATCACAGCCAGAGCATTTGTTACTGCCAGACATACACTGTTAATGCACAAAATAGACAATAGATTTTTTTACTCTCATGGTAAGTGCAAAATGTCAGATAACGAGATAGTCGATAAGAAGCAGGTGTGTATCTACTATCATTTCAATATACAGGCAATATTTTTTAAATTGAGGTATTTTACGTTCTTTTTTATACTTAATCTCAAAATCTAATGTGTATCTTACACTTTCAGCATTAGCCACATATCAAGAGCTCAGCAGCCACATGTGGCTAATGGCTACCATACTGGACAGTGCAGATCTAAGGGACTGCTCTTCTAAAGATCATCGCAGGGAAGAGGCAGAGCTCAAGGTTGTGGATTCCAATATCTGAGTCAGAGGGTGAAAGTGACAGGCATAGGCTAAGAAAGGGAGTATTTAGCTCCAATATCTAGTGTTTGAAATAAATGAGTTCAACTAAGAAAGGAATGACAAACAATAGTAACTGTTAGCAATCTATACGTTTCAGTTCTTAAATTATTGTGCAGTATCGATTTTATAATGATTATTTTCACATTTTAGTTAGACTTGTTTTCCCTGTGATTTGGGATTGATTATCTCTAACTTCCCTCCTCCCTATTTCCTCACCCCTCAGTTCCCTAAACTGACGATTTCAAAGTTATCAAAAAAGAACTTCCTGGTGCCTTCCGCAACTTGAACAAATTTTAAATCTACACATGTATGGGCAATGGGAAGCCACTGAAGAATTCTGGAGAGGGAACTGAAATAATGTTTTAGGACTAATAGTGCGGTATCCATGTCAAAGAAGGGACTGTAGGAAATAAACTGGAGAGGCTCCAGTTCAGACTGTTCCAGACAAGTCTTGAAATAGGGCTGTAGCAGTGAGAATAAAAAAGATAGAGGCTAGATACACTGTAGCAGTAGTCCAAGGAAACCAAGTAAATGGTTTGATTCCAGAGTAAAGGAGAGGAAGGAGTCAACAGTGCCAACCAGAAGAATGACCAAAATAATAAAGTTTCTCCATCCTACCCCGAGAAGAATTCAAGCTGGGACCATTCTGAAAAGATTTGATTGTAGCCAACATTTTTTTTTTTTTTTTTTAACATTTCCCTCTTCTTAACTCACTGACTTCCTAGATACCAAATTCTTGTTCACTAATCTAAGAAAGTACCTATGATAAATTTAAAAAGTAACCAATAGATGCTGCGGGTGAAAAACATACAAATTGCTAGACACGGTGGGGGTCTATACTTTTTTGTGGGGGGGGAGGGTGATATTTTAGTGGTAATAGATCAAAATACATCCACATTCAAATTTAAAACAAACTGTGACTAAACAATTCAAACATTGCAATGACAGGATATTAAAGTTTATCGTTTTTACCAAATGAAATTTTCCAGTTACCAAGTATTTATCCATGAGTAAAATATAAAATTATTAAGGAAACCAAAAACCATGCTCAGTAGTTCTCAACACTTTGATCAATTCAGAACCTTATCTCCATTAATTAGGTTATGCTTTTTAAAAGTAAAATGAATTAAAATATTAAAGTTATTTTAATTCAGAGGATTTCATGATGTGTCCTTGAGATAATGGGAGAAACCACTGGGAGCGGCAAATGATCAGTGAAGTCCACAGGTACACATATACATACAAAAACCAGATTAAAAAAAAAAAAAAATGAAACCTGTTGCCGTCGAGTCGATTCCGACTCATAGCGACCCTACAGGACAGAGTAGAACTGCCCCATAGAGCTTCCAAGGAGCACCTGGTGGTTTTGAGCTGCTGACCTTTTGATTAGCAGCAGTAGCACTTAACCACTACACCACCAGGGTTTCCACATTATGATGCCAAGTACGTAAAAATGTTTTGTACAATATTTTCACCAAAAAAAAATTTTTTTTCTATTTAAAAAAATGTTTTATACATAAACTAAACCCATTGTCATCAAGTCCACCCCCAACTCATGGCAACCCCATGTGTTACAGAGTACAACTTCTCCACTGGGTTTTCTTGGCTGTGATCTTTACGGAAGCAGATCTCCAGGCCTTTCTTCTGCGGTGCTGCTGGATGAGTTTGAACCACCAATCTTTAGGTTAGTAGATGACAGCAAACCGTTTGCGTCACCCAGGAGACACAAACACACACAGAAAAAAACGTGAAACATACCAAAATATCAGCAGGAATTATTTAGATAATTGTACTTTAGGTGATTTTTACTTTAGATACTGCTTCTATGTTTTCTACAATGATAATGCATCATTTTTAAAACCGGGGGGGGGGACCAATAAACTTAGGCAAGTGAAAACTGAGGCAGTGCCAATCTATTGAGAATTGTACTGCATTGGTATGCTACCATAATTTCTATGTAAAAAGCATTTCAGGGCCCTTGAGAACAGGAATCTTATCCACAATACAACTCAGTTACATTCAGATGTACAATATCAAAACAAAAAAACCAAACCCAGTGCCATCGAGTCGATTCCGACTCATAGCGACCCTATAGGACAGAGTAAAACTGCCCCGTAGAGTTTCCAAGGAGCGCCTGGCAGATCTGAACTGCCAACCCTTTGGTTAGCAGCCGTAGCACTTAACCACTACGCCTCCAGGGTTTCCATGTACAATACACACGTTGATATATGATGAACCATGCTACAAAGGGTTAAAAACACTAAAAATGGCTTCTTTGGAAACACAGAAATTCGTTAAGCACCCTAATGAAACAAATAACATGGCATGGCAAAGAGCGAATGCACCAAGCAAAAATGAGAGGAGTCACTAGGTGACTTCGTCCAAAATAAAAAAACGTAAAAACACCTAATAAAGTTGCTTTCTAAACACGCCAGATTGAATAAGCGCTGCTTTAGACACTGCTTAGCCCCCATGAAATCCTAATTTTTTTTAATTTATTTTCTCAATTTTAAAGTAATAAATAAGCATGGCTGATCAATGTATAAATAATTGTGGTGCTGGAGGGGGTTAGGCAGGAAAGTACAAAAAAGTACAGTATAATACCCTTCCTGTCTTCAAACGGCTTACAACAAATGTGGGATGATAACAAGAAGGAACAGAACAGGAAAAGAAGCCACAAAACAGTTCTAAGTGATTGTTTTTAATGAAGGTTAACTACCATTTTTAAAGGACATAACTTTCCAGGTGGAGACAGGCAAGATTTGAACAGGAATAAAGAACAGAATTAGGGACTCAGCACACATTCAGAACCACCCCACTTCGTGTGCTGATGTGTACACAGACACTGAATAAAAATCTATTGGTCCAGCTAACTGAATTCCAACTAACCGATGAAAATCCACCAAGCAAGTTTAAAGGCGTGCAAAGTTCACCTGCGGCGTGCTCATGTGCCTCCAGGGCAGTGAGTATTCAGTTTGATTTAGTAGAGGACTTAACACCTCACAGTGGACCAAACAATGTTTCATCAAAGTTGAGGATGGGCTGCGAGCGACCTGCCCTTCACCTCCGGGCCTTCAGCTGTGCGCTCTACACCGTGCACAGGTTGGCACAGGCACAGCCTCCCGATATCACCACCACCCCCCGTCCTCCGCCCTGTCCAAACCCGGGACACAGTGTTTACCAAGGCAAACCCCAAACGCACCACTTCCCACAACCCTTGCTCAGGGCTTGCCCGAGCCACCGCGAGGCCAATTGGTCAATAAAGAACGGGGAGGGACTAGCAATCGGGCAGGTGGGGGAGGCGCGGCCAGGCGAGGACAAAGCGGGGCGCCCACCTAACAGGGCCCGCCACCATGCCGGCCCCAGGCCCGGGGCGGCCGCCACGCCCGCGCCGCCCTCCTGGCGCGAGGCCGCTGCCGCAGGCCGGGCCGGCGGGACCAGAGCCGGCGGGACCAGGGCCCGCAGCACCCCGAGCGCCCGCCCAACCGCCGCGGCAGAGCGCGCAGGGCGCCCAACGGCGGTCCCGGCCCAACCAATGCGGGCAGGGGAGGAGAGGTGCGCGCGGTCGGGGGAGCGAGCGAGCGAGCCGCTCGGTGGTCGCAGGAGGTTGGGTACGGGGAAGGCAGGAGCATGGAGGCGCCGAAGCCATTGCTGAACGCAGCGCCAGGAGGGGCTGCGCTAGGGCTTTGTGCCCCTGTCCCCTTGGAAGGCGCAGATGGTTTGACCCCCCACCCCAGTGAGGTGCCTTGTCCCAGCTCCGGCTGGACTGTACCATCGGGCGGTGCCGCCGGGATTTCTCTCCCCCACCACCACCATCAATTCCCCCCCACCCGGGTCCGCGGTCGGTTGGCCCCGGCCGGGCTCAGAAACGCGGAAAGAGCTGGCCGCCATTTTGGGTGGGACTAAGCAAAGACGAAACACCCTCCCAGTCGATGGGGTACGCTGGACCCTGGCTTATTCTGTCCCCTTAATCCTTTAGGTACTTACACGACGTTGGGTGAGGGGAGCTGGAAGATCAGCGGGTCCCTGGTCCTCTCTCCCTAGGGGTGATGGAAATCAACCCCCCCCCCCGCCACCTCCAGGTGGTTCTTCCCGCCGCAGAGTGGGAGCAGCATAGAAGGCGGGGCTTTATTAGCATAATCTGCCTGGCAACCAGACCTAGACGTTACGTCATTGGCTGAACTCTGCAAACCCCGTGCCATGCCTACAGACTAGTAACGCTAGTGCGAAATGACAGGCCTAGATTTAAGAGTCATGACGAAGATCCCGAGACGCTTATTCAGTCGGCAGAGAAGCCAAAGGGAGCTTCACATAATAGCCCAATGACAGAAGGCCTCTTTATTTCGTACTCTGCTCTTTATTTAAGACCCAATCAAAGAGCAGGTCTCAGATGGCGCCCGCCTGCGTTTGTGCTCTAAGCCAATCAGAAAGCGCGGCTCTCCAGACTCGGATCAGGACCCTCTAAGGGCCTGGACGCCGTAAAGGTGTAGAGGTGGGAAAACATCTCCCCGCGCCTGCGAGTCCGAAGGTAGCGAGGGTGGGCTTGTGGTTGGGGGTCAGAACCAGCCTTGCAGGGAGCTGAGAAGTGGGTGAGGTTCTTTTCTATGCACTGGGATCGCAGGCGCAGGGATCGTGGCGGGACGGGTGCGATCCCATCGACCTGCTCGGACTTGGCGCGTCCTCCGCCCGCAGCAGTGTTTGCAGTGCGGTGGGCCTGCCTGGGGGCGCCGAGCTACCCGAAATGCGTGCACTACCCAGCAGTGCAGCGGGCGAGGCTGCCGGGACACACCTTCCCATGTACCAGTGCCTGTGCCGGCTGGGCCTGCCAGGCGTTGCTCCTGGGCTCCTGGCACTTCACGTCCATCCGAGTCAATACCCAGTACCCTGCCTGCGCTCGGTTTCCCGTCGCTTCCTTTACACACAGAAACATCCCTTCCGTTTCCCCTGCCAGACTGTGAAGTGCCTCCACCGCATCTCTCCTTTCCCCTTGGCCATTCTGGTCATTCTACAAAAAGGAAATGATTTTCAGAAACACTTAAGAAGTATTATTCAAGAGTGGCTAACCCTAGGCTTCCACATTCTGCCCTCCCTTGAGTTTGCCTTCTCAAAGGGCCATCAAGTGCATAGAAAAGAGCTCAGGTTTCCGAGGGAGACACCCAGCTGCAGCTACCCACCGGCAATGCGAACAGCATCTAGGTCTTAGAGACCCTCGGACCTTCACGGGGCAGTTTTCCCATCCATGCTAGGTTGTTTTGAAGATTAAGCGAGATTTGCATGCAAAATACTTAGCACATTTTCTGGAACTTAAAGGAGGAGAAGTATTAATGATTATAAAACCTACCGAATTGCTAAACTATAGGCTAACTAATCAAGTAAAAGTGAGAGAATACAGCTAAGCAAAGACTTGAGAACTGAAAACATCCATACTCACAGGGGGTTTAAAAAAAAAAACAACTCTAAAATGGACGTAAGATCTCGGAGAAGAGCATTCTAGTCTGAGGGAAGGGCATATTAAAGGCCATGAGGTTAAAAAAAAAAAAAAAAAAACCTGGCATGCACGTGGTCATTCTTGCATTGAATAAATATTCATTGAGTGTATGATAGGCCAGGCACTGTCCAAGGTGCTATGAGATTCACCCATGAAGACGATAGACGAAAGGAAAAACAATACATAAAAATCCATGCTTCCACTCCAGCACACTGGGGAACAGTAAGGAGGCCAGTGTTGCTGGAACACAGGACAAGGGTATAGTGATACAATGCAGCTTGGGGAAATAGTGAGGAGCCAGATCACAGACAGCTTTGAAGCCTATGGTATGGAGTTTGTATGTTATTTTCAGTGCAATTTAAACCACTTGGGTTTTAAGCACAGGAGTGACACTATATATATCTATATATAGTATATGTAAAAATTTTTAATGATAACTCTGCTTTAGGGAGCGTATTGGGAGTAGGAGGCAAGGGACAAAGAAGCCACTTATGAGTCTGTTGCAAAATGCTCCAAGCAGAAATGATGATGATCTCAACTAAAATGTCAATAGTGGAAATGAGAAGTGTATGGACACCAAGTACATTTGGCTGGTAAAGCCATAGGACTCGCAAATGAATAAGGTATGGGACAGGATGGGGTTTGCTGGTGATGCCTAGAGAATAATCAGGAATAACTTATAAAGGTGAGGTCTGAGTGACCAATGAAATGTTGGCATCTTAACTGAGATGGGAAGACTGGGAGAGAAATGGTTTGAAAATTAGAGTTCCATTGTGGTCATGTTAAGTTTAAGTTATCTTCTAGAAATCCAACTTGATATACTATATGTTGTTAGCTGACATGGAGTTACCCCCAAGTCATGACAAGCCCATGCACAATCTGGTCCAGCACCACCCCGAAGATAGGTTGTGGTCTGGACTACTGTAGTTCATATGCTTTTCATTGGCTGATTTTGAAAATAGACCTCCAGGCCTTTCTTCCTAGTCTGTCTTAGTCTGGAAGATCCACTGAAACCTGTTCAGCACACAAGCTTCCACTGATGAACGGGTGGTGGCTACATATGATGTACATTGGCTGGGAATCAAACCAGGATCTCCCTCATGGAAGGCATAATTTTACAACTGAACCACTAATGTCCCCGTAGATAAACTATATAGACACTTGGAATTCAAGAGAGAAATCAGGACTAGAAATGCAAATTTAGGATTCATCAGACTGTAAATTGTATTTAAATGTATAGGATTAGATGAAGTCACATACGGAGAAACTACGTGCAGGTAGTCCCCAACTTACGGTGTATTTGAGATACGATGAACCACACTTAGCACCATCCTTTTTTTTTTTTTTTTTGTACACATTATTGTTAGTAAAATGTACTACATATGATGTTGCAGCGTGTAATTTGCTGATGTTATCATTTTCAGTTGTTCACTCACAGATGTTCAATGTTATGATTTATTGATCAAAATACAGATGTATAACAGGCTATGGCCTGGTCTATAATGAAGGCTGCATCAGTTTATGGAGTCATAATGGACGGAAAGTTGGGGAGTGTTCAACACTAACACCTTTGCAACTCCAGCTTCATTGTTATGACGCTGATGCCGACAGATAAAGATCGGATTTATGCTTGGAGTCTAACAGATTTATAGGCATGTGACCTTGGACAAAGTATTTTAACCTCCCTGAATGCAGGGTGTCTCACCTGTAAGACAGGGATAATAATATTTGTGTTTGGGGATTATTACAAGGACGAAAACATGAATGCATGGAAAGCATTTTCCAGAGAACAGGGCATGTCATGAAGCACTCAATAAATGGTTGCAATTTTTGAAAAACATTGGATTTATAAAAGTACTAATTATAAAAGGCAATAATAATGAAAACTACAAAAAAAAGTATTCAACTTACTTTAGAACTGACTTACAGCAGAATCATCTGAACAGAACCTCATCATAAGTCAGAGACTATGTGTATAGAGAGACAAAATGGTCCAGGACTAAGCTCTTGGAAGCTCCGGAATTTACAGGTGAGAGCCAGGAGGGGAGCCATCAAAAGAGACTGAAAAGTCCAGTGAGCCAGCAGGACCAGAAGAGGGTGATGTCAGGGAAGCCAAGGGAAGAAATTGTTTCAAGAAGGATGGAATGGTCAAATGAACCAAGTGTTGTTGCAACGTAAAGAAAGATAGAGACAGGTTACCTTTGGATCTGGAAAGATGGAGTAGAAGTAACAGATACTGTTGACAATAGCAGCTTCAGGAAAGGGTAGGAAACCTAGGAGGAGTGGCCTGAAAAAAGAACAGGAGGGGAAGAGTGACATCTGTTGCTAACAGTATAGCAGATTAAGATAGCTATATGTGCTATCTTTACAAAGACTTTAAAAATTTTTAAATGTGTGACAGAGGTGGCAAGAGGTTAAGGAATCTATAAAAGATAAAAACAAAGTCAATAGATGTCATGGATTGAACTGTGTCCCCCCCTCCCCAAATTTCTAATAACTTGGCTAGGTCATGATTCACAGTGTTGTATGATTGTCTACCATTTTATCATTTGATGTGATTTCCCTATGTACTGGAAATCCTATCACTATGATGTTAATGAGATGGATTAGCAGCAGTTATATTGATGAGATCTACAAGATTAGATAGTGTCTTAAGCCAATCTTTTAGAAATATAAAAGAAGTGAGCAGAAAGACAAGGACCTCATACCACCAAGAAGATAGCACGAGGAGCAGAGTGCATCCTTTGAACCTGAGGGTCCTGTGCAGAGATCCTCCTAGACCAAAGGATGACAAGGAGCTTCCTCTGGAGCCAACAGAGAGAAAAGGCCTTCACTTGGAGCCAGTGTCCTGAATTCGGAATTCTAGCCTGCTGGACTGTGAAAGAATAAACTTCTCTTTGTTAAGGCCATTCACTTGTGATATTTCTGTTATAGCAGCAGAAGATAACCAAAATAGAATTTGGTACCAAGAGAGTAGGGTGGTCTAACAGATATCTAAAATGTGGAAGCAATTTTGAAACTGTGAATGGATAGAGGACTCAGAAGGACTTGAGGAGAACTGTTAACACCAGAGATGGCGCAGAGGTTGAGAAGCAGCAGCAGAGGACCTGCAGTAGAAGAGACTAGCAGCAGCAGAAACAGGAGACTAGCACCAGACAGTGCTGGAGCTGACCCACAGAGCGAGAAAGCTGAGTGCCTGTGCACAGGAGACTTCCTGGCGGTGTGGTGCCTCCAGGTACTTATCAGTGGAGCTACAGAGCTTTGGAACACTTTCCCCAGCAGGGTAGATGCAGGCAGTGAGGCCCAAGGGGCGAGAGGCCAAGGAAGCAGAAGCTGAAGAGACAAGGGGCAGAGGAAGCTGAGCTTCCTCAGTCTCAAAAGGTATGGCCACCATCTCAGGGGTTTCAAAGGGTGGAGCCATGGCCTCTGGTGATTCTAAGGGTGGAGTCACTACTCAAATGGACTAGGGGAATGGTGTGCCTAAAGCTGAGGGAGCAGAGTTGCTGTCTCAGTGGGCCTGGAAGGTAGAGCTGAAGCCCAGGGCTGAGAGACCTCCACTCAAAATCTGGAAAGTGAGGCCAATTCCTAGAGTCTGGAGGGCAGGGCAATTGTGTAAATGATGTCACAGAACCGAGGGCTAATGTAAAGTGTTCTGCTGACTTGCTTGGTGCCTGTTATGCCTTTTTTCCCTCCAGTTTCTCCCATCTTTAATGGAAATGTCTAGCCTGTGCCTGCCTGTTGCACCATTGTACCTTTGGAAACAGATAGCTTGTATTCTAGATTTCAAAGATAAAGAGGAATTTTTTGGATTTGGGACTTGGAGTAGATTTAACACTTTTGCTATGATGTGATGGAGTGAATATGTTTTACATGTGGCAAGGACATGAATTTTGGGAGGCTGAAGGGTAAAATGTTGCAGATTGAATTGTGTCCCCCCAAAATTTCTATCAACATGGCTAGGTCACGATTCCCAGTGTTGTATGATGGTCTATCATTTAATCCCCTGACGTGATTTCCCCTATGTGTTATAAATCCTATCACTATGATGTTAATGAGATGCTTTAGTGGCAGTTATATTGATGAGATCTACAAGATTAGATAGTGTCTTAAGCCAATCTCTTTTGAAATGTTAAAAAGAGAAGTGAGCAGAAAGACAGAGGGACCTCATACCACCAAGAAAGCAGCACCAGGATCAGAATGCATCTACTGGACCTGAGGGTCCTGCACTGAGATGCTTCCCAACCAAAGGAAGACTGACGACAAGGACCTTCCTCTGGAGCTGACAGAGAGAGAAGGCCTTCCTCTGGAGCCGGAGGTGACTACAACAATAGGGAGCAAGGGAATGCTCATCATTACAGAGGAAAACAAACTAACAACACTAAAAGGAATGCTGAAAAAAGAAAACTTGCCCTTTGGCAACAACCATGTTGTTGTTGTTAGGTGCCATCGAGTTAGTTCCAACTCATAGCAACCCTGTGGACAACAGAACAAAACATTGCTGGGTCCTGTGCCATCCTCACAATCCTTGCAGTGTTTGAGCTGGTTTTTGCAGCCACTGTTATCAGTTCATCTCATTGAAGGTCTTCCTCTTTTTCACTGACCCCCTACTTTACCAAATATGATGTCCTTCTCCAGGGACTGGTCTATCCTGATAACATGTCCAAAGTACGTGAGGCAAAGTTTCAACATCCTTGCTTCCAAGAAGCATTTTGACTGTACTTCTTTCCAGACAGATTTGTTCGTTTTTCTGGCAGTCCATGGTATGTTCAATATTCTTGGCCAACACCTTAATTGAAATGAATCAATTCTTCTTCAGTCCTCCTTATTCACTGTTCAGCTTTCACATGCAAATAAAGCAAGTGAAAATACTATGGCTCGAAACAGGTTTATCTTAGTCCTCAAAGTGACATCTTTGCTTTTTAACACTTTAAGGAGTCTTTTGCAACAGATTTGCCCAATGCAATGTCATTTGATTTCTTGACTTCAGCTTCCATGGGCATTGATTGTGGATCCAAGTAAAACGAAATCCTTGACAACTTCAATATTTTATCTGTTTATCGTGGTGTTGGTTATTGGTCCAGTTGTGAAGATTTTTGTTTTTCTTTATGTTGACATGTAATTCATACTGAAGGCTACGGTCTTTGATCTTCATCAGTAAATGCTTCAAGTCCTCTTCACTTTCAACAAGCAAGGTTGTGTTATCTGCATATCGCAGGTTGTTAATGAGCCTTCTCCAATCCTAATGCCACGTTCTTCTTTGTATAGCCCAGCTTCTCAGATTATTGCTCAGCATACAGTTTGAATAAGTATGGTGAAAGGCTATAACCCTAACTTATATCTTCCTGACTTCAATCCATGCAGTATCCCCTTGTTCTGTTTGAATAACTGCGTCTTGGTCTATGCACAGTTTCCTCAGGAGCACAGCTGAGTGTTCTGGAATTCCCATTCTTCTCAATGTTATCTGTAATTTGTTATGATCCACACAGTTGAATGCCTTTGCATAGTCAATAAAACACAGATAAACATCTTTCTGGTATTCTCTGCTTTCAGCCAAGATCCATCCAACTTCAGCAGTAATATCCTTCGTTACCCATCCTCTTCTGAATCTGGCTGGAACTTCTGGTGGTTCCCTGTCAATGTATTGCTGCAACCACTTTTGTATGATCTTCAGCAAAATTTTACTTGCATGTAATATTAAAGATGTTGTTTGATAATTTCTGCATTCAGCTGGATCAACTTTCTCTGGAATGGGCACAAATATGGATCTCTTCCAGTCAGTTGGCCAGGTAGCTGTTGTCCAGATTTCTTGGCATAGATGAGTGAGCCCCTCCAGCATTCTATCCATTTGTTGAAACAACTCAATTGGTAGTCCATCAATTCCTGGACCCTTAATTTCTCCATTCCCCTCAGTGCAGCTTGGACTTCTTCCTTCAGTACCATTGATTCTTAATCATATGCTACCTGCTGAAATGGTTGACACTGACCAATTCTTTTTGATTCAGTGACTCTGTGTATTCCTTCTAACTTCTTCTGATGCTTCTTGAGACGTTCAGTATTTTCCCAGTAGAATCCTTCAGTATTGCCAATCGAGGCTTGAATTTTTTCTTTAGTTCTTTGAGCTTGAGAAATGCTGAGTGTGTTCTCTTTTGGTTTTCTAATGCCAGGTCTTTGCACATTTCATTACAATACTTTGTCTTCTTGAGCTGCCCTTTGAAATCTTCTGTTTAGCTCTTTGAATTCATTGTTTCTTCCTTTTACTTTAGCTACTCTTTGTTCAAGAGCAAGGTTCAGAGTCTCTTCTGACATCCATTTTGGTCTTTTCTTTCTTTCCTGTCTTTTAATGACCTTTTGCTTTTGTTATATGCCATGGATTCAATTGTGTCTCTCAAAAATATGTGTAACAATCTGTGTATGCCGTGGTTGCCAGTATGGTGTGATTGGCCACCATTTTTTCATCTGTTCTGATTTTCTATGTGTTGTAAATCCTATCACTATAATGTTAATGAGACGAATTAGCAGCAGTTATGTTAGAGGCAGGACTCCATCTACAAGATTGGATTGTGTCTTGAGCCAAACTCTTTTGAGATATAAAAGAGAGAGGCGAGTAGAGAGACAGGGACCTCATACCACCAAGAATGCAGCACTGCAAGCAGAGCCCATCCTTTGGACCTGGGGTTCCTGTGTGCTGAAGCTCCTAGCCCCAGAGAAGATTGATGAGAAGTATCTTCCTCCAGAGCTGACAGACAGAAAAATCCTTCCCCTGGAGCCAATGCCCTGAATTTGGGCTTCTAGCCTACTAACCAAAACCCAAACCTACTGCCTTCGAGTTGATTCTGACTCATAGCGACCCTATAGCACAGAATAGAACTACCCTACAGAGTTTCCAAGGAGCACGTGGGGGATTCAAACTGCTGACCTTTTGGGCATTAGCCGTAGTACTTAACCACTACGCCACCAGGGTTTCCTCTAGCCTACTAGACTGTGAAAGTTAAATTTCTCTTTGTTAAAGCTACACACTTGTGGTATTTCTGTTATAGCAGCACTAGATAGATAAGACATCATGTATGGTGTCCTTGATGTCATTCCACAACTCGTCTGATCTTGGGTCATTAGTGTTCAATGCAACAGATATATTCTTGAGGTGGTCTCGAAATTCACGTGGAATATACTCAAGGTTGTATTTGGCTTTCATGGACTTGCTGTAATTTTCTTCACCTTCAATTTGAACTTGCATATGAACAATTGATGGTCTGTTCCACAGGTGGCCCCTGGCTTTGCTGTGGCTGTTGATATTGAGCTTGTCCATTGTCTCTATCCATAGATATAGTCGATTTGATTCCTGTGTATTCCATCTGACTAGGTCCATGTGTATAGTTGCTGTTTACGTTGTTGAGAAAGGTATTTGCAATGAAGAAGCCATTGGTCTTGCAAAATTCCATCATGTGATCTCCAGAGTCATTTCTATCACCACGACCATATTACCCACTACTGATCTTTCTCTTTGTTTTCAGTTTTTGCATTCTAATCACCAATAATTATCAAAGCGTCTTGATTGCACATGTGATCAATTTCAGGCTGCAAAAGTTGGTGAAAATCTTCAATATCTTCATCTTTGACATTAGTGGTTGATGTGTAAATTTAGATAATCATCATATTAACTGATTTTCCTTGTGGGTGTATAATATCACTATATCAGCAATATTCTTTTATGATCCTTAGAGTTTTCACTGGTAATTTTCAGAAGTGAATTGCTAGGCCTTTCTTCCTAGTCTGACTTAGTCTGCAAGCTCCACTGAAACCTGTCCACCTAGGGTGACCCTGCTAGTATTTGAAATACCAGTGGCATAGCTTCCAGGATCCTAGCAACATGCAAGCCACCACAGCATGACAATATGACAGATGGATGGTGGATTTATGAGATAACAAGTTTTTTTTTTTTTAATTTGAAAGGTAAAAGCTAAGGAACTGAGCAGATACATACTTTAAAATGTGATTTTTATATAAAATCAGATTTGTTTTAGAGTAGAGAACAGAATCAGCATTTTTATAGAAAAGATGATTGCAGAGAACTTACTATTATGGGATATCCTAACTGCTTTTGTTGGTGGTCCAGACACAAAACTGAATGTCATCTTCACTCAAACAGCTAGAGCCATGGATGATGGAGAAAGAGTGGTAAAGGAGGTGACGTCCAGAAGAAGTCTGGGAAGTTAGTACACAGAGAGAGAAGCAGAACGAAAAACTCATGAGTCAAGTTACATCTTTCTCCCTAAAAATACAGGCAAGCAAAAAAAATAGAAAACATACAAAATGCAAAAGTCCTTTTCATCAAACATTGTTACTTCAAGAAAACACCTTTATGAATGGGACTCACGTTGAAAGGTTCGAACCACAATTTAGATTTTAATATTAGGGAAGCTGGGTAAGAAAGAAGTATTATTAATATAATGAGTATACTATGCTTTATCCTATTGGTGATAATCTCATTAAAGGGTAATCATTGTGAAAAAAAAAAGTCTTCTCTCGGAAATTTAATGTTAAGAGTTACCTAAGAATTAATACTGAATAGAAACCATAAAACCAAAAACCCTTTGCTATTCCAACTAATGGCGACCCTGTAGGATAGCTGCCCGATAGAGTTTCCAAGGTTGTAAGTCTTTTTTTTATTGGTGCAAACGTTTTAATTTTTTTTTATTGTGCTTTAGTGTGAAAGTTTACAGAGCAAATTAGTTTCTCGTTAAACAATTATTATGTAAATTGTTTTGTGACGTTGGTTGGCAACCCTGCAATGTGTTAACACTCTCTCCTTCTCCACCCCAGTTTCGCTGTTTTCATTCATCCAGTTTCCCTGTCCCTTCCTGCCTTCTCACCTTTGCTTTGGGGCTGGTGTGCCCATGTAGAGTCTCATATACATGATTGAACTATAAAGCATGGGCTTCATGTGTGTTACTGTTGGCCCTATACCAAAAAGAAAAAAAAAAATCTGTTGCCATCTAGTCGATTCAAACTCATAGCAACCATATAGGACAGAGTAGAACTGTCCCATAGGGTTTCCAAGGAATTGCTGGTGGATTCCAACTGCCAGCCTTTTGGTTAGCAGCAGAACACTTAACCACTACCTGTCTAATCTTTGGCTGAAGGGTGAACCTCAGGAGTGACTTCAGTACTGGGTTAAAAGGGTGTCTAGGGGCCATACTCTCAGGGCTTCTCCATTCTCTGTCAAGTCAGCAAGCCTGGTCTTGTGTGTGTGTGTGAGTTTGAATTTTGTTCTACATTTTTCTCCCATTCTGTCCCACTCTGTTGTGATCCCTGCCAGAGTGGCTGGAGGTGGTAACTGGGCACCATCTAGTTATACTGGGCTCGGTCTGGTAGAGGTTGTGTAGGTTTGGTCTGTTAGTCCTTTGGACTAATCTTTCCCTTGTGTCTGGGGTCTTCTTCATTCTCCTTTGCTCCAGTCCAGATGGGACCAGGAGATGTATTTTAGATGACCGCTCGCAGGCTTTTAAGGCCCCAGTTGCTACTCACCGCAGTCAGAGGCAGAACATTTTCTTTGCAGGCTATGTTGTGCCAGTTGAGCTAGATGTCTCCCAAGACCATGGTCCCCAGCCCTCAGCCCAGTAACACACTCTCTCAGGGTATTTGGATGTGTCTGTGAAGCTTTAGTGACTTTGCCCTGGACAAGATATGCTGACTTCCCCAGTATTGTGTACTCTTACCCTTCAACAAAGTTACCACTTATCTACTATCTAATTAGTGTTTTTCCCTCTGCACCCCTCCTCTCCCTTGTAACCATCAAAAATTGTTTCTTTCTGTATGGAAACATTTTCATGTGTTTTTATAATAGTGGTCTCATACAGTATTTGTCATTTTGTGATTGACTTATTTCACTCAGCATAATGCCCTCCACATTCATTCATATTTTGAGATGTTTCACAGATTCACCGTTGTTCTTTATCATTTTGTGGTATTCTATTGTGTGTACGTAGCATAGTTTGTTTATCCATTCAATCTGTTGATGGGCATTTAGGTTGCTTCCATCTTTTTGCTATTGTGAACAATGCTGCGATGAACGTGGGCGTACATATGTCTATTCATGTGATGACTTTTATTTCTCTAGGATGTATTCCTAGGAATGGGATTGCTGGATCGTATAATATTTCTATTTCTATGGTGCTTTTTAAGGAAGCACCATATCATTTTCCAAAATGGTTGTACCATCTTGTATTTGCACCAGCAGAGCATAAGAGTTCCAGTCTCCCCGCAACCTCTCCAACATTCGTTATTTTCTGTTTTTTTTATTCAGCCAGTAATGTCAGGGTGAGATGGTGTCTCACTGTGGTGTTGATTTGCATTTCTGTAATGGCTAGTGATCAAGAGTATTTCCTTATGTGTCTGTTAGCCACCTGAATGTCTTCTTCGGTGAAGTGTCTGTTCATATCATTCACCCATTTTTTAACTGGATTATTTATCTTTACTGCAACAGTGTTGGATTTTCTTATATATTTGAGAGATTAGGCCTTTGTCAGGCATGTCATAGCCAAAAATTTTTTTCCCAGTCTGTAAGTTCTCTTTTTGTGAAGTCTTTTGGTGAGCACAGGGGTATAATTTTTAGGCAATCCCATTTATCTGGATTATCTTCTGCTATTTGTGTATTGTTAATTATAGATCGTATGCTGTTTATGCTGTATATTAGGGCTCCTAGTGTTGATAAGCAAAAGGCCAGCAGTTCGAATCCACCAGCTGCTTCTTGGAAACCCTATGGGGCAGTTTTACTCTGTCCTATAGGACCACTGTGAGTCAGCATCAATTCCGCAGCAACGGGTTTATTTTTCCTTTTTAGTGTTGACCCAATTTTTTCTTCCACAGTCTTTATAGTTTTTAGCTGTATGTTTAGGTCTTTAATCCATTTTGAGTTAGTTTTTGTGTTCTTGTGAGCCGAAGCTATAAATCTTAGTGGAAGCAGACTGCCACATCTTTCTCCCATGGAGTGGCTAGTGGGTTCAAACCACCGACCTTTTGGTTAGCAGCTGAGTATTTAACCACTGTGCCTCCAAGGCTCCTTAGAGATATCATAGCATATAGGAAATGTTGGACAGCCTTCACTCAAGCCAAATCTCCTTCAGGATGAAAAAAAACTATACTGGAGAAAAACTCATGAATGTAATGAATGTAAAAAAGACCTTTAGATTATGAGAAAATGCATACTGAAGAGAAATAATATGAATGTTTTAAATGTGGTCAAGCATTCTCTCTCCCTTTTTTTCCCCAAGTGTTTTCTTGAATTTCATCACTCGCTCTACATTTAAGAAGTCATATGGGGGAAACAGTATAAAAATGATAAATGTGGAAGAGCCTTCTCAAAATGGGAAACTTCATACTCTTCATTCTGGGGAGAAATCTTACGAATGTGGGAAAGTTTCTATTCAAATGTCAAGCCTTATTAGACCCAAAGAAGTTCTATTGGAGAGATGCCTTATGCATGTAAGGAAACCGGGAAAGCCTTTAGTAGCAAATCAAATCTCACAGGGCCTAAGAAAATTCATACAGGAAGGAAACCCTGGGAATGTAATCAGTGTAGGAGAGTTTTTAGTCAGAAGCAATACCTCATTAAAGATCAGAACATTAGTACTGGAAAGAAACTCTATAAATATAATGAATGTACAAAATCTTCAGGCAAAAGGAAAACCTCATTATCCATCAGGTAATCCGTACAAGACAGAAATCTTAAGAATGTAACAAAAGTGAGAAAGCCTTCAGTGGCAAACAGATTGCATTAGGCATGAAAAGAGCCATATTTGAGAGATGCCCTGTAAGTGAAATGAATGTGTGACAATCTTCAGGAAGAAGCTGTACCTCATTAAACCTTACAACGTGCATGCAGGAGAGACACCCTATGAATGTGCTAAGGATGGGAAAACCTCTTGAATCACACTACCTATAGTACATGTGGTAACTCATATAAGTAGTAAACATTATGAATCTAAAATGTGTAGAAAAGCCTTCTCACAATTTTCAGGCCATGCTGTACATATGAGAACTGATACAAGGAAAAAAAAAAATTCTGTAGTTAATATAAGAAAATTCTCAAACAGAAGTCATTCCACATTACACACCAGAGAATTCATACTTATTAAAATATGTTAATATAGTTCTCAAACTCAAGAAAGCCTTCAGCAGGAATTCATATTTCATAGCACATCAGATAATTCATTTTAGAATAAAATTTAATTAATATGAGAAAGTCTTCAGCAGCAACTGAATATTTTTATGATACAAGAAAATTTTAATATTAAGAAATATCATCATAATAGAAATTAGGTCCAAAAAAAATTGCAACAAACATAACTAATGGTAAACTTTTACAAACATTCCAATTAAAAATCAGGTGTTGCTACCTGACCTCTAATGAACATGGACCTGGAAAACCTAACCAATACAAGTGAAACTAAGAAAAACAATACAAGGATTTGAAAAGAACAAATAAAGGTGTCATCTTTTGACAACATGATCAGCTACATATATTATAAAGCTGTTTTTGGTTTGGTATTAAATTTTTTCAAAAGTCAAAGTGAAAGCCCTGAGAGATAAGCAGGCATCAAAGCTGGCTTTCACTCAGGGTTCTGCAGAATGCAAAGACCTTGAGATGTTATTTTAAAGATGTGCAGGCTCTGAGGAAAAGATAGGTGATAGATCCTTGGACCCATTCAAAATAGAAAGCTAATGGAAGACCCTCCAGTGAAGTAGAAATACATTCTTAGCGTATGGGTGAATAAAAATAAACTAGCCATGAAGAAAAGTTTATTAGAGAAACTTGCCTTTCTTGGCTAAAGGTAAAATAAAAACATTTTCACGCAAATAAAATTAAGAGAGTTTACCACCAACAGATGCTTGCTGCAAGGAATTACAACGGTTATAGGTGACACTGGAGGAACAGAATCACAGGTGGAAGTCTTGAGATGCAAAAAGGAATTGTGAGCAAAAACATCAGGAAATACGGAATTCTAAGCAAATATGGAGTACATAAAACAATAATGTCATTGTAACATTAATAATACGAGAAGACAGAGCTAAAGTACTAGACAAAATAGCACATATTCATTGAGAGGGATGACTTGATTAAGCATACTGAAAGTCTTGTATTATTTCAGAGAAGGGTAAATGTATCATTTAATTAATTTTGTTAAAAATTTACGTGAAATTAGTTAGAAAACAGCTAAAGAATAAACAGAGTTAAACTTCTAATATAAAAAAAAACCAAACCTGTCTCTGCTGAGTCAATTCTGACTCATAGCGACCCCAGAGGACAGAGCATAATTGCCCCATAGGTTTTCTGAAAACTGGCTGGTGGATTTGAACTGCCAACCTTTTGTTTGGCAGCCAAGCTCTTAACCAGTGCACCACCAAGGCTCCAATTTCTAATATAGCAGAGGTAAAAAATAAAATTGAATGAAAAAAAATTTCAAAGACAAGACAGGACAATCTAAGTAAGAAAAAATATCACAAATAAATAGCATATAATGCTAGAAATGAATCCAGATCACAATAAATGTGAAAAATAATAGTAATACATAAAAAAGACTGTGAGACAGAATTTATACACACACACATACACCATACAAATGCACACAAATAGACATACACACACCTGTATGCTATTTTAAAAAGACAACTAAACCATAAAGACTGAAAGTCGAAATACAGAAAAAAAATACCTGGCAAACACTAATTAAACAAAAGCTAGTGCTAATGTGAGACAAAATAGATCTTAAGGCGGAAAGCACTGCCACAGATAAATAGAATCGATATATAAGGATGGAAGTTTTAATTCACCAGAAAACATGTACACTATGTAAGTGAAATAAGGCAATCACAAAAAGACAAATATTGTATGACACCACTATTGTAAAAATCCAAGAAAAGCTTTATACACAGAAAAAAACAATCATTGATGGTTAGGAGGGAGAGAAAGGGTGGGAAGGGGAAATCACTAACTAGATAGTGAATAAGTTAACTTTGGTGAAGGGAAAGGCAAGTAATATAGGGGAAGGCAGCACAACTTGACCAAGGCAAAGTCATAGAAGCTTCCTGGACATATTCAAAACACCTTGAGGGACCAGGTTCCTGGGGCTGAGGGCTGGGGAACATGGTCTTGGGGGACATCTAGGCCAATTGGCATAGTTCATAAGGAAAATGTTCTACATCCTACTTTGGTGAGTAGCATTTGGGGTCTTAAAATTTGTGAGTGTCTCCCTAAGATACATCTATTTGTCCCATCATGTTTGGAGCAAAGGAGAATGAAGAAAACCAAAGACACAAGGATAATATTAGTCCATAGGACTAATGGACCACATGAACCACAGCCACCATCAGCCTGAGCCCAGAAGAGCTAGATAGTGCCTGAATACCACCAGCAACAGCTCTGACAGGGATCACAATAGAGCATCCTGGACAGAATATGAGAAAAATGTAGAACGAAATTCAAATCTAAAAAAAAAAAGACCAGACTCAGTGGTCTGATAGAGACTGGAGGAACCCCTGAGACTATGGCCCTCCAGACACCCTGCTAACTCAGAACTGAAGCCACTCTCAAAAGTTTACCTTTAAGCCAAAGATTACCAAACCAAATCTGTCACAGTTGAGTGGATTCTGACTCATAACAACCTTTTAGGACAGAGTAGAACCCCCCTTGGGATTTCCAAGGAGCAACTGGTAGATTCAAACTACAGACCTTTTGGTTAGCAGCCAAGCTCTAAACCACTGTGCCACTGTGAGCCAAAGATTAGATAGGCCTATAAAACAATAAATAACACAGGTGAGGAATGTGCTTCTTAGTTCAATCAAGTATATGACACCAAATGGGCAATGCCTGCCCAAAAGAAAAGATCTGAAGGCAGGAAGGGACAGGAAAACTGGAGGAATGGACACAGAGAACCAAGGGTGGAAAGGGAGTGGGGGACAGTGCTGGAATATTGCGGGGATTGCAGCCAATGTCACAAAACAATTTGTGTATAAATTTTTCAATGAAAAACTAAGTGTGCTATAAACTTTCACCTACGATACAATAAAATAAAAAATTTTAAAGCATCTAGGTAGAGGACTTTTACTTTCAGCCAAGATGGAGCAAGAAATAAAATATTAAAACAATGGTTTTTAAGACACTGGACAAAAAGGAACAAAAGACAGAGATACCTGAAAGATGAGGAACTAAGCTTCAATTGCTCCAGCTTACTACCTGGAGAGAATAGTGGGGTGAGAAGAAGAGCAGGGTGGAAAAACCCAGGAGGGCCTGGCAATTTTCCTGAGTTCAGGAGACAGATCTTATAGTCCAGGGAGACCAAGGAGGCTCAAGTTGGCAGAAAAAATCACCAGAGAGGAGGGAGATACACAGAGAGAGATAGAGAGCCACCCAGAGGTCTACGGCAGGCCGCCTTTGAGTCTTCAGGGGGAGTACTGATTATATTATGTACAGGGGAACAAAGATAAGAAAGACAGCAGATTTTTCTTGGAAACAGTGCAAACTAAACAGACATTTCATCAAAGAAAATATATTGATGGCAAATAAGCACATGAAAAAATCCTCAACATCATTAGTCATTGGGGGCAGCGCACTTGATTGCATTCATGCGGAACCTGTACCTGAATCAAGAGACATTGTTCAAACAGAACAAAGGGATACTGTGTGGTTCAAAATTGGAAAAGGTGTGAGGCAAAGTTTAGCCTTTCACCTTACTTATTTGTCTGTATGGTAAACAAATAATCTGTGAAGCTGGACTATATGAAGAACACAGCTTCAGGGTTGGAGGAAGATCTATTAACAACCTGAGATACGCAAATGGCAGCCTTGCTTGCTAAAAATGAAGATGACTTGAAGCTCTTACTGATGAAGGTAGAAGACTACACCCTTCAGTATGGGTTACACCTGAACAGGAAGAAAACAAAAACCCTTACAACTGGACCAAAAAACAACGTCATGATAAATGAGGAAATAATTGAACTTGTCAATGATTTCATTCTATTTGGATCAACAAGCAATGTCCATGGAAGCAGTAGTCAAGAAATCAAATGACATGTTGCACTGGACAAATTGGCAGCAAAAGACCTCTTTAAAGTTATAAAAAGCAATGATCTCCTTTGGTGGATAAGGGGTGCCTGACCCAAGTCAATTGCCTCATTTCATGCAAAAGCTGGACTATGAAAAAGGAAGACAGAAGAAGAATCAATGCATTCAAATAATGGTGTTGGAGAAAATTGAATATACCATGGTCTACAAGAAGAACAAACAAATCAGTCTTAGAAAAAATACAACCGGATTGCTCCTTAGAAGCTAGGCTGGGGAGACTTCGACTCACTTACTTTGGATATGTCATCAGGAAAGACCAATCACTAGAAAAGGATGTCGTATTTGGTAATGTAGAGGTCAGTGAAAATGAGGGAAACCCTTAGTGACATGAATTGACGCAGTAGCCACAACAATGAACTCAAACATACCAACAATCATGAAGATGGCACAGGACCTGGAAATCTTTTGTTCTATTATACATTAGGTTGCCATGAGTTGGAGAAGACTCAATGGCAACTAACAAAAACAACATTGATAAATGCAACAACATTGATGAATCTCAAAATAATTATGCTGAATAAGCCAGATGAAAAAGGGTACATACTGTATGATCCCATTTATATGCAATTCTAGAAAAATGCAAATTAATCTCTAATGACAGGAAGCAGATCAGTGGTTGCATGGGAAAGGGGAGATACCTGGGACAAGTAGAAGGGAGAGAGAGGGGATTGCAAAAGTCCAGGGGGAAACTTTTGAAGATGAAGAGTGAATTCACTTTCTTGATTGTAGTGATGGATTCTTGGGTGCATACATATTTCAAAGCTTATTAAATTGTACCCTTTAAACATGTGCAATTTAATGTATGTCAATTATACTTTGAGAAAGCTGTTAAAATTCTTTTGGACAAGAATATTTTAAAAGTTGTTAAGAATTTTAAGAGGAAAATTTTAATCTCTTTTTGTTTTAATATGATTTTAAAAAATACAATTAGGTTTACTAAAGTCTCCTAGGTTTTTTAGGTAAACATGTCATAAACAAAAAGAAACTGAAATAGTGCCTAGCTGCCACTACCACATGTTCTGATCAAGACCACAATAGATGGAATCTGATATAATGGGGAAAATGAGAAAGAGAACTTCAATTTTTCAAAAAATCCAGACATACTGGGCCCACTGAGACAAGAGGAATTCCTGAGACTATTGCCCTGAGATATTCTTTAAGCCTTGAACCAAAACTATCCCCTCTGGCCACCTATTAGCTAAATAGCAGATTAGCTCATAAAGTAATAAGTATCACCCTTGAATACTGCAATCTTTTAAAAAGCCATCTTTAATAGTCACAATGGAATACTATGCAATGATTAAGAACAACAGTGAATCCGTGAAACATTTCATAACATGGAGGAATCTGGAAGGCATTATGCTGAGTGAAATTAGTCAATCGCAAAATGATAAGTATTGTGTGAGACCACTATTATAAGAACTCTAGATACAGTTTAGACACAGAAGAAAATATTCTTTGATGGCTATGAGGCCAAGGAGGGAGGGAGAGGGATATTCATTAACTAGATAGTAGACAAAAATTTTTTAGGTGAAGGGGAGGGCAACACATAACACAGGGATAGTCAGTACAACTGGACTAAACCAAAAGCAGAGAAGTTTCCTGAATACAACAAAACGCTTCGAAGGCCAGAGTAGCAGGGACGGAGGTCTGGGGACCATGCTTTCAGGGGACATCTAGGTCAACTGACATAACAAAATGTATTAAGAAAACATTCTGCATCCCACTTTGGTGAGAGGCATCTGGAGTCTTAAACGCTAGCAAGCAGCTAGCTAAGATGCATAAATTGGTCTCAACCCACCTGGAGCAAAGGAGAATGAAAAACACCAAAGACACAAGGTAAATATGAACCCAAGAGACAGAAAGGGCCACATAAACCACAGACTCCATCAGCCAGAGACAGGAAGAACTAGATGGTGCCCAGCTACCACAGATCACTGCCCTGACAGGGAACAACATAGAGAATTCCTGATGGAGCAGGAGAACAGTGGGATGCAGATCTTAAATTCTTGTAAAAAGACCAGGGTTAATGGTCTGACTGAGATCAGAGGAACCCTGATGGTTATGGTCCCCTGACCATTTGATAGCCCAGGATTGGAACCATTCCCAAAACCAACTCTACAAAGAGGGATTGGCCTGGGCTGTAAGATAGACAATGATGCTGGTGAGGAGTGAACTTTGTGGCTCAAGTAGACACATGAGACTATATGGGCAACTCCTGTCTGGGGGCCGAGATGAGAAGGAAGAGAGGGACAGGAGCTGGTTGAATGGACACAGGGAATACAGAGTGGAGAGGAAGAATGTGCTGTCTCATTAAGGGGTGAGTATCTGGGAGTGCATGGCAGGGTGTGTATGGCTCTTTGTATGAGAGACTGACTTGATTTGTAAACTTTCACCTAAAGCACAATAAATAAATTCAAAAAAACAAAACCATCTGTATGAGACTAAATTGTCAACAAATACTCTAAAGCACAAATGAGAAAGTTGAGGGGCCATAAGACAGGTGAAAGGGAATGAAACAGCTAGACTGGAAATAATGAGAATGTTGATACAGTGTGAAGAATGCAAATGATGTCATTGAACAATATATGTAGAAATTGTTGAATGGGAACATGTTTTGCTGTATACACCTCCACTGAAAATACAATAAAATATTTTTAAGAAGAAACTGAAGTAAATACTTAAATACAACAATAAAATCTTGCAAGAAAATCTAGGATACTACATGTACCATCTCTTCTCTTCTACAATATTAGTTAACTTCACCTAGATTTGAAACCAAGAAGCTGTAATGCAGATGAGAGGCATATATACATACATTTTATTATACTTCAGATGAAAGTTTACAGGGCAAATCAGCTTCTCACTAAACGGTTAATACACAATAGTTTTGTGACATTGGTTGTCAACCCTGTGATGTGTCAGCACTCTCCTCTTTTCCACCCCAGGTTCCCTGTATCCGTTCATCCAGTTTTCCTGTCCCTTCCTGACTTCTCATCTTTAATTTTCAGATGGTGTACCCATTTAGTCCTGTATACATTATTTAACTACAAAGCATGTTCCTCATATGTGTTATTGTTGGCCCTATGTTGTTGTTGCTAGGTGCCGTCGAATCGTTTTCCAACTCATAGTGACCCCATGTACAACCGAACAAAACACTGCCCGGTCCTGTGCCATCCTTACAATAGTTGCTGTGCTGCAGCTCATTGTTGCAGCCACTGTGTCAATCTACCTGGTTGAGGGTATTCCTCTTTTCTGCTGACCCTGTACTCTGCCAAGCATGATGTCCTTCTCCAGGGACTGATCCCTCCTGACAACATGTCCAAAGTGTGTAAGATGCAGTCTCGCCATACTTACCTCTAAGGAGCATTCTGGCCGCACTTCTTCCAAGACAGATTTGTTAGTTCTTTTGGCAGTCCATGGTATATTCACTATTCTTCGCCAACACCACAATTCAAAGGCATCAATTCTTCTTTGGTCTTCCTTATTCATTGTCCAGCTTTCATATGCATATGAAGAGATTGAAAATACCATGGCTTGGGTCAGGCGCACCTTAGTCTTCAGGGTGACATCTTTGCTCTTCAACACTTTGATGAGGTCCTTTGCAGCAGATTTATCCAATGCAATGTGTCTTTTGATTTCTTGACTGTTTCCTCCATGGATGTTGATTGTGGATCCAAGTAAAATGAAATCTTTGACAACCTCAATCTTTTCTCAGTTTATCATGATGTTGCTCATTGGTCCAGTTGTGAGGATTTTTGTTTTCTTTATGTTGAAGTGCAGTCCATACCAAAAGCTGTGGTCTTCAATCTTCATTAGTAAGTGCTCCAAGTCCTCATCACTTTCGGCAAACAAGGTTGTGTCATCTGCATAATCACAGGTTGTTAATGAGTCTTCCTCCAATCCTGATGCCCCGTTCTTCTTCATATAGCCCAACTTCTCGTATTATTTGCTCAGCATACAGATTAAATAGGTATGGTAAAAGAATACAACCTTGACTCACACCTTTCCCGACTTTAAACCTATCAGCATCCCCTTGTCCTGTCCAAACAACCGCCTCTTGATCTATGTAAAGGTTCCTTATGAGCACAATTAAACTATGGATAACATTGTTGGCCCTATAGACCTATCTAATCTTTGGCTAAAGGGTGAACCTTGGGAGTGATTTCAGTACTGAGTTAAAACAGCATCCAGGGACCACTGATTACATATAAATAAAAGCTTTGGTCAAATATACTATAAACAAAGTAAATAAATTATACATTAAAGTTTTTTGTTATACAGAGGCCAGACAAAGTAATTTGTTACAAATCTATAACAGGCAAACAACCCAATGGTAAAATAGACGAAAGTTACTAAGAAAATTTGCTGACTCATACTGACCCTATAGGACAGAGTAGAACTGCCCCATAGGGTTTCCAAGGCTGTAACCTTCACGGGAGCAGACCTTCTCCCGTAGAGTGGTAGGTGTTTGAACTGCGAACATTTTGGTTAACAGCCAAGCACTTAACCACTGTGCCACCAGTCCTCCAAGAAAATTTTAGGGACGAGCAAATCCAAATGTCCAAAACCATATCAAAAGATGTTCAAACTTTGAGCATCAGGGAAATGGAAATTAATTTTTATATATCACTTTATCTTCATTAAATGGAAAAATTAAAAAAGAACTGTAGTACCTATTGTTAGTGAGGATCTGGGGAAAGAATAATTTCATATCATGTTAGTGTCATTATGAATTGTACTAGTCTTTTTAGAAAGCAAGACAGTAATGTCAATTAAAATTGTATATATAATGTATGTTATACATATAAAGTATGTTAAATATATGTTTTATATGTAACATACACAAATATATTTTATATGTATATACACCTACTCCTCACTTATTGACTTGGTTAGGTTCCAAAGACCAGGTCATTATGCAAAAATCAACATTATGTGAAAATGGAGAGTGATCACATGAAGTATTATGCAGAAATGGAGAATGATCACATCAGACTGAAGCCGACCCTGAGGCTTGACCCTCTCAGCTGCAGTTTCCCCCCTCCCTCAAAGGCCACCAAGCTGCAGTTTCTAACTGTGGCTTGGCCCGACCGCCGGTAGCCCTAACCACAGTTTGAATTTGGCACGGGCATCCCACGCATGCACAGATTAGGACCTTGGCTCATGCACAGGTCCTAAAGAGCAGTGGCCCTGAAATTGACCCCGGACTTGAACATCTTTGGAGAGGAAGATGTTCTCTGGCACACAGCTGCATGCAAGCCCATTTGCAGAGTGAAATGTTCCTTCCTTTGCAACATAACTCAGCACCTGGATCTCTAAATATGGACATGGGAGGATTCTGGGTGTTAGATTTTGGACACCAATCCCTGCCGGTTGGGGACTGGAGGGCATAAAAGCTCCAGGCTCCCCTGGGACAGGGAGCATGTGATCTTTCGGCTGCTAGGCCCCACATTGCTCCTTGTTTGGGCAAACAATAAGTTGCCACTTTCTGTTTCCCTTACAACTGGTGGTGTGGCATCCAACTTATTTTGATCAGCTAATAGGACAGGACGAGAACCCTCATTTGGTTACAATACCACAAATTATTATGTGGTACACATATGTCTCTCTGAACCCCAGAGGTAGAAAATGTAGGTGGATGCTGCATGTACCACTGGTCATTAAAGGGTTACTGTAAGACATATGTTGTCAATGCACAATATAGTCAGTTGGTAGATTTTTTACTATTGTCATAAATGCAAAATGTCATATAATGAGATAGTCGATAAGTGAGGAGTAGGATTATTTGTTTAACTCAGCAGTCCCCGTTCTGGGATTCCATCTAGAAGAAAGAAAAATACAAGTTAAGGTGCTTAATGCAGCATTATGCATACTGATATAGAACTAGAAACAGTTGAAAAATAATGGTACATCCCCACCATAGAAAAATATGCACCCGTGAATGAGAATGGACTATAGCTAAATCAGTAGTTTTGGAGTGATTTCTAAGAGATTATTAAATGAAAAAGGCAAGATGAAAAAAAAAAAAAAGTGTGTTGAATCACTCAGGGGACAACCAGAGAAACAGAACCAGTAGGAGATAAAAAAAAGATTTATTTCAAGGAATTGGCTTAGCAATTGTGCAGCTGGTTAGGCAAGTCCAAGAGCCACATACAGGCTCTGAGGAAAGGCAGGCTGACACAAGTTGAAGCTGTAGTCCACAGGGGGAATTGGTTCTTTCAAGGAGCCTTAGTTCTGCTTTTAAATCCTCTCAACTGATTGAATAAGGCCCATCTATTTCATCTAGGATAATCTTCTTTAGTTAAACTCAAAATACCTTAATCAAAATACCTTCACAGAAGCACTTATATTTGATTGAATAACCAAGCTGAAACTTAAAACAGACCATCACATGTGTAATATGCCATTTTTTGTAAAACAAATAATGGTAAAAACCCCTATGTATGAGTATATTGTGTATTTGTAAATTTATGTATATTTGTGAATATAAGTATAACGCATATTTGTGTGGGTATGGTTGAGCACAGAGAAAAAATATTGAACAGTTATGTGAGTTAGGGAAATGTGGGTGAAGGAACAGAAGAAGAGGAGTGGAGAGACAAGCAAAAAAAAAAAAGTCTGCAATATAAAAAACAAAAATCCAGAACATATACTGTAATCACATTTATAGATAAATTTAAAATCATCATATGGGCATATAACCCCGCGTGTCTGTCAGTGTGTCCTACTGTGGGGGATTTCCTGTTGCCGTGATGCTGGAAGCTATGCCACCGGTATTCAGATAACATCAGGGTCACCCACAGTGGACGGGTTTCAGCTGAGCTTCCAGGCTAAGACAGACTAGGAAGAAGGACCCGGAAGGCTACTTTGAAAAGAATTAGCCAGTGAAAAACATATGTATAGCAGCGAAACATTGTCTGATATAGTACTGGAAGATGAGCTCCCAGGTCATTCAAACACAACTGGGAAAAAGCTGCCTCCTCAAATTGGAGTCTACTTTAATGATGTGGATGGAGTCAAGTTTTCGAAACCTTCATTTGCTGATGTGGAAAGACTCAAAATCAGAAGAAACAGCTGAAAACATCCATTAAAAATTGGGAAGTAGAATGTACAAAGTATGAATCTAGGAAAATTGGAAATCATCAAAAATGAAACGGAACACATAAACATCAATATCCTAGGTATTAGTGAGCTAAAGGGGACTGGTATTGGCCATTATGAATTGAACAACCATATGATCTACTATTCCAGAAATGACAACTTGAAGAGGAATGGCGTTGCACTGGGTTACTGGGTTTTATCCTGAAATGCAACACTGTCAGTGATAGGATAATACCCATACACCTACAAGGAAGACCAGTTAATATGACTATTATTCAAATCTACTCACTAACCACTAAGCTGAAGATGAAGAAATTGAAAATTTTACCAGCTTCTGCAGTCTGCAATTGATCAAACATGCAATCAGGATGCACCGATAATTATTGCTGTTTGGAATGCAAAATTTGGAAACAAAGAAGAAGGATTAGTAGTTGGAAAATATGGTCTTGGTGACAAAAATGATGCTGGAGATCATCTGATAGAATTTTGCAAGACCGAAGACTTTTTTCACCAACATAAATGGCGACTACACATATGGACCTCACTAGATGGAATACACAGGAATCAAATCGACTACATGTGTGGAAAGAGACGATGGAAAAGCTCAATATCAGCAGTTAGGAAAAGGCCAGGGGCTGACAGTGGAACAGACCATCAATCATTCATATGTAAGGTCAAGTTGAAACTGAAGAAAATTGGAACAAGTCCATGAAAGCCAAAGTTCAACCTTGAATATATATCACCTGAATTTAGAGACTATCTCAAGAATATATTTGATGAATTGAACACTAATGACCAGAGACCAGACGAGTTATGAAAGGACATCATACATGAAGAAACCAAGAGGTCCTTAAAAAGACAAGAGAGAAAGAAAAGACCAAAATGGATGTCAGAAGAGACTCTGAAACTTGTTCTTGAACTTCAAGCAGCTAAAGCAAAAGGAAGAAATGATGAATTAAAGGAACTGAACAGAAGATTTCAAAGGGCTGCTCAAAAAGACGAAGTAAATTATTATAATGACATGTGCAAAGAGCTGGAGATAGAAAATCAAAAGGAAGGAACATGCTCGGTGTTTCTCAAGCGGAAAGAACTCAATTAAAAATTCAAGCCTCAGGTTGCAATAGTGAAGGATTCTATGGGGAAAATATTAAATGATGCAGGAAGCATCAAAATAAGATGGAAGGAATACACGGAGTCGTTATTTCCAAAAAGAATTCCTTGAAGTTTATCCATTTCAAGAGGTAGCATATGGTACTGAAGGAAGAAGTCCAAGCTGCACTGAAGGCATTGGAGAAAAACAAGACTTCAGAAATTGATGGAATATCAATTGAGATGTTTCAACAAATGGATGCAGTGCTGGAAGTGCTAACTCGCCTATGCCAAGAAATTTGGAAGACAGCTACTTGGCCAACCAACTGGAAGAGATCCATATTTATGCCTATTCCCAAGAAAGGTGATCCAACTGAATGTGGAAATTATCGAACAATATCATTAATATCCCACACAAGCAAAATTTTGCTGAAGATCATTCAAAAGTGGTTGCAGCAGTTTATCAACAGGGAACTACCAGAAATTCAAGCTGGGTTCAGGAGAGGATGTGGAACAGGAGATATCATTGCTGATGTCAGATGGATCTTGGCTGAAAGCATAGAATGCCAGAAAAATGTTTACCTATGTTTTATTGACTATGAAAAGGCATTGCAAAGAATGTGAAGTCCAGAACACTTAATTGTGTTCATAAGGAATCTTTACATAGATCAAGAGGCAGTTGTTCAGACAGAACAAGGGAACACTGCGTGGTTTAAAGTCAGGAAAGGTGTGATCAGATTGTATCCTTTCACCCTACGTATGCAGTCTGTATGCTGAGCAAATAATCTGAGAACTGGACTATATGAAGAAGAATGGGGCTTCAGGATTGGAGGAAGACTCATTAACAACCTGAGATATGCAGATGACACAACCTTGTTTGCTGAAAGTGAAGAGGGCTTGAAGCACTTACTGATGAAGATCAAAGACCATAGCCTTCAATATGGATTACACCTCAACATAAACAAACAAACAAACAAACAAAAATCCAGGTGGGGCCAAGATGGCGAAGTAGTCAGATGCTTCCGTGGTCCCTCTTACAACAAAGACCCGAAAAAACAAGTGAATAGATTATATATATGACAAGCTTCGTTAAAAAGTTAGAAATAGAACTGCCATATGATCCAGCAATCCCACTTCACGGAATGTATCCTAGAGAAATAAGAGCCTTTACACGAACAGATATATGCATACCCATGTTCATTGCAGCACTGTTTAAAATAGTAAAAAGATGGAAGCAACCAAGGTGCCCATCAAAAGATGAATGGATAAATAAATTATGGTATATTCACACAATAGAATACTATGCATCGATAAAGAACAGTGATGAATCTGTGAAACATTTCATAACATGGAGGAATCTGGAAGGCATTATGCTGAGTGAAATTAGTCAGTTGCAAAAGGACAAATATTGTATAAGACCACTATTATAAGAACTTAAGAAACAGTTTAAACAGAAAAGAAAATATTCTTTGATGGTTATGAAGGGGGGAGGGGAAGAGAGGGGGGTTCACTAATTTAGATAGTAGACAAGAACGAATTTAGGTGAAGGGAAGGACAACACTCAATACAGGAGAGATCAGCACAACTGAACTAAACCAAAAGCAAAGAAGTTCCCTGAATAAACTCAACTCTTCAAAGGCCAGCGTAGCAGGGGCAGGGGTTTGGGGACCATGGTTTCAGGGGACATCTAGGTCAATGGGCATAATAAAATCTATTAAGAAAACATTCTGCATCCCATTTTGGAGAGCGGCGTCTGGGGTCTTAAGCTCTAGCAAGCTGCCATCTAAGATGCATCAATTGCTCTCAACACACATGAAGCAAAGAAGAATGAGTAACACCAAAGACACAAGGTAAGTATGAGTCCGAGAGGCAGAAAGGGCCATATAAATCAGCCTGAGACCAGAAGAACTAGATGGTGCCCAGATACAACCAATGACTGCCATGACAGGGAACACAACAGAGAACCTCTGAAGGAGGAGAGCAGAGGGATGCAGACCTCAAATTCCCATAAAAAGACCAGACGTAATGGTCTGACTGAGACTTAGAAGGACCCTAGAGGTCATGGTCCTCAGACCTTCTGTTAGCCCAAGACAGGAACCATTCCCAAAGCCAACTCTTCAGACAGGGATTGGACGGGAGTATAAGGTAGAAAATGATACTGGTGAAAAGTGAGCTTCTCAGATCAAGTAGACACATAAGACTGTGTGTGCATCTCCTGTCTGGAGGTGAGATATGAAGGCCGAGGGGTACAGAAGCTGACTGAATGGACACGGAAATACAGGGTGGAGAGAAGGGGTGTACTGCCTCGTTAGTGGAAGAGCAACTAGGAGTATATAGATTTGTAAGAGAGACTGACTTGATTTGTAAACTCACTTAAAGCACAATAAAAATTAAAAGAAAACAAAAATTCTCACAACTGGACCAATAATCAACATCATGATGAATGGAAAAAGGATGGAAGTTGTCAAGAATTTCATTTTACTTGGATCCACAGTCAACACCCATGGAAGCAGCAGTCAAGAAATCAAAAGATGGATTGCATTGGGTAAATCTGCAACCTCTTTACAGTGTTGAAAAGCAAAGATGTCACCTTGAAGACAAAGGTGCAGACAACCCACACCATGGCATTTTCAATCTCATCATACACATGCGAAAGCTGGACGTTGAGTAAGAAAGACAGAAGAAGAATTGACGCCTTTGGATTGTGATGTTGGTGAAGCATGTTGAATATACCATGGACTACCAAAAGAATGAATAAATCTGACTCGGACGAAGTACAACCAGAGTGCTCCTTAGAAGCAAGGATGGCGAGACTGCGTCTTACATATTTTGGACATGTTGTCAGGAGGGATCAGTCCCTGGAGAAGAACATCATGCTTGGTAACGTAGAAAAGAGGAAGACCCTCAAGAAGATGGATTGACACAGTGGCTGCAGCAATGGGCTCAAGCATAACAACAATTGTGAGCGTGGTATGGGACCAGGCAGTGTTTTGTTCTGTGATATATAGGGTTACTATGAGTCAGAATCAACTCGATGGCACCTACCAACAACATGGGCATAAAAATATACAAAGTCATTTCAAAGCTAAAATATATAAATATTTAGTAAGCAATAGGGGGTAAAAAAAATAATTTTGGTAAAATAATTCCCATTCCTTGTTAATTTTTAAAAAATATCATAATCAAAGAGGAATGGGCATGTTCTTCTTAAGTATCTTTTGCGTGTGTGTGTGTGTTTTTGCTGAAAGTTCGTGCAGCAAATAGGTTCCTATTTGAAAATTTCTTCACAAATTGTTCAATGATGTTAGTTACAATTTTCACAATATGTCAACCTTCTCTTTAATTGAGTTCTGGTTGTTCCAGTTCCAGTAATCTAGTTTCCCTGCCCCCTTATCTTCTCATCTTTGCTGTAGAGTAATTGTTGACTTTTTGATCTCATATAAATGGTTTTTTAATGGAGCACTGTACTCACGGATAATACCTTTTTATTTTGAGTGCCTCTCTGTTATTTCTCTGAAAGGTGATCTCAGGGGATTGTTTCAGTTCAAGGTTTAAAGAGTATCTCAGGGCAATAGTTTCAGGGAATCCTCTAGTCTCAACTGGTCCAGTAAGCCTGGACTTTTTAAGAATTTGAGTTCTGTGTTTTTCTCCCATTCTATAAGGGTCCATCTATTGTGGCCCTGATCTGAACGGTCGATACCAGCAGCCAGGAACCATCTAGTGATTCTGGCTTCAGGGTAAATGAGGCCTTGACTTGCATAGGCTAGTAACCCAGTAGGCTAGTTTCTTCTCTGAGACTTTGGTTTCCTTCTCTTTTGCTCCTGACAAGTAGAGACCTATAGTTGTATCTTAGATGGCTTCTCACAGGCTTTTAAGGCTTCCGATGCTACTTACTTCACTAGGTGAAGAACATGAACTTTGTGAAGCCAATTGACTGAGTTCTCTCATGAGACTAAGGTCCTAAGCCTTCAAACCCAGAAAACCATTCTTGAAAGGTGGCTGGTTATGTCCGAGGAGTGTCTGTAAGTGTATCCTCTTTGAATATACATGTATGCACACACCTATCAGTGGATACATCTATCTGTGCAAACATATGTACTCACCTGTACCTACCTATACACATATATGCCTATTCCCCTACATATGTGACCATACACTTGTGTTTTGGTTATTGCTGATGTTGTTGCCAAGTTATATATGACATATTCTTTAGCATAGACATCCTTTTCTCTTGTGCACTTCTTAGTGGCATCTTTTATTTTGGTCAAGCTGTGCTCATTACACCCACTGTCCTAGTTATTTAGTGCTGCTATAACAGAAATACCACAAGCAGATGGCTTTAACAAAGAGAAATTCATTTCTTCACAATAAAGTAGGCTAAAAGCCCAAATTCAGGAAGATCCAGGGAATGCCTTCTCTCTCTGTTGGACTTCTCATCAATCTTCCCCTGGACAAAGAGCTTCTCCACGCAGGGACCTCGGGTCCAAAGGACACGCTCTGCTCCCAGAACTGCTTTCTTGGTGGTATAAGGTCCCAGTCTCTGCTCGCTTCCCTTTCCTTTTTATCTCTTGAGAGATAAAAGGTGGTATAGGCTACACCCCAGGGAAACTGTCTTTACATCGGATCAGGGATGTGACCTGGGTAAGGGTGTTATAATCCCACCCTAATCCTCTTTAACACAAAATTACAATCACGAAATGGAGAACAACCACACAATACTGGGAATCGTGGCCTAACCAATTGGACACATATTTTTGGGGGGACACAATTCAATCCATGACACTCACATTCTGTGCTATTTTCCCCATCACCAAAAAATAACAAATATCTACAATGTAGAGAGTTCCCCCCCTCCGCCACTACCCATCCCTGGTAACCACCAATGAATATTTGTCTCTGTATATACACCTATTCTTGTCTTCTTATAAAAGTAGGATTATACAATATTTGTCTTTGTGTGATTGACTTATTTCACTTAGCATTACGTCCTACAGATCCACCCATGTTATAATAAGTTTCCCATTGTTCTTTATCGTTGTGCAGTATTCCATTGTATGTATGTACCACATTTTGCTTACCCATTCAACCACTGAAGGGCACTTAGGCTTTTTCCATTTTTTTTTTGCAATTGTGAATAATGCTGCAATGAACATAGGTGTGCACATGTCTGTTTGTGTCACTTCCATTAGATCTCTAGAATATATACCTAAGAGTGCAATTGCTGGATCATAAAGCAGTTCTATATCTAGTGTTTTGAAGAAGTGCCTTACACTTTTGCATAGTGGTTGTACAATTTTACAGTCCCAACAGCAATGGTTAAGGGTTCCAATCTCCCTGGATCCTCACCTACATTTGTTGTTACTTGTTTTTATCAGTGCCTTTTCAGCTGGGGCAAGATGGTATCTCATGATAGGTTTGATTTTCATCTCTCTAATTGCTAATGATCTTGAGTATATTTTCATGTGTTTGTTGGCTGTTTGAACATCTTCTGTAGTAAAGTATCTGTTCGTATCCATCGCCCATTTTTTAATTCAGTAGTTTATGTTGTTGAATTGTTGATGTTTTCTATATATTTTAGAGATTAGATCCTTATCGGATATTTCACTTCTGAAGATTTTTTCCCAATCTTTAGGGTGCATTTTTACCTTTTGATAGTCTTTTGATGAGCATGTGTTTCATTTTTATGAGATCCCAATTATCTAATTTATCTTCTGTTATTTGTGCAGGAAGCATCAGAAGAAGGTGGAAGGAATAAACAGTCACTACCAGAAAGAAGTGATCAACATTCAACCACTTCTGGAGGTAGCATATGATGAAGAACCGTGGTACTGAAGAAAGAGGTCCAAGCTGCACTGAAGGCATTTGTGAAAAACAAGGCTCCAGGAATTGACAGAATACAAATTGAGATGTTTCAACAAACTTATGCAGTGCTGAAAGTGCTCACTTGTTTATGCAAAGAAATTTGGAAGGCCTGGCCAACCAACTGGAAGAGATTCATATTTGTACCAATTCCAAAGAAAGGTGATCCAACAGAATGCAGAAATTATTGAATGACATCATTAATATCACACATAAGTAAAATTTTGCTGAAGATCATTCAAAAGTGATTGCAGCAGTACACTGACAGGGAATTACCATAAATTCACGCCAGATCTGCAGAGGATGTGGAAAAAGGGATGTCATTCCTGATGTCAGATGGATCTTGGCTGAAAACAAAGAATACCAAAAAGATGTTTACCTGTGTTTTATTGACTATGCAAAGGCATTCAACTGTGTGTATCATAACAAATTATGACAACCTTGTGAAGAGTGGGAATTCCAGAACACTTAATTGTGCTAATGAGGAACCTGTACATAGACCAAGAGGCAATTGTTTGAACAGGACAAGGGGATACTGTGTCGTTTAAAGTCAAGAAAAGTATGTGTCAGGGTTTTATCCTTTCACTATACTTATTCGATCCATATGCTGAGAAAATAATCTGAGAAACTAAACTACATGAAGAAGAATGAGGCATTATGATTCGAGGAAGGCTCATTAACAACCTGCAAAATGCAGATGACACAATCTTGTTTGCTGAAAGAGGACTGGAAGCACTTCCTGATGAAGATCAAAGATCATAGCCTTCAGTATGGATTACACCTCAAAATGAAGAAATCAAAAAATCCTCACAACTGGACCAATAAGCAACACCATGATAAATGGAGAAAAGATTGTAGTTGTCAAAGATTTCATTTTATGTTGGAGAGGCTGCAGGGAGATCAGAACTCTTATACACTGCTGGTGGGAGTGCAAAATGATACAGCCATTTTGGAAAATGATATGGCACTTCCTTAGAAAGCTAGAAATAGAAATACCGTATGATCCAGCAATCCCACTCCTAGGAATATATCCTAAAGAAACAAGAGTTGTCACACAAATAGACATATGCACACCCATGTTCATTGCAGCATTGTTCACAAATGCAAAAAGAAGGAAACAACCTAGATGCCCATCAACAGACAAATGGATAATCAAACTGCGATACATACACACAATGGAGTACTATGCAACGATAAAGAATAACGATGAATCTGTGAAGCATCTCATAACGTGGATGAATCTGGAGGACATAATGCTGAGTAAAATAATCAATCACAAAAAGACAAATACTGTATGAGACCACTACTGTAAAACTCATGAGAAGGTTTACACACAAAAAGAAACAATCTTTGGTGATTATGAGGGAGTGGAGGAGTGGGGATGGAAAAACACTAGATAGACAATAGATAAGTGGTAACTTTGGTAAGGGGTAAGACACTACACAATACTGGGAAAGCCAGCACAATTTGTACAAGGCAAGGTCATGGAAGCTCCACAGACATGTCCCAACTCCCTGAGGGACTGAATTGCTGGGCTGAGGGCTGTGGGGATCATGTTCCCAGGGAACATCTAGCTCAATTGGCATTTTATAAAGTTTCCAAAGAAAATGTTCTGCATTCTACTTTGGTGAGTAGTGTCTGGAGTCTTAAAAGCCTGTGAGCAGCTATCTAGGATGCTCCACTAGTCCCACCCCTTCAGGAGCAAGGAAGAATGAAGAAGACTAAAAATACAAGGGAAAGATTAGTCCAAAGGCCTAATGGACCACATCTATCACGGCTTCCACCAGACGGAGTCCAGTACAACAAATGGTGCCCAGCTACCACCACCGACTGCTCTGACAAGGATCAAAATAGAGGGTTCTGGACAGAGCTAGACAAAAATACAGAACAAAATTCTAGCTCAAAAAGAAAGACCAGACTTGCTGACCTGACAGACACTGGAGAAACCCTGAGAGCATGGTCCCCAGACACCTTTTAAGCTCAGTAACGAAGTCATTCTTGAGGTTCACCCTTCAGCCAAAGATTGGACAGGCCCATGAAACAAAACAAGACTAAAGGAGCACATCAGCCCAAGGGCAGGGACTAGGAGGCAGGAGGGAATAGGAAAGCTGGTAATTGGGAACACAAGGTTGAAAAGGGAGTGTTGACATGTTGTGGGTTTGTTAACAAATGTCATAGAACAATGTGTGTACTGTTTAATGAGAAACTAGTTTGTTCTGTAACCCTTCATCTAAAGTACAATTTTAAAAAATAGGTCACACAATTAAAAAAAAGGTTTCATTTTTCTTTGATCCACAATCAACACCCATGGAAGCAGCAGTCAAGAAATCAAAAGAGGTATTGCTTTGGGCAAATCTGCTGCAAAAGACCTCTCTAAAGCATTCAAAAGCAAATTTGTCACTTTGAGGGCTAAGGTGCACCTAATCCAAGCCATGGTGTTTTCAATTGCCTCAGATGCAGGTGAAACCTGGAAAGTGAATGAGGGGAACCAAAGAGGAAATAATGCCTTTGAATTAAGGTGTTGGTGAAAAATATTGAATATACAATGGACTGCCAGCAAACAAAATAACAAATCCATTGCCGGCTTTTATTTCTCTAGCATGTATTCCTAAGAATGTAATCACTGGATTGCATGCCTGGTATTTTCATTTCTAGCTTTTTAAGGAGGAGACATATTGTTTTCCATAGTGCTTGTACCATTTTACATTCCTCCAGCAGTGCCTAAGAGTTCCAATCTCCTCACAACGTCTCCAACAATTGTTATTTTCTGGAATTTTTTTTTTTCCAGTTGCTACAGACGGTTAACATTTCCTCAAGCGTCTGTTAGTCGCCTGAATGTCTTCTTTGGTGAAGTGTCTGTTCATATCTTTTGCCCATTTTTTAATTAGATTATTTGTGTTTTTGTTCTTGTGTTGAAGTATTTTGTAGATTTTAGAGATTAGACCCTTGTCAGATATATCATAGCCAATTTTTTTTTTCCCAGTGTGTAGGTTTTCTTTTTACTCTTTTGGTGAAGTCTTTTGATGAGCGTAAGTGTTTAATTTTTAGGAGTTCCCAGTTATCTAGCTTTTCTTCTGGTGTTTGTGCATTGTTAGTTATGGTTTGTATACTATTTATGCCATGTATAAGGGTCCCTAGCATTGTCCCTCTTTTTTCTTCCATGATCTTTATCATTTTAGGGTTTATATTTAGGTCTTTGATCCATTTTGAGTTAGTTTTTGTGTATGGTGTGAAGTATGGATCTTGTTTCATTTTCTTACTGGTGGACATCCGGTTATGCCAGCACCATTTGTTAAAGAAACAGTCTTTTCCCCATTTAATGGACTTTGGACCTTTGCCAAATATCAGATGCTTGTAGATGGATGGATTTACGTCTGTGTTCTCAATTTTGTTCCATTGGCCTATGTGTCTGTTGTTGTACCAGTATCAGGCTGTTTGACTACTGTGGCTGTATAGGTATAGTAGGACCTAAGATCAGATAGTGTGAGGACTCCCATTTTTTTTCTTCTTCTTCAATAATGTTTTATTTATCCAGGACCTCTTCTCTTTCCATATAAAGTTGGTGATTTGTTTCTCCATCTTTTAAAAGAATTCTGTGGGAATTTGGATCTGGATTGCATTGTATCTGTAGATTGCTTTGTGTAGTATTGACATTTCACAGTGTTGAGTCTTCTTATCCATGAACATGGTATGTTTTTCCACTTACATAGGTCCCTTTCAGCTTCTTGCAGTAGTGTTTTATAGTTTTCCTTGTATAGGTCTTTTACATCCCTGGTTAGATTTATTCATATATTTTGTCTTCTTGGGGGTTATTGTAAATGGTATTGTTTTGCTGATATCCTTTTTGAAGTTCTCTTTGTTGCCGTAGAGGAATCCAACTGATTTTTGTATGTTAATCTTGTATCCTGCTACATAGCTGAAATCTTCTATTAGTTTCAGTAACTTTTTGTGGATTCTTTGGCATTTTCTATGTGCGTGGTCACATCATCTGTAAATAGGGATAGTTTTATGTCTTCCTTACCAACTTGGATGCGCTTCATTTCTTTTTCTTGCCTTATTGGACTTCTAGCATGATATTGAATGAGAATAGTGTTAAAGGGCACCCTTTTCTGGTTTCTGTTCTCAAAGGAAATGTTTTCAGTCCCTCTCTGTTGAGAATAATGTTGGCTGTTGGTTTCATATGAATGCCATTTATTATGTCAAGGAATTTCCCTTCTATTTCTATTTTGCTGAGAGTATTTATCAGGAATGAGTGTTGAACTTTGTCAAATGCCTTTTATTCATTGATTGAGATGGTCATGTGGTCCTTTCTTTTTATTTACGTAGTGGATTATGTTGATTGATTTTCTAATGTTGAACCATCCTTGCATACCTGGTATGAATCCCACTAGGTCATTATGTATTATTTTTTTAATAATGATTTTGAATTCTATTGGCTAGAATTTTATTGAAAATATTTGTGTTTATATTCATGAGGGATATTGGTCTGTAGTTTTCTTTTTCTTTTTTTGTGGTGTCTTTGCGTGACTTTGGTATCAGGGTTATTATGCTGGCTTCATAGAGTGAATTTGGGAGTATTTCTTCCTTTTCTATGCTCTGAAATTGTTTGAGTAGTGCTGGTGTGAGCTCTTCACTGAAACTTTTTAGAATGCTCCAATGAAGCTATCAGGGCTGGGGATTTTTTTTTTTTTGTTGGACTTTTTTTTATTATCTCTTGAGTCTACTTTTTTATGGGTCTGTTTAGTTTTTCTACCTCTTGTGTTAGTTTAGGTAGGCAGTGTGTTTCTAGGAACTTGTACATTTCTTCTATGTCTTCAAATTTATTGGAGTACAATTTTTCTTAGTATTCTGTTATGATCATTTTCATTTCACTTGGGTCTGCTGTGATATCACCTGTCTCATTTCTTACTTGGGTTATCTGCTTCCTCTCCTGGTTTTCTTTTATCAGTTTGGCCAATGATTTGTTGATATTCTTGATCTTTTCAAAGAACCAGCTTTTGGTCTTATTGATTCTTTCTATTGTTTTTCTATTCTCTGTTTCATTTATTTCTGCTCTAATCTTCGTTATTTCCTTTCTTCTGGTGCCTCTGGGCTTCCTTTGCTACTCTCTTCCTATTTGTTTGAGTTGTGGGTTAATATTTTGATTTTGGCTTTTTCTTCTTTTTTGATGTGTGCCTTTATTTCTACAAATTGACTTTTAAGCACTGTCTTTGCTGTGTTCCAAAGGCTTTGGTAAGATGTGTTTTCATTCTCATTTGATCCTAGGAACTTTTTTTTATTCTATCCTTGATTTCTTCTATTACCCAGTATTTTATGAGCAAGGTGTTGTTCAGTTTCTATTATTTGATTTTTTCCTTGCTGTTTCTGTTATTGATTTCTACTTTTAGGGCATTATGATCAGAAAAGATGCTCCGTATTATTTCAATGTTTTAGATTTTATTAAGAATTGCTTCATGACCTAACATGCGGTCTATTCTGGAGAATGTTTCGTGTGTGTTGGAGAAGAAGGTATACTTTGCTGCTGTTGAGTGAAGTGTTCTGTATATTGTTATGATGTTGCATTGGTTGATTGTGTCATTTAGCTGTTCTGTATCTTTATTGAGTTTCTTTCCAGATGTTCTGTCCTTCAGCAAAAGTGTGTGTTGAAGTCTCCTAGTATTACTTTGGAACTGTCTATATCTCTTTTCAATGCTGTCAGAATTTATCTTATGTGTTTTGGAGCCCTGTCATCAGGTGTGTATAATTTATTGTGATTGTGCCCTACTGGTGTATTGACCCTTTAATCATTATATAGTGTCCTTCCCTATACTTTACGGTGCATTCTGCTTTAAAGTCTATTTTATTAGAGTTTAACGTTGCCACTCCTGCTTTTTTTTTTATTAATGTTGGCTTGATATACTTTTTTCCATCCTTTGAGTTTTAGTTTATGTCTTGTTTCTAAGGTGTGTCTTTTGTAGACAGCATATAGATGGATCTTTTTTTTTTAATCCATTCTGCCATTCTCTGTGTCTTTACTAGTGTATTTAGGCCATTTACATTCAGTGTAATTATTGATAGGTATGAGTTTTTTTTTTTTTTTTTATGAGTTTACTGCTGTCATTTTTTTTTTTTTTGGTGATGTTGACGATTTCTTTACTCCCCTTAAGTTTCTGCGCTGAGTTCTTTTTTTTATGAATTTTCTTTTCATTTCTTTCATTATTGTGATTTTGTTTTTGCTGAGTCTTTATGTTTCTCTTCTTTTACTTTTTGATGGGCAGGTTTGTTAGGTTCCTTTGTGGTTACCTCGAATCTACCTTTATTTTTCTAAGTTTAAGCCAATATTTTATTTCTTTTTTATCATTTTTATTGTGCTTTAAGTGAAATTTACAAATCAAGTCAGTTTCTCACACAAAAACCCATATACACCTTGCTACACACTCCCGATTACTCTCCCCCTAATGAGACAGCCCGCTGTCTCCCTCCACTCTCTCTTTTCATGTCCATTTCACCAGCTTCTAACCCCCTCCACCCTCTCATCTCCCCCCCCAGGCAGGAGATGCCAACATAGTCTCAAGTGTCCACCTGATCCAAGAAGCTCACTCCTCACCAGCATCCCTCTCCAACCCATTGTCCAGTCCAATCCATGTCTGAAGAGTTGGCTTCGGGAATGGTTCTTGCCCTGGGCCAACAGAAGGTCTGGGGGCCATGACCACCAGGGTCCTTCTAGCCTCAGTCAGACCATTAAATCTGGTCTTATGAGAATTTGGGGTCTGCATCCCACTGTTCTCCTGCTCCCTCAGGGCTTCTCTGTTGTGTTCCCTATCAGGGCAGTCATCGGTTGTAGCTGGGCACCATCTAGTTCTTCTGGTCTCAGGATGATGCAAACTCTGGTTCATTTGGCCCTTTCTGTCTCTTGGGCTTGTAATCGCCTTGCATCCTTGGTGTTCTTCATTCTCCTTCGATCCAGGTGGGTTGAGACCAATTGATGCATCTTAGATAGCTGCTTGCTAGTGTTTCAGACCCTAGACACCACTCTTCAAAGTGGGATGCAGAATGTCTTCTTAATAGATTTTGTTATGCTAATTGACTTAGATGTCCCCTGAAACCATAGTCCCCAGACCCCTGCCCCTGTTACGCTGGCCTTAGTCTTTTATTTCTTGATATCACTTTGACATTCTCTCCATACAAAAGTTCTTCGCCTACATCATTTATTTCCTTTTTTGTTTTGACGTTGTCTTCATTTATATATTGACATCTCTGGTTTCCTATTTTCAGTCTTTTAGATTTATTTTTATGAATTCAGTATCTGGGTTGGTATCTGGTTGGTCTGTCCTGTCTCCTATTCTTGGATTTTTGTCTGCTGTTGTTGGTTCTCTAACTGGAGGAGGCCCTTTCATATTTCTTGTAATTTTGGCCTGGTTTACATATTCCCTTAATTTTTGTTTATCTGAAAATGACCTAATTTCACCGTCAGATTTGAGACACAATTTTGCTGGATATATAATTCTTGGCTGGCAGTTTTCCTACTTTGTTTTTCTTCAATATTACTTTGGCTATACAGAGTCTGTTTCTTTTCCACATAAAGTTGGTTATCGGTTTTTCCATTTCACTAAAGAACGTCATTGGGATTTGTATCAAGGTTGCATTGTATCTGTAACGTCTTAGGTACTAGTGACATTTTGACTCTATCAAGTCTTCCAGTCTATGAGCACTTCTTAATGTTTATGTAGGTCTTTTTTTAGTTTCTTGCTGTGGTGTTTTGTAATTTTCATTGTGTAAGTCTTTTATGTCCCTGGTTAGGTTAATTCCTAGGTATTTTATTATTTTGGGGTTAATGTAAATGGTATGATTTTCTTTTCAGAATACTCCTTATTGGTGTAAAGGAACCCAACTGATTTTTTAAATTTTCATCTTGTACCCTGTAGTTGAAAACCCTGGTGGCATAGCGGTTAAGTGCTATGACTGTTAACCAAGAGTTCAGCAGTTTGAATCCACCAGGTGCTCCTTGGAAACTCTATGCAACAGTTCCACTCTATCCTATAGGGTCACTATGAGTTGGAATCGACTCAACAGTAGTGAGTTTGGGTTTTTTTGGCTTCTCTGTAATGTTTCTGAATTCTTCTATTCAATCTACTACTTTTCTTGGGGAATCTTTTGGATTTTCTATGTATAGGATCATGTCTTCTGTGAATAGTTTTACTTATTCCTTTTTGATTTGGATACATTTTATTTCTCTTTCTTCCCTTATTGCTCTGGCTAGCACTTCTAGTACAATGTTGAATTAAGAGTGGTGATAATGGGCACCCTTTTCTTACCCTCGTTCTCCAGGGGAAGGCTTTCAGTCTTTCTACATTGAGAATAATGTTGGCTGTTAGTTTTGCATATACTCCCTTAATTATGTTGAGAAATTTCCTTTCTAATACTATTTTGCTGAGAGTTTTTATCAGGCAATTGTGGTGGGTTTTATCAAACACCTTTTCTGCATCAACTGATATGATCGTGTGGTTCTTTTCCTTTGTTTTATTATGTGATGAATTCCACTGATTGATTTTCTAATGTTGAATCACCCTTGCATTTCTGGTATGAATCCCACTTGATCATGGTGTATGATTTTTTTGAAATGTTGTTGAATTCCGTTGGCTATAATTTTGTTGAAAATTTTTACATCTATATTTATGAGGGATATTGGTCTGCAAATTTCCTTTTTTATGATGTCTTTGCCTGGCTTTGGTATCATAAATATTTATTTTAAAGCACAGCCAATATCCTGCTTATGATAATGGACTGAAGCATTCCTGTTAAAAAGAAATCACAAGTTTTTCTTTAGTAGTAACAATAATCATGGGAAACACATAGAAAAATGCTTAGTTATGAAGAGCTTACTATGAACTTAGCTTGGTCCTTTTGAAATGGGATGTGTGAGAGGACTCAAAATTAACAGTGATTGGAGCAGCAGGGCAGAAGTTTTGCCCCAGGCACACATGACTTACTTCACCATTTTACCTGTCATTAGTTCTTTTGCTAAGGTTGCTTCTGATTCTCTCTGTACTCCTCACTAGAGAGATGCTTTGTTGAAAGCAAGAAAACAGAGCTGGTTCTTGTTTCTCTGATTACAGCCTATTGGTGCCAAAGTGATTTGTACCAGCCAAGCAGCCCTTCTCTCCACTTTCATTGTGGCTAAACTACTGGAGTAGCTGGGTTGCTGGTTGTTTATTGCAGAAGGCTGCTTTCTAATCAAATGCAGAAAGCTGTATTAAGTGTAAACATTTTTAAAGCAAGCAAATTTGATTTCTTCTATTACCCAATAGTTTTTAAGCATGGTGTTTTTCAGTTTCCATGTATTTGATTTTTTTTCCTTGCTATTTCTGTTATTGATTTTATGGCTTTGTCGATCAGAAAAGATGCTTTGGATTTTGTTGAGGCTTGCTTTGTAGCCTAAAATGTGATCTATTATGGAGATCTTTTTTTGGCCTTTTGCCAACTATTTTTTCCACCCTGTTTATGACTTGGCTTCAGCTCTAGGGGAACAGTGATGTGAGGACTGACAAAAGAATATGAAAGTGATGGAAGAGAAAGACAATTGCAGATTTTGAACTGATTGTTTGGTTGTATTGAGAAGGAACATGGGTTCGCAAAACAACAACGACAATAACAAAACACTTCAGTAAAGTGAATGACCAGTTTTCTAAAAGATAGGTCCCAGAAAACATTTAAGAAAATGCTTTCTAAGGATTTTCTCTGAAGAAACATTCAGGGTACCTTTTCTGGTTTACTTAAACCTGAATTTTTAAAAAAAATCAGTACAGGGTAAAGTGTTTCTATTTTGAGTAAAAGCCCTCATTTTGAGTAGTGCTTTATAGCTTCCAGAGCTCCATCTGACCCAACTGAGATTGCAAATCTATTGGCTGACCAAATGGTAAACTAGGATAAGTCTTACTCTAAAGTGAAGGAAACAAAAAAAAAAAAACCAAAGTGAAGAAAGCAATTTTTTTTTTTAATATAGCAAAGATTAAGATCCATAGGAACATTGTTCTGAGTATTTATGGATAATCCATGAATAATCCTCAGAAATAGATATTGCTGATACAAATCAGATGAGAAAAAATTTGTATGGATTTTTCCAGCCCATATGGCAATAGAGCTTATAAGAAGACTAAAAGACAGTGGTATTGTTACCAGGGGAATGGATGCATAATTTTAAAGACCGAGTGTTAACTAGAGAACTGCTCATCATTTGTTAGGAAAGACAGCATTTCCATGATTATTAAAATTAAGAATCAGTAAGAATCGAAGGGGGAACTCCATGCTATCTTAATGCCTACTGTGATACTTCATGTTTGGATATTAAGTTGCTGGAGACTCTTGCTCCTTCTGAGCAAACATAACAAGAAGCAAGTGCTGTATAGATTTAAATTTAAGCAAGATCTTTTTTAAGCAAGTGTTTTTTATTTACTCCTGTGGTCATGGAATGCAAACATTCTCATTACTTCTCTTCCTGATCATATTAAAATGATCCACAGAGAGCTTGAGAATTGCGCAGGGTTCTTTCCCCTCAAACTCCTCATCACTTTCCAGTATAACATGCAATTTCTTTTCATTTTAGTCAACAAAATCAAATATTTTCATGTTAAAATTTTTTATTTCCTTGCAAGGAAGAAACATTAATCACCAACACCTAAGAATTAATTTTTAGTGACCAGGTTTCTAAGAAAAATCTTTTTTAGTTTTGTTTTGTTTCTGACACAAATCACATATATACCCAAACATGCCCTGGTCACTCAGTATATCCAAATGCAATTTGTTTAAAAGTGTTCCCCAGGTTAGAGAATAAAATAAGACCTTTTCTTTTAACATTGAGTCTATGAATGTGTCGAAAACTGATTTGCAAATTACTGTGTTTGGGTTCATGTGAACATTTCTTCTGCAAGTTTCTTTTTGAGTCTTCAGCACATTCTCTAAAGAGTCCCACATGCCCATAAACTCTAAGAATCACTGTGTTACAATAATTACTTAAAACCGAAGAACTTTTATGTTGACTTGCACAGACTTTCTTAAATGGGTAATAAATGCTTCCAAAAATTTAATTAGCATAAAGATCTTGTTTAAAGTACAGATTATGACTCAGAAGGTCTGAGACGGCATCTGAGATTCTGCATTTCTAACAATTCCTAGGTGATGCTGTTGCTGCTGGTCCATGGACCACACTTTGCATAACAGCAAAAAGCATATGAAATTGGATTTCTGCATGCAGAAAATGAAACAGGATCCATGCCTCACAGCATACACAAAAGCAAATACAAAATGGATTAAGGACCTAAATGTACAATCTAAAACAATTAAATTCTTAGAAGAAAATACAGAGGCAATGCTGTCAGGCCTAGCTTTTAACAATGGATTATCTAATATAATAAAAGCACAAACAACAAAAGCCAAAATAGATAAATGGAACCACATAAAAATTAAAAACTTTTATTCATCAAAAGACTACCAAAAATGTAAGAAGAGATGCTACCAACTGGAAGAATATCTTCAGAAATCATAGATCCAGTCAAAAAGGATCTAATAAAAAATATATATATATGTATATATAAAACTTTGACAACTTACCAACTAAAAGACAATTAACCCAAATGTAAAATGGGCAAAGGACTTAAACATTTTACCAAATGGCCACCAAACACATGAAAAGATGCTCAGTGTCATTAGCCGTTAGAAAGATGCAAATCAAAACAGCAATGTGATATCATTTCACGCCCACTAGGATGGCTAACACAAAAACAAACAAGCAGAAAATAACAAATTTGGTTAAGCTGTGGTGAAATTAGAACTCTTATCCATTGCTGATGGGAATGCAAAATGGTAAGGCCATTTTGAAAAACAGTGTAGCAGTTCCTCAAAAAATTAAAACTAGAACAACCATCTGACGCAGCAATTTCACTTCTAGGTATAGACTTGTGCACCAATGTTCACTGCAGCACTATTCACAATAGCCAAAAGGTGGAAACAACCTAAATGCCCATCAACAGATGAATGGATAAAGCAAATGTGGTGCATACATACAATGGAATACTACTCAGCCAATAGGAGGAATGAAGTCTTGATACATACTACAATATGGATGGAACTTGAAGACATTATGCTGAATGAAATAAGCCATTCACGAAAGGACAAATATTGTACGACCTCACCTATATAAAAAGAAAAGAACAGGCAAATGTATAGAGACCAAAGTTTATTAGTCATTACTAGGGGTGAGAGAAAAGGGGAGAAGAGTGGTTATTGCTTATGGGGTATTGAGCTTTGGTTTACAGTGATGGAAAAATAGCACGGATTAAGGGTAAGGTTGCACAGCCAATTATTCTAAGGGCTGTCAATAGTTGTACACCTGTAGAAAGTTGAATTGGAAAAAGATTCAGAACAGAAGATTTCAAATGGCAGCTGGAGAAGCCAAAGCAAAGCATTATAATGAAATGTGCAAATTTATGCTAATGAGAGAGGAACAACTCAGAAAAACAAGGTGAGAATGGTTGCACACCTCAAAGAATGTAATCAACATCATTGAATTGTACGTGTAGAAATTGTTGAATTGGTACATGCTTTGTTGTGTACATTTTCAACAACAACGAAACTTATGACACACCCAGAGAGGGCCCTATGCAGAGTTCTAATACTTCCATCCATTGAGAAGATTTTAATATTGGATTTGTCAATATACCTTGAAGTCTGGCAAACACTGGGCAGTAAATAATTGGCCATGTTTACTTCTGCTGCACTTGGAATAATATTAAAAAAACCAAACCCAGTGCTGTCCAGTCGATTCCGACTCATAGCAACCCTATAGGACAGAGTAGAACTGCCCCATAGAGTTTCCAAGAAGCACCTGGCGGATTCAAACTGCCGACCCTTTGGTTAGCAGCCATAGCACTTAACAACTTAACTATCACCAGGGTTTCCTGGAATAATATTCAGGAGATACAAAATTATACCATTCATCATTTGGAGAACTGAAGCTGATTTTTGCAGATGTCATACTTCATGGAGGCTCTCTGAATTCTTTAAACTTCTTCTTTTTCCATCCCCTTAATCCATAGAATTGAATTTGTAGAAGGCATTTAATAAGATGCTGTCTGTCCTCCAAGTGCAGACACAGATATAAATACATGACGCTCCTCGTCCTAAAACAAAAAAGCCATGTCATTGTTTCATTTTCTCCACGACTGTGATATGCTACTTCTATTTTTCCTCCTCAGGCATATAAAGCCTTTTTATAAACAGTGTTATGGATTGAATTATGTCCCCCCCAAAAATATGTGTTGTAAATCCTAATCTCTATGCCGGTGGTTATACTCCCATTTGGGAATTGGTAGTCTTTGTTATGTTAATGAGGCATGATTATTGCAGGGTGTATCTTGAGTCAAACTCTTCTTTAGATAAAGAGGAGATTAAACAAGGGAGCTGAGCAGAGATGGGGTAAAATCGATGCCAAAACACATGCGGATCTCCACGGAACCAGGAAGCAGATGCTGAAGAGACAAGGGCCTTCCTCCAGAGCTGAAATAGAGAGAAAGCCTTTCTCTAGAGCCAGTGCTCTGAATTTGGACTTCTAGCCTCCTAAACTGTGAGAAAATAAATTTTTGCTTGTCAAAGCAATCCACATGTGATATTTCTGTTACAGCAGCACTAGATAACTAAGAGAAACAAGTTCTGAAATAGGTGTAACAAATATATTTTATTATCCCGATAGGGACAGGATCATCTCCTTCTTATATATTCATGTTATTTTCTTCTCACCTGCTCATTATGATTGACTTATCCAAGATTCTGTATATCTATCTGGAAGTTTTTCCAATGAAAATGTAACACAAAAAATTTAGCTAACGATTCCCGTATTTTATTAATCAATATCTTATAAGACCCAAAGAACAACTTTGTAATCAAAACTTTAATATTTTGTTTGAGCCTATCTTAAGCGCCACAGTTAAACAAGTCGTATTAAATCATCCTCTCTATTGTTTCCTAGAGTTATCCAGTACTTCAAATAGGAGAGAAAATAAAGAACTACATCAGTTTTTCTCCCTCCAGCACTAACCAAAAACTGCGGCCTCCCCTTCAAGATGTGAGGGGAGATCAAATAAGTAAGATGAAAGGAAAGTAATAAAGAAAACTATGAAGAGGAACAGAAACTATCAAAGAAGGAAAACAGTGGTATAAAATGTCTTCCAATATTGTTTGTATCCCATCTTAAGTGAAGGGTAGTTCTAAAGCATTATGTGTGTGTGTGTGTGTGTGTGTGTGTGATGAAAATACACACAAAATCTTCACCAATTCAACAATTTCCACATGTACAATCGGTGACATTGATTACATTCTTCGTGCTGTGCAACTATTCTCGCTATCCTTTTCCAAATTATTCCACCACTATTAACATAAACCAATGCCCCCTGTCTTAGTTTCTTAGTGAGGCTATAACACAAATACCACAAGAGCATGGCTTTAGCAAGCATAAATTTATTTTCTCACAGTTTAGGGGGCCAAAGTCCAAATTCAGGGCACCTTCTCTAGGGGAAGGCTTTCTCTCTCTCTGTGGTCCCTGGGAGAAAGTTCTAGCACCTTTTCAGCTTCCGTTCCTCAGTTCCTTGGTGATCTTCATGTGGAGTGGCATCTGTCTTCCTCCATCTGTGCTTGCTTACTTCTGTGCCTAATCTGCTCCTTGTACATCTCAAAAATGATTGGCTTAACACCCACCTTACACTTATATGGTTTTATTAACATAACAAAGAAAATTCCATTTCCAAATGAGATTATATCCATAGGTTAGGATGTCAACACATGCTTTTGTTAGGGACACAATTCAATCCAGAACACCACCTAAGCAAAAACTTTCCCTTTCCTCCTTCCTCCCAACATTTTATTTCATATAAGTGTAATCATATAAAAAATAGTATGTGTCATTTTGCAACTGACTTATTGTGCTCAGCATAATGTTTTCTAGGTTCATCCATGTTGTGGCATGCATTATGACTTGATTTCTCCTTATGACTAAGTAATATTCATATATATATATTGTTTATCAATTCATCTGTTAATTGGCATTTCAGGTTTTTATGCCTTTGGGCTATTGTGAAAAATGTTACAATGAACATTGGTGAACAGGCTTCAGTTTGCATTCCTGCTTTCACTTTTTCTGGGTATATGTCTAGGGTTGGGGTTATTGGGTCATATAGTAGTTCTATGTACAATTTTTGAGGAACTGCCAATCTGCTCACCACAGCTGCTGTATGGTTTTATATTCCCACCAGCAATGAATGAGCATTCCAATTTCTCCATATCCTCACCAGTATTTGTAACTTTCTATTTTTTTAATCTTAGCCATCCTAGTGAAAGTGAAGTGATATCTCATTGTGATTTTGATTTGCATCTCTCTACCAGCTAATGATGTTGACCATCTTTTCATGTGTCTGTCAGCATGTGTCCACCATGTGTCTGTCAGTTTGTCCTACTGTGGTGGCTTGTGTTTTGCTGTGATACTGGAAGCTTTGCCACCAGTATTTCAAATACCAGCAGGGTCACCCTTGATGGACAGTTTTTAGCAGAGCCTTCATACTAAGACAGACAAGGAAGAAGGACCCGGTGGTCAACTTCTGAAAAAATCGGCTGGTGAAAAACTTATAAACAGCAGTGGAACATTGTCTGATATAGTGCCAGAAGATGAGCCCTTCAGGATGGAAGGCACTCAAAATATGACTGGGAAAGAGCTGCCTCCTCAAGGTACAGCTGACCTTAAATGATGTGCTTGGAGTCAAGCTTTTGGGGCCTTCATTTGTTGATGTGGCATGACTCAAAATTAGAAGAAACAGCTGCAGACAACCATTAATAATCAGAACATGGAAAGCACTAAGTATCAAGTTAGGGAAATTGGAAATTGTCAAAAATGAAATGGAACTCGTAAAGATCAATATCCTAGACATTAGTGATCTGAAATGGACTGGTATTGACCATTTTGAATTATACAGTTTACTGTGTGTGGAACGACAAATTGAAGAGGAATAGTGTTGCATTCATTCTCAAAAAGAACATTTCAAGAACTATTCTGAAGTACAACACTATCAGTGATAGAACAATATCCATACGCCTAAAAGGAAAACCAGTTAATATGAATATTATTCAAATTTATGCGCCGACCACTAAGGCCAAAGATGAAGATATTGAAAACTTTTACAACCTTCTACAGTCTGAAATTGATCAAGCACACAACCAACATGCATTGATAATTACTGGTGATGGAATGTGAAAGTTGGAAACAAAGAAGAAGGATTGGTAGTTGAAAATATGGCCTTGGTGACAGAAATGATGCCAGAGATCACCTGATAGAATTTTGCAAGACTAATGACTTCTTCATTGCAAATACCTTTTCTCTACAATAGAAATGGCAACTATACACATGGACCTTACCAGAAGAAATACACAGAAGTCAAATTGACTACATCTGTGCAAAGAGACAATGGAAAAGCCCAATATCATCAGTCAGAACAAGGCCAAGGACAGGCTGAGGAACAAACATATGCTCACATGCAAGCTCAAGTTGAAGTTGAAGAAAATTAGAAAAAGCCCTTGGGAGCCAAAGTACAACCTTGAGTATATCCCACCTGAATTCAGAAACCATCTCAAGAATAGATTTGATGCATTGAACCCTAATGACCAAAGACCAGACAAGTAATGGAATGACATCAAGGACATCATACATGAAGAAAGCAAGAGCCATCAAAAAGACAGGAAAGAAATAAAAGACCAAAATGGATGTCAGAAGAGACTTTGAAACTTGCTCTTCAACATAAAGGAGCTAAAGCAAAAGGAAGAAACGATGAAATAAAAGAGCTGAACAGAAAATTTCAAAGGGCAGCTCAAGAAGACAAAGTATTATAATGACATGTGCAAAGACCTGGAGATAAAAAACCAAAAGAAAGAACGTGCTCGGCATTTGTCAAGCTGAAAGAACTGAAGAAAAAATTCAAGCCTATGGTTGCATTATTAAAGGGCCTATGGGGAAACTATTAAACGATGCAGGAAGCATCAAAAGAAGATGGAAGGAATAAACAAAGCCACTGTACCAAAAATAATTGGCCAATGTTCAATCATTTCAGCAGGTAGCATATGATCAAGAACCGATGATACTGAAGGAAGAAGTCCAAGCTTCACTGAAGGGAATGGTGAAAAACAAGTCTCCAGGAACTGACAGAATACAAATTAAGATGTCTCAACAAATGGATGCCGGGCTGGAGGTGCTCACTTGTCTATGCTTAAAAAATTGGAAGACAGTTACCTGGCCAACTGACTGGAAGAGATCTATATCTGTACCCATTCCAAAGAAAGGTGATCCAACAGAATGTGGAAATTATCAGCAATATCATTAACATCAGAAGAAATAAAATTTTGCTGAAGATCATTCAAAAGTGGATGCAGCAGTGCATTGACATGGAAGTGCCAGAAATTCAGGCCAGATTGAGAAAAGGACATGGAACCAGGAATATTATTGCTGATGACAGATAGATCACAGCTGAAAGCAGAGACTATCAGAAGGATGTTTACTCGTGTTTCATTGACTATGCAAAGGCTTTCAACTGTGTGGATTATAACACATTATGGATAACATTGTGAAGAACGGGAATTCCAGAATGCTTAAGTGTGTCCGAGAGAAACATTACATAGACAAAGAGGCGGTTATTCAAACAGAACAAGGGAATACTGTGTGGTTAATGCCAAGGAAGGTGTGTGTCAGAGTTAAATCCCTTCACCATACTTATTCTTTCTGCATGCTGACCAAATAACCTGAGAAGCTAGCCTATATGAAGAATAGGGCACCGGGATTGGAGGAAGTCTCATTAACAACCTGAGATATGCAGATGACGCAAACTTGTTTGCTGTAAGTGAAGCACTTACCAATGAAGATCAAAGACTACAGGCTTGAGTATGGATTACACCTGAACATAAAGAAAACAAAATTACCCACAACTGGACCAATAAGCAACAACATGATAGATGGAGAAAAGATTGACTTTGTCAAGGATTTCATTTTCCTTGAATCCACAATCAACCCCCATGGAAGCAACAGTCAGGAAATCAAATGACTCATTTCATTGGGAAGATCTGCTGCAAATGACCACTTTAAAGTGTTCAAAAGCAAAGATGTTACTTTAAGGACTAAGAAGCACCTGACGCAAACCATGGTGTTTTCAATCGCCTCATATGCTATTGTGAAAGTTGGAGAATGAATAAAGAAGACCGAAGAAAAATTGATGACTTTGAGTTATAATGTTGGCGAATAATATTGAATATATCATGGACTGCCAGACCAAAACTACCCGTTGCTGTCGATTAGATTCTGACTCATAGTGACCCTATAGGACAGAGTAGAACTGCTGCTTATGGTTTCCAAGATATGGCTAGTGGATTCAAACTACAGACCTCTTGCTTAGCAGCTGTAGCTCTCAATCACTGCACCACCAGGACTCTATGGACAGTGAGAAGAATGAACAATTCTGTTTTCAGCCAGAATTCTCATTAGGAACAAGGATGATTAGACTTTGTCTCACATACTTTGACATGTTATCAGGAGGGACAAGTCCCTGGGGAAAGACTTCATGCTTGGTAAATAAAGGATCAGTGTAAAAGAGAAAGACTCTTAACAAGGTTAATTGACACAGTGGCTGCAACAATGGGTTCAAGCATAACAACAATTGTGAGGATGGTGCAGGACTGGGTACTGTTTCCTTCTTTTGTACATGGGATTGCTATGAGTCAGAATTGACTCAATGGTACCTAACAACAACAACAATAATGTTAGCTTTTTTGAGGAATTGCCAAGCTGTTCACCACACCTGTTGTACAGTTTTACATTTGTACCAGCAAGGCATGAAGGTTCCGATTTCTCCACATCCACACCACATTTGTTAATTTCTTTTTTGTTGTTGTTAATCTTATCCATCCTAGTGAGAGTGAAATGATATCTCATTGTAGTTTTGATTTGCATCTCTCTACCAGCTAATGATGTTGAGCATCTTTTCATGTGCTTATTGGCCATTCGAATATCCTCATTTAAAAAAATAATTCCACATAATGTAATGGTTAGGAACATGGGCCCTTCTGTCAAATCTGTTTCTAGCACTGTTTCTTAACATTCTTAATCTTCCTTTTCCTTATCTGTAAAACGAAGATAACATTGTGAGTTGTCCACCAAAATATTCATTCCTCCTCCTTTGTTCATGGCATTTTATTTTGGGATCTCCCAGCCTCCCTTTCAAGTAGAGGTGACCATGTGACATAGTTCTCACCAAAGAGGTGTTGATGGAAGTCCTTGAGACGTGAAAGTCCCACCCTTCCTTTCTGTTTGGAAGGCAGACGCAGTGTCTCAAGAAGTATCAGCTGTATTATGGTCATGAAAATGAAAGACATGTTCTAAGAATAATGAAGAAAAAAGATACAATGAGCCTAGGTTCTTATTCCACACACTAAAATTGGACCTCCTTATTAAATAGAAAAATGAAGCTCTGATTTCCTCAAACTCTTGTAATAGGATTTTCTGATACATGTAACACAATACCAACTGAAACATTATTTCACAAACTTACTCAGAGTAATATTATGCGTGACAATGAATATAAAAATGCTTAAAACGGTCTCGCAAGTGACATCAACAAAATAGCAGAGTAGGTACCTTCAATATCTCATCTCCCCACAGAAGCATTGGAAAACAAAAAGAAACTGTCACAGTCAACTTTGTCAGGTCAATGAAAAACAGTTAAAAGTTTATAGCAGCCAAGTGACCACTGAATCAATAAAAAACAACTTAAAAAGAGTAGAAAGGCTTTGTGGTATTTTTACTTGCCTCACCCTCTTTTGGGACAATGCCAGTCTTGCAGATGGCAGCCCACATTCCCAGTGTAGGACCCAGGTGCCTGGTTGTGGAGGGAGCAGAGGAGACATTATTCACATTGTCTTTTCTAGTCTGTCTCCAGGCTACCTGAAGGGCAAACACAAGGTGCTTGTCTCTGTTTTGATTAACTTGAAACTCACTCAGGTAAGTGGCAGGAATTGCTTGAAGCATTACAAGGCAAATGTAAAATCTTCAGCCACCTAGGGCAAAGATTAAACACATAAAATAGCCTAAATCCTGTAAGTAAATGTTGGAGGGAGAGTTCCTTTGAGAAATTAGAGCATTCTAAAGTGCTCACGTACACTGAAAATTTTAGAAAATCACGTCCATGCCCAGGGCAGGATGTATGCTCAGAAAAGACATGAGAAGACCCTAAACTTTCACATTGGGTGATCTCTAGGTTCAGTATAAGCAGGAAGTAAAAGCTAAGACAGAGTTGTAAATGTTTTACCTAAGTGTTGAAGGAATGCACCAGCACAGAGCAAATCCTCAGTGACTAGGAGAGGTGTTTTGCTTTGTTTTGTTTTTTAGTTCCTGGTGCTCAGGGAAATTTTGGTCATAACACTAACCAAATACAAAGTAAAGGAACAGAGGCTTCCATGACCACACATGGCAAGGAATACAATCTTTGCAAAAAAGTAGTTTGGGAAGTCAGTAAACAACCAAACGACTACAGCCTTCAACCATCAAGAACAGCAAACCCTGGGAAAGGAGGGAGGGATCTGATTTCCCGAGTTACTGCATTGTAATATTTAAATGTCCATTTTTCAACAAAAAATCACAAAGTATAAAAAGAAATAGAAAAGTGTGACCTATTCAACAGCAAAATAATAATAACAGAAATCATCCAATACCTGACACTGGACTTACTAGAAAAGACATTAAATCAAATGTCTAAAATATGTTCAAGTGCCAGGTCAAGGAAACCCGGAAAATGGTGTATTAACAAATATATGGATATGAAAATATTGATAAAAGGTTATAAATTATAAAAAGAAACCATATTAAAATTCTCTCTCTCTCTATGTACATATATATACACACAGAGAGAGAAAAGTTTGTCTTACGGAAATGACTTCAGTGGGTGTAGAGGCTGGCAAGTCCCAAGTCTGTGGGTAAGGTGTAGGCTGGACTGGAGGCTTCTCCTGACTCATGTAGCTTCAGAGGTTGATGAACCCAAGATAAGCAGGTCAGAGAGCAGGCCACTGGCTCATGGGCTGCAGGGGTTGGTGAATATAAGATTGGCAGGTAACATGCAGACTGCTGCCTCAAGTCCGAAGAACTGCAGGTCAGATGCTGAAGAGCCAGACTCAGGATCCACACCAAGCAAAAGCTAGACAGCTTTGCCAGAACGTCCACATATATTGGATGTAGGCCACACCCCCAAAGAAACTCCTCTTACAACTGATTGGCTGATCACATCAAGTCACATCATGGAGGTGATCTAATGAAATCATAAAATGGAGGACAACTATCTCATTGCATAACTGCCCAACTACAACAGTACATAGCTGCAAAACTACATCATTACATAACTACCAAACCACTGACAATCATGGCCAGACCAAGTTGACACACAACCTAAGGCATCACAAGACCTGGAGAAAGCATCAAGCAGACCAACATATACATTATGGGAGTCCCAGAAGAAGAACAGAGAAAGAAGGGAGCAAAAAGAATAACTGAAGAAATAGCAGCTGAATAATTCCCAAATTTTACACAAGACATCAGTGTACACATCCAAAAAGCTCAACAAACTCCTAATAGGATAAACTCATAGAGAGCCACACTGAGCCACATTATTTTCAAACTGCCAAAAGACAGAATCAAATAGTAAGTCTTGCAAGCAGCAAAAGAGAAGCAACTTATAACATTCAAGGGACACTATAAGGTCATCAGTTGATTTCTCAATAGAGATCCTCAAGTCCAGAAGGCAGTACGATGACATATTACAAGGGCTGAAAGAAAAACAATGTCAACCAAGAATTCTAGATGCAGCAAAACTATCCTTCAAAAAATTAGGAGAAAGGTAAGATATTTCCGGATGAGCAAAAGCTGTGGGAGTTTGTTACCAGCAGACTTTCCATACAAGAAATGCTGAAAGGAGTCCTTCAGGTACCTCAAAGCTGAACCAAGAAATAAAGATCTATAGTAAAAGTGATTACATAGTTATTTATAAAAGCCAGTATTATTGTATTTTTGGTTTGTGACTCCATTTTCTATTTCCTAGGTAATTGCAGTGTGATGGATTGCTTCTTTGTGGCCTTTTTCACCGTGGTCTTGTAACTCCCACCCAAATGATAGGGTGGGACTGTGTAAATAAGGTATGGTAGCCCACCAAGGAAATTAGTCAGTTTTGTCATCGTGCTAGGCTTAAAATGAGCCATCCCAGAAATGGGAAGGGAGGATCTCACCACCACCAAGGAAGAAGGGCCAAGAATGGAGTGTGTCCTTTAGACCCAGGATTCCTGTGCTGAGAAGCTCCTAAAACCAGGAGACTGGGAGACAAAGCTATGACACTGAAGACAGCAAGAAGCAGCGGCAGAGAAACAGCGGCAGCAGAGGCAGGAGATCAGCAGGAATGGCATGGTGGGCTGGGAGCCACAGAGGGAGAAAAATGAGCACCTTCTGGCAGAAGGCTTGCCGCCAGAGTAGGGTGCCTCCAGGCACTTGGTGGAGCTAGGTTTGCTGACCCAAGGAGCTAGAGCTGAGCACAATCTGGCCGAAGCTTGCTGGTGGAGTGGGGTGCCTCACGGTACTTATCAGCAGAGCTACAATTGCTTTGAAACACTTGCCTGAGCAGGGCAGAAGCCAAAGGGCCAGAGAGAGGTGGCCTGCAGGCATAGCTGAGAATAGGTTGCCCTGTTGGAAGAACTGTACCCTGAGTGTTGCTGAACTTGAATTGTAACTTGTTACTACCCTAATAAACCCCATAATCATGAGTATTGTCTGTGAGTTCTGTGTGGCCATTGCAACAAATTATCAAACTCAGCAGAGAAGTAGAGAGTGCCATGGAGGGGGTGGTTGGTGTCAGAATTGGTAAAGATGGTGGAGAGAGGAGGCATGTCTGACCTCTGCCTCAAAAGAATCAGCCTTGAGCTGTTGATCTTAATTCTTTCCTTCTTACGAAATTAAAGGAGTTCAGATACTTTGCCATTTATTACAATAACTTAAAAGGCAAATACATAAAAATAATTATAAATATATGTTATTGGACAAAACATTGTGCATACAGACAATGGAATATTACTTTGCCGTAAAAAGAACTGAAGTTCAACAAATGTCACAACATGAATGAACATAATGCTGAGTGAAATAATTGGTCATAAAATGACAAATATTGTATAATCTCACTTATACAAAATATCTAGAAAAGGCAAATAAATAGAGACCAAAATTTATTAGTGATCACCAAGGGTGACAATGAGAAAGAGGAAGTCACTGTTTAGGGAACACTGAGCTTCTGTTAAGGGTGATGGAAAAATTTGAAAATATATAATGATGATAGTTACACAACATGATAAACTTAATGTCACTGAATTATACATGTAAAAAATGTTGAAACAGCAAATGTTTTGGTATAGATGTATATTTACCACAATTCTTAAACGATCTGTTATTGGGTACACAAAGTTTAAAGTTTTAATTTGTCACAACAATATAAAGGGGGACAGAATAGTATAAGAGTAGTTTTTCTTTGTTATTGAAGCTAAACTGATATCAATTCAAATGAGACTGTTAAAAAATTTAGTACGGCAATTGTAACCGCTAATAAAATATCTAAAAATCATGACAAGAAATGAGAAGGGAATCAAAACACTACAAAAAAAATGAAACAAAAGAAGGCAGTGATGGAGAAATGAGAGACAAAAATGGTGTGAGACACACATGACCCAGAGACCAGAAGGACTAGATGGTGCCCAACTACCACCAACCCCTCTGACTGGGATCACAACAGAGGGCCCTGGACAAAGCAGGGGGAAAAAAATGTAAAACAAAAATCTCAAAAAAGACAAGACTTACTGGTCTGACGGAGACTGGAGGAACTGTCTAGACTGTGGCCCTTAAGACACCCTTATGACCTGGAACTGAAGCCATTCCCAGAGACCACCTTCCATCCAAACATTAGACAAGCCCATAAAATAAACAACAACACCCAAGAGGAACATGCTCCTTAGAACAATCAAATATTGAAAAATAATGCAGAAGGGCAATATTTTTCCAAAAGCAAAGATAAGAAGGCAAGAAAAGGAAGAAAATCAGGACAAAAAGAAATGGAGAACCCAGGACAGAAAGGGGGAGAGTGTCAGCCCACTATGCGGAATGAAATCAAGGCCAGGAAACACTTCATGCACAAGCCATTGAATGGTAAACGTTCACCTAATGCACAACATCTTGGTCACCTAGTGCTGCTATAACAGAAATACCACAAGTGGATAGCTTTAACAAAAAGGAATTTATTCTCTCACAGTCTAGGAGGCTAGAAGTCCAAATTCAGGGTCCAAAGGATTTGCACTCCCGGATCTACTTTCTTGGTGTATGAGGTTCTCATGTCTCTCTGCAAGCTTGTCTCTTTTATATCTCAAAAGAGATTGGCTTAAGACACAATCTAATCCTGTATATTTGTCCTGCCTCATTAACATAATTGCCACTAATCCCATCTCATCAACATCATAGAGCTAGGATTTACAACACATGGGAAAATCACATCAGATGACAAAATAGTGGGCAATCACACAATACTGGGAATCATGGCCTTGCTAAATTGATACACTCATTTTAGGGGAATACAATTCAATCCATGACATTCCACCCTTTGGCCCCCCAAAATTCATGTCCTTGCCACATATAAAACACATTCTCCCCATCATGTCATAGCAAAAGCCTTAAATCAACTCCAAGTCCAAAATTCAAAAATTCCTCTTCATCTGTAAAATCTAGAATCCAAGTTATCTGCTTCCAAAGTACAATGATGGAACAGGCACAAGCTAGATATTTCCATTACAAGTGAGAGAAACTGGAGGGAAATAAGGGATAACAGGTACCAAGCAAGTCAGGAGAACACATTACATTAGCCCTCAAGGCTTGAAAATAATCCTCTATTCTCTGAGACTGTTTACACAATAGCTCTGCCCTCCAGAGTCTGGGTGTTGACCACACTCTGTGGATTCTGAGTGGAGGCCCCTCAGCCCTAGGCTTCAGCTCCACCTACCGTAAAACTCTTATAGGAAAACATAGGCGTAAATCTTCATGACCTTGGATTTGACAATGAATTCTTATATATGATATCAAAAGTATGAACAACAACAAATAGATAAATTAGAGTTAATCAAAGTTAAAAACTTTGTACATCAAAGGATACTATCAAGAAAGTGAAAAGACAACATAGATAATGGGAGAAAATACTTGCAAATCACATATCTGATTAGGTTCTAGTATCCAGAATATATAAAGAACTCTTACAACTCCACAACAAAAATGCAAATAACCCAATTAAAATATGGGCAAAGTACTTGAATAGATATTCTCCAAAGAAGATATTCAAAGATGGTCAAAAATCATTGTTCACTAGGGAAATGAAAATCAAAACCACAATGAGGTACCACTTCACAATCACCATGATGGCTATAATAAAAAACAAAATAATAAACATGGGTGAGGATGTACAGAAATAGGAACTCTCATTCATTGGTACTGAGAATACAAAAAGGTTCAGCTGCTGTGGAAAACAGTTTGGCGGTTCCCTCCCACTGAATTAAAATGGTTAATTTTATGTTATTGAATTTCACCTCAACCAATTATGAAAAATAAAACAGCAACAAAAAAAAAAAAAAGAGAAAAGAAAAAAAACAGGCCCTGGCACATAGTAAGCATGCAATAAATATTTGTGGTTATCTTGTTGTTGTTGTCACTTCCCAACACTTCATTCTCCTCCATCTCAAGCACATGCTTTTTCCACTTTTCCACCCCTCAGCCAAATCAAAGCACTCATTACCTTACCTCTGGATTATAACTAACCCACTTTGTAAAAAAAAAAAAAAAAAGTAGTCATACCCTAAAAGTCCAATTGTTTTTAGATAATGTCCTTAGTCTCTTAGCGCTACTGTAACAGAAATACCATAAAAAAAAAAAAAAAACATAAGTAGGTGGCTTTAATGAACAGAAATTTATTTTCCCATGGCTTAGGAGGTTAGATGTCTGAATTTAGGATTACCAACTCTAGGGGAAGGCTCTCTCTCTATTCACCTGGGGGAAAATCTTGTCTTGGCTTCTCTAGCGTTATTCTGGGCATTCCTCCATTCCTTGGCAACCTCCACATGGCATCTATCTTACCCCTTTGATACTTGCTTGCTTCTGTGTTTATGCTGCTCTTTATATTACTCATAAATGATTCAGTTTAGGACATACCCTACACTGACATGGCCTCATTAACATAACAAAAAAAATCCTACTCCCAAAGGGATTATATCCACAGAAATAGGGGTGAAGATTCCTACACATATTTTTGCGGGACACAATTCAACCCACAACAATAGTTGGGGAGAAGGGATGATGAAGGCTGTAGTGGTGAGGACAGGTGGAAAGGTGAAAAAGCAGAGTACAGTAGAAATTCTTTCCTTTTATAGAGGTTTATTGGTGGTGTAGTTAGGTCATCAAGCAGCCTCTGACTCATAGCCACCTTACGCATAACAGAATGAAACATTGTCAAATCCTGAGCCATCCTCATAATTGTTGCTATGTTTGAACCCGTTGTTGCAACCACTCTGTCAATTCACCTCATCAGCAGTCTGCCTCTTTTTTGCTGACCCTCTACTTTGCCAAGCATGATGTCTTTCTCCAGCAATTCGTCCCTCCTGGTAATATGTTCAAAGTGAGACAAAGTCTTGCCATCCTCACTTCTAAAGTGCATTCTGGCTATACTTCCTCCAAGACAGATTTGTTCATTATTCCAGCAGCTCAGTGTATAATATTCAATTCTCTGCATCAACACCACAATTGGAATGTGTCAGCAAGGATATGGAGAAATTAGAACCCTCTCGCACTGCTGGTGGAGATGTAAATTGGTGCAACTACTTTGGAAAATAATCTGGCAGTTTCTCAACAAATTAAATGTGGAATTACCATATGACCCAGTAGTTCCACTCCTATACATGTACCAAAGAGAAATGAAAACTTATGTCTACCCAGAAACCTGTACATGAATGTTCATGGCAGCATTATTCAAAACAGCTAAAATGCGGAAATAACCCAAATGTCCCTCAATTGACAAACAGATAAACAAATGTGAATGATGGAATATTATTCAGTAATAAAAAGGAATGAAGTACTTATATATGCTACAACCTGGAAAAACCTTGAAAATATTACACTACATTAAAAAAGGCAGTCATAAAAGACCACATACTATATGATTCCATTCATATGGAAGTCCCCAGTAGGGAAATTTATGAAAACAGAAAGTAGATTAATGGTTATATAGGTCTAGGGAAGGAGTCCCAGGATGGCACAAATGGTTAAGTGCTTGAATACTGTATTTTTTCACAAATAATAATGTAAAAATATAGTACTAGCCAAAAAGCTTGTGGTTTGAACACATACAATGGCACCTCAGAAGAAAGGCATGGCAATCTGCTTCTAAAAGGTCTATGGAGCAGTTCTACTGCATATACATGGGGTCACTATGAATAAGAATTAACTAGATGGCAACTAACAACAACAGAGCTGAGAAAGTCCAGAGCACTAAGCTCCCCACCACCCGCAAGCAAACTCTCACACAACAAAGGTACACATTGGTCCAAGCAAAACACTGTCCAAATCCCAGTGTTCCTCTCTAAAAAAACCCATTGCTCTCGAGTCTATTCCAACTCATAGCAACCCTATAGGGCAGAGTAGAGCTGCCCCATAGGGTTTCTAAGAAATGCCTGGTGGATTGGAACTGCCGACCTTTTGGTTTGCAGCTGTAGCTCTTAACCACTATGCCACCAGGGTTTCCTGTTCCTCTCTAGGTTTTTATAATTCAAAGAATACTGAAAGCACTGTTCCACACAGCTTTTTGCCTCCAAGGCAGTCAAGAATAGTGCTCCGCTTTTATTTTCAGTGTACATTTGGGTAAAAATCAAGTTTTGCAAAAAAGTTAAGTAAAGCCAATTCACAGGGGAAGGTGGCAGCTCCTAACCTGTTTTATGAAATTCTCAAGGGGATATGGAAGCTCCTGGCTTGCATCACTGAACCAAAGACAATTTAAAAAATCGGTAGCCACTTCAAAGTACTTTCCAATTTGAGAAACTAGTATATTTTAAGATAAGAAACTAGGTTTCTAGTCAGGAAAATAAGATTCAGAAGAAATAAAACCAGGTTTCATGCTAGCAAGTGGCCATCTAAAATGCATCAATTGGTCTCAACCCACCTGGAGCAAAGGAGAATGAAGAACATCAAAGGCACAAGGTAATTATGAGCCCAAGAGGCAGAAAGGGCCACATAAAGCAGAGATTACATTAGCCTGAGACCAGAAAAACTAGACGGTGCCTGGCTACAACTGATGACTGCCCTGACAGGGAATACAACAGAGAACCCCTGAGGGAGCAGGAGAGCAGTAGGATGCAGACCCCAAATTCTTGTAAAAAGACCAGACTTAATGATCTGGCTGAGACTAGAAGGGCCCCGGAGGTCATGTTCCCCAGACCTTCTGTTAGCCCAAGACAGAAACCATTCCCAAAGCCAACTCTTCAGACAGGGATTGGACTGGACTATGGGATAGAAAATGATGCTGGGGAAGAATGAGCTTCTTGACTCAAGTAGACACATGAGACTATGTGGGCAGCTCCTGCCTGAAGGGGAGATGAGAGGGCAAAGGGGGTCAGAAGCTGGCCTAATGGACAGGAAAAGAGAGAGTGGAGTATGCTGTCTCATTACAGGGTGATGCAATTAGGAGTATATAGCAAGGTATTCATAAATTTTTGAATGAGAATCTGACTTGATTTGTAAACTTTCACTTAAAGCACAATAAAAATTAAAAAAAAAAAACAAACAGGTTTCATATAGTGGTTTCAGAGGAATCCCAGAGCATTGACTTTTTGCTAAAAATTTTATTTGACTCTAGAAAACCAAAGTTTCAACCTAATTCTTAACATCCTTAGTAAATAAGCCTGAGTTTTCCCCCTACAGTGTTCATGTTCACAAGCACTATAAGCTAAATGTACCTGGAGTAATTTAAAATTTAAAATCTCAGTAATCACTTTAAGAAAATGTAGCCTTTCTATTTTGGTTTGTTTTGAGAAGCTTGCCAGTAATCTAAAAGGCTGCTGTGTCTAAGTTTCTATATCAAGTTCAAGTTCGTGGCTAGTGTTTTCTTTTGGGCTGTCTAAAATTCTCAGTTCTTTTCTCTTCCAAGAAAAAACGCTTCTTTCTCTGAGAAACTTTAGTATAAATCATTCTATTTTAACAGTACACTGAAAAAAAGTTGTTTATTTTGATTAGTATAACAAGGCCTTTAAAAAGAGACAAATTATTCTTTAGAAAACTTCTCTAAAGGATCCTATAAAGCATGCAAAAGACAGGATTATAAAAAATTTAATAATTTCCTACCTCCAGATGATATTATTAAATTAAACCACAAAATTTCTTCAAAGAACTCACTCTTATTGGTTTAATAATAAATAAGCATTTATATAAATTAACTAAGTCTTAATATTCCCCAAAATTAACAAAAACAAATTTTTTCTAGTGAAGATTATATGTTTATGTTAACCTTAAAAGCAAAACCTTTCTAAGTAACTTAATATTATATAAAACATGTTTTTTAAGTAAAAAAAAGTAATGTTTATTAACTCCAAAATAACAAGAAATGGAAGGCTAACCGAACTGGGAAATTTTAAACTCCTATATTATGGCTTTCTGGGTTCCCAGAACTAAGAACAACCTGTCCAAAACTAGAGAAAAAAAAGCAAAAAGCCCCTCAAGCTAGCTTATTGTTATAGATTGAATTGTGTTCCCCCAAAATGTGTGCCTATTTGGCTAGGCCATGATCCCCGGTATTGTGTGATTGTCCACCATTTTGTTGTCTGATGTGACTTTCCTATGTGTTTTAAATCCTATCTCTACGATGTTAACAAGGCAGGATTAGAGGCAGTTATGTTAATGAGACAACCCAATCTACAACATTAGGTTGTGTCTTAGGTCAATTGAGATATGAGAGAGAAGCAACAGAGAGACATGTGGACCTCATGCCACCAAGAAACAAGAGCCCAGAGAATAGTGAGTCCTTTGGACCCAGGGTCCCCGCACTGAAACACTCCTCAACCAGGGAAGATTGATAACAAGGACCTTTCCCCAGAGCCAAGAGAGAGAAAGACTTCTCCTGGAGCTGGCTCCTTGAATTCAAACCTTTAGCCTCCTAGACTATGAGAGAATAAATTTCTCTTAGTTAAAGCCATCCACTTGTGGTATTTCTGTTATAGCAACACTAGATAACTAAGACATGTTAAAGTGTCCTTAAAGAAACATTAAAAGACCCTCTCTGAAATCCTCTAATAACTGCCCCCGCCAAAATAATCAAGCACCTACAATAATAAGAGGAAAACTAAAATAGAGGCGACCTCTGTGTTACCAGGCAACCAGGCCAGATCAGTGCTGCTTGCATTTAAGATAGTAAAGGCATGGCTTCACAAATAACTGAGGTCTCTGCCAACTGTGACCTTAAAGTAATTTTTTTTTAATTCCCAGATTTGTTTACTAATAATTCTAATTTTCGTAAACTTTTTTTAAATTGTGCTTTACGTGAAAGTTTACAAATCAAGTCAGTCTCTCATACAAAAATTTATATATACCTTGCTATATACTCCTAGTTATTCTCCCCTCAATAAGACACTCCTTTCCTCCCCTGTCTATTTTTATGTCCATTTGGCTGGCTTCTGACCCCCTCTGTCCTCTCATCTCGCCTCCAGACAGGAGCTGCCCACATAGTCTCATGTGTCTGCTTGATCCAAGAAGCTCACTCTTCACCAGTATCATTTTCTATCCCATAGTCCAGTCCAATCCCTGTCTGAAGAGTTGGCTTTGGGAATGGTTCCTTTCTTGGGCTAACAGAAGGTCTGGGGACTATGACCTCCAGGGTCCTTCTAGTCTCAGATCATTAAGTCTGTTTTGTTTTTTTTTTTATCCCACTGCTTGCCTGCTCCCTCAGGGGTTATAAACTATCTTTAGAGAGACTTTTAAAACAACAATTAGCTTAAACAAAAGAAATTAAAATATGTGAAAAAGCTAAACTGCTTGTCAGGGATTGAATTGTGTCCCCCCAAAAATGTGTGTATCAATTTGGCTGGGCCATGTATGGTGTGATTTTCCTGTACTTTGCAAATCCTGCCTTTATGATGTTAATGAGGGAGGACGGGCAGCAGTTGTGTTAGTGAGGCAGGACTCGTTCTACAAGACTGGATTGTGTCTTGAGGCAATCTCTTGAGATATAGAAAAAAGAAGTGAGCAGAGAGAGAGAGGGGGACCTCATGCTACCAAGAAAGAAGCACTGGGATCAGAGCGTGTCCTTTAGATCCGGGGTTCCTGCACAGAGAAGCTCTTAGTCCAGGGGAAGATTGATGGGAAAGGCCTTCCTCCAGAGCCGACAGAGAGAGAAAGCCTTTCCCTGGAGCTGACACTCTGAATTTGGACTTTTAGCCTACTTTACTGTAAGAAAATGAACTTCTCTTTGTTAAAGCCATTCCATTTATGGTATTTCTGTTATAGAAGCACTGGATAACTAAGACACTGCTTTTACTTCAACAATAATTATGTCTTATAGTAAAAAAAAAGTATATAGGCTCGAATTAGTTTCTAAGATTTTAAGTAACTAATAACAAATTAAGTTAATAAATATTCATTATAATTAAAGTTTATAGGCTCTTGTATTTTATGCCACAAAAAATCCTAATATTTCAGTGTAGCAATAAATATGCTCATTTTTGCTAATTAAAAGTTTGCATTATAAGAAATATATAACAAAAATGATTTTAAAAGTTTATTAAAATTTTTATTTAATATAGTTAAGTTCTTATTTGCTGAAACCAAAAGTTTAACGGGTTAATTTACAAAAGTGCTTAAGAGTTTTAATGTCAAATAATAAAAAATTAAATTTCTTTCTGTTAAAATAACAAAATTTTCTTTAATTACTGAGTTAAGAAGTTATTTTTTTTCTTTGTTCAATCTGTCTTAAAAGCAAGGTTTCAACAAAATAAATTCCTAAATCTAAAAAATATGAAATGTGTTAAAATACTAACAAAATTTCTTTAATTTTAATAGTCTTGTTACCTTAATTTATTGTTTATTCTATGTAATCTGCCTAAAAGATCTCTAACCTTATGTTAACTTTTATGCCCTTAACTAAGAAACCAAGCTGCTTGGCTTTAAAAAAGCTAAAGTTTTTACATTTAAAATCTTTAGTTAAATAACCCAAGTATTGTTCTTCAGTAACCTGTAATAAACTCGTAACAACTTTAAAAATTCATTAAAAAAAAAAAGCTATATCATAATTTCAATTGTTAACTTAATCACAACTTTATTTCCTTTAAATTTCACATCATCAAAACCAATGGTTTTAGCTAAAAAAAATACACATGATTTACGGATAAAATTTTGTATTACTATTCAAATATTTATAAACTTTATAATCTTAGTGTATTCTTAGTATATCCTATTTAGTATTATGTCTCGAGATTACCAAAAGCCCAGACCTGTTATGATCAAGTTAATTCTGACTCATATGATCCTACAGGACATAGTAGAACTACCCTAGGGGGTTTCCAAGGAGCAGCTGGTGGATTTGAACTGCCAATATTTGGTTAGCAGAGGTAGCTCCTAACCACTACGCCACCAAGGCTCATCTCAAGATTTGTATGTGTTGTATCTGAAGTCTCTTTAAAAATAGGGTTAGGGCCTAAGTAAGTAGCTGAAGATAAAATATAACTAAAATAAGAATTAAAGAAAAGACTTAAATAAACAAACAAAAGTTATGGAAATAGAATTATAGTCAGAAAGACTGTCAGGAGAATGAACAAATTTGTCTTGGAGGAAGTACAGTCAAAATGTTCATTAGAAGTGAGGATGGTGAGACTTATCTCACATACTTTGAATATGTTGTCAGGAGGGACCAGTCCCTGGAGAAGGACATCAAGTTTGGTAGATTAGAGAGCAAAAAAGAGGAAGGCCCTCAGTGAGATGGATTGACACACTGGGCAGCAATGGGCTCACCCATAACAATGGTCACATAATGACCAGCTACCTGGACACATGAGCTGAATTCATACAAGAAAAGTAAATGGATTCCTAGACTGGCGCAGGACCAGGCAGTGTTTCGTTCTGTTGTACATACGGTTGCTATGAGCCGGAACTCAAGGGGACCTAAAAACAACAACACAACGGTCAGCGGTAAAGAAGACTACAAATCTAAGGGTAATTTAAAATTAAAAGATTTAGTAATATATGAAAATCAGAACTCAGATTCTTCCTCAAAAAATGAAAGAAAGTTCTAAAATATAAAATCAAAGGCAAATAAGTTTAATTTTGCTGCAGCAGCTTCAGATTGTTTTTAACATTAAACTCAAAATAACCATGAGCAATATAATTATTAAAAGTAAAACAAAGGTCATGGAAATAAGAAATAACATATTTAAAATACTTCTTTACTGCACAGTTCTTCCTATTATGTCCAAATGTGGACATACTTTAAGCTTTCTTGATAATACTTTCATATCTTTAAATTCATGTTTATGCATTGCAGGCAACAGGTGCAAAATTACTCTGTTAGCTGCCCCTTTTGTATAAATTTCTACACCTTCGCACCTTAGTCAAACAACAGAAACAAGAAAATTGTCCTGCCTAACTTTTTGCATGTTCCTATAACTCACAACTTACATAAACACACAAATTTAAGACAAAATGACATGGTTACTATATTTAAAAAATGCTGGTAGGGAGATTTCTCTGGAACTCTAGAACATTTTGCTCATTGTCCTACTTGTTGTCAGCACAAAATCAAATCTGCCTCAGCCTGGACTGTTCAGCCTACTGAAGGACTGAAACTGAAATTCAGCCACCCCGGCAGCCAGAAGCACTGGAAGTAGACCACTGAACCCAAGATCACAGAACAAAATGCACGCAAGCTACCAAAATATTTGGACTTTTTACACTTTGTTTCCTAACTTTTCATGTTTTCCTTCTCCTGCATACACCACTGCACGCTTGTGGTATTATTTCTTGGTGATTTTTGTTATCTCTTCTGTCAGCTTTTAAAATTGTTACACTTTGCCTAATATTTATAGCCTTTAAGGTAGCTTTATTCTATAAATTAGATTTTATTAACCAGTAAAAGGTTATTAATCTCTAGCAAAAATGTGAAAGCAACCAAGGTGCTCACCAACAGATGAATGGATAAACAAATTATGGTATAGTCACACGATGGAATACTACACATCAATAAAGAACAACGGTGAATCCGTGAAACATCTCATAACGTGGAGGAATCTGGAAGGCATTATGCTGGGTGAAATTAGTCAATTGTTAAAGGACAAATATTGTATGAGACCACTATTATAAAAACTTGGGAAATAGTTAAACAGAGAAGAAAATATTCTTTGATGGTTATGAGAATGGGGACAGAGGAAGGGAGAGGGGTATTCACTAACTAGATAGTAGACAAGAACTACTTTAGGTGAAGAGAAAGACAACATACAATACAGGAGAGATTAGCACAACTGGACTAATCCAAAAGCAAAGAAGTTTCCTGAATAAACTCAATGCTTTGAAGGCCAGCATAGAAGGGGGTGGGTTTGGAGACAGGGGACATCTAGGTCAACTGGCATAAGAAAATCTATTAAGAAAACAGTCTGCATCCCACTTTGGAGAGCGGAATCTGAGGTCTTAAATGCTAGCAAGAGGCCATCTAAGATTCATCGATTGATCTCAAGCCACCTGGAGCAAGTGAGAATGAAGAACACCAAAGACACAAGGTAATTATGAACCCAAGAGGCAGAAAGGGCCACATAAATCAGAGACTACATCAACCTGAGACCAGAAGAACTAGATGGTGCCCAGCTACAACTGATGACTGCCATGACAGGGAACAACATGGAGAGCCCCCGAGGGAGCAGGAGAGCAGCGGGATACAGACTTTAAATTCTCGTAAAAAGACCAGACTTAATGGTCTAGCTAAGACAAAAGGACCCCAGAGGTCATGGTCCCCAGATTTTCTGTTAGCCCAAGACAGGAACCATTCCCAAAGCCAATTCTTCAGACAGGGTTTGAACTGACTATAGGATAAAAAATGATACTGGTGAGGAGTGAGCTTCTTGGATCAAGTAGACACATAAGACTATGTGGGCAGCTCCTGTCTGGAAGGGAGATGAGAAGGCAGAGGGGGTCAGAAGCTGGCTGAATGGACACGAAAATAGAGAATGGAGAGAAGGAGTGTGCTGTCTCATTGGGGGAAAGCAACTAGGAGTATATAAATTTTTGTATGAGAGACTGACTTGATCTGTGAACTTTCACTTAAAGCACAATAAACTTTTTTAAAAAAAGGTTATTAATCTCTCAGTCCCTATGCCTTGTGTGAAACTCAGAAATCTTAATGTACCTATTTGTTTTCATATAGTAACTATTTTTCTGCTGTTCCTTTTGACAGTTCTGGTATCATCTTATATGACAATCACTAAAGGAGCCTATTTCATTATTGCCATAATTTGTAAATGCTTTTTGCCCTTAGAAACTATTTTTGGGCAGCCTTCCTGCACTCTAAAGGTTATCTTAGGGTTTCTCTTTCTGATATTTACAATTCCCATTGAAGCCTGGCATAAAAATGCATTTGTCAGGTTAGCTCAGTCATTAGCTAACATAAACTTTTCAGGGGAAGTACAACAAGACATTAAGCAAATCCACCAAAAAGCTACATGGCTTCATTCTATACCTCCTATGTCTGGCTCCTCCTTTTTAAACATCTTAAGTTGGTGTCTTAGGCTGGGTTCTCTAGAGAAGCGAAATCAGTAAAGCGCAAAAACATATACATAGATTTGTACCAAGGAAATTGCTTGCACGGTTGTACAGGCTGGGATGTCTCAAGTCTGTGAGTCAGGCTAGAGGTTTCTCCTGATTCATGTAGCCATAAGGGCTGGTGAACCCAAGATCAGCAGGTCAGACAGCAGGGCTCTGGCATACAGGCTGCAAAGACTGAAAAAATCTCAAAATCGTCAGGCAAGAGGGCAAGTAAGCTGCTAGCTCAAGTCCCAAGAACCAGAGATCAGACGAACAGGAGCCAGCTGCAGGATCCAGAGTAAGTAAAAGCCAATGAACCTTGTCAGAAAGTTCACCTGTATTGGGTGCACCACACCCCCAAGGAAACTCCCTTTCAAGTGATTGGCTACTCACAACAGATCCCATCATGGAGGTAATCACATCATTCTATGACTGCCAAACTGCATCATAACTTCCAAACCACTGAGAATCATGGTCCGGCCAAATTTACACACAACCTTAATGATCACAGTTTGTTACCTAAAGGCATAGAATCTTGGCTTCATTCTATTTTACAAACTGATTTAATTATACTCATCATTGTTGCTGTAAGCACCTGAAAACCTGTTGCCATTGAATTGACGTCAACTCATAGTGAATCTATACAACTGAAAAGAACTGGCCCGTAGAGTTTCCAGGGAGTGGCTGGTGGATTCGAACTGCTGACATTTTGCATGTAACCACTGTGCTACCAGGGCCCTGTTGTTGCTATAATCATCCGTATTATCAAACATTGTATGAGATGCATGTCTAATACATTCAACCAAGCTACTGACTCCATTCCAATGGGAAAAAAATTCATGTACTTAGAAAAAACCAATTACTCACATAACTTTAACTTCTCACAATACTCTTGGCCTCCTCATCACGTCAGATAAGGTTTCTTATTTCAGCCCAGCTCCTTACTCTCTGCACCCACTATTTGACATCTGATAATGCCATGCTGTCTAATGACAGTGTCTGGGAACTTAAATGTCCATAGAGATAGGCTGCCATCCAGCACACATCCAATGGTGCCCAGCTCACTAACTACAGTGTCTGGGGTCTTAAATGTCTGTAAAAACAGACTGCGATTCAACAAGAATAATCTTTGCCAAGAACAAGTTACCCCTTTGTGGATAATCAAAAAAACCTGAAAACTACCTCACCCTGAAGATGACACTCCCAGCCCAGGTTGGCAGAAAATTTAAGATGCAATCAAGCAATCTCTTTCTAATGAGATTCACGATCAAAAGAGGGGATTGAGTAAGAGCAACACAAATTAACTTAGAACTCCTGACATGAGATAGTGGCTAACGCTAAGGTCTGAGACTAAAACTCCATTTTGAATCAAAAGTAACTTCTGCATCAAAAAAGCAGCCTGTCATTTCTCTAACTCTCCTCTGTACCCTGAGAAAATTACTTTGTAAACAATTTTAGAGAAAAATGTGATTGTTCTTGCTTGCTTAAGAATACACTCTGTGAACCCCTGAGGGAGCAGGAGAGCAGTGGGATGCAGACCCCAAATTCTTATAAAAAGACCAGCCTTAATGGTCTGACTGAGGCTAGAAGGACCCTGGTGGTCAAGGCCCCTAGGCCCTCTGTTGGCCCAGGACAGGAACCATTCCCGAAGCCAACTCTTCAGACATGGATTGGACTGGACAATGGGTTGGAGAGGGATGGTGAGGAGTGAGCTTCTTGGATCAGATGGACACTTGAGACTATGTTGGCATCTCCTGCCTGGAGGGGAGATGAGAGGGTGGAGGGGGTTAGAAGCTGGTGAAATGGACACAAAAAGAGAGAGTGGAGGGAGAGAGTGGGCTGTCTCATTAGGGGGAGAGTAATTGGGAGTGTGTAGCAAGGTGTATATAGGTTTTTGAGTGAGAGACTGACTTGATTTATGAACTTTCACTTAAAGCACAATAAAAATTATATAAAAAAAAGAACACACTCTGCTCAGAGAACTGATTCCAAAAGAATTCTCAGAACAGATGCTTACTCAAGACAAACTTTAACATTATGTATGTCCTCCCTGCAGTTACACAAGAAGGGTCTCATAATTGTTTTAAGGTCAAATGTATCCAATTTAGTAGGTACTTTGTAACTTTTAAAAAGCAATTTTAAAAACAGATGTAATCTCCTGCCAATTAGAAGTACCCTCACCCAATTCTGTAACCATTAACTAAATGTCAACCAATTACTAAATTTTTACTGAAATTCCTTATATGTTTAATAAAAATTCCATGAACTGTCTCCTCTTCAGATCACTTAGCTCAGAAGGCTCTGGATTTTGTAATTTCCATTTTGCAAATTGCTTTGCCTCTTTATAAAAGCTCTTTACTTTTAATTGCAATCAGACTCTGCTGTTTTACTCTAAAACAGAGATAATCTAGAGGTTGCTGAGTCAGGTTATAAATGGTCTTTTATAATCAACTAAAAAATAACCAATTGCCCTAAAAGACTTGAAAGCAGAAACTCAAAAAGAGACTTGTACACCAATGTTCATTGCAGAACTATTCACAATAGCCAAAAGGTGGAAACAACCTAAATGCTCATCAACAGATGAATGGATAAACAAAATGTGATACATATATACAAAGGAATACTACTCAGCCGATAAAAGAAACGAAGTAAGTCTTGATAAGTGCTACAGTATGGATGTAGCTTGAAGACATTATGCTGAGTGAAATAAGCCAATTACAAAAGGACAAATATTGTATGACCTCACTTATATAAAAAGACCAAAAAAGACAAATGTATGAGACCAAAGTTCATTAGTGGTTACCAAGAGCAGGAGGGAAGGGGAAAAAAAGGGCTAAGAGTGATCGAAAAATCACATTGACTAAGCGTAGGGCTGCACAGCCAGTTATTGTAATTGCTGTCAATAAGTTGTACAACCTGTAAAAAGTTGAACCGGCAAAAGTTGTGTGATAACTCACTGGCAAATATAGGCTTAATGGTGGAAATTTCTAAATACATGACTGTAGGCACTCCTCATATAGACAAAAGCACATAAGTGGCACAGTCAGGGAAGCCTCTTAGACCTGACTAAACACCTCATGGGGTGAAGTTCCCAGGATCGAAGGCAAAGGACCATAGACTTGAGGGACTTCTATGTCAATTGACACAACATAGTTCTTAAAGAAAATGTTCTACATCCTACTTTGATGAGTAGCATCTGGGGTCTTAAAAGCTTGTGAGTGGCCATCTAAGATCTCTTTCCTAGAGAGAAAGAGAGTGAAAAAAACTAAAGGCTCAAGGAATTAATCCAAAGGACTAATGGACCACATGAACCACGGCCTACACGACCCCAAGGCCAGAAGCACTACATGGTGCCCAGTTACCACTACTGACCGCTCTGCCTGAGATTAAAACACAGGGCTCTGGACAGAGTGGGAGAAAGATGTAGAACAAATGAGACCAGATTTACTGGTCTGACAGAGACTGGAGGAACCCCCAAGACTATGACCCCCAGACATCCTTCTAACTCAGAATTGAAGCCACTTTTGAAGTCCACTTTTCATCCAAAGACTAGGCAGGCCTATAAAATAAACAACAACACCCATGAGGAACATGCTTCTTAGATCAATTACGTATATGAAAGCAAATGGGCAACAACTGCCAAAAAACAAAGACAAGAAGGTGAGAAGGGACAGGAACATTGAGTGAACGGAACCGGGAAACTCAGGGTGGAAAGGGAAAAGAGGAGAGTGCTGACACCATCTGGGATTGCAACCAATGCCATGAAACAATTTGTGTATAAATTTTTGAATGAGAAACTAATTTGCTCCGTAAACTTTCACCTAAAGCACAATAATAATAAAATAGAACTATTTTTTAAAAAGTGTATGATAGATGTATTTACTACAATAACCAAAAAAAAAAAAAAAAAGAGAGTAACTGCTGAGGCTGCTTATGTACAACTAAAAACCTCATGGGATTTGGTTTCTTGATTTGGAGGTTTAAGGTCATGGTTTCATGGGACATCTGTTCCAAGTAACTGGCCTAATAATGTGGTTAGTGCTTATGTTCTACCTTCTAGTTCACTGCATAGTGCCTGGGGTCTTAAAAGCTTGCAAGTGGCCAAGGTGCAACAATTGGTCTCTATTTACCTGGAGCAACAGAGAAAGAAGAGTCAGGAATTGGAGGAGGATATGAAATGTGTGGCTAATTGCCTCCTTTGCCATGAGACTGGAAGAGCTGGATGGTGCCCAGCTACCATTACTGAGCATTTTGATCAAAGATTCCATAGAAGAATTCTGATGAAAAGGGGGAAAACGTAGAAAAGAATTTCAAATTCTCATGGACTCCGGACTTCCAGGGGCCATGGAGGGTGGATGAACCCCTGAAACTATTGCCCTGAGATAATCTTTAAACCTTAAACGAAGAGTATATCCTGAAGTCTTAAAACCATACAATATTTTAGTTTAACTAGTAAAAAAGGTCTATGTTGAGCATTATCCTCTTTTAAGAACTATCTATAAGGAATCAATTGACAACAGCAACTGGAAAGATTAGACAGGAAACTTGGCAGTGAATTTATGTTAATAGGGGAAGAACAACTCAGAAAAGAAGGGTGAGAATGGTAGCATAACCCAAAGAATGTAACCAATATACATGTAGAAATCTTTGGTGTATATTTTGCTGTGTATATTCTCAACAATAATAAAAAAGAATAACCAGTTCCCATCAAGTAGATTCTGACTCATGGCAACCCCATATGTATCAGAGTAGAACTGTGCTCCATAGGGCTTTCAATGGCTGATTTTTTTTTCTTTAGATTGCCAGGCTTTTCTTCTGAGGTGCCTCTGCGTGGACTTGAACCTCCAACCTTTCTGCTAGCAGCTGAGCTCTTTAACTGTTTGCACCATCTAAGGATTCCAACCAACTAAGGAATATGGATCTTATCCCACAACTGATAGCCAGAAATTTTGTTCTGTTTTGCTTTATTTGGCCACACCATAAACTGAACACCAGACAAGTTGTGGGATAACCAAGGACATCATACATGAAGGAAGCAAAAGTTCATTAAAAAGAAAGAAAAGACCAAAATGGATGTCAGAAGAGACTCTGAAACTTGCTCTTGAACATACAGCAGCTAAAATGAACAGAAAAGAAAGATGAAGTAAAAGAGCTGAACAGAAGGTTTCAAAGGGCAGCTCAAGAAGACAAAGCAAAGTATTATAATGAAATGTGCAATGACCCAGAGTTAGAAAGCCAAGAGGGCATAACACACTTGGTATTTTTCAAGCTGAAAGAACTGAAGAGAAAATTCAAGCCTCGAATTCCAATTTTGAGGGATTCTACCGGCAAAATGAAGCCCTGGTGACACAGTGGTTAAGAGCTACAGCAGCTAACCAAAAGGTTGGTGCTTCGAATCCACCAGCTGGTGCTTTGAAACCTAATGGGGTTGTTCCACTCTGTCCTGTAGGGTCTCTTTGAGTTGGAATTGACTCAATGGCAATGGGTTTGGTTTGTTTTTTGTTTTGTTTTGTTTTGATGGGCAAAATGTTGAACAACGCAGGAAGCAACAAAAGAAGATGGAAGGAATACACAGTCACTGTACCAAAAAGAATTGGTTGACATTCAACCATTTCAGGAGGTAGCATATGATCAAGAACCAGTGATATTAAAGGAAGAAGTTCAAGCTGTACTGAAGGCATTGGTGAAAAAAAGTCTCCAGAAATTAATGGAATGCCAATTGAGATGTTTCAGCAAACAGATACAACCCTGGAAGTTTTCACTCTTCTATGCCAAGAAATTTGGAAGACAGGTACCTGGCCAACTGACCAGAAGAGATCAATATTTGTGCACATTCCAAAGAAAGATGATCCAAAAGAATGCAGAAATTATCAAACAATATCATTAATATCACAAGCAAGTAAAATTTTGCTAAAGATTATTCAAAAATTGTTGCAGCAGTACATTGACAGGGAACTGCCAGAAATTCAAGCCAGATTCAGGAGAGGATGTGGAATTAGGGATATCACTGCTGATGTTAGATGGATCTTGGCTGAATGCAGAGAATACTAGAAAGATACTTACCTGTGTTTTATTGACTATGCAAGGGTGTTCAACTCTGTGGAGTATAACAAATTATGGACAACATTGCAAAGAATGGAAATTCCAGAATACTTACTTGTGCTCATGAGGAGCCTGTGCATAGACCAAGAGGCAGTTGTTCAAGCAGAAAAAAGGTACTGTGTGGTTTAAAATCAGGAAAGGCGTGTATCTTTCCACTGTACTTATTCAGTCTGTATGCTGAGGAAAAAAATCTGAGAAGCTGGGCTATAAGAAGAAGAATGGGGCATCAGGATTGGAGGAAGACGCATTAATAACAACCTGCATTATGCAGATGACACAACCTTGCTTGCTGAAAGGGAAGAGGACTTGAAGCACTTACTGGTGAACATCATGGACTACAGACTTCAGTATGGTCTACCACAATTTAAAAAAAAAAAAAATCCTTGCAACTGGACCAATAAGCAACATCATGATAAATGGAGAAAAACTTGAAGTTTTCGAGGATTTCATTTTGCTTGGATCCACAATCAATGCCCATGGAAGCAGAAGTCAAATAATGAAATGATGTATTGCATCAGGCAAATCCGCGTCAAAAGACCTCCTTAAAGAATTCGAAAGTGAACATGTCACTTTGAGAACTAAGGTGCACCTGACACAAGCCATGGTATTTTCAGTTGTCTCATATGCACGTGAAAGCTGGACAATGAATAAGGAATATCGAAGATGAATTTATGGTGTTGTAGTGGAATATTGAATATACCATGGACTGGGAGAAGAACAAAGGAGTCTTTCTTGGAAGAAATACAGCCAGAGTGCTCCTTGGAAAGGAGGATGGCAAGACTTTGTCTCATGTACTTGGGAGATGACATCAGAAGGAATTAGTTCCTGGAGAAGGACATCACGCTTGGTAGAGGGTCATCAGAAAAGAGGAAGATCCTCTTTTTCAAGATGGATTGACACAGTGGCTGCAACAATGGGTTCAAACATAACAACAATTGTGAGGATGGTGCAGGACTGGGCAGTGCTTTGTTCTGTTATACATAGGGTCACTATGTTTCGGAACTGACTCGATGGCACCTAGCAGCAACAACAAGACCATAAATCAGTGGCCATCTATAAAATACACGTAGACATGCATGATGCTATTTGTGCCATATTTCAACCCAATGAACCTAACTAAATAAATTAAACATCAGCACTTCTCCTTGAATTAAAAAAACAAAATGTGGTTTAGAAAGATAACTCCTGCAGCAGTGTAGAAAATGGACTGGATAAAGGAGATATGGATGGAGAGTGGCCCCTTGGGAGATTGATTGCAGTAATCCAGGTGAGATATATTGAAGGTCTGATGCTCAGCACTACAGGGAGCACAAAGAGAAACAGACATGGCCCCTGCCATGATGGATGAGTGAATGGAAGTGCCAAACCTCACGCTTGTTTACTGTGAGATCACGTCCCTGGAGACAGTGATGTAGAACGATATCAAGTGTAAAGATTACAGAAAGCAATAATTCTTGCTTGATCTTTCCCATTTTTCTTTGTTATCTCACATGTCTCTATACATACTGCTGCTTGTGTTTGGACCAAGCACGCCAAACAAGGCAAAGTCACAATGCAAACAGCAGTTGCCTGGACTTGTTAGCTGATGTGATTTTAGTAACTACTTGCTGACTCAGAGGTAGAAAGAAAGCAAAAATCTTCTCCCCTGTTCTGTGGCCAGCCATGGGATGAGGACCTCAGTATTTGCTCAGCCTGCTCACTGGCTGTGTCATTCTTTAACCTGTATGAGCCTTCACCAAAACATAAAGAAATAAATGAGTCACATAAATCATATCTGGGGCTTGGTATCCAGGACCCGGTGGCAAAAAGACCAGACCTCCTTCCTTCCCTGGCCCTGGGTGCCATTGCTCGCCTAACTTCCTGTGTCTGCTCCTTAGAGTGAGCCAAAAAAATCCTCTGTAGCTCCTCCTCCAACCCCATTGGAGAAAACAAGCACCCAGCATAGACCCTAGACCCACGAAGAAAAAGCGTGCAATTCGGAATCAGATATGGTTCAATGTTGGCTTCGTCAAGGCTGTGGAAACTTTGGCAAGTTAGTTAACATCTTCCATTCTCAGGTTTCTCAGCTATAAAACAGTGGTTATGATGTGACCACACATGTGAACTCAAAATAATATATGTAAAGTGCCTGACACCCTTATACACGCTGGCAGGAATGTAAAATGGTGCAGCCACTCTGGAAAAGTGTTTTGCAGTTTTTTTTTTTAAAGTTAAGCATAAATATACCATCCAGTAAAATAAATTTACCATACAACCCAGCAATTCTACTCCTAGGCATCTATCCAAGAGAAATGAAAACGTGTGTTCATACAAGGACTTGTGTGTGCGTGTTCATAGCACCACCATTCACAATTGAGCCACCAAAACATTATGTTGAGTGAAAGAAGCTAGACAGAAAGATGGAATATTGCATGGTTCCATCGATACGAGAAAAGCCCAGTCTATACAGACTGAAAGTAGGTTAGTTTTCCCCGAGGCTTGGGGAAGGGGAAGGGGGGCTGCCATGTGTAGGCCAGGAGGTGATGAAAAAGCTCTAAAATTGAATGTTAGTGTCGGTTGCACACTCTGTTAATTTGCTCAGTGATTGATTTTACAGTGAAATTTCATGATATATAAATCATACCCCATAAAGCTATTAAAGCCAACCAGCCAACCACTGGGCATGTGGTACGTACTCAGCACAATAGTGAATAGCTTAACAGTTAAAAAGCACTTATTGGTAAACTTTAGGCATATTACATGCTTTCTCTCATTTTAACTCTTATTTCTAAGGTGTCATTCCACAAACTTCAGTCATTCAAATACCACTGTTACTATTCTTTCGACACCCACTTACCATCTGTACAATTATTGACCTAATATTTTTCTTTAAACGAACTTATTAAAAAAAAAAAAAAAAGCTTGTATGTTCATTTAAAAAGAAGACATTATATCCCTATGGTAAAAGGAAAGCCAGTATCACTTGCTATACGTAAAACATAGTTTGAAAATAAGCACAGGGAAAGCCAAATCGTCTTAGTTTGTAGATCGACATTGTTGCCTAAGGAAAGCTCTCTTTCTCGACTTGGAAAGGGAGACAAAATGTGTGCTAGGACTAACTGAACACTTCTCCTTGATGTCATCAGAGCAGGAGGCTGGGAGCAAAGGCTGAGAACAGAGGTTTTTACCTCACCTTCTTTACAGAGTTGAAGACAATTGAGGCCAGATACCATCTTAGAGCTTATCAAGAGGCAGCTGAGCCAGCTTCTACTCCTTTATCATTATCGCCTTGCAAATCTGTAAAAATAGATGCCTGGAAGGGTAGGAACTGGGGAAATCATCAGGCACAGGATGAGATGGGGTGATTTACCAGGAAAAGAGAGTATGACTTGGAGGTTCAGGGTGCTACCTCCCTCTAGGGGGACCCTCACAGATGGGGGCGCAGTGAGAAAGGAGACTGCCCCTCCCTCCTAACTGGAGGTCTGTGGAGCTGTGCGATCAGCTGTCTGATTAGTGGTGTGTGGAGGGAGGTCTTAGAAGAGCATGGTGTGTGTCCTGGAGTTTGGATGTGTACAAGACCCCAGACTGGTTGCAACCACGGGGAGTGGAAGCTGAGGGACAGTTGGAAGAGGTCAAGCCAGAATGATTCACCCTTGTCAGGGAATTATGCAGGTTGGAAACAAGGTGTAGAGGGGCGTTTGCCCTCCCCCAACTTCATCAGAGAATCATTATCAGCATCAGCAGCCCAAGCTGACTGCTATGAAGTGGAGGTGAGATAGAGCTCCACTCTGTAGTCTTTTTAGCAATTCTGACACCAGCCATCCCTCCCACGGGGCTCTCTAGTTCTCTGCTGGGTTCGATAATTTATTGCAATGGCCACACAGAACTCAGAGACCACATCACAGTTGTGGGGTTTATTAGGCAAGTAACAGGTTACAGTTCAGGATGGAGAACGACTCAGGATACAGTTCTTAGATCTGGCAGCTGCTTCTTAGCTGTGCTGCAGGCAGGCCTCGCTCTGGCCCTCAGCCTCTTGGCCCCCTGGCCCAGACTCTGCCCTGCTTGGCAAGTGTTACAAAGGTCTTTAGCTCTGTCAATAAGTGCCCAGGGGCACCCCACTCCTCCAGCAAGCCTCCTGCCCAAAGGTACTTAGCTCTTTCTTCCATGGGTTGGGAGACTCATTGGAGCCACCTTGCTCAGTGGGCCGGGAAGCCCAGTGTGCCATCTTGCACTAGTCTCCTGGTTCTGCTGCTGCCATTTCTCTGCTGCCACTTCTTGCTGTCTCTGGTGTTACACCTCTCTGTCGCCTAAGTCTAGGAGGCTCTCAGCACAGGGACCCCAGGTCCAAAGGATGCACTCCACTCCTGGTTCTTCTTTCTTGGTGGTAGTAAGGTCCCTTCTTTCTGCTTCTGGGATGGCTCATTTTAAGCCCAGCAGGATGGCAAAACTGACCAATCCCTTCATTAGGGGCTCATATACCTTATTTGCATGCTTCTACCCCCTCAAGAGTGACATGCACTTTATTTACATTATGAGCAAGTTGTCCAGTCCCCTTGGTGGGCCACAAGCACAGTATTTGCATAGCCCACCCCATCACATTGTGGGAGTTATAAGACCATGCATGGTTAACTCATTGCCATCAAGTCGACTCAAACTGCTGACCTTTTGGTTAGCAGCCAGGCTCTTAACCACTGTGCCACCAAGGCTCCATGCACAGTTAGAAGGGCCATATTAAGTAATTCACTGTACCACACAGCCATTGAAAAACTCACCCTCAACTGAGTGTGAAAACCAGGATTTGGATACCCAGGGCAAGGGAGCAGAGGTAGGTAATAAGTTTTAGCCAGAGAGCAACACAGTCAAGAGCGGACCACACAGCACCCTTTAAGCAAGAGACATGTCTCTTTTCATGTGTCCGTTCTCTGCTCCCACATTCTGGAAGAGAAAGGAACTTAGAAGGATGGGGGAAGACAGGAGGTGAGCATTAATTTGGACATGAGATAAAGTTTTAAGCTAGTAGCCTTTTCTTATAACCAAAAAGTGAGCAAAAATTTATAGGCTCTGCCCAAGAGACAGTTCAGGGGTGGGGAAGAGAGGTTCGATTGAGCACGGCAGAAGGTGGTCATGGAGAAAACAAAACGTTTCATATCTGAACTGAAATCAGACTGTTCCATAAACTTCATAGAGAAGGATTAAAACAGCTTAGAAAGGACTCACTCTCATTTCACACCATGCCATTCAATTAATGGCTGTATCTGTGATATCCAAAGCTGACTTTAGTATCTCCTGTATTTTGGGAAACGCTGCTCTAGAGGAAGTGGAAAACTGTTCTCAGGCCTACCTCCCAACCTCAAGGTTGCCAACTGGGTCATTGAAAAATGGGGTAGAAAGGGAGAATGAAGAAAACCAAAGACAAAGGGGGAAGATTAGTCCAAAGGACTAAGGGACCACAACCACCACAGCCTCCACCAGACTGAGTCCAGCACAACCAGGTGGTGTCCGACTACTCTGACGTGGATTACAATAGAGTTCCCAGACAGACCTGGAGAAAATGTAGAACAAAATTCTAACTCATAAAAAAGACCAGACTTACTGGCCTGACAGACTGGAGAAACCCCAAAAGTATGGCCCGCAGACACTCTTATAGCTCAGAACTGAAGTCACTCCTGAGGTTCACCCTTCGACCAAAGGTTAGACAGGCCCATAAAACAAAACAAGACTAAATGGGCACATCAGCCCAGAGGCAAGGACAAGAAGACAGGAGGGGACAGGAAAGCTGATGATGGGGAACACTAGGTTGAGAAGAAGAGAGTATTGACATGTCGTGGGGTTGGCAACCAATGTCACAAATGTATATTAATTGTTTAGTGAGAAACTAGTTTGCTCTGTAAACCTTGATCTAAAGTACTATAAAAAAAAACTTTTTAAAGAAAAATGAGGTAGAATAATACTTAAGCTGTGTCTCCTCACAGTCTTCATTAAACTTGATCTGTCATTTCCAAACTGTGGACATCCAGGCAGGAGTGTTAACCCAGTAAACAGCACGTAAACACCATGTGAAACTGGTTACTAGAGATTAGGAAGAAAGCACAAGTAAGCTCGTTTAATTTCTCTCCATTTATTTTTTCCTCTGTTTCTATTTTCATCAGTTGTTCTATTTTTCCCTGTTCCTGTTTTCCTGTCTCTCCTTTCCATGGTCAGCAAAGGAGAATTCTGCCCAGGATTTTTTAGCCTACTGGTGGCTCTTAGGCCTAAATGGAAACTTAAGGCTTGAGCTTCCAAAGATACCACAGGAGGCAATACATTGGAATAAAAAACTTCGACCTTCAAAAGCCGGGATTTGGGTTCAGGCTCTGCCTCTTGTTATCTATTTAGCCTTGGAGAAGAGCCTTAACCTCTTGAATTATATTTCTTTGTTAAATTGGATTCATAATAATACCAGCTTCATAGGGTCATTGCAAAACTCAAAGGAGGTAAAGTGAACATACACCCCATAAAGTTCTACAGAAACGTTACCTTTTATTACTGAGGTGTGGATTTTCCATGCAGTACCTTTTAAAAAATAATTTGTCTAATTAAGATATGTATATATGTTTCAGCATCTCAGAAACATACAGCTGAATGAAAAGAGTAAGTTGTAGAAATACATTTAATGTGAATTTTAAAACACAAAATGTGTGTTTTGTTTGCAGATACAAGCTTATGTAAGAAAAGTATTTGAAGATGGATGGAAGGATGCGCTAAAGTCATGTCAATGGTTTCTTCTGGACGGAAAGGGGCAATGAATGGGACTGGGGTAGAGTACAGATGCAACTTCAGCTGTAGCTATTAGGTTTGATTTCTGCAGAAAAGAAATACTCAGACCCCAAAGACTATGGCCCTAAGACACACTTCTGACCTGGAACCGAAGCCATTGCCGGGGACCACCTTCCAGCCAAACCATAAACAAGCCCATAAAATAAACAGTAACACCCCAGAGGAACATGCTTCTTACCAAAAAACAAAAAAACAAACTCAGTTTCTTTGATTCGATTCAGACTCATAGTGACCCCATAGGACAGAGTAGAACTGCCCCCTAAGGTTTGCAAGGAGTGGCTGGTGGATTCAAACCACTGACCTTTTGGTTAGCAGTGCGGCTCTTAGCCACTGTACCATGAGGTCTCTGATGTGCTCTCTGGTACAATAAATTGTGCGAAATCAAAGGGCAATATTTGCGCAAAAGCAAAGATTAGAAGGCAAGAAAGAGTAGAAAATCAGGACAAAGGGAACAGGGAACACAGGGTGGAAATGGGGAGGGTGCTGATCCATTGAAGGCCTTGGTGGTGATGAGATCCTCTTCTTCCTGCCTCTGGGGTGGCTCATTTTAGCCTAGCAAGATTGCAATACTGACCAATCCTCTTGGCGAGCCACAATTACCTTATCTGCACAGTCCCACCCAATTACTTGGGTGCGAGTCAGAAGACCGTGGTGAGATCCATTGCACCACAGAAACCAAGGCTGTGAAACACTTTACATATAGACAACTGAATGTGGATCTAATTTGCTCTGTAAACTTTCACCTCCATGCACAATAAAAAAATTAAAAGAAGAGAAATATTCAAAGCAAATATGACAAATTATTAACTGGTTAGCTGGGTGGTAGGTACATGAGTCATTGCTATATTATTCTCTGTACTTTTCTCTATTGAAAAACATTTTATTTTTTCTTAAACTGTTTCCACTCAGTGCTGAAAATCTGGAGAAAACAGAAAAGGCTAAAGGCAACAACAACAAAAATCTACGACAATAATAGAAAGAAACCACTGTCAACATTTATGGGTATATGAATGTTTCGCGTTTGCTTTTGTTTTTCTTTGTTTTTCCATCTAGACATACAAAGGCAAACTAAACACACCTGGATCATTTTGTGATACGATACCTCCCCCACCTGCTGGCACCTAGGTTGGCTTGCCTTTGGCCTAGGTGTCTTATAAAAATAAACCCATTCCCACCCCCTTTTGTTATTGAAGCTTCTGGTTTATGAAATTGTCCTTTACAAAAGATCTGTTGTGTAGAGTATAAATATTTAATTGCATCCCCATCCACTTAAGTCTGCCTGGTGTTTACTTTTCATTTATATTTGACTGTGTTACATAATGCCAAAGTCATCTGCTGATTCACTCCATTCAGTTTAGACACACACACACACAAAGCAAAATAGCTTTTAGGTTTAGTGTAGATACCAAATGTTCAGAAGATCCACTTAATTTTTCTTTTTTATTATTTAGTTTAGAATTATATGGGGGTCCTCCCCCACCTCAATAATAATAGATAAGGGTTTCTCTCTCTCTCTCTCTCTCTCTATTCTTTCACTTTCTAACCATCTATGTCTTTTAGTTTGGGTTCAAATTCAAAAGATGTTTCAGGCTGCCATCATTCAGTACTCAACCAGTCAAGAAACATAGCTTTGGTGTCCAATGTATGGAAAAGGCACCTGAAAGCCTAGAACTACACTGTATAATACAGTAGCCACTAGCCACATGGGTGAGTTTGAACTGACAACTTTTCATGGGTGTGAGCTGCCAGCCATTTGTTCCACCTAGGGACATTCTTCCCTAGGGCTGTTCTTTCTAATAAGCTACTCAGACACCTGCCCTAGCCCAAACCTTTGAACTGTTGTAAAATCTTCAGATAAAGATCTCATCAAGAGACAGAAGTAGGTCCACTTATCTAAGGCTCCTTGTTGTATTATTTGAGAAAGACAATGTAAAGGTTTGAGGCAAATGTAACAGACAATTCACTTTCATCCTCAGACAAACTTGTAATTATTGCATCCATCTATTTCCTTCTTGGAAATCCTCAAATAATGGAAACAGAGCCAGTAAGTATAAAGTGGCTCCCTAAGGCTAACTCTTGTTCTTATAGAGGACATGCTCTACTGACAGATAGGGCAACAAAGAGATAGGCTAATGCCTGTTCATCTTTGAATCAAGGATAAACAATTTGCAACTAAAATTCCCGGTGAATATGTCCTAGCCATCTAGAGCTGCTATAACAGAAATACCACAAGTGGTTGGCTTTAACAAAGAGAAGTTTATTCTCTCATGGTGGAGCAGGCTACAAGTCTAAACTCAGGGCGTCAGCTCCAGGGGAAGCCTTTCTCTCTCTATTGGCTCTGGTGGAAGGTCTTTGTCATCAGTCTTCCCCTGGTCTGGGAGCGTCTTGATGCAGGAACCTCAGGTCCGAAGGATGAGCTTTGCTCCTGGCACGGCTTTCTTGGTGGTATGAGGTCCCATGTCTCTGCTCGCTTCTCTCTTTTATATCTCAAAAGAGATTGGCTTCAGACACTACCTAATCTTGTAGACCTCATCAATATAACTGCTGCTAATCCATCTTATTACATCATAGTGGTAGAATTTACAACACATAGGGAAATCACATCAGAAGATAAAATGGTAGACAATCACACAATCATACAAGGGAATCATGGCCTAGTCAAGTTGACAGATATTTTGCGGGGACAAGATTCAATCCATGACAGTGTCTTTCCAAAATTCATGAGAAAATTTCTCACTATTGGCATAATGTTTGTAGGGTGTTTGCAATCCCACCTGGTGTATTTTTTAATTTCATCGACTTTATTCTCCCTTGGGATTTTTCCATTTGGTTTTTACAGAGGTATTATCTGTGGCTATTCTTGGATAACTCAATATGCCATTTAAACTTTAAAACACCACATTTTATGAGAACACCTATAAAGTATTTATTATTTCAATTAATAAAGATATGTCCTTCTCAATAATTGCCTTGGAGGCATGGGTACAAAGTTAAAAACACCCAGTAAGTTATGTAAAACTCTAAAAGCCTTCAGCAAATGAGAAATTTGTGCTTTAGGCATTAAGCCATTTTAAATAATTTTAAAGCCGCTTTCACAAGATACTCCTTAGAAAGAGGCCAGCAGAAGAAAGATAAATATCCTAAACTCTGAAAGGAGTCCCTGGGTGATCCAGATGGTTAAAGCAATTGGCTGCTAACCAAAAGGTTGGAGTTTTAGTCCACCCAGAGGTGTCTTGGAAGAAAGGCCTGGCAATCTACTTCCAAAAAATCAGCCATTGAAAAACCTATGGAGCAGAGTTCTTCTCTGACGCACACAGAGTAATCAGAAGCTGGAATCAACGCAATGGCAACTCTGAAAGAAACCAAACTAAGGGCTTCACTTGGATTGGAGTGGGAGTAAATTGCATAAGCAAGGGCCCTCCATGATGAGCCTCTGACACTCTCAGATCCGCCTTCTGTAGCTGGAATGTGGGAACTGTGAGTAGATGGGCCATAACAGATCTCAAATTGCTGCCACACCACAGAGGGAGAGTGGCAGTCACTAGGGTAACCAAATCTCAAAACACTCAGGTCTTTAATATTCTCCTTAGAAACAAACAGGCATCTTGTTCAGGCCCTCGACGACAAGTTCAGTTTTATACTTTCAGAGTTTCAGAGGTAAGGAAAGTAAGTCATATGGATTTTCATTTAATTTTGTGAGTCTTCTTCTGAATGCTAGGCAAATATTAGCACTCTGTGTTGCCACCATTCCCTTCTTCTCAACTCACCAGGGGGCAATCATCTCTCCCAATGCCTAGTCTTTGCCTCTGAGCGTTGGAATAACAAGGTTGCAGAGAGGACTTGAGGAGGCTCTCTGACTTTAATCAGCTGCAGAGAGGCACTAGTTTAAAAAAAATCTCACTTGTTGAGCGTATTATTTAGGGCGATACTCAAACCACCTGTTTAAGAATCACTGTATGCTTATAAAAAAGTATATTTCTAGGCTGCACCTAAGACCCAGTGAATCAGAATCTTTGGAGAGAGGTACCAGGAACGTAAATTCTAATGAGCTCCCTTCTGTGATTTTTTTGCACATTGAAATTTAGGATTGAATGAATAGAAGGTTAAAAAAAAAAAAAAGTTTTACATGCCTTTCATTAGAAGAAACAAGATGAGTTAGAAATTCATTTAAACAGGCAGGCACAACTATGTTTATCACAGTGCTATTCACAATAGCAAAATGATGGAAATAATCCAAGTGCCCAGCAAGGGATGAATGGGTAAGTAAAATGTGGTGCATACATTGTTCAGAGATTAAAAAAAAAAAAATTAGTTCCCCAAACATCTTGGAACGTAAATGAACCTGGAGAACATTATGTTGAGTAAAATAAGTCAATCACAAAAAAGCAAATATTGTATGTCCTCACTTTTATGAAATGACATGAGCAAGAAAATATACAGAAACTAAGTGGTTAAGAGCTCAGGCTGCTAACCAAAAGATCAGCAGTTTGAATCCACCAGATGCTCTTTGGGAATCCTCTGGGGCAGTTTTACTCTGTCCCATAGGGTCACTATGAGTTAGAATCCACTCCACAGCAATGGGTTTTTTTCAGTAATGTTCATTAGTAGTACCAGGGATGGGGTAGGGGAGGGAGGAGAAAGGGGAATTCACTCACTAGACGGTGGACGCTTCTTATTTTTGGTGATAGGAAAGTTAACACCCAATAAGGGTGAAGTGCGCACAGCTTGACTAAGGTAAATGACATCACTAAAAAGTACACAAGAGAAAAGAACCTGTTGGTAATTACTATGGCGCATATAATTTTGAAACAACAGCAAAAACAACCAAAAGCATATATATATATGTGTGTGTGTATGTAGGCATATATGTGTATAGGTATGTACCATATTTTTAAGGAAATAAGGAGTACCTTCTTTGTTTGCCAACCGTACCCTCCTCCCACAAGATATTTTTGTAAGGATGCTATGCTAATTTTTTTTTTTTTTTTTACAGTGACATGTAAAAAAATTGGCACAGCAGCAGTTCTGAAAATACCTCATGAGGGAGGGTGCAGTTAGCAAACAAATGCAGAACGCATGCGTTATTTGTGTAAAAATACAGCATGTATGTGTGTATACATAGGTGTACACGTATGTATATGCATCTATGTCACTGCACACACATATATTCAATATTCATGTATATAATAAAGCACATGGGGGCACAGTTATGGATATTTCTCAGACATAACCAGACACCTCAAGGGACTGAGTTTCTGACTTTGAAGGATTAGGACCACAGCCTCATGGCACATCTCAGTCAATTGGCACAGCAGAGTTTATAAAATTATGCTCTACATCCTAGTTTGGTGAGTATGTAGTGTCAAGGGTCTTAAAAGCTTGCAAGCACCCACCTAAGGTACAACTATTGGTCTCCACTTTTCCAGAGTGAAAAAGAAAGTGGGAAACCAAAGACCCAAAGAAGAAACTTGTGTACAGGACAAATGGTCTACACAAACCATGGCCTCATCTACTGTGAGACCAGAAGAACTAGATAGTGCCCAGCTAACACTACCAAACATTCTAATCAAGGCCGCGATGATGGACCCTGAAAGAATGGGAGGAAAATGTGAATCAGAACCTCAAATTCGTAAAACAAAACAAAACAACAACAACAAAAAACTGAACCTACTGGACTGGTTGAGACTGGAGGACTCAAGACTATTGCCCTGAGACACTCTTCAAACTTTGAACAGAAACTAACCCCTGAGGTCAACTTGTAGCTAAATAACAAATTGGCTCAAAAATTAATGAATATCACCCATAAGTACTGTACTCCTTTAAAAAAATCTCCTATATGAAATTAATGGGTCAACAATTACTTTAAAACAAAAATGGGAATGTAAGGAGGCAGGGAAACTAGATTAATGGAAATGGAACAAGCAGAATGGAAATAATGAGAATGTTCACACATCACTGAAAATTGTGGAAATTGTTGCACGGGAATGTAAGCTGCTGGGTAAACCTTCCCCAAAAACTCAATAAAATATTTTTAAAAAGTAACCAAGTAAGAGAATAGACATAAGAAGAGTGGTACAATGGTGAGAATCACTGGAACAGGAGGATGGGTGCTTGGAAGTGTCATGATAGTACTCTCAACGCATGGGTATATTTGAAAACCCGTAAGTAAAAGTTTTGTCTTCTTTACCTAAAAAAAAAAAAAAGAAAGAAAGAAATTCAGCTGTATCTCTGAGCCAGGACAAAGAAAAATTAATAATTGAGAAATAACGCGGGACAAAAAGCAGTAGAGGGAGGAGAATTTTAAAGCGATGAGTGCTTCTAAGGAGTCCCATTACTAGGCGAGCCTTTCATGATCATATGACCCTCATTTTTCAAGCTAGTTCCAATTCCAGATATTCTGTTCTGTTGGTTGAGACTATCAGAAAGTTGTTCATGTTCTCTTAAATTCCTTTTTCTCATCTGTAAAATGAAAATAGAAATTTCTGTCCTGTATCCTGCATAATATTTCTGTAAAGATGGATCAAATGAGATTACATAAGTCAAAGCGGTTAGCAGACATAAAGTGCTTCCCAGACATGATTAAACCCAGGGAAGAGGGAATTGTATTTTTCTTCTGTTGACTTATTCTTTGTCTTTTTGAAAAAAGCAGTTACTAACTCAATCTTCTTTTCTGTGAATTAGGGCTGTGTCTTCGTATCATGGGTGAACTACATTGTGGCACAATCAATTCATTCATTGTTTGCCTTTGCAATTGAGTTAACCATGTGGTAATTTACACTGATTATGGCCTGAGATAAGATGCTCCACTTAGAGCTCTTCAAACCGACAGATGCAATTTAAACCACTTGTCTCCTTGTTCTTCATATTGCTTCTTTTCTTTTTATTGTGCATTTAAAATTATCTATTTAGCTTTTATTTAGCTTTTTTTTTTAATTAGGTAATACATTTATAAGAATCAAAAATTAAAAAATATAAAAAGCTATAAAATGACGTTTCTACCCCTCTACCTCCCATTCATTCCCTCTCCACCTAGCGTTTATGGGCAACAATAACAACAGTAATTGATTTCTTGTGTATACTTCTAGAGTTTTTTTATACATACACCAGGAGATACAAGTATCACCCCTCCTTTTTTAACATGATGGTAGCACACTAAATACAATGTTCTGTACCTTGCTTTCTCCACCTAACAATATCTTTCTGTAATAAAACATAAAGAGTTCCCTCAATCATTTTTATAGCTGCAGCAAATTCCATTATATGGATGTGCCGTAATTCTGTTAACTTGGCTCAGTTTTAGGTGGATTCCAATCTTTTGCTATTATAAGTAATGTTGTAATGAATAAGCCTGAACATGTATTTTTTTCGATTTGTGTGAGTATATCTGTAGGATAAACTCCATATGGCTTATTTTCTAGCCTCTGAATGCTTTGGATGAGTTTTTGGAACTCTTCCCAAACTCTGCACATCTTTCTTCAATTAGGGAAACCAAAATTGTACACAATGCTCTAAGAATAATCTGCCCAATGCTAAATGTAGCAGGATTATTTTTCTCTCTTTTGTTCTCAAAATCAGATAGGATCGAGTTGTAAATCTGTTTTTAAACGTGACCTAAGAACTGTTCTAAAACATAAAGTTTATTAAAAATAATGACCTAATATTGATAGAGAATATGAAATATCTGAGCACCATTATTTTTAGTTATTTGGCTACTTTATATATTCTTAGACTTTTTTTCTCTTAAACACATGTGCTTTGTTTTTGTTCCCATCTTAAAGCGAAGGTTTGATTAAGGCCAAGGCTGCCCAATACACAACAATGAAAACAATTATAAACAAGGGATAGAGTGGGAAAACATTATTTTAACCGTCAAGTACGTAGGGTGACTAGATGTGCTGATTCAAAATATTTAATCTCATTATCTGAGCATATGTCTCAGTTTTCGTTTTAGAATATATAAGCACTATACAAATAAAGAGTATCTTTGGCCCAGAAATTTGGTAGCTATAATTTCTTAGTGTTTCAGCTGGCAGCAATTGCTTGAAAATTTCCAGTTTTCCTTAATGTTGACTAATGTCCAATGATTCAAAGCAATTTAAAAGCAGGCGGACATAATGACTAAGTCTGGGGAGCTTTCGTGTTTATAATGCATTCACAAATCCAACAGCACTGGATTACATTCTGATGAGCAGTGACGGAAATCCGCAAATAACCCCCAAAGTTCACTAAACCTAATTGTCTCACCATGATTTTCTCTATGATTTAGTTGTCCCTTTCTGTCCTTTCCCCACTTCCCCACCTCCAGAATTGATAAAGCAAGGGAAAAATGAATTGCGTGTTTGCTATCTGTCCTTCCATTCCTAAAGGGAATGACTAAGTAGAGGGCCACCAGTCTGAGGAGCTAAGGCCGAGGTTTTGGATAACACATAAAGCAGATGGATGTTGAGAGCTGACTTGGTTTGGTTTTCATCAGACACTTCTGAATTTAGATTAGAATTGACACATAACATAGCTGAATGATAGAAAACAACAGAACTCAGGATTGAAAACTCCCAATTTTTTTTTTTTTTTTATGAAGAGCTAAGCAAATTGGCATAAAGACAAAGAATTAGAGAGAAGGTCATGCATTACCGGTTCTTCAAGGCCAGGAATCTTTCAAACCGCCTGTATCCTTTGTCACTGTAAATTCTACCTCATAAATTCTGAAAGCTTCAACCTCAATCTATCTAGGGCAGCAGCCAAGAGCAAAAGACTAAAAACAACCATGAAAAGAGCATCTTCTCCTTACAAGTGTGGGTTATTGCTCCATACATCAGTCTTTACCACTTGAAACTGTTACAATCTTTTTATTTGGTGATGTTAACTTGATATCCTGATATTAAAGTATCATTTATCCTCACCAAATATGTCAGTTTTTTATACATTTGCCCTATAGTTCATCTTTACAGTTCGCTGAGCTCTTCAGTGTAAGTAAATTCTATCAAATATGAAAAGTTGCGTGCACAGTCAAATCTCAATGATTCAAGTAACAGTTATCAATTTTTAAATTTCTTGCATCAAATATTTCATTTGATGTCTCTCTCTGCCTTTCGAAGCTTCCTCATTTAGGCGAAACCTCTTACTTTTCAGTTTTACCTCTAAATGCTTTTTAGTATGCATCTTAAAGAAAAAAAAAAAAAAGGATGTTTTCTCACCTAAACCCAATGCCATTGTCACATTTAACAAAACTAACAAAAATTCTCAAGATGAGTTTTAATTCCAGAATATTTGCAATTGACTATTGGCTATGACGTTGGTGTATAAGTACCAACAAAGGATACAGGGCAACTCTGGTATTCTGAAAAGACCTGGAGCAATTCCGGCCATTCCAAGACTGGCAATATCTGAAAACAAGACAGTGGTGTTAGTCACCACGTAGTGAGTTGGTACCTCGTCTGATCTGCAGCCCATCCCCAAAAGGGGTGAAACAGAGTTCACTGTAGCAGATCTGGAAACAGCTCAAGTTGTCAGTAGCCTTCATCATGTAAAATATAACAAGGGATTTAAGGTGGGTGTTAGAATATGTTTCTAGACTGCTAGATCCAGAACTCTTTACGGCTCAAAACAGCACAGACATCATCAAAAGTCCCTGTAAGGCAGGCATCCAGGAGCTGCTTTGGTGCGGCTAACTATGCTTTAGAGGAGGTATGCCAGAAACTGTGATCATGAGCAACTTCTCACATGATGTCAGTATGGAGGGAGCCACATGAAGGGGCCTCCAGAATCTGGTTATCAAGTCACCTTTGGAGAATACAACTACTGAGGATGAGCACATAGTACGTATGTCAGGTAGCCATCTGCAGTGGTAAGGATGATGTGGGTGAAAAGGTGGGAAACACTCATTTTCAACAAATGGGCAATCAGCAATTTGGTTTTTTTTTTAGGCAGCAGCATATGTCTGGTCTAGTACTTAACAGAGACAGCTCTGGAGAGAGACAGGTTCAAATCCTGTTGTTTCTACCTATTTGCTGTATAACCTGGAACAAATTATTTAGTCTCTCTAAGCCTCAGGGATTTGATGTGTGTTAAGTAAGTAATTTTCAGTTTCTCAGGTACTTTGATAATGAAAAGGGTATTCCCCAAATAGCTAGTATGAGTATTTTGCCCTCCAGAAATTTGTAACCTCCCTTTCAATTGCTAAATCACCTTTTAGTTCTACACGACAATCTCTGGGTTTGGTTACCTCGAGATAGTACTTTAAGGGCTCTGGCAAGATTAAATTTCTCACCTGCAAAACAGAAGAGTGTCATATGACTCAGCAATTCCACTCCAAAGAATATACTCAAGAGAAATGAAAACACATGTCCACATAAAAACTTAATACAAGGAATGTTCATAATAACATTTTTCATGAGAGCCACAAAGTGGAAACGACCCAAATGTTCATCGCCTGGTGCATGCATAAATAAAATGTGGTATATCCACACAACGGAATATTACTCAGCAATAAAAAGGAACGAAACACTGATACCTGCTACAACATGGATGAATCTTGAAAATATTACGCTGAGCAAAATAAGCCATATAAATGGAATCACACAAAAGGCCACATATTGTATGGTTCTGTTTATATGAAGTACCCAGAATAGGTATATCTCTAGAGACAGAAAGCAGATTAGTGGTCGTCTAGGGCTGGGAGGATTGGAGGGAGATGGGAGTGACTGCTAATGGGTACAGGGTTTCTTTTGGGGGTGATTGATTGTGGTGATGGTTACACAACTCTGTAAATACACTAAGAGCCGTTGAACTGTACACTTTAAATGGTAGCATAAGACACATCGACAACTTATATATATATATGTACAACAACAACAAAATGGACTTTGGGATTCCACCGAGCTCCTGTGAGGCTCAGCCTGAGAAGCTAGCTGGACTCAATTTTTAAATTAATAATAATAATAACAAAAGACTGCCAATATGAGCCCAAAGAAGAATGTACCATATCAGTGTACCCTGCACTTTGTCTTAAGAGTCCCTGGGCGGTGGACATGGTTAACAGGCTTGACTGCTAACCAAAAGCTTGGAGGTTCCTGTCCACCCGGGGTGCCTTGGAAGAAAGTCCTGGCAATCTACTTCCAAATGGAGCATAGTTCTACTCTGACACACATGGGGTCGCCATGAGTTGGAATTGACTTGATGACAATGGGTATGCCTTATCTTCAGCGCAAAGATTTTCAAGTAATTTAAAACTGAAGGGTTTCGTTAAACTGTATTTAATCTGCACGTATTCAATGACTCACAGAATAACAAGTTTCATAGCTCACAAGTATTTTTTCATCATTTATTCTAATTTTAGGTTATTTCCTTAAAATGGGTTCCTAGAAATGAAATAAGTGAGCCTCACGGGTTTCTTTTGAACATCAAATGAGATAATGGATACAACAGAAATTTGAAAATTGAAAAGTGCTATACAAATATGAGCTACTGCTATACCAGCATCATCTCTTCCCCTGAATGTGTCCCTCCTCGATTTTCCGTTTTGCTGAATCGCACCAGCACAGCTACCACCACCGTAAACAACCACCACCCACTGTCCTTACTGATCACATATGTGCTGCACACTGGTCTGAGTGCTCCATGCGTTAACCCGTTTAGTCTTACTAAGACGCTTGCTAGGAAGGTGATCTTACCCTATTTTACAAAGGCAACACTGAACTGTGGTAAAGTGAAGTCATCTAAGGTGACACAGAGGGAATTGGAACCATGAAATTTGTCTGAATCAAAGGTCTCTGTTATGCTGCTGCCCCTGCCTTGCCCTCTTTCAGGTGTGCATTCCTTCTGTAGCCATCAAAGTCATCCAGTGGGCAGTTTCTAATCTCTGCATCACTCCTTCCTTTGCCCTGGTTCAGGCTCTCATAAGGTCTCCCCTGCCCTGGCCCATCCCTTCAATCTTTCCCCCTGCTGAGAGAGTGGTTTTCTAAAACGCAAGTCTGACCGACATCTAGTGGTTTCCCTAGCTGTCAAGATAAAGCTCAAAATCCCTAGTGAGCAGCCTCCTGCCCTGAGTCGCCTCGGCTCTCGTGGTTCCTGTACAGGGCTGTGCTGTGCCACTGCTTGCTACGGGCCTGGTAGCCATAGCCGCCACCTTCATCCAGGTGACTACTATCTTCTCACACTCAGCTTAAGCATCTTTTTTTTTTTTTAAAAGGTTTCCCTGTTATTATAGCATGTTTTTACATTAAACAAAGTGCCTTTACTTGCTAAGCATACAGAGGACAAAAAACATACTTTATTTAACTTTACGTCCCTCGTAAGCTACATTGCACCTTCTTGCTGTTGTTCATTGCTGTCGAGTCAGCTCTGACTTGCGGCTACCCCATGCATACAGGAATGAAACATTGCCGGGTCCTGCACCACCCTCACCGTCGTCGGTATGTGTGAGTCCATCGTGGTGGCCATTGTGTCACCCGTCTCACTGAGGGTTTCCCTCACCTTCACTGGTCCCCCACTTTACCAAACATGATGACACCTCCAAAGTAAGCCACGCAAGGCCTGGGACAATATTCTGTGACATGTACAGTTGTCACTGGCTAATTTTCAGAAGTAGATCAGCAGGCCTTTCTTCCTAGTGTGTCTTATTCCAGAAGCTCTGTTGAAACCTGAACACCAGGTGTGACTCTGCTGGTATTTGAAATACTGGTGGCACAGCTTCCAATATCGTAGCAACACACAAGCCTCCGTAGTATGACAAACTGACAGTTGGTGGACATGGCACCCAGTGGCTGCTAAATAAATATCTGTTGAATGACTTATTATGTGACTTTGGTATAGATGTCTTATCAGGGAATTCTGGGTTATGTTAATAAATATATACTGTCCAGAATAGCATGTGGGATATAGGTCTCAGTTTGGGATTTCACATTTTTAGAGGCTGATTGATAAATTAGAGTACATCTCTGACCTGAAGAACGGTAAGATGGTCTGGAACCAATGTCACAAGTAAAATAGTTGAAGAAATTGAGTCTGTTACATAAAGACTTCCAGAATGGGAGAGGACAGAATGGTAGATGACCGCTCTCTTCAAATACATGATGAGAGTTATCTCAACAGAAACAAACATTTTCTAACCAATAGAGCTGTGAGTGTCTCTATTCTTCTGCCATTGTGGATATTGCAGAAAGGATCTCTGCAAAGGGCAGAAAGACAACCTTCCAACTGTGATCTGGGGCTTCTGAAGCTGAGTAATTTCGCTTCGTCTTCTTTGAAAAGTAAGTAACGTGTAGAAATTACCAACAATAAGGACTTTTAGTGTAGGCACTCCCCAGCACGGAGGCTTTCATCATTGTTTTATATTTCTCCAGTGAAGGTAAAAGAAATAATTCAGACAAGTACCAGGCAAGAGCACTAAAAAGTGTGGCCTCGTTATGGAAGCGTAGGAAACCACCAAAGCATACAGGGAGAACAGAACAACCGTAGTACTAGGAATGGGATGGCATCTTTCAAATAAAAACTCATGGACAACAATCAACGGAGGAAGCTGAATAGGCTGGGCCATGTGCAGTGACAGCTGCTCCAAAAGTGATTTACAGCAGGAGGTAGATTTTCTGCAGAGCCAAAGAAGACTGAGCTTCCGGGCCGCTCTTTTGCCCTGGGCTCGTCCAAGGCCCCGGGGGAACCCTAGCAATTTTATGTAGTTTGCCTTTAAGACGATACTCAAAATTGTAGACGTTTTAAGCCTTACAAAACCTGTTTACATCAAGCCCATAAACCAGTTTACCAGCAAAGCAAAACTTAAGATAGGCGCATGTGTTTAAAATCGTTTTTTTCTAGCGTTTGTTTTCAGGCACACCTACGTACCCAAAGTATAATCAGTTAGATCAATATTATCTTCAAAAACAAAAGATATTTACATGGATACTCTAGGGCCAGATTCTTTCCCGTGCCTAGGCCCTGCTCTGGTGGTATCAAGTTTGGGTGTTTTACACTGATTTCAAGTACTTGATGTTTTCATCTACTGGGCTTAATTGACAAAATCAGAGCCTCTTTTTAGTACAGACCAGGAGAAGGTAGAATCGAGGCTTTATAAATTAAGATATTTAAATCTTAGTTATCACAGTAAAGGTGTAATCCAGGCAAGGTTAAACATGTTCTGTTTAAGAGACCACATCACTTTCCTTAGAGAAGTGGCCACACACCCCTTCAGCGTCAGTGGCACGGAGAACATGGAAGTGTTCCGAGCAGGAGATAAAGAGGGGACTGCTAGGTAGCTTTCTAACTTCTCTTGAGTCACATTTATAGACTGACCTCTCTGTTTATTATTAGAAGTGTAATTTTACAGAATATCACAAAGCCCGTTAAAATGAGAGCAAAAAGAATGGAAAGCCATTTATACATTTTTCATGTATCCATGGGGGAATTTATCAGACTAATATTTCTCTGATATCTGGTAGGGGGTTGGTTAACATAATGTGTTCAGAAGACCATAAATATCTGAGTCAGACAAAAAAGGATTCAATCGTTTTCTCTGCTAGGTACTGACTTTTGGCTGTGAGCAAGTTATTTACCCTCTCTGAGCCTCAGTTTACAAGAGTCCTGGTAGCGCAGTGGTTAAGTGCTTGGCCGCAACACATGAATACCCATTGCCCTAGAGTCGATTCCAACTTATACCGACCCTACAGGACAGAGTAGAACTTCCCAATAGGGTTTCCAAGGAGCGGTTGTTGGATTTGAACTGCCGACCTATTGGTTAGCAGCCGAGCTCTTAACCACTGTGCCACCAGGACTCCACAGCATTGGAATAAAGGGTTTAAGATGTTAGTATTTCCTCTTCCCTTTCTACTCCCTTTCACAGCAGAAAATACAACTAACAGTTCAGGGTGTACTCTTCCAGGTTTCTTCCATGCATTTGGTTGTTGTTCTGTGCCATCAAGTCAATTTTGATTCATAGTAACCCCATGTGACAGAGTGGAACTGCCCCGTACAGTTTTCTAGGCTGCAATCTTTTTTTTTTTTTTTAATAAATATTTTATTGTGCATGAGGAGAAAGTTTACAAAGCAAATGAGTTTCCCATTTGATAGTTTTTTTATACTAATGTTCGATGACATTGGTTCTGTTCCCCACAATGTGCCTGCCCTCCCCCTATTTCCATCCTAGGTTCCCCGGTTCCTTTGGTCTTGAATTGCTACCCCTTCCTACCTTCTCATCTTTGCTTTTGGGCAAATATTGCCCTTTTGATCTCGTATAATAGATTCTTCTAAGGAACACATTCCTCTCTGGTATTATTTATTTTAAGGGCCTGTCTATGATTTGACTGAAAGACAGTCTCTGGTAATGGCTTCAGTTCCAGTTCAGAAGGGTGTCTTAGGGCTATAGTCTCTGGGGTTCCTCCAGTCTTTATTAGACCAATAACTCTGACCTTTTTTTGTGAATTTGATTTTCTGTTCTGCAATTTTTCTCCTGCTTTGCCTGGGACTTTCTGTTGTAATCCCAGTCGGCATGGTCTTCTGTGTACCATCTAGTTCTTCTGGTCTCGGTTTGTGTAGGCTGTTTTTCACGTGATCCAATAGTCCTTTGGACTAATTGCTCCCTTGAGTCTTTGGTTTTCTTAATTCTCTATTGCTTGGTGTGGTAAGAGACCAATAATTGTATCTTAGATGGCCACTCACAAGCTTTTAAGACCTCAGACACTACTCACCAAAGTAGGATGCAGAACTTTATCCTTCTGTACTATGTTGTGCCAATTGATGTAGACATCCACTGAGTCTATGGTCCTTCACCTTTGAGCCTAGGAACTTTGTGCCACGAGGTGTTTGGTTATGTCTAAGAACTTGCCCTGACTGTGGCCCTTGCGTGCTCTATTGTCTGTACTGATATATAATCATCACCTGTAGTTGTGTATGTAGAAATATCCACAACCAAATCTATATCTGCAAATGAGTGTGTTCTCTTATACCCTCCCACACCTCTTGTCATATCTATCTAGCTAAGTATTCCTTTGTAAATTACTGCTTCTTAATACTATCATTGCATGATTGTCTATGCTATAGAAATGACTGTTGCTGCCCTTCCCTTTCTTCTTGTCTTCCTCTTAGTGTCCTCCCATGCCTTGGTCACATTTTGTTGACTTCCCGCGTACTATATACTGCCTTTCCTTTCATCAAATTAACACGTGTCTTCTATTTGGTAATTTTCCCTCCTCCCTCACCCCTGGTAACAATCAAAGAAAGCTTTTTTTATGTGTTTCTTTCTAATAGTGGTCTCAGAAAATATTTGTCCTTTTGTGATTGATTTATTTCACTCAGCATAATGTACTCCAAATTCATGCATGTTGTGAGATGTTTTGCAGATTCGTTATTATTCTTTATGATTGTGTAATATTCCACTGGAAGTTGTCAAAAATGAAATGGAACAGCATAAAGATCAATATCCTAGGCATTAGTGAGCTGAAATGTACTGGTATTGGACATTTTGAATCAGACAATCATAAGGTCTACTATGCCGGGAATGATAACTTGAAGAAGAACGGCATAGTGTTCATTGTTAAAAAGAACATTTCAAGATCTATCCTGAAGTATAACACTATCAGTGATAGGATAACATCTACACACCTACAAGGAAGATCGGTTAGTATAACTAGTATTCAAATTTATGCACAAGCCACTAAGGCCAAAGATGAGGAAATTGACAATTTCTACCAGTTTCTGCAGTCTGAAATTGATCAAACATGGAATTAAGATGCATTGATAATTACTGGTGATTGGAATGCAAAAGTTGGAAACAAAAAAGAAGGATTGGTAGTTGAAAATACAATGTCAGAGACTGCATGATAGAATTTTGCAAAACCAGTGACTTATTCACCGCAAATACCTTTTTTCAACAACATAAACAGCGACTGCCTATACATATGGCCCTCACCAGACAGAAAACACAGGAATCAAATCCACTACATCTGTGGAAAGAGACAACGGAAAAGCTCAATATCATCTGTCAGAACAAGGTCAAAGACTGACTGAGGAACAGACCATCAATTGTTCATATGTAAGCTCAAGCTGAAGTTAAAGAAAAATTAAAACAAGTCCACAAGAGCCAACATATGACCTTGAGTATATGCCACCTGAACTTGAGACCATCTCAAGGATAGATTTGATGCATTGAACACTAATGACCAAAGACCAGAGGAGTTGTGGAAAGACATCAAGAACATCATACATGAAGAAAGCAAAAGATTGTTAAGAAGACATGAAAGAAAGAAAAAAAAAAAGACCAAAACGGATGTCAGAAGAGATTCTGAAACTTAGTCTTGAACATAGAGCAGGTAAAGCTAACAGAAGAAATTATGAACTAAAAGAGCCGAAATGGAAGATTTCAAAGGGTAGCTCAAGAAGACAAGGTAAAAATATTGTAATGAAATGTGCAAAGACCTGGAATTAGAAAACCAAAAAGAACATGCTTGGCATTTGACAAGCCGAAAGAACTGAAGAAAAATTCAAGCCTTCAGTTGCAATTTTGGAGAATTCTGTGGGAAAAATATTGAATGACACAGGAAGCATCAAAAGCAGATGGAAGAAAATACACAGAGTCACTGTACCAAAAAGAATTGGTCAACATTCAACCATTTCAGGATATATCATATGATCAAGAACTGACGGTATTGAAAGAAGTTCAAGCTGCACTGGAGGCATTGGTAAAAAACAAGGCTCCAAGAATTGATGGAATACCAATTAAAATGTTTCAACAAAGGAATGCAGTGCTCACTCATCTATGCCAAGAAATTTGAAAGACAGCTACCTTGCCAACTGACTGGAAGAGATCCATATTTGAGCCTATTCCAAGCAAAGGTGATCCGACAGAATGTAGAAATTATCGAACACTACATTTTAATATCACATGCAAGTAAAACTTTGCTGAAGATTATTCAGAAATGTTGCAGCGGTACATCAACAGGGAACTACCAGAAGTTCAAGCCAGATTCAGAAGAGGATGTGGAACAAGGGATATCACTGCTAATATCAGATGGCTCTTGGTTGAAAGCAGAGAATACCAGAAAGCTGTTTACCTATGTTTTATTGACTATGCAAAAGCATTTGACTGCATGATTAACATCGTGAAGAACGGGAATTCCTGAACACTTAATTGTGCTCTTGAGGAACCTGTACAAAGACTAAGAGGCAGTTGTTTGAACAGAGCAAGTCAATATTGCATGGTTTAAAATCAAGAAAGGTGGGCGTCAGGGTTACAGCTTTTCAACATACTTATTCAATCTGTACACTGAGCAAATAATCTGAGAAGCTGGACTATGTGAAGAAGAATGTGGCGTCAGAATTGGTAGAAGACTCATTAACAATCTGTGATATTCAGATAACACAGTCTTGCTTGCTGAAAATGAAGAGGACTTGAAGCACTTACTGATGAAGATCAAAGGCTATAGCCTTCAGTATGGATTACACTTCAACATGAAGAAAACAAAAATTCTCACAACTGGACCAATAAGCAACATCATGATAAACAGGAGACAAGGTTGACTTTGTCAAGGATTTCATATTACTTGGATACACAATCAGCATCCATGGATGCAGCAGTCAGGAATCAAATGAGGTAGTGCATTGAGGAAATCTGCTGCAAGAGACCTCTTTAAAGTGTTTAAAAGCAAAGATGTCACTTTGAGGACAAAGATATTTTCAATCGCCTCATATGCATGCACGTGAATGAATAAGGAAGACTGAAGAATTGATGTCTTTGAATTAAGGTATTGGCAAAGAATATTGAATATACCGTGGACTGCCGGAAGAACAAACAAGTCTGTCTTGGAAGAAATACAACCAGAGTGCTCCTTGGGAAGTGACGATGGTGAGGCTTTGTCTCACGTACTTTGGACGTGTTATTAGGCGGGACCAGTCCCTGGAGAAAGACTTCATGCTTGGTAAAGGGTCAGAGAAAAAGAGGAAGACCCTCAATGAGACGGGTTGACTGAGTGGATGCAACAATGGCCTCAAACATAACAATGATTGTGAGGATGGCACAGGACCGGGCAGTGTTCATTTTGTTGGACATAAGGTTGCTGTGAGTTGAAGCCAAATTGATGGCACCTAAAAACAGTAGTATTCCATTGTGTGTACGTTCTACAGTTTGTTGATCCATTTTTCTATTGATGGGCACTTAAGCTGTTTCCATCTTTTTGCTATTGTGAATAATGCTGCAGTGAACACAGGTGCGCATATGTCTACTCATATTACAGCTCTTATTTCTTTAGGGATATACCTACGAGTGGGATTGCTGGGTCATATTGTATTTCTGTTTCTAGCCTTTTGAAGAAACACCGGACTGTTTTTTTTCCAAAGTGGTTGTACCATTTCATGTTCCCACCAGCAGTGTGTAAGTGTTCCAATCTCTCCACAACCTCTCCAACATTTGTTATTTTCTGTGTTTTTTTTTTTTTAATTAGTGCCAGATGGTATCTCATTGTAGTTTTGATTGGCTAATGATTTCGAGCATTTTTTCGTGTGTTTATTAGCTGTCTAGATGTCTTCTTTGGTAGAATGTCTGTTCATATTTTCTATCTATTTTTTAATTGGATTGTTTGTCTTTCTGTTGTTGTGTTGTTGAAGTTTTCTATAGACTTTAGAGATTAGACCTTTTTTCCCTCTGTCTGTAGGTTTTCTTACTTTTTTGGAGAAGTCTTTTGATAAGCATAAGTGTTTAATTTTTAGGAGGTCCCATTTATCTAGCTCATTTTCTGCTATTTAGTTGTCTTTTCTTAATTTTCATCCTACTCGGTCTTTTCCAGTTTTTGACTCTAGGCTGTGATGATAAGTATTAGTTGAATAGAAAAATAATACATGCTTCTAGGTTTCATGTGTTCCCTTGTTGCTGCCCCTATTGACCGTCTCACGGATTTAATTATCATGTAGTAATATGTTGCTTTACTCTTTTCCGTCCTTAATATTTAAGTCTCTTAATGCTTTTCACTATTTTCATATTTGTTTTTCATTGGATCACACAAATTGGTAAAGTTAGGCAGATTTTAATAGTCCCACTTGCCAGACAAAGGAAGAGAATTCCAAGTGATGGACTTGTCCATAGCTACATAGCTAAATTAATGACCATTTCAGGACTAAGACGAGAACCCAGGATAACTGGGTTTAGTAACAACTGAAGAAACATTTGAAGAGCCCCTCCACTGTTGAGGGCATGGTGGCATGGCATACCGAAGAAACCTATGGTCTGGTGGGGAATAACTCGGGAAGCAAGAGCCACAATAGGAACAGCACCCTGGGATTCGAAGGTGGATGAAATTACATCTAATGGAGCACAGAAAGAACGAACACGTGTTTAACAGGTAGCTATTGGACAGAGGGCATTGCAGGCGTAGGAACAGCATTCAAAAGGGCTCTGTGATGAAAACCTGTGGGTTGTCTTTGGGGAATCGCTGATTCCGAATCGGGCAGAGACCAGTTGAACCACAGGCAGCTGGGCGTGTAGGGGCGTGGTGCGGAAAAAGGTTGGAAAATGCAGGCTCCTTCTCTTTGCACCACTCTGCTTACTCTACGGACATTGTCTCTCCATTTTAGTGCCAGTTTCCCGTGGGTAGAGATCCTGTGCTCTCCTTGCTTCCTTCAGCCTAAAGGGACTAATCCAGGACTCTGCATAGTGGATACGTAAATCACATTAAGCCTACTGAAAGGAAACAAAGCTGGCGAGCTCTCGCCATGGCGGTGCCGCCCCAGGGGTGGAATGGGGGAGCCGAACGCTCTGCAGTTGAAGTGGGAATACAAGTGGACCGAGAAAGCAGGGAGACGCAGGCCTCTTGCTAGTGATCTTAAACTGAAAAAAAAAAAAAAGAAAAGGATCTTTTCCTAAAACACAGGAGAAAGGGGAATAAGGCCTCAAGGTCAACTGGTCCTCGCCCCACTTGGTCTCCATTGGGGGCAGCGATCCCGGGCTTCGGCGAACGCTGGGAAGGAAAGAATGAGGCCTAAGGACCAGAGACACCAAGTGTGGAAACGAGGGAAGCGGGCAGCGCGCACGGAGAGGACGTGCCCGGCGCAGGAGCCCGGGAGCGGAGGAAGGCAGCCTCATTAGCCCTTCCGCTGCCTCGGGGCAGGTCTTCTGTAAACAGTCCCGGACTCACAATAATTCATCCTGTTTTTAATGAAAACACTTCCAGAACTCAAAAGAGGGCGGTAGCCAAGGCAATCTGGAAAACACCCCGCAGGGCCCGTGGACCGGGATCTGTGTGTATCAGGCGGCCGTAGGCGGACAGACTACAGCCGTACGCACGGGCAGACAGCGTGGGCGGCGCCGGGCCCAGCTACCCTCTCCGAGGCCGCGCTGCGGCCGCTGAGAGCGCCCGGGGGCACGGCCCAGCCCGCCACGCACCGGCTCAGCCTGGCGGCCGCAGGGTCGCAACATGGGCGGAGCCGTCCGCAGCTGGGGGCGGGGCGGGGCGGGGCGGGGCGGGACGCGCGCCATTCGCGGAGCCGTGACGCTGGCCCGCGCGGGGGTGGGCGGGAGCGGCCGGCTCCTCGGCTCCCTGATTAGCGCTGGGCGGAGCAGGAGGCGGTGCCTCGGGCGGGTCTGCGGGACAGTATTGGGCGCCGCGGGAGGAGGGCTGTGGTTTTGTGAAGTCAGTTCCGGTTGGTGTAAAACCCCCGGGGCGGCGGCGAAGGGGTTTCAGATGCTTCTGGGTCGCGGTGGGAGACGCGCAGGCGGTCTGCTGTGTGTGTTTGGGAGGCGAGCGCGAGCGCCACCGGCGAGGGGATGGCGGTGACCCGGACCGCGGCCACTGCGGCCATGGGCAGGCTCCTGGTCCTGCTGCTGCTCGGGCTTACGGCGCCCGCCGTGGCGCTAGCCGGCTACATCGAGGTAGGGGCCGCTCGCCGGGCGCCGTCTCCCCCAGCCGCCCGGGGGAGGCGGCCTGGGGCGGGCGGCTGTGCGCGGCGGGGGCGCGGTGCGGCGGGGGTCCGGCTCTGCGGCGGTCGGGCCCTCCCCGCCTCCGCTCCCGCCGCCCACCGCTTGGCGCAGTGCTCAGCCTGGAGGCCGTCCGGCCGGTCGGCTCCTTCGCTGCAGAGGCCACATCAAAGGCATCGGGGTTGCGGGGAGCCGGCGGTGCGGGGGCGGCGCGGGCGGGCTTCCCTGCCCCCGCTCGGCGCTGCGGGTCCTCGGGGATCCCTGCGAAGCGAAGGCTCCAACCGCGCCCTCCCTCGGGACAATGTCAGCCTCCCGCTGCGTGCTCCTGCGGCTCCGCGGGCTGCGGGCGCTGCTGCCGCCGCCGAGGGGTCTCTATCCAGACCTTGGTGGGGCGGTCCTCCCAGTAGGGACCGCGAGTCGCCGGCCCTGCTTGGCAGCCCCCTTAGGGCACCGAGAAGCGCGCTCGCACTCCGGAATGTGCGAGCGCCTTTCTCGAGGGAGATACCCACCTGGAAGCAGAGCCTTTATTGGCAAGGCGGATTTTGCTTATAGGACGCATGCTTCCTGGTTTTCGCCCTTCCCAAAGTAACCTTGATCCTGGGGAGCGAGTCAGTAGGCTTTGGCTAGACTAGGAGAAAGGTTGTGTGAAGCAGCGGGTGTGCGTCTCCTGCGCTGCCCCAGGAGTTGTTGGTTTTGCCTCCCTTTGAAATAAAAATCAGCAATGCTGGAATCAGCCCTTTGAGGGGCATTGTTAAATGTAGCAGTTTGCCAAAGTCTTATAAACAAGGGAGGAAAAAAAAAAAACCCTGCGATATTTGTGCTTGTCCCTTATATAGTGGGTTTTCGCAAGCAAGGGAGGTACCCGTTAATACGTCGTAAAAACACTTTTTTGTAAGTCATGCAATGGCGTGTGTCTCAAAATTTAAGTATTCTGCATCAGAGCCAGCTTTGTAAACACCTTTGTGCTGTGAGACTGGGTGAAGTGGCTAGAACTTCTTTGGCGATTCCCGGTAATTGGGGCCACGGGAACAGGGAAGGTTGCTTTGGGGTTGGCGTTGGGCTGGTTGTGCAGTGAGGTCTGGAGTGTGCCGGTTTACATAAACCTTCCCGTTGCCGAGGGAGACCGGGAACTTTATTTTTACTTGCCTCTTAGAAATAGTGCTTGATCTGTCGGACTGGAATGTGTTTCTGGTGTAGTTTATTTCTTAACCCTTGTCAGTAGTTTAAAAATTAGAATTGATTTGTGGGTACTTGGCACATTTCAGAGAGACGTGAGACTGGACTTGATTACGTAGATGTTGACTGACAACTTTCGGATAAAATAAAAGAACGTGTCCACTTCTACAGAATATTTCAATATCTCCTGGGATATTATAGGGAAAAACCACCCTCTGTGATGGAATGGCATAAAACGTTTGTATTTATCCTGCTTAAAGCTTTATGACTTCAGGAAAAAAAAAAGGGGGGGGTTAACTTTCAAATAGAAACGCACGATTTTAGGTTACACTCTCCACATAGTGGTTAGACATATATCGGTGATCCCCGGTATGAGTAGGATGAAAACAAGCTAAATCCGTAAGATGAGAGGTTTAAAAAAAAAAAAAGATTTGATAAGGAAGGAGGGATTTAGCTGTTTGGGCAAGGTTTTGAAAACCATTGTTCACACTTTTCATCTCATGTCCCAAGTGGTGTGAGTAACTAAAAAAAAAAAAATTCACAATGAAATATTCATCATTTTTAAAAGAATTATCACCCTTTCCCATTTAAACAGAATGTAAATATGTATTTGTATGCTTGCAGAGAAAGAAAAAATAATGTGAGAATTAGTTCTGATTGTTAGCCACAACATCCTTCGGTGGAAGGGCCTGTCTACATAGGAAATAAAAAAAAAAAAATTTTTTTATTAGGAAACATAGGAAATAAAAAATAAGACCCCAAAAATCAAGTATTCTTCTCTGATACCTCCTGTTCTTTGAAGCCATGTTTTTGCCCACACTTAATAAATTATGTTCCTAATGGTTTTAAAACAAGCTGCTTTTCCTTTTGTCAAACTGTTGGAATTTTATTCGTACATATATATATGTATATATAAAAAACTTGATTTTGTTTTTCTGCTCTCTGGCAAAGGAGTGCCTAAGCCTTACCTTAAATGAGAATGGTGTAAATCAAATCAGGATGTCTCTGGAAAGTTCCTCAATGAGATTAGCCAAAGGGATTCTAGCCAAATCCCTGGTCAGGTTGCTTGGCACAGAATAATTGATTGGAGAATCTTTAGTGTTGCTTGGTGTTGACTGAATTAATCTCTTACACCTGTTTAAAAAGGAAAACGAACCTTTCTGTACCCTAAGTCACTTCCTTCTGTAAATCCAAGACAAGTTCTTGGATTTTCTGTTGGGAAGTCTCAAGACAGCATTTGGTATTTGCGCTGAAAGCCTGTAAGCCACGGATACTTGGGCTTTGGAGAGCCAGAACTCAGGCTTTGTTCTGTCACATTTGGAAGTGAATGGGCCGTTTGATAACCAAAATTAATCCCAGATTTAGGTATGACAACTGAGGCACATGATTGAGAAGGCTTTGGTGTTGGTGTCTCTGAACGGTGGTGTAGGAAACGTCCGATGACTTCGGGAGATACCTTGGTAATGCATCTGATAGAAGCAGCAGTCATTATTTTGTCACAGCTGTGTTAAAAAATCTTTTGATAAATGTGATAAGCTAAATTTTATCAATCAGGTCCTCTTTTTACAGAGGGCTGTTCAGTATGGTGGCTGGAAATATGGCTAGTGTGACTGAGGAACTGAATTTTTCATTTTACTTAATTTTAAATTATTGAAGTTTAAATTTGAAAACATACATGACTCAGTGACTGGGAAACTTTTACCTGTTTGGAACAACTTGGTCATGTCAATCTAATTGTAGATTTTATAAAATGTAAATGCAGATCAAATATTTTCTGTGAACATTTAGTGTCCAAGCTCAGATATACTTTGAGTGTGAAATATAAACCCAACCTTTAAGACTTAGTGTGAAAAACGGTAAAATATCTCAATAAATTTATACTGACTATATTGAAATGTTAATATTTTGGACAAATTGGGTTAAATATATTAAAAATATTTCTACCTTTTATATGTGGCTACTGGAAAATTTAATACTATGTATGTGGGTCAAGTTATATTCCTGTTTTGGTGAATAGAGAGTGCTGATTTAAAGTCTTTAAGTTAGTCCTGCATGAGTATTTTATTAGTACAGTTTTTGAGTGCTGCTAATTTTCCCCCTGGTGAAGCCTTGCTTGAAGTTGGTCCAGCGTGATCTTAAATGTTTTTGTTAGAACAATGCTAAATGTTATTTTTTAGTTTCAATAAAAAAAAAGAAACTTTAATTAGAAATAATTTCAGACTTACAAAAAATTCCGAGAATTTTACAAACCAGAATTTTCCCTAGATTCACCAGTTGTTAACATTCCCCCTTTCAGCTTTTGCTTTATCATTCATTCTATTATTATTGTTGTATTTTTTGCTGAGCTCTTTGAGAGTAACTTGCTTACGTCATGCTCTTTTCCCCCTGAAAACTTCAGTGCGTGGTTCCTACAATTCTAGGACATTCTCTTGCAAAGCCACAGTACAGTTATCAACTTAAGGAAGTTTAACATTAATGTAATGCTTTGATCAAATCTACTGTCTGTAATCCAGTTTATCAGTTGACCTAATAGTGCCCTTTACAGTGTTTGTAAACATGGTCATTTTTAAAGCCAACGAGCTTTTGAATTCTTGGAAGGGTTAGTTAATTTTCCACATACAAAAATCAGATTTTTAACTTACCTGATAGTGTTTTGATTTTGAAAAATCAAAACTTAAAAATATTTCAAGATTTTTTATTCAGGTATCTTATTCACCTTTACCAAATTCTTAGGCTTTTACATTTTCTTTTTAATGTAACAAGAAAAATTATATAGGTAGTACTTATTCATTGTAAAAAGTTAAAATTACAAACGGTAAGAAATGAAAAATCACCTGAAATCACGTTATCCGGGAAAATCTCACTGTAAACATTTTGATGTCTGTATTTTCATCCTTCCAGATATATCATGTACATAAATTTTATGAGAATAGCCCATATTGCACATTGAAGCTGGTACCTGACAGTTGTTTTGAGTTATCCTGATACAAACTACTGAAAGAAAATACTGTCAAGTGTTCTGTGTTACAAGTAAGAAAGGGTAAATCTTTGTACAGTAATTGTAGTTTCTATGGAGGAGGGCATTTCAGCTAGAATTCTAAATTGCCTATAATTCATTTTTCATGAGTTGTTTTTTAGTGAGATAAACTAGATTACCTTGAGGCTGAATTAAATTTAGTGTTGTGTACCTTGATTTATGACCTGAGATGGAGAGTGAACCATGCAGGTGCATTCAGATATAGATGGATTTTTATCACTCTTCTGGGTTGCAGTGCTCTATACCAAGTATAACTGATACCTACTTTTGCTAAGGGAATTTTTCTCACATAAGCGTCATGAAGTCTTTTTATTTTTTAATGAAGTCGTGTAAAACATAACTGTGATCCATCGTTTTAAAATAGGAAGGTTGGAACACTAGCTAACTTGTCATTTGATACTCAGCCATCCTACCAGTGTTCATTGAACCACTGTTACGGGTTTCCGTGCTAGAGCTGGATAGAGCAGTACTAAAAACAGGTGTGTGTCCTTTTCACTCCACTCAGTCTGCTTGCTGTGATTTCTAGACCTCACCCCCAGAGACCTCAATGAGTGCACCTGGGATGCTTTGTTTCCAGATGCTCCCAGGTGATTCTGATATGCCAGTAGAGGACAAAACTCCTGCAAACACCTCCCCCGCCCCCGCCCCACGACAGACACAGACAGACACACACACATCTGGGTACATTATCATTTAAGTCCCAGAAACAGTCTGGTGAAATAGGTATTCTTATCCTCACCTAAAAAAGTGAGCCAGTAGAGGCCCAGGGCTTAAGATCACACAGCAGAGCCAGGGTGTGAGTCCATCTATCCTGTGCTAAGTCTAGCCTTCTTTCTTTCCTCTGTATTAGGGTGTTTCATGTTTCCCTTTTGGTTAGAGATTTCTTTTTCACTTGCGTCCACCTGTCTTTCCCACGACCAAAAATCTAATGTAAATATTTTCTTGGAAAAGAACTAATTTCATAGTTAAAATTTCTCATGAACCAGTGTACACCAAACTGTTAACAGTGGTTGTGTTTGAAGGATGGAATTACAGGGAACTTTGCCTTTTTACATCTTTCATTGGTTTTTTAAAAACCTTTTAGTGTTTTTTTATGTAACATGCAAATTATTTTTAAAATAATAAGCTTGTTTCATTTTTGAATTCTGGCCAAAATTTTTAAGGAAAAAAATATACCCAGCTTATATAATAAATGAAGTAAAAGAACTGAAGATTTCAAAGGGCAACTCGAGAAGGCAAAGTGTTATAATGACATGTGCAAAGAGCTGGAAACAGAAAACCAAAAGGGAAGAACACGCTCAGCATTTCTCAAGCTGAAAGAACTGAAGGAAAAATTCAAGCCTGGAGTTGCAGTAGTGAAGGATTCTATGGGCACATATTAAACGATGCAGGAAGCATCAAAAGAAGATGGAAGAAATACACAGAGTCGTTATACCAGAAAGAATTAGTCGATGTTCAACCATTTCAAGAGGTAACATATGATCAGGAATAGATGGTACTGAAGGAAGAAGTCCAAGCTGCACTGAAGGCATTGGCGAAAAACAAGGCTTCAGGAATTGGCGGAATATCAAGTGAGATGTTTCAAAAAACAGTTGCAGCGCTGAAAGTGCTCACTCGTCTATGCCAAGAAATGTGGAAGACAGCTTTCTGGCCAACTGACTGGAAGAGATCCGTATTTATGCCTATTCTCAGGAAAGGTGATCCAGCTGAATGCGGAAACTATTGAACAATATCATAATATCACATGGAAGCAAAATTTTGCTGAAGATCGTTCAAAAGTGGCTGCTGCAGTATATTGACAGGGAACTGCCAGAAATTCAGGCTGGATTAAGATGAGGATGTGGAACCAGGGATATCATTGCTGATGTCAGATGGATGCTGGCTGAAAGCAGAGAATACCAGAAGGATGTTTACCTGTGTTTTATTGACTATGAAAGGCATTAGACTGTGTGGATCATAACAAATCATGGATAACATTGAAAAGAATGGGAATTCCAGAACACTGAATTGTGCTCAGGAGGAACCTGTACATAGATCGAGAGGTGGCTGTTAGGACAGAACAAGGGGGTACTGAGTGATTTAAAGTCAGGGAAGGTGTGCGCCAGGGTTGTATCCTTTCACCATACCTATTCAGTCTGTATGCTGAGCAGATAATCCGAGAAGCTGGACTATATGAAGAAGAAAGGGGCATCAGGATTGGAGGAAGACTCATTAACAACCTGCATTCTGCAGATGACACAATCTTGCTTGCTGAAAGTAAAGACGAAGCACTTACTGATGAAGATCAAAGACCACAGCCTTCAGTATGGATTACCCCTCAACATAAAGAAAGCAAAAATCCTCCCAACTGGACCAATAAGCAATGTCCTGATAAACAGAGAAAAGACCGAGGTTGTCAAGGATTTCATTTTATTTGGATCCACAATCAACAGCCATGGAAGCAGCAGTCAAGAAATCAAAAGACTCGTTGAATTGGGCAGATCTGCTGCAAAGGACCTCTTTAAAGTGTTGAAAAGCAAAGGTGTCACCTTGAAGACTAAAGTGCTCCTGACCTAAGCCATGGTATTTCATTCATATCATATGCACGTGGAAGCTGGACAATGAATAAGGAAGATCAAGGAAGAATTGATGCCTTTGAATTGTGGTGTTGGTGAAGAATATTGAATATACCCTGGACTGCCAAAAGAACGAACAGGTCCGTCTTGGAAGAAGTACAACCAGAATGCTCCTTAAAGAAGCAAGGATGGCAAGAGTGCTGCGTCTTACATACTTTGGAGATGTTGTCAGGAGGGATCAGCCCCTGGAGAAGGATGTCATGCTTGGTAGATTACAGGGTCCGTGGAAAAGAGGAGGACCCTCAACGAGGTGGATTGACACAGTGGCTGCAACAGTGGGCTCAAGCATAACAATTATAAGGATGGCACAGGACAGGGCAGTGTTTTCATTCTGTTGTGCATAGAGTCGCTGGGTCGGAACCGAACAACAATAACAAACATAATAAATATGAACCCCTGTGAGGGTCTTGTCAAATCAGATATGGAATTATTTGTGAGATAAAAGGCTGCCTGCACTAGATTTGCAGTCACTTGCCTAGCTGAAAGATAAAACATTAGGAGAAGGTTCACACTGTAACCAATATGACACAGATAAGATTGTCGTTTAGAAAAAAAGCTAGTCAGTATTTGGAGTTGGGGCACCTATAAATCCAAAAAGACAAAAACCAAACCCATTGCTGTTGAGTCGATCCCAACTCATAACGACCCTATAGGACAAGAGTAAAACTGCCCCAAGGAGTGCCTGGTAGATTCGAACTACCGACCTTTTGGTTAGCAGCCATAGCTCTTAACCGCTATGCCGCACCTATAAAAAACCAAAAACTAAACCCAGTGCCGTCGAGTCGATTCCGACTCATAGCACCTATATGGTTGGTAAATTAAACAGCTCACCACAACCTTTCTACTCTGCTGTCCTCAAGCTAACTTCTCTAATGGCTGCAGAATGGCTGCTGCAGCTGCAGAGGACATGGTCTGTCCAAAAGTATCCAGGGGAACAAGAGACTCTGTATATCTCCCTTTAAGAAGGAAGAAACCCTTCTCAAAACCTACCAGCACAAAACCCCTCAAATCTTGTTGGACAGATTTGTATCAGATGCCTGTGGCCAAACCAGACATGGGCAGGGAAATGGTGATGAGGCTTAAACTTACCAGGACCTGCTTTCTGGAGAGGAGGAGGATGCATACTTGGATCTAGTTGGGTTCAGTTGGGAAAGGAGGCTCTGGAGGTTGGGTAGCCAACAACAGTTTCTGCTACAAAGGACTGGCTGAAAGGAGGAAGAAGTCCTTTATCTTTACCTGAATTATCTGTAGGTTAGTTAAAATTAGCTGGTGAGATTGAGCCGTAAGCGGAACCTCTCACAGAGTGTGTTTGAGGATCTCAGCACCTCATATTGAAAAATAGTGCTGTCCAGAACAGGGTGACCAGGGTGGCGAAGAATGAAAAATCTGGGATGAAAGATGAACTCTGGGGGGCGGGGGGAGGTATTTAGAGAAGAAGAAAACAGATTTGGTTGGCAGTGTTGGTTAAGGATGTAACTGTTTTCAAGTATTTCATACTTAATCTTTGAAACACTTGTCTAGGCTGAAGTGAGATTTTTTTATATTACCCCTTTAATTGTGAATTTTTCCAACATAATATAGTGAATATATAACAAATACTCGTAGATCCAGCACCTAGTTTTGTTCAGTCTTAACATTTCATATATTTGGTTTAGCCTTTGTAAAAAGAAACACAGCGGTACAAATAACAAAACATTGGAGGAAGGATAAAGGCCTCATTTGATCTTCTCCCTGTCTCATTAACCTTTCCAGAACTAATCCTTATCTGAGTCAGAAGCATTCCCATGCATGTTTTCATGCTGGAAGACTCTTTTCATCTCTTTGGATCTCTGAAGAAACTTGCTCAGGCTCTTAGAGTGTAACCAGTATTTGATTATCAGTGCAGAGGGTTTATTGTTTGAGCATATTGTGGCGATATAAGGAGGTAAGAACGCTGAGGTATTTGCACTGAAATAAAGATGGCTCATGACTCATGAAGGTGCCAAGCATACAAGAAGACACTCTTGCTGCCCTCCCTACCCAACATTGAAAGCCCTTGAGTATTTTTGAGCATTTTTCAAATACATAATTTTATTTATTTTGTTGTTAAGAATATACACAGCAAAACATACACTAATGCAACAGTTTCTACATGTACCATTTAGTGACAGTCTTCGAGTTGTGTAACCTTTCTCACCCCCCTTTCTGAGTTGTTCCTCCCTGCTTACCATAAATTCACTGTCCCCCAAGATTCCTGCCTAATCTTTTGAGTTGCTCTTGTCCGTTTGATCCCATGGTTTTTGAGAACCCTGAATTTGGACTTCTAGCATCCTAAACTGAGAAAAAATTTGTTTGTTAAAGCCACCCACTTGTGGTATTCTTGGATAACTAAGACATGTACCTAGGTGTGGATTTTTAAAACATTTCTGCTTGCAGAGCTTCTCGAATCTGTGATTTGATGTTTTTCATCAGTTTTTAGCCATTGTCTCTTTAAATATATTGTGTCTGCCTAGTTTACTTCCTTTCTTTTGAAACTCCAAATATACACGTCTGTGTTTTCTACTCTCTTTGTCTCTACATGCTTCGTTTGATAGATATTTTTTCTGTTAAACTTCTTTCTTGAGTTCTTAATTTCAGTTATCGTAGTTTTCAGCTCTGTAAAATTGGTTCTTCTTGTTTCTAGATCACAGCTGAAATTCTCAATCTGTTGTGTTCTTGAACATGACAAGCATAAAGTCAGTTGTGTCCTTGAACATGACAAGCATAAAGTCTCTGTCTGATAATGCCAGTTAGGGGCCTCTGTGGACTTTTTCTGTTTGTTTTTCCTGCTAACTGTGGCTTTATCCCTGTTTTAGAGATGTAGGCACTGAAGCATGCAGGTGAAGAAGTTTGACCGATGTCACAAATCAGTTAACATCAGGTTGATTCTGACTCATAGCGACCCTGTAGGACAGAGCAGAACTGCCACATAGAGTTTCCCAGGAGCTCTTGGTGGATTTGAACTGCCGATCTTTTGCTGAGTGCATAGCTCTTAACCACTGGGCCACCAGGGTTTCTGGAGAATCCAAAACTTGGGCAAAAATTGGAATAGGTGATTCTTAGGAATCAGAAAGAACCTCTCTTTTATGTTTATAATCTATTTTTCCCTCATTTAATATATTGAATAACTTTCCAGGCCATTAAATATTTTACATTTTTTAAAGTTGACCGTTCAGATGGTTTGGGGCATTTGAACTCCCTGCAGTTGTACATGGTACAGTAGTCACCTTCCTAAATTGCTTTTATTACCCTGAATTTGGATTTGGGTTCGTAGCTGAAGCGCAAACATGGCCTAAGGACACTGCCTGCCTGGCAGTGGTTGACTTTGGCAGCAGTATTGGAACAAGTATTTGAATATTTGATTGCAGTTTGACCTTATTTTATAAGGATGAGAGGGAGGAAAACGGGTAAACAGAAATGCTTATCTTATAGGCCTATGGTTGGTGCTTGCTATATAGAGATTTTTGAAACTTTGGGGGAACACTAGGTGGACTCAAATTGTATAGGAAAAGTTAAGGAATGTATATAAAATGCTGAAAATAATGTTTTCAAGGGTTTTTTCCCTGCTAAAACGCTGGGAGTAATTGATATTTGTATATTTTATCAGCTCTCTAGTATCAGAATCCAAAATAACATGCATGGAATGTGTTTGTAACTTGCACATGTTTTCAAGTAGGGGACTGCCTCTTCTATCATTTATTTAATTGATTCCTTTATAACTGAACATTTGTTTCTAGTTTTTCTCAAATGTACACAGCGCTTAGTGGTTTAAAAAAAATTCTCCTAGCTGTATCTGAAATTGGCATTTAATAGAACCTCTGGGTATTGCTTGTTCAAAAAATGGAGACTTTCTGTGGTAATTGGTTCATTTGAAACTCTTCAGAGTCATCGTTATTAACCTACATTTATTAAATTGCTGTATGTAGAGTACTGTGACAAACAACCCCATAGCTGAAGGCACTATCTAGCTCCTAAGATGATAGATGAGAGAAGTCTTTTATGATAGACAGCACTAGTCCAGGGTTTTTTCTTTTTTAGATAGTTTTAATCTAGCTAGTCTGTTTTCTTACTTATTTAAAGGGTTTTCTTCCAGATATTTTATACTATGTCAGCCGCAAGAAAGACATAAAAGTTTCCTCATACTGTACAACTCAAGTGTCATAGATCTTTAAAGTAAATTATTGTAACCAATTTCCTGTGGTTGACAAAATACGATTAACTTTAAACATGACTTTTGGGTGTTAGGTTTTCTGGTGAGTTCTGTTCTTTTAGATTAACTGCCATTCTCTACAGACTTTTTCTTTAGATATAAATGGTGATAACCTCCTAGCTGTGATGCCTACTACATAACCTAAAGTAGGAAGCATGTAGCCTGCAGACAGAATGTGGCCTGTTATGTGTGCTTTGTTTGGCCCTGACTTAGTTTGCTTTATATAAAATGTTTTAAATTTAAATTAGCTATCACCCAAATAACATGGGTTTTTGTGTAAAAATTCTTTTCCAGCTTTTGAAGAAGTTGGAAGATCTGGTAGCAGGGGTCAAGTAGCAGCAAGCCCTCTTGAGCTGGCAGGATAGCCCCATCTCCCGAGGCAGGCTGAATATGGGCCACCATTTTTATGTTACACCCCCATATGCTTGTGTTACTTGTCTGTTGTTTTTTTGAGAGCCAAGTTTTTTGTTTTTTTCTATTTGTGACTTAGGTGAAAGTTTACAGCTCAAGTTAGTTTCTCAAACAAAATTTTACACACATTGTTATGTGACCCTAGCTGCAATCCCTGCAGTGTGACAGCACACTCCCCCTTTCCTCACTGGGCTTCCCGTGTCCATGCAGCGCGCTCCCTCACCTCCAGACAGGAGCTGCCCGTTTAGTCTCATGTATTTATTTGAACTCCTCATGAGTATTGTTCTATGTTTTATAGTCCAGTCTATGTCTGAAGAGTTGGCTTCAGGAATGGTTTTAGTTCTGGGTTGACAGAGTCTGGGGGCCGTGTCTTCTGGGGTTCCTCTAGTTTCCAAGTCTGGTCTTTTTACATGAATTTGAGTTCTGCCCCACATCTTTCTTCTGCTCCGTCAGGGACTCTCTGTTGTGTTCCCTGTCAGGGTGGTCTTTGGTGGTAGCGGGGCACTATCTAGTTCTGGTCTCAGGCTAATGGAGTCTCTGGTTTATGTGGCCCCTTTTGTCTCTTGGGCTCATGTTTTCTTAGGTGTTCTTTATTCTCCTTTGCTCCAGGTAGACTGGGACCAATTAATGCATCTTAGATAGCTACTTAAACTTTTAAGACCCTGGTTGCCACTCACCAAAATGGGATGCAGAGCATTTTCTTAATAAATTTTGTTATGCCAGTTGACCTAGGGAGAGCCAAGTTTTTTATTTGTTAATTTTTGGATTTGAAATATTGTGTGATAACATCCTTGGCCTGAGATTCTTTGCCATAGTTTTTAACTGCCACACAACTGCAACCAACGACTTTATGGGGGTTTTCTCTGTGTCAGTTTTACAGAGACGACCCACTCGCCTAGTTTCTTGTCATCAACCTTGATCAGGTTGGTGTGGTATTCAGCACAAAGGGCCTCCACCAGCTTGACACACAGACCCAGCACAGTTGGATGCAGGTACGCAAAGAGGGCCTTGGTGCTTGCTTGAGACCTTGGCAGCGTCGTGACTGCTAGGAGCCAGGCCTTCTTGCACGAGGGTGGTCTTGAGCCTCTCTTGTAAAGCAGTATTAACGTCTCTTATACCTCCGGCGTCAGTGCCTGCCTTGGCCATGGTGGTGAGTTGCCGGTGAGCTGAGTCTTGATTTCACCCACGCCTTCACCTTTGTGCTACTCAGTAATGTCAGGGAAAGAGCTACAATAAAACCAAAAAAAAATTTTTTTTTTAAACCCATGACACTTCACAACAGAAATTTCTTTACTTGGCTGGTTAGACCCTGTACCCTCGTTTGAAGAGAATTTCTGCTTAAGACATCATTAGTAGTTTTCCTTTTAACAGTTTCCCCCCCTCTTGTAGCAGCTCTTAAGGAAAATGATTATTTGGGCCTTTATTAGCTTCCTTAGGATCTCCAGTAATGAAAAATCCTGCTGGGCTATCATTTTGAAAGATTAATCTTATGAATTGATATGTCATGAGACTGTTGGTTAGTGTTGTTTTTAAGTAATAGGGATATTAATCAGGACAGATTAAAATATTTTAAGTATTGCTCTTAAAAGATTAAAATGGAAAGCAGAGATTCAAGCCTGATAATCTCCTAGCTGAACAGAACCATTACGTGTGGTTTAATGTCTGTATATAGTGAGTGAGGAAACTGAATTTATCGCAGAACGATACAGGTATAAGGCATATTGTGGATCATCTAGCACTAGCCCCTATTGGACAAACAGATCCCATCCCTGTAGTGGTCCCTGAAAAGCTGTAGAAAATAACACAGAACATAAACTCCGAGTCGAGTTTGAGGTAGTGGTGGTTGCTTCAGGAAGATTATTATTGTGATTTGGAAGGCAATGTTATAGGCGTACTGCTTTTAGCATTGTTTTTACTTCAGAGTTCGTGAAGATAAATTTCATTCAGATGTGTTACCACATCATTATTTGGCACGTTTTTGGATTTTATGGGAGAAAATGTTTAGAAGAAAGCATAGAGAGTCTTATGTAGACAAAGAAGTGGGCAGAAAGATAAAGAGTATTCTATTTTTTATACAGATATAGTAAAACCTGCGAAACCAAGAACCTGTATAAGGCAGAAACCTGTTAGAGAAGGGAACCTTAAATATTTTCCACTAAAACTAGCAATGGAAAAGTGGTAAGACTGCACCCTGTCAAAGGCGGAAAACTTGCAAGACCTGGAAAAACAAGGCAGCCCTGTTGAGTTCCAGTTCTCACAGATTTCACTGCATTGCATCATTTTATACCAGTGCAGGTAGAGTTCCTTATTGGCCAGGTAAAATATTATCACGCGAAACATTAGTGAGACTCAGTTACCTACGGAACTGTTAGCCTTACATACTTTTGGAAAATTTTTAAACCAGCATTTTCACAGGGCCGAGGGAGTTACTTTAAGCTAATACAAACACTTGGTTCTCTTTTATCAAGTAATTCAGCCTGTTTCCATTGTGCTATTATATATTAGAAATGATACCTAATATCATTTCTAATAGAACTGATTGAACTTCCATTGAACTACTTAATTGTTGTTCCCAAGAGATGATGGAGGTGAAGGAGAAGCCCTGAGTCATTGCTACTAAAAGTCAGTATGAACTGACCAAATTTGCCTTGGGTACGAAGTTAGCATGTAGTATTATACCTAAGTAGCTACTTGGCCTGCCAGTCTATGCAAAGTTCAAGGTGAGCTAGTTCTAGAGCAGTCACCTGACTTGTAGGACAATAGTTTTAGAAGAAAAACAAAAGTTTTGGGAGGAGAACGGAAAACAAGGAACAACTTTCGTAGATACACAGTGAGTGTGTTACACAAGCTCTTGTATCTGCTGAAAATTGCCTCAGTGTTTGAATACTGGAGAAACCACTTTTTCCTTTTTTTTTTTTGGTAGGGGCAATATGTATGTTGGCAAAAATGAATTCTTGCAGTATTTGGGCTGGCATATCATTTAGAGGCTGATCTAGCTACTGCTAAGGACATACCAAAGCCTGTACTTGTTACATATTAAATCTTTTGTGTGTGTTTGTGTATGTGTGTGCTTTAGGTGAAAGTTTACAGAGCAAATTAGTTTCTCATTAAACAACACACATTTTTTGTAACGTTGGTTGCCAATCCCATGACATGTCAGCACTCCCCTTCTTGACCGTTGGGTTCCCCATTTCCATTTGTTCAGCTCTCATGTCCCCTCCTGCCTTCTTGTCCTCTCCCCTGGGCTGGTGTGCCCATTTAGTCTCAGATACCTGCTTGAACTACGTGGGTTATTGTTTGCTTTATGGGCCTGTCTGATCTTTGGCTGAAGGACGAACCCCAGGTGTGACTACATTACTGAGTTAAAAGGGTGTTCAGGGGTCGTGTGTACTCTTACGTTTCTCTAGTCTCTGTCAGACCAGTTATAGTCTGGTCTTTTTTTTTTTTTTGGTAGGTTGTTGGTCTTCTCAAATCATATTCAGTTTTCATTAAGTGACTTTTAAAAAAAGTTCAAGAACTACACCCCCATACACACCTTGTTGTTGTTAGTTGCTGAGGAGTTGGCTGCGACTCGTGATGGCCCTGTGTCCAACGTACCAGAGCATTGACTGGTCCTGCACCATCTCCATGGTTGGTGGTGCGTTTGAGTCCATTGTATAGTGCCTTCCACCCTAAGGGGCTCATCTTCCAGCACTGTATCGGACAGTATTCTTTTGTGATCCATAGGGTTTCCATTGATTGATTTTCAGAATTCGATCACCAGGCCTTTCTTCCCGTCTACCAAGGGTGACCCCTGCAGGTATTTGAAATACTGTTGGCATAGCTTCCAGTATCATAGCAACAGACAAGCCAGCACAGCATGACAAACTGACCAGCGGGTGGTGGATATATAAATATAAGTAAATAAATTAGGTTGTGGTTCGTAATGTTGTATTAAAACAAAGACCATTTGGGATACATAAAATCAATTTAGCAAGGTCGTTTTGTCATTTTTTTCATCCAAAATAGTGAAGCCTGTGAGAGCCAGAATGCTATGGGACCACCTTGTTTTTCTGAGTCTCGAAAGTTTTCCACCTTTGATGGGGTGCGGTTTACCGCTTTTTTGTTGCCCTCTGTTAATGGGAAGTATTTGAGTTTTTCTTCTCTGACAGGTTTCTGCCTTACACAGGTTCTAGCTTTCTCAGGGTTTACTGTAATAGTTTGGTGTTCGGCGATGATTGCCATCTTCTGATTTACTTTTATGGGGCTTCTGAATTCAAATTAATATGATTTATTGTACAGAGTAATTGGTTTAATGTGGTCTGGGCAATGTCTAAATCATCAGAGGAAGGAGATTTTAGCACAAGGAAGGGATGGTTTGATTTCTCCAGGAAAAAGTGATTAGATGTTTAATAAAAGCAGCATTCAGTGGAAAGTTGCAAGCACTGGTATAGAAACAGCAGAGTTTTCCAGAGAAGTTAGCTGAAATTAGGAGTAAGAAATCACGGAAGCTGTTTCCGGAAAAATGCCTGACGTCCCCCCCCCCGACATGATTGAGGCAGGCTTGTCCAGTGAATTAACAGTGAAAATCCAGACTCATACCTTCTTTTTAAAATATAATTTTCATTTGTTGTTGAGAATATACACTGTAAAACATACACCAATTAAACAGTTTCTACATGTACCATTTAGTGACATTGATTACCTTCTTTGAGTTGTGCAACCATTCTCACCCTCCTTTTCTGAGTTGTTGGTGCCTTATTAACATAAACTCACTGTCCCCTAAGGTTACTGTTTAATCTTTCCAGTTGGCGTTGTCAATTTGATCACATATAGATCTTAAAAGAGCATACATAATATTCAGGGCAGACATTTTTTGCTGGTTAAGTTAAATTATTATTCGGTTTTAAGAAGACTTCACGGTGTATTTTTGATTTAAAGTTTAAAGATTATCTAAAGGCAGTAGTTGCAGGGGTTCAGCCAGTCTTCATGACTCCAGAAGTCTGGAGTCCATGAGAATTTGAGATTCTTTTCTGCATTTTTCCCCTTTTGATTAGGATTCTTCTATGGAATCTGATCAAAATGTTCAGTAATGGTAGCCGGACGCCATCTAGTTCTCCTCGTTTCATGGCAAAGGAGGCAGTTGTTCATGGAGGCAGTTAGCCACACATCCTCCTATTCCTGACTGCCCTTCTGTTGCTCCAGTAGAATAGAGCACAATTGTTGTGCCTTGAATGACCACTTGCAAGCTTTTAGACACCAGGCATGACGCAACTAACTAGGAGGTAGAATAGAAACACCAAACACGTTATTAGGCGAGTTAGCTGGGATGTCCAGTGAAACCATGACCCTGAATACCCAAACCAAGGAACCAAATCCCATGGAGTGTTTGATTGTACATAAGCAGCCTCAGCAGCTACTTTTTTTTTTTTTTTTTGTCATTATTGTAAGTGTATCTCTCACACAACTTTTGCCGATTGAACTCTTTACAGGTATACAACTTATGCCGGCAGTTACAATAACTGGCTTTGCAAACTTACTGTTAATGAACACATTACTTCCATCACTGTTAATGCCACTTTTCCCCCTCCCTCCCTCCCACCCCTGGTAACTACTACTAAATTTTGTTCTCTGTGCATTGGCCCTTTCTTGTCTGTTTATGTAAGTGAGGTCATACAACATTTGTCCTTTTGTGATTGATTTATTTAAACTCAGTATAAATAAGCTTCCCAGCTTCCATCCGTAGTGTAGCGTGTATCAAGACTTCATTTATTGTTCTGCATCCTACTTTAGTGAGTAGCATCTGGGGTTTTAAAAGCATGTGAGTGGCCATCTAAGATACACCACTGTCCCACCCCATCTAGAGCAAAGGAGAATGAAGAAAACCAAAGACACAAGGGAAAGATTAGTTCAAAGGACAACTACCACAGCCTTCACCAGACTGAGTCCAGCATAGCTAGATGGTGCCCAGCTACCACCACTGACTGCTCTGACAGGGATCACAGTAGAGGGTCCTGGACAGAGCTGGAGAAAAATGTAGAACAAAATTCTAACTCCCCAAAAAAAGACTAGACTTACTGGTCTGACAGAGACTGGAGAAATCTCGAGTATGGCCCTTGAACACCCTTTTAACTCCTGAGGTTCACCCTTCAGCCAAAGATTAGACAGGTCCATAAAACAAAATAAGACTAAGTGGGCGCACCAGCCCAGAGGCAAGGACGAGAAGGCTGGAGGGGACAGGAAAGCTGATAATGGGGAGCAGTAGGTCAAGAAGAGGAGAATGTTGACAAGGTCATGGGGTTGGCAGTCAGTGCCACAAATAGTATGTATATTGTTTAATGAGGAACTAATGTGCTCTGTAAACCTTAATCTAAAACACCAAAAAGAAAAAAAAAAAAGACTTTGTTTTTCCTGATGGCTGAGTAGTAGTCCGTTGTATGTATATACCACATTTTGTTTATCCATTCATCTGTTGATGGGCGTTTAGGTTGTTTCTACCTTTGGGCTATTGTGAGTAGTGCTGCAGTGAACATTGGTGTACAAACTTGTGAGCCTCTGCTTACAAGTCTTTTGGGTATATACCTAGGAGTAGAATTGTTCGGTCATGTGGTAGTTCTTTTTTCAGTTTTTGAGGAACCTCCGCAATGGCTGTACCATTTTGCATTCCCATCAGCAGTGGGTAAGGAGTTTTTATTCCCCACATCCTACCAGCGTTTGTTATTTTGTTGTTGTTTTCTACCCTAGTGATCCTAGTGGCATTGAAATAGGTATCTCATGGTGGTTTTGATTTGCATCTTTCTGATGGCTGATGATGCTGGTTATCTTTTCATGTGTTTATTGGCCATTTGAATGTCTGCTTTGGTGAAATGTCTGTTCATATCCTTTGCCCATTTAATGATTGGCTTATTTATCTTTTTGTTAAGTTGTTGAAATTTATGTATATATTGGTTATTAGATTCTTGTCAGATATATGATTTCCAAAGATATTCTCCCAGTTGGTAGCTTGTCTTTTCACTCTTTTGGTAATCTGTCTTTTGATGAGCAGCAGTTTTTAGTTTTTATGAGGCCCCATTTATTTGTTTTGTCTTTTCCTGTTTGTACTTTTGTAATTAGATAATCCACTGTTGAAAGCTAGGCCTGACAGTGTTGCCGCTGCTTTTTATTCTAAGAATTTATGATTTTAGTTTGTATATTCAGGTCCTTAATCCATTTTGAATTTGTTGTTGTGTGTGATACGAGGCATGGATCCTGTTTCATTTTTCTACATGGGGAAACCCAGTTTTCCCAGCACCATTTATTGAAGAGATTCTTCTTTCCCCATCAGATGAACTTAGCACCCTTGTCAAAAATCTGTTGACCACAGATGTTTGGGTTTATTTCTGGACTGTCAATTCTATTCCATTGGTCTCTGTGTCTATTGTTATACCAGTATCAGGCTGTTTTGATTACTGCAGCTGCATAGTATGTTTTAAAATCAGAGATAGTTAGTCCTCCTACTTTGTTCTTCTCTCTCAACATTGCTTTAGCTCTTTGGGGCCTCTTGACTTTCCATATAAAGTTGATGGTTTTAAGACAGGGAGCAAAAGCCCTGAGGTCGGAGGGTGCCTGTTTGAGAAATAGCAAAGAGATCTGTGTGGTTAGAGGAGAGGCAAGTAAAAGAGAAATAGGCTATACTGTCAGGGAGGTAATAGGGGGTTGAGTGTGGAACCTAGAGACTTAGTAAGACAGAGAACAGAGGGGCCCCCAAATGTGCAAACAAAGTAATAAGAAATGGGCCAGGGTGCAGAAACAAAGCCATTCCCCAGAACAGTGGGGCAGGGTATCTAAAAATAGCCCACAAACTTCTGTAAAGTTGCCTTTCAGAAGCAGCTGGGGAAACCAGGCCCAGGGACATGCAGAGAACATCCATCCATGACCACTGTGTGACCTTCCACCACAGGTGGGGAGGGGCTACAGCCCCAGCCAGGGAATCGAACCTGGGGAGCGAGAGACTGCGCAGGCGTGACACCCCATAATAAGTCCTGCTACGAATCCCAGAGGCCTTCGGGATAGGAGCCATCTTGAAAAGCTGCTGTGCGTGCACCTTAGTTAACATATCCCCACCTGTGCCTATGAATAAACATGAGTCTTTTCCCGCCCAAGAACTTTAAAAACTCAGGCCCATCTTTTGGGAGACGGGGTAAGCGCTGCTCTAGGCCCTCCTCGTATCCACTTGCAAGCCTCTTCAATAAAGCTTTGCTTGTGTGGAAAACTGCGTGCTTTACCTGGCCATTCTTGACCAGTGAGAGGCAAGAACCTTATTCCGGTAACAGTTTCTTCTATTTCTGTAAAGGAGGTTTGGATTTTGGTTGAGATTGCGTTGAATCTGTAGATCACTTTGGATAATATTGACATCTCAGACACATACTTTTGAAGGAAATAATAAGTTTCTTAGGCCAACAAAGGATACTCATGAAGTTGTACCTCACTAGATTTAAATATTTAAAAAGTCCCAGCCAATCCAGCCCATGAAGGAAGTCACTCCAAAACATTTATGACCTAGAACCTTAAGTTTTAACATCATTTGTGTCTGTTCTTTTTTTGTTTGGATATTTTTGTGGCAACACGTGCATTTCAGGAATAGATTCCCAGTTTGTAAAACTATACCTATAGAAAATAAGGTCTGTTATGTAATCTTGATTGTGACTTGGAGTCTCTGGGTTGTGCACATGGTTAAGTGCTTGGCTACTAATGGAAATGTTGCTGGTTTGAGTGCACCCAGAGGAGCCTTGGAAGAAAGGCCTGGTGAATTACTTCCAAAAAATCAGCCATTGAAAACCCTATGGAGCAGTTCTGCTCTGACACAAATGGGGTCACTTTGAGTTGGAGTCACTTCGATGGCAACTGGTTTTTTTTTTTTTTAATCGTGGCTTGACTTTCAGCTGTCATTTAGTCAGACAGTAAGTGGGGGCTCTCCCATGTGGCAGCTGGAGAATCTTTCACTTTTTATTATGCTCATTTGCATGTTTTCCCCCCTAGTAGGCCAAGCCTCCTCGAGGATGAGGACTTGTGATTTGTTCACCTCGTGGTTGCTGGAGCAGCCTCTTGAAGGCCCTTGAAAGTATTTATTGACTTGAAACAACAGTAGCTGAATTGGCCATTTCTGTGTGATGGGAACAGTCTGTCATAAGCATTGTGTCTGCTCTGGTTGTTTTTGTTGCCTTGAAAGACCTTTGGATTTTGTTCTGTGGTTGTCAGAAACCTGGGAGGGGTGTTTTCGAAGTCTCAACCAGTGTTCCCTTAATATTTTGTGGACCTAAAGAGTTGGGGGGTGAAGGAGATTGTCCCCCCTGCCCCCCCCCTGCCCCCCAGCAATTGGATAAAACAAAAACTTTGGCGCTTAGCACTTACCCACACTGAACCTTTTTAAGATGAAATGTCTCAAGGCCGATTTTCCTAATTCCTGTTCATTCTTTTACTTGTAGCCCACCTACCTGCTTTGAACTAGCCAGGCCTCTTCAGCTTTGTGGCTCTTTAACTGTTTAACTCTTGGCCTTGGCCCCTCGTGGATTTCTCAGGGAGCCATCTGAATACCACATTCTTCCAGTTATGAGAAACTCTTACTAGCTATCATAATGGAAGAAAGTGCATTTAAATAGAATATATGGGTGAATGGAAAAAAAAAAAAAAGCTGTTTCAGGGCTTTTCTTCCCTAGCATAGTATTAACTGAAAATTTAACAGAAAGCTTTTAATAAATAGAAATAAGTGCAAGCCACACATGTAATTAAAATTTTCTAGTTAACATCTTTTTTAAAAAGTAAAAATGTGAGATTTTAACATTATCTTTTATTTAACCCAACATATCAAAAAGTCATTTCAGCATCAACATGTAATAAAATTAATGATTTTTTAAATTCTTTTTTAATGTACTAAGTGTTTGAAGTCCTGCATGTATTTCACATTTATAGCGTATCTTAATTTTTGCATACTGTTTTCATTGGAAATATTTTGTCTCATTTAAAAATTCCAGTAAATTCAGATTTTTGACCTAACATAGCTGGAGCTGTGTTGTATCTAGCTGAAATTCTTCTTTGGCACATATAAAAGATTAAAAAATACCTATGCCACAAGTTTTTTTTTTTTTTTAAGGTCACAAATTGCTTCTTCATAAATTTGCAAGTCTTTAGAGACAAAAAATGTGCTCCAAGTAATTAATTAATTAATTCTCAAGGTATTTATACTGAATCACTTCCCTAAGGCTAAAGAATTCAGAATTCAACTTTGGAAGGAGTTGGTCTTTGATATTGTTAAATATTTAATGTGGCTGGCTAGACCTTTCCCTGTCCTGGTTCAAAGAGAGCTGCCTGAATGGAAATTTTTCTGGTTTGGGTGTCAGGAGACCTGGCTTCTGGCCTAGACCCATCTTGGTGACCTTGTACAAGCATGTCTCTCATGTACCTGGGCCTCGATTTCCCCTGCCTGTAAAATGGCAGGTGTCTGACATACACAGCACCAGTACCCTTACCTGTGTTCATGGGAAGATGATCCTTCATTCATCATTTAGTTCAACTTCCTACCAAGTTGATTTCCTAAAGCAGTCTTTAGCCAGAATTATAGTGGTACCGTTGATAAGCTAGCAGACTGTATTGGGATTGTGAAATAGTTCAATGGCATAGCCCTTAGGCAGATTTGGATTTAAATATCTGAATTGATCCAAGGCACAGAGCTTCATAAGAACATAGTTGTTTGTTTCTGAAGCCTGTCTTCTTAACCACCGTGCAAACTGCCTCCTAGACAACAGTGATATTCTAACTCTGCTACTAATTGAATAATTTTTGGAAGCAGATCACCAGGTCTGTTTTCTGAGATCCTTTACATTCATTGTCTGCTTACAGATTTTATATACTTGTCAACACAGTTTGTTCTTCTGTGTGTGTGTTGTAAAAATTTTTGATTGTTTTAGTCTTTGTAATTAGCAATTTCATTGTCCATCATCGTTTGGGCTGTTATTTAATGACATATGATGTTTATGGTTATTTCTTTAAAATCCCTGTATTCCTGTTAAAAAGGGATATCACTATTGCTCATGCTTCTTTTTCTAGGTTCACTTAAATAGTATCATTACTAATCCATTCTCAAGTCTTACCTATCTTGAAGGTCAAATTTAGCATTTTTGTGAAATTACTGTCTTTTTCTTTCTGACAGAGTACTTTGCCACTTTTAAGTATTATCTGGTCCTAGTTCTTTGGCTGCGACCCCAAAATGATTATTCTCACATGTGTCTTTAATGTAGTCAGAATCTCCAGACCTACATCTTTATTTATCTTTTAAACTTTTTTTTTTTTTTACCTTGATATCCTTTGGCAAGTAAATTAAAAACCACATTCCTATAATTTCCCTTATTCCTGTGTTCTTCCTCTGGACTTAAATCTTTGTTTTAATCCAGCCACTGTCCCAGTCATCTAGGCTTGTAATTGGAGTCGTTTTGACTTCTCTGTTCCCAGGGCTGTCTACTTAGTGACTCAGGAGCATGGTTCCTTCTTGTCCATTCGCAAGCCATCCCTCTAGTTCAGCTAGATAACCCACCTGTAATACTGCAGTGGCCTGCTGCCGTCACACTAATCTGCCTAGGTAGGTGATTTCTCATCACAAAACCCTCAAGTGGCTCGCCATTGCCTGCAGAAGGGACCCAGAACTACAAGGATCTTTGCAGTGTAATCCCAACCTCTGTTCTCCCCTCTAGCTAAACTGCTGGGACTCTTTTTGACTCAGTTTATACTCAAAAATATAACCTTCTTTTGAATTCTTCCTGTTCCTTTACAGCTTCTTGGTCTTGATTTATCATGATTCTTTGCCCTTCATGTGCCCTTATCCTGACCAATTTTTTTTCCTGACCACTTTTAAAAAATAAGAGCTTTAAACCATTGCCATCGAGTGATTCCGACTCATAGCGACCCTGTATGATGACAGCTTTATTGAGACATAATTCACACACCCTACCATTCTCTTAGCATATACGATTCAGTGGATTTTAGTATATTTACAGAGTTATGCAACCATCACCTCAATCAATTTTAGAACATTTTCATCACCCCAGAAAGAAACACTACGCCCATTAGCAGTCACTGTACCATTTTACGTCCCCACCAAGAGTATATCATTTATGTGTGTCCTCGTCAACATTTGTTATTGTCTTTTGAGTCTAGCCTTCCTAGTGGATGTGAAGTGGTATTGTGTATGGTTTTGATTTTTATTTCCTTGGTGGCTAGTGATGTTGAGCATCTTTTCATGTGCTTATTGACCATTTGTATATCTTTTTTGGAAATACAATTATTCAGGTCCTGTGCTTACATTTTAATGGATTTTTAAAAATTGTTATTGCATTGTAGGAGTTCTTTGTATATTCTAGATATAAGTCCCTTATCAAATATGTGATTAGCAGATATTTTCTCCCATTTTGTGAGTTGTCATCCTTGGGTTCACTTTCTTGATGGTGATCTTTGAAGCATGTAGGTTTTTTCATTTTGATGATGTCCAGTGTATCTCTTTTTTCTTTTGTTCCCTTTTGCTTTTGGTGTCATAACTAGGAAACCATTGCCTAACCCAAGGTCACAATGTTTTATGCTTATGTTTTATTCTAAGAGCTTTATAGTTTCGGCGCTTATATTTTTGGTTTTCAAGGTAATTTTTGTGTATGGTGTGAGGTAAGGGTCCAAATTCACTCTTCTCTGTGTGGATATCCAGTTGTCCCAGCACCATTTATTGAAAAAACTATTCCTTCCCCCATTGAATTGTCTTGGCACCCTTGTTGAAAATCAGTTGACTGTAAATGTGAATGTTTATTTCTGGACTGCCAGTCCTGTTCCATTGATCTACATGTCTGTCCTCATTCCAGTACCACACTGTCTTGGTAATTGAAGCTTTATAGTAGTAAGTTTTTAAATAAAGAAGCGTGAGTCCTCCAACTTTGTTCTTTTTCAAGATTGTTTTGGCTATTCTAGATCCAATGAATTTTTATGAATCCTAGGACCAATTTGTCAGTGTCTGCAAAGAAGCCACCTGAAATCAATTTGGGGAATATTGCCATCATAGTTCTTTGGGCTGTTAATAAGTCATTTGATCCATCAAGGTGAAGTGTCTTTCCATTTGTTTAGTTCTCTTTAATTTCTTTCAACAGCTTTGTAGTTTTTCAGAGTATACGTTTCAAACTTTTGTTAAATTTATTTCTGTTTCATCTGATGCTGTTGCAAGTAGTATTGTGTTCTTCATTTCGTATTCGGATTGTTTGTGCAGGGTACAGAAGTACTTGACTTCTTTTTATCTTGTATTTGGCAACCTTGCTGAACTCATTTGTTCTTTTTTTAAGTGGATTTCTACATACAAGATTATGTTATCTGCAAATAGAGATTGTTTTCGCTTCTTTTTGTTCATTCTGAATGCTGTTTCCATCGTTTTCTTACCTAATTGCCCGGCCAGACTTTGTAGTACAGTGGGATTAGAAATAATGAGTGGACCTTCTTATCTTGTTCCTGATTATAGTGGAACCTAATCAGTTTTTGAAGTTGGGGAAAAGCTGCTGTGGTTAATAAATACTGTGCTGCAGGTGCCAACGGTTGCCCAGTGTTGAAAGTCCATGCTTTTTACCACACCCAGGATAAAAATCACGAAACCTATGGATAAAAAAGTGAGCACACAACTTCAATGTATATTTTTATTTTTAAATTACATGCACATCCAGATGTACTAGTGAAGTAGATATATAAAAATGCAGATGGAAACAAAACAGATCAAAGAAGAAAATATCAGGAGAACAGCAAAACTTTGTTTACAGTGCAAAAACCTCACTAAAAATACTTTTTTAGAGTCATGTGATTAAAATACTCTTCATTAATTTTTAAAAACCTAGACCTTAAATTTCGTGAAATAGCTACTTAAAGGCCTAATTCTAAGTTCACTTTACTTTGATTCTTAGTGATAATGGCTGTCAGAGCTGAAGAAAAGACACTTGATATAGATCCCTAAATCTAAATGGAAGAAGTACTTTGCCGCACTTACTGAATTGTTACCTTCATTTTTCAGTCCTACTGTTAATTATGCAAAAAATTTTGTTGACGGTTAACTAGTAAACTTTTTCCTTGTTCTTGCAGGCTGTCTAATGTATGCCTTTTCTATATTTTTAACAAATGGGTGCAGGACTTAGTAAAACTCTTTATTTTGGAAGCTTTAAAATCAGCTTAGAAGGTTATTTCCAAGTTTTTAAGTGTGCAGATAACACATTTTACTATTTTAGTCAATAACATAACATAATGGGAAAATTTTCCAAATATCAGTTTTTAAAATGTCCTCTCATTAGCCATGGGTTACCTTTTAAAAGCAGTTCTTTTATCACTTATTGTGTAAAATATCACATTTACTTTTAAGGGAAGACCCAAACCAGACCAAACCCATTGCCATCGGGTCAAATCCAACTCATAGCAACCCTACAGGACAGAGTAGAACTGCCCCATAGGGTTTCCAAGGAGCAGCTGGTGGGTTTGAACTGGCGACCTTTTGGTTAGCAGCCGATTCTTAACCACTGCACTGCCAGGGGCCCTTAAGGGAAAGACTTATTTTTTCTAAAATGTCTTCTAGGTGTCTAATACTGACTTAGAGTTGCCATCATAAAAAATGTCAGCAAATACAAACCTGTTTTTTTGTTGTTGTTGTTGTTAAAAATGTGTTATCTTTCAGTTTGATGACTCTTGTAAGTACTTGCCATGAGGTAATCATCACACTTCTGTGTGGTAGGAAAGATTTTACCTTTGCAAGGCCTTGGTAGCACAGTCACCACAACACACTAAAATTCATCACATTAGCTGCAATAGTTTGCTGCGTGGAAGTGGCCCAACAAGTGCAGGCTGCATTGTACTAAGACAGGAAATGTTTTAAACATCTGGGTGACCTAGCGCATCCCACTTTGGGAAGCCCTCATCTGTACTCAGAATTTTCTCACTTCTCATTTTTTACCTGGTTTCATTGTGACCTTGAATCAGTTCGCTGAAGGTACCGCTATTCTCGTAATTATTGAAATCTAGGTATTACTTTTTAGTTATTGCTACTTCTTGTCTCTGCAGTGTATAGTTTCACTGACATACGTTTCTGGATTTTCTTTCTGCCCGTCCATTAAATATTGATATTTCTCGTGGTGCTGTCCTTTTTCACACTACACAGTCTCCCCAAACGATCCTACTGTCTGGGCTTAGAAATTCTTCCGGGCTATTATTGAATTACAAGTCCTTCATTCCAGCCCACATTACCCTCTGGAATTCCTGACCTGTATTTTTGTCTGGTAGATAACTCCACTATCGCCACTTGAGTAACATAGGAGTCTTTCAAAGATAACGTATCCAGAACTGAAGTCTTTCTCCTTCACCAGTCCCCGGCCCCCTCCTGGCCATCCCTCTTGGGATCTCTGTTTTCCCTATCTAGATTAGTAGCTCCACAATTCCCTAGGTGTTGGAATTGGAAACTTGGAATCATTTTTGACCCTTCCTTCATGTCTCTTGCTCTAAGTCCTCAGTATTTCTCTAGCCTGCCCACTTCCTATCAATACTGCTCCTGCCTTTGTTCATTGTCTTTTTGCCTGGTTGAATGCAGTGGCTTCCTAACTGGCCTTCTTGTCTATAATCTTTTTCCCTCCACATAATCTTTCCATATGACACCCTCTCACATTCTAAAGTTGCCCAGGAAGGCCATACACATGCTAGAAGAGCAGTCAGCCACAGTTTCCTTGGAGAAGAGGTTCTGAAGACCCCTACCCCCGCCGTTCCTCTACTGTGCTAAGCCTGTAGCACACCTCTGTTACAGCTCTTCTCATGCCTACAGTATGCTTATGGTCTCCACTTCCTTGCCTCTCATTCCTAATGCATACATTATACTGTAATTGTGTATTACTCTGTGTTTGGGTCTCGTCTCTAAGACTTTGAACTCCCTAAATATACATACTAAGTCATTTCTGTTTACCGAGTGACCAGCATCTCGACTGGAATATACACGTGCTCCTCACTTATCACCTATCTCTTTATCTGACATTTTGCATGTATGACGGTAGTGAAAATTTATTCTCTGACTATTTTGCACATTAATGACATATGGCTGGCAGTAACGAACGCCAGGGTGTGAGGTGAGAGTAACACTGGCTGTGATGGTTAAGGTTATATAATGTCAGTTTGGATAGGCCATGATTCTCAATGGTTTGAGATGTAATTTGGCACTTAGGTAATGATGTAGTTGCCTGCCATTTTGCGATTTGATGTGGTCATCCTCCATTTTCACATAATGGCGATTTTCACGTAATAACCTGATCTTTGGAACCTAACCATGTTGATAAGTGAGAGTGAGGGGTGGGTGTAACTGTAAAATGATCAAATGAAATAATCTTTGAGTAAAGGGTCAAATTTTATTTTCTTAAAGGGCATTATGTTTAAAATAATCAGAAACAAAAGCATGTGATCTTGTGAACACTTTCCCATCTTTAGTTTTCAATATATTTATTCATAGTTAGCTTTTGAATTGTTGCATTTCAGAAGATAGAGGTGAAGGATTCTAGTTTGTTCTAGCTTGTGTCCGGTGAGAGAATCAGACCAACAAAAATAAAGAACAGGATAGAAGAGAAGATGTCAACAAAGTCTTGAAGATGGAAAGTAGATGGACCCGAGTAACTGAGCACACCAGAAAAAGCAGAAACCTAAACTGAGAGCACACCGACTGGCAGAGCAGAAATCAGATAGGCTGAGGAATTGAAGCACTAGAACCTCTGAAGACAGTGAGGCAGGAAACAGGGAAGTGATTGAACTAAATATAAAGGGCAGTTAACTCCCTAAGGCTTTTCCCCACCTCACACCTCAGGAAGAGACTTGAGGTTTACTCTAGAGACGTGGACGTGGGAGCTGTAGGCCTAGCAGGAGAAAGATACGGAGAAGTGAAATCCTCCCCGAGAAGCCCCAAGAACTCTGACAAGGCAGGCTTTTCCCCAGACAGGGAGCTGTGGCTCCTCTCTGGAGGAGTGAAGCCCACTCCCTGACAAGTCTTGTCCATGTACAGAAACCTTCTTAAACGTGAATTAGATGGCTTAGAATCACCAAGCATTTCAGGAAAGCCTTGAGCATGAAAAAAAGGAACAGAACAGACATGGGTGGGGCGGGGGGCAATTGAAGGAAATAGGAAATGCAGGGAACAGAAGAATAATGTCAGGTATGTTGTTAATATCTACCTTAAAGAGTAGGTGGTGTTATATCTATGAAATAGATTGCAACTAGGGAAAAAGAAAAAGACATTCAGAGTGCAAGGAAGAGCTCCTGGACATTAGAAACATGGTACCAGAAATTTTAAAATCTGGTAGAAATCTTCTAGAACACAGAGGAAAAAAAGAACCTGGAAAGGAAAAGGTAAGAAAAGTAGAAGAGCTATAGGAAGAGAGAACAGAGGAAACAGGGCTGAGCGTGTCCAGACTGAAGTGGCCCAGTGAGTGACAAAAATATCTGCACTAAGGCACACTGTGATGAAATTTCAGAATACCAGCCGGAGATTGAGGAGATCTTAGAATGTATTTCGATATAGAAAAGTAGACCTGCATAAGGGGTTAAGAATCTGATTGGCCTTAAACCTACCAACAGCAGTGCTGGGAGCTAGAAGACAGTAGCTCCATACCTTAAACTCTTAAGAAAATTATTTCCAGTGTACAGTTTGGTGTTCACCCAAATTCCAATGAAGTGTGTGTATGGAATAAAAACTTCTTTTTAAAAAACCTGTCTTGTTTGAAATTCACCATTCATACACTTTTGGGAAGTCTTGGGAAGATATGAGCCACAAAAACAAGGAAATAAATTAAGAAAGGGGAAAACACTGAGTTAGGAAACGGGAAAGGCAAAAGGAATTTTCATCCGAAGTTAGTTGATGGCACAGGATGACGGCTGTGCTCAGGCCTAGAGAATCATCGGTCCAGCTGAAGCAGGAAAATGGAGGGCCTGAGTAGGGATGTCGTCCAGAAAAAAGAAAATGAAACCAGTGGATCTCGTGGTGCGTCTGACTGTATATTGAAGGGAATATTACAGGTCTTTTTGGTAATTTCAGGAGGAATTAGCAATTGGTACATGTAAAACTAAGCAGGCAGTTGCTAATTCTGAGGGAGATCGATGTCTAAGAAAGCAAATGTAGTCATAGTATACTTTTTATGTTATGATCGTGTAAATAAGGAGCACCGATTTGATAACAGAAGAAAGGGAAGTGGGTGGGTGGGTGAGTGTCTATCTAGGATGTGGTTGGTGGTTTAAGAGTTAAATCCATTTTTAGTAAGAAGTTGATAATGTTTGGACTGAAGAATCAAGGTATGGAAATAGCAGAGTGTGTTTAGTGTCTTAGTTATCTAGTGCTGCTGTAACAAATACCACAAGTGGATGGCTTTAACAAACAGATTTATCTTCTCACAGTTAGGGGTCTAGAAGTCCACATTCAGGGTGCCATCTCTAGCAGTAGAAACTTGCATACTATACAAACTTCTCTTGTCATTTATTTAACTTGCTGTTCACTGCCAATCCATTTATATGAAGACAGGTACAATGCCAGCTGTTTAGACATTGCTGCTGACTGATACCTGCTGACTTATATTGGTTTAACTAAATGTCCCAGGGGAGCAAAGAGCACAGGCTTTGGAGTCAGATGTTGGCTTACTTGGGTATAAATGATAGCCTACCGTAGTCCAGGTGCTTTTCCCGATACAGTGGTTAGAAAAAATAGACGGAGTCCCTCCACATGAGGACATGGACAGTGCAAATAAACAAGCAGGGTAGTTTTAGAATGTCTGAGGAAAATGAACTGTGGTGTAATGGGTTAGGAAATGTTGCTTAGATAGAGTCATCCAGAAGGCCCATCAGAGGGCACACATTGGCGTTGAGTTCAGCTCAGGGAAGAGCAGGGGAAGGGAGTTCTAGGTGGAGGGCCTTAGGGCAAGAAAGTCCCTGGCGTGTGTGGGAAACACAAAGAGGTTGGTGCTGAGAGCAAGGTTCAAAAAAAAAAAAAAAAATACCACTTTACCATCGAAGTGATTCCAACTCATAGTGACCCTATAGGACAGAGTAGAACTGCCCCATAGCATTTCCAAGGAGCACCTGGTGGATTCGAACTGCCAACCTTTTGGTTAGCAGCCAAACTCTTAACCACTGGGCCACCAGGGCAAGGTTGGGGTGATGAAATGATTTTGGAGATTGAAGCAGGGGCCGGATCATGGTGGGACTTTGAGGCCATGTTAAAGAGTTTGAATCCCTTGGAACAGAAGAGTAATATGATCTGACTTGAGCTTTGAGGCTATTCAGAACGCCCTGTGGAGAGTGGGTCACAGGAGGGCAAGAGGAGACACAGCTCCTCAGCAGCCCAGCCAACAAGTGGCACAAAAGTGGTATTTTACTGTCCACTTTGGGTGTGTGTTGTGTGCTCACACACGATTACATTCTTTTTATTCCTTGTCTTCACTTTTATGTAGTTTTTCCTGCTGTCCTTCATGGTTTATTTAGTAGTTAGGGGGCTTGAGCCCAGGAAGGCTAATTAATGGCTGATGAAGCAAACAGGAAACACACGGACTTGCAGCTCACACCAGCTTTATTACTTTATATTATTAAGTTGCTGATAATTACAGAAATATACATGGGCACGGGTCCAAGACAGGAAGAATTATGGTCTGCAGGCAGACCTGGTGTGAGCTGATAATATAGCCTGCGTTTACTTTTAAATTTAAATGCTACATAAATCATAGGAAAGATGTCTTTTTGACTTGCTTTCAGCTTGGAGAGGGTGGAGCTCATCCATATTTTTGTTATTGTTACAGTTTTAATGGACATTTTAAGTTAGTGATTCATTACATAAAATTGCTCTCTGAGTAAGTATTACTTGCACCTGCTAAAATGTTTAGTAAAATATCTGTATGGGAATTGCCATTTGTACCTTAGAAAGTGAATTTCCATTCCTCTGTGATTTGAAATCGACTTGACAACAATGGGTTGGGTTTGCGTTTTGCTCTCTGAAGGTCCTTGTGGCAAATTGTCTTATTTTCTAGTAATGAGCAAGGAATTTCTGACAAGTTAATTCTTGCTACCTTTCTGCATCACAGACTGTAATGAACTAAGCCTGTAGTTTCCAGTATTTTAGTTTTAATGGAATAGTCAAACTGAGAGAAAAGGTTTTAGATAAGGTTTTCAATATTACAGGAAAAAAAAAAACACTACCCACTTACCATCATTTTATGAAAAAACACTTCAATAACACAAGATAGAAAGAATATAATCTTAGAATATTGGACAGTCACTCAAGAGAGGACAGGTGGCATTTCTGTACCCTTACACATTCATAGATGCACACATATGTACGCCAGACCTTTCTTAATTTTGTGATTTTTCAGGAAACCTGTTATAGACCCTGTTAGCCCTCTTCCTCTCATGAGTGTTCGGGAAGGTTTGCTTTCAAACACTAGTAAAAACCATTGTGTGTATTAAAACATGAGTGTCTTCAGCTGCATGGATTTGCCAGTTATCTTTTTTGGATGCTGCACTCAAGGCAGAGAGACCCAGTGGAATCGGTTTCAGATCTCTGAGTTGGTGTTGGCTATTCATGTTTGTGGTTTTAACATTTTTTTTTTTTTTAAATAATGTTTTCGGTGAAAGTTTATACAGCAAATTAGGTTCCCATTTAACAATTGCCAAACAAATTGTTCAGAGACATTGGTTACATTTGTCATAATGTGTTAATATTCGTATTAATTCCTTTTTGGATGTTTTGCGTGTGGCTTTAATATTTGAAGTGAGTTATATTGTGTTCCAGCCAAAGCTGACACATTGGATAGTTCCTCCTCACCTTAATCTTCTTAATAATAATCAAAGTTGATTATTTATTTTAGTGAAATTGGCCTGCCTGAATAATAGAATATTTTTAAAAGAAGTGTGATTTATTGCAGAAGTCCTCCTTTCCCCCTGCCGGTCATTGGTATTATTTTATTATCATTGGATCAATAATGATTTAGAATGAGCATGTGTAATTATCTAGTACTTCTGGGTGTTTGTTACTTGAAATCATCTCACCCTTTTAAGGTTTAGAAAACATCACAGTATGTATCCTCCCCCACCACACACGCAGTATTTCGCACACTCTTAATAAATAACTGCTGAAGTAATACTGGCCAAACGAGTTCAAAAGTTAAGCCCAAGTTCACATCATTTAGATCATCTTAGGTTAGTACTGAAGCCTCCTGGCTTCCTGACCTTTGCAGTTAGCATGCCTTGGCGAAGTATGACAGATGGCTGCTTTACTTTGGAATCAGCTAATTCTGATTCAGTGAGGGAAGCTTTCTTTCCAAGCCATGTTTCTTGTGCATTAGAAGTTTTAAGAAAGTAGAGTTCTGTTTGCTGTAGTGTGGACCAAAGGCTGAAGCTGATAGTGTAGGTGCCATTTACTGCAGCCGTTGAAATTTAGGCAGCACAATATTCGTGTTGCACAGAGGTGAAAACTGAAATCCAGAGCGATTGAATACCTTTCCTGAGGTTACATAGCTAATAGAGGGAAAGTCCCACAAGAAAGTGAATTTTGAGAAATAACTTCCCTAGTGCCCTTTTGGTGACAGAATTGTCACAGTACAGCTGCAGATTCATCTTAACCTCACTCCTGTGCCAGCCCTAAGACTGCAGAGCCAGAAAACCAGCAGCTCCCGCTATTTAAGTAGTAGGGGTTGTGTTAAATTGTTTAGGTAGAATGGTGGTGACTGGATTCCCACAGACTAAAATGTGGAGCATTAATGCAGCGTCCTTTTAGGCATGCTCAAACTTGATAGGCAGAGAAGAAGCGTGCAGTGTTTTAACCCATTTCATCCCATCCTGGATTAGGGAAGGATGACTGGTCACGTGGGACTTCAGATGTTCTTCCTGTGTGCCCGTGATTTAAGCCTCAGTTCTGGATAATTCCAGCCAGAGAGAATTAAATCTTGCTGGGACAGCCCAGTGATGCTGCTGCTGACATTTGAGTGCTTACTCTGCAGCAGGCGTTGGCTTAGTGCCTATGTAAAGCATTATCTTACTTTAATCCTCACCACAGGCCAGAGAGGAGTAGGTATTTTAGTGGTCCTGCTTCACAGATGAAGAAATTTAAAGCCTGATCATAGTAGTAGCCGCCAACACTGGAAGAGCTCCTTCTTTGCGTCAAGTACTGTCAGGAACTTTGTATGTATTCACTCATTTAAATCTCAGAATAACACTATGATGTGTAGGCACCATCCAGACCAAAACCAGACCTGCTGCCATTGAGTTGATTCCCACTCCTAGAACCCTGTAGGACAGAGTAGAACTGCCCTATACTGTTTCCAAAGAGTGACTGGTGAATTCATACTGCCGACCTTTTGGTTAGCAGCTGAGCTCTTAACCACTGTGTCACCAGGGCTCCTATAGTTGTCATCATTTCATAGATGAGCAATCTAGACTCAGGTTAGCTGACCTGCCAGACATGACATAGTGCATCATTGATGGTACCTCTTAAAGAGCCCTGGTGGTACAAACGGTTAAGGTTGGCAGCTTGAACCCACCCAGCGGCTCCAAGGGAGAAAGATCTGCTCATCTGCTCCCATAAAGATTACAGCCAAGAAAATCCTATGGGGCTGTTCTGCAGTGTCATATAGGGTCTCTGTGAGTTGAAATCAACTCGCTGGTACCTAACAACAACAACTTAGAGCCACCACGTCATGCTCTACCTCTGAGGTAAGTGGTGTAATCAACAGAAGGCTAGTGGATGGCCAAAGCTGTCCCTAGTGCTTCTGTATCCCTGGAAATTGGTTTTTTAGAATTCCTGTTTTACTATGGGGAATTGAAAAGGAAACTGTAACGATCCCATCTTGGAATTTTAGGTTTATGAACCACCTATTTGACATAAAAATATCTTATGTATTTTTAAGTAACATCCCTTATAAAAGATTCTTAGTGCTCATCTCAGAGACACATACTGAAATATAGACCTCGGTTGAATCTTGGTACTTGGATCCTTACCAGTGTGATCCAGATGGACAGATTACCATGTTCCTATAAAAAGCCTGAGAGTCTAAACCATTTTCAGTTTTGGAAATGATACCTCATTTATACTTATAAAGCAGGGGCTATTTGTATAAATTACTGTTTATTAAATAATGCCTAATAGGTGGTGTATGTCAGTGGGGGAATGATGCTCTTGGTGTTCTCCCCCAAACCTAATTCACTAGTCCCTAATTAGAATTAAGTTCAAAAGTAAAAAAAAAAAAAAGGCCAAGTATTTCCAAGTTGGTGTAATGCAAGCTGTCACTTTTAAGAATAGGTTTTCTCAGTTTGCTGCTAAAACCAGAAAATGCTTAACAAGAATCCTGCCATCTTATTAAATGGTGGGTTGAAATGCTTGAAGCTTGGATTTTTTTTGTTGTTTGTTTTTAAACTCAAATCTTCACCACTCTGCTGTGGAAGAAGACACTCTAAAGGCTCTAAAGTGACCTTTTTGACTGTGAAACAAAAGTGGAATTTCTTTATATATTAGGCTATGGGTCAGAATTGTTATGTTGTTATTAGGTGCTGTTGAGTTGATTCCGACTCATAGTGACCCTATGCACAACAGAAAGAAACACTGCCTGGTCCTGCACAATCCTCACAATTGTTGCCATGCTTGAGCCCATTGTTGCAGTCACTGTCAGTCCATCTTGTTGAGGGTTTTCCTCTTTTTTTGCTGACCCTTTACCAAGCATGATGTCCTCCAGGGATTGATCCTTCTTGATAACATGTCCAAAGTATGTGAGACATAGTCTTGCCATCCTTTCTTCTAAGGAACTTTCTGGTTGTACTTCTTCCAAGACAGATTTGTTCATCCTTTTGACAGTCCATGGTATATTCAATACTTTTCGCCAACACCGCAATTCAAAGGCTTCAGTTCTTCGGTCCTCCTTATTCATTTCCAGTTTTCACAATTGCGTATATTGCATATGAGGCGATTGAAAACACCATGGCCTGGGTCAGGCGCACCTTAGTCCTCAAGGGGACGTCTTTGCTTTTCAATACTTTAAAGAGGTCATTTGCAGCCAGTTTGCCCAGTGCAGTGCACCTTTTGATTTCTTGACTGCTGCGTCCATGGGTGTTGATTGTGGATCCAAGTAAAATGAAATGATTGACAGCCTCAGTCTTTTCTCCGTTCGTCATGATGTTGCTTATTGGTCCAGTTGTGAAGATTTTTGTTTTGTTTATGTTGGGGTGTAATCCATACTGAAGGCCGTGGTCTTTGATCTTGAGGAAGTGCTTCAAGTCCTCTTCACTTTCAGCAAGCTAGTTTGTCATCTGCATAATGCAGGTTGTTAATGAGCCTTTCTCCCATCCTGATGCCCCATTCTTCTTCTCATAGTCCAGCTTCTTGGATTATTTGCTCAGCATACAAATTGAATAGGTATGGTGAAAGGATACAACCCTGGCCGCACACCTTTCCTAACTTTAAACCATGCAGTATCCCACTGTACTGTTAGAACAACTGCCTCTTGACCCATGTACAGATTCCTCATGAGCACAATTACATGTTCTGGAATTCCCATTCTCTGCAATGTTATCCGTAATTTGTTATGATCCACACAATTGAATACCTTAGCATAGTCAAGAAAACACAGGTTAACATCTTTCTGGTATTCTCAGCTTTCAGCCAGGATCCATCTCACATCAGCAACGGTATCCCTGGTTCCGCGTCCTCCTCTAAATCTGGCTTGAATTTCTGGTAGTTCCTGTCGATATACTGCTGCAGCTGCTTTTGAATGATCTTCAGCAAAACTTTGCTTGTGTGTGATATTAATGATATTGTTTGATAATTTCCACATTCGTTTGGATCACCTTTCTTGGGTATAGGCATAAGTATGGATCTCTTCCAGTCGATTGGCCAGGTAGCTGTCTTCCAAATTTCTTGGCATAGATGAGTAAGCACTTCCAGTGCCGCATTCATTTGTTGAAACATGTCAGTTGGTATTCTGTCAATTCCTGGAGCTTTTTTTTCCTGCCAGTGCCTTTAGTGCAGCTTGGACTTTTTCCTACAGTACCATCGATTCCTGATTGTATAGTACCTCCTGAAATGGTCAAACATCAACCAATTCTTTTTGGTATAGTGACTCTGTGTATTCCTTCCATCTTCTTTTGATGCTTCCCTGCGTTGTCTAATATTTTCCCTGTAGAATCCTTCACTATTGCAACTTGAGGCTTGAATTTTTCTTCAGTTCTTTCAGCTTGAGAAATGCCGAGCATGTTCTTCCCTTTTGGTATTCTATCTCCAGGTCTTTGCACATGTCATCATACGACTTTGTTGTCTCTAGACGCCCTTTGAAATCTTCTGTTCACGTCTTCTACTTCATCATTTTTTCCTTTTGCTTTAGCTACTTGATGCTCAAGAGCAAGTTTCAGAGTCTCTTCTGACATCCATTTAGGTCTTTTCTTTCTCTCCTGTCTTTTTAATGACCTCTTGCTTTCTTCATGTATGATGTCCTTTATGTCATTCCACAACTTGTCTGGTCTTCTGTCATTGGTGTTCAGTTGGTCAAATCTGTTCTTGAGATGGTCTCTAAGTTCAGGTGGAATATACTCAAGGTCATACTTTGGCTCTCGTCGACTTGCTCTAATTTTCTTCAGTTTCACTTTGAACTTTCCTATGGGTAATTGATGGTCTGATCTGCACTCGGCCCCTGGCCTTGTTCTGACTAATGATATTGAGCTTTTCCATCATCTCTTTCCACAAATGTAGTCAGTTTGATTTCTTTATATTCAATCTGGCAAGGTCCATGTATATAGTTACTGTTTATGTTGGTGAAAAAAGGTATTTGCAATGAAGAAGTTGTTGGTCTTGCAAAATTTCTGTCGTGTGATTTCCAGCATTGTTTCTGTCACCAAGGCTGTATTTTCCAACTACTCATCTTTCTTCTTTTGTTTCCAGCTTCTGCATACCAATCACCAGTAATTATCGATGCATCTTGATAGCATGTTCCATCAATTTCAGAGTGCAGAAGTTGGTAAAAATCTTCAATTTCTTCATCTTTGGCTTTAGTGGTCGGTGTGTAAATTTGGATAATATTTGTATTAACTGGTCTCCCTTGTAGGCGTATGGATATTATCCTATCACTGACAGGGTTGTACTTCAGGATAGATCTTGAGTTGTTTTTTTTTTTATGATGAATGTAATGCCGTTCCTCTTCAAGTTGTCATTCCTGGCATAGTAGACCATATGATTGTCCAATTCAAAATGGCTAATACCAGTCCATTTCAGCTCACTAATACCTAGGATATCAGTCTTTATGAGTTCCATTTCATTTCTGACGATTTCCAATTTTCCTAGGTTCATTCTTTGTACATTCTGTGTTCCAATTATTAAATGGATGTTTGCGGCAGTTTCTTCTTATTTTGAGTCGTGCCACGCCAGCAAATGAAGGCCTCGAAAGCTTGACTCCATCCACATCACTAAGGTCGACTCTACCGTGAGTTGGCAGCGCTTCCCCAATTGTATTTTGAGTGTCTTCCAACCTGGGGGGGCACATCTTCCGGCACTATATCAGCAAGTGTTCTGCTGCTTTTCATAACATTTTCACTGGCTAATTATTTTCAGAATTAGACCGCCATGTACTTCTTCCTTGCCTATGTTACCCTGGAAGCCCAGCTGAAACCTGTCTGCCATGGGGGACCCTGCTGGTATTTGAATACTGGTGGCATAGCTGCCAGCATCACAGCAACGTGCAGGCCCACACAGTACAACAAACTGACAGATGTGTGGGGACAGAATTGTCACAGTCCTCCAATTATAAAAAAAAAAAAAAAATAGACAAATAAAATTTAATATTTGTACACATTGGGTTCTGCTACAATAGAATGTGTCCCTGTGTTCAGCCTGACATGTTACGTTTTTCAGGTACTGGGCCTTCGCCGATTATCCTTACAAATTGCCTTATCGAATGCACTTTTTCTTTTCTGATAGATTTTACTCAAGATTGACACCATTAAACCTAGATTCAAATCCAGGCAGAATTTGAACAGGATGGGGGGCGGGGGAACCAAAGTTTTTATTTTGAACTAATCTTAAACTTAAATAAAAAGTTGCAAACATATAATGGCACACCCCTATTCCACCCGCTGCTTTCCTGAATGTTAATGCCTTGCATAATAATCATAGTACAGTGATCAAAGCTAGAAGGTTAACATAGGTATAGTGCTGTTAACTGAATTATGGACCTTGTTCAAATAATTGCACCAGGTTTTCCACCAGTGTCCTTTTACTGTTCCAGTATCCTATCCAGGATCTCCCATTGCATTTGTTATTTCTCTTTAGTCTTTTCCAGACTGTAGCAATCCCTCAGTCTTTCATGACCAGTACTGGTAAATATCTTACTGCATGGTGGTCACTTGGTTAAAGTGGTGGCTGACAGGTTTCTCCAATGTGAAGTAGTTGTTTTCCCTTTTGTAGTTAATAAATGTCTTGGGAGGAGGGACCGTGAAACTGCTAAGAGTAGGATTTTACTCACTTTGTTCAGTTAAGCCCCTTGAGCATTTGATGATGGTTTATGGGCATAGATGTAAATCATTTCAATTTTCACTAAGTGCCGCTCAGTACTCAAACAGGAATGAAACAGTTACGTGATGTTTGTATCTATTAGTAGATTGTCAGTTTACTTTTTTTTTTTTTAAAGGCCTTTGAGTAAGTGTGCTGTGTCTGTTGATAATACTAGCTTGCAGGTGGCTACTCAGTGCTACAAAGGCACTCTTCAGTATTTATTACAACTAGAACCATGTGGATGTGATTTGTCAGCATGAAGCTTGAACACTTAAGTGTGGGTAATGCAGGGCCTTTCCATCCAAGGGAAACCCTGGTGGTGTAGTGGTTAAGTGCTACAGCTGTTACCCAAAGGGTTGGCGGTTCGAATCCGCCAGGCGCTCCTTGGAAACTCTATGGGGCAGTTCTACTCTGTCCTATAGGGCGGAAATCGACTCAGTGGCGCTGGGTTTGGTTTGGTTTTGGTCCCATCCAAGGAAACTTTCAGTAATGGAATCAAATGTTCCCCTTTGGAGGGTGCTCCTCTCATGCAGGCACTTTCTCAGTCCCTGGAGCCAAATGTGATTCTGGACAATAGCTTACGCGAGGGAAGAAATAACGGAGCTTGGATATTTTCTTTGGATTGGGAGGCTTGTATTAGTTCTGAGCAGCTTTGTGCAAGGAGTTAAGTCTTACTGTGCCTCAGGAATTGAATCCCCTAAAGCAATGATTGAAGACACTGATTTAAATTAGTTTCCGATTTAGATTTATTTATAGTTACATATTTATTTATTGCTCTAAGCTATTTCAGGTTTTCAACCAAGTTATTAGAGGCACTTTTTACCAAGTTGAATTTCTGTCCTTGGATAGCTAAACTCTTTTCCCCAAGCCAAACTAATAAAATGGAATTTCTTATTAAGAATGAATTATTAAATAAAATGGAAGCACAGGGCTAGGGAAACAATTGATGCAGTTTGTCTGCAAAGCCTTAAAAGTGTTGCAGTGTCCATAGATCACAAGGACTGGCTTAAGTGCCAAAACATGGGGCATTAATTTGCTTTTTGAGAGGATTCCAGAGTCACAGGATATCAGAAGTGCTGACTTGGCAGTGAAATCTCATTTGTAACATGTTAGATGAGGAAACAGATTGATTTATATATTGGCATAATGGATCAAGGCAGTGCATACTTAAGAAAATGGAGAGCGTGTTAAATAAAAGCATTTTCAAAGTAGAGAAGCGTAAACATTACAGAAAACATCATCCTATTGTGTTCTACGTAAGGTTGGGGTATGTTTGATTAGCCGATTCTTAGACATGGTCCACAGGGCTTTTTATATTTCCGATGATACCTTCTTGGGAGTCTTTCACGACCACAAGGATTAATCTTTCTGAACTCAGAGCTGAATTACTACAGTGTATTAGCTGTCTGGAATGATTCCAGTTAGTCTCCTTTTCCTGGTAGTAACTGATGTGAGGATCTGCTGCTGCTTCTTAGCTACCTCTCCCCGTTGCTTTAACCTCTGGTATTTTACATTCTCTTTAGGGAGGGTAATGCTAACCATCTCAGCACAAAGATCAAGTGCACTTACCACTGATGTATTGACCTCAGTGGTTGACCTGTAAACTGAACATTTATACAGTTGGAACTCTTGTGGTCTTTATCAGCCAGTAACCATAATGGGTGGCATGTGGAACATAATCTTTGGTGCTGATAAAAGGCTGCCTGCACTAAAATGGACCACTCTAGGGCTGTGGCTGGGGTGAGCTCACACTAACTGATGCTGTTTTTTTACTTGTTTTCTTTTGTTGAATTTGGGGAATAAATTTTACCCCCTGTACTTTTGAAAGATGAGATGCTACATCAGAAATCCTATTTGTTTCATGTTGTGGTGTGTTATCGAGTCAATTCTGACTCATACCAACCCTATATGACAGACTAAAAAAACCCACTGCCGATATGACAGACTAGAACTGCCCTATTAGGTTTCCTAGGCCATAATCTTCATGGGAGCAGATCCCCAGGTCTTTACCCCACACAGAAAGATCGATTTGAACCACCGACATTTGATTATCAGCCAAGCACTTAACTACTGTGCCATCAGGGCTCCTTACTTGTTTCGTACCTGCGTTTAATGTTAAAATATACAAGGCCATTAAAAAAAACAAACAAACCCAAACCACACCTGTTGCCGTTAAGTCGATTTCGACTCATAGCGACCCTGTAAGTCAAAGTAGAACTGCTCCAAAGGGTGTCCAAAGAGTGACTGGTAGATTCCAACTGCTGACCTTTTGGTTAGCCGTCAGCCTCTTAACCACTGCGCCACCAGGGGTCTATACAAGGTCATAGAATTTAAGAAATATTGCTCAAAATCTTTTGGATTTGACTGTGGCGTTCCTTTATAACAGATCTAGGAAACACCTTCTGTCTTAGGCTGGGTTCTCTGGAGAAGCAAAACCAGTGAAGTGTATATACATATGTATATATATAGAGAGAGGTTTATCTCAAGGAAATGGCTCAAGTGGTTGTGGGGGCTGACAAGTCCCAAGTCCGTGAGTCAGGCATCAGGCTGGAGGTTTCTCCTGACTCATATAGATGCAGGTGCTAACGAACCCAATATCAGGAGATCTCATGGGCTGTGGAGACTTATGAACCTGAAGATCAGTAGGCAGTACGGTAGGCCATTGGCTCAAGTCCCAGGAACCGGAGGTCGGATGACACCAAGCTGGATGCAGGATCTAGAGTGAGCATAAGCCCGCTAGCATTACCAGAGCATCCACATATATTGGATGCAGGCCGCACGACCCAGAAAACTCCCCTAGATCCCATGTTGGAGGTGCTTACATTATATCACAAAATGGAGGATAACTGTTGTTGTTAGGTGCCATCAAGTCGGTTCCTACTCATAGTGACCCTGTGTACCACAGAACAAAACACTGCCCAGTCCTGCGGCATCCTTACAATCATTGTTACGCTTGAACCCACTGTTGCAGCCACTGTGTCAGTCTGTCTCGTTGAGGGTCTTCCTCTTTTCCGGTGACCCTGTACTTTACCAAGCATAACGTCCTTCTCCAGGGACTGTTCCCTCCTGACAACATGTCCAAAGTATGTCAGACCCAGTCTCACCATCCTTGAGGATAACTACATCATTACATAACTGCCAAACCAGTGAGTATCATGGCCCAGCCAAGTTTACACACAACCATCACACTTTCCTCCTATCTTTCAGTTTGGCTTCTCACATATTTATCATATCTTCCCAGATTTTTGTCGTTTATCTTTGTCTGGGCTTCTGAAGTAGGAAGCAGAGTATTTGGGGAGAGCACTGGTCTCGGTATGTAAAAATGTCCCTGGAATTTTCCTTGCCTTTATCTCTTTGTGTACTCATCTATATATACTTATTTTCCTCTTTGTCATAATTCATTTTTAGCCATAGTCTAGGGAGTGCTCAAAAGCATGCTCTAAGAATGCCCGTTTTACACATATCTTGAGTTCAGTGTGAGAATTGTTGAGCATATTTGTCTTGTTGTGTGTCCTTTATACCCTTTAATAATTTGTTTGACATAAACACCATTAGGGTATTACCTGTAGAAAAGTGTGTGTTTCTTTCTCTTTGGGGGAGACAGAATTTCACATCAGTTTGTAGCTTTATATGCAATTACACTGAAGGTATAGGACCTGCCCTCTTCTGTTAACAATTGCTTATTTGTTACAGTAGGACTGTAATCAATTCTGGAAACCCTGGTGGCGTAGTGGTTAAGTGCTACAGCAGCTAACCAAAGGGTTGGCAGCTCAGATCCACCAGGCGCTCCACGGAAACTCTATGGGGCAGTTCTACTCTGTCCGCTGTGAGTCTGAATCGACTCGACGGCGCTGGGTTTGGTTTTTTGGGTATAATCAGTTCTAGCTAATAAAGTTGCTAATTGTTTTCGCCATTGGATTTAATTGAGGTGTTTTTCAACCCTGACTGATCTTCACAACATTCTAATGCCAAATTAGCTTTTTCCCAAGTTATCCTACAATGTTTGCTCTTCCTTATCTTTTGGTAGTAGGAAGGAGGCTAATTTTAATAAGTACCTAAGTAAAACATGTAGAGCGAGTGGTAAATTTGTCCTGGAAAAAGATCATAATGTATTAAAAAATCAAGTGTAAGCTTATATACTTTGGGGCTCTGGTCTTAGGTACGTATATATCATTGTTACATCTTCTTGTTGAATTTGTCCTTTTATCATTAACCAGTTTTGACTTAAAGTCTATTTTGTCTGATACCAAAATTGCCACTGTGGCTCTCTTTGGTTTACTCTTTGCATGGGGTATTGTTTTTCCATCCTTTCATTATCAACTTGTGTCTTCAGGCCTAAGATACATCTTTTGTAGACAACATATAGTTGGATCATACATGTTTATCCATTCTGCCAGTTTCTGCCCTTTGATTAGAGCGTTTAGTCAATTTACTTTCACGGGTATTACTTGGTAAGAAAGGACTTACTCTGTTTTGCTTTTTGTGTGTTATACCCTCTTTGCCCTTCATTTCCTCAAGTACTGCCAACATTTGTGTTTTCTTGATTTTCTCTTTTTTGTGTGTAGTGAATCATTTTGGTTCTCTTCTTCCCTTTCGTGTGTATTTTTTTATTATTAAAATATTGTGTTTTCCATGAACGTTTACACAGCAAATCAGTTTCCCATTTAACTTTTTTGAGATAGTTTCTTGGTGGTTACCATGAGGATTACATTTAACATTTCACTTTATAACAATCTAGTTTAAATTGATAGCAGCTTACCTTCAGTAACTTACAAACACTTTATTCCTATATCATTCCTCCCTCTCTGTTTATGTTGTTTTCAACTATTACATCTTTATATATTTTGTGCCCTGTTACATAAATTTATACTAATTTTTATGCATAAAGCCCGAAGGGCTTAACAACTAGAATTAATAACCACAAATACCGTAAAACTGACCCTTATACTTGCCATGAAATTAGCTTTAATGGGGTCCCCCCCCCTTTCTATGTATGGCTGTCTTTTGCTTTGTATCTGAAGGACTTTCTTTAGCATTTCTCATAGGGCAGGTCTGATGGTAACATACTCCCTCAGCATTTATCTGGGAGTGTTCTGATTTCACTTGTGTGCATGAAGGACATTTTTGCTAGATAAAGTATTTTTGGTTGATACTTCTGTTCCTTCAGCACTTTAAATATATCATTCCACTGCCTTCTGGTCTCCACGATTTCTAAGGAGAAATTGGCACTTAATCTTATTGAGGATCCTTTGTACATTACTGTTTCTTTCTCTCTTGCCGCTTGCAGGATTGTGTCTTTATCTTCAGTTTTTGAGAGCTCGATTATAGGGTGTTGATCTCTTTGAGTTTCTCCTACTTGGGGTTCGTTGAGCTTCTTGGATTTATAAATTCATACCGTTCGTCAGACTTGGAAAGTTCTTGGCCATGATTTTTTCAATTTTTTTGTGTGCCTTTCTCTTCTTTCAGGATTCTTATGATTCGTGTGTTAGTTTGCTTGATGGTGTCCTACGTTTCTATTGCTGTGCTCAGCAGCCTTGAACCTTCTTGTTGCTGTTCAGATTCCGTAATTGCAGTGACCTTCCTCTCTAGTTTGCATATTCTTCTGCCAGCTCAAATCTGTTGTTAAGTTCTTCTACTGAGTTTTTTGTCTGTTTTTGTATCTTTTAGTACTAATATTTCTGTTTAGTTTCTTATATTGTCTGTCTCATTGTTTATATTCTTGTTTTGTTTATGCATCACTTTCCTGATTTCCTTTAATTTTTAATTGGTGCTTTCGTCTAGTTCTTTGAACTTGTGTGATATTGTTGCATTATATTCTTCCAATCTGTTCATTATCTGTATTTCCATAGAGATGATTTCTCTCCACTTATCTTATTTTTTTGACTGGGCTGTCATGTCTGGTTTCTTCCTGTACCTTGTGATTTTTTTTGTTGTTGAATCCAGGATATTAGGATAGTACAGTGTGTCAGCTTTCTCAATTTCCCCATATACTTGGTGCTTTTTTTAAAGCACTAATTTCTGGAAGAAACCCAGAGGCAGGCACAGCCTTCAGACTTTGCTTGTCACTCCATTGCCCTGACAGACCTCTTATTCAGGCCAAACAAAGGCTTCAGTCCTTTAGCAGCTCCCTGACTAATCAGAAAACACTGATCAGTGCACCTTCAGGCAGGCACAGCCTATCCTTGCTCTCTGCTCCCTTCCTGTCTCTCTGAGGGCTTTGACTGAGGCCGTGGTGAGGTCTCAATCCTTCAAGTGGTACCCGGACTGGTCAGAGCATATATCCTGAACATTCCTCCAGATCTGTCCTGTTTACCTTGGAGCTAGAGATTGGGGCCCCTCTTAGTGTATAGGAGATTATGCATTGGCTGGGTCTGCAGCTCCACTGCAACCCATCTGTCTGCTGCACCAGGACAAGGAGGTTTGGGGACAGTGGAGTGATTTTCCTGCTGTCTGAAATTTGTCTGTCTTTTTTCAGTTTGCAGCTCATTGCTGCTGTCTCTTGCCTTCCTTGTCAGGTTCTTACAGGGTCGAGTACAGATTTCTAGTTTCGTTTCTTGGTGTTCTCGTGGGAGGGTTGGGATTCTAGACCTGCTCACACCACTGTTTTCCCAGCACCCTAAATGTAAGTTCCTGATTAGAAGGATTATGGAGTCCATCAGCACAGATAGTGAGAGTTGTATACATTTTCCATTTATTTTAAAAGTCAATCTATCCATTCTTGCTAACAGAAAAACCGTTTCATGTTTATGTATTTTTTAAACAGAACAACACAGTAGACCATACAATTTAGCCCCCCAGGTTTAACATTTTAGAAAGGTGTTTACTTTTTATTTTGAAGTAATTTTTGTTAGGGTATACTACAAAACTCCATTTTAGCTGTAACCGTTAATACTGGCACATTAGTAGATGAGAGATACCTGTGTGTGTTTAGTGCTTAGTACTTTGCCAGAGTCATACTGTCGTAATACCTAAATGCTATTTCCCACCTATAATTTGTGAGCTAAGATCTGTTCATCAAAGAAGGGGATGCCAGCCGAAGAAAGACTTTATGGCACAGTTGATTATTTTTATTCAACAGGAGATAAAATTGTTCATGAAATCCCTTGTAGTGTTCTGTTTCCATGATCACATATTGAGTAATGAGAGCCAGACCTGACTGTTACCTTCCTCATTGCTCATGTTATCCATCACCAAGTCCTACCTATTTTACTCTCTGTATTGTCTTGTGTCCTTTGTCCCACCATACCACCTTAGTTAGCCCAAGCTCCTATTATCTCTCTTTCTTTGATTCTGCAGCCCCAGATTCCTGAGCCATTTCCCAGCATATACTCGTTTCCCTTCAGTTTGTTCTTCACTCTGCAACCAGAGAAAGAATCAGAGCTGCATTTTAGGAGTACTAACTTAATGTTTAAGACCTTTCAACAGCATCCAGTCATAAAGACCAAAACTCTTTGTTGGTGTGCTGTATTTGGTGTGGTCTTCTCCCCTTATGTGCTCATCCAGCCTTCTCTTCCCACTCCCCCCCTCAAAATCTGCCTTCCCTCCACATGTGAAGAGTAAAGCTCTGCTCAGGTGTTTTACTCTGCAGGAATCTTCCCTGATCACCTTACCCAAGACTAGATCAGGTTCCTTTTTCATTTGCTCTTCCAACACTGTGTTCTTTTCTGTCTTACAATGTCTCGGAATGAGATTACACTTCTTTTTTTTTTTTTTGGTATGATTGTTGATTCCTGCAGTAGACCGTAAGCACCCGTGAGAGCAGGGGCCATAAGTTTTTGTTTTTTTTTTTTTAATTGTGCTTTAAGTGAAAGTTTACAGTGCAAATTAGTTTCTCATTCAAAAATTTATTCACAGATTGTTTTGTGACATTGGTTGCAATCCCCGCAATGTGTAAACACTTTCCCGTTCCACCCCAGGTTCCCTGTGTACGTTTTGTCCAGTTTTCCTGTCTTTCCTGCCTTGTCGTCTTTGCTTTTGGGCAGGTGTTGCCCATTTGGTCTTGAATACTTGACTGAACTAAGGAGCACATTCCTCATGTGTGTTATTGTTTGCTTTGGGCCTGTCTAATCTTGGCTGAAAGGTAGACTTTGGGAGTGGCTTCAGTTCTGAGTTAGCAGGGTGTCTGGAGACCATAGTTTTGGGGTTTCTCCACTCTATCAGACCAGTAAGTCTGGTCTTTTCTGTGAATTTGAATTTTGTTCTATGTTTTTCTCCTTCGCTGTCCGGGACCCTGTATTGTGATCCCTGTCAGAGTGGTCAGTGGTGGTAGCTGGGCACCATCTAGTTCTTCTGGGCTTAGGCTGGTGGAGGCTGTGGTTCATGTTGTCCATTAATCCTCTAGACTAATGTTATCCTCATGTCTTTGGTTTTCTTCATTTTGTTTTGCTGCAGACAGGACATCTAGATATATCTTAGATGGCTACTCGCAAGCTTTTAAGTCCCCAGATGCTACTCACCAAAACAGAATGTAGAACATTTTCTTTATAAACCGTATTCTGCCAGTTGACCTAGATGTACCCCGAGACTATGGTCCCAAGCCCTTAGCCCCAGTGACTTGGTCCGTCAAGGTGTTTGGATGTATCTAGGAAGCTTCTGTGACTTTGTCTTGGAGATACTGTAAGTTTTTGCTCACCGTTGTGTCCTAAGCATATAGCAGATTGCTTTGTAAAGTAATAGTTGCTTAATAAAAATTTACTGTGTGAATGAAGTAAAATTACTGGAACTTCAGCCATTTAATTTATGATTTTTCTGTGTTAATGGATGAAAGGTAGATTTGCTTGAATTAGAGTAAACTGAAATCAGGTATAATAAAAAATTAAAACATCCCAGATTTCCCATTGATCTTTCACTTCCATCATTTTTTATTCTGGCCCAGCTCCTAGGAAAAGGATTTGCTTCTGAAGATAAAAATAATAAAATAATGAAGATTTTAAAAAGATAAATTCTACTGTCAAAAACTACTGTATGAGCGTACTGTTGTACCGGATTTTTTGGAGTAAACCAGGAATTTTTTCCCCTTTCACAGGCTCTTGCAGCCAATGCTGGAACAGGGTTTGCTGTTGCTGAGCCTCAGATTGCCGTGTTCTGTGGGAAGTTAAACATGCACGTCAACATTCAGACTGGGAAGTGGGAACCTGACCCAGTGGGCTCAGAGAGCTGCTTTGAGACAAAAGAAGAAGTTCTTCAGTACTGTCAGGAGGTAAGAGTGTTGCCTGGAAGTTGGACCACTTTTTGTCTGGGCTGGGGTTGAACCTGTTTTCCTCAGGTGGATAGCCTGTCATTTTCTTTTGACCTAAGGCCAAGTTGCTAATGACCAGAGTGCCAGGCCTTTTGTTTTTAAACATACCGTATAATTGAGACTTCTGGAATCTCAACTGGGAGCTCTCAGTTCTTTCAGGAAGCTTGGCAAGTACAGCCTAGTTATCTTGCCTACCTACCCTTCATGGGAAGATGTGAATCAACGCATGCGATATGCATAGTTGGTTTTCTCCTTGCTGATAGAAAGCTACCAGTTTTATAAATGATGATCTCAGATATGATTCAACTTACCGTTGAGTCAAAACTTAATCTAGGAGAGGATATGATATATTTAACTTCTTACCAGTACTGGCATATGGGGGATGAAGTATTATTATATAGTTTCGTAAACAGACATTTTCTTAGGCTTGTCTCTTAAATGTTTTAGTTCACAGACTCACAGGAATTTACACTCTCCTACAAGTGAACTGGATATCTAAAGGATTTTTTTTTTTTTTTAGTTGAAAGCTTGCTGGCTTTGTGTGTCTTAAATGGAGATTCCTTCTTTTACTAGAATACATCAAAAATGTAGACATGTACTTATCAAAAGAAAACTAATAGTTACAGTATCTTTTTCCTTGGCCACTTGAATTGGAACTAGGAGTATTGGGGTGGAACTTTAGGGTTCATATAGGAGAAGGGTGGAGGCCAAGGAAACTTAGATACTCGTCTTTACCTGTGAGTAAATGCGCATCTGCAAATTCAGTTTATTGTGTGTATGTGTGTGGTGTGTGTGTTCTTTTTTTAACAGATGTATCCAGAGCTACAGATCACAAATGTTATGGAAGCAAACCAGCCAGTCAGTATTGAAAATTGGTGCCGGAGGGACAAAAAGCAGTGCAGGAGCCACATTGTTACACCTTTCAAGTGTCTGGGTGAGTGCTCCTTTGGAAGTGTTGGCTGCTTTTCTGGAAGTGGGTTCCCTCGTTTTGAAAAATGATTTTATTGTGGTAAAAAATATGTAACACAACAGTAGCCATTTTTTGTGGGGTACAATTTAATGACATTAATTGCGTTCAGCATGTTACGCATTCAGTCATCACAATTTATTTCCAGCAGTTTCCATCCACTCACACAGAACTCAGAACCCCTTAACCAGTAACTCCCTACTCCTCCCTGCCCCCAGCCCTGGTAACTAATGAACCTTGTCTTTTTACATTGGCCTGTTCTATATATGTCACTTAAGTGAGATCGTACAATATTCATCCTTTTGTGTCCAGCTTCTTTCACTCTGAATGTTTTCAAAGTTCATGCATGTCATAGCATGTATGAGAACTTCATTTTTCTTTACGGCTGAGTAACACTCCATTGTATTTTGTTTATCCGTCCGTCTGTCGATTGAAACTTGGGCTGTTTCCACCTTTTGGCTATTGTGAATAAATGCTGCAGTGGACACAGGTGTACAAATATCCATTTGAGTCTCTGTTTTGGGTCCCCCATTTTTAAATTTAATATTCTCTTGGCTCAGAGTGAAATATTTATATCTGTTGAGAGCTATGTGAGTTTATTGGGAAATTCTCTTTTGAATATTTACTTTTTCCTAGTGTTTACAGTTAACTGCTTTTAGGTGATTATTAACTCTGCCTCTCCGATCTTTGTCTTTTGAGGATAAGCCTTTTTCACCACATTGAATAAGAGTGCTAGCCTCAGAGCACTCCAGCGTTGCCCTCATATCAGTGGTTGGAAATGAGTGCTTTACACTGGTAGTAATGAGAGGCTCTGAAGCAGCCCCAGGGATAGAAACTTCCTTTTCCTTTACTTCACCCCACACACATTCGTTAGGTACCAAATGCTATATTATTAGGCAGACCAGAATTCTGATCCCTTTCGGGAGAAGGAAAAGTGACTCATCGCTGCCTGTGTCGTTGAGAGGTGTCATATCCTTTGGTACCTGCTGTTCTTCGGGAAGGGTGTGGGCCTGGTGAGGGTGTTTATGAGTCTGTGTAGCTGGTATTAACATTCGGAGCCAATTTGATTAAAGATGTACCTTTTTTTTTTAATATAATTTGTATTGTGCTTTAAGTGAAAGTTTACAAATCAAGTCAGTCTCTCACACAAAAACCCATATACACCTTGCTACACACTCCCAATTACTCTCCCCCTAATGAGACAGCCCATTCTCTCCCTCCACTCTCTTTTCGTGTCCATTTCGCCAGCTTCTAACCCCCTCCACCCTCTCATCTCCCCTTCAGGCAGGAGATGCCAACATAGTCTCAAGTGTCCACCTGATCCAAGAAGTTCACTCCTCACCAGCATCCCTCTCCAACCCATTGTCCAGTCCAACCCATGTCTGAAGAGTTGGCTTCGGAAATGGTTCCTGTCCTGGGCCAACAGAAGGTCTGGGGTCCATGACCACCAGGGTCCTTCTAGTCTCAGTCAGACCATTAAGTCTGGTCTTACGAGAATTTGGAGTCTGCACCCCACTGCTCTCCTGCTCCCTCAGGGGTTATCTGTTGTGCTCCCTGTCAGGGCAGTCATCGGTTGTAGCCGGATACCATCTAGTTCTTCTGGTCTCAGAATGATGTAGTTTCTGGTTCATGTGGCCTTTTCTGTCTCTTGGGCTCTTAATTGCCTGTGTCCTTGGTGTTCTTCATTCTCCTTTGATCCAGGTGGGTTGAGACCAATTGATACATCTTAGATAGCTGCTTGCTAGCATTTCAGGCCCCAGATGCCACTCTTCAAAGTGGGATGCAGAATGTTTTCTTAATAGATTTTATTATGCCAGTTGACTTAGATGTCCCCTGAAAGCATAGTCCCCAGATCCCTGCCCCTGCTACGCTGGCCTTCAGAGCATTCAGTTTATTCAGGAAACTTCTTTGCTTTTGGTTTAGTCCAATTGTGCTGACCTGCCCTGTATTGTGGGCTGTCTTTCCCTTCACCTAAAGTAGTTCTTATCTACTGTCTAATTAGTGAATTCCCCTCTCCCATCCTCCCTCCCTCCCCCCTCTTGTAACCATGAAAGAATGTTTTCTTCTCAGTTTAAACTGTTTCTCAAGTTCTTATAATAGTGGTCTTATACAATATTTGTCCTTTTGCAACTGACTAATTTCACTCAGCGTAATGCCTTCCAACTTCCTCCATGTTATGATTATTGATGCGTAGTATTCCATTGTGTGAATATACCATAATTTATCCATTCATCCGTTGATGGGCACCTTGGTGGCTTTCATCTTTTTGCTGTTGTAAACAGTGCTGCAGTAAACATGGGTGTGCATGTATCTGTTCGTGTAAAGGCTCTTATTTCTCTAGGATACATTCCAAGGAGTGGGATTGCTGGATCGTATGGTAGTTCTATTTCTAGGTTTTTAAGGAAGCGCCAAATCGATTTCCAAAGTGGTTGTACCATTTTACATTCTTACCAGCAGTATGTAAGTGTTCCAATCTCTCCACAGCCTCTCCCACATTTATTATTTTGTATTTTTTGGGTTAATGCCAGCCTTGTTGGAGTGAGATGAAATCTCATTGTAGCTTTGATCTGCATTTCTCTAGTGGCTAATGATCGTGAACATTTCCTCATATATCTGTTAGCTATCTGAATGTCTTCTTTAGTGAAGTGTCTATTCATATCTTTTGCCCGTTTATTTTTGGGTTATTTGTCTTTTTGCAGTTGACTTTTTGCAGTATCATGTAGATTTTAGAGATCAGGCACTGGTCAGACATGTCATAGCTAAAAACTTTTTCCCAGTCTGTAGGTAATCTTTTTACTCTTTTGGTGAAGTCTTTGGATGAGCATAGGTGTTTGATTTTTAGGAGCTCCTAGTTATCTAGTTTCTCTTGTTTATTCTTTGTAATGTTTTGTATACTGTTCATGCCATGTATTAGGGCTACTAAACTTGTCCCTATTTTTTCTGCCATGATCTTTATCGTTCTAAATTTTATGTTTAGGTCTTTGATCCATTTTAAGTTAGTTTTTGTGCATGGAGTGAGATATGGGTCTTGTTTCATTTTTTTGCACATGGATATCCAGTTATGACAGCACCATTTGTTAAAAAGACTGTCATTTCCCCATTTAACTGTTTGGGGTCTTTGTCATATATCAACTGCTCATATGTGGATGGATTTCTGTCTGGATTCTCAATTCTGTTCCATTGGTCCATGTATCTGTTGTTGTACCAGTACCAGGCTGTTCTGACTACAGTGGCAGTATAATAGGTTCTAAAATCAGGTAAAGAAAGGCCTCCCACTCTGTTCTTCTTTTTTAGTAATGCCTTATTTATCCGTGGCCTAATTCCCTTCCACATGAAGTTGGTGATTTGTTTCTCCATCTCATTAAAGAATCTCATTGGGATTTGGATCGGAATTGCATTAAATGTATAGATCGCTTTTGGTAGAATAGACATTTTTATAATGTTAAGTCTTCCTATCCACGAGCAAGGTATGTTCTTCCACTTATGTAAGTCTCTTTTGGTTTCTTGCAGAAGTGTACTGTAGTTTTCTTTGTATAAGTCTTTTACATCTCTGGTAAGATTTATTCCTAAGTATTTTATCTTCTTGGGGGCTACTATAAATAGCATTGATTTGGTGATTCCCTCTTTGATGTTCTTTCTGTTGGTGTAGAGGAATCCAACTGATTTTTGTATGTTTATCTTGTATCCCGATACTCTGCTGAACTCTTCTATTAGTTTCAGTAGTTTTCTGGAGGATTTCTTAGGGTTTTCTGTGTATAAGATCATGTCATCTGCAAATAGAGATACTTTTACTTCTTCCTTGCCAATTTGGATGCCCTTTATTTCTTTATCTAGTCTAATTGCTCTGGCTCGGACTTCCAGCACAATGTTGAGTAAGAGTGGTGATAAAGGGCATCCTTGTCTGGTTCCCCATCTCAGTGGGAATGCTTTCAGGCTCCCTCCATTTAGGGTGATGTTGGCTGTTGGCTTTGTATAAATGCCCTTTATTATGTTGAGAAATTTTCCTTCTATTCCTATTTTGCTGAGGGTTTTTATTGTGAATGAGTGTTGAACTTTGTCAAATACCTTTTCTGCCTCAATTGATAAAATCATGTGATTCTTGTCTTTTGTTTTATTTATGTGGTGGATTACATTAATTGTTTTTCTAATGTTGAACCATGCCTGCATACCTGGTGTGAATCCCACTTGGTCATGGCGAATTATTTTTTTGATACGTTGTTGAATTCTATTGGCTAGAATTTTGTGTTGAGGATTTTTGCATCTATGTTCCTGAGGGATATAGGTCTATAATTTTCTTTTGTTGTGGTGTCTTTACCTGGTTTTGGTATCAGGGATATGCTGGCTTCATAGAATGAGTTTGGGAGTACTCCGTCCTTTTCTGTGCTCTGGAATACCTTTAGTGGTAGTGATGTTAACTCTTCTCTGAAAGTTTGGTAGAAGTCTGCAGTGAAGCTGTCCGGGTTAGGGCTTTTTTTTTTGCTGGGAGTTTTTTGATTGCCTTTTCAATCTCTTCTTTTGCTGTGGGTCTATTTAGTTGTTCTACCTCTTTTTTAGTTTAGGTAGGTAGTGTGTTTCTAGGAATTCATCCATTTCTTCTAGGTTTTCCCCAAATTTGTTTGTGTGTAGTTTTTTATAGTAATCTGATATGATTCTTTTAATTTTAGTTGGGTCTGTTGTAATATTGCCCCTCTTGTTTCTTATCCGGGGTATTTGCTTCCTCTCCTGTTTTTCTTTTGTCAGTTTGGCCAGTGGCTTATCAATTTTGTTGATTTTTTTCAAAAAACCAGCTTTTGGTCTTGTTAATTCTTTCAATTATTTTTCTATTTTCTATTTCATTTAGTTCAGCTCTAATTTTTATTATTTGTTTTCTTCTGGTGTCTGTGGGTTTCTTTTGTTGCTCTCTTTCTATTTGTTCAAGTTGTAAGGATAATTCTTTGATTTTGGCCCTTTCTTCTTTTTGGATATGTGCATTTATTGATATAAATTGGCCTCTGAGCACTGCTTTTGGTGTGTTGAAAGGTTCTGACAGGAAGTGTTTTCACTCTCATTGGATTCTCTGAATTTCTTTATTCCATCGTTAATGTCTTCTCTAATCCAGTCTTTTTTGAGCAGGGTATTGTTCAGTTTCCAAGTGTTTGATTTCTTTTCCCGTTATTGATTTCCACTTTTATGGCCTTATGGTCAGAGAAGATGCTTTGTAATATTTCAGTGTTTTGGATTCTGCTAAGGCTTGCTTTATGACCTAATATGTGGTCTATTCTAGAGAATGTTCCATGTGCACTAGACAAGAAAGAATCGTTGGTTGCTGTTGGGTAGAGTGTTCTGTATTTGTCTACGAGGTCAAGTTGGTTGATTGTGGCATTTAGATCGTCCGTGTCTTTATTGAGCTTCTTTCTGGATGTCGTGTCCTTCACCGAAAGTGGTGTGTTGAAGTCTCCTCATATTATTGTGGAGCTGTCTATCTCACTTTTCAATGCCGATGGAGTTTATGTATCTTGTATCCCTGTCATTAAGATGTATCCTTTTATTACTCAGAAACAGAGCTGTTGCTTTGAATGCATAAGTAATGTATATATCCATCCTAACTGCGTATCACCTGACACTTTCCAATTATAGTCACATACCTGTAGCTTGCTGGGGTGTCAGGGTAGCACAAACAGTTAGTGGACTTGGCTGCTGACCAAAAAGCTGGCAGTTCAAGCCCATCTAGAGGTGCCTCAGAAAAAAGTCCTGGCAATCTACTTCCCCAAAAATCAGCCATTGAAAACTCTAAGGAGTATAGTCCTACTCTGATACACATGGGGTCACCATGAGTCATAATAGACTAGACAGGAACTGGTTTGGTTTTTCTTTTAGCTTATCTTGTAACCTGAGTGACTGAGGTACAGATTTGATTGGTCATAGAAGCCTAAAAGGGCAAAACAGTCAATTTTAGATTATCCATTATAGGGTTAACATAAATATAGCATTAGCATAGATATCCTGAGTAGTTCTAGCTGTGTTTATTTTTAGCCAATAATTTAACTTATTCCCCTACCTCCTTTCATGAAAACACTTCTTAGAACTGCAAACAGCAGCAAAATTGAATACATTGCTTTTCTTATTGTCACATGAAACAAGGATCTATGGCCACGTAACAGGAAAGAGCAGGACCTCAACAGCAGAAAATACTTAAAATATGTGGCAATTAGCCTTGTCGTAGAATTATTCAGTGGGGGAGGGGGAAACTATGTGTAACACAGTTTACTTGAAAATTGAGCATCTTGCGGTAGTGTGAAAGTTGTTAAAAATGTTATGTGATGTGGTTTAAGGGTGCTCCTCCATTCCACTGGGCTCTGAGGGATCTATGGGTCCGTTGGTTCTCTCAAATTTGCAACTGTAAGTAGAGCTACAGCTTGTTCTTAAGTATTTGTAGACAGTAGATAGTACTTGACATCAGTTCCTCTTTTGTATAGGTTTCTCCTTTTGCATCATTCTTACTAAAAGACTTTCCTTCTCCTCTTGTGTGTTCTGTATCACTTGATGGCTCCATCCTCACTTCCCCCAGCCCATATCTAAGCTTGAGACCTGGGAGACATTTTTGATTCCACTGTTTATCTTGCCACATTCAGTCCGCTTTCAGACCATCTTGATTTTTTTCCACACTTCCCCATCTGTGCACTGAGGCACCCCAGGGCCTTGCAGCAAACTCATAGGAGGATCACGTATGGGATATTTGTGGCTTTCAAGGGAAATATAGTGACATCTGTCAGACATCCCCAAACTGCTTGCCGGAGGTAGTTCAGTGTCAGTGTTAGATCACTCTGTTCTTTTTGATGACCTCATGTCATTGCAATGCTGGGTTTTCAGTAGTTCTTGTAGTCACACGCAAATATCACACAAATATCACTGTAGAAGAGGAAATGTGGATGATGGTATTCAGTCTCATTGCAAGGACGGAGAAGTTGTGTCCCATCTTTCAAGAGACGCTAGGTGTTAGGACACAAATACTTAATGAGTTATTTGGAACTACCTGCTTAACATTTAGATATTTCTACTTTTTGGCCATGAGTGTGACATGAAAAAGCTACTGAGACACTCAGGGTGCTGTAAACCAAGGAGGTTTGGGGACCTCTGGCTACCATGCTTCCTCTCCACCTGATCCCCACTGCTCTAGTTGAGCCTTCCGTCATTCCCTGCCTGGACCACGACAGCAGCCTCCATGCGTGCTTCTCTCAGCTCCTTTGTCCAAGGTTCTGCCCTCGATGATCTAAAATGAAGATCTAATTATGTCTCTCCTGTGCATAAACCCTGTAGTAGCTCTTCTTTGCCTAAAAGATAATGTTTAAGCTCCTTCCCATGGCTTAGCAACTCTCCATAATCTTGACCCTTGTCTAACTCTGCCCTCCTGTCTGCCACTCCCTGCTCTGTGCTTTACGCTTCGTCGGTGTTGAACATCTCGTGGTTCCAACCACATCATACCTTTTGGCTCTTGTTGTTTGGGATGCTTCTTTGTTCCTTACCATTCTAGCTCCCTTACCTCCTCCCCCGTACATACACATACTCATACTTACTGTTTCTCTCTCTGTCTCTGTCTCTCTACTGAGTTTTTTCCTGAATCATTTGGTAATACTTTGCAGATATAGTATCTTTATCTCTTAATATTTCTGTGTACATTTTCTAAAAACAAGGACATTTTCATATGTAACCATAGTACAGCCATCAAAATCAGGAAAATAACAAACCGATTGGATATCTGAGCTGCAGACTCTCTTCTGGTTTTGCCTGTTATTCCAACAATGGGCAGAATCCAACCAGGATCACGTATTGCATTTAATTAACTCTTTAGTCTTTAATTGTCTTTCATGATCAGTGTAAATTTCTTATGATCCTATGACTTACACATTTTTGAGGTAATATCACAGAAATAGTTCTTTGTTTCCCATTGCATCGTATTAGGAGTTGTGTGATGTCATTTTTTTCCATTACTGGTGATAAGTTTCATTACCTGTCTAAGATGGTATCTGCATCCATTTATTTATATCATATGGATTAACTGTCCAGTTGTGGCCAGTGGGAGCCCCTCTGTGCTTCATGTCCTCTTGACATGTTCTTGTCATTCTGTGAGAACTTCCTTACTTTCTGATGCAAAAAGATGCTCTAGGCTCATTCTGTATTTTTTCTACCCCATCCTATTTCTCCAAGAAGCCCTGGTTTTAATGGAGAATGGTAGTTAGAAACTAAGATCGGGTATTGAGTGTGCTTAGTGCTACTAGGCTATAATTGTTTCTAGGACCATTCAGCACACAAGCTAAGAATATACTTATACACACATGTATATATCTGTATCCATATTTTTATATCTATGTATGTAATATCTGTGTATATATATATATATACACACCTCCAGTTCTAGTCCCAACACCACAGGGTTATTCTAGCCTTTCCCCTTTCTATATTAGTAACTTCCTTCTCTGGTAGTGAGAAACCCAAGTCCCATTATCCTTAGTATACTAACTTACTTTCTCAATAGAATTGCATGCACTTTTTAAAAATAGTTTCCTTAAGATATAATTCATGTACCATACAATTTATTCATTTAAAGACTACAGTTCAATAGATTTTAGTATATTCACAGAATTATGCAATGGTACGTGATTCTTTTAACATATAAAGTATACTAAAAACTGATACAGTAAAAAGTGAGAGTCTTGTATATTTTACTTACCAGAGGTGACCATGACCATGATAAGTGTTTTCATACATGTGAAGATGAATACCATGCTTTGGAGTAAGGAGATGTTAGTCTGTGGTTGGCTTCAGGTCTTTGTGATGTCTACCCAACCCAAAGCATCGACAGGCTGGAGGAAGGGTGAGGGGTTGAGGAACTGGGGAGAAACAGGATAGGAATATGTTAGTATCAGTGTAATTCTCTTTTAAATGGATATTTAGCATATCGCCTCAAAATTAACTTTGTATCTTATGTTACAGTAATTGTCTCCTGTTAATCTGTAAAGAAATAAGTGAATAAATAGGATGATCAGTGTAGAACACAGTTGGTGTGATGTGAAAAAGCCAAACTGCTACCACTTTGGGGAAAGGGGTGCCTTACGTCTGATGTTTTAAGACTGGTCCTGTACTAAAAAGAGTGTTTTGTAAGCCCATGACTGTGTTTGGTTTTTTTGGGTGGGAATTTGGACAGAGTGTTACTGTGATTTAGAGATTACCAAAAAGATGTTCAAATTTAATTTCTACTTTAAAATCATAACTAGCCTCAGAAGCTTTGAGGTGCAGTCTTCAGCAACTGCGCAATGGCATCGTACAGCTCACTGGTCATTGCAGGTGTCCATTTGCAAGTACACCTTCTCAACTTATCCACTGTCTCATTATCCGACATTTCACATTTCCAACAATACTAAGAGTCTCCTGACTGTTTTTTGCATTAACAGCATACACTCTGGCAGTAACGAATGCCAAGATGTGAGTTGAGAGTAAAGGTGGCTTTGATGCTGAAGGTTGTGAGTCAGCTTGGCTGGGCCGTGATTCTCTGTGGTTTGGCAGTTACATAATAATGTAACTTGGCCATTATGTAATGATGTGGTCATCCTCCATTTCGTGATCTGATATGGTCATCTTCCATTTTCACATAACACTGATTTTATGTAACAACCTGGTCTTTGGAGAGCCTAACCATCTCAGTAAGTGAGGAGAAGGGTGTATTAGCTTTTGAATTCATTCTGCTACATAAATCGTCACCTGATTTCCATTGTGGACCCTGTGCAAGTTAAATGTTTATGCTGATGAGACTTAGTCTGTGTCTTTGATTATTCTCAGAGCCCTCTTTACCTCAGAGACATGCACTAGGGATGACCAGACCATTAGATCTCACCAGAGCTGCTTGTATTTGGTGGTCAGGTTGGTTCTCTTGGTTTGCTCTTATTACACGGGCTATTTTCTTCCACCGGTTACAGCTTCCAGGAGCACCATAAGTTGGCATGGTTTTCCTGTTGCAGCTGAAGAGTACTTTTGCAGTAGGTTTATTTATGCAAGTGGAATTTCAACAGCCCTGCAAAAGCTCTAAAACCTGGATGCCTGCTGTGGCACTCCTGGAGGGAGGTGGTTTGAAAAAAGTAAAAAGAACCATGGGGAATGGGTACAGGTTGAAGATAAGTCATAAACGCAGCTAAAATGAAATCCTGCAGGTTAAGGTTTGCTAAATTGCCATATTCATTGATCAGCTTGTTAAATTGAATAGCAAAACCGTATAGCTTTATATTTATCCAGTGACTGGGGAAATTGTGGTCATTATTTATGGTACTTCAATTGGATTAAATTGAGAATTGTTACAAACTTGGATATAAACTTGTAAAGTGAGACCAAACCACTTTCAATATTCTTCTGTAAAACAGAGTGATATTGATCTGCCTGGGTGACTTTTTTTCCCTAGAAGCTTCAGATAAATAATTGTAGCAAAGGCAGAAAGTAACAGTGAGGTGATAGAACTAATGCTGGGATTGAAATGTATTCTTCTTTTAGTTTACTTTTTTAAAAAAGAATTTATTTTTTAATAAAAAATTGGGGAAAAGCAAAACAAAATCATTTCCAGTTTGTGCGGTTAACCTTGGTTAACATTTTAATGCATGGACTAGATTGTTGGTTTTTTTTTTGAAATGTGAGTGTTTTTAAATTTTTCTCCACCCTAAATGGAGTCATATTACAAATGTCCTCCCCACCTTTTTTTAAAGATGATATACAGCAGCCCCCCCTTATCCACGGTTTCACTTTCCCCAGTTTCAGTTACCTGCGGTCACTGAAAATATTAAATGGAAAATTCCAGAAATAAACTATTCATAACTTCTAAATTGAGCGCCATTCCGAGTAGTGTGATTTGAAATCTCACGCTATCCCACCCAGGACACGAATCATCCCTTTGTCGAGTGTATCCATGCTGTATGCACTATCCACCCCTTGGTCACTCAGTAGCTGTCTCGATCATCAGATGACTGTCGTGGTATAGCAGTGCTGGTGTTTTACTTAATAATGAATGGCCCCCAAACACAAGAGTGGTGATGCTGACAGTTTAGATATGCCAAAGTTACTGTTAATCTCTTACTGTGCCTAATTTATAAATTAAACTTTATCATAAATATCTATGTGTGTGAAAAAACATAGTATATGTAGGGTTCAGTACTGTCTGCAGTTTCAGGCATCCACTGGGGGTCTTGAAATGTATTCTCTGTGGATAAGGGGGGATTCATCGAGCATCTGTGGTTAAGCACTCGGCTGCTAACCGGAAGATCAGCAGTTTGAACCTATCAGCCACCTCGGGGAAGAAAGATGTGGCAACCTGCTTCTGTAAAAATTACAGCTTTGGAAGCTCTGTGGGGCAGTTCTGCGCTGCCCTATATGGTCGTTATAAGTCAAAATCAACTTGAAGGCAGTGTGTTTGGTTTTGGTTTTTATGTGCTATTCTTAAAAGACTAATTTGGCCTTAAAAGAGTTAGCCAGGCTAAAGGAGGGAGGGGTTGGCTTATTTGGTGATTTTAAAATTACCAAACCATCATGAAAATTTTTACATGTTAAATATAGCCATAATTATGACCCCATGGTATTCCATTGTATATATGTGCTGTTATTAAACCAATTCCCTATTAATGGACATTTAGATGGGTTCTTGATTTTTTATATAAGTAACATTGTGGTGAGTATCTGTGATTGTTCACTTGCTTCCTTAGGATGTATGTGTAGAATTAGAATTGTTAAATCAAGGAGTACTCTTTTGTTTTTTAACTTTTCTAGTTTATTTTCTATTTCAGTACTATTCATTCTTTTTTTTTTTTTTTTTGGATTTTAAAAGTTAGGTGTGTTCATTGAATACCTGAAAATTGGTTGGCATTTAATTTTACAGTTTAGCATAAGAGTTAAGAATTACTTTATTAGAGTTCTGGCATTTTTCTTTTTAAATATTTTTATTTTAAATTCTGTAATGTTTCAAGCATACTAAAAAGATAAAATACAGTATCATGGTCACCCATGGACCCACCATCCTGGATTAAGTTCTTCAACATTTTGCCATGTTTGCTTCATCTTTCCTTGTTTTTTAGTAATGGGATAAAATGTTCTAGATACAGCCAGACCTGTCATTCTTCCTCCGTTGCTAACGGTAGTCACAACCCCAGTGTTTCATGTATCATCCTTATGCATGTTTTTATACTTTTGGTACATATGTATATCCATAAACAATTTGCTTTTGTTTTTTAAAACTTATATTAATGCTGTTATACTGTACCTAACCTTTTACTGCTTATTTTTATTTTACATCGTTTTGGGATTTATCTAAGATGATATAAATACCAAAAAACCTGTTGCTGTCAAGTCAGTTCCAACTCATAGCAACCCTATAGGACAGAGCAGAGCTGCATGGCTGGTGTATTCCAGCTGCCAACCTTTTGGTTAGCAGCCGAGCTCTGAACTGCTGTGCCACCAGGGCTACGTAGACTGCCTCTTAAATACGCTCTTGGGTTGCCGCTCCTAGGAGAGGGCAGATCTCAGTTTACCATCTTGTTTTGTTCTAAACTTTGTTAATCTAGTTGATTGTGAAGTGTGGGTACATATACCACCTCCCCTGGAGCCTTTAGGGTCCTCCAGTGCGACCCTGTGTCTGTCCTTTGTATCCCTGCCTTAGCGCTTGCTGCAGGGGTGGTGCTGAGCTCAGTCCACTGAACTGGGCTCTCTGACTCAGATGCCCCTATTCTGACAGCCATGTGAAACCTAATTCCCTGGTATAACAATTCGGATGTAAGCAGGCTGTCTGCACAGTTCCAGCTTGTCGTGTCAGGAGCATGCCTCACGGTGGATAGGGATCACCCCTCTCTTGCTCCTTGGGCGCTGACTTCTCCAGCGTCCCGAGACTGAGGGCCTGGTGCAGAGGCTCTGGGAGGACTGGTCTACACAGACTTTGTACTAGATGAATGCCCTAGATTACTTTATCATACTTTTTTTGGACTCAGAAGTTAGCCTGCCTGCTTCCTTTTCTCCTGTACGTGCTTATCCCACTGCTCCCTTAACTTAGTACATGTCTCTCCCTCTGTTTTCCTCCACTTAGACCCTGTAGGGAAGGTATGACTGATGGTAAACTCCATCTCCTGCATCAGAATCAGTAAATGCAGATTATTGAGTCCTCCTTTAGACCTGGAGCCCTGGGGGCACAGTGGTTAAGAGCTCCACTGCTAACCTAGACCTACCAAGTGACAATCTCTGGGTGACAATCCAGTGATGTATATGTTTTTAACTTTCATTACAGAAAATTACAAACATATGAAAATGTAGTGAGACTAACGCAGTTCACCCCCATGTCCCCATTTCCTTTCATCTGGAGTCCCAGCCCCACCCCACCCCCAATTATCTGAAAACAAGTCACAGATAGCTTTCTTTTTTTTTCCTGTGACTATTCTAGCATGTATTTCTAAAAGAATTCTGTTGCTCCCTGGTGACGTAGTGGTTAAGAGCCACGGCTGCTCACTAAAAGGTCAGCAGTTTGAATCCACCAGGCACTCCTTGGAAACTCTGTGGGCAGTTCTGCTCTGTCCTATAGGGTCGCTATGAGTCGGAATTGACTTGACGGCAACAGGTATGCATATAGATTCAGATGACAAGTTTTTGGCAGAAATACTCTGTGGGCGATAAGTTCTTCTTAGGGCATGACGTATGTCAGTTTGTCCATTATTGGTGATGTTTATGTAGCTGATCACCTGGTTAAGGTAGTGTCTGCCAGAGCTGCTCATCGTCAAGGTGTACCTTTTCTCCTGTGTATTAATCACCCACTGGTGGTTCTTGCCTGCATAGTTATTACAGTGCTTTGTTTTAGAGCTAGATGTCTTTAGGTCCACAAAAAGCTAAAGTAAGATTCACCTGCATTTCAGTAGAACACCTAGTCTTAGTTTCCTGAGTATTTTGTTATTAGAACAGGTGTGTGGGCAGGACTAGGGAGGTAAGAGGCAAGGAACATTATTCATGTGGTATCAGAGGCTATGGGACGTAGCTGCGCGTGTTTGGGGTGGCCGCATTACAAGACTCCTGTGCTGCTTCCACCCAGCATGTGCTGCTCCAGCCCTGCAATGAGATTGTGAAGAAGGATTGGAGTCAGGGAGGCAGAGCAAGGGAAATCCAGCATCATGGCTCAGGGAATGTGGAGTTCCTACAGCTGCTTGCCTGGAGCCACACCACCCACCTGGCCTTTGGGTGTGGGAGGCGTCCATCAGCTGATGCAGATTGGCTGGAGACTGCCCCTGGTCCATCTGACTGTAACTGTCACGGTACTCGGCAGCGAGGGTCACGTCCCCTTGAGTCTGTTATCAGATCGGCTTCTCTTTTCCAGTGGGTGAATTTGTGAGTGATGTTCTTCTAGTTCCGGAAAAGTGCCAGTTTTTCCACAAGGAGTGGATGGAGGCGTGTGAGAACCACCAGCACTGGCACACTGTCGTCAGGGAGGTAAGAGAACGGTGGTCGGGGGGAGGCCAAATATTGCTGGATCTGCTGGGAGAGAAAGTAGCATTTTCCTCCAAGTCTCACCATACTTCTAAATTAACCCCCCGCCCCCCGCCATTTCTTCAGGGTTTGCATTTACTTGTATTTTCTGGGTTGTAAACATTTGAGGGAAGAATTGATACTCTTACAGGAAATTTAGGGTTGACAGTCCAGCTCCTAAAGCCGAGTGTTGAGCAAGAATGCTGTGTGCTGTCATCGGCATCCCAAGAGAGTCACCCAAAGTCCTAAAGCTGTGTGGAGGTAGCCAATTAAGGAAAATATGTGTCTGGACATATATACAGACGAGATTCGCTGTGTTTTGTTTTGGGAGAATTACGCTTTCTTAACTCTTGTCTTTTGTGGATAAATTGGTTCTCCAGTCAGTGGTCTTTCTCCGGTCAGATTCTGGAGCAGAGTCAGCTCTTACGATGAACGTAGGTTATTGTCGGCCGTCTTTAACTGGTGCTGATCATTACCAGAGGGGACTCCTTAATTTTCTCCAACTTTGGGCTTTCCGTGTATTTGTCCCAGATGGTGTTTCTCCATTGTGAATTAAAAAATTCGTAAGTCTTCTAAAAATAATAGTGCCACAATTTTTGGACAGAAAATTTGTGTGTCCATAAGAGAAAGCCTTACATAGTGATTTGCTCACAGGTTTTTCTGCGTAGAGCTAGGGGCCCAGGATCACTTGATCCTATTTTCTCTGGAGCATGTTCTTACCTTGGTACCTGGATTTCTTTTAGGCATGTCTGACGCAGGGAATGACCTTGTACAGCTACGGCATGCTATTACCCTGTGGGGTAGACCAGTTCCATGGCACCGAATATGTGTGCTGCCCCCAGCCGAAGAGTACTGAGTCCACTGTGTCAAAAGAAGAGGAGGAAGAAGAGGAAGACGATGAAGAAGATGACTATGATATTTATAAAAGGTCAACTTTTATCTCAAGCCTGTGAAACCATCTCACTTAAGTGGCTGCTGCTGCTCGCTGCTCGCTTCTGGAGGAGGGAGGCGGGTGTTCCCCCGTCTGTGCTCGCAGTTGAACCAGTTTTCGGTTCATTGGAGCCATAACTGGTCACAGGAGTACACGGCTTTCAGCTCCACATTGCCCTGGGCCACACTATTTTCTGCAGGTTGTGCAGTCTGTTCACTAGCTCTTCCCTTTTGCTGATGTAGCTGAGCTGAGGGCTTTAGTGGCAGTTAACTGTGAGTTGAGCCTATTTCCTGTCTCTATTTTTGTGTTTCAAAATAGGCAAGGGAATCATTGTTGTGCATTGTCCTAGGAGTTGGCATCAACCTTCCTTTTTTATTGTGGTCTCTAGTGAATTTCCTACCGAAGCAGATTTGGAAGACTTCACAGAAGCAGCTGTAGATGAGGATGACGATGAGGAAGAAGGGGAGGAAGTGACGGAAGACCGTGATTACTACTACGACACCTTTAAAGGAGACGACTACAATGAGGAGAACCCCACTGAGCCCAGCAATGATGGGATTATTTCAGAGAAGGAAATTGCCAACGATGTTAAAGGTAACCCGACGTAGAGCCGTGGCTTTAAAATCCGTATGGTAGCTACTTGCTTAGAGCTTGGTGTGCTGTGTTTTTACAGGTAAGTCACAAAAGGAAAAGTGGTGTTTCCGTACATTGGAGGTGATTCAGCTCTCCAGTGCATGGGCGTGCCATCTGAGCATTGGCGGGCCCCTCTGTAGGGTGTGTGGCAGTTGACACATCCAGGGAGAGGGCAGAACTGAATCAGAAGATACCATCATACTTGTAAAGATTTAATCAGAGAACAGGGACTAGAGAATAAGAGATACCATAATCCACCCTTTGGCATGCTTCTTCCCCATCCACCTGAGATGTTCTCTCCCCAAAGAGAACTCCCCCTCTTCGGTACTGCTAAAGGGTTGGCCTTGTAGAAGGAAAATGCCTTCCTTGGTATCTCCTTTCCCGAATGTGTTCCAGTCTGTCGGCTGCCCTGTTTGTCCATTAGAAAGATGTTTGCAGCTGGGAGGGTGGAAATTTATGGTCTTCTAGTAAGGGACTAGGGTCAGTAATGTTTTCATCTTGCCAATTTAAAAGAAAAAGATTGTGAAAGTTCCAGTACCACGTACACAGTCTCCTGCCGATGGTACATTTGAGGGCAGTTAAGACTTGAAGATTTACTGAGGGACCAACTTGGGGAAAATTACTTAGTGAGTCCAGAAGTTTGTGATTCACCTTGAAGAAGGTGAAAACTGAGAGCACTCGTCCTTCCAGCTCCTTGAGTGTTAAGTAGTTTGTCACTGCTTAAGACATCACTTCCACCTGCATTGTCCCCTTTCATCCTGGGAATCACAGGATAGACAAATCAGGCAAATACTGCCACGTAAAGATCAGAAATGGGAGGCTCAGGGAGCCTGTATACCAGTTTAGACTCGGGACAATGTAAAAAATTATTTATTTTCCTTTCTAAGTGTCCTTCTGCATGTCAGAGTGGGTCCTGCTCACTGAGTTGGTGAGTGCGCCAGCCAGTGTGTTTAGGTTCTGGTGTTAAGTCTGTCCCCAGGCATCTCCTCCTTGCTCCGTCCCTCCCGCCCCTTGCTGGTCTGTAGTATTTTGAAACATGTGAAGCCACTGCTGACATTCTGACCATTTCCACACAGCTGTCTGCTCCCAGGAGGCGATGACGGGGCCCTGCCGGGCCGTGATGCCTCGTTGGTACTTCGACCTCTCCAAGGGAAAGTGCGTGCGCTTTATATATGGCGGCTGCGGAGGCAACAGGAACAATTTTGAGTCTGAGGATTATTGTATGGCTGTGTGTAAAACGATGAGTAAGTCCCGCCTCGCGCTGGCTCTGTGCTGCAGCCACTGTCCTGTCAGTGTTCTGTCTCTCTGGCCATCCTCGTGACTGCGTCTCTGTAGTGTCCCTGCCGACTCAGGTGTTGCTGTCAGTTGTCCCCTCACCTTTGTGCTTCCTAGAGCTAGGCTTGGCTCCCTTCTGGTGGATGTGCAGTCGACTTCTTGTGCCCGTTCTCACTGTGTGCCTGGCTGGTAGTGGTGTTCCCTCTGGTGCTGCGGGATCTTCTCTCATCTGGTTTGTGGTCTGTAGGCCTCCAAGCCTTTAGTGTTGGTCAGGAGCCCTTGGCTGTCTCTAGTGGAAAGGCACAAACAGGTAAGCAGATCAGCCACGAGTTCTGCACCGGCTCATGTTCTGGGCTTTGCTGCTCATTCCTGTTTTTGAACTATCACTACCACTGCCCCCCGGCATGCACGCTGGCTAACAGGACTTCCTGTTCTCTAAAGTGACAACAGGGATAATTCTGGGAGATAGCTCTGCTGCCATGTGGTATTGGCTTGTTTCTTCTGATGTTTTGGCAACACTAGATCATGCTGGACTCTAGAAAGTGGATGGGTTTTCGTTTGTGTGTTCTTTGGTCACAAAGGAAATTCATTGGTTCAGTTGAATTGCGTTTACGTTAGACATAGGAAGGAAGACAGTTTTCCTTTCTCTCTAGTTAGCTCTTTACCTCTTTCTCCTCGTCTGACCTTGCAGCACTAGCCCGTGGGTTTCTAAAAATCCCCAGGGCAAGGCAGGCTTTTCTTGGCTCCTCCTCTGGAGTTGATTAGAGTAATGAGTTGCTGCCTGTTCCTGGTATTTGCTCCCCAAGTTTCGGCTGTAGCTTCTGATGGCTTTTCATTCAAATACCTTTGTTTTCCTTTTTTCTCACCCTACCAAAAGATATTTTAAATCCTAAGATGGTGTACTTTTAGCTATTGCTCTGTGGAAAGCCATTTTTATTTGGTTGAAAGTTGAAGTAAAGTATGAGACTTAAGGAAACTTTGGTGGCAGAAACTTGATTTATTCAGAAAGCATTTGGAGCTAGAAACACTTACGGTGATGATGTTTACTACTTTGTAAAACTATTCAAACCGAGAGTCAACAAAACATTGCTTTAGCTTTAACCCTGAGGAATCGGGGATGTTGAAAAATTTCACTGTTGACCTTCTTTACTCAAAGGGTCAGGTAGGTAGTGATGTAAGACAGGATGGAATGGCAGTTCCTGAGGGCATCGTCAGTTATACAAAGTCTGAGAAGTTGTTTCCAGTGAATTGCTGTACTAGCGTGGACTGAGGGCTGAGGGAGATTTGCCAAAGAGAATCTGTGTGTTCATGTAGTTGTGGGAACTCCCAGCTAGAGTGTTTTGAGGGCGTGGAAGCACTGCTGCTGCCAGGGGTAAAGCTTGTGTCCTCCATGAAGAGGGCTGGGAAAGTGTCCTGACTTTATGAGCAGTCACTTTTCATAGGGACAGAGGGGTGTGTCCCTAGGTCTGAGCCCCACTGTGCCTGTAGAACCAAACCTCTAGGCATACTACCCCTCCTTTTTCTGTTAGGGAAGGTGGTAGCTTGTGTTTTATGATAGCTTTATCCAGCCTAGGCTATCATCAAAGGCTCCACCCCAGTGCACAAGCCTTCTCTCAGGGCAACATGAGTACTGATATTCCGGGAATTTAGTGCTTTGAAATTGTCTTCGCCTCACTTTTGAGTATCCTGGGAATGTGTTTCGCTAAAGCACAGTATACTCTGATAGAGCGTATCGGAAAGCTGGGTATTGAGATCTGATTTAAACTTAGGAAGGAGTCGAATATGCCTCTCAAAATTATAGTTGTGCCTTTTAGGTTTATATAATAAAAGGGGATAAATAAAAGATTTCTGAGAATAACTTTGGAGTAGCGTACTTAATTTATAGCTGTATTTGTCAGTTGTACAGTTGTTTTAAGGTTGTATTAAAATTATGCAGTTCCGGGAATTAGGTGGATTTGTTTCTCAATGAAAATTACCTGGATTTGGGCTTTAGTTCTTCATTTAGCTCTGAAATTATGTCAAGATGTAGTAATTAATGCTGGCAAGTTACTTGTCCTCGCTTCAGCTTGGGAAATCTCCAGTGAGTTGGGCTAATAAGAGTTTCCATAGGTATGTATTTCTTGTGAGGTTGACCAAGGAAACTCATCACCTCAATCCTTTCCTTTAGAATGTTAAGCTCCACTGTACAGATACTCATTTGCCTGGGGCCAGAAATAGCTTCTGTGTGAGGAGCAGTGGGAAGTTTATTTTCATGGATTTTGTTTTCTGTTAATGGCCTGGGAAGGCCAATCAGTATAATGGATTGAAAAGCACAAAGCACCGTCACACAGTGTAAGTTCTCCTTGTAAAAATATAGCACCTCGATTGATTGTTTTTACCGGAGGTGGGGCCAAGAGTCCCTCAGTGATACTGAAAACTAAAAATTATAGCTACAGTGGTTTAGACTGCCTCCACACCCAGCCTATAAGCAAAGAACAAGCAGTTGGACCAGTTTTCCAAAGTAAGTTATGACCTAAAAATAGCCAGGAGAAAGGAAGTGCCTCTATTGGGTCTGATTGGGTCTGATTTCAGCCCTGGTCTCTGTCCACATGCTTCACTGACAGGCAATGAGGTAGCTATTTTTTCAGATTTTATGGTTTCAAGAACTGAAGGGAAGGTATAGAAGCATATTTTGTTTTTTCACTCTGAAGTTATAAGTAGATGTCTCACTGGTGCTGAAGACACCAGGTGGTTGACCTACCAGTAAATTGCTACATTAGCGTGGACTGACATGGTTGATGACTGTGATGGAAGGAAGATTGCCCACTGTGATCTGACAGAGTGGAGTCTTGGCAGACAGGAGCACCCCGTACTTGTAGCATGATACAAGATAAATGGAATCAATTTTGCAGGTCCTGAGCTTGGTTTTCTTCCCAGGGTACAGGCGCCTGGCCCTCAGAAAAGAGAACTTTCTGTGTAATTTTGTTTCAGTTCCCCCAACTCCTCTGCCAACCAATGATGTCGATGTGTATTTCGAGACCTCTGCTGACGACAATGAACATGCCCGCTTCCAGAAGGCCAAGGAGCAGCTAGAAATCCGGCACCGCAACCGAATGGACAGGGTAATCCTGACATTCTCCTCCTCGTGGTATTTGGCACTGGGTAACACGGTTTTCATAGTTTTGGAGAAGAGTGACCCCAGCTCTTTAAAACGTCCTGGTAGCTGTGATAGGAAAGGTCAGGTACAGCAGCGTAAGTCAGCTACCTTGTGGTCCTTCCTCCCTTCCCTGCCCCTGCCTCTATTATAGTATAATTAACCTTGAGTGCTTATCAGCTGCCAGACATTCCGCCAAGCACTTCCTCTATTAGGTACTTTTCTTTGCCATTAAAACCAGGTGCCGTCAAGGTGATTGGACTCATGGCCACCCCATGTGTGTCAGGGTAGGGCTGTGCTCCATTCCCACTTTTTTAAAAATGTATTTCTGTTGTAAATAGAAAGCTATTATCATTCGCCATAAGAAGAAGGTAATTGTAAAAATGTATTAGGTGGAAGCAAATGTATTAATAAATTTTAACTAGATGCTGTTGCCAGTGAGGCTTTGCGCCTCGGGATGTTTTCCTTGAAAAGAGTTTATAAGTGGTACAGAAGTATTGGTCATAGGAGCAACAAAGTGCAGCTTTCTCCTTGACTTACTCAGAAAGGCCAAGTGGAAATTGGAAAGGGAGTACCTTGCAGTGTTACTTCGTGCTCAGTCTCAGTACCACCTAAAATCCTACATATCACTGCTGTGTCGGTACTTTGGGAAATGATCCATATTTTATTTTATCCACACCAGTTCTGAGAAGTAAAACATTAACCCCATTATTTTGATGAGGCACAAAGACACAGACTTTTAAGCAACTCAGGGTTATGTAATTAGGAGGTCGTGGGGTTGAGGTGCCATGTGGATCCCTGTGGAGGCCTGAGATCTTATGAGGCAGAGCCCTGGCCTCCGAAGGGATCATATGAGGCAGTTCCCTTTGCAGTGTTTCCTGCGTTAGGTCCAGTGCCTGGCAATATTTTTAGAAAATTGAGGTGTTTTAGGGGATTGTTCTCTGATTATAGTTGGGTGTTTTTGTTTTTTAAGTATAATTTACTTTTGCCGTTGTTGAGAATCTGACTAAAGTGTTCTTGACCTTTGTTCCAGGTAAAGAAGGAATGGGAAGAGGCAGAGCTTCAAGCTAAGAACCTCCCCAAAGCAGAGAGACAGACCCTCATTCAGGTAAGACACGTTCCCCAGGGACAAAGTGGCCAGCTTGGTCCTTTAAAACGATGGTCAGACGCAGACTCACAGGAAGTTAGAACTTGACACGTCCTTTTAGTTGAGGACTATGTTACAAGGAAGTAGCTGGTGTGCTTTTTCTTTTCACCTCCCAAGTGGCATTCTCTAGCACTGCTCATCTATGATGGAGGAAACCAGACCTCCCACCAAAGCACTGCTGATTCTTGCCAAGAAGTAATCTTAGCTTGGCTACATTTGTTAATTCCGCTCTCCTGGCAAAACTCCTCTGTCATCTGTCATCTTCATTCTTGTTTTTCAGCAGGACAGAATTTGTTTGTTTTTTTTTTTTTGTTTTACAGGCTTACTGAAAAGTCGAGAGGCAGAAAATAAAGATCTCTGATACACATTCATGTCTAACTTTGTAAGAATCTCACCTTAAAATCGTAGCAGCAAATTGCATTCCCCTTGTCTAGGAGAGAGTTGGTAGGATAGGGATAGCAACATACGAGACTGATTTGGGTCTCATAGAACTGATTAGATTTTAAATCAGCTTGTTTATGTTTATGTTTAGCTGAAACCTCACTTCTTGTGAAGTTAAGACTCTACGGGAAGACCTTTGTGTTCATCATTCATTTAGAAAATCTGTTCTAGAGTTTTAATTTCTCTGTAAGCCAGTGCATCTTGTGCAGGGAAATTCAGCTCAACAGCTTAAACTACCACTAACATTGACGGGGTCGGTCATAAGTAACTTGCTCTTCATGATGTGAAGGTGAAGGTTTCTGTATGACCTAGCGCATCAGTGGAAGAGGTTTCACAGCACACATCGCTTTGGCTTGTGGTTTCACGGTCTGGAAGTCAGTGCCTTGCCGCAGTGGGAAAGGACAGTACCTCTGTTACTGTACCGTGCACCAGCAGTCAGGCACGGGGCTGCAGCAGCAGTAACTTCAGCTACGGAAGTGCCCAGGAGTGCTTCTAAAACTCAGCACTAACTTGCTCTCTTTAGATAAGAAAGTAATTATCCTGACAGAAATCAGATAAGATATACTTTGGTCTTACCTTGTACTACCTCTCTAAACCTGTTGCCTTCTTGCCCAGGCACTGGGCAAGCACCAAAGCCTGGAGGTCGCTTGCTTAGACTTCTTCCAGGTGCCGTGAATTACATGCTGTCCTCCTTTCTTGGTGTAGCACTTCCAAGCTATGGTTAAAGCTTTAGAGAAGGAAGCAGCTAGTGAGAAGCAGCAGCTGGTGGAAACTCACCTGGCTCGAGTAGAAGCCATGCTGAACGACCGCCGGCGCATGGCCCTGGAGAACTACCTGGCTGCCTTGCAGTCTGACCCACCACGGGTGAGTTGTATTCAGAGCTGACTCATTGGTGAATTGTATTCTTAGTGTCACCTGCCTGAAGTGTGTGTTTGTGGAAGTAGTGTGTGACACACAGGTCTGTGAAAACTGCATTTTTCTGACAGGTTCTAGCAACACTTGAGGTAAGGAGAGAAGATTATGGAGGAAGAAGTATTACGTTGTTCTAGAATTTGTTTATTATATCACTTTAACATATATCACTTTATGCCTGAATATACCTACCACCTGTCACGTGAAAGTATCTTAACCTCAAGATAGTGGTGGGTAATTATCCAATTACTGAATTTTCTCTGCTAGCCTTACTTTCAGAGAATAAAAACACACTTTCCACGGATGAAGGCTTTTGAACCAGTTCCATTCTATATACTACTATGAAGAAAACATTAACGTACTTCATATGGAGACTTTTCTGTGCTAGTGGTCACACACTTTTTGTTATTCCCTGACTTTAACCTGCCTTGCTTTGGGAGATGGGAGAATATTGGGAAAGGCCTCCTGAAGTTGGCCAGTCAGGACTCTTCTGGGTGACCAGAGACTACCTAACTTTATCCAAGGCTGAACAAGGAAAAGAGGACAGTGGGCTAGAGATTCTGAAAGACTATCAAGGAGTCAGTGCCACTTTGCAACTTAGTATTTGGTATTTTACTTGGAAAGGTAGCTTCTTGTTACTTAGTAAGCTAAGAGCTTTTGAAAGTACAGCTTTCGCTCTTGTGCCTAAGCGGGCTTTATACCCTGAAGTGAGTTTTTGAAGTTAATTTTCCTGCCTGTTTTCAACTCTCTAGTCTGGATATTAAAACAGCTGCCCCTGTCCCCTGCAGCCTCACCGCATCCTCCAGGCCTTGCGGCGTTACGTCCGTGCCGAGAACAAAGACCGCCTGCACACTGTCCGTCATTACCAGCACGTGTTGGCTGTCGACCCAGAAAAGGCAGCCCAGATGAAATCCCAGGTACAGTCGACGTCATAGAAACTGCTCTTTGAAAGTACTCTAGTGGAGAGGGATTTTCTTGACTAATGGTTGGACAGTGCTGATAGTGGTGCTTATTATTAGTCCTTAGAAAGTGATTTTTTGTTTCCAAACACATTTGGCACATGAATTGGTTTTTGCAAAGGTACTATGTACTATTTTTAAAATATCTTTTTTTCCATACTTTTTTTTTTAATATCAAGTGCTTTCTACTTAGGCGTCCCTAGGTAGTGTAAACAGTTAAGTGCTTAACTACTAGGCGGGAGGTTGGCGGTTCGAACCTGTCCAGAGGTGCTTCAGAAAACAGGCCTGGCTATCTGCTTCCGAAAGCTCACAGCCTTGAAAACCCTGTGGAGCACACACAGTTCTACTCTGACACACACAGGGTTGCCGTGAGTTAAAATCAACTTGAAGGCAGCTCACACCAACTGTCTACTTAGACAGTGTCTGAAAGTTTGAGAATATGTCATTATATTGGAGTGATAAGTCAATTTCTAAGTCTATTTTTATGTTAGTTCTGATTTAAGGTACTCCCAGAATTAATATTTAAAATCCTTGTCTAGGTAACTATATTAGCAGATCTTTAAAACTGGCCTCTCTTCTCTTGTGCATTACAGTTTTTATTAAAACCTTTTATATGCCTGGATTTTGCCCCATGCTGGGTCAAGCTTTATTTGACAGATTTGTAACAGATCTACGGGTATTTGTTTCTGGTCCCTGTTTCTCATTTCGGTATTGTCCATATATTAACTCGAATTTTACTGTCTTATATTAGTAGGAAATTAACTTGTGTTCAAGACTGCTGGATTCCTTCTAAACCAGAAAGTCTGGTAGTTCAGCCGATTAAGTAGTTTTCTTAAAGAGGACCTTATAATAGCGTGACTGATCTTACTTTATGTCCTCCCATATTTTAAACATAACGCTGTGTCAATAGTGGAACGCAGTACACAGGAATACACTTAGAAGCGTGGACACTTGCCTGTCTTCACAGAAGCTCCCATTTGCCCAGCTTCCTGTGTGTGTATTATGTTTGTGAGGTAATCTCCCTCAGTGTCCTAGGAATATTGGAGCTGAATTTATTGCTGCATTTTGTTGAGCAAAAGTTTCTGTGCCAACTATCTATATGCTGAACTCTGTACTAGCATCTGATGCTACAAAGCTGAGTCCCTTATGCCTTTGAGCAGTCTAGCATAGAATTAATTTTATTGACTGTAAAGATGACCAATTAAAAAAAAAAGCAAACTTGTTGCTGTCAAGTCAATTCCAACTGATAGCAGCCCTGTAGGACAGAGTAGAACTGCCCCGTTGGGCTTCCAGGGGGCAGCTGGTGGATTTGAACTGCCAGCCTTTTGGGTTAGCAGCTGAGCTCTTAATTACTGTGCCACCAGGGCTCCGGATGTTGAGTTTTTTTTTTTTTTTTTTTTTATCCTTAAATATATAGAGTTCACCTTAGAGGTTGGATGTTTTGGGGAATAAAAGAAATCAGGCTCTTGAAGAGTAGGAAGGCTGTAGTTCCTAGAAGGCATAGCGTCTGGGCCTGTGGCTGAGGCTTGGTGTTAAGCTGGGTGGCATAGAACAGAAGGAGAAAGGGCCAGGAGTCCTAGAGTAGCTTCCAGGAAGCTTGGATGGAAAAATGCATGCATCTTTGCAGGAATTAGAGTTTTCAGTTCTATTTTTTTTTAAACTTAATTATTTCTGCTCTTTTGGTTGAAACACTGGACTACTGTGTTGTATTTTAAAGAAAAGATAGTCTGTTTTGTGTGGTGAGAAAGGGCAGGGGAAAGACTTTGATCGGTGTATTTCATTAGTAACTGGAGAACAGTTAGGTGGAAGCAAGATCAAAGTGCCACACCAAGGGACATGGGAAGTACAACCCCCATGTGAGAGAATCCCCAGGGGGATAACGCAGCTCTCCTCTGTGGTATTTACTATCTGCTAGTGAAGCTTGGCTACTGAATTACATTAACCTTTTGCCTGTTTTCTCATCTGTTATCTAAGCCCTAGAAAAACCTGAATATATTCAGCCTGTTATAACATGTGTCATATTCGGTGGCTTGGATGTGAGTGACATGAGGCCTTTTACCCTCCTTATGACTACAGCTCAGGGGTTCACTAGGAAGACACTAATCTCAATAATCCACCTTGTGGTTCTTGTCTTCCTGTGGGTGTATGAACCAAACCATCTCAAATGGCTCCTTAATTCATCTGAAGAAACATACCAGTGTCAACACATGCTAAACTGGGTGCCGTGTTTCGTTTGCATTTGCATTTTTCTCCCGGGCACTCACTCTCTGTGCTTTCCAATCAATTTGCTTGATTGACAGAGTGGCAAACATAAGATTAAATTGCTTTCATCCTTGCTTTTAAAGGTTAGAGAGGCATCAATCTACAAGAAAAGCATCTTTCCATTTAAGGGTTTCCATTTTGACCCTTCACGTCATGGCTTCGAGGCCGCGTAGTTAAGTCCATTGGCTTAGAGCTCCCCCTCTGGGAAAAGCTGGGTAGCTCTAAGTCTAGCCAGTCAGGAACAGCTTAGTTTCTGAATAGCTTGTATGAGCTGTAGCAGTGAGCCTCAGTTGGGGTAGATGTCTGCCAAAAAAACCTTCTGGTGTCACCTTAAAAAGCTTTAAAAGTAAGTAACCGGTTGTTGTTGGATGCCCTCAAGTCAACTCCAATTCATAGCAACCCCATAGAACAGTGTAGAACTGCCCCGTGGGGTATTCTAGGCTGTGATCTTTATGGGAGCAGATTGCCATGTCTTTTATTTTGTGGAGCCACTGATGGGTTCAAACTGCCGACCTTTCTGTTAACAGCTGAGCACTTTAACCATTGCTCCACCAGAGCTCCTCAAGCAACCAGTCATTCCTTTTTTTTTTTTTTTTTTTGAGATAAACAGCCTTCAAGCTGTGGAAGACAGAAATGGTAGATAAGTCTTTCCTTTATCACCTATGTAAAATCAGGTTATAATTTATGCCTCAGGATGAATTTTTGAAAGAACCATGTGATTTAGTTAAATACGAGTGAAAAAGCTCTGCTGTCCACCACAACCATTTTTAGCCATTGCTTCATTAAGTAAAATCCACAAATGAACCCCTCCCCCATCTGCTTTTTAGCCAGTGATTTCAGACTCTTTTTTTACCCCATTTAATCTGGCAAGTAGTAAAAATTAACAGACCTGCCCCCTCTTTTAGCGAAACTTCATTGAGTGTTTGACATGGTACAATTTAGGCTTCTCGTAAAGAGCCCTATAGTCAGTAAGTTCCTCATGAAAAGCAGATCAAAAACTCGCTAGTGAAAATTTTTTATTAAGTTTTCTTTTAGCTTGGCGCACTCTTGGGACAAATCATCCGGTCACCCAGAGTGTTCTCCACAGTCTGAGCCCGTTCTCACACTTTAGTGGTCAGTAAATGCAGTGTTTTCTCTGGCCAGCTGCTTTGCTGGACTCTGTAAAGAGCCTGCAGCTTCAGCAGGTCTGGAACCATATGGGGCTGTCCCTTCCTCCTGGCCTGGTGGTTTTCACTGACAGGGCCTCTCTCCTGTCCTTCCAGGTGATGACACATCTGCATGTGATTGAGGAAAGACGGAACCAAAGCCTCTCCCTGCTCTACAAAGTTCCTTACATAGCCCAGGAGATCCAGGAGGAAATTGGTGGGTGTCCTGACTGTTGTCTGTGTCAAGGTCAGGCAGGACTTCTCACCCAGGCGCAGTGGTAATGGCAGTGCAAGGTTAGAGGAGATGGGAACGAGTGAGGCCTGTAAGGTTCGGCACTCACAGCTGCCATTTCAGAATCTGGAATGACACAGAGGTGTGTGCAGCCAGGTCGAGGAAGTAGCCCAGGACAGAAGTATTGCAGTGAGCCATGCAGCCTGTGACCAACCTGTTATCTGTGTGAGATGGGGAGAGCCTGTGACATTTCCTGATACCAATCTGTATTTCAAAGCACCCTATTGCACACATACTCGTTTCTTCCCCCTCTTTTGGTCTTTATCTTCATTTATGCATCAGATGTTTATTATGTCTGCTCTGCATCGAGTAAAATGGTGAACAAGTGGACAGTGTCTGGGTGGATGGCAGCACTAAAATCTTACTGAAGTTAAATTTACGTGAAATTAGAAGGTGCCCGTTGACACTGAGTGGAGGTGTGAGGTGGAAGGTGGTGTGTCTGAGGCCGAGGTCCAGGTCTGGGAGGCATGGTACCTGTCGACACTGAGTGGAGGTGTGAGGTGGAAGGTGGTGTGTCTGAGGCCGAGGTCCAGGTCTGGGAGGCATGGTACCTGTCGACACTGAGTGGAGGTGTGAGGTGGAAGGTGGTGTGTCTGAGGCTGAGGTCCAGGTCTGGGAGGCATGGTACCTGGACAATACTTAAACTGTCGCCTTGGACGAGACCACCTCACCAGAGTTTATAGTGAGAAGGGGGTGCCCAGGATGAGTCCTGGTGTTCCCTGTGTGTTGCTACAGAGTCGGGGACCCCCCTCAGCGATCGCCCTCTATAACAACATGAATGAACCCCTTTCAGACAGTTGAGCCTGTGCCTAGAAACTAGATCCTTCTGAAAGCCTGGTTTCCTGCTGTATCTCTCTGTCAGATGAGCTACTTCAGGAGCAGCGCGCCGACATGGACCAATTTACTGCCTCCATCTCAGAGACCCCTGTGGACGTCCGGGTGAGCTCCGAGGAGAGTGATGAGATCCCGCCATTCCACCCCTTACACCCCTTCCCGTCCTTACCTGAGAGTGAAGGTGAGTATGATTGACAACACGGCTTCCTGGCAGTGGGGCAGGTTGGGGCGGGGGGCAGGGGTACAGGTACAAATTGAAACTTAGACTTTTGAAACTGGGTTGAACTGGGGAGGTTGTTTCCCTGGTGAGAATCAGGAAGGGAGAGGGAAATGAGATTTACTGAGCACCTACCACGTGTCAGCGCTGTGCTGGCTGCTCTCAGGTGGCTCTCCCGTTTCAGAGATGGATTGTTTAAAGCCACTGCTTTTCCTAGTCTTGTCCACTAGCTCAGCTTGGGTGATGCCGTACATTTCGTGGTTTAAATAGCACTTCCATTTTATATTGTGTCATCTTTTTGTAACAGTCTTGGGAGGTAGGGAATGGAGAGGCTAAAGAAGGTTAATGACTCACCCAAGGTCACATCTCTGGCATGAGGTTGGGACAGAAGCTCTGTCCTCTGACTCTTAGGCATTCTTTACTCCCTTGTTGGTTCTTGGTATCTAAAAGTATCTCTGAAAGCTGTGAGTCTGCACCAAAAATAAACAGGCCACTGAGAGCTGGGCCCTGAGACCAACGTGTGTAATCACATTCTCTTCTTTGTCTACTGCTGCTACTGGTGGTGTTAACGATAAAAATAATGGTGCACAGCTGCTGACTCCGTATCGTATGCCAGCTTTAGCTCAGCGTTTTACATGCATGCTCTCCTTTAGTCATTTAAAAACACTGAAACTTAGTGGTAACTGAGACAAGAAGGATCCCGGCGGTCATGGTCCCCAGACCTTCTGTTAGCCCAAGACAGAACCATTCCCAAAGCCAACTCTTCAGACAGGGATTCGACTGGACAGTGGGATAGAAAATGATACTGGGGAAGAATGAGCTTCTTGGATCAAGTAGACACATGAGACTATATGGGCAGCTCCTGTCTGGAGGGGAGATGCGGGGACAGAGAGGGGCAGAAGCCAGCCAAATGGATACGAAAATAGAGAGTGGAGGGAAAGAATGTGCTGCCTTCTTAGGGGGAGAGCAAAAAACTAAGAGTATATGGCAAGGTGTATGTAAGTTTTTGTATGAGAGACTGACTTGGTTTGTAAACTTTCACTTAAAGCACAATAAAAATTAAAAAACAAACAAACAACACTGTCAGAGGAAGATACTGTAAGTGTTCATATTGGGGATTCCAAAGATCTTGCCCAGAGTCACGTAACTGGTAGGTGGAGAGTCAGGCCAAATGCTGGAACAGAGGCCTGAAGAGGCCCAGCACGGAATGGAGCATTCAGCGTTGCCTTCAGGTCAGAGCAGAAATGCCTTCTAAATTCGTTTCCGTAGCGGTGTAGACTCAGTGCAGCTGACCCTTCAAGTAGTAAAGTGGGATCTGAGAAAGTCCCCATAAATAAAGATTTACCACTCCGTGCCAAAAGTCTGTTCTTCCAAACTCAAGCCTCCGTGGGCTGTCAGGTGGCCATGTCTGGGCTGGAGGCATGCTGGACGTCTTGAACTGCATACAACCTCATCTCCTTGTCTGCAAGCCACAGCAACTGCCAGCTTCAGTGTTTGCTGTTTTCTAGGAAAAATACCATGGCAGGCGAAGCTAAGTAATTTGGGACTTTCCAAAAATTTCCCTAAAAAAGGCTGAAGACAGACCTGCTTCTTTCCGTCTTCTTAGCGGGCCACCTGCCTTAGCCCTCACTGCCGGTTTGCTTGTGGGATGTTTTCAGGTGTGGCTCTTAAGGAAGAACACCTTTCGTTCCCATTGTAGAGAAATTCTAAGATAGGAATTTTGAAAGAAGCTGTTTTCTTTCTTAATCTCCTTTTGTGCTGTTTTGTTTGTTGTTTTTCTTTCTGCTAGACTCTCAGCTGGAGTCGCACCACCCAGTGAAGAAAGGTTGGTTTTTCAGAGATGTTCATTAAGACCTTCACCCCCTCACTTCCTCATGTGTCGGCGTTTCATTTTGTGTTTCATGCCATGCCTGATCTTTTCCACGCCATTTTCAAACATTGCCGCCAGGGGAGCCAGCAATGCCCTGCCTCCATGTTGCTGTCCTGTTGGCTTGACCTCTAGCGCTTAGAATAGTGGTTTCCATGATGTTTGTAGTGTGGTCCTCATCAGCTTTCCTTTTGGGGTGTCCAGAATATACAGAGCAGACCTTTCCCTTTCCTTTTAGATACTGTTTACCCTTTGTCTTCACCACTTGTCTCATATCCCCTGACTTGTAACATTCACTCAGAGCTGAGTGAATGAGTGAAACAGACTGACACAGGTGAACTCTGGTAGCAAGCCTCCAGTTTTCAAAAAAAAGTTAACAGTATGCAAAGTACTGTGTTCAATGCTCTACATACTTGACCTCATTTAATCCCCTGAAAGTCCCTTGAGTAGGGTTTTTAATCATATATTAGGCAACTAAAGAAGCCTCAGAGATTACATGGTTTGCTCAAAGTCATGAGTTTATCAGTAAAGTGGAGGAACCAGGGTTTGAACCCCGTTCCCTCTGACTTCAGAGCCTATACTGCTTCTATAACATAATAGGTCTGTGTCTGCTGCTGAAGTCTTCCAGGTTGTTGGGTGGCCCACAATCTCTAGAATCATTGTGAATGAGTTCAGACATGTCATGATTCATGTATTTTATGAGCTCCCTCTTGGCTGTGGCAAACTAATTATGGACAAGCAGTGTTCTGGTTTATGCCACAGCTTGTTCTCAGGGCATAAAAATGTGATTTGAATCTTCTAAAAATCACTTGTCTGTAAATGCTTTATTTTGTCTGCTTGGGTGTGCTGCCTGCTTTAGGTCACTGTGCTAACATTTCTCTGAACAGATACTTGAAATGCTTATAGCTAAAAAGGAACTTTCTAGAAATTTAACTGGCTTTAGCCCTTATACTGCAGCTGTTAGTATTTGTAATAATTAGCCATTAACTCTTGGTCTCTTGATTATCTGTTCCATAAAACCAAAGTGTTTTTGGTCAGTGTTTAGGAAACACTTAGGTTATACCACCAAAAAAGTATTAGAATAGTCTGGACTGATAATAGAACTTAAATTAGTTGGCTCAGTGACGCATTAGTTTTTTTAATAGGATCCTACCCTTTAAAATTCTGAAGGGGCGAGAGAGAAAAAGAAATGGAAGTAGCTCAGAATTTATTAGGCTTGATCATAAGCACCCTTGCTAAGGCAGCCCTTTCCAGATTCCTCTTTCTCAAGTGGCTGGAGTACAATATTGGTATTTCTTGGCATTTTGGGACTGCAGAACCACCCTAGTTTAACTTCCGTAGAGGCGAGCCAGCAATTCTTCTTTAAAAGGAAAGCTTTGAGGAAAAAACTGCATCATTTTTGGCTGCATTATAATGAGTTAATGCATCGTGCATTAGCCAGCCTGCAAGGTCAGCCGTTGTGGTAGATGTTATTAATGGCTCTGTGTTAATAGCCAGAAAGCTTCGTGTGATTGGGCCTAGTGTCATTGTCTGTCTTTGACAAGCCCATGAATGATAGTGCTTTGCGTATACTCATGTTTGGATCTTACTCATTTGCAGGTAGTTACTTTAGAGTGCCAAGTATGTTATCGGGTTTATCTGTTTATAAAACGTTCAAATCATAGACGTTTATATGGAACTCTGTGTATTTGTTACTGCTAATAAGCAAGGAATCACAAGCTTTGGAGCTAAAAATAAAGAAGATGGCTCCTTGCCTTTCCTCTCCTGGAAGGGCACTGGGCTCAGCCAGGCTGCGCGTTAGATGCCATCACTTAGAGTGCCACACACGTGGTGAGGGCTCAGGGGATGTCCGACTGTGATGAGGATGGTGTTACTATTCTTATTCTCTTCAGAGAACGGTGCCTTTCACCCTGCATTGGCATCCTCCCAGCTTGTGGAATGCTTCCTTCCTTGTTCATTGTGTGATAACCACTCAGTATGGGACTATTCATGATCTAGACACTGCTTTTTTCTGAGAGGGTTATAATCTAGTGGGAGACAGAGAAGAAGATTCGTAATTACAAACTGATTGTAAGTGCTGTGGCCTGGAAACATCTTCCCAGAGAAGCGGAAGCTTGGAGGGTGAATAGGAGGGGCTTGAGGTAGGGAAGGGTATTGCTGGCAGAAAGAGCTGCGTGTAGGGTAAAATATGATGCTCAAGGCAAGTTTTCAGATTGATCGCTGGTGTCGGTTTCTGTACCCCTTCAGAAGGAACTCATTCTGCTGGAGGAGTAAGGTGTGGGGTAATAGGGGGTATCACCTAAGGTAATTACATGCTTTCCATGATAGAATGCCTTTGGGCTCAGCTTCTTACAACAAACATTCTTTTCTGGAGCCTTACCTTCCATTTTTCCAAGTGGAGTCAGGTCCGCCCTCTTTCCTCTCCATTCTGCCCATGGGTCCTCTGGAGAAAGCTGGTATCATTCATCCTCGTAGAGCACAGTGTGTCCTCAGCACTGTGACCCAAGTAGCATATCGAGTAGCCTCCCTGGCCCTCAGGCGTGAGTTTACAGCTTTTGTGAGATTGGCACCAGGTCTCAGCCCATCCTCTCTGTCTGCACAGGATCTGGAGCGGGAGAGCAGGACAGAGAACTGATAGGTGCTGAAGAGAAAGCGATTAACAGTAAGAATGAAGTGGACGAGAATATGGTGAGCCACTTCTCTTTTCTGCCCTGCATGTTTTCATCCTGAGATATAGAGTGCGTGGCGTTGTTTTAGATGCTTTCTGGATGACCTCTGTGTGGTAGAAGGTTGGTGGGCTCAAACTGCTCCCCAGATATGCTGTCTTGTTTACAATCTGGGTATGAGAAGAAATAAACTCTTCCAACAGTAGCTCATCTCTTGCGGTATAGTAGGAAAATATCTTTGCAACTAAAGATAGGAATAAAATGTTAGGGGCTATTTTGAAGGGAGTAGAGATTTAATAACTTGAAAATGAGATGGAGTTGGGATTAGTTTTTTCCTGCCTTAGGTTTATACCTTCTATTATCCTTCTAAAGGAGCCCTCGTGGCTCAATGGTTAAAGTGCCTGACGGCTAAGTGAAAGGTAAGCAGTTCAAACCCACCAGCCACTCCATGGGAGAAAAGACCTGGCAATCTGCTCCCATAAAGATTATAGCCTAGGAAACCCTATGGGGCAGTTCTACTCTGTCCCATAGGATTGCTAGGAGTCAGAATCGACTCGGGTGCGTACAGCAGCCGTTACCCTTCTAAAGAGCCCTTGCGGTGCAATGGTTAAGTGCTTGGCTGCTAACCGAAAGGTCGGTGGTTTGAACCTACCGGTCTACTCCTTGAGAGAAAAGACCTGGCGATCTGCTTCTGTAAAGACTGCAGCTTAAGGAGCCCCATAGGACAGTTCTTCTCTGACGTATAGGATCACTGTGAGTGAGAATCAGCTCGATGGCACACAAAAACGACATTGTCATCCTTTTACCATTTTCTGTTACTTATGTTTCTGGATTATCCTTGACTGAGTTTGATATTTCAACTTAATAATCTGTCCTGAAATATCTCTCACAGCAGTTACCTAAGGGAACATGCATGTGAAGCCCTTATAGGACCAGCTGCTGCACAGTAATCTTGCAGCCACACTTGCCTCTTCATTTAGGGATCTGGGGAGTGGATGTGGGTGAATGTGACGGAACGGTTGTTGGCGAGTTTGCGTCCAGAGGTGTAAACAGAGTGGAAAAGAAGCACTTTCATCTATACTGTTTCCCCTGACAGTCCTATGTCGGTTCCAGGTCATTGATGAGACTCTGGATGTTAAGGAAATGATCTTCAACGCCGAGAGAGTCGGAGGCCTTGAAGAAGAGCCAGTACGTATTTGGTTCCAGTGCCTGCTGCCAGCTGTCCTTTCCATCCTAGCCTTTTCTCCTTTCTGCCTTCTCAGTTTAAGTAGAAAATGGGAGAGATGCCTGATCTCTTAAGGTAACAAAGGTCCCTCATGCCCATTCTCCCCATACTTTTGAGTAAGAAAGCTAAAATTAAAATTTCCATGCAGTTTGGAAAAAGTGAGTCTTACCACTGTGAGCTGTTGGTGCTGTGTTGGGTTTTAGAGACATCCTTTAAAGGCATATGGCCTTCGTTGGTTTGTTCATCTCTTCACAGTTGCAGGCTTTTAACAGTGTACAAGTGGCCACTTCACTGGGGCTTCACTCCACGTCTGGCTTGTTATTGCAGGAATCTGTGGGGCCATTGCGGGAGGACTTCAGTCTGAGCAGTAGTGCCCTCATTGGCCTGCTGGTCATTGCAGTGGCCATTGCTACAATCATAGTCATCAGCCTGGTGATGCTGAGGAAGAGACAGTATGGCACCATCAGCCATGGCATCGTGGAGGTGAGGAATGGGGGCTTCTCTAGGCCTGGCCCCCTGCTGGCAAGGGCTTGCTCTGGGCTCTAGTCCTCCTGGAGGTGGGACGGGGGTGAAATGTATGGAATTCAAATGCCAATGTCTTGTACTGGAAACACTGCTGTCATGAGTTAAATTACCCACTGGATTATTAGGTCACGTTTTGGAAGTCAGCCACAACTGAATTATGCTCATCCTGTCACAAAGGGACATCGCCAGCTTTAACATTAATTTAGGTTTTGACTCTGAATGCCAGCAAGTCATAAGAACGTTTAACTTTGCTTAGGGTGAAGACTGTGTTCTCCTTAATGTTTCTTTTTTTCCAGGTGTGTTAGATATTTGCAAATGAAGGACTGCTAATATTCTTCTTTTTTAATGGGGGAAAAAGCAAGAGGAAATTTAGAAATAGCCAAAGCAGGCCATTCCTGCCCATCTTCTGCTGATTTGTAATCAGAGCTTCCTGCCACTTTTTAGTGCGTGGTGGGAATGGTTAGAATCTCTTGATTCTCAGTGTAGATAGAATAAGGACCATGAAGTGCTTTGGAAAGTTAGTTTAGATACAGGTCTTAGTTATTTGGTTTTGTCTCCTGCTGTAGACTGAGCTAGATGTAGGGTTTTAGAGCCGAAAGAAGACATAAAGGAGATTATCCAGTCCAGTTCCTTTCTTTATAGATAAGTCGTTCATTTGACTGTTTTCTTCTCCCTGGAATAAGCTTTTAGGACTCTAGCTTTGAAAAACATTGCCTCCTTTTACTCTCTCTCACTCTTCTCTCTTTCTTTCCCATCTGGCATCCTCACCACCATCCACCCAACGAAAAGGAGACACTGGGGTATTTGGGGGCCTAGGACATTGTGCAGCAGATAACCCAGGGCTCCTGATAACCCTATACGATTCTCACTGAATGCACCACAGTGACCCTCAGTTTTTGTTCTTCCAGGTTGACCCAATGCTTACCCCAGAAGAGCGTCACTTGAACAAGATGCAGAACCATGGTTATGAAAACCCAACCTACAAATACCTGGAGCAGATGCAGATTTAAGTGAGCCGAAGTCTGTGCGTTCCTGGTTGGAACGGGGTGGTGAAGGTGGGCCAAAAGAGGTCCAGCGTTTTGGATCGACTACTGACCAACAGTTGCTTGCAGAGAATTTCATCTTACATTCAGAACTCCTGGGTCATTAAGACTATAAAGTACTACTGTAGAATTGCAATTTCCATTCTTTTAAATGGGTGAGAAATGTTAATATAATGGTATATGATATATAAACCTTAAGGGAAGAAGTGATCTATTGCAGATATTTGACGGATGTAGTGTTCTTTTTTAAATTAATCAGAAATCCAGTTCTCTTGTACTGTCTCAAACATGCTCTTTATATAAATGAAAAACGTTGCTCCAGTTGCATTGTATAAATCAACTCTTCAAGGCTCACTCACTATCCTGATTTTTATTTTTAAAAAGTAAAAAAAAAAAAAAGACAGTATTCCTTCTTTAAATGAGTTTCAGAAAGTAGCTGAGAAACTAAGTGAAACAGGGAACTGGAATTGCTCATCGATGCACATCATGACATCATGACACCCTCTCAGAATTATTTGGAGAGACCAGTTTCTTCAAGTCTGGTGCTTCCGCTTCTGGATAATGTGGTGTCTGTCTACAGGTCCTGCCCCTCAGGAGCTGAAAGGCACTTAGTTCCAGCATCTTCTAGTGAGCCTGATGTATACAGATGAGGGTCTCCACGACTGCTTTCCTTCTAGATCCAGTTCTTCCACAGACTAGCCTGTAGTTGTGTCCCCTTCTCCCGCTATTCATCGTTTAGTCCCCTCACAGGTGATGTTCAAATGTGATGTCTTTCTCCTCCATGGACATTTCCCTCCAAAGGCACTGACTGTCCCCCACTCCCACCCCCATTTGTTGTTTTTCCTTCTCTGCCCTCCTCCGTTTCTTGTCACCAGCCTCTGGCAGGAGCTCAGAGAGGACTGCAGTAAGTAGCTGCTAATGGCCCACACAGAACAGGGGGAGGCTTGCTTTCATTTGAAAAGAGGATATTCCAGGTTGCCCATGAAACTGGATGTATCAGCACTGTGGAAAGCATCAAGGTTTTTGTTTCCTTCACATGAGTCTTTGTAATGTTCGTATTGTTGTTGTTGATGCTCACAGCTTTTTCTTTCTTGTTTTGTTTTTTGAAGCTGAAGGTTCTGGTAACCTGTGGTGTATTTTTTTTTTTTTTCTATTTTTGTGACTCCCCCCCCCTCCCCTTTGACCCTATCCATGTCTCTTCCCACTATGCACAGATTAAACTTCACTTACAGACTCCTTAATATGATCTGTGGAGAATGTACAGTTTAAACACATCAATAAATACTTTAACTTCCACAGAGACTCCTTGGTTTATTTATGCCTGAATTGATCTGTGGTGATGGTGTCCATCCTCCTGCCTGGGAAACAGGGGATCCACTTTCCATGAAGAATTACCAAGCTTTGAGGCAGAGGCTAAAATTAGTCTACTCAAGCAAGTTGACTCTTGGGCTTGAATTCCAGTTTTCATTTTAAAAGGGAAAGTCTGCCTATAGTGTTTATCTGGCAAATTTTTTTTTTTTAATAATTTATTTTTGTCATTGAGAATATACACAGCAAAGACATATATACCAGTTCAACAGTTTCTACATGTACAGTTTGGTGACCTTGATTACGTTCTTCCAGTTGTGCAACCATTCTCACCTTTTTCTGAATTGTTCCTCCATTAATATAAACTCACTGCCCCCTTAGCTTCCTATCTAATCTTTCGAGTTGTTATTGTCAATTTGATCCCATATAGATCTTAAAATAGCATAATGCTCAAAGCAGACATTCTTTACTAGTTAAGCTAAGCTATTGTTTGGTTTTAAGGCTTCCAGAGATGTTTTTGGTTTAAGTTTTAAAGGTTGTATCAGGGCAATAGTTTTGTGGTTCATCTACCCTCCAAGGCTCCAGAAAGCCTGGAGTCCATGGGAATTTGAAATACTATTCTACATTTTCTCCCTTTTGATCAGAATTCTTCTATAGAACCTGTGATCAAAATGTTCAGTAATGGTAGCCGGTCACCATCCAGTTCTTCTGGTCTCATGGCAAAGGAGGCAGTTGTTTATGGAGGCAATTAGCCACACATTCCATATTTTCCTCTTATTCCTGACTCACCTTCCTCTGTTGCTCCAGGCGAATAGAAACCAATCGTTTTGCCTTGGATAGCCGGCTGGCAAGCTTTTAAGACCCCAGGCACTACACCGGTAACTAGGAGGTAGGACAGAAGCACTGAACACATTATTAGGCCAATTAACTGAGATGCCCCATGAAACCATCAGCCTAAACCTCCAAAACAAGGAACCAAATCCTATGAGGTGTTTGTCCATAAGCAGCTTCAGCAGCTACTCTTTTTTTTTCTTGGTTGTCACTGTAAATATATCTATCATAACTTTTGTCACTTCAACTTTTTACAGGTGTACAACTTACAGCAGTTACCCTGATTGGGTGTGCAACCCTACCCTTAATACATGAGATTTTTCCATTACCGTAAACCGAAACAATGTACTCCATACACAGTAACCCCCGACCCCCTTTCCTCTTTCCTCCCATCCCTGGTAACTACTAATAAACTCTAGTCTCTATATATTTGCCTGTTCTTGTCTTTTTATATGTGAGGTCATACAATATTTGTCCTTTTGTGACTCATTTCATTCAGCATAATGTCTTCAAGCTCCATCCATACTGTAGCATGTATCAAGGCTTCATTTTTCCCACTGTCTGGGTAGCATGCCATTGCATGTATATATTACATTTTGTTTATCTGTTCATCTGTTGATGGGCATTTAGGTGGTTTCCACCTTTTGGCTGTTGTGAATAGTGCTGCAGTGAACAGTGGTGTACAGGTCTCTATGAATCTCTGCTTTCAAGCCTTTTTTGGTTGTAAATGTATCAGACAACTTTTTGTCACTTCAGCTTTTTACAGGTGTACAACTTCTTGACAGCAGTTACCTTGATTGGCTGTGCAACCCTACCTTAATACATGAGATTTTTCCATAACCATAAACCAAAACTCATTAGGAGTGGAATTGCTGGGTCATATGGTAGTTCTATTTTTAGTTTTTGAAGAACGGCCACACTATTTTTCACTGCGGCCATACTACTGTACGTTCCCACCAGCAATGGATAAGGGTTCCAATTTCCCCACAACCTTGGCACAATTGTTATTTTCTGTTTTGTTTTAATCTTAGCCATCTTAGTGGGAGTGAAATGGCATCTTGTGGTTTTGATTTGCACCTTTGTGATAGCTAATGACGTTGAACAGCTTTTCATGTGTTTGGTGGCCATTTGAATGTTCTCTTTAGTGAAATGCCTGCTTAAATCCTTTGTCCGGTTTATGATTGGGTTATTTGTCTTTCTGTTGTTGTCAAGAGTTTTATATCTATTCTGGTTATTAGATTCTTATCAGATACATGGTTTTCAAAGATACTTTCCCAGTTGGTAGCTCGTCTTTTCACTTTTTTGGAAAAGTCTTTTGGTGAACAAACAATATTTATGAGGTCCCATTTATCTTTTTTGCCTTTTGTTTTTATATTAGATAATCCATTGTTAAATGCTGGGCCTGACAGTGTTGCCCCAGGATTTTTTCCTAAGAATTTTATAGTTGTAATTTTCACGTTTAGACCTTAATCCATTTTGAATTTGTTTTTGTATATGGCATGAGGCCTGCATCCTGTTTCATTTTTGTCTGGCAAATTTTATTTCACCTCTTGGTATTTATGAATATGAGACTTTTTGCATTATGATACTGGAAGCAATGAGTAGGACTTGTGACTAAACTTTCAGAGAAGTGTTCGCAGCCTCCATTTCTGAGTTCCTTAAGTAACCTGTCACCAGGAGACCATGTGTTTTCATAGAAGAAGCTGCTTGGTTTGTTTACCTGACAACTGCTTACAGCTCTTTATGTACTTGAGGGTGCTTAATAAGTTACTTTCACTAGTGATCTGAGCCTTTTCAGTGCTTGGTTGAATGTGTAACAATAAATTCAGGGGCTAAGAGTCCATGTGGGAGATGCAGGGTGAACTCCCAGCCACTATGCCTTGGCAGCCACCGTTTGTCAGTGGAGGGTGGCGTGTTGCTATGATCCTGAACGAGTTTCCTCAGAGCTTCCACACTAAAACAGGCTAGGAAGAAAGGCCAGGTGATCTACTGCCAAAAATCAGCCAGTGAAAACCCTATGAATCACCATGGTCCAATCCACAACCCATCAAAAGATGATGGTGCAGGACCAGGCAGCATTTCATTCTGTTGTGATTGAGATCGCCGTGGGTTGGGGGCCGACTAGATGGCAGCTAATAACAGCGACAGTCTTCTTAGAGTCCCCATCCTAGTTTTAGGATAAGGCCGATTTAAATACGTGGTTCAGTTCTGAAGGTATACGTGTGTATAAGTGTACACGCGTATATGATGTGTTTTCCCAAGAATACTGGAATAGGGAGTGCACTGATCCTCTCCAGCCAGGAAGCACCTGAGGGTGAACCAGTCAAACAGGCTGGACCTCTGTAATGATCAGCATTTCCCCATCAGCCTCTCCCTCCTGCACTGGCCACTTATGCTGCTGCCAGGAAGGTCATGAAGATTTTTATTTTGAAGCCAGTTTCTGCCCAAGTGCTCTGAACAGCTGATCTTCCGTGATTTTAGCTGGAAAACATGGCTCTAGCAGCATTTGTTTCTAATTCAAATCTAGCGGACCAGCTTCATTTTTCTTAGCATCTGCCATCTGCTAGCTCCTTTACCAGCAGTATCTCATTAATCTTCTTAGCCTTTCGATGTTAGCATGTTGTTAGCTGCCATTGAGTAAGACCCAAACTCGTAACAACCCTATGCACAACAAAACGAAATGCTGCCTTTCCTACACCATCCCCATGATCAGTTGCAGTATAGCATAGGTATTCTGATTTTACGGAAAACGAATGGACCCAAGGTCCAAACCCAGCTCGATGTGACTAAAAAGTCCACAGTTGTTTGTTGTTCAGTTTATGTCAGTGCTGGAAGACAATGGGCCAGGACTCACCCTAAATGCTGGTGACTATCAATTAGTACCAGAATCCAGCTGGTATCAGGATTTCTGTCCACTTCCAACTCTCCTGTGGCTGATGGACCTCAGGGAAATTAAGGGCTGACGAGGTTGCAGTGGTCTCCGTGTACACATTACCCAAACAGGACAAGCACAGAGAGCCAGGTTAGGATGTAGGCATCTTGGCAGCTAGTCTTACAGACCTTCCTCACCTGTACATATGTGCGTTGTACAAAATAGTCTGAGTTAATCAAATACACCTGGGTTTGTAGATAAAGTTGTAGATGTAGATACATATGTGTGGTCGCTGTATAGAGCTATAGAGTCCCTGAGTGGCGCAAATGGTTAATGCTCTCAGCTGCTACCCAAAAGGTCGGTGATTTTAGTCTACCAGAGGCACCTTGGATGAAAGGCCTGGCCATCTACTTCTGAAAAATCAAGCTGTTGAAAACCCTGTGGAGGACAGTTCTACAGAGCTCATGGGGTCTTCATGAATCGGAATTGACTCAACAGGCTTTGTTTGGTTTTTATATAGAAATCACATCTTCTACTTTGAGGAGGAAACACCCATGGAAATGCATGTGTGGCAGGGACTGCCCGGTAAGCCTCACCCTAGGCCAGCTCCACTCTGCTCTCTGGTGGCTCAGGACTGAGAGGAACTTAGTCATCTGGTCGTTTCTGGCTTTCGGTGATTCGGCTTTGACCTTAGGAATGTGGCCCTGCCCACCTTGCTGTCAGGCAGGTGCTTGCAGCTCCCCACTGACTGACTGCTGAGGTCCTCCTGCCTCCCCACCTGCTGCTCTCAGGTCTGGGCCAGCCCCAGGTGTCTGTGCAATCTACTCTGGTTTCACTTGCTGTGATAACTAACATTTTAGGAGATGCACATTAGCATGTAATGAGATTTTAAGATTCAGGGAGGCCCAGGGCCCACTCTAACAGGAGCCTACTATCTTAGGTTTCCCATGAGAAGTGATGTGGTGGACATGGGCAAAATGGATAAAGGAACTAAAGGGATCCGTGGCTGCCCTTCTGATTTTACAGTGGAAACATGACCACAAGACCATGTGCTATCCAGTGGGCGAGCCAGAGTCTGTGGTGTGTGCTGTATGTTCTTTGTTCTGGCACAGAGAGGAAGTGGTCCTTATCAAACAAGCAGTGGGGTGTCTTGCCTTGTTGCCTACTATGAAATACAAGGGAAAATTGTGCCTGTCCTGTCCTCTGTGGATACTTAACTTAGGTCTCTCTGTTTGGCAGGCCTGAAGGATCCCACAGGGGAGCAGCCATTCTAGAGGTATCTCTAGAATGGAGCAGGGATAGATATCTAGAGAATGGACCAGGGAACATAATTCAGTTTTGTTTTTTAGGATCCTTGAGTGTGATGGGCACGTCTTCTTGAGAAATCTGTAGGGGTTCTATGGCCAGGTCAACCCGGACTTGGTTGAACTTAAAATACAGAAGTCAGTGGCCCTTTCTTATTAAAGCAGTGGCCTTCATCAACATTTTTAGTGTGTGTATGTATAGTTATTTTAAAATTATATACATGTGCTATTATAATAACAACAACAAAAAAAAACACCAGTTGCCATCTAGTTGATGGCATGTATGTCAAAGTAGAACTGTGCACTATGGAGTTGTTAGTGGATGATGTCTTAGTTATCTAGTGCTGCTATAACAGAAATACCACAAGTGAATGACTTTAACCAAGAAAAATTAATTTTCTCACAGTCTAGGAGACTAGAAGTTCCAATTCAGGGTGCCAACTCTAGCAGAAGGCTTTCCCCCTCTGTTGGATCTGGGGGAAGATCCTTGTCATCAATCTTCCCCAGTTGAGGAGCTTCTCAGCACAGGGACCCTGGGTCCAAAGGACATGTTATTTTCCTGGCTCTTGTTTCTTGGTGGTATGAGGTCTCCATGTCTGTTTTCTTCTCTCTTTTATATCTCAAAAGAGATTGACTCAAGATACAACCTAATCTTGTAGATCGACTCCTGTCTCCTTAACATAACTCTATCTAATCCTGCCTCGTTAACATCATAGAGGTAGGATTTACAACACATAGGAAAGTCACATCAGATCACAAAATGGTGGACAGTCACACAATACTGGGAATCATGGCCTAGCCAAGTTGACACACATTTTGGGAGGACACAGTTCAATCCACAACATTCCACTCTTTGGCCCCCCAAAATTCATGTCCTTGCTACATGTAAAACACATTTACCCCATCACATTATAGCAAAAGTCTTAAATCAACTCCAAGTCCAAAATCTAAAAATCTCTCTTCAACTGTGAAATCTAGAATACAAATTACCTGTTTCCAAAGTACAATGATGGAACAGGCACAAGTTGGAAATTTCCATTACAAATGGGAAAAATTGGAGGGAAAGAAGAGATAATAGGTACCAAGCAAGTTAGCAGAACACATTACGTTAGCCCTCAAGGCTTGAAAATAATCCTCTGTTCTCTGAGACCATTTACACAGTGGCCCTGCCCTCTAGACTCTGGGTGTTGGTCACAGCCTTCGGATTCTGAGTGGAGGCCTTTCTCGGCCCTGGGCTTCAGCTCTGCCTTCCAGCCCCACTGGAATGGCAACTCTGCTGCCTCGAATTTGGGCAGCCCCGTTCTCCTAGTCTATCTGAGTGGCAACTCCACCCTTTGAGGCTGAGGCAGCTCTGCTTCCTGGTTCCTTGGCCTCTCAGCCCCTTGAGCCTCACTGCCTACGTCTGCCTGCTGAGAGAAGTGTTCTAAAGCTCTTTAGGTCCTTTAATAAGTGCCTGGAGGCACCCCTGCCTGCCAGTAAACCTTGGCCAGAAGGCATTCAGCTCTCTGGCTCTGTGAGCCAGCAAGCCTAGCTCCACCAGTAAGTGCCCAGAGACACCCCACTCCGCCAGGAAGCTTTCTGTGCAAAGGCACTTAGCTCTGTTGCTCTGTGGGTCGGAACCATCTAGCGCTGGTCTGCTGGTTCTACTGCTGCTGCGTCTTGCTGTCTGTGCTGTCTCCAGTGTAACATTTCTGCTCACTTCCTTCTGAGTCCTCACCAGAATTGTCTTTGATGTCCATAATTCCACCAGTAGTCCCTTCAGGACAATCTAAGCTAAACTCTTCCAGCCTCTATCCATTCACAGTTTCAAAACTGCTTTCTGCATTTTAGGTATCTGTTAGAACAACACCCCGTTCTTTCAGTACCAAATTCTTAGTTATGTATATATTTCTATAACAGAAGTGGCTTTACAAAGAGAAATTTCTCTCACAGTCATTGAGGCTGGAAGTCCAAATTCAGCGGAAGGCTTTCTCTCTCTCAGCTCTCGGGAAATATCCTTGTCATCAGTCTTCCCCAGTCAAGGAGCTCTCAGCACAGGGACCCTGAGTCCAAAGGACACACTGTTCTCCTGGCTGTTGTTTCTTGATGGTATGAGATCACCATGTCTCCCTACTCACGTCTCTCTTTTGTATCTCAAAAGGGATTGACTTAAGACACAATCTAATCTTGTAGAAGAAATCCTGGTGGCATAGTAGTTAAGAGCTACAGCTGCTAACCAAAAGATCAAGTTTGAATCTACCAGCTGCTCCTTGGAAACTGTATAGGGCAATTCTGTTCTGTCCTACAGGGTCTCTGTGAGCTGGAATCACCTCCACAGCAACAGGTTTGGTTTTTAATTTTATAGATTGAGTCCTGCCTCATTAACATAACTACTGCTAATGCAGCCTCATTAACATCATAGAGGTAGAATTTACAACACATAGGAAAATCACAGTAGATCACAAAATGGTGGAGAATTACACAATATGGGGAATCAAGGGCTAGCCAAGTTGACATATTTTGGGGGGACACAATTCAGTCCACAATAGATAATTTTCAGAATTAGATTGCCACTGTTGGGTGGATTCGAACTGCCAACCTTTCAGTTAGTAGCCCAGTACTTAACTGTTTGTACCACCCAAGGCCTCCACTATCATAAATAGAAACTTGGAAAGCATAAATAAGATGAAATAATTTATCTGAATTTTATTTAAAAAGCGTACAAAGCCTTTTGGGTCCATTAAAATACTACTCAGAGAAGGAAACCAAAGTCTAAGAAAAGAAACCAATCTATAGGAATAATAGCCTACACAAGCCACAGCCTGAGTTTACCCTGGTGCCCGGCTCCCACTACTAACCATTGGATCAGGGCCACAATAGATGGACCCTGATAGAACAGAAGATCTTAAAGAGTCCAGACTTACTGGACCAGTTGAGGCTAGAGGACTCCCTGAGCCTATAGCCTTGAGATACTCTTTAAGCCTTCAACAGAAATAACAGATTGGCACAAAAAATAAAAGGTATTCTTGAAAGTACGGTGCTGCATTAAAAAACTTACCTATATGAGACCAAAATGTCAACAATTACTCTAAAGAAGATGAGAAGAAAGGGGGCAGGGAAACTAGAATTATAGAAAAAGAGCAACCAGAACAGAATTAAAGAGAATGTTGACACACTTGTGGAAAATGTAAATAATGTCACTGAACAATTGGTGTAGAAATTGTCAAATGGGAACCTAGTTTTCACCGAAAACAGTAAAATTTAAAATAAGTAAATCTAGTTAACTATAATGATATGAAAGTTAGATGTAAAATAAAAATAGTTCTGCATTGTATATCAATGTCAGATTTTCTTTATCCATCTGTTGATAGATAAGTTGCTTCCAGTTTGGAGCCATTATAAAGTTACTGTAAGCATTCTTGCACACACACACAAACAAAAACACACACATACACAAATATATTACTCGGGAAAGTGTTAGGCTGCTAACAGGTTGGCAGTTTGAACCCACCGAGGGAGAAAAGGCTTGGCAATCTAATGTCTTAAAGAGTACAACCTGATGCCATTACTGAACATTTTGATCAAAGATTCTATAGAAGAATCCTGGTCAAAAGGTGGAAAATGTAGAACAGAACTTTAAATTTCATGGACTTCAGATTTACTGGAGCCATAAAGGTTAGATAAACCATGAAATACTGCCCTGAGATAGTCTTTAAATCTTAAACCAGAAGTATCACCTGAAGTCACCTTAAAACCAAATAGCTTAACTTGTAAAAAATGTCTGCCTTGAGCATTCTGCTGTTTTAAGAACTATCTGGGATCAAATCGACAGCAGCAACTGGAAAGATTAGATGGGAACCTTGGGGCAGTAAATTTATGTTAATAAGGAACAACTCAGAAAAGGAGGGTGAGAATGATTATACAACTTGAATGTAATCAGTGTCACTAAATGGTACATGTAGAAACTATTGAATTGGTATATGTTTTGCTGTGTATATTTTCAACAACAACAAAAGAACATTTGAGCCTGGGAAACCCTTCAGTTTCTACACTGTCATATAGGGTCACTATGACTCAGAATTGGCTTGACAGCACACAACAACAAAATAGTGCTAGTTTTAGTGCAGGAAAAGTGATCACTTTCATTTTGTACTTTAAAAAAAAATTAAGTTCGTAGTTTATTTATCATCATCCCAACCAGGATGTCTCATTACATTTAGTTGTCATGTCTCCTTAGGCTCCTCTTGGCTGTGACAGTTTCTCAGACTTTCCTCATTTTTATAACCTGGTTCATTTTGAGGAAACCCTGGTGGTGTAGTGGTTAAGTGCTACAGCTGCTAACCAAAAGGGGCAGTTTGAATCCACCAGGCACTCCTTGGAAACTCTATGGGGCAGTTCTACTCTGTCTTACAGGGTCACTATGAGTCAGAATCGACTTGGTGGCAATGGGTTTTGGGTTTTAGTTGGTTTTGAGGAGGACTGGTAAGGCATAGCATGTTGCTTTTTTGGGGTTTGTCTGATGTTTTTCTCATGATAAGATCCTAGGGCTCTGGGGTATGATTATGGGAGGATTACCACAGACATAAAGTGCTCTTTCCATCATATCTGATCAAGAGCACATGTGCCAACATGATTTATCACTGTTGATGTTGACCTGGGCCACCTAGCGGAGGTTGTGTTGGTCAGGTCTAAACACCGTCAGGCCTTTTTCCCCCTTTCCATACTGTGCTCTTTGGAAGGAAGTCACTACATGCAGCCCACACCTGAGGAGTGGGGAGCTAGGCTTCCCACGTCTCATTATTTTCTAACTTGTGTTTTAACACTTTGAAATAGAGCAATTAGAAAGTCTGTTTCTAAGGTCAGTTTGTTTCAATGTTATATTTAATGGTTATCAAAGCTGAGAGGTCTTGACTAATACTGGCTTCAGAGGTGCCTACGCATGTCAAAACTTACCAGACTCTACACTTTTAATATGTGTAGTTTATTGTATGTCAATTACAGCTAATAAATATGTTTTCTTTAAAGGCTGAAAGGACACCTCCCTCACAAAAACAGCCTGGAGTACTGGAAGTGCGTCACTTGCTGAGCCTATGATGGTGCAGTGTTGCCTTGTCACTTCTATCTGCCAATTTCATTTCCAAGAGTAAGTGTGCAGATAGCTCTTTTAGGTGAGATACCACTTTTGGATAACATTGCAGAAAAGGGAATTCCAGAACACTTGATTGTGTTCATGTGGAACCTGTACGTAGACCAAGAGGCACTCATTCCGACAGAATAAGAGGATACTGCATGGTTTAAAGTCAGGAAAGGTGTGCGTCATGGTTGTATCCTTTCACCATACTTATTCAATCTGTATGCTGAGCAAAGAATCCAAGAATCTGGACTCTGAAGAAGAACGTGGCATCGGGATTGAAGGAAGACTCGTTAACAACCTGCAATATGCAGATGACACAACCTTGCTCACTGAAATGGAAGAGGACTTAAAGCACTTACTGATGAAGATCAAAGTATGGATTACACCTTAATATAAAGCAAAAATCCTCACAACTAGACCAATAAGCAACATCATGATAAATGGAGAAAATATTGAGCTAGTTAAGGGTTTCATGGAAGGAAGCAGCAATCAAGAAATCAAACAACATATTGCATTGGGAAAATCTGCAAAAACCTCTTTAAAGTGTTAAAAAGCAAAGGTGTCAAGAGGCAGACCAACACAGTGCTATAGATAGAAGCACCACTCTGTCCCTCCACAGCAAAGACCCAAAAAACAAAACCAGAGAAAAATGTCAGTCCTGGAATCCTATGTGTCAAATGAAGAGATAAAGAACTCAGCCAGGCATTGAATGGAATAAGAAACTGACAGAGAACAAAGAGCGAGGAGAGATACGTGCAGAGGTCCCCTATCAGCTAACATAGCACAGACTCGCCAGACTCAACGGACAGGGAGTACGGGAAAGCAGCTTCACAAAGCTCCCGGCAGGAGATAGAGCACCCAGTAACCAGCAATATGCAATTTCCCACTCCCCTCTGTCCTTCTCCCCCCTGCTGCTTGGCCTCCGCTGCTTCCTAGCTGGTTGTGTGTGGTTGTTCGGCCAGCTGGGAAGAGCAGGGTCCTTGCTGTTTGGATTCGCCCCACCCACATTGGAGGTCAGTGGACAGGGAGTACAGGTGAGCACTTTTGCAGAGCTCCCAGTGGAAGACAGAGCACCACTCCAATCCTCTCCCCACTGCTATACCTCCGCAGCTTCCTGCTAACTGCAGTCTCTTGACTGGGAGGCACTACACCCATGCTGGCCAGCTCCATCAGTGCCATTTGTTTGTTGCTGGTGTTGATTTTTTGGGCTTCTTTTGGTTTCCTTCCTGCCTCTCAACGCCTCCCCCTCCTTTCTCTCAAATGCCTGTCTCCATGTGCCAGCTGTATTTCTTCTTGAAAGGCTGTGAAGTGCTGCTCGACTGGAGAACTGCTTCCCTGGACCACACCACCGTGCTGGTGGGATCCCTGGGGTTTTTTTTGTTTGTTTTTCTTTTTCTTTTTGAGGCTTGGGAGCCACTTCCCTGGTGTGTGTAGCCACACCAGTGGGATCCTTGGGGGCATTTCCTTTTGTTTTGTTTGTTTTATTTTTCCTTTTGCAGCTTGGGATCCCCTTCTAGCCAGGATGTACCATGCAGCCTGGGAGCCACTTCTCTGGTCTTGCAGCCACGTTGGTGGGATCCCTGGGGTCTTTTCTTTTTTTCCTAATTTTTTCATTTTTTTTTTTCTCTTTTTCTCCATTTCCTGGTTTCTTGTCTCTCCAATCCAGTGGCATGCTCCCTTAGTGCTCTTTTGTTTGATTGTTTTTGGCTCCTGTTTATCTCTCCTCTCTCTTCTTTCCCATACCCATCTTAGCTCCACATTTCCCAACTTCCCATCTCCTTCCTACCTGCACCATGCACTGAACATCACACCCCCGAGCAGCACAGGCACAGCCTACCAAAACCTGCCCTACCCTGGTTTCCCGCCCACCCTGTCGGCCCTAGTATGTGCCACAAACAACCCATCCCAACCCCTCCCCTTCAGCTGGACCTGCCCTGCTGCACCATAGCTGAGTAACAGGCCCTGCCCATTGGACAAGGAGGTGAAAAGTATTGTGCCCACAGACGAGCAAAACAATGCACAGACTGCCTGCTCAGACATATCCAAATAAAACAAAAAAGCAAGATGGATCAAAAAAAATCTACAAGCAGTAAACGAAGAAAATGACTACCAAATGTCCCGACAGCAGACAATATCAAAACATAAGAAAAAACTACTGAATGTCCCGAAGACAGCAGACGATATCAAAACAGGATGGTTCCAGTAGGCATCCAAAATAAAATACCAGATGACTTTCCAATAGAAGAAAAGGCACTAGACCGACCTGATAGAGAATTCAAATCTCTAATATCCAGAGCTATCCAAGGGTTGAACAAAAAGCAGACAAAAATAAGGAAAAAATAGACAAATTCATAAAGGCAGACAAACTCATGGAAAATACAGACCAAAAAAATGGAAGAATTCAGAAAAATAATACATGAACAAAATGCCGAAATAAATTCAGAACTAGAAATTGTACAAAAACAATTAGAAATCCAAAAGATATAAACAACAAGATTTCAGGAATGGGCAGTGTCATAAAAGGGTTAAGGAGCAGGTTTGAAACAATGGAGAACAGAATCAGCAAAATTGAAGACAAACACTTGGATACAACTTTGAGGAAAAATCAGAAAAAAAAGAACAAAGAAAAATGAAGAAACCCTGAGAATTATGTGGGATACAATCAAAAGCAAAAATTTGCCAGTGATCAGAGTTCCAGAACAGGGGAGAGAAAACAGAAAACAGAGAAATCATTGAAGAATTTCTGACAGAAAACTTTCCTAATATGAAAGATGAGAAGCTGACCATCCAAGAAGCTCAACGAACCCTGTATAGGATAGACCCCAAAAGAAAATCACCAAGGCATATCATAACCACAGTAGCTAAAACCAAAGACAGAGAAAGAATCCTGAGAACAGTTCGAGAAAAACAAGTCACATACGGGGGGAAACAATAAGACTAAGCTCTGATTATTTGGCAGAAACCATGCAGGCAAGAAGGCAACAGGATGACATATAAAAAACCTTGAAAAAAAAAATTGCCAACCAAGAATAATATATCCTGCAAAACTCTATTCAAATATGATGGTGAAATTAGGACATTTCCAGATAAACAGAAATTAAGGGAATATGTAAAATCAAACCAAACTTACAGGAATTATTAAAGGGAGTCCTTCAGTTTGAGAACAAACAACATCAGACCACAACATGAATCTAGGACACAATATCATACCAGCCAGATACTGCTTTAGGAAATGAACTCTCAAGGACTATCCAAAACCAAGAGAATTACAACAGGGAACCAGAGAGGTTAATCTGTAAATGACAACAATGTCAAAACAATAAAAGAGGGAATAAACGGTGTAAGTATAGAACTTTCTAATGGAGAGGAAGGGAGGTGATACCAAGTAATAATAGACTGGTCCAAGCCTAGGAAGACAAGAGTGAATTCCAAGGTAACCAAAAAGAAAGCCAACAAACGTACTCATCAAAATACAGAAGAAAAACAAAGTCTCAGTAAAAACAAAATCTACAAAAACAAAAGGAATTCAGCACAGAAGAATAACAGAACAAAGAAAATGTCAGCACCATAAAAAACACTATAAAATGACAGCAATAAACTCACACCTATCGATAATTACACTGAATGTAAATGGCCTAAATGCACCCATAAAGAGACAAAAAGTGACAGAATATATTAAAAAAAAAAAAAAACCAGGATCCATAAATATGCTGTCTACCAGAGACACACCTCAGAAACAAAGACATAAATTTATTAAAAACCAAAGAATGGTAAATATATATATATATATATATCAAGCGAACAGCTACCAAAAAAGAGCAGGAGTGGCAGTACTAATCGCAGATAAAATAGACTTTAAAACAAAATCCACCATAAAAGACAAAGAAGGGCACTATATATATAAGGATTAAAGGGATGATCCATCATGAAGACATAACCGTAATAAACATCTATGCACTCAGTGACAGGGCTCCAAAATATTTAAAACAAACTCTTAACAGCACTGAAAAGAGAAATTGACAGTTCCACAATAATAGTAGAAGGCTTCAACACACCACTCTCAGTAAAGGACAGAACATCTAGAAAGAAACTCAATAAAGATACAGAAGAGCTAAAGGGCACAATCAGCCAACTCAACTTTATAGGCATATATAGACACTCCACCCAACAGCTGTAAAGTACCCATGATTTTCCAACGCACATGAATGTTCTCTAGAACAGACCATTTCTTAGGCCACGGAGCAACCCTCCACAAAATCCAAAACATTGAGATAATACAAAGTATCTTCTCTGATCACAATGCTGTCTAGGTAGAAATTAACAGAAAGAGCAGGGAAAAAAAAAAATCAGTTACGTGGAAACTGTATAACACCCTGCTTAAAAACCACTGGGTAATAGAAGAAATCAAAGATGGAATAAAAAAAATTCCTAGAATCAAATGAGAAGAAAACCAAAATCTTTGGGACAGAGCAAAGGCAGCCCTCAGAGGTCAGTTTATAAGAGTAGATGCACACATCAAAAAAAAAGAAAGGGACAAAATCAAAGCATTAGCTACATAACTGGAACAAATAGAGAACAGCAAAAAAAAGAAAGGAAATAACGATCAGAACAGAAATAATTGAAATAGAGAATAGAAAAACGAATTAACAAATCCAAAAGTTGGTTCTTTGCAAGGATCAACAAAATTGACAAATCAATGGCCAGCTGACAAAAGAGAAACAAGAGGGGACACAAATAACCCAAATAAGAAATGAAACGGGGGACATTACAATAGACCCAACTGAAATAAAAAGGATAACAGAGTATTACAAAAAACTATACTCCAACAAATTTGAAAACCTAGAGGAAATGGATAAATTTCTAGAAACACTACCTACCCAAACTAACACAAAATGATGTTGAAAATCTGAACAGACCCATAACAAGAGAAGAGACTGAAAAGGTAATTAAAAAAAAAAAAAAAACCCTGGCCCGGATTCACTAGAGAATTCTACCAAACATTCAGAGAAGAGCTTACACGAGTACTTCTCAAACTATTTCAGAACATAGAAAAGGAAGCAATAATTCTGAATTCATTCTTTGAAGCCAGTAGAACCCTGATACCAAAACCAGGCAAAGGTACCACAAAAAAAGAAAATTACACACTGATATCTCTCATGAATATAGATGCAAAAATTCTCAACAAAGTTCTAGCCAATAGAATTCAGCATCATATTAAAAAAAAATACACCATGACCAGGTAAGATTCATACCAGTTATGCAAGGATGGTTCAGCATTAGAAAATCAATCAACATAACCCACCACATAAATAAAAGGAAAGAAAAAAAATCACATGATCATCTCAATCGACGCAGAAAAGGCGTTCAACAAAGTCCAACACTGATAAAAGCTCTCAAAAAATGGGTATAGAAGGAAAATTTGTCAACATAATAAAGGGCACCTATACAAAACCAACAGCCAACATCATTCTTAATGGAGAGAGGCTGAAGACATTCCCCTTGAGAAAAGGAATAAGATAAGGATGCCTTTAATCACCACTCCTATTTAACATTGTCCTGGAAGTTCTAGCTAGAGCAATAAGGCAAGAAAAAGAAATAAAGGGCATCCAAACTGGTAATGAAGAAGTTAAACTGTTCGTATTTGCAGATGATATGATACTATACATAGGAAAATCCAAAAGACTTCATGAGAAAACTACTGGAAGTAATTGATTCAGCAGAGCAGCAGGATACAAGATAAACATACAAAAATCAATTGGATTCCTATACGTGAACAAAGAGAATGATGACAAGGAAATCAGGAAAACAATACCGTTTATAATAGCCCCTAAAAAAATAAAATACTTTGGAATAAATTTAACCAGGGATGTAAAAGCCCTATACAAAGAAAACTACAAAACACTACTGCAAGAAACCAAAAGAGATCTACATAAATGGGAAAACATACCATGCTCATGGGTAGGTAGACTCAACATTGTGAAAATGACAATTCTACCCAAAGTGATTTACAAATACAATGCAATCCTGATCCAAATACCAATAACATTCTTTAAAGGGATGGAAGAACTAGTCATTATATGAAAGGGGAAGAACCCCCGGATAAGTAAAGCACTATTGAAGAAGAATAAAGTAGGAGGACTCACAATATCTGACCTCAGAACGTACTATACAGCTAAGGTAGTGAAAACAGCCTGGCACTGGTACAATGACAGAAACATTGACCAATGGAACAGATTTGAGAACCCAGATGTAAATCCATCCACCTACAGTCACCTGATCTTTGACAAGGGCCCAAAGTCCAACAAATGGGGAAAGACACTCTTTTTAACAAATGGTGCTGGCAAAACTGGATGTCCATCTGCAAAAAAAATGAAATATGACCCATACCTCACTCCATACACAAAAACTAATTAAAAATGGATCAAAGACCTAAATATAAAGCCAAAAACTCTAAAGTTCATAGAACAAAAAATAGGATTAATGTTAGAGGCCCTACTACACAGCATTAGCAGTATACAAACCATAATCAAGCACACACGATCTCCAGAAGATAACCTAGATAACTGGAATCTTCTAAAAATTAAACACTTATGCTCATCAGAAGACTTCACTGAAAGAGTAAAAAGAGAACCTACAGACTGAGAAAAAAAGTTTTGGCTATTACAAATCAAAGGTCAAATCTCTCGAACCTACAGGAAAATCCAACACCTCTACAATAGGACAAGTAATCCTATTAAAAAATGGGCAAAGGAAGTGAACAGACACTTCACCAAAGAAAGCATTAAAGCAGCCAACAGATACATGAGGAAATGCTCTGAATCACTAGCCATTAGAGAAATGCAAATCAAAACCACAATGAGATACCATCTCATTCTGGCATTACTGGCACGAATCAAAAAAACAGGAAATAACACATGTTGGAGAGGCTGCGGGGAGATCAGAACTCTTATACACTGCTGGTGGGAATGCAAAATGATAAAACCATTTTGGAAAGCAATACGGCCCTTCCTTAGAAAGCTAGAAGAAATACCATATGATCCAGCAATCCCACTCCTAGGAGTGTATCCTAGAGAAGTAAGAATTATCACACAAATAGACTTATGCACACCCATGTTCATTGCAGCATCGTTCACAATAGCAAAAAGATGGAAACAACCTAGATGCCCATCAACAGGTAGATGGACAAACTGGGTTACATGCACACAATGGAATATTACACAACAATAAAAAACAGTGCATCTGCAAAGCATTTCATAACATGGATGAATCTGGAGGGCATTATGCTGAGTGAAATAAGTCAGTCACAAAAGGACAAATATTGTATGAGACCACTATAAAAACTCATGAAAAGGTTTACACACAAAAAGAAAATTTTTGATGGTTACAAGGGAGGGGAGGGATGGAAATGAAAAAACAGTAAATAGACAATAGATAAGTGGTAACTTTGGTGACGGGTAAGACAGTACACAACACTGGGGAAGCCAGCGCAACTTATACAAGGCAATGTCGTGGAAGCTCCATAGACACATCCAAACTTCCTGAGGGGCCAAATTGCTGGGTTGACCATGGTCTCCGGGAACGTTTAGCTCAACTGGCATAACATAGTTTATAAAGAGAATTTTCTACATTCTACTTTGGTGAGTAGCATCTGGATTTTAAAAGCCTGTGAGCTGCCATCTAAGATACTCCACTGGTCTCACCCCTTCAGAAGCAAGGAAGAATAAAGAAAACATACAAGGGAAAGATTAGTCCAAAGGACTAACAGACCACATCTACCATGGCCTCCACCAGACGGAGTCCAGTACAAGTAGGTAGTGCCTGGCTACCACCACAGACTGTTCTGACAGGGATCACAATAGAAGATCCCGGACAGAGCTGGAGAAAAATGTAGAACAAAATTCTAACTCACGAAAACAGACCGGACTGAGAGAAAGGGCCACATAAACCAGAGACTATATCAGCCTGAGACTAGAAGAACTAGATGGTGCCTGGCTACCACCGATGACTACCCTGACAGGGAACACAACAGAGAATCCCTAATGGAGCAGGAGAAAAGTGGAATGCAGATTTCAAATCCTCGTAAAAAGGCCAGGCTTAGTGATCTGACTGACACTAGAGGGACCCTGGAGGTCATGGTCCCCAGATCCCTTGTTAGCCCAAGATTGGAACCATTGCCAAAGCCAACTCTTCAGATAGGGATTGGCCTGGTCTATAAGATACATAATGATATTGGTGAGGAGTGAGCTTCTTGGCTCAGGTAGACGCATGAGACTATGTGGGCAACTCCTGTCTGGAGGCGAGATGAAAAGGATGAGGGGGACAGGAGCTGGTTGAATGGACATGGGAAATACCGGTTGGAGAGGAGGAATGTGCTGTCTCGGGGGAGAGCAGCTAGGAGTACATAGCAAGGTGTGTATAACTTTTCATATGGGAGGCTGACTTGATTTGTAAACTTAAAGCACAATAAATAAATAAATTTTAAAAAATAAAATAAGATATACAACCTTCTTCACACACACACAAAAAGACCAGACTTATTGGCCTGACAGAGACTGGAGAAACCCCAAGAGTATGGTTCCCAGACACCCTTTTAGCTCAGTAATGAAGTCACTCCTGAGTTTCAGCCTTCATCCAAAGATCAGACAGGCCCATAAAACAAAACAAGACTAAAGGGGCACAACAGCCCCAGGGGCAAGGACTAGAAGGCAGGAGAGGACAGGAAAGCTGGTAATAGGGAACCCAGGGCTGAGAAGGGAGAGTGTTGACATGTCATGGGGTTGTTCACCAATGTCAGAAAACAGTATGCGTCCTAACTGTTTAATGAGAAACTTGTTTGTTCTGTAAACCTTCATCTAAAGTACAATTAAAAAAAAAAAGCAAAGGTGCTACTTTGAGGACTAAGGTGTGCCTGACCCAAGGCATGGTGTTTTCAGTCACCTCATATGCATGTGAAAGCTGGACAGTGAATAAGGAAAAATTGATGCATTTGAATTATGGTGCTGGCGAAGAATATTGAGTGTACCATGGACTGCCAGAAGAATGACAAATCTGCCTTGGAAGAATTACAGCCAGAATGCTCCTTAGAAGTGAGGATGGTGAGACTTCATCTCTTGTAATTTGGACATGTTACCAGGAGGGACTGGTCCCTGGAGAAGGATATCATGCTTGGTAAAGTAGAGGGTCAGCAAAAAGGAAGAAAACCCTCAATGAGATAGATTGACACAGTGCCTGCAACAATGGGCCCAAACACAGCAATGATTGTGAGGATGGCACAGGACTGGGCAGTGTTTTTGTTCAGTTGTACATAGGATTGCTATGTGTCTGAACTGACTTGGCGGCACCTAAAAACAACCTCACTTTTGGCAGCAAGATGACTTTATAATGGAAACCTTTCCAGAAATCTGTTTTCAAAATTCTCCATAGCATGAGTTCCTTTAGTAAAAGTCAGCAAATTGGAACAGGAGTCTTTTAGGAAAAAAAAAAAAACTACGTGGGAGACGTTTTGTAGCACACTGCACTTAACAGCCCCAGCTTCTTTTGTGGCCGTGGCCTCCTACACGTTTTCCATGTGGACTGGCACCAGAATTTTTCCTGGAAATATCTCTTTCCTCCATCAGTTGTTGCATTTACCAGATTGTCATAACACATTATTTTCTGTAAAATACAGATATTATGTAAGAGGCAACTGTAGGGTTAAAAACAGGCATTCTAAAGCAAACTGCCTTTTCCTAATTTGGCCCCTTACTAGCTGGACAACCTTGAGGACATTAACCGCTCTGTGCCTTAGTTTTTCCATCTGAAAAATGGGGGTAGTAACAGCACCTTACCTTAGCACGTTGTTAGGAGGGTAGAGAGTTAACAGGTATAGAAAGGTACTAGACCTAGACTGGTGCCTAGCAAAAAGCAAATGTTCAATGAATGTTAGGTATTATTTTTTAATAGAACAAATCATTTACTGTTGACACATTTCCAGTACGTGGGAACTCACTAAAAAAAATAGTTATTTGTGTATTTCATGATTAAAGCAATTTAGGAAATACAAGCTGAGATATGATGGAAATATCTGTACTTTCATCCAGATCTCCCATGTGCTAACATTTGTTCTTTCTTCAAGTCTGTGCATCTTCCAACGATATTTACAGACCAAAGGATGGATTATAGCATTGCCGTGTTTCTTCTGTGTATTATTTCAGCCAGATTTACTGTGGCAGGAAAAAGTGATTTCACAATGGTTTATGGTTTTTTGTCCTTGGCTTCTAATTAATAAGCCTCAAACAGTACATTTATCATTACTTAATGAAATTTTGTAAATTACTAAAGTGAATATGGCATGACTTTAAACACTAAAAAAATTGTGAAGGCTTGTCTTCATGTTCTGGGCACTTCATTTTTAAGTCTCGTTAATCATGTTGGCTTCATAAAATCATTAGCTAATACCTCTAGACACAAGGCACTGAGGGCGAGATACGTCATCACTAATAGGAAATGTGAGCCCTTCCAAATGGTCTTGATAATTTACGACTTTTTCAGCCGGACTGCTCATCAGATGGTTATTGCTTTAGCCTGATAACTGGCTGTGCTTGCTCAAGGAGCAGAAATGTCGGTCTTGCCCTTTTCTTGTTCTGAGCTTGCAGTTATCAATATTATCTTCAACTGCAGTGAGGATAGTACTCTGCAAGGCTTTTTAAACTATAAACATATATTTATATTTACGCTATTTGATTAAAATCGGTCCCTTTAGGCACGCGGCGGCAGCAGTAGGCTCAGAATGTAAGGAAATGAGTGAGCCAGCACATCTCTGTGATGGACACAGAAATGAAGATCAGAAGTCACCTGAGCACTGCAGTGAGCCCTGGCAGTCTGTCGTTTCAATACAGCCCGTGTGGACCTCACGCAGCGCACAGGTCAGCGCGTGGGCTGGAGGATGGCTACAGCCTCAGATGGTGGAAGGGGTGAAACCAGATGTGCTGCTAATACAGGCAGGGCAGGGGAGGTCAGAGCACAGGGAGGTCTCAGTGACGCTCTCAAGACAGAAGTGCATTTCCAGACAGGCCCCAGCAGGGCAGTTCAGTGCACCTGTATTTACTTAGCCATGGACACCCCACTGCCGCGACAGCAGCCCCCCTGAATTTGGAGAATTCCTATATTATTAGTCATTAGTCCTGCCTACCCAAGGCAGAAACTGGAACTTGACTTCTCAGCTCACTCATAGGTGGGGCATTTGTCGTTAGTTGCCATAGAGTCAGATCCGACTCAGAGAGCTGCCTCAACCCAAATCCTGCTCTTCCTGGGTAGCCCTCATCCAATGACTGACTGAGGCCTGAACACTTCGGCCCAGCACCGCAAGACTCTGAGACGTTTAAGCTCCAGAGGTCCCTTGCGTTGGCCAAAGCTGTTATTGGGCCCCCACTGCAGCTTGTCCTCTCTCTGCCCAACAGATTGAAACATTGCCTGGTCTTGTGCCATCTTTGTGATTGTTGCTATGTTTGAGTCTATTGTTGTGACCACTGTATTTTGAGTGGCTTCCAACCAAGATGGCTCACCCAGCACTATATCAGGCAGTGTTGTGCTGTGATCTATGGTGTTTTCATCAGCTGATTTTCGGAAGCAGACCACCAGGTCCGTCTTCCTAGTCTGTCTTAGTCTGGAAGCTCTGCTGAAAACTGTCCACTATGGATGACCCAGCTGGTATTTGAAATATTGGTGGCGCAGCTTCCAGCATCAGCAATGCGGAAGCCACTACAGTACGGCAAACTGACAGATGGATGGCGGTAGGCAGGGAACAGACATGTAAGTTAGGACATGCCCATGAGCTGCACAAGAGACTTATTCAAGAGGAAACAGAGAGGACAGAGGCATTGCAGAAACCCACTTTCTGGCTAGCAGTGGTAGCCCTGCTGGTGTCCAGGGTCTGGTGTCCCCAAGACAGCAATGGGAGGCACCCCTCCAGCCTGGTAGTGGTCAGCCTTATTTCTGGCTGCATCTCCACACTTGCCTCTCTGGCCCTCCAGGGATCCTGTAAACCTCCTAATGATTATATTAATTTACTTTTTTTTTTTACTCAAACTAGCTAGAGTGTCCTGTTGTTTGTGTGCTGGCAAATTGACAAGAACTCCATTAAGTAAATTCACTGAACTCTAATGGGAAAATTGTAGCTGTCACCTTTATTTAATGAAGGAGGTAGAGCCCAACAAAAAGGGGCCTGGCAACAAGGATTCTCAGTGTTACATAGAGAAGGTACAAATATGAGAAAGAATAAGTTAATATCCTACGATCATATATTTGAATTGGAAGTATCAATGTGAACTTGTCAGATATTTTATCTTTAAAAATTCCTGGCTTTACCAACCAAAAAGCCCCAGAAACAATGGCCAACTCAGTAGTAATGAGCATCCCTTGTGCCCAGATTATGGTCTTGAAATACCATTTCTTATTAAAAGACACTAGAGTGTCTTGGAGAAACCACTGATTACGGGCCTGGGACAAAAAATGTGCAAGACGAACTGGAAAGGAAAGAAACTATCAAAGATGACAGGATTGGGTCAAAACGATGCGAGTCAGCCTGGAGGGACCCCACTGGCTAGAGATAGGACAATTTGAACATTGATAAGGATAAAAACTGCAAGGAACCAAATCATATTGTTATGGATTGAATTGTGTCCCTTAAAATGTGGAAGTCCTAAGCCCCAGTACCTGTCAAGGACGTTGTTTGGAAATAGGGTCTTTGAAGATGTTATCAGTTAACGTGAAGTCATATGGCAATAGGGTGGGTCCTAATCCAAAGTGAATGGTGTCTTTTTATAGAAGAGGATTAGAGACAGAGACAGACAGGCAGGAAGACATGCACCTGCAAGTCAAGGTGCACCTGAAGCTACCAGAAGCCAGGAGAGACAAGAAAGGAACTTCCCCCAAGAGCCTTTGGAAAGAGGATGGCCCTTCCGGCACCCTGAATTCTGCCTTCTAGCCTCCAGAACTTGGAGACCCTGGTGGTGTAGTGGTTAACTGCTACAGCTGCTCACCAAAAGGTCTGCAGTTCAAATCCACCAGGTGCTCCTTGGAAACTCTATGGGGCAGTTCTACTCTGTCCTGCAGAGCCGCTATGAGTTGGAACTGACTCAACGGCAATGGGTTATAGGAGCCTCCAGAGCTGTACCAAAATGAATTTCTGTACTTATAAGTCACCCCATTTGATGAGCATTGTGAGGCAGCCCTGGGAAACCAATACACATATCAAACATGTTTAAACCCCAGAGCTCATGAATAGTACAAAAACAAGCAAGCAGAACCCAATTGGTCCTTGTTGGGGGATTTTAGGTAATAGGAAATTAACTATTTTGAAAACTATTAAATAAAGGGAAAGACTTAGATATTTCTCATCCTTCCTTTACAAATGTTACCACTGGGTGTTTATAAAAGTGTTCTAACAGGTCAATAAACAAGGAATGATTAACTGAAGTATTACTGTTTGGACCTCCTAGTGAGTTTAAGAATGGAGCTAGGAGTACAAAATAAGACCCATGCCTCATGTTCAAGAACACATCAAAACTCATTGCCATCTAGTTGATTACGACTTATAGCAACCCTATAGGACAGAGTAGAACTGCCCCATAGTTTCCAAGGAGTGGCTGGTGATTTGAACTGCTGACCTTTTGGTTAGCAGCCTGAGCGCTTAACCATTATGCCACCAGAGTGCCAAAGAACACATTACCACCCATGAAATCATCTTCCCCCTCAAAAAACAAAAATGAAACCAGTTGCTGTCAAGTTGATTCCAACTCATAGCGACTCTATGTGTGTCAGTAAAACTGCTCCATAGAGTGAGTTTTTGGAAGTAGATTGTCAGACCTTCCTTCTGGGTGCCTCTGGGTGAACTCGAACTGCCAACCTTTTTATTAACAGCCGAGCGTGTTAACCATTTGCACCACTCAGAGACACCCCCAAAACCACACCTCTATCCAAATAAAACTCTGGATACAACTAACAATTTGCCAGAAACACAACAGGGGAGCCTGCTCTGAGAACAGTCAGCCAAACCCTGACCATGGGAGGTTCTACAGAACAAGCAGTCTGGTTTCATCAGTTAATGAAGTGTGAAGGGGGAAAAAAGACAAAGTGGGAACCTATAGATTAAAAGAGGCCTAAAAGACAATGAAAAGAAAAGAAAAACCACAGGCCAAAGGGAAGTTACAGTGCGTAGAGCTTCAGGCTTCAGTGATGAAACTATATAAAGAAAAACAAGGAAGTGATCTCCATGAAGGCCAGACTAGCAGTTAATCTCAGTGGGGAGATGGAGGCTGTTTGGGGATGGGCAGAGGTTGGCCAAGTTCTATTTCCAGTCACGGGTGGAGCTTTCAAGGGCCTTACCTTATCATAATCCAGGAAGCTGTGCATTTGTTTTGTGCTAGTCTTTTATTTGTGTTCCATTTAACAATGAAAATTTTTAAGTAATAATGAAAAGTCATGTACTTACATATTATTTATTCTTTTAACAATTTAGCAACTGTTTATTGAGTGCGTGCTGGGGAGGTAGATACTGGTCCGTGTTGATAATTTAGTGGGGGCACATAGACACTAAATGATCCCACAGACTTAAATACAGTTAGAAATTGTGACAAGTGCTTGAAGGAAACATAAAGGTAATGGCCAAAGAGCACAAAGGAGACTTGAGTCAGACTGAAGATCAAGGAAGACCAGTAGGGGCGCCATCTCCGGGAGTGCCTCAGCCCTCCATCCTTCAGCTCTTGCCTCATTTCTCTGCTCCTTTCCCAGCATAGTTCTTTTAAAAAGCTTTTAAACTTTCCACTAACAGATGAATGGATAAATAAGATGTGTTATATGCATACAATGGAATATTATTCAGCTATAAAGAGAGATGAAGTCCTGATGCATACTGCAACATGGATGAAAACATGCGGAGTGAAATGTCAGATACAAGGACAAATACTGTATGATCCCACTTATATGAAATATTTAGCATAGACAGATGTATAGTGACTAGAGTTTAGAGTGGCTGCCGGGCCCTGGGGGAAGGGAAATGGCGACGTTGCTACTTAAGGGGAACAGAGTTTCCATTTGGGGTGATGAAAAACATTTGTGGTGATGGCACAACATGGTGAATGTAATTAATGTCACATGGAAAAAATGGTTAAAATGGCAAATTTTATGTTACCACAATAAAATAAATAAGCCTTACATTTGGCTCTTCCTCACCTTTGTTCATTCTTCAACACATCCTGTTCTGATTTCTGTTATTAACGCTGCCTTTGTCAAGTCACAGTGATCCAGAGGGTGCCTTTTTGTCCTCATCTGCCTTGACCTTTCCCAGCATTCAGCGCGTGGTTTGGGTTTGTTGGTTTGTTTGTTTGGAGACTCCTCTCTCTTGGTGCCTGTGAGCCACACTCGGTTTTCCTTCTGACTCACCAGCTAGCTGATCTTTCTCAGCTCCTTTGCTTGCTCCTCTGCCTGAACCCAAGACATTGGTGCACCTCAGGGCTCGGCCAAGGTACTCCTGCCTGTTTGCTGCACTGCTTCTTGGTGGATCTCCTCCCTGGCTTGGCTCCAAAATGCACCCTGTAGCTTGGATCTCTCCTCTGAACTCTCTGAAATCTCCACTTGGAGGCCTCGTGGAGATCCCAGATTAATTTACCATAACCAACATTCCCTTCCCCCACATCAACCCACTCCCCTCCTCCAGCCCTCCCATCTCAGCATCTGACACCACCCTCTACCCAGGGCTCCCACCAGAAAGCTGGGAGTCACCTTGTCTCCTCACCCACCCCAGCAGCAGGGACCTCTCTATTCTACCTCCAAGATACATCTACGATCTTGTCCACATCTGACCATCTCTACCGTTGTTGCCCCAATCTGAACCACTGTATCTACTGCCTGGACCACAGACAGCCTCCTGTATAATCTCCCTGCTTCTACTCTTGCTCCACTCCAATCCCATCTCCACTCAGCAGCCAGGGCCATCTTTTCAAAATTATAAATTGGATCACGTCACCTTGCTGTTTAAAATGCACTAGAAGATGGTTATACGTAAAATGGAGAATTACTCAGCCATAAAGAGAAATGAAGCCCTGATGCATGCTATGACATGGATGAACCTTAAAAACCAGATGCTGAGTGAAATAAATGAGTCACAAAGGACAAATACTGTATGATCCCACTTACATGAACTGTCTAGAATAGGCAAGTGTATAGAAACCAAAGTTTATTAGTGGTTACCAGATGAGGACAGGAGGGAAGGGGAAAGGAGGTCTCGATGCTTAAGGACCTGAGCTTCTGTTAAGGGTGATGGCAAAATTTGGGAACCAGATACGGATGTTGGTTGAACAACCTGATGAACATACATATGAAGAGAAAAGATGAACTATGCCTGGACAAAGTTTCACAGAAGTGACATTTTAGTGCTGAATTTGGATTTTACCAGGAGAAGGAGATAAAGTGGGGTGGGGTGCAGCAGGGAAGGATTCTAGGCAAGTGGAGCAGCACTGGAATGGTCCAGGGGCTTAAGAGAGTGCTCCGTGAGTCTCTGGTGCTTGTGGCAATCAATGTGTGTGGGAGGTGGGGGTGTTGTATAGGGAGAAGGCAGGATTACCCCATGGCTACTATTGTTAGCTGCTGCCGGGTCAGCTCTGACTCATGGCAACCTCGTGACAACAGCCCAGTCCTGTGTCATCCTCACAATCACCAGCAGTCTGAGTCTCGTCGCAGTTACTGTGCCAATCCATCTCACTGAGGGTCTCCTGTGACCCCACTGGCCCTCTATGTCATAAAACCTGATGTCTTCCTCTAGCAATTGACCTTTCCTTATGACGTGTCCAAAGCAAGCAAGCCAGACAAAGTTCTGTAGTGATCTACAAGGTTTCCACTGGCTAATCTTCAAAGAAGTAGATCGCTGGACCTTTCTTCCTAGCCTGTCTTAGTTTGGAAACTCCACTGAAACCTGTCCACCATGGGTCCTGCTGCTATTTGAAATACTGGTGGCATAGCTTCCAGCATCATAGCAACATGCAGCCACCACATACAAGCGTTTGAGAGACAGGTCAGTGAACAAGTCATATTTAGAAAGTACGTCTTTACCGACAAAGCCCTTCCACAGAGAAGTTAGAACTCTACTAGCTCAAACGAATGGTGGTGCTCAGTGTTGAATGTATAAGCCTTGTTCTTCCAGAAGACTTAAAGACACTTATGCATGATGGCTCCATAACTGGTGAATCTTGCCTTATTCCTTAGGATGTGGAAGGTTGTTTAACAAGAACCAAAGTGCAAGACTTTCTCTTTTGGCTGCACTGGGAACTTCTGACTTTTATGCTAATGTCCCAACCTCTTGTTGGCAGATTTTCTCTCCCCCTTTTTTTTTTTTGAAGGAATTGCCTGCAGGCCACGCACAATCTGCTGCCCCCTGTGGGTCTTACCTTCTTGGACAGTAATAGTTGTTGTCAGTTGCTGTCCAGTCGGTTCTGACTCATAACAACCCTGTGTACAACAGAACAAAACACCGCCCAGTCTTGTGCCATCTTCAACAATCATTATGCTTGAGCCCATTGTTGCAGCCACTGTGTCAATCCATCTTGTTCAGGGTCTTCCTCTTTTCTATGGCCCTCTACTTTACCAAGTATGATGTCCTTCTCCAAGGACTGATCTATCCTGATAACATGTCCAAAGCATGTGAGATGTAGACTCGCCATCTTTGCTTCCAAGGAGCATTCTGGTTGTACTTCTTCCAAAACCATGGCAGTCCATGGTTTATTGAGCCCTGGTGATTTAAAATTTGGGCTACTTACATTTAATCGAAGGGGCCCTGGTGATGCAGTTGTTAAGTGCTCGACTGCTAACTGAAAAGTTGATGGTTTGAACCCACCAGCAGCTCTGTGGGAGACAGATGTGGCAGTCTGTTTCCATAAAGATTAAACCAAACCTGTTGCCGTCGAGTGGTTTCCAACTCATAGCGAACCTATAGGATAGAGTAGACCTGCCCCATAGGGTTTCCAAGGAGTGGCTGGTGGATTCAAACTGCTGACCTTTTGGTAAGCAGCTGAGCTCTTAACCACTGTGCCACCAGGGTTTCTCCATAAAGATTACAGCCTTGGAAACCCTATGGTCTGTCATAAAAGGTTGTTAAGAGTCAAGATTGACTCAATGGCTCCTAACAATAACAACAGATTGAATTCAAGAGCCCTGGTGGCAGAATGGGGCCCTGGTGGCAAAGTGGTTAGGAGCTTGGCTGTTAACCAAAAGGTCAGCAGTTTGAATCTGTCCTCTAGGGTCACAATGAGTCAGAATCGATTTGACAGCAATGGGTTTGGTTTTTTGGTTGGTGGCAGAATAGTTAAGTACTCGGCTGCTAACTGAAAGGTCAATGGTTTGAACTCACCAGCCACTCCATGGGAGAAAAGACCTGAGATCTGCTTCCGTCAATGCTATAGCCTAGGAAACTCTATGGTGCAGCTCTACCCTGTCCAATAGGGTCTCTATGATTCAGAATAGACTTGGTGGCGCACAAAAACAACAACAGTAGATTCAATTTCCAATCAATCCACCTCATGCACAGTGTCATGGATTGAATTGTGTCGCCCCAAAATATCTGTAAACTTGGCTAGGTCATGATTCCTACTGTTATGTGATGGTCCACCATTTTGTGATTTTCCTATGTGTTGTAAATCTTGTCTCTATGATGTTGATGAGATGGGATTATCAGCAGTCATGTAAACTAAATCTACAATTTAAGCCAACCTGTTTTGAGATATAAAACAGAGAAGTGAGCAGAGAGACTAGGGGACCTCATATCATCAAGAAAGCAGCAGTGGGAGCAGAGCACGTCCTTTGGACCTGGGGTTCCTGTCCTGGAGAGAAGCTTCTAGTCCAGGAGAAGATTGATGACAAGGTCCTTCCTCCAGAGCTGACAGAGAGCGAAAGCCTTCCCCTGAATTTGGACTTCTAGTGTACTAGACTATGAGAGAATAAGCTTCTGTTTGTTGAAGCCATCTGCTCGTGGCGTTTCTGTTATAGCAGCATTAGATGGCTAAGACACACAGCTACCGCCTATCAGTCAGTGGAGGTTTGCATGTGGTTATGATCCTGAACACATTTCAGTGGAGCTTCCGGACTAAGATGGACTAGGAAGAAAGGCCTAGCCATCTACTTCTGAAAATGAGCCAGCGTAAACCCTATGGATCACAACTGTCCCATCTGTAAGCAATTGTGGGGGTGGCGCAAGTCTGGGCATCTTGTGCATGGGGTCACGACGGCAGCTAACAACAACAGGGCTACCTGACTTAGCTCCACTCTCTCTCCCATGTTTATCACCAGTTTAAGGCAGTATATTTTAGGCTGTGGTCAGGTCCACACCGTGACACCCTTTAAAGTGGCCCTGGCCCCGAGGTGTTCTTGTTGAAGAGGCCCACTCAGGGGTTCCAAAGACATAGACCTGACTTTCCCACCAGGCAGAGTCCTGGGATCAGGAAGAGAACAACTTCAGCAACTGTCTTATTGGAGAGAAGAGAGATGGAAGCCTTGGAGTGTAAGCATCTGGGTGCAGGGAGGTGGGTGGGAAAAGTAGCCCTGGTAGTGTGAGTCTGGTCATTGCAAAAGTGAAACGATACAGGTCTCAGGTTGAAGGCTGGGTTTGAGTCTGGATTTATGTGAAAGCCTGGCTATATCCTTTAGGCTGTCTGATTTGGGCTTCTTCACTTAGGAATAAAAGCATTCAGTCCCTGTAATTTTATGAGGATTAAACCAAGTGAGTTTAGCTGTAGTGACATATGGATACACTTATTCCCCCGACAGACATAGTGTACATGCAACAAGTTGAAGTGACAACGATTACGGGGCCATTCCGGCCTTTGCCTGAATTTCTTTCCCTAATCTGGATTTGCAGTAAGTGTGTTGTATATGTATTCCATCCCAATGATAGCACCAAGGGCCTTCTGGGTCAGTACACTTCATTAGGTTCTATGAGATGAGAGGTGATGCTCCAGGTGGTGTGAGTCACTCTTTCTACAGCAAAATAGCAGGTTTGAGCGCCCCGAGTGTCATGCTTATTTACGCTATTTCAGATCAGACTTTCAACTATCTACACTAATTGAAGGGTGTCATGCCATTGATAAAGCAAAGGTGGTGAATTCCAGTAAGAGAGGCACAAACAGACCTGATTCTGATTTAGAGAGAATGACTTGCTTTCCCCCTTCCTCCCCTGATGCCATTGTTAAGGTTGTGTGTCAATTTGGCTGGGCCATGATTCTCAGTGGTTTGGCAGTTGTGATGTAGTTTGGCAGTGATATGATGACACTATCACTTCCGTGGTGAGATCTGATAAAATGTAATCACCTCCATGATGAGATCTACTATGAGCAGCCAATCGGTTGAAAGGGACTTTCCTTGGGGGGATGTGGCCTGCATCCAATATACGTGGACTTTCTGGCAAAGCCCTCTGGCTTTTGCTCTGCTCTGGATCCTGCATTCAGCTCTTCAGCATCTGACCTCCACTTCCTTGGACTTGGACCAGCCGCCTGCTATCTTACCTGCCGACCTGGGATTCATCAGCCTTTGCAGCCCATAAGCCAGCAGCCCGCCATCTCATCTGTGGATCTTGGGTTTGTCAGCCCCTGCAGCTACAGGAGTCAGGAGAAGCCTCCAGCCTGACGCCTGCCCCATGGACTTGGGACTTGCCAGCCTCTACAACCCTATGAGCCATTTCCTTGAGATAAGTCTCTCTCACTCTCTCTTCCTTGCTCCCTCCCTACCTCCCAACCTCCCTCTCTTTTATGCTTCGTTGGTTTGCTTTTCTAGAGAACCTGCTAACCACTAATAAACTTTGGTCTCTATACATTTGCCTATTCTAGATAACTTCACGAGTGAGATCATACAATATTTGTCCTTTTGTGATTGACTTAATTCACTCAGCATAATGTTTTCAAGGCTTATCCATGTTGTTGTATGTATCAGGGCTACATTTCTCTTTATGACTGAGTAACATTCCACTGTATTCACATTTTGTTTATCCAGTCATCTGTTGATGGACATTTAGGTTGTTTCCACCTTTTGTCTATTGTGAATAGTGCTGCAAGGAGCATTGGTGTGCATGATTTTTGTTTATTTTGTTCACTGTTGTTTCCTAGCACCCAGAATAGTGCTTAGCACATAGTAAGTGCTCAACAATTTTTGTTGAATACAAAAATACCCAAAAAACCCAGTGCCGTGGTTTTTTTTTTTTGGTATTTTTGTATTTAAAAAAAAAAAAAAAACAGTGGGACATAAATGGAGAAGGCCCTAGGTAATCATTTTTACAGAATTGGCATTCATTAGTGAGTTAAATGTCAGGAAGGCAGATTTGCTTATTTAAAGCCATGAAATGAAGTGTGTTGCCAAGGGAGAAAGTGCAGAGAAAACCTAGACAGGCTGAAGAAAGAACTTTGGGAATGATGACATTTAGGGGCCAGAAGTGGAACCAGGATTCAGGGAAGGCAGGTGTTTGAAGACAAAATATCTGTTTCAGATGCTACAGTGGGGTGAAGAGTGTTGGGAACTGATAAGAGAGCATTCGATTGAGCAACGCACATCACTGGTCACCCACACAGGAAGAGAAAGGAGCTGCGGGCTCCAGGAAGAGGGAGGGCAGTAGCTCGAGGGTGAGGCCGGGTCAAGGGGCGGTTTTGGTTTTTGTCTGGTTTCGGAGTGGGCATAATTGAGCCTTAGTCATGAAGCAAGGTGACTAAGGTGAAAGGTGTAGTGGAGAGAGAGATCAAGGATGTAAGAGCCAGGGAGAGAAATGACGGCTGGAGTCAAGGAGGCTGATGAAGGGCTGTTTTCCGGAGGAATGGGACACGTTCTCTTCCAGGAGAGGAAGGAAGTGAGTGAATTCACTGTTTTTTTCTTGGTTAAATCCTTGTGTAGTTAGCTGCCTTCCAGTCGGCCGGACTCATGGCAACCCCAAGCACAACAGAAGGAAACACTGCCCTGTCCTGCGTTATCCGCACGGTCTACTGGGCATCAGAAAGTCAGGATCCGTAAGGTTTTCGTTGGCAGATCGCCTGGCGTTCCCTCCTAGTCCAGCTAGGTACTTCCTAAGAGTCTTGTGTGTGGGACATAGTTGATAATACCACCATCATCCCGCCAACAAGCAAGTCGCTGCGTCTTCAGCCTCCTGGCCTGTTTGCAGCATTCACCGTAGAGGAGACGGTTCCTCTACGGCTCTGCGGGAGGCCGGGCCAAAGGGGCGACCAGCGGGGAAAGGTGTGCGGCGCGCGCAGGCACCCGGGGCGGGGCGGCGGAGGCCACACCCTGAAACTACCTGAGCGCCGGGCCCGGGGGAGTGAGAGCGGCCGGCGCTGGGCCTGCCACCGGAACTCCGACCGCCGCCACGGCCATGGCAGGCCGCCGCTGAACCCCGAGCCTCGAATCGGTAGCTGTGCCTGTGCGCGCTCGCCCGGCCGCCCGAGACCATGAGGAGCAACCGGGTCCGGAAGGGCGGCTGGGGCGCGGACCTCAGGTACAGCTCCCAGCACCAGGTGAGCGCGGACGCGCGGCGCGGCCAGGGACCCCTCGAGTCCCCCAGGCCTGTCGGCCGGGCTGTGAGGGCCGTGTGGCGGCGAGCGCGGCGTCACGGCCCGGGGCGCCGACCCGAAGGGGGCTGGAGCGGAGGGCGCCGGCCGGGACAGCCAGGGGAGGGCGCCTGTGTCTTCTGCGACCCCGCGGCCCCTGCGCTTTTGTCTCGGCCAGCCCACCAGAGGCGGATTAACCGGTAAACCAGGTACGCACTGGTTTAATTGCGTTTACCTACCAATCTGTAGTGCACAGTTTCACATGGGTTTCACTACGCCGTTGATGTGAAAAACAGGTGAATCTGTGCACTACAGATTAGTAAGTAAGCGCAAGTAAACCTGTGGTACCTTGCCTACTGGGTAGTCCATCTCCGAAGGGGACCCACTCCACCGCCCCGGCTCGCCCAGGCCCTGGCCACACAGGTGGAATTTCCTGCTTGGCGGGTGCCCGGCCTTGGCCGGCCGAGCGGGGGGCGGAGGCTGCTGGGCCGGGCAGACCTTTGGTACCAGACCCGGCGCGCAGTCGTGATGGAGCCTCGAAGGGCGGGAACCCCCAGCTCCCGGAGAGGCCCAGTCCCGCCGCCCTGCCCTGTCTCCCTCTCGGGCCCTCCATTTACTCTGGGCTATAAATTCAAGTCCAAAAGGAACTGGGGCACAGAGGCGTTGATTGGGGTGATTTGACTGCGAGGAGGGAGGTTTCTAGGGGTTTGGTGTTTTAGCCATCCTTCCCCTCTGCAGGAGTTTGCTTTTTTCTTCTTGGTCAGAGGGAGTTTGGGGATCTTTGGGAGTTTGGGCTGCCATAGAAACCTGAACGGAGGATTCCAGGATGGGAGCTGAGGTGGCGACTTCTCTAAGAGGGGATGGAGCTCCTCGGGAAGGTGACCTTACGGGAAGTGATGCGGGACACTGTCGTGAGGTGGTGAGCCTTTTGGAAGATACTGAAGCAGGAAGCTCTTTGGCAGAGAAGAACGGGAGACAGCTGGGAAGATCTAAAAAGCATTAAATCTTAAATAATGGAGCTGGGGATGGATCGTTAGTTACTTTACTGAAGGAAAAACCTGGGGGCAGTGCTCAGGCAGAACTAGAAACCAGAGCTCCATCCTCTCTGCCCAGGGGGACCCCAGACCTCCTGGAAGGTCAGTGCACAACGGAGCCGGGAGTGAAGCACCGACTAGTTCCCTGTTCTGCAGATAAAGCACGTCCCTGGGCTCACCTCACTGCTCCTGTGTGCTCCTGCTTCCCACAACCCCCTGTTCCCGGAGCTTGGTGTTAGGCAAGTCTGGAGATACCTCAAATCCATTCCTTTGCTCCAGGCAGCCTCCTGCCTTAGGGGACTTGTAAGGTCCAGACTCTGGGCCTGTGCGGCTACCCCAACCACGAATAGCAGCTGGGTCCCCAGCTTTTGTTTTCTCCACTTTCCACCAGTGGGTTAGTGGCGTGGGCTTAGCAGCCAGGCTGTGCTGGTGTGCCTGGCTGGCCTCTGCCCTGCTTTAAGACTCACGGGACACCTTCTGTTTTCCTTTCTGTAATTGCAGTGTTTACCATTTCTTGATAATTGCCTTCTTGGGGCTCTAGGCTCCTGCCCCCTCAGCAGAGGGCTGCTGTTTGGTGTTTGTTATTTCAAGGCTGTTTTTTCTTCCCTCCTTCCAAGATGTTCAGTCTTCCTGACTGTCTTCTTGCTGACCTTGGAAAAGCTGGGTCGTCCTGGAGTCTTACATGTTTCTCAAGTTAGTGTCGCTTTGAAGAAATCAGTCCACTTCCCTTCTCTGCCCACGCTTCATGCCCCAACTGGCTGCCGGGCTCAAGGCCGGGACACCTCAGCATGCCTTTGAGCTACCCACAGCCAGCAGCTTATCTCTCAGTGATGCTGCCCCTGTGTTCTCATCCCCTTGGTCTCCGCTCATTTTCCTGTCTTCTGTGACACTGACCAGTTCTCTGCTCCACCTGGCCGTCCCTTCCACTTCCAATTCTGCAGTTTCCTTCACTTGGATTGTGCCATGTTTTCTCAGTCCCAGCTCCATTACACCAACTCTGTCCCTAGTCTTGAGAGTGATGCTAAAAGTCTTGTACAGGAATGAGACATGAGGCAGCATGTGCCTGAGGAAATAGCCTTCTATGCCCAAGCTCATTTCCACATCTGGAAGTCTTCAGGTATTCCTCCCTACCCACTGGGTCTCTCTGCAGTGTGTGTTTGCAGTCAGTGAGGACATCTCCTGGTTTGACCATTGCTTGTATCTACAGAATCTTCTTGGGTCATGAGGAGCCTCATAGAGACACTGTTGCTTCTGGGTTCCTTGTTCCCAGCTGCTCTTGGGGCTCCTCTCCATCTCTGTATGGATGGAGAAATGCTCTGTTTGGAGGTAGTTCTATCTGGCTGCCTCTGCCCAAGGCTGGCAACACTGGCCATGTCCCCATCCCACCTTTTCCCATCAAGACTTAGTCCAGGGGGAAGTGCCTGCCGCTGTGACCTCCATGGCATCCAGGGCCCAGCCTCACACACTGAGTCTGGGGGTTGGTTGTGTGACCTGTCTGCGTAAGAGCAGGTGTGCAGGGTCCACTTGTTACCACCCTTAATGAGAACTGGTAGGTGGTCTCACCAAACATTTGACTGCCTGTGGGATATTTGACGATTGTTGTGAAGCTGCTTTGACATCCATAGTTCCTTCTCAGGTCAGGATTGCTCCAGGTAAGACTCAGCACCCCCAGGCATTCGGAGACCAGGGTTGGACAGTCAGGTGTTATGAGGTGAAAGGGAAGGCAAGGTACTGTGGGTTAGGCTGTACAGCTCTGGCTGCTCAGAGCAGTCTCTGTTCATTGTTCAAACATTTATTTATTCAGTCACACATTCACTTTAATTGTTTGTTAGATACCCACTAATTGAGCATGTGCCAGGTTCTGGGAAATAGCAGTGAGAAAAACCCCAGTCACCCAGTCTCTACCTTCAGGGAACACCCAGTGTGACGTGGGGTACAGGGAACTACAGTCCTGTGTAGTGACTACTAGATTCTGAGTAAGCCCAGGGTGGGCACTTAGGAGGGGCCTCTCTCCCAGGCTTGCAGGACCAGGGTATGCAAATCGGGGCTGGAGACAGTCTGTGATGTGGTGATAAGAGTGTCCAACCGGGATCCAGGAGGCCTGGCACTGCTGCTTTGTAGTCACATGATCACAGAGATGTTGCTCAATCTCTCTAAGCCTTCACTTCTGTGGCTATAAATGGGATGACATGTATGTCATAGGTTGGTTGCAAGGACTAAAAGGGATACTGTACCTGGAAGTCCTTTGTAAGTTGCAGCATGGTGTATAAAACCATACAGTTTAAGTTTTTGAGTTGGAAAAGCTTGGAGACACACAGGAAGGTGGTAGCATTAGCAGGATGCCGGGTGAGGAGATGGAGAGTCTGACTCCTGGGGTGGGGGAGGCAGCCACCCTTGCAGAAGTGCCACCTGCCCTGCTGAACGTAGGAAACTCTCTGTGTTGAGTATCTCACCCAAGGCTCCTCTGGGTAAGTTCCAACTGCCAACCTTTTAGCTAGAAGCCAGGTACTTCCCTGTTTGTGCTACCCAGGGACTCTGCCTTCATTCAGAGATGGGGAAACTGACCCATAAGGAAAGAAGCTGCTGCTATGGGTGAGAAGCCCCAGTCACCTACCATCAATGGGAAGCTCTTCCACACTGTCTTCAGTTTTCCATCTCTTTGCTTGGCTTCTGTGAGAAGGACTTAACAAAGGACATGTGGACCAAGACCACTCTAGCCAGCTTCTCAAGGCTTTCTCCCTCTCCTCCCCTGCCCCACCAAACCAAACACAAACTTTTTGAAACTTCCTTTTTTCTTTGTTCTCCCAAGCATGTGTGGAGTGAGGGCCCCTTTAAAGGCTGTGTTTTGGGAAGGAGTGTGCAGGTGCAGGGCCCTGAGGGACAGAATGGGGAAAGGAGTAAGCAGTGGGGAACCAGATTGTTCTCTAGGCAGAGATGCGGCCTCACAGGGTTGCAGATGGACCGGAAGCCTGCGTTCTCCAACAGGAGCTTCGTCAACCCTTCCTCCCACCTTCTTCCCAGAAAGACCTGTAACACCTTCAGGTGCACTACCCCCTAGCTTGATAGCTGTTTCTATAGATGAGAAGCCCAAGTCACTTACCATCAGTGGGGATGGTCTGAGGGTGGATCTGCTCAGAGCCTGGGCATGGGGTGGAGATGCCGCCGGCTGTGGCAGGGGAACCAGTCACGCTGCCTACCCCTGGGCCTCTCTCTCTGCTCCCCAACAAGCATGACTTCCTCTGTGGCCAGTGGCTTCCTCGTGCTGTGGTCCTGGAGTTCCCCTGGTGTCTCTGTTCCTTCTCTGCTCTGTGCTCTGCCTAGACTGTTGGCTCACGTCTCTCCTAAGAGAGGAGGTCTGCCCTTGGAAGAGAAGGGAGGCTGGAACAGAGCCTCCAAGGAGCCCAGGTCCCAGGGATGTTGCTTCTGACATTGTGAACATGGCTGTTGGAGTCCGTACCTAGAATAATGCCAATCGCTGCTCCTGTTTATTGAGGATGTGCTATGTGCTGGACTCTGTTCCACAGTACTTTATATGTATTATGCCTCTGAGAGGTACGTACTATTTTTGTTATTATCATAGGTGAGGAAAATGGGGCACAGAGAGGCTAAGGAACTTGCCCAAATGTTACAGAGCTAGAAAATAGTGGGATCCAATTTGCATCCAGGTAGTCTGGCTTTAAGGAGTCCCGGTGGCACAGTTAGCGCTCAGCTGCTAACTGAAAGGTTGATAGTTTGAACCTATCAGCTGCTCCCTGGGAGAAAGATGTGACAGTCTACTTCCATAAAGATTATAGCCTTGGAAACCCTATGGGGCAGTTCTACTCTGTCCTATAGGGTTGCTTTGAGTTGAAATCTACTTGACGGCAATGGGCATGTTTGGCTCTACTGTATTCCATCTGGACTGTTGCAGTGCTCAACAGGGCTGTCAGCCCAGTGGACTCAGCAAGGGAAGCAATTGGTGTGCTTTGGGCCAGAAACTGGATTTTTCCTCTTGGGTTGTTTCTAAGATAACTGGTGCAAAGTGAAATTATAAAAGCCGCTTGGTAGTAATTAGAATGGAAGCTTCTGTGCTTCTCAGGGCCCTCTCCCTGGCTGGCAGTGGTGTGGGGGGCGTTTGGTGTGTGTTCAGCGCTCATGGGCAGTAATTTCCCTTTCTCCTTTGCTAAGAACTTTTCCAGAAGCAAGTGCCTACTAAAAATTCTGTCTCAGTGTATCACATTTTCAGAATCTGCCTGTGCTGTCTCTCCTTAACAACACCTTAGGGCTTGCCCCAAAATCCTTGTTGACAGTTGGCTAACTCTGGTCAAAGTCTTGGCTCCTTTGTGTGCTTTTGGCCCGCGTTGATTATGCTTGAGGTGGTGATCATGATGATGATGATGGAGAGAAGGTGGAGAATATGATGATGGCCATCTTTATCCTCCACTAACTATGTGCGCTTCAGTTCATTATCTTGTTTTATCCTCACAACAACTGTATGAAAAAAATGCCTAGTTTACAGATGAGAATACCGAGGCTCAAAGAGTTTAGTAACGGCCCAGAGGCAGTAAGAGGTAGAGCAAGAATTTGGACCTAAATCTGTCCAACTTCAAAGCCTATGATCCTAACTGCAACACCAGTATAAAACTGTATTTCAAAGACAGTGTTGATTGATGCGTGTCCCCAGCAGAATCCTAGAACACATCATTAAACAGGGAAGTGGTGAGCACAAGGCACCAACCCAAGTTCACTAAAAGCATCTCACACCAAACTAGTTTGGTTTTCCCTTTTGATGAGGTTACTTAGCTGGTAGATCAGAAGCACAGCTGGCGATGTGATTTCAACAAGGCTTTAAGTGAAACGTAGCTATATGTATTATACACATAATTAAAAATAATAGTGGAAATGAAAAAAAAATTCACCCACAATTGGATCAAGCCAACAAATCAGGTTGTTAACAGTTTTCACGCCTCCGTCCACGCCTTGCTGTGTGTGTACTTGTCATCTGGTTTGATATAACGCAGATACAGTCTGTGTCTGGGAAAGGCATAGCTATCAGCTCCTGTCTGCTGGGCACTTGGAAGATTGGGGCTGGCTGGTAGACAGCTCTGGTAGATTTGTGTCTGGTTGAAGTACTGTGCCAAAGAGGGTCCACTCACAGATCCAAGCCATCCTGGACGGTGAGCTTCAGGGCTGCCTCTCACTCCTGAGTTCTGCACCATTTCCTTTTCAGTAATACTCTGGATGAGGACTTGGAGCATGTGTTTATCAGCTTCATAGATGACACACAGCTGGGAGGGAAAGTCTGATACCTTGGGTGATGTCATAGATTGAATTGTATGTCTCAAAAATATGTCGTCTTGGCTAGGTCATGATTTCCAGTATTGTGTGATTGTCCACCATTTTGTCATCTGATGTGATTTCCCTGTGTGTTGTAAATCCTATCGCTATGATGTTAATGAGATGGATTGGTGGCAGTTATATTGATGAGATCTACAAGATTAGTGTCTTAAGCCAATCTCTATTGAGATATAAAAGAGAGACATGAGCAGAGAGACATGGGGGCCCCATGCCACCAAGAAAGCAGAACCAGGAGCAGAGCACATCCTTTGGACCCAGGGTGCCTGCACCTGAGAAGCTCCTCAACCAGGAGAAGATTGACGACAAGGACCTCTCCCCAGAACCGACAGAGAGAAAGAGAGAGAGAGAGAGAGAGCCTTCTCTAGAGCTGATGCCCTGGATTTGGACTTGTAGCCTACTAGACTGTGAGAGAATAAATTTCTCTTTGTTAAAGCCATCCACTTGTGGTATTTCTGTTACGGCTATAACTAAGACAGGTGACTCACCGTATTTTTACTCAGATAAAGTGCACACTCTGTGTTTGTTTGCTGGCTATGCCCTCCCTCCTTGATGTACCCTCACAAGTGCTGCCATGCTAATCGTATTCCACATGTTGCTGTACAAAAATTAACATAGCAAGTATCTTAGTCATCTAGTGCTGCTGTAACAGAAATACCACAAGTGGATGGCTCTAACAAACAGAAGTTTATTCTCTCACAATCTAGGAGGCTAGAAACCCGAATTCAGGGTGCCAGTTCCAGGGAAAGGCATTCTTTCTCTGTTGGGTCTGGGGGAAGGTCCTTGTCTTCAATCTTCCCTGGTTGACGAGCTTCTCAGTGCAGGGACCCTGGGTCCAAAGGACATGCTTTGCTCCCAGTGCTGCTTTCTTGGTGGTATGAGGTCCCCATGTCTCTCTGCTGGCTTCTCTCCTTTATATCTCAAAAGAGATTGTCCCTAAACAAAACCTAATCTAGCAGATTGAGCCCTGCCTCATTAACAGGACTGTGGCTATTACAACCTCATTAACATCATAGAAGTAGGATTTCCAGTACATAGGAAAATCACATCAGATCACAAAATGGTGGAAATCACACTACTGGGAACCATGGCCTACGCAAGTTGACACACATTTTTGGGCGACATAACTCAATCCATAACAGCAAGTTTACATAAATACCTGGGGGATTGAAGGGGGAGAGTGCAGGGTCTCAGCAAACTAACACAGAAGACTGATGTTATTTGCATAAAAACACAGTAATTATGAGTCCAAAAGACCTGGGCAGCCTGGCATGATAGCTGAAATGAGCAGAGTTGGATCCATCAGGGGTAGGAGTAAAGCGCTGCACTTATAAGTCATCCCCCCTTCTTCATGGAGGATGCGTTCCAAGACCCCCGTGGATGCCTAAAACTGTGGATACTACCAAACCATGTGTTTTATCTTATACATACATACCAAAACCAAACCAAACCAAACCCACTGCTGTCGAGACGATTCCAACTCATAGTGACCCTATACTATGATAAAGTTTAATTTATAAATTAGATACAGTAAGATTAACAAAAATAATAAAATAGAACAATTATAATAATACACTGTAATAAGTTACGTGAATGTGGTCCCTGGGCTGGTTGGAGGAATGCAGCGGGAGATTTCATGACACTACTTGTTTAACATTTTCGGACCTTGGTTGACCAGAGGTAACTGAAACCTCGGAAAGCAAAACCACAGATTGGGGAGGGGGGTGGTGCTACTGTGTCACCAAAGCCCTGGTGGTGCAATGGTTGAAAGCTAAAAACTCAGCTGCTAGCCAAAAGGTCAGCAGTTCAAATCCACCAGCTGCTCCTTAGAAATCCTATGGGGAGTTCTACTCTGTCCTGTAGAGTCCCTATGAGTCAGAAATGCCACAACCGCATCATGTTTTTTGTTTGTTTGGTTGGTTTACTGTACCACTACCATCAACAAGAAAAAACAAAAATTACCTCCCATGTTTTGGATGCGAGGAGCCTGGTACTACAGTCAATCTAGAATTTTGAGCTGACTGCACGGTCAGTCAAGACCAAGCATGCAGTACCCAGAATCTATGGTAAGCTCCCCCATCTGCATGTTTTTATTTGGTTTTACCTCTTAAAATTATTATTAAAAGGCTAATAATACATATTTAAAGGAAATTTGGCTAACTCATATAAGTAACCAACCAGTTGTCGAGCCAATTCTGATTCATGGGGACCCCATGTGTGTCCAGAGGAGACGTGTTTCTTGGGGTTTTCAATAGCTGATCTTTCAAAAGTAGATTGCCAGGGCTTTTTTTCGAGGTTCCCCTGGGTGGACTTAAAACTTCAACTTTTCTGTAAGCAGGAGAGCACATTAGCCGTTTCCATCACCCAGAGATTCACATAAGTAGGAGGATTTAAAAAAATGGGGGGAAATTACCCATATGGAGGCATTCTAACAATGTGGTGTTACCTGTGCATGCCTTTTTTTAAAATGATTTTTTCTTGATTATAAAAATTAGTAAGTGTTTTTTAAGTCAAGTGATACAGAAACGTACAAAATAGAAAGTGAAATCTCTCAGAAAATTTTTTCCCCAAATATAAAAAACCAAACCAAACCCAGTGCCATCGAGTCAATTCGGACTCATAGTGACCCTATAGGACAGAGTAGAACTGCCCCAGAGTTTCCAAAGAGCACCTGGTGGATTCGAACTGCCGACCCTTTGGTTAGCAGCCGTAGCACTTAACCACTATGCCACTAGGGTTCCCCAAATATAACCACTGTAAATAGTTTGGCTTACATTCCAGTCTCCTTTAATTGTTCTTGACATGCAAATCTTCTGTATTCAAGTATTGTTCTTCTTTTTTTTTTTTTTTTCCATGAGAATCAGGGAGTGTTCCTTTTTATTCTGAGGTGTGGTTACATTTCTGTTGCTGGCAAGGTATCTAGTAATAGTAAAGACTTCTGCTTTTTAGGTAAAGTGACAGCTTTTAGATACATGTCTCCAAACTTCTTCAACATGGTTAATTCTCTTATTTATTTATTTTGTTGTTGTTGAGAATATACACAGCAAAACATACACCAATTAAGCAATTTCTACACGCACCATTCAGTGACATTGATTATATTCTTCGAGTTGTACAATCTTTCTCACCCTCCTTTTCTGAGTTGTTCCTCCTCAAGTGTTATTCTTGACATGCAAATTTTCTGTGCCTATATTAATATTTGGGGAAACCCTGGTGGTGTAGTGGTTAAGTGCTACCGTGGTTGCTAACCAAAGTGTCTGTAGTTCGAATCCACCAGGCATTCCTTGGAAACTTTATGGGGCAGTTCTACTCTGTCCTATAGGGTCGCTATGAGTCGGAATCGACTCGATGGCGCTCGGTTTTATACTAATATTTGGAGCTCTGGCGGCGCAGTGGTTAGGAGCTCAGTCTACTAACCAAAATATTGGCAGTTCAAATCCACCAGCTGCTCCTTGGAAACTCTATGGGGCAGCTCTACCCTGTCCTATAGGGACTCTATGAATCAGAATCGACTCAATGGCTGCGGGTTTGGTTTTTTTTTTTTGGTTATATTACTATTTATGTGAACACTGTTTAATGTTTAATGTTCTCCCCAAATGGGATAATTATGTGATTACTATTCTGCAGCTGATAACCACGAACCCACTGCTTGCTGTCAAGTCGATTTCAACTTATAGCGACCCTATAGGACAGAGTAGAACTGCCCCATAGAGTTTCCAAGGAGCACCTGGTGGATTCGAACTCCCCACTTTTTGGTTAGCAGCTGTAGCACTTAATCACTCTGCCACCAGGGTTTCCTTCTGTAGCTAAAGATATAGTTAAAAATAAATATATAAATAAAAATTGGGGAATTGCCCTTACAAAAGGATTTTCACATTTTGAAATTCCTACGCAGAGTTTCTTAACACATTTATTAAATATCTAACCCATTCTAGGATAATAGAGCAAAGTCACAGGCTCCTTTCCCCTGCCTCCGTCCCCCCAACCTTAAGCAACTGATAGTTGCTTGAGACTTTGAGAGGCTGGACCAGTGGTGTGCTTGGAGTGCTAGGAATACTAGTAGGAAGGACACCTAACTAAAAAGTGTGGGAGAGATTTATCTTTGAAATTTTCCCAGAGAAGGGGACATCTGAGCTGATTTTTGAGGGTAAATGAGAAGTAATCATACATTTTTGGCTTTCTTCTTCTTCTTTTTTTATTTTACATTGTATCTTAAATAGTTTTTCCGTGTTATTACGTACCCTTTGAAAAACCATTTTTGATTGCTGCATACATTTTTTATCAAGTGAGTATATCATCTTTAATTCAACCAGTCCCCGATAGCCAACATTTAATTTACCTGTATTGTCCATGTGTGGTAATTGGGTGTATTATTTGGACAATTAATGGAAACATAACAGTTGCCAGTATAAGGTCACACTGGTCTGACCTTACTTGGATTATGCTGTTGGGTTCTGGGTACCATGTCTTAGAGGGAATATTGCCAAATGTGTGGTTGAACGAGGTGCCCAGAGGTCTGGAAAGCATTCTGTTTGATGAGTGACTGGAGGGACTGGGTGTGTTTAGCCTGCGACCGAGAGGGCTGAGGAGGTACACGGCTGAGGTGTGAAGGCTTCCAAGGGCTGCTATAAAGGAGAAATTCAGTTAACTCTGTTACAGTGCCAGTGTGCAGAAGCCATTGTGATGTGGGTCAGACTCAGGGGAAGGGAGAACTTTCTAGTAATTGGCACAAAAGAAACATACTGTTCCACCCAGAAGGGATGGTCCAGGGATGGCAGGAGCTGAGCTGAGCTGACCTTCACATTCTGCTCTGGCTCTGAGAACTGACTCCTAGTATGCAGGTCAGCACTTCACCTGCTCTCAGCCTTTTCCTTTCACCAGAGGATTATTTTGGTTTGTACTTAGTTGTGAGGACAGACTCCAGGCCCCCTCCCCCTGGCAGCTTCCCTCTTTGCATATGTAATCCCTTCAGCTGCTTAGGTTTGTAAAACAGCATGCCTGGGAACCTCAGAGGAGTGTTTCAGAACAAAGTCAACTCTCACACACTCCGTAGGCCAAGGGTAAGACTTTACCAGTATCTTTTACAGATCCCTTGGTCTGCTGAGGCAGCTGTTAAAGTGAGTTAAACACACTGTGGTACATCCATTCAAAACAAGTGCAGCAGTGTATCAACAGGGAACTGCTGGAAATTCAAGCCAGATTCAGAAGAGGACGCGGAATCAGGTATCATTGCTGATGTCAGATGGATCTTGGCTGAAAGCAGAGAATACCAGAAAGGGGTTTACCTGTGTTTTATTGACTATGCAAAGGTATTCGATTGTGAGGATCATAAACAAATTATAACATTGAGAAGAATGGGACTTTCAGAACACTTAATTGTGCTCATGCAGAACCTGTACATAGACCAAGAGGCAGTCGTTCCAATAGAACAAGGGGATACTGCATGGTTTAAAATCAGGAAAAGTGTGCATCAGGGTGGTATCCTTTCACCATACCTATTCAATCCATCTGCTGAGAAGCTGGACTGTATGGAGAAGCACGTGGCATCAAGATTGCAGGAACAACCTGTGCTATGCAGATGACACAACCTTACTTGCAGAAAGTGAAGAGGACTTGAAGCACTTACTGATGAAGATCAAAGACCACAGGTTTCAGTACGGATTACACTTTAACATAAAGAAAACAAAAATCCTCACAGCTGGACCAGCAAACAACATCATGATAAATGGAGAAAAGATTGAAGTTGTCAAGGATTTCATTTTACTTTGATCCACAACCAACAGCCATGGGAGCAGCAGTCAAGAAATATAATGACATATTGCATTGGGCAAATCTGCTGCAAAAGACCTCTTTAAAGGGGTAAAAAGCGAAAATGTCACCTTGTGGACTAAGGTGCACTTTACCCAAATCATGGTATTTTCATTCATCTCATAAGCCTGCGAAAGCTAGAAAGACTGAAGAAGAGTTGATGCCGTAGAAATATGGTGTTGGCGAAGAATATTGAATATACCATGGACTGCCAGAAGAACGAACAAATCTGTCTTGAAAGAAGTACCTCCAGAATGCTCCATAGAGGTGAGGATAGTGAGACTTTGTCTCATACTTTGGACATTATTATTAGGAGGGATCAGTCCCTGGAGAAGGACATCATGCTTGGTAAAAGAGAAGGTCAGTGAAAAAGAGGAAGGCCCTCAACAAGACGGATTGACATGGTGGCCGTACCAATGGGCTCAAACATAGCAACAGTGGTGAGGATGGAGCAGGACCGGGCAGTGTTTTGTTCTACTCTGCATGGGGTTCCTATGAGTTGGAACTGACTCGACAGCACCTAACAACAACAACAACAGCAAAACTACAAAGGGACAAACTATTGATGCACACAAGAAGGTGAATGGATCTCCAGAGAATTATGCTGAGTGAAAAAAGCTAACAATCCCAAATGGCTACATACTGTATATTCCATTTATATAATACTTTTGAAATGACTACGTTTTAGAAATGGAGGACAGATTGGTGGTTGGGGGCTTAGGGGAGTAGGAGCGAGATGGGTGTCATTATAAAAGGGCAACAGGAAGATCCTGTGTTAGAACTGTTCAGAATCTCGACAGTGGCAGTAGATCCAGGAACCTACATAGGGGATAACTGGGTAAAATTTCTCTCTCTGTCACACACACACAAATGAATGCAAGTGAAACTGGGGAGATCTGAATTAAAAAAAAAAAAACGAAAAACCAACTAAACCAGTTGCTGTGAAGTTGACTCCAATTCATAGCAACCTCATGTGTATCAGAATAGAACTGTACTCCATAGGGTTTTGAATGGCTGGTTTTTCAGAAGTAGATTGCCAGGCCTTTCTTCTGAGGCACCTCTGGGTGAACTCAAACCCCTAACCTTTTAGTTACCAGCCGAGCATTTGCACCCACTTCCCCTCCCCACCCAGAGTCTGTGGAGATCTGACCAAGATCTGTGAATTGTATCAATATACATAACCTGGTCATGATAGTGTACTATAATTTTATCCATTCTGCCACTCTCTGTCTCTTTATTGGTGCATTTAGTCCATTTACATTCAGTGTAATTATGGATAGGTATGAGTTTAGTCCTGTCATTTTGTTGTCTTTTTTTGTATATTGTTGACAGTTTCTTTTTCCCACTTAATTTTTTGTGCTGAGTAGTTTATATATTGTCTTTTCCTCTTTGTTGTTGTTGATTTTGTTTTTGCTGAGTCTTTATTTTTTTTCTTGTATTTTATTTTGATGTGTAGGATTGCTAGTCTCCTTTGTGGTTACTTTAGTATTTACCGCTATTTTTCTAAGTTTAAACCTAACCTTTATCTCTTTATATCACCTTGACTTCCTCTCCATATGGAAGATCTGTGGCTACATTTTTTAGTCCCTCTTTATTGTTTGCTTTTTACAAATTCCCTAAACTTCTGTTTATCTGGAAATGTCCTAACTTTGCCTTCATATCTGAGAGACAGTTTCGCTGGATATATGATTCTTGGCTGGCAATTTTTTTCCTCCAACGCTTTAAATAAGTCATTCCATTGCTTTCTTGCTTGCATGGTTTCTGCTGAGTAGTCGAAGCTTAATCTTATTGACTCTCCTTTGTAGGTGACTTTTTGTTTATCCCTAAAAAGAAAAAAAAAGCTGCACTTAAAATTCTCTCTTTATCTTTGGTTTTGGCAAGTTTGATTATAATATGTCTTGTTAACTTTCTTTTGAGATCTACCTTCTGTGGAGTTCAACGAGCATCTTGGATAGATATATCTTCTCATCTTTCACAATATCAGGGAAGTTCTCTGCCCACAAATCTTCAATAATTCTCTCTGTATTTTCTGTTATCCCTCCCTGTTCTGGTACTCCAGTCACTCGTAGGTTATTTTGCTTGATAGAGTCCCACATGATTCTTAGGGTTTCTTCATTTTTTTAAATTCTTTATCTGATTTTTCTTTGAATACGTTGGTACCAAGTGTTTTGTCCTCAGTCTCACTAATTCTGCCTTCCATTGCCTCAATTCTGCTCCCCTGACTTTCTGTTGAGTTGTCTAATTCTGTAATTTTATTAATCTTCTGAATTTCTGATTGCTCTCTATGGATTCTTGCAGCCTATTAAATTTTTCATTGTGTTCTTGAATAACCTTTTTAATTTCTTCAACTGCTTTATCTGTGTGTTCATTGGCTTGTTCTACATTTTGCCTGATCTCGTTCCTGATGTCTTGAAGAGTTCTGTATATTAATCCTTTGTATTCTACATCTGGCAATTCCAGGAAGACACCTTCATCCAGAAGATTCCTTGATTCTTTGTTTTGAGAGCTTGTTGAAGTGAGCATGGTCTGCTTCTTTATGTGATTTGATAAGCCATCTATAAGTTATTGTATTAGTTTATTTTACGTTTCCTTACTGTATCCTAGCTTCTTGCTTTGTTTTGTTTTGATATGCTCAAATAGGCTGCCTGAGTGAGCTAGCTTGATTATTTTCATCTTCGATGCTCTAATGTCTCGTCATGAGTTGGCTAGAGCTGTTACCAGGTATAAGAGCCCAACAGTCCATTCACTTTTCTTGTATGGATTCAGCTCAGGTGTCCAAGTAGTTGGTCATCCAGTGTGTGGTGCAGGCTTTGTCCTACAGTCTTAGAGGGGCAGGGGTGATTGGTGTAGGCACAAGTATCTGGTTGTAGCAGGGGGTCACCCTCTGAACAGGGTAGGGGGCTGACAACTGTCCCCTGAGTGTCTGTGTGGAAAGCACATCCCTGTTTCCTAGAGAGTACAGGTGGGTGGGTTCTGCAGATGGACCATGGGTACCCAGTGCTTTTGGTTTAAGGACTGGGAGGTACCACTTATCCTTGGACCCCTTTGCCGATGGCTAGGTGATGCGGGTGGAGCCACCAGTCCTTAGGTCCCTGATGTGGGTACATGAGGACCCTGTTTAATAGGCAAAGTGGTGTCAAACATCAAACACCCACCTCTACTGCACAGTTGAAACAGTTGCAGTCTGCCAGCAAGGGCCTAGTCTCCTGAAATGGCCCCGCACAGGTCCATGCAGGGGTGAAGTGTATTCAAAGTCTGCAGACCGTTTGTGTCTGGACAGAAGCCACTTCTGTCCTGAGCTCCCCAGTTTAGTGGAGCTGGCAGATTATCTTTTACCCAAATGTGAATTTATCCCTTCTCCAAGGCTGGGAGAATGGCTCAGAGTGTGCAGCAGGACCTATCTCAGGCCCAGGGAAATCAACAGCCACTGAAGCCGGCTTGGGGGCTGGGGGTGCAGTAAAATAAATGCAGTACTTAGCTTTGGCCAAGAGCACCATTCTTCTCTGGTGCTCTGTATGGCTGGCTTTCTCTCCCCGAGGAAACCGTGTCTGGAATGCTATCACCAGCCCTGCTGTAGTCGCTCCAGGGAATGGTGCCTGAGGGTTCCCAGCAATTCAGGTCAGACAACTCCTCTCTGCTTCTGAACCGCCTCTCCCTTCCCCTGGCACTCAGTCCGTTTTCTAACTTGTCTTTGATGTTCAGGGCTCCTAGCTTGTCATAAATATAATTGTTTCACTTTTTTGGGGGGGCCTTTGTTATAAGAGGAATCACCAGAAGTGCCTGACTACTCCACCATCTTGGCCCCCAGTGTAGTATAATTTTGCAAGAATGTTACCATGGGGGAAACTGGGCAAGGTTTACAAGGAAGCCCTTTGTATCATTTCTTACAACTGCACTTACAAACCGCCTATAATTATCTCAATAGAAATTTCAATTAAATGAAAGCACTAGCCTTTGAAATCAGAATGTGGGCTCAGTGGAAAGTCAAGGAAATGAATTAAAAGAGTAACTGGGGCTGGGGCCTGGAGACCATGGTTTTAGAGAACAACTAGGTCAATTGGCATAACGAAGTTTATTAAGAAAATGTTCTGCATCCCACTTTGGTAAGTGGCATCTGGGGTCTTAAAAGCTAACAAGTGGCCATCTAAGATTCATCAATTGGTCCCAGCCCACTTGGAGCAAAGGAGAATGAAGAACATCAAAGACACGAGGAAAATATCAGCCCGAGAGATAAAAGGGCCACATAAACCAGAGACTCCATCAGCCTGAGACTAGAAGAACTAGATGGTGCCTGGCTATCACAAGTGACCACCCTGACAGGGAACACAACAGAGAATCCTGGACAGGGTGGGAGGGAGAAAAGTGTGGAACAGAACTCAAATTCATGTAAAAAGACCAGATTCAGTGGTCTGACAGAGACTGGCAGAACTCCCCAAACTGTGGCCCCCGGAAGCTCTGAACTGAAACCATTCCCATAGCCCACTCTTCAGACAAAGATTAGACAGGAGTATAAAACAAAAAATAATACACATGAAGAGTGTGCTTTTTAGTTCAACCAGATACATGAGACCAAATGGGCAGCTCCGGCCTGGAGGCAGGATGAGAAGGCAGGAATGGACAGAAGCTGGTTGAATGGACACAAGGAACCCAGGGTGGAAAGGGGGAGTATGTTGTCACATTGCAACAAATGTCACAAAACAATGCGTATAAATTTTTGTATGAGAAATTAACTTGAGCTGTAGACGTTCACCTAAAGGACAGTAAAAAAATAAAATAAAAGCAGTGGTCTGGTGCAGCTTTCTTCACCTTTTTACCTCCTTGTTTGGTTTCTGGGAACTGCCCGGCTGCGTTTCTGCTCTCTTAGTGAGCTGACACAGGCCAGGGAAAGATGGGAGGTGCTAACTCTGCACCAGGTGGGTGGCAGCAGGGATGGGAGAGCAGTACAGAGGAAGCTAGGCCTGTTGGCACCTGGGACAGCCACAGGATATCACTGATGCCTTGTGGGTGGGGCAGGGCTCAGGGAGAAATCGCTCAGCTATGGATTAAGGTGGTCCAGGGAGGCCATCTGGACGAGCTCGGCCTGGCTGTGTCCTTCAGGACAGGTAGGATTCAGCAGATAGTGGGGAAAGCCCAGGCAGTCCCAACTGGCAGCATGGGTCAGCCTCCTGGGTCTTACCAGGTGGGGTGCTCCTGGCTCAGGGCAGAGTTGGGGATGGGGCGTCAGTACCCCTGGGCCAATGTTACAAAGGTGGACATTCTTCTGTTGTGGTGGGTACAGCTGCACCCATCTCTGGGGTCCAGGGAGTGGGTTTTGTAGCAGGTAAGTTTTGCAGTGTGTCCTTTAAGTAAACCAGTCTCTCTGCACTTCAGCTGGCTTGTCTGCTGTCTCCCAGGAGTGGCAGAGTCAATGAGAAGTATGCTGGCTTTGGAGTCAGATGGGTTTGAGTCTGAAGTTCAGCTCTGCCCTCTTTTAGCCTGGGGTACTTGTTAAACTTCAAGATTCCAGGGCCCTGCTCCTGCCCTGGAGTCCCTGGGTGATGCAGACCATACATGCACTGGGCTGCATGTTGGAGATTCGAGTCCACCCAGAGGTGCCTCAGAAGAAAGGCCGTGTGATCCATTCCTGCAAAATCAGCCATTGAAAACCCTGTGGAGCAGGGTTCTATTCTGACACAGAGGCGGTCATCATGAGTTGGGGTCATTCAATGGCGGCTGGTAACTGGCTTCTAAGCTACGAAATCAGAATCCAGGGACAGGGCTTAACAAGCACCATGTTTGTTTTATTTGTTTTTGTGGCCAGACAAGTTTGTGGGTTTTGGTGATAAGTCGCCCTCTTTTAACTTATTTTCTCACCTGACAATGAAACCTAGTTGTAAGAATTAGAGGTAATATATTTAAAATGCCTAGCGTGGCACAAAAATTACAAAATAGGATCGTTTTTGCTGTGGCCATTGCCTGCCTTTCCAGGCTGTGTGAGTCGGGGTGAATGGAAGAGCCCCTCGGGGACCGGCAGAGCACCCTGGGGCCTCCTAGGCACTGGCCTCTGAACAGACCTCCGTTTCCAAGGCCGTAAGGACCTTTTGTTGCTGTTAGTTGCTGTCAAGTTGGCCTGGACTTACGGCGACCCCAGGCACAGCAGGACAAAACATTGCCCAGTCCCGTACCACTTCACGATTGTGGGTGTGCTCAGGCCCATTGCTGTAGTCACTGTGCATTTTGAGTGCCTTCTACCTAACAGGCTCACCTTCCAGCACTGTATCAGGCAATATTCTCTTGTAATCTATAGGGTTTTCATTGGCTAGTTTTTGGAAGTAAATCGCCAGGCCTTTCTTCCTAGTCTTTCTTAGTCTGGAATTTCTGCTGAGGCCTGTCCACCATGGGTGACACTGGTATTTGAAATACCAGTGGTATAGCTTCCATCATCACAGCAACACACAAGCCCCCACAGTGCAGCAGACTGACAGGCAGATGGTAGGGAGATATTGCCCAGTCGAGTGGTGTTGAAACCTCTGCCAGAGGCTTTGGGACAGTGTCTCATAGTCCAGATGCCCTTTGGGTCCTGGCTGCTTTAGCAAGGTTGCCTCCACTTTTATTGTCTTATTGTTTTGAGGCTCTGCATTAAATACCAGTTGCTGTCTAGTTGAGTCCATCTCATGGCGGTCTCATGTGTGTTGAGTTGAACTGGGCTCCACAGGGCTTTCAGTGGCTGATTTTTGGGAAGTAGATCACTAGAATTTTCTTTTGAGGTACCTTTGGGTGGACTTCAACATGCAACCTTTTGATTAGCTGTTGAGTGAGTTAACCCTTTGCCCCACCCAGGAACTCCTGTGTTAACTAAGGTTTGCATTTGAAATAGGATTTTCATTGCTTTAAGAAATGCTTTTGGAAACTTACAGATTTGTAAACTGAGTCCCAGAGAGTCGGCTTGCTCAGGCAAACAGCCAGGCTTTGCTGGATAAATCTCCAGGCGGTGAGAGGTGGGGAGGCCCCTGGAAGGGTTTTCTTTTCTCCCTCCTTGGGACCTGGCACATCTGGCTCACGGCCAGCCCCTGACATCCTCAGTGGACAGGGGCTTGATTGGGCTGACTGCCTCTGGGCAGGGCAGACAGCTGCTGAGCCTGGCCAGTCCACGCCTGCCTGCATCTTTGAGGCCCACACGGTGAGAGTTTGCTATCAAGTTTTGTTTGCTTTTTAACGTTTGAACTTGAGCTCCAGATGCCTAATTAGGGCAGAGGGAGGGAGGTGCCTGCCTTGCTGTGGGCAGAAGGATGGGGGGGGCGCAGGTGGGAAATAAAAATCGAGGGGGATGGTAGGTAGGCCCCCACCTGTCATTACCACCCCAGAAATAAGCAGCTTTTCTGTATAGAAGAATCAGCTGATTATTTTTTACGGTGCCTCTGGCTGGGAGGGATTATTAATCTGCTTTTAAGAGGGAGAAACTGAGGTACAGTAAGACATATTTGCCCCAGATGACTCAGGGTTCTCAGCCCTGCCCCTTATGTAGGTCACCCTCATCCCACCCCCTCAAAAGGGGGAAAGAAGTGACTTGGTATCATATCTCTTTGTCCCCCTTGCTGACGTCTTGTTGCGAGTGTATCTGCCCCCTGGTGCCTGGCTGTGTGTGGGCAGGGCCCCTGGCAGTGCTAGACTTGGAGAGGGTGCCAGGAGTAAAACCTGCAGGAGCTGCGATACTCGAGGGCGGGGAGCCACTTGGTTTCTGTGTGTTGGCAACATACCCAACGTTGGCTGAGTCAGGCCCCTGGGGGTGTTCCTTTATGCTCTGACCTACTGTGTGGAGACTTTTTGACTTATTTTCTTGGGTATGAAGGAAATAACCCTGGCTTTTTTTTTTTTTTTATATATATATTTTTGGGGGGGATAGCTTTTTTCCCCTAGGCGGCCTGGGGTTATAGATCTGTAGATAATTCTGGATCCTCACCTGTGCCCAGCAACTCTTGGTACAGCTGCTGAGGAGCAATGACGGGGTCAAAGGGCAAGGGTGAGCAAGCTGGGCTGCACAGGCAGAGGTGTGGAGAAGGCCCCTACTATCCAGCTGACCCAGGCCAGAAGCGGGAGAAGGAGTGTGTGTTTCTGAGTAATCTCTGATGATAGCCTCAGGGATCTGGCAGGGTCGCACAGCGAGGAGACAAAGTCCAACCCCATACAGCAGGACCTTGAAGCCCAGGTGTTGTTTAAAATAGACTGAAACTCTACTGTGACCAGCTGGCGCCGTGACACATGGTGGGAAGTGGGTCAACCCAGCTGGCATTTCAGATTTGTAAGAATAGCCTGGGGCACTTGTTAAACTTCAAGATTCCAGGGCTCTGTTCCTGCCCTGGAGTCCCTGGGTGATGCAGACAGTTAATGCACTGGGCTGCACGTTGGAGGTTTGAGTCCACCCAGAGGTGCCTCAGAAGAAAGGCCCGGTGATCTACTTTGAAAAATCAGCCATTGAAAGCCCCATTGAGCACAGCTCTGTTCTGACACACAGGGTCGTCATGAGTCGGAGTCATTCCGTGGGAGCTGCTAACTGGCCTCTGACCTACGAAATCAGGATCTCTAGGGATCAGGGCTTAACAGGCACCATGTTTGTTTTACTCTTCGTTTTTGTGGCCAGATAAGTTTGTGAAGCACTGGTGTGGTGAGGCAGTCAGTGAGGGACTGCAGCTCCAACGTGGGTTTCTGAGAATCTGGCTTCCTGCTAGATGATTTGCCTGCAAATTTGTGAGTGAGCGAGAAGGATCCCGTTGTGGGCTTTCTTTCCCCTCTCATTGCGCCTTTGGTCATCCCTTGATGAGCACATAAAGGCTCCTGTCTGCCAGGCCCTGTGCTAGGCTCAGGGCTGCACAGCACCTACGGACAAAGCCCCTGCCCCCAGGGGCCATCAGTGAGAACCTGTGAACGGTCATTTAGTTGTAGAGAGCCTGTCTAAGCAGGGGACCCCCCTTGCTGGAGACAGGTTCCTTTTTATTTATTGTTGTCAGCTGCTGCCTATTTGGCCCCCAGCTCATGACGACCCCACATACAATAGGATCCATAAAGTTTTCATTGGCTGATTTTCAGAAGTAGCTCACCAGGTCCTTCTTCCTAGTCTGTCTTAGTCTGGGATCTCTCCTGAAACCTGTTCAGCATCGTAGAAACATGCAAGCCCCCACTGACAGGTGGTGGCCTGCATATGGGGTACATAGGCTGGGAACTGAATCCAGGTCTCCCGCATGGAAGGTGAGAATTCTACCACTGAAGCACCACGGTCCACAATTTTGTAATTGTTGTTGTTTTGTGCTGTTGAGTCAATTCCAACTCATAGCAACACTATGTGACATAGTAGAACTGCCCCATAGCGTTTCCTGGGCTGTAATCTTTACAGATCGCCAAGTCTTTTCTCCTGCAGAGCCACTGGTGGGTTCAAACCGCTAACTTTTTGATAAGCAGCAGAGCACTTAAACATTGCACTACCAGGGCTCCTTCCTTTTATAATTAGCAACTTGTAAAAGAGGCCTTTCTCCAGTTTCACCTCTGGTGCCTCAGTATTACACACGTCTGCTGTGTTCAGCCTTGCTCGGGATGACAGATACAGTGTTGGTTCTGGGACGTCATTTCTTGTTCTTTGTTTGAGGTGGCCGAGAGTGGTGTGTTTTGTAACCCTGTCCAGGATCTAACTGAGCTGGCAGGTAGGGAGGGGTCATGATACTTACTGCTGTCTCGACCCTCAGAAAAGAAGGCATCTTTATGATACCACAGAGCACCTTTCACCTTCTAGTGGCTTTAAAACTGTCGCAGATACTCAGACTGCACTTTCTCTTCTTGCTTGAACAGTTTTGGCAGGCCCCAGGGTTTGTGGTTCTGATGAATCGGATGACGGGATGACATCATGGAATTGAAATCCATTCTGTCTGGTGGGTGGGTTACTGAGTCACTGGAAGTGTGAGTAAAGACTCTGCCACAAAACAGTGGCACCTGAACCCAGCCACCCTGTGTCCCCAGCCAGTGATATCACCTCTGTCCTTTGGCCTTCATCTTGAGCAGTAGTCATGTGGTGGCCTTTCATGAGTCCCTCCCAGTGACCTCTTGAGGCTTTCAGGTCCACCCACTCTGCCTTCCCAGCAGATCACACCCAACCTTAGACAAATGAGAAACAATCTTAAGGAAAAGTCTTGACATGAAGAGTTATTTTCCGCCATCTGCTTTGATTGAAATCTTGCGTGGATTTGTGGGTAGTTAGTAGGATTTTTGCTGTTTATAAATGTAGAGGCATTTAAGAAACCACTTACTTTGGTCAAATGGGGACCACAATTTGAACTGCTGGTGTCAAGTTCCTGCTGTGGATTGGCTGGCCCTCTAAGCTGGTGGGAAAAGGAGCCCTGGAGATTTGAATCTGGTGACAGGTCTGTTAGCGTGTGCTTGGGGACAGGAGCCCTCGAGGCGCAGTTGTTAAGTGTTTGCCTGCTAACTAAAAGGTCGGCAGTTCGAATCCACCAGCCACTCCTTGGAAATCCTATGCGGCAGTTCCACTCTGTCCCGTAGGGCCACTATGAGTTGGAATCAGCTTGATGGCAACAGGTTTGTTTGTTTGTTTTTGGTGGGGGAGTACGGGGAACAGGAAAAGGGTCCCCTCCAGTGGAAGTTTGCTTGGTTGACCTGGACACAGTGTTTGTTTGCCCAGCGTTTCGTGTTCTTCCCCAGGGAGTTTCTTCCTTAACGGGAATAGGACAGCTACGAGGGTCTTTTCTAGAGGGCTGCTTGACAATAAATATCATCAAATAAAATATACCTTTTTTTTTTACCTTCTGTAAATTAGAATTTTTTGGACAACCACTGACCTTGGGGGTTTATGTATCATTTGTGTTATTACTTTAACCTGTTGCTGTTGAGTCGATTCAGACTCATAGTGACCCCATGTGTTATGGAGTAGAACTGCTCCATAGGATATTCTCGGTTGTAATCTTTATGAAAGCAGATTGCCAAGCCTTTCTTCTGCAGCACCGCTGGGTGGGTTTGAACCAGCAACTTTTAGGTTAGTTGTTGTTGTTAGGTGCTGTTGAGTCGGTTCTGACTCATAGCAACCCTATGCACAACAGAATTAAACACTGCCCAGTCCTGCACCGTGCTCACAGTTGTTGCTATGCTTGAGCCCATTGTTGCAACCACTGTGTCAATCCATCTTGTTGAGGGTCTTTCTCTTTTTCAATGACCCTCTACTTTACCTAGCATGATGTCCTTCTCCAGGGGCTGATCCCTCCTAATTTTTTTTTTTTTTTAAAAAAAAAAAAACATGTCCAAAATATGTGAGACGCTAGATTCACCATCCTTGCTTCCAAAGAGCATTCTGGTTGTACTTCTTCCAAGAGAGATTTGTTTGTTCTTTTGGCAGTCCATGATATATTCAATATTCTTCGCCAACACCACAATTCAAATGTGTCAATTCTTTTTCAGTCTTCCTTATTCCTTGTCCAGCTTCCGCACACATATAAGGCAATTGAAAACACCATGGCTTGGGTCAGGTGCACCTCAGTCCTTAGGGTGACATCTTTGCTTTTCAACACTTCAAAGAGATCTCTTGCAGCCAATTTGCCCAGTGCAATGCGTCTTTTGATTTCTTGACTGCTGCTTCCGTAGGTGTTGATTGTGGATCCAAGTAAAATGAAATCCTTGGCCACCTCAATCTCTTCACTATTTATCACAATGTTGCTTATTGGTCCAGTTGGGAGGATTTTTGTCTTCTTTATGTTGAGGTGTAATCCATACTGAAGGCTGTGGTCTTTGATCTTCATCAGTAAGTGCTTCAAGTCCTCTTCACTTTCAGCAAGCAAAGTTGTGTCATCTATGTAACGCAGGTTGTTAATGAGTCTTCCTTCAATCCTGATGCCCTGTTCTTCTTCATATAGTCTAGCTTCTCAGATTATTTGGTCAGCATACAGACTGAATAGGTATAGTGAAAGGATACAACCCCGACGCACACCTTTCTTGACTTTAAACCATGCAGTATCCCCTTGTTCTGTTCAAACAACTGCCTCTTGATCCATCTACAGATTCCTCATGAGCACAATTAAATGTTCTGAAATTCCCATTCTTTGCAATGTTATCCATAATTTGTTATGATCCACACAGCTGAATGCCTTAAAATAGTCAATAAAACACAGGTAAACATCTTTCTGGTATTCTGTGCTTTCAGCCAGGATCCATCTGACATTTAGCAATGATATCCCTGGTTCCATGGTTAGTAGTCCAGTGCAAACCATTTGTGTCATCCAGGGACCAGATTACCAGATTCTTATTACTATCGTGCTTAAAACAAAAGAACATATGATATACCAAGACTTACAATTTCTCCCCTCCTGGATTTCTGGACCTTACCCCCTTCCCCTCCAGGAAGTTGAATGGAAATGAACTAATCTTGACCCTGCAACCTTCTGTCAGTCCTGCATCTTTACTCTCAGTGTACCCCAAGCCCTTTATTCCCATCGAGCCACCAGGGAGTCATTCTTTTCATCTGAGATGGCCAAGAACTGCTGTGTTTCCGGGATCTTGGGGTGGATCTAACTGGAGCCAGCAGGAAGAGGCCGCAGTTGCTGTTTGGCCTCTATCTCTGCCTTTGATGAGCAAGCACCTGGCTCCACAGCACAGTGTTTTGTATGTGCACCTGCAAATATTTACCTTTAAGAAAGAGAGAATAAAGGGGCAGAAGTAGGCCCAGGCGTATTTCTCAGTGGCTTGTGGTTTCGTAGAGCTGTTGTTATGTATACACTTGAACTAGCGTGGATGGAAGCTCCCTACACTGCCCCTGCTACTACTGTCTCCCCGTCTGCACATGGTTGCTTGCTCTGGAGGCCAACCATGTGGTTGACTGGAGTCACACTGGGCTAGGAGATGGGAGATCTTGGCCTCTGTCCCAGCTTTGCTGCTTTGCTGACTTAACTAACTTTGGGACCTTGGACAGTCACTCCCTCTCTCAACCTCAGTTTCTGGATCAATAAACTGAAGGAGTTAGGCAAGGTGATCTTTAATATCCCTCAGCATGAAGCCAGGGACTAGGGTGATAAAAGGAAACAGGTGGTTACTGATTAAACTGAATTGCTGGACTGAGTGGGGCTGCAGAATCCACACTGCAGTGAAGGCCAGACCTGTCATTGAGCTGGTCCATGGCACAGCCTGGGGACAGCCACTGTCTGCTGCCTACCACCTTTCCCTTTGGCATGAACCTCTGGGACTTGGGAATACAGTATATTCTACTCCCCGTGCCCCCCTCCACCCCATTTCCCTGAGTACTTGGCTCCTGAGTTCTGGAAGCAGACTACACTAGGAAGTAGAAAACCTGGGTTCAGATCCTAGATTTTCCACCGACTGGTTGTGTGATCTTGGAGAAGTCAACATTTCTCCCTGCCTTTCCTATTAAATGGGGGTAATAGTACACGTCTTGAATGATCAGTATTGTTGTGGAAATCAGGTAAGAAAATAGTTGTGAAATTACTCTGTAAATTAAAAATAAACACAATAAATTATTTTGCCACTTTTCTTCCAATACACATACACATAGCCTGTTTAGAGTCCAGCTGAAACCTTTCTGTTTTCTCATTCTTAAATACGATCACACTATCAAGGACCATCGGACATTTAAAGAAAACCTACGGCTTGAAAGAGAAAGTCAAAGTACTGAAGATAACTTAAAAACAAAAAAACAAATTGAAAACTAGTTGGTATCCTAAGAAAAAGTCAGGAAGAGATTGCATTCATCCCAAAAGCATGGCCCCTGGACACTAAGTACTAAACTCACTCACTCACAGTACTTAATTCAGTACTAAAGTCGCTCCTGGGGTTCACCGTTCAGCCAAAGATTAGACAGGCCCAGAAAACAAACAATGATACATATAGCTCAACCACATATATGAGACTAAATGGGCACACCAGCCCAGGGGCAAGGACAAGAAGGTAGGAGGGGACAGGAAAGCTGGACGAATGGAAATGGGGAATCCAAGGTTAAGAAGGCAAGAGTGTTGACACGTCGTCGGATTGGCAACCAATGTCACAGAACAGCATGTATATTAATTGTTTAATGAGAAATTAATTTGCTCTGTAAACCTTCATTTAAAGCACAAAAAGGTAAATAAAAATAAATAAAAAGTTTGGACTTTTCCCAAGGGAAAAAATAAATAAATAAATGATATAGATTCATGGGGGGAGAGAAGAGATTGCATTCATAAAGCAAGAAAAGGCTACTCAGAAAAGTAACCATCAAAGAATAAAACACCACTTTCAGAAATGAAATATATGATTGTTGAAACAATCATTGGTTTTGTAATAAGCCTTGAAATCAGGAAAAGTTAAGTCTCCAACTTTGTTCTTTTTCATACTATTCTAGACTCTTTGTATTTCCATATGAATTTTAGAATTACACTGTCAGTTTCTACAAAGAAGCCTGCTGAGATTTTGGTTGGGATTTTGTATTGAATCTAGACATAAATTTGAGGATAATAGACATTATCATGGATTAAATTGTGTCCCCCGCCCCCCCGCCCCCAACTGTGTGTATCAATTTGGCTAGGCCACGATTCCCAGCATTGTGTGATTGTCCACCATTTTGTCATTAGATGTGATTTTCCTATGTGTTGTAAATCCTATCCCTATGATGTTAATGAGATGGGATTAGTGGTGGTTAGGTTAATGAAGGAAGGACTCCACCTACAAGAGCCAGGAGAATAGCATGTCCTTCCGACCCAGGGTCCCTGTGCTGAGAAGCTCCTAAGTCCAGGGAAGGATTGATGACAAGGACCTTCCCCCAGAGCCAACAGAGAGAGAAAGCCTTCCCCTGGAGCTTGTGTCCTGAATTTGGACTTCTTGCCTACTAGACTGTGAGAGAATAAATTTCTGTTCATTAAAGCCACCCACTTGTGATATTTCTGTTATAGCTGCACTAGATAACTAAGACAAACATCTTAACAATTTTGAGTCTTTCAATCCATGGACATGGTCTATTGCTCCATTTATTTAGGTCTTCTTTAATTTATCTCAGCATGTTTTGTATTTTTCAACGATATTGCTCATTTTTTGCCATATCCCTAAGTAGTAGGTATTGATGTTATTGTGAATGATACTCTCAAAATGTCAATTTCCACTTGTTCATTGCTAGTATGTAGAAATACAATTGATTTTTGTATATTAATCTTTTATCCTGCAGCCATGCTAAACTTATTATTTCAATAGGTTTTTTTTGACTTATTATAAATCTACATTAATCAAGACAGTATGTTATTGGCATAAAAAAAGACAAATAGATCAATGGAACAGAATAGAGTATAAAAATAGACCCACAGGTATATGGACAACTGATTTTTGACAAAGGTACAAAGGCAGTTTAGTGGAGAAAGGATAATGTTTCCAACAAATGGTGCTGCAACATTAGATATCCATATGCAAAACAAAAACAAAAACAAACTTTGATCCACACCTTGTACCATATTAAAAAGTTAACTCAAAATGGATTATAGGCCTAACTGTAAAACATAAAACTATGGACCTTCTAGAAGAAAACATAGGAGGAAATACTTCTTGTCTTAGGTTAGGCAAAGATTTCTTAGGTACAACACCAAAAGCATGATCCATAAAAGAAAAATATGACAAATTAGATTTCATCCAAATTAAAAACTTCTGTTCTTCCAAAGACACAGTTAAGAGGATGAAAATACAAGCCACAGACTAGGAGAAAATCTTTGCAAAGCATAAAAGAGTTTATGCAATATATATAAAGAACTCTTAAAACTCAATAAGAACAAAATGAACAATTAAAAGAATGGGCAAAAGATTTGAAAAGATCTTTCACCAAAGAAGATAAACAAATGGCAATTAAACACATGAAAAGATGTTCAACATCATTAGTCATTAGGGAAAAGCAAGTTAAAATCACATGAGATACTACTACTTCTCCGTTAGAATTGCTAAAACTAAAAACTTACCACACGAAGGGGCGAGGATACAGAGCAACTATTAAAAAAAAAAACAAAAACAGTGCTATCAAGTCGTTTCCGACTCACAGCGACCCTGTGCAATGCCCCATAGGGTTTCCGAGGAGTGCCTGGCGGACTTGAACTGCCGACCATTTGGCTAGCAGCCATAGCACTTAGCCGCTACGCCACCAGGGTCTACGGTTCTTATTAATTGCTGGTGGGAAAGTAAAATGGTACAACCACTTTTGAAAACAATTTGACAGTGTCTTAAAAAGTTAACCATATTTCTTTGCTTAAGCTGCTTCCTACAATTCCTATTAATATGCGTAACTTTTACTGTAACTGTTTAACGTATACCCGATCAAAGTGTGATTATTAGGATACTTATTGTATTTATGGTAACTAATTAGAATGCTCTGTTAGTTCCTGTTTTCTGTGTACAAATACTTGTCAATTTCTCTGGTTCTTCAGCACACTAACTTCCCTTGTGGGTGTTTCCTGTCTGCCCCATTATAATCAAACCTTCTCCTTAAATAAAACTCTCGTTTTTAAACTTAAAAAAAAAAAAAGGTAACCATATACTTACCATTCAACCTTGCTATTCCACTCCTAGATATTTACCCAAAAGACATGAAAGGATATGCCCATACAAAGACTCACTCAGGAATGTTCATCGCAGCTTTATTTGCCATAGCTAAAATCTGAAAACAACCCATATGTCCATCAGCAGATGAACAGGTAAACAAATTGTTGTACAATCATATATGAACATACCCTGTTGCTGTCAAGTCGGTTCTGACTCATAGTGACTCTATATGGACATGAACATACTACTCATAAATGGAAAGGAATGAACTATTGATACATGCAATAAAGTGGATGAATCTCAAAATCATTGTGCTGAGTAAAAGAAGTCAAACAGAAAAAAGTACATACTGATGATTCCATTTATATAAAGTTTTAGAAAAAGCAAACTAATTTTTAGGTACAGAAAGCAGATCAGTTGTTGCCTCTAGGGTCAGGAAGGGACAAAAAAAAAGAAAAGGATTGCGAAAAGTCAGAAGAAAATTTTTTAAGATGATGGGTATGTTCATTATCTTGATTGTAGTGATGGTTTCATGGGTTTATACATATACCAAAACTTACCAAATTTTGTACACTTCAAATTATCAAACAGTATACTTTAAATATGTACCATTTATTTTGTCAGTTATACATCAGTAAAACCATTTTCAAAATTCAATAGAAGGTTTGCAAGAGCAAGTAAAAAAAAAAAAAAAATTCCCAGAGTAGAACCAAAAGACAAAAAATGTAAGATTGAGAGAGAGACAGAAGAAAGACAGTACTGTAGAGGAGCTAGTCTTTATCCTTGGCATCCTGAAATTTTGTCATGATGTATTTAGTTATGTGTGCTTCTTTTTCATTTCTCTTTCTCACCATTGGGGGACCTTTGAATTTGAAGATAATATGCCTCTCTTCAGCTCCTGGAAATATTCTTTCATTATTTCTTTGATAACATTCCCTCTCTGCCAGGCTCAGAAAAGTATTATGGAAGATAGAGATGAATCAGGGAAGGGCATTGTTAGAAGTTTCCAGATTCCCACCACCATCCCAAGCAAAAAGACCACAACCTTCCAGTCTCACATAGGAGATGAGAAGAATAGTCTGGAGAAATGAAAACAAAGAGTCTTGGGACACAAGGCCCAGAGGAGGGCTGGTGTGAGGGTGACAAGAGGGGGAATGAGTCAACAATCTATTCTGTCATGTGTTCCTAAATACTAGTGGTTGGGTTTAAGTTGCTCTGGGAAGGAAATTGGAAAATTATTCTCTGCAGGAATTAAACCACCCCATAGAAAAGCCTACATAGCCTAACATTTAGGAGTAAAAACAATCCGGTTAGCCACATAATTGTGCCCTACAGTGAAACCATTTGTGGCAAGTCATGTGCACCAAGCTGTCAAACAGCTTTTATGCCTAAATATGAATGAACAACCAAAGATCCTTAGGCATCTGAAAAAAGTCTTCAGTATGGAAGAGAAAGTCAAAAACAGAAAAGATACTCAATAGACACATAAAGATGAGAAGATTTTGCATCCATGAAGCAAATCCAAGATGCCATAAAAAAAGGAAAATTCAGAGAACAAGAAATAATTATTTGAAATTAAAATTTTGGTAGCAGAAATGAAAAAAACTCAATGAAACAAAAGGTTAAAAACAATAAGATGGACAGTAGCAGAGAAAGGATAAAGTTGCTGTTGAGCGTTGTCAAGTCAGTTCTGACTCATAGCTACCCCATGTACAACAGAATGAAATACTGCCTGGTCCTTTGCTATCCTCACAATTGTTATGCATGAGCCTATTGTTGCAGCCACTGTCTCAGTCCATCTCATTGAGTGTCTTCCAGATGGACTGACACAGTGGCTGCAACAATGGGCTCACGAAAAGTAGAGGATGAATATAATAGGGATTGCAGAAAGATAGAACATAAAATGAAGGGGAGAACATAACCTAAGAAATAATACAAGAAAATTTCTGAAGCTAAGAGATGTGAGTTTCCAGGTTGAAAAGACAGAGAGCCTAGTCTAATGAATTTTAAATACCCAAATTCAAGGCAACACTCAAAGCTCTCAGAGAAAGAAAAAAGTCATAAATAAAAGATAGGGATTTATAACATATTATATTTACCAAAAGCAAAATTAGAAGCTAAAAGACAATGGAGCCTTCACAGTTCTAAGTGAAAATTATTTTAAATTTATATAATTACATACACAGCCCAACCATCAACAAATATGAGTGCCGAATTAAGATATTTTTAGAAACATGCAAAGTTTGAAAAAATTTACCTTTCAAGAAGTTGCTGAAGTATATGTTCCACCATATTGAAGTAAGTCAAGAGAGATAAAGACATGTAATCCAGGAAATAGAAGTTATAACACAGGAAGGAGATGAAGGAAATTTCCAGGGTGATGATGAAGGAAGGCCCAGGTAACAATTATGTGGAAGGACAGAGAGGGCTGTAGGAGGGAGGCCCCCAGGAAGAAAATAATAGATAATCTGACAGATTTTATATGTGGAAGATTGAGAAGAGTATCACAGAGCTCTTAGATTGTACAGAAAGACTTGGGTGTATGTTAAAAAGAAACCTAAATAAATGAAAATACCTAATAGGAGAATAGGGGAAAGATATGGAAGGAAGGACGTTAAAATGCATATTATCATAATAGGAAGCCAGACCAACAAAACCCACTGCCATTGAGTCTATTCTGACTCATAGCGACCCTATAGGACACGGTAGAACTGCCCCATAGAGTTTCGAAGGAGCGCCTGGTGGACTTGAACTGCCGACCTTTTGGTTAGCAGCCATAGCACTTAACCACTATGCCGCCAGGGTTTCCAATAGGAACTCAGTTGACTATACTTAATATTTATCTATTGTCATTTCATAAAATTGAGACCGAACAATGTTTGTCTTTTTGTGATTGACTTATTTCATTCAGCATAATGTCCTCCAAGTTCATCCACATTACAAGGTGTTTGGGGAACTCTTTTCTTTATGGCTGAGTAGTATCCCATTGTATGTACCACATTTTGCGTATCTATTCATCTATTGATGGAAGCTTAGGTTGTTTCCATCTTTTTGCTGTTGTGAAATGTATGCAATGAACACAAGTGGCATATGTCTGTTCATGTCACTTCTATTAGATTCCTAGGGTATATACCTAGGAGTGGAATTGCTAGATCATATGGTAGTTATATTTTTAGTTTTTTTTTTTTTTTTCCTGAGGAACTGCCACACTGTTTTCCTCAAGGGTTGTACCATTTTGCATTCCAACCAGCAATGGATAAAGTTTCCAATTTCTCCACATCCTTACCACAATTTGTTATTTTTTGTTTTTTCTCAATCTTAGCCATCCTAGTGGGAGTGAAATGGTAATTTCATTGTGATTTTGATTTGCATTTCTCAGATAGCTAATGATGTTGAGCATCTTTTCATGTTGGTTGGCCATTGGAATACTCTGTTTGGGGAAGTGTCTGTTTGTGTCCTTTGCCCATTTTTAATTAAGTTATATCTTTTTGTTGTTCAGTTGTAGAATTTTTGTATATATTTTAGATATTAGGCCCCTATCAGTTATATGCCTAGTGACGCAGTGGTTAAGTGTTTTGCTGCTAACCAAAAGGTCGGCAGTTTGAATACACCAGCTGCTTTTTGGAAACCCTTTGGGGCAGTTCTGCTCTGTCCTATGGGGTTGCTATGAGTCAGAGTTGACTCGACAGCAACGGGTTTTATTGGTTATGTTGTTCCAGAAGATTTTTTCCCAGTTTATAGGTTGTCTTTTTACTCTTTTGATAGTGTCTTTTGATGAGCATAGTATTTAATTTTTATGAGGTCTCAGTTATATATTTTGTTTTCTACTGCTTGTTTGATAATCTATCACTGAAAAAAATGAAGTCCCATAGCTTTGCTCCTATATTTTCTTTCAAGAACTTTATGGTTTTAGACTTAACATTTAGGTCCTCAATCCATTTTGAATTTGTTTTGGTATATGGCGTGAAGCATGGATGTTGCTTCATTTTTCTGTTTGTGCAAATTCAGTTTTACCAACATAATTTGTTGAAGAGGCCGTTCCTTCCCCATTCAATGGAGATTTATTTCTGGATTTTCAATTCTGTTCCGTTGGTCTAAGTGTTTGTCATTAAACCAGTACTAGGCCGTTTCCCCCACATGTCTGTCAGTTTGTTGTACTGTGGGGGCTTGTGTGTTGTGATGCTGGAAGCTATGCCACTGGTATTCAAGTACCAGTAGGGTCACCCATAGTGGACAGGTTTCAGCTGAGCTTCCAGAAGAAGACAGACTAGGAAGAAGGACCCAGGAGGCTACTTCTGAAAAGATCTGGCCAGTGAAAACCTTATGAGTAGCAGCAGAACATTGTTTGATATAATGAAGGAAGATGAGCCCCTCAAGGTTGGAAGGCACTCAAACGATGACTGGGCAGAGGCAAAAGGACAAATATTGTATAAGACCATTATTATAAGGTCTTGAGAAATAGTATAAACTGAGAAGAACACATACTTTTGTGGTTACAAGGGGGGGAGGGAGGGAGGGAGGGAGAGGGTTTTTTACTGATTAATTAGTAGATAAGAACTGCTTTAGGTGAAGGGAAGGGCAACACTTAATACATGGAAGGTCAGCTCAATTGGACTGGACCAAAAGCAAAGAAGTTTCCAGGATAAAATGAATGCTTCAAAGGTCAGCCGACCAAGGGCGGGAGTTTGGGAACCATGGTTTAAGGGGACTTCTAAGTCAATTGGTAAAATAATTCTATTATGAAAACATTCTGCATCCCACTTTGAAATGTGGCGTCTGGGGTCTTAAATGCTAACAAGCGGCCATCTAAGATGCAGCAATTGCTCTCAACCCACCTGGAGCAAAGGAGAATGAAGACCACCAAGGTCACATGACAACTAAGAGCCCAAGAGACAGAAAGGGCCACATGAACCAGAGACCTACATTATCCTGAGACCAGAAGAACTAGTTGGTGCCCGGCCTCAATCGATGACTGCCCTGACAGGGAGCACAATAGAGAACCCCTGAGGGAGCAGGAGATCAGTGGGATGCAGACCCCAAATTCTCATAAAAAGACCATATTTAATGGTCTGACTGAGACTAGAGGAATCCCAGCCGCCATGCTCCCCAGACCTTCTGTTGGCACAGGACAGGAACCATCCCCGAAGACAACTCATCAGACATGAAAGGGACTGGACAGTGGGTAGGAGAGAGATGCTGATGAAGAGTGAGCTAATTATATCAGGTGGACACTTGAGACTGTGTTGGCATCTCCTCTCTGGAGGGGGGATGGGAGGATAGAGAGAGTTGGAAGCTGGCAAAATTGTCACGAAAGGAGAGACTGGAAGGGCTGACTCATTAGGGGGAGAGCAAGTGGAAGTATGGAGCAAGATGTATATAAAGTTATATGTGACAGACTGACTTGATTTGTAAACGTTCACTTGAAGCTCAATAAAAGTTAATAATAATAATAAAAAAAGATGACTGGGGAAGAGCTGCCTCCTCAAAATAGAATCAAACTTAATGACATGGATGGAGTCAAGCTTTTGGGACCTTCATTTGCTGATGTGGCATGACTCAAAATGGGAAGAAACAGCTGCAAATATCCATTAATAATCAGATATGGAACGTACAAAGTACGAATCTAGGAAAACTGGAAGTCATCAAAAATGAAATAGAACACATAAACATTGATATCCTAGGTATTAGTGAGCTGAAATGGACAGGCACTGGCCATTTTGAATTGGGCAATCATATGGTCTACTATGCCAGGAATGGCAACTTGTAGAGGAATGGCATTGCATCCATCATCAAAAAGAACATTTCAAGACCTTTCTTGAAGAACAATGCTGTCAGTGATGCCTACAAGGAAGACCAGTTAATACAACTATTATTCAAATTTACACACCAACCGCTAAGGCCAAAGATGAAGAAGTTGAAGATTTTTACCAACTTCTGCAGTCTGAAATCGATCGAACATGCAATCAGGATGCATTCATAATTACTGGAAATTGGAATGCAAAAGTTGGAAACAAAGAAGGATTGGTAGTTGGAAAATATGGCCTCGGTAATAGAAACGATGCCAGGATCGGATGATAGAATTTTGCAAGACCAACAAATTCTTCATTGCAAATACTTTTTTTCACCATCGTAAACGGTGACTATACACATGGACCTTGCCAGATGGAGTATGCAGGAATCAAATCGACTACATCTGTGGACAGAGACAATGGAAAAGCTCAATATCATCAGTCTGAACAAGGCTAGGGGCTGACTGTGGAATGGGGCATTAATTGCTCATATGCACGTTCAAATTGAAACTGAAGAAAATTAGAACAAGTCGATAAGAGCCAAAATATGACCTTGAGTATATCCAACTTGAATTTAGAGACCACCTCAAGAAGAGATTTGACACATTGAACACTAATGGCTAGACGAATTGTGGAATGACATCACGGACATCATATATGAAGAAAGCAAGAGGTCATTAAAAAGACAGGAAAGAAAGAAGGGACCAAAATGGATGTCAGAAGAGACTCTGAAACTTGCTCTTGAATGTTGAGTGGCTAAAGCAAAAGTAAGAAATGGTAAAGTAAAAGAGATGAACAGAAGATTTCAAAGGGCGGCTAGAGAAGACAACGTAAAGTATTATAATGACATGTGCAAAGACCTGGAGATGGAAAACCAAAAGGGAAGAACATGCTCAGCATTTCTCAAAGTGAAAGAACTGAAGAAAAAATTCAGGCCTTGAGTTGCAATAGTGAAGGATTCAACGGGGAAAAAATTAAACGACTCAGGAAGCGTCGAAAGAAGATGGAAGGAATACGCAGAGTCACTATACCAAAAAGAATTAGTTGACGTTCAACCATTTCAGGAGGTACCATATGAGCAGGAACCAATCGTATTGAAGGAAGAAGTCCAAGCTTCACTGAAGGTATTGGTGAAACACAAGCCTTCAGGAATTGATGGAACACCAATTGAGATATTTCAACAAACAGCTGAGCACTAGAAATATTCGTCTATGCCAAGAAATTTGGAAGACAGCTACCTCGCCAATCGACTGAAAGAGATCTATATTTATGCCTATTCCCGAGAAAGGTGATCCCACTGAATATTGAAATTATCGTACAATATCATTAATGTCACACGCAAGTAAAATTTTGCTGAAGATTATTCAAAAGCACATGCAGCAGTGTATTGGCAGTTCCCTGAAATTCAAGCTAGATTCTGAAGAGGACACGGAACCAGGGATATCATTGCTGATGTCAGATGAATCCTGGCTGAAAGTAGAGAATACCAGAAAGATTTTTACCTGTGTTTTACTGACTATGCAAAGGCATTCGACTGTGTGGATCATAACAAATTATGGATAACGTTGTGAAGAGTGGGAATTCCAGAACACTTAATTGTGCTCATGAGGAACCTGTACATAGATCAAGAGCCAGTTGTTTGAACAGAGCAGGGGATACTGTGTGGTTTAAAGTCAGGAAAGGTGTGCATCAGGGTTATATCCTTTCACCATACCTATTCAGTCTGTATGCTGACCAAATAATCTGAGAAGCTGCAGTATATGAAGAAGAACAGGGCATCAGGATTGGAGGAAGACTTGTTAACAACTTGTCTTATGCAGATGACACAACCTTGCTTGCTGAAAGTGAAGAGGACTTGAAGCACTTACTGATGAAGATCAAAGACTACAGCCTTCAGTATGAATTACACCTCAACATAAAACAAAAATTCTCACAACTGGACCAATTAGCAGCATCACGATAAACGGGGGAAAAATTGACATTGTCAAGGTTTCATTTTGCTTGGATCCACAATCCACACACATGGAAAATGCAGTCAAGAAATCAAAAGACACTTTGCATTGGGCAAATCTGGTGCAAAAGACTTTTTTAAAGTGTTGAAAATCAAAGATGTCACCTTGAAGACTAAGGTGTGCCTGACCCAAACCATGGTGTTTCCAGTTGTCTCCTATGCATGTAAAAGCTAGACGATGAATAAAGAAGACCGAAGAAGAATTGACGCCTTTGAATTGTGGTGTTGGAGAATATTGAATATACCCTGGACTGCCAAAAGAAGGAACAAATCTGTCTCAGAAGAAGTACAACCAGAATGCTCCTTAGAAGCAAGGATGGCGAGACTACGTCTTGCATACTTTGTGTGTATTGTCAGGAGGGATCAGTCCCTGGAGAAGGACATCACGCTTGGTAGAGGGTCACTGAAAAAGAGGAAGGCCCTCAATGAGATGGATTGAGGCAGTGGCTGCAACAATGGGCTTAAGCCTAACAACTATTGTGAGGATGATGCGGGACTGGGTAATGTTTCGTTCTGTTGTACATAGGTCACTATGAGTCGGAACTGACTTGATGGCACCTAACAACAAGAAGCTGTTTTGATTACTGTAGCTATGTAATATGTTTTGAAGTTGGGAAGTGTGAGGCCTCCTCCTTTGCTCTTCTTCAAAATTGGTTTGGCTATTCGGGGTGGTGCAGTGGTTAAGTTCCTGGCTGCTAACTGAAAGGTCAGCAGTTTGAACCCACCAGCCACTCCATGGGAGAAAGATGTGGCAGTCTGCTTCAGTAAAGATTACAGCCTTGGAAACCCTATAGGGCAATTCCACTCTTGCTATAGGTTGGAATCGACAGCAATGGGTTTGTTTTTTGGTTTTGTCTTTTAAATGAATAATTTTTTTTTATAAGGATCAGCACAAAGCTAGTTCCTATGAGGCAGAGGCTAAAGATGTCCCAAATGTCTAACTTTTCCAAGCCGCTGTACCACTCCATCATCTCTAACATCAAATACTCCCTCACTCCTCGGTACTCTCTCTTGTCTTTGGGTTCCCTAATTCTCTGCAACGTCTCACAGAACTCACAAACCATATAAAGGAAATGGCTCATGTGGTTGTGGAGGCCGGCAAGCCTCAAATCCATGGGTCAGGTGTAGACTTCTCTTGGCCCTCAGTCTCTCCCCAAAGGCACTCAACTTTCTTAGTCCATGGGCCAGGGTGTCCACTGCACCATCTCCTGTGGGTCTCTGCTATGGGTCTCTCCTTCTTTGGTGGTGGTGGTGGTGAGCTCTCCTTTCTGCTCTGGAATTGGCTCTATTTTAAGGCAAAACTGACCAATCCCCTCAAAGGGCCACAATTTTCCACAATCACCTGGATGGGAGTCACAAGACCATGGCTTGAAAGGCCACACACAAAAGGAATTAATTGCACCGCATCTTTCCATATAAAATTGACGATTAGTTTTTCCATTCTATTAAGAACATTGTTGGAATTTTGATCAGGATTGTGTATCTGTAGATTGCCTTGGGTAGTATTGATATCTTGACTGTATTAATTCTTCCAATCCTTGAGCACGAACGTCTTTCCATCTATTTAGGTCTTCCTTAGCCTCTTTCTGCAGTGTTTTGTACTTTTCATTGTATAAGTCTTTCACATCCCTGGGTAAATTTATCCCTAGATATTATATTTTATTAGATGCTGTTGTAAATGGAGTTGTTTTCAGTTGATTACATTTTAAATTGATGAATCAAGAGATAGTGGTATTGACATTATTTGGAAGACTAATTCCAGAAGAAACAGCTTGAAAATGTTTTAAAGTAGTTGCCTCTGAAGTGTGTTTGTGTGTGTGATATTAGACAAAGTCACAAATGTGACCAACAGGGAAGCTAAAATTAGAAATATAAGTGCCTGAGTGTGGCAGGAGTGGGTACACTCTTTTATATCTGTTTTTAAATTTTTTCATCACCATTACCAGGAGCTCAGTGCCCCTTAAGCAACGAGTCTCTCTCTTTCCTCCTCTCAGCCCCTGGTAATCGCTATAAACTTTGGTCTCTATACATTTGTCTAGTCTAGATAGTTCATATATGTAGGATCATACAATATTTGTCCATTAGTGTCTGGCTTATTTCACTCAGCATAATATTTTTAAGGTTCATTCATGTTGTAGCATCTATCAGGACTTCATCGCTCTTTATGGCTGGCTAGTCTCCCATTGTTTATACCACATTTTGTTTATCCAGTCATCTGTGGATGGACACTTGGGTTATGTTCACCTTTTGGCATTTATGAACAGTACTGCAATGAACACTGATGTTCACATACCTGTTTGAGTCCCAGCTTTCAAGTCTTTTGGGCATATAGGTAGGATTGGAATTGCTTGAGTCACAGTGTAAATTCTATGTCTAACTTTTTGAGGAAGCTTCATTTAATTTTTATTTAAAGTAACAAATTTTATGCATTACATGCCTGGTGCAGCCCAGACACTGGGATGCCTGGATGGGAAGGCTCATTCCTATTTCTCTCTGTTAGGTTGAACTGGGCTCACATTTCTTTGGGCAGAGCGTTCTGTATACTCAAGGGCGAACCCCTCTTCTCCTCCAAGTCCTTGCTTTTTTCTCCAAGCTAGACTTCAAAAACGTGAATATTCTTTTCTGAGTCGGGCTGGGGAGGCTGTTGTGGTGAGAGAACAAGGTTCCAAGTCCCTGTGTATTTCTCTGTTCAGAACATGAATGGCTTTGAGGAAGGCGTGGAGTTCCTGCCAGTCAACAACGCCAAGAAGGTGGAGAAGCCGGGCCGGAGATGCTGGCTGGTGCTGGCAGCTGTGGTCACTGGCTTCTTCCTGCTTTCTCTCGTGGTTGGTGTCCTGGTGTGGCACTTTCAGTGTGAGTAAGGCTAGGGTGGCTGGCTCTGGGGAGGGATCCACTCCTTCAACTGATATGGCCCAGACCCATCTGGTGGGCTCCTCCCACTCCTGATTGGATGTTATATAAATGAGGGGGAGGGAAGGAGGAGGGGAGGGGAGGGGGAGGGAAGGAGGAGGGGAGGGGAGGGGGAGGGAAGGAGGAGGGGAGGGGAGGGGGAGGGAAGGAGGAGGGGAGGGGAGGGGGAGGGAAGGAGGAGGGGAGGGGAGGGGGAGGGAAGGAGGAGGGGAGGGGAGGGGGAGGGAAGGAGGAGGGGAGGGGAGGGGGAGGGAGAGGGTGTGTGTGTATGTGTGTGTTAGCTGAGGAGCAGAGTTTTGGGGTGGGGTAAGGAGGAGGTTTTAATGGCTCTGTCTCTCCGGGCTCTTTGAAACTGTAAGGAGAGAGTGATGGGTGGAGGAGTTGGCCAGTAGGTTCACAAGTCCACTTGTCACCTCCTGGCATTCACTCCTTGCAGGAGGGAGATTCGGAGGAGTGGGAGGGGAGCCTGTGGTCCCACTGCTCTGACTGCTCTCCTTCCTTGGTCTGCCCAGACCGGGATGTGCGTGTCCAGAAGGTCTTCAATGGCCACCTGAGGATCAAAAACGAGAACTTTGTGGATGCCTACGAGAACTCCAACTCCACAGAGTTTGCACACCTGGCCAACAAGGTGAAGGAAGCGGTGAGTCCGATGGCCGGACCTTGTCTTTTGCTGTGGTATTCCATCCCTTGCAGAATGACACCAGGTTTCTTTCCTCCTAGGTCCCTGGGCTGGGGGGTGTGAAGCGGGAGCAGGAGGGGTATGCCCGTGGAGGGGAGGGATTACTGGCCAGTCTTGGCCTGTTGTGAGCCTTCTCTCCACCCTCAGCTGAAGCTGTTATACAGTGGAATCCCGGCCCTGGGCCCCTACCACAAGGACTCGGCAGTGACTGCCTTCAGGTGTGTGCTGTGGAAAAGGCTGTGCCCAGAGAATGAGAACAGGAGGGGAGCTGTGGGGCTGGTGGGGGGGATTGTCTCCCAGTGCTCTGGCTTGTCCAGGAATGGGATCAGGGAGCTGTAGTATTGGGGAGGGAGTGGGGGAATGCCTTGTAATCTGCAAGTGGTGAAACTGCGAAGCCCTAGCTTAGACAAACCCAAGGTCTGAGCCCTTTTCCTGTCCTGTCCTGTTAGCAGGTTACTTAGCTCACTTAGCTCTTTTGTCCCTTAAGTTGGGGTAATGATAGCAGTGTCACTAGGATGCGCTGGGTGGCAAACACAGGTGGCATGCATTGCACAGTGCCTGCCACAGAAGCTGCACTCAGCTGTGGCTGTTACTTGTTTTTCCAAATTTGAGTTTGGAGGAGTTGAGGTGCTCAGGAGGGCTTTCACGAGTCCTGGCATTTTCCTTGTTTTGGCATACGTAGTAATAATTCATTCACATAGGACCTTCTGGTTTTCAAAAGCAGCTTTTATTTTGGTCTTTGAACTTAATCCTCATGAATGCCATGTGGCAGATGGCATTGTCATACCATTTCTCAGACCGGAACACAAAGGAAGGTGGCACTCAGTGTGCCCAAGTTAGTGGTAGAGCCAAAACTCTAGTCCCAATCCTCTCTCCAGAATATGTCTACTTGGGGTCAGGGGTGAGGCTGATAAAGCAGAGGGTAAAGGGGCAAAGTCTCTTAGGAAATCAAAAAGTTGGTGGGAATAAGAGAATCTGGGGAGAGGGACTGCCTTGGGGTGTGGGGACTTTGCCTGGGGGCGGGGACTCTGCTAGGGGGCTGCATCTTGAGCCTGTTTGTGGGTGGCCTGAGCTGCCCCATCCGCCCCTGGCAGTCAGGAGGGGTGTGGCGGAGGGGGTGTGCCCAGAGCCGTGGGACTCAGGCCCGCTTCCTCTCCCCAGCGAGGGCAGTGTCATCGCCTACTACTGGTCAGAATTCAGCGTCCCGCAGCACCTGGTGGAGGAGGCGGAGCGCGCCATGGCTGAGGAGCACGTGGTCACTCTGCCGCCCCGTTCGCGGGCTCTCCAGTCCATGGTTCTGACTTCTGTGGTGGCCTTCCGTGAGTCTGGGGAGGGCGGGCAGCAGCGAGGAGCGTGTGGCAAGGAGGGGACAGGCCTTTAGCGGAGTGGGTCAGGGTCCTGACCATTCTTGCTGACTGAGGGGACGAGGTGGGACCAACACTCGCTGAGTCTAGGTGCTGATTTGGGCACCACCCTGGAGGGCAGTGTGGAAGCAGGAATAAGAAAAGACAGCATCAATAAATACTTTGTTCTTCCTCTTGGTCTTCAGCCACTGACCCCAGAACAGTGCAGAAGACCCAGGACAGTAAGTACTCTGGCTGACCGAGTAGGGCGGAGCATGTGGTCCTGGTGGCCCCTTAGTGAAGGGCCCTAGAAATCCCAGCGGTGACATCCCTCCTCCTCTTCTAGACCCCTCTGAAAGCCCCTTCCTCGTCTCCCGTGTCCAGCTAGAGCGGTCCCAGGGAAGCTGGGAGGGCACCTCCCTGGGTCTCAGAGCTCTGCTGCACGGCCCCATTCGCCCTGTCTCCCGCACAGACAGCTGCAGCTTCGCCCTGCATGCCCGCGGGAGGGAGCCGACACGCTTCGCCACACCCGGCTTCCCCGACAGCCCCTACCCGGAGCGTGCGCACTGCCAGTGGGCCCTGCGGGGAGACGCCAACTTGGTGCTGAGCCTCACCTTCCGCAGCTTTGATCTTGCGCCTTGCGATCAGCGGGGCAGTGACCTGGTTACCGTCTATGACAGCCTGAGCCCCATAGAGCCCAGTGCTGTGGTCCAGTGAGTGTGAGGGGGGCGGAGGGTCCTCTCAGTGGGGCCAGGTATCCTGAGAGCAGGGCAGTGTAGGAAACACAGGAATCCACTTTACATTTGGGTAGTGCATACATGGTAAATCCACCGAGCGCTGCTGCTGCCACTCTGCAGATGAGGGTCCAGGTTAGGATCATGGCCAGACCTCCCACAGCACCCAGGCAGCACAGAACAGGTGTGGGGTCATCTGCAATGTGCCTTTCAGAGAAGAGTCTCAGGGGATTTCTCAGCCTTTGCCAGGATGAAGAAGGCTCAGCACGAGGAAGGCACTGTGGGGTGTCTCCTCTTACAAGAAAAGGCCTTGCTGAGGGGTGGACGCTGTGGTGGCTGCCCAGCCAGCCCTGCTTACCTCAGGGCAGAGCCCACCTCTGAGGGGGCCTGCCTCCCGGGGCCCCTGACTCAGTGGGCCAGAGCCATCTCCTGCCATGAATGGAAATGAGCTGGGAGGGTGTTTCGTGATTAATAATTTGTTAAAATTCAGGCCCAAAGCAAAGGATAGAACCATCTGTCACCACAGCTTCAGCAGGGACTGCTGCCTAAACATTCTTTTGTGAAGAAATGCTTTCCAATTTATTTATTTTACAAAAGGGGAAACAAGACATGCAAAAAGAAGACAAAAAACACTAGTAATCTCACTATCTAGAAATAACCATTGCTTATATTTTTGGTGAATATGTGTATTTAAAAATAGAATTATACTATACATTCAGTTTTTCTACCTGCTTTTTTAAAGGAAGTATATCATGATCTTTCCAGATCAATAGACCTGACTGTAACCATCATTTTCAGTAGCTGCATGAGGCTGTGTTGGCTAGAGGTCGGGTGGTACAGTCATTGGGAGCGTGGGCTCTGGAGCCTGAAGGCCTGAGTTTGAGACCTGGCCCTGTCTCTTATGAACTGTGTAATCTTGAGCAAATTAGCTAACTTCTTTACGCCTCAGTTTCCTTGTCTATAAAATGGGGATAATAGTATCTACCTCACAGGTATGAGGTTGACATGAGTAAATAGATACAAAAGCACTGAAAACAGTGCCTGGCATGTGCTTAACCAGTGTTACTATGACTACTACATATTATTCGGCCTGTAGTTTATTTAATGCATCCTCTATTGTTAGGCATTTAATGTGTTTTGCTATTTTAAAGATAAACAGTCTTATAACTAAACCCTTACATCCTCGATTGCCTGTGTGGGAAGGGACTTACCTGAGGGTCTTTTTAACCCCACCCTTGGCCTTTTGTGGCTAGAACATTTAAAAGACATTCTAACTATACTCAGAAATCCAAATTTAAGTTAAAATTCAGCTGCATGTCTTACAAACAGAAGTACAATTGGATGGACAAATACTTTTGACAGGTGACCAAGCTTACCTGGGCAGCAGAGGTGATGACAGCCCCCACAGCTCTGTCATCTTCTGATGACTGGCAGCTCCATTTTGACATCAATTTTCAGGCACATCCTGACTTTGGGAACATTAAAACGTGGAACTATCTTGGAGTTAAGGAAGTACGCAGCGCTGGTTTACATTTGGGTAGTGCAGAACACCGGCCCGCCGCGTTGGTGTGGCCCCCAAGTTAGAGGGGAGGCGCCTGGGACGGGCCAGGGCTGGGACAGGCCAGGGCTGGGACAGGTGAGGCTGGGACAGGCAAGGGCTGGGACAGGTGAGGCTGGGGCAGGTGAGGGCTGGGACAGGCAAGGGCTGGGGCAGGGGAGGCTGGGGCAGGTGAGGGCTGTGGGATGGGTGAGGGCGCAGAGGCAGCCTTGTGTGCTGCTCTTCCCTTGGGGCCCCTCTGTTTGGGGAGCAGAGGGACTTGTGAGAAGCTTCAGTTCTGTCTGTTTCCCTAACCCCGCCTCCCTCTGCCCACCCCACAGGCTGTGTGGCACTTACCCTCCCTCCTACAACCTGACCTTCCTCTCCTCCCAGAACGTCTTTCTCGTCACGCTGATCACCAACACTGAGCGGCGACACCCCGGCTTTGAGGCCACCTTCTTCCAGCTGCCCAAGATGAGCAGTAAGGAAGGACAGGGTGGGCAGGACTCTGGGCTGGAAGGGAGGAGGCTTTGTACCTTCGAGGCGGACCTGGGTCCAGGGACCACAGGCTAACCCTCGGTGGCTGGAGAACTGGCTTGGGTCAGCGACAGAGGTTTCAGCCTTAAGTCAGCAGGCATTTTGTTGATCACCTGGGTCAGGAGCCCTCCCTAAAGCAGTGAGCCCACTACTCAGACCTTCCACACCTGCTTTAAGTGTCCAGGTACCCAGCATGCAGCACGCATCTCCTGGGGAGTCTGCATGAGAAGAGTGCAGGGTTTGCCTCAGGCCCGTTGTCCTCGGGGAGCAGAGGCCACTCCGCCTGCCTCCTTGGCCAAACGGGTCCCTGGACCCTCACGCTGTCTGTCCTGCCTTTCCTCTCAGGTTGTGGAGGTTACTTACGTCAAGCCCAGGGGACATTTAGCAGTCCCTATTACCCAGGCCACTACCCACCCAATATCGACTGCACATGGAATATTGAGGTAGGTGCTATGGGGTTTGTGTGAGTGAGATGGATGCTCCAGGGTGGCACTCAAGAAGGGCAGAGAGAGGGGAGACTGAGCGCCTCCAGCAAGGCTGGGAGGCCTGTGTCTGAGCCCCACAGGCTTGCTAGGGTTCGGTCAGATAGTCTGCCTCAGCACCACAGACCAGGCCCAAATACTGGCTCCATCATCAGTTACTGGCTGAGGGACCTTGGCTCGTTTGTCATCCTCTGTGTGCTTCAGTTTACTGTTCAGTAAAATGAGGGTAGTGGTACCTGTCTCTTGAAGATGCTGTGAGGATTAAATCTGAAGAGTGTATGTCAACCACAGTTCCTGATGCCAAGAAGCACTTATCAAAGGGCAGCTAGAAAAAATAGTCTTACTGATAGGACTGACCTTCGCACCATCCCAGTCAGAGGTCCAGTAACATCTAGAGAACTTTCTAGCCTCCTCTCTTAATATGGCAGTGTTTCCTGCCCCTGATATAGAAGTTCTAAACACCTAACCCCAAACATTTCTGCTGTGTCTTCCATGTTGCCCACGTGGGCTCAGTTTGGAAGATAGAAAGCAAGAAATTAAGATAGAAAGGAAAGAAACTCAGCAACCACGTTGCTGCTTCCCTTCTTCCCCTCCCCGCCCCCCGTACACCATCATGTGACATCCTGGGGCTTTGGAAAAAGGGCAAGAAGCAATAGGGACCTAGCCACAGCTCTCCCTTCAGGTGCCCAACAAGCAATATGTGAAGGTGCGCTTCAAACTCTTCTACTTGGTGGAGCCCAATGTCTCACCAGTCACCTGCTCCAAGGACTATGTGGAGGTCAACGGGGAGAAGTGCGTACCCTGGGGGTGTGGGGGCAGCCTGGGTGCATCCTGGGGGTGGTGTGGGAAGGCAGTCTCCTCCAGGCTCCTGGTCTCAGCGCCATGCCCTCTTTTGCAGGCACTGTGGAGAGAAGTCCCAGTTTGTCGTCACCAGCAATAGCAGCAAGATGACAGTCCGCTTCCACTCGGACCAGTCCTACACCGACACGGGGTTCCTGGCCGAATACCTCTCCTACGACTCCAGAGACCGTGAGTAAACAGGGTGAGGGTTAGGGCATTACTCAGTGACCTCTGGAAGAAGACCCTGGTTCACATTCACCCAAGATGAACTATTGATTCTGTGTCTTGTGAACATGGTGCAACTCCAGAGAATGTAAGCTGCATATCGCTTGAGGGGTTTTTTTCTTTTTTTTTTTTTTTTGGAAAAAACGCAGCTTAAACACCTTTATTAGAAAAGGCTGATGGTGCAGTAACCCACCATGTCCCTCAGGGCCGCAGTCCTGGTGGGCAGGCTGAGCCAGACTCCCTGAGCCCCTCTGGTATCATCCCTGTGATACGGCCTCAAATGACTTTAAAATCGAGGCTTGTCTTAGGGACATTTTAGCACCTTTAGGATTAATAGTATAATCTTTTGAGACATTTTGGAGAATATTGGGGCTCAGGTTTACATTTCCTCTTTTAGCCCCATAGCTTCATTTCACCCTAACATGGAGCTTTAACCAGCGCTATTTATTTAGCAGGAAGGCGGTGGTTTTCTCCATGGAATGAATTGTCACACTAACCAGTCCTAGGTCTGAAAACCTGTGATCTGTAATCTATAATCTATCATAAATCTATAATTTTACTACCTCTTGTGTGACTAGCAATTCTTCCATGTATTATTTGTTTTAGCCCTGCAACATAGAATTACCCTCAGAAGATATTTTAACTTAGAAACCCAAATTTAAGTTAACATCCAGCTGCATAGCTTACAACCAGATTGGATGAACAAATTTGCCTTTGATAGTGACTAAGCTTACTTGTGTTGTTGTCGTGTGCCATCAAGTCCATTCTGACTCATAGCAACCCTATAGGGCAGAGTAAAAGTGCCCCATAGGATTTTCTACGCTGTAAATCTTTACAGGAACAGGTTGCCCGGCCTTTTCTCCCATGGAGTGGCTGGTGGGTTTGAACTATCAATCTTTTAGTTAGCAGCCAAGTGCTTAACCATTGTGCCACCACTACCATGCCTCTGTAGCAGTGGTGACAATGGCCTCTGTCATCTGCCTGGTGACAACTCCATTTTGACATCAGTTGTCAGGTGCGTCCCAATTTCAGAAATTTTAAAAAAGGTGGAAAGTATCTTGGACTTAAGGTAGTAGGTGAGGCGGTTTTACATTTGGGGAGTACAGGGCACCATCCTCCCCAACTGTGTGGCTTCCATGTTAGAGGAGAGTTGCCCGGGGTGGGTGAGGGCTAAGACAAGCAAAGACACGGTTGCAGTAGGACTGAGCACACACCCAGGTCGGCCTCTTTGCTGGGGTTTCAGTCACCAGAGGCAGGTCTTGCCAGCCAGGGAGTCCACAGCCACCCCATCCTCACCAGCTGCGTGGCTGTAGGTACTCCTTTGCCGAGTGGGCAGCTGGTCAGAAAGAACACACTTTTGGGCCTGGGAGACTGTGTCCTGAGGCACCAGCTCCTCTCGTCTCTAAGGCCAGATGGGAAGGGCTCTCTCTGAGATGCGGTTGGCTGAAGGACTGGGGTACAGGAGCCAGCTGTGGGAGGCTAGGGCAGGGCCAAGGGCATCAGGACTGCTCTGTGCCCACAGCGTGCCCTGGCATGTTCACCTGCAACACCGGGCGGTGCATCCGGAAGGCCCTGCGTTGCGACGGCTGGGCCGACTGCACTGACCACAGCGACGAGCTCAACTGTGGTGAGTCGGAGGCGGGGCGGTTTGGGCCCTGTCCCCTTGCTGCCCAGTTGCCCTTGCTAGGTCCCACGGATCTCCCCGTTGTGTGGAAATCTAGACTGGGGACTCTCTCCTCTCTGCTGTTTGGGAGTCTTTCTTCTGTCGGAACAGAAGTGCAAAGTCAGCTTCCATACCTAGTAGAGCGGGGACACTGCGGAGGTGCTGAGTCGGCTTCCGTAGCTAGTAGAGCAGGGATGCACCGGAGGTGCTGAGTCAGCTTCCGTAGCTAGTAGAGCAGGGACAGTCCGGGGGTGCTGAGTCGGCTTCCGTAGCTAGTAGAGCAGGGACAGTCCGGGGGTGCTGAGTCGGCTTCCGTAGCTAGTAGAGCAGGGACAGTCCGGAGGTGCTGAGTCGGCTTCCGTAGCTAGTAGAGCAGGGACAGTCCAGCTGCTGCTCTCATATGGGAGCATGGCCCCCAGGCAGTCCCAGGGTTGCCTGGGAGTGATGCGTGACTCTTCCCTCACCCTGCAGTATGTAATGCCACTCACCAATTCACGTGTAAGAACAAGTTCTGCAAGCCCCTCTTCTGGGTCTGTGACAGTGTGAACGACTGCGGAGACAACAGCGACGAGCAGGGGTGCAGTGAGTGCTTGTTGGGGGTTCTCCCTGGGAAAGAGCTGCTTCCTTGCAGCTGATGCTCAGCGGGTGGCCAGCCCCGGGGGTGGGACGTGAGTGGACAAGCAGCTGTCATTAAGCACTTGGGCTTCCCAGGCTGTCCAGCCCAGACCTTCAGATGCAACAATGGGAAGTGCCTCCCCCTGAGCCAGCAGTGTGACGGCACGGACCACTGTGGGGATGGGTCTGACGAGGCCACATGTGACAAAGGTGAGAACTGGCTACCGGTGGGGGATGGAGGGAGCACCGGCGTGGCCCCTTCCTTCAGGGTCTTTTCTCCTGGTGGGGGTGCAGCGAGGGGCAACCTGTCACCAAGTTTAATAAATACTACCCTGGGTGCTAAGTGTGACAAGAAAGGGCGCCCATTGGGCTCCCAGGAGGGGGCACACCTTTAGTAGGCTTTCATGGACATGGATGTGTGTAGGCCGCAGGGTGTGCTCGAAGCCTGGGGTGGGCCTGAGTAAGGGGCTTAAGGCAGATGGGTCATCAGGCACTGTCCAGAGGCTTCTGGCCCTGACTTGTTGGCTGATTCCCTCTCCTCTGTCCTCCTCGAGCAGTGAGCACTGTCACCTGCACAGAGCACACCTATCGCTGCCACAATGGGCTCTGTGTGAGCAAGGGCAACCCTGAGTGTGACGGGAAGGAGGACTGCAGCGACGGCTCGGACGAGAAGGACTGTGGTGAGCAGGGCTGGTAGTACAGCTGTGCAGGTTGTTCACTGTGCAAGGTGCCTGCCCATTAGGGCACAAAATCAGGCCAGCAACTCACTCACAAAGATCTGTGCCTTCTGAGAGGCTGCGTCTGTCTGGAGGAGAGAATGGCTTTTTCTAGTTGACTTAAAGGCACTCCCCATGGGTTAGCTGTGGTCCCGTGACATAGCTGCTGTCCTGGCCACAATGCCTGCGCTGCCACTGCTGTGTGGACAGTGGCCCAGCGTGCACGGAAAGCCTTGGCATCCTTCTGGAGGAGAGGGCGCAGCTTACCTGGTTATCATGCTCTCCACCCTCTCCTTTAATTTGCAGCCTGATGTGTGTGTCAGGAGTGCTGGTGCAGCTGCAGCCATTCTGTGACGTTGCGTCACCCATTCTCTCCCCTCTGAGAACTGTGTCCTTTAGCATTCAACAAGGAGATCTGTGCAAATCGTATCCAAATCAACTCTGTACAAACCACCCCATTTCTGGAGCCCTGAAGGCATTTGTGCAGGACTGGGGAGGTGAGAGAGTGAGAGTTTTAAATTTGGGAGCAGGGGAGAGAAGAGAGGCTAGGTATCTGAGGCTTGAGGATACTTCTAGGGGGTCCTCCATGCCTCGCCTGCTTTAGCAGTGCTGGTGCACACCCCAGAGCAACTTCCTTAGCCATGCTCTCACTCCAGGGTGCTGAGCCTGGCACAGGACCCCTGGGATCCCATGTCCCCTTGACTCACAGTCCTTCGGGGCTCTCTGTACCTCCCAGACTGTGGGCAGCGGTCGTTCAGCAAACAGTCGCGTGTTGTTGGGGGCCAGAATGCAGACGAAGGCGAGTGGCCCTGGCAAGTGAGCCTGCACGCCCTGGGCCAGGGCCATGTCTGCGGGGCCTCGCTCATCTCTCCCACCTGGCTGGTCTCCGCGGCACACTGCCATGTTGACGACAAAGGTTTCAGGTGGGTCCCTGGGGCAGGGTGGCCTTCTGTGGGCTCTGAATGTTTTCTGGGGTTGGAAAGCCCCCTGTGTCTGTGAGCCTTGCCGAGGAGGGGCAGCCTGTAGGCAGGCCAGGACTGGAGAGGAAGGCAGGTACCTCAGGACAGGCGAGTAGCAGTAATGATAAAACTGACTTCCGTGAGGTGCTCACGCTGTCTGACATTCTGTGAGAGCCTCTTCCAGCAACCTGATTAGGCAGATCCTATTGTATCCCCGGAAACCCTGGTGGTGTAGTGGTTAAGAGGTTGGCTGCTAACCAAAAGGTCAGCAGTCTGAATCCACCAGGTGCTCCTTGGAAACCCTATGGGGCCGTTCTACTCTGTCCTGTAGGTCGCTATGAGTTGGAATCGGATCAATGGCAATAGGTTTATTGCATCCCTGGAGTCCCTGGGCATAGCAAATGGGTAACATGTTTGGCTGCTAACCGAAAGGTTGGAGGTTCAACTCTACCCAGAGGCACCTCAGAAGAAAGGCCTGGCAGTCTACTTTGGAAAAGTTTGCTCTTGAAAATCTCATGGTGCACAGTTCTACTCTGACATGCATGGGGTCACCATGAGTCAGGGTTGACTCCATGGCAACCGAAACTGGATTGTATCTTCACTCTACGGAAGCCGAGGTTGAGAAGGTAAGGACGTTTGCTTGGGGTGGCTCACACGGTTAAACGCGCAAGTATTAACTGAAAGGTCGGTGGCTCAAACCCACCCAGAGATGCCTCAGAAGACAGGTTTGGCAGTTTGCTTCTGAAAACTCTATGAATCAGTTCTACTCTGACACACATGTGTCACCATGGGTCAGAATGGACTCAATGGCAATTAACAATGACACAGCTGTTAGGTGGCAGAGCCAGACTTGAATCTAGGTCGGTTTGTTTCCAAAGCCTGGGCTGAGAACCTCTGTACTGCATGGACTCCCTAGTGTTGGTTAAGACCAGCCTTGGCTTGCTGGGGGACTTTGGACAGGTTATCCAAACTTCCTAGGCCTCAGCTTCTTCATGGATAATGGCGACACTAATAGTTCTTATCCTACAGTTGCAAGCGTATGATCTTGCTTGAAACACTTTGCACATAGGTGCCCAGGACATCGTAGCCTCAGATTCATGGGCAGACAAGAGGCTTGGTCAATGAAGGTAGCAGCTAAAGTGACTAAGGCAGGGCCCAGAGCCTGGACGGGTCAGCAGGAGGGGGTGGCACCATCCAGAGTGGGCTATTGTGTCTTAGCTCCCAGCCTAGGTAGGCCCTTGGCCATGGCTGTGAAAGGGTTCTCAGAGGACAGCTTAGTCCTGAAGAAGCAGGGACAGAGGAGGAGCCTTCCAGGAGGTTCCCACACTCGGAGTCCTCCTGCTGGTTGATTCCTACTCTGTGGAGTCATGGTAGTCCAGGCTGCCATGACTGCCCTGTTGAGCGGAGGGAGGAGAGGAGACCTGCGCGTTCTTTGAAGAGAGCTGGGCACACAACGTGCAATGGACATAGGCACAGATGTTGGCATGAGCAGACAACACACAGGGCCAGGCCAGTGGAGCTGGATTGATGGCGGTCAGGCCTTGCTGGCTGTTGAAATGCGACCTCTTCAACCTGAGTCTGTCCTTCCTTGCCTCATTTTGTCACATTCCCCTCCACCCTGTGCAGAGATGACTTATTTTCTTTTGGGGCTGATGGGAGCTTAAGAATTTTTTATAATAAACTTTTATTTTGGAATAATTTTAGGTTTACAAAAGCTGCAAATAGTGTGCAAATCCCGGCCCACTGCTTAGCTGTGTAATCTTGGGGAAGTAACTTAGAATAGTGCACTCAGACCCACGCTTGGTAGGGTCATATTCCCCTCATCTAGTTCCCCTGATGTTAACATGTGTGTTCGTCAGCACTAAGAAGCTAACGCTCGGCCGTTACTATTAACTGAACTCCAGACTTGATTGGGATTTCTCCAGTTTTCACAATGATGTCCTCTTTCTGTTCAGGAGTCACCTAGTGTGCCCCATTGCGTTTTGTGGTCATGTGTCCCCAACCTCCTCTGGCCTGTGACAGCTTCTTAGTCTGGTTTTTCATGATCGTGACAGTCTTGGCTGAGTGTCTTGTAGAATGCCCCCTCATCTGGGTTTGTCAGTTGTTTTTCTCATGATTAGACTGAGCTGCTAGGTTTTTGGAAGGAAGACCACAGAGGTGAAGTGCCCTCCTCACCACGTCTAATCGGTGGGTATCTCAGCCTCCTAGTGCTGCTGTAACGAAAGTACCAGAAGTGAGTGGCTCTAAAGAACAGAAAGTTATTTTCTCACCTCAGTTTTGTCAATTCCTTCCTTGTAAGTAGTTCGAGACATTTCTCGGTTCCCTGGCTTTTAGAGGATCCTCACATGGCGTCTGTCTTCCCCAGCGGCCTCTGTGCGCTGATCCCTGTGTCTATGCCACGCTTTATATACCTCAGAAGTGATTAGGGTTAGGAGCCTCCCTACACTGGCATGACCTCAACTAATTGATTATACTACGTTAGACTGCATTGTGGAACGTGATTACATTACATTAGGTTACATCCACAGGTTATAGCCGTTAGATTTCTGTCATATACTTTGTGTGTGTGTGAAGGGGGGCTGAGTTCAATCCATAACAGTGGATAAATTATGTCAGTATGACTTCTCACTGGTAATGTTAACCATGACCATTGGTTAGGGTAGTGTTTGCCTGCTTTCTCTTCTGTAAAGTTCCTATAAAGTTTCTCCTTCCTATATTCTTTGCACATGAGTCACTAAGTCCAGCCTACGGTCAAGGGAGGAGCAGTTAAACTTCACCTCTGGATGGGAGACTGTCTGCAACCTAAGGAGATATTTGAAATTCTGTGAGGAAGAGTTGTCTCTTCTATCCCTCATCTATTTATTTATTTACTTATGTATATCAGTGTAGATTGATATAATTTATACTTATTTTATAATATTTATGGTTGATTTTATACTTTGGGTTGTAATTCAATATTGCATTATGTACTTTGTTGTTCAAAATTGTACCAGATTTGGCCTTTGGGGGGTCTTCCAGGTTGGCTCCAGTGTTTCTTTGATATGCCCCAAGCTTTTGTCTTTTGAGCCACTACAGGGTGCTCCAGGCTCATCTTGTTTTTCCTGCCGCAGCTGTAGGACCAGGCATTTCTCCAAGAAGCACTTTTGTCAGAGCGGTATTTAGAAATCAAGATCTGAGTGCTTGTTGTGCTCATTGTTACTGCACACAGTATGTATGCATACTTTCTTAAGAACTCACCCTTGACATCAGCACAGCTGGACCAAACCAAAGCTAAGAAGTTTCCTGAATACAACCAAATACTTAGAGGGACAGAGTAGCAGGGGCGAGGGTCTGGGGACTATGGTTTAGGGGATACCTAGGTCAATTGGCATAACAAAGTGTATTAAGAAAACATTCTGCATCCCACTTTGGTGAGTGGTGCCTGGGGTCTTAAAAGCTAGCAAGCGGCCATCTAAGATACATCAATTGGTCTTAACCCTCCTGGAGCAAAGGAGAATGAAGAACACCAAAGACATAACGAAAAATGAGCCCAGGAGACAGAAAGGGCCACATAAACCATCAGCCTGAGACCAGAAGAATTAGATGGTGCCTGGCTGCCACCAATGACTGCCCTGACAGGAAACACAACAGAGAATCCCCGATGGAGCAGGAGAAAAGTGGGATGCAGACCTCAAATCCTAGTAAAAAGACCAGACTTAATAGTCTGACAGAGAATGGAGGGACCCCAGAGGTCATGGCCCCCAGACTCTCTGTTAGCCTAAAACTAAAACCATTCCCAAAGCCAACTCTTCAAAGATTAGACTGGAATATAAGACATAAAATGATACTGGTGAGGAATAAGCTTCTTAGCTCAAGTACACATATGAGACTATGTGGGTAGCTCCTGTCTGGAAGTGAGATAAGAAGGCAAAGGGGGACAGGACCTGGTAGAATGGACACAGGAAACACAGGGTTGAGAGGAGGAGTGTGCTGTCACATTATAGGGAGAGCAACTAAGGTCACATAACAATGTGTGTATAAGTTTTTATATGAGAAACTGACTTGAATTGTAAACTTTCACTTAAAGCATAATAAAAAAAGAAAAAAGAATTCACCCTTGTGCCTGCCTTTACTTCCTCTTCTGCCGATTGTCTGTCGTATTTCTGCCAGTTAATATTACGTTCATCATCCCTTGTCATCATGCACAGTAGGGAGATAAACATGACCAAGATTTGGTGCCCACCCTTCACCGACCTCACCGGGTTGGAGGACAGGATGTGTTCACACACACACAATGGCATACAGATTAGCTAGGGCACAGTGTACATATTGTTTTGTGACATTGGTTGCCAACCCCATGACATGTCAACACTCTCCCCTTCTGGACCTCAGGCTCCTCATTTCCATTTGTCGTTTACTGTCCCCTCCTGGCTTCTTCTTGTCTTTGTCCCTGGGCTGGTGTGTCTATTTAGTCTCATATAAATGGTGGAACTTTGTATGTTATCGTTTGTTTTATAGGCCTGTCTAATCTTTGGCTAAAGGGTAGACATCAAGAGTGACTTCAGTACTGAGTTAAAAGGGTGTCTGGGGGCTATACGCTCGGGGCTGCTTGAATGTCTTCTTTGTGAAGTACTGGTTCATATCCTTTGCCTATTTTTTTAATTGGATTATTTGTCTTTTTGTTGTTGAGATGTTGAAAAGTGTTTTGTAAATTTTAGAGATTAGACCCTTGTCCAATGTGTTGTAGCCAAATTTTTTTTCCCCAGTCTGTAGGCTCTGTTTTTACTCTTTTGGTGAAGTCTTTTGAGGAACATGTTTAATTTTTAGGCTCTCCCAGTTATCTAGTTTCTCGTCTGATGTTTGTGCATTGTTAGTTATGGTTTGTATACTATTTATGCTATGTATTAGGGCCCCTAGCATTGTCCTTACTTTTTCTCCCATGATCTTTATCATTTTACGTTTTATATTTAGGTCTTTGATCCATTTTGAGTTAATTTTTGTTTATGGTGTGAGGTATGCTTGGATCTTGTTTCATTTTTTTACAGATGGACATCCAGTTATGCCAACACCATTTCTTAAAGAGACTGTCTTTTCCCCATTTAATGACTTTGGCCTTTTGCCAAATATCAGCTGCTCAAAGATGTATGGATTTACACGTGGGTTCTCAATTCTGTTCCATTGGTCTATGTGTCTGTTGTTGTACCAGTACCAGACTGTTTTGACTACTGTGGCGGTATAATAGGATCTAAGAATTTTTTAAGATCAGATAGTGTGAGGCCTCCCACTTTCACCTCCCACTTTCTTCTTCTTCAGTAGTGCTTTACTTATCTGGGGTCTGTTTTTTTTTTTTTTCTTCTTCTGAATTTTATTTTTATTTTGTTGTTGAGAACAAAACAACAGTTTCTACATGTACAATTTAGTGACATTGATTACATTCTTCGAGTTGTGCAACCATTCCCACCCTTCTTTTCTGAGTTGTTCCTTCCTCATTAACATAAATTCACTGTCCCTAAGGTTCCTATCTAGTCTTTTGAGTTGCTGATGTCAATTTATCCCATACAGATAGTTCTTAAAAGAGCATAATGCTCAAAGCAGACATTTTTCACTAGTTAAGCTAAACTATTGTTCAGTTTTAGGATGACTTCAGGGACATTTTTGGTTTAAGGTTTAAAGATTATCCCAGGGCAACAGTTTGAGGGGCTCATCCACCCTCCATGGCTCCAGAAAGTCTAGAGTCCATGAGAATTTTTTTCTTTTTTAACATAGTTGTTTAGGTGAAAGTTCACAGAGCATATTAGTGTCCTATTCAACAGTGTATACACAGCTTGTTTCATGACATTGATTGCAGCCCCCTGAATGTGTCAGCACTCTCCGCCCTTCTTCTCTAGGTTCCCCGTGTCCATTGCCCAGTTTTCCTGTCCCTACTGTCCTTCTGAACTTTGCTTTTGGGGCAGATGCCACCCTTTAGGTCTTATAGAGTAGATTGTTCTGAGGTATACATTCCTCACTGGTTTTATTGTTCATTTTATAGGCCTATTGTACGGCTATAATGTGATCTCTGGGAGTGATCTCAGTTCCAAGTTTGAAGGGTGTGTAAGCGCCATAGTCTTGGGGGTTCCACCAGTCTCTATCAGACCAGTAAATCTGATCTTATTTATGAGTTTGAATTATGTTCCACATTTCTCTTCATCTCATGTCCATGACCTACTATTGTGGTCCCAGTCAGAGTGGTTGGTAGTGGTAGCTGGGCACGATCTAGTTCTTCTGGTCTCAGGCTAGTGGAGGCTGTGGTTCATGTGGTCCGCAGTCCTTTGGACTAATTGTTTCCTTAAGTCTTTGGTTTTCTTCACTCTTCTTTGTTCCTGACAAGAAGAGACCACTAGTTATATCTTAGATGGCTGCTTGCAAGCTTTTTAAAAAATATTTTATTGTGTTTTTGGTGAAAGTTTACAGAGGAAATTATAGGTTCTCATTTAACGATTTCTATACATATTGTTCAGTCACATTGGTTATGCTCTTCACAATATGTCAGCATTCTCGTTTCCATTTTGGTTGTTATTTTCCATTAATCTAGCTTCCCTGTCCCCCCAGCCTTCTCATCTTTGGTCTAGGGTAAATGATTACCATTTAGTTTCATTTAGATGATTATATTGAGAAACACAATACTCATGGGTGATATTATTTATTTTATGGGCCAGTCTGTCATTTGGTTGAAAGGTGACTTCTGGGAGTGGTTTGATTCCAAGTTTAAAGAATATTTCAGAGCAATAGTCTCAGAGGTTCACCTAGCCTCTACTGGTCCAGTAAGTCTGACCTTTTTTTTTTTATATAAAATAATTCTTATTGTGCTTTAAGTGAAAGTTTACAAATCAAGTCAGTCTGTCGCATGTAAGCTTATATACACCTTACTCCATACTCCCACTTACTCTCCCCATAATGAGTCAGCCCGCTCCCTCCTTCCAGTCACTCCTTTTTTTTTTTTTTTAAAGGAATTTGTGTGTTAATTTACGTTTTTCTTCTATCTATCTAGGACCATCTATTGGGTCCCTGGTCTGGATGGTCAGTAGTGATAGCTAGGCACCATCTTGTTCTTCTGGTCTCATGGTAGGTGATGTCGTTCCTGTAGATTACTGGTTCTGTAGACTAGTTTCTTTTTTGAGTTGTTGGTTTCCTTCTTTCTCTTTAACTTCGGATGAGTAGATGACCACTTGCAAGCTTTTAGGACCCCAGACATTACTTAGCAAACTAGGATATAGAACATTGTCTTTATGGACTATATTATGCCAGTTGACTGAGAGGCCTTACAAGACTATAGTCCTAAGCCCTCAAATCTGTTAGACCAATCCCATGAAGTGTTTGGTTGTGTCTAGGACGTATCCGTAGCTATGCCCCCATGTGCTTTATTTTATACTTGAAAATATATGCAGCACACATAAACTTGTATACACATATGCCGGCAGTTATTCACATATGCCTTCCTATACATATTTATGCATACTTATATATCTGTGTAACCAAACACATATTTTTTAGTTATTACTGTTGCAAACTTGTATATCCCTCAATGAATTTTTAAAAATTTTTATTATGCTTTTAGTGAAAGTTTATAAATCAAGTCAGTCTCTCACATAAAAACTTATATACACCTTGCTACATACTTCCAACTGCGCTCCCCCAATGAGACAACCCAGTCCCTCCCTCTACTCTCTCTTTTCATGTCCATTTCGCCAGCTTCTAACCCCTTCTACCCTCTCATCTCCCCTCCAGGGAGGAGATGCCAATATAGTCTCAAGTGTCCACCTGATCCAGGAAGCTCACTCCTCACCATCATCCCTCCCCAACCCATTGTCCAGTCCAATCCCTGTCTGAAGAGTTGGCTTTGGGAATGGTTCCTGTCCTGGGCCAATAGAAAGTCTGGGGGCCATGACCACCAGGGTCCTTCTGGTCTCAGTCAGACCATTAAGTCTGGTCTTTTTATGAGAATTTGGGGTCTACATCCCACTGCTCTCCTGCTCCCTCAGGGGTTCTCTGTTGTGTTCCCTGTCAGGGCAGTCATCGGTTGTAGCTGGGCACCATCTAGCTCTTCTGGTCTCAGAATGATGTAGTCTCTGGTTTATGTGGCCCTTTCTGTCTCTTGGGCTCATAATTACCTTGTGTCCTTGGTGTTCTTCCCTCTCCTTTGCTCAAGGTGGGTTGAGACCAATTGCTGCATCTTAGATGGCCAGTTGCTAGTGTTTAAGACCCCAGACACCTCTCTCCAAGGTGGGATGCAATATGTTTTCTTAATAGATTTTATTATTCCAATTGACTTAGATGTCCCCTGAAACCATGGTCCCCAAACCCCCGCCCCTGCTATGCTGGTCTTTGAAGCATTCAGTTTATTCCGGAAACTTCTTTGCTTTTGGTTTAGTCCAGTTGTGCTGACCTCACCTGTATTGTGTGTTGTCTTTCCCTTCACCTAAAGTAGTTCTTATCTACTATCTAATTAGTGTCAATGAATTATTTTTAATAAATTTCCGGATAAATTGTTCATTGACATTAGTTACATTTATCACAATTCGTCAGCATTCTCTTTAATTGTGTCTATACCCTTCTCATTAACAACCTGCATTATGCAGATGACACAACCTTCCTTGCTGAAAAAGTGAAGAGGACTTGAAGCATTTACTAATGAAGATCAAAGACCACAGCCTTCAGTATGGGTTATACCTTAACATAAAGAAAACAAAAATCCTCACAACTGGACCGATGAGCAACATCATGAAAAATGGAGAGAAGATTGAGGTTGTCAAGGATTTCATTTTACTTGGATCCACAATTAACGCCCATTGAAGCAGCAGTCAAGAAATCAAAAGACTCATTGCACTGGGCAAATTGGCTGCAAAAAAACCTCCTTAAAGTATTCAAAAGCAAAGATGTCACCTTGAAGACTAAGATGTGCCTACTGCAAGCCATGGTGTTTTCAGTCGCATATGAATGTGGAAGCTGGATGATGAATAAGGAAGACCAAAGAAGAATTGACGCCTTTGAATTGTGTTGGGGAAGAATATTGAATATACCATGGACTGCCTAAAGAACGAACAAATCTGTCTTGGAAGAAGTACAACCAGAATGCTCCTTAGAGGCAAGGATGGCGGGACTGTGTCTTACATACTTTGGACATGTTGTCAGGAGGGATCAGTCCCTGGAGAAGGACATCATGCTTGGCAGAGTGGAGGGTCAGCAGAAAAGAGGAAGACCCTCAACGAGGTGGATTGACACAGTGGCTGCAACAATGAGCTCAAGCATAACAAAGATTGTAAGGATGGCGCAGGACCGGGCAGTGTTTCGTTCTGTTGTGCGTCGCGTCACTATGAGTCGGAACTGACTCGATGGCACCTAACAACAACAACAATACTCATTGGCGGTCACCAGGGAGAAGGGGGGAGGGATAAGTACACGTTAGAACTTAGAGACTTATTACTTTTAGTGATGGGAGTGTGGAAATAGCGAGCATAGCACAGTCACAGTAAAGATCAGTGTGCGCACAAATGGAAGGGTATGTTGTTAGGTGCCGTCAAGTCAGTGCCAACTCATAGCGACCCTACATACAACAGAAAGAAACACTGCCTGGTCCTGTGCCATCCTCACATCATTGCTGTGCTTAAGCCCATTGTTGCAGCCACTGTGTCAATCCATTTCACTGAGGGTCTTCCACTCTTTTGCTGACCCATTATTTTGCCAAGCATGATGTCCTTGACAACTTCAATCTTTTCTCCGTTTATCATGATGTTGCACATTGGTCCAGTTGTGAGGATTTTTGTTTTCTTTATGTTGAGGTGTAATCCATACTGAAGGCTGTGGTCGTTGATCTTCATTAGTAAGTGCTTCAAGTCCTCTTCACTTTCAGCAAGGAAGATTGTGTCATCTGCATAACGCAGGTTGTTAATGAGTCTTCCTCCAATCCTGATGCCCTGTTCTTCTTCATATAGTCCAGCTTCTCGTATTATTTGTTCAGCATAAAGATTAAATAGGTATGGTGAAAGAATACAACCCTGACGCACACCTTTCCTGACTTTAAACCAATCAGCATCCCCTTGTTCTGTCCAAAAAACTGCCTCTTGATCTATGTAAAGTTTCCTCACGAGCACAATTAAGTGTTCTGGAATTCCCATTCTTCGCAGTGTTATCCATAGTTTGTTATGATCCACACAGTTGAATGCCTTTGCATAGTCAATAAAACACAGGTAAACACCCTTCTGGTATTCTCTGCTTTCAGCCAGGATCCATATGACATCAGCAATGATATCCCTGGTTCCACGTCCTCTGCTGTCACGTTTCTGTCAGTTTGTCGTACTGTGGGGGCTTGTGTGTTGCTGTGATGTTGGAAGCTATGCCACCGGTATTCAGATACCAGCAGGGTCACCCATGGAGGACAGGTTTCAGCTGAGCTTCCAGACTAAGACAGACTAGGAAGAAGGACCCGGCGGTCTTCTGAAAAGCATTAGCCAGTGACAACCTTATGAATAGCAGCAGAACACTGTCTGAATGAGTATTGGTCTGTCTATATTTATCTATTCCATTGGCATGCTTTTAAGACCCCAGTCACTACTCACTAAGGTAGGATGTAGAACATTGTATGAATTATGATATGCCAACTGGAGTCCATGAGAATTTGAGATTCTGTTCTGTATTTCTCCCCATTTGACCAGGCTTCTTCTGTGGAATCTTTGATCAAAACAGGGCTTCAAACTGGTCAATCATGGCTGAGGAAGCGACACCAGAACAGACCTGAATTTTTAAAATTTGGGTGAACTGGAGAGATAAACGAAATGGGAAAAAATACAGGTTGCAGCCCAGGTAGAAGCTTAATCTCCCTCTTAGGGCAGCGTACATGTTGCATAGCAACCAAATATCTTGCCCAAAAAGTGGGAAACAGTGGAGCTCATCTCAAAGATGGTGGTTGACCATGCCACTTTGAACGTGGGTTGCTCTCCACAGTTTCACCGATAATCCAGTCTCCCATGTCAGACTTCTGAAAGGGCTCAATATACCTTTTCTGAGTCTCCCATTCCAGGGCTTCGACCTATAATGTTTTCAGTTCCAGTTATCATTCCTGTTCTCCCCAGTTTTTAAAATTTGGGTCTCTTCCGGTTTCACTTCATCGGCTATTACTGAACTGTTTCAAACAGGTTCAAAGCCCTGGGTCAAAATGTTCAGTGATGGTAGTCTGGCACCACCCAGTTCTTCTTGTCTTATGGCAAAGGAGGCAGTTGTCCATGAAGGCAGTTAGCCACACATTCCATATTGTCCTCCTATTCCTGACTCTCTTCTTCCTCTGTTGCTCCAGGTGTAGACTGAATTTTGAAATATGACAGGGTATTTGTCAAATGGACAGGTGGGTCAGACCTTCTCTAGAAAGAGCATGTGAGCAAAAATAGGGAGGTGTGAGGTGATGCAGGAGCCTGGGATTCAGTTACTTTGATCACATTCTGAGTCAACAAGTGCTTTTAAGGGCTTTACCAAGAGGGGTTATGATATTAGCCTAAGCTGCCTGAATTCAAATCCTGGCCCACTGTTTATTAGCTTCGTCTGTCTGTGCCTGATTCCTCATCTTAAAATGGGCAGCTCCACCCTGAAGGACTGTTTGGAGGCTAAAATGATATAATATGTCAGCACTTAGAATAGTGCTTGGTACATTCTCAGCCTTCTCTGAATGTTAGCTATTACTAACTGCACTCTCCCAACCATCCTAGTTGATGTGGAGGGACGGGGGTAACAATGGCTGTGTCTTCACAACTGGTCCCCCAACATCCTAGTCAATGGGGAGGGGCAGCAGTAACAATGATTGCATCTTCACAACTGGTCTGTCTGTTACTTGTAGACATTCACACCTTGAAGAGCCAGAGACAAAATCTGCTATGTAATTGGATACTGTCCTAGGCTGAATAATGCTGACTTTGGGAAAAAGATCCCTGGGGCAAGGATGGTAGGAAGGTCTTCTGGAGGGGAGGGTCTTGGGTGAGGTTGCTGGATGAGTGGGGCTTAGCTTTGGGGAGGAGGTGAAAGTCTCCAGGTTCAGGGAATAGCCCAAGCAAAGGGATGTCTGTATTAGTGCTGGGGACAGAGGGGAGGTGGAACCACAGGGGGACTGGAACAACTCTCCTAGCTCCCCCATCCCATCTTATCCTTTCCATCGCCACGTCCTTACTTCCTAAATATTCCTGAATATCTCTACTCTTTTTCACTCACATTGCTGTTGGCAGCAGCCCCTCTGGATGATCTGGAGAGATGGCTGGCTGGCTGGGTATGGGGATGACTGGGAGAAAAAGTCAAAGGACAGAGAATGCCTGGATAGGGAGGTAAGGCCTCACCTACGAGGTCTTGAGAATCATTTTAGGCTATTGAATAAGAAGGAGAGGTCTCACAAAAGCAGTTTTTAGGAAATTGTATCTGACAGCAACAGATTAGAGTAAAGAGAGGCCAGAGGCAAAAAGATCAGTTTGGAGGCTATGGCTCTGGTCAAAGCAGGACTTTCTAGGGAGGTGGCAGCAAGGGTGAGAGGAGGGGATGGATACAAGAGGCAGCCAAGGGCAAACGAGCAGGACGAATGGAGCAATGGGAAGAGACAGTTGGCAGGATTCTTCTGTTCAACACCTGAGGGAAAGAGAGAAGGGTGCTGTGGCTAAAGATGCCATACCCCGCCATGTCAGTAGCCTCCTGACTTTCCTCAGAGGTCAAAAATGGCACATATTAATTTGTTGTACAGAGAAAATAAAGCAGCTTTTATTTTTTTTGTCATACAAATTTTCTATTTAAATTTTTTTCCCCAATGTACACTATTTTTGAAAAAATTTCAAACCTACAAAAGAGTCAGAAGTACAGAAAAAAAAAAAAAAGACAAGTACAATGAGCACCCATTTACGCTTTCTCCACCTTCATTGATTGTTACCTTTGGCCATATTTGCAGTAATTTCTGTCTTCACACGTATACATGCATCTTTCTGACCCATTTCTGAGTCTTCTCCCCTGAGTACGTCAGCCTGTATCTCCCAAGGGCAAGGATGGTCTCCTGGGTAACCACATTTAGTCATCACGTTCAGAAGCTGTAGCATTGATACAATACTGTCCATATCTCCCGTTTGCCACCATAGTGTGTGTCAGAGGTTTTTTAATTTTAATCTGGAATCTAGCCAAAGATTTGTATTTAGTCATTCATTAGGTCTCTCTAGCCTTCTTTTTGGAGCCCTGGTAGCATATTGGTTAAGAGCGTGGCTGCTAACCACAAGGCTGGCAGTTCTCAAATCTACCAGCTGCTCTTTGGAAACCCTATGGGGCAGTTCTGCTCTGTCCTAGAGGGTGGCCATGAGTTGGAATTGACTCAATGGCCATAGGTTTGGTTTGGTTGTTTAGCCTTCTTTTTGTGTCTCTTTAATCTAGCACAGTTCTCCCAAGCCTTTTAGTTTTTGGTGTCTCATGGCATCGATATTTTTTGAGAAGCTCAGGTCAGTTATTTTGCAGACTCCCTGTGTGGATTTTTCTGTTTGTTTCCTCGTGATCAGGTCCATGTTAAACATTGTTGTCAGGAAACAATACATGGATGATGTGCCCTTCCCGGTGCATCACATCAGGAGCCACGTGCTGTCCCGCGAGTGGGGATGGTCACTTGGTTCAGGTGGTGAGCATCAGGCTTCTCCATTACAAGGGCATGTTTTTCCCTTTGTAATGACTCTTGGGTGATACTTCAAAACACTGACTATCCTGTTCCCATTTTGCCCAAGGGTTTTACCATTTGATGATGATTTTTGCATGTATTGATCATTGCCATAAAAAAAAAAAAAACCATAGAAGGGACAAAATGATAATTTCTTACTTTATCCTTTCTTCTGTATTTATTAGCTGATATTTTTCTTTAAAGAATAGCTTTCTTTCACTCTTTGTAAATTATTTTGAAATTTTTTAGACTCAGATGAACTCATGATGCCCTTTTTAAATTATTCAGTGTGTATAATGATAATTTTATCCTGTTATTTATTTTGATGTTTAAATTATTCTGAATTTGACCAGTGAAAGCCTTTTGTCTCCTTTTGATGAACAGTGACTCCTCGGGTTATGAACATCCAACTTATGGGCAACTCGATTTATGGAAAAAGTTTTATACAACTTGCCTTTTGATGTTACGTAAATTTGCCCACACTTTGAAATGTCTGGACCAACCCCTACACTCAACAAATTCGTCATCACAGCCACCTTTACTTGCTGCATGTTCAGCCTTTAAATCATTGAAAGGGCTTGGAACCTTTTCTTGCACTAACCAAAAACCCTGATGCTGACTCATAGTAGACCCTAAAGGACAGAGTGGAACTGCCCCACAGGGTTTCCAAGGAGCAGCTGGTGGATTTGAACTGCCAACTTTTTGGTTAGCAGCTGTACCTCTTAACCACTGCGCCACTAGGGCTCCATTCCTGTACTAAAATAAGGCTAAATCGGAGCTGTATGCACCTGCTCCAACTTCCCTACAAATTTGACTTAAACACACACTTAGGAATGGGTCTCGTTCATGACCCGGGGGCTGCTTGTGTTCCCATCAGTTTTTGAATGCTCAGTCTCGCAAAACAAAATATTCCAGCATCCATTTATGCTTTCCCTGCCCCAGCCCTGGAGTCAGCCCCTCCTCTAGGGAGTCTGGTACTTGTTAGTGGAGAAGGAGGCTTAGAAACCCACACCTGGATGCTCCCCGGGGGTGCCATTGCCCTTGGCCTTTTCTTTTTCAAAATCGTGAGGGTTTTTGTTTTCTTCATCCCTCAACAAATTTAATTTATTCTGCTCTTCAGTTTTTTTCTTTTCTGTCTCTTTTTTTAATTGTGGTAAATGTATATGTAACAAAACATTTACCATTTCGACATGCTAGGCATGAGCAGTTCAGTGGCGTTAATTGCATTCACCATGTTGTGCAACCATGACCACTGTTTCCAGATTTTTCCATCACCCTTCACAGAAGCTCAGTGGCCTCTCAGCAATGAGTCCCTCTTTCTCCCACCCACTACTAATAAACTTTGATAATTTTTTTCTGATAACTCTAATTCCAACCTACCAGCACAGGGTTCTTCCTGTCCCGCTGCCCGCCTCCCCACCCCCTCGCCATATCTGTATCTCCCTTTTGCAATTAATTACTAACTGAAAGGTTGGTGGTTTGAACCCACCCAACAGTGCTGCAGGGAAAAGGCCTGGCAATATGATTCAGTTACGATTACAGCCACGAAAACTCTTTGGAGCAGTTCTACTCTTAACCACATGGGACAAATTGAGTTGAAATTGACAGGACAGCAATGGGTTTGGTTTTGTTTTGACTTTTTCCTGCACTGAAAATGGCTCCCAAAAACATCAGTATATTTATTCATTTGCTCAGTCCTCAGTGTACGATAGAGTTTCAGAATTGCCAGAGCTACTCCGCTACCGGAGCCCTGGTGGCACAGTAATTAAGAGCTCGGCTGCTAACCAAAAGGTCAGCAGTTCAAATCCACCAGCCAGTCCTTGGAAATCCTGTGGGGCAGTTCTACTCTGTCCTATAGGGTCACTATGAGTTGGAACCGACTCGATGGCACCTAACAACGACTCCACTACCAACAACAATCCCAGTGGATAAAGTTCAATATGTTTTTTCCAGTTTGTTTTGCTCTTAGAATATATTCTGTTGGTAAAAAATTATTAATGTTTTTATTCTTCCTTCTGGGAAGTTAGATTCATAAACTATATATATATATATGTAACTGATAAAAAATGTACTAAAAGAGTTAAAAACAAAAAAAGAGGTTAAGTGCCATAACAGGAGGCACTCAGTAAAGCACATAGTTTAGGGTTAAGGCCAAGAGTTGTACTCAGCTGTTTTCCTCTCCTGGGAAATTGCTGTGTCTCTGGTAGGAAGTCCCCTTTCGTCCTTCCCCCTGCGCCCCCCATGTTCCTGCCCACACAGATCCATACGTGAACCTGCCGTCTGGGTGCCAGTGCCCTGAGCTGAAGAACAGCTGGGTAAAGGCACATTCCCCGGCCCCACCACACTGTGCTGCCTGTCCCGACCTCGCTCTCTCCCCCTGCTGGCCCTTCCCAGGTATTCAGACCCCACCTTGTGGACTGCCTTCCTGGGCTTGCATGACCAGAGCAAGCGCAGAGCCCCTGGGGTGCAGGAGCACAAGCTGAAGCGCATCATCCGCCACCCCAACTTCAATGACTATACCTACGACTACGACCTGGCCCTGCTGGAGCTGGAGCAGCCGGCCGAGTACAGCAGTTTGGTGCGGCCCATCTGCCTGCCTGACGCCACCCATGTCTTCCCTGCGGGCAAGGCCATCTGGGTCACAGGCTGGGGGCACACCCAGGAGGGAGGTGAGTGCTGGGCCAGATCCAGGAACTCCTCCTCTGGGCTACGTTGCTGCTGGGTTCCCAGCCTCTTGGGTGTACGGACCCTTTGTCTGCAGTGATCCCACAGGCTGTGTGGGTGGTTTGTCTTTGTTGCCTCATTTCCCTCTCCCTGGTAGGATGAGGCCATCCCAGGGTCAAGTGGAAGCTTCAAGGTAAAGGAGTGTGAGGTTGGAGGCAGGACTCTAGATTCAAGGCCTGTCTGTGCTTAACTGAATGACGCAGGGCAAGTTGCTTAAAACTCTCTGAGCCTGTTTTCTTAGCCTGTAATATAAAGATGATGGCACCTTCCTGAAGAGTGGTGAACGGATGTAAAAAACGAACATGAAAGGCCTAGGAGCTGTGCCGGCTATCAGCAGGGTCTGGGAAACCCAGCCTCCACTGCCTCCTGACCTGTCTCCCCCTTTGAAGGGAGGCAGGCCATTAGCTGGTAAATTCTATACTGTATTTAAATCTTAAGTTATAAAATTAGTATAACACTTGGCTGAAAATTTAAGAGTGTAGAGAGGAGAAAGGAGAATAACCTGATATATGAGACTTGGTGGCACAGCGGTTAAGAGCTCTGCTGCTAACCAAAAGGTCAGTGGTTCGAACCCACCAGCTATTCCACAGGAGAAAGATGTGGCAGTTGGCTTCCATAAAGATTACAGCTTTGGAAACCGTATGGGGCTGTTCTGCTCTGTCCTATGGGATCGCAATGAGTCGGGATGGACTGGAGGGCAGTGGGTTTGGTTTTTTTTTTGTTTGTTTGGATGACCCTACCGCCCAGCCATAATCACTGCGGGCATTCTGTGATCTTTTTTCTAGCCTTTCTGTTTCTTATTTTTTCACACGCCATAGTGTGTGTTGACACTCATGTCACTTGGCAGATCACCACCATGCCTGGGGGTTACCACAGGTGGCTGAGTGCTAGCCCATGGAGGGGATGTGGCCTCATCTCCGCCTCAGGCATTTGGGGCGCTTCCAGTGTTTTGCTATTAAAATTGCTATTGTGGGGAGCATCTTGAAGAAAGTTTTCCCCCACGTAGTATTGCTTCCTTGGGGTGAGATTCCCGGGTCACCCTGCCCCTAACTCCCCAGGTTCTGCTGCGGTGATCCTGCAGAAGGGTGAGATCCGAGTCATCAACCAGACCACCTGCGAGAAGCTGTTGCCGCAGCAGCTCACTGCCCGCATGATGTGTGTGGGCTACCTCAGTGGGGGCGTGGACTCCTGCCAGGTGGGCGGGACCCCAGCAGACACAGGATAGGCAGAGGGAGGGTGGGCGGGGGCGCAATGGTAGGAGGAAGACCAGAGGAAGGGCCGCACTGGGTGGGAGGGTGGACAGGGCGTCTCTCCACTGTGGGAGGACAGTGTCAGCAGAGCCCTCACAGGGTGGAGAGCAGGCGCACTGAGCCCTCACAGGGTGGAGAGCAGGCGGGGCCTCCACCTGTGGAAAGATGGTCGGGGCGGAGCCTCGAGGAGTTAGAGGGTAGGCCGGGCCTCTACTTATGGGAGGACAGTGGGGGAGGAGCCCCCACAGAGTGGGATGGTAGGCGGGGCCTCCACCAGTGGGCGGATCATCGGGGGTGGAGCCTTCACAGGGTGGAGGTGGGCAGGGCCTCCACCTGTGGGAGTACAGTGGGGGAGGAGCCCCATGGGGTGGGAGAACAGCCAGGGGCTGGGCCCAGTGGCTTGTGGGGAAAACCTGGGCTGATGGGACCCCGGAGTGGGCGAGCGGGGTACTCATACAGAATGGCTGGTTCCCTCTCAGGGCGACTCCGGGGGCCCCTTGTCCAGTGTGGAGGCCGATGGTCGCATCTTCCAAGCCGGAGTGGTGAGCTGGGGCGAAGGCTGTGCCAGGAGGGACAAGCCCGGCGTGTACACCAGGCTCTCGATGTTTCGGGACTGGATAAAAGAGCAGACTGGGGTGTAACAGCCAGTCCATGGACCACCCCAGCATGCAGACCCACAGACTGAGGACAGTGGCTGGCCTGCGTACTCCTCAGACCCTCCAGGGCTGAGACTATGAACTGAACCCCCAGGACTTAGGTGGTGAACCCCCAGATGGTGAATCCTCAGATGATGAACACTAAGATGATGAACCTTTGGAGGTGAACCCTCAGATGGCAAACCCCCAGATGGCGAACCCCCAGATGGTGAACTCTCAGATGGTAAACCCTGAGATGGTGAACACTCAGATGGCGAACCATTAGGTGAACCCTTAGATGAACCTCCAGATGGTGAACCCTCAGATGGTGAACCCCCAGATGGTGAACTCGCCCGAGGCCCTCTGCCTCCCTAGGCCTCCACGTGGGGCTGAGGGGTGGGAGGAGGAGCACCATGGCAGTGGTTGGAAGACAAGGCCCCAAGCCGGCCACTCGCTCCCCTGGAGATCCACTGCTTTTGTCTCTGAGAAACAGCTGTACCTTTGCCTCTATGGCCTCTTTGGGGCAGGGGGAGGGGGGTGGCGGGAGGGCTGCAGGCTCTGGGCCATGGGGTCCAGGGTCATATACTTCAGAAGACCCAGACCAGAGGACCCTGGAAAATGGACAGTGTTGACTGGAATGACTTTACAAACTCCTGGGATGGGTCCAGTGTGTGTGGTTGTGTGTATGAGTAAAAAACATTTCTTTTTAGGTTAATTTTTTTTTCTTACTGGAGTCAATGGGCTCTCCCTTCTCCCAGCCCCAGCTGCAAGAAACCTGGGTTAAATTCCCCTAAGCACAGACCTTGGAGTCAGGCTGAGCGTGGGTGGCCAGAGTGCCTATTCTCCAGGCCAACCAGAGCTGTGTGTCTGCTCTTATCGGTGGCATCTGAGACCTGCCCTAACAGGAGGGGCCCATGGTGGGGAGGGGGCACAGCAGTTGCCCAGGCCTGGGTCTGGCCCAGCAGGTAGGCGCTTGGCCACAAGATGAGCAGCAGCCTGGTTTTCCACTAAAGGAGGTGCGATCACATGAACAGCACGTGTGTATGGACTGGTGGGTGCGGCACAGATTCTCTGTCTCTACTTAGGGTGGCTTAAGGGGACAGTGTCAAGAAGTTGGGAAGGGGTTAGGAAGCTCTTATCCTGGGGCTTTGAAGTAGCCTTTTGGAAGACATGGAAGCCTCCTGTATGCCAAACCTTGTAATAGGAGCTGGGACTGGGGAGAGAAGTGGACCTCGGAGGAGAAAACAAGTTGTTCTTGTTGTGAGGGCAGGCCAGCACTGTCCTCAGCCTGTTTGTCCTGTGTCTCAGGGTCTAGCTCGAGCTCACAGGAGTTGCTAAGACATATTTGTTACCTGAAAGGTCTTTGCTCTCCATGAGTTACGGAAAAAAAAAAAAAAAAGGGAGGAAAGAGTCTACTTGGCACAATCTGGGGAGACTTCTTGGAGGAGGTAGGGTTTCAGCTGCCTCTTAATTTTTCCTGAATGTTTTACCCTTTGAGGGAGAGAGAAGTGCTATCCTGACAGCTATGCAGTCACCTGTGTTAGATTTTCCTCTTGCCTTCAGGGCCCAGGATAAAGGGAAAGAATATCTGTTCTTAGCAACGTGTGGGAAGTAAGAAGAATAAAGATGCCATCGAAAGACTCCTGGGCATATTGTAAGTTGTTGTAAATGCCACTCCTTTCTGCCCCTGATGTGGCCCCCCTTTCCTGATGGTTCCGACAGAGGGTCCCAGTGTCAGTGCTGAACAAGAGGCTGCATTAAATGGAGAAGTGCCATGTGACATGTGGGGTCTGGTTACTACGTCAGCCAGGGCTTGTCTGGTCATGGATGTGGCTGCCCTCAGTGTGGCTCAGGGACCCAGTCTGTGCCCACCCCAATGTGCCACTCCTGCCATGGGCTGACACCCCCCCTCTAGGACAGACAGGCAGGCAGGGCCTCAGAAGATGTTCACCGTAGTAAGAGCCTTTTCCCTGAAAGCCTGGAGCCCCTCTGCAGCTATGTCCGAGGCTGCTGTGTCAGATCAGACTCATTTTCCACCTGGGGAGCCTGTTAAAGTACAGGTGCCTGGTCCTCCAGGGCCACTGCACCCACCTATTCCAGGAGTCTGAGTGGTAGGTCTGGGATGGCTACTAGGCATCGTTTATGACAGTGTCTTAGGGTGGGTTCTCTAGAGAAGTAAAACCAGTGAAGTGTATAAACATATAGATAAAAACCAAAAACCTGTTCCTGTCAAGTTGATTCCGACTCACAGCGACCCTATGAGACAGAGTAGAACTGCCCCATAGGGCTTCCAAGGAGCAGCTGATGGGTTCAAACTGCCGACTTTTTGGTTAGCAACCAAACTCTTAACCATTCACTCCACCGGGGTTCCAGAAATACATATATAGAGATTTATATCAAGGAAATGGCTTGTGCTTCTTGTAGAGGCTGGAATGTCCCAAATCCATGGGTCAGGGTAGAGGCTTCTCCTGATTCACATAGCCACAGGGGCTGGGAAACCCAAGATTGGCGGGTCAGACAACAGGGCTCTTGCTTACAGGCTACAAAGATCGGCGAATGCCAAGATCAGCAGGCAAGATGGCAGGTAAACTGCTAGCTCAAGTCCCAAGAACCGGAGGTCAGACAAACAGAGGTCAGAGGAAGAGGAGGCAGCTACATGATCCAGAGTGAGCAAAAGGCCCACGAGCCTTACCAGAAAGTAAGTCCACTTATATTCGATGCAGGCCAGGCCCTCAAGAAAACTCCTTTTTTACTAATTGGCTACTTATAGCAGATCCCATCATGGAGGTGACCACATTATATCAAATCTCATGGAAGTGATCACATCTGCCAAACTACATCATAACTGCCAATCCACTGAGAATTATGGCTCAGCCAAGTTGACACACAACCTTAACCATCACAGTCCACCCCTTGTCACTTGGCACCTGTACACATCTCCTTAAACCATACATAATCTCTGAATAAAGGCAATTATAAAGTCATACTTGCACCTAACATGATACAACAAACAGCAGAATATGCACTAGCCCTGTTTACATCTTACATTTTTAAGTGTAGGAAACAAAAGTATTTGATGCACACACACAAGGCAGAAATACTCATAACAATTACAGTCCTAGTCTCTGCAACTGGTCACATGGCCGTAACCAGTATTTAGAACTACTGTCTTCCACCACCCATTCTGTACTCCCTTTGCCCTCAGCAAGCACCTCAGCTGGTTGTGGTTCTTACCTGATGGGCTGACCCAAACCTTCATTCCTGAAGGGTCTGGGTCATTAGTAGTCATGTTGGAATTGGATTGCTGTAGTTGTCCATTGACTTTAATCACATGGCATGGGTAGTACTAAGAGACGCCCTAAGGGATCTCTTGTATTCCACACATACTGTTCTTTACCTCCTTTATGTAATATCGACCTGAATTCCCCTTGATAATCAAGATCAGTCACACCAGCCAATATAGTAACCCCCTTTTTTGCCTGTGGATTCAGAGGCATGAGGAGCCCAAAGTGGCAGGGTGGAATTCTTAACTTCCAGTTCAATGGGATCAGAGATGTGTCTCCAGATGGGAGCATTCCTCCCTTGGGAGCTAAGACCTCTAGACCCGCAGAACATAGGGTTGTGGGGACAGGAAGCAAAAATTTTGTGAGTGGGTCACTAGACATAATAGTGAGTGGTGCCACTCCCATTTCTACCTCTTGATTCTTGGACCCATGAATCCTGGCTATAGAGGAAACAGCACCATATATTGGATGCTGGGTTAGAGCATATACAGCCTTCTGGAGAACATTGCCCCAACCCTTAAGGGTATTGCCACCTACCTGGCACTGTAATTATATCTTTAAAAGGCCATTCCATCATTCTGTAAACCCAGCTGCTTCGGGATAATGGGGAATGTGGTAAGACCGGTGAAGTCTGTGAGCATGGGTCCATTGCTGCACTTCATTTACTGTGAAGTGAGTTCTTTGATCCGAGGCAATGCAGTGTGGGATAACATGATGGTGGATAAGGCATTCTGTAAGTCCACAGATGGTAGTTTTGGCAGAAGCACTGTGTGCAGGGAAGGCAAATCTGTAACCAGAGTAAGTGTCTATTCCCGTAAGAACAAAATGTTGCCCTTTCCATGATGGAAGGAGCCCAATGTAATCAACCTGCCACCAGGTTGCTGGCCGATCACCTTGAGGAACGGTGCTATATCGAGGACTCAGTCTCTGCTGCTGGCAGATTGGGCACTCAGCAGTGGCCGTAGCCAAGACAGCCTTGGTGAGTGGAAGTCCATTTTGCTGAGCCCATGCATAATCTACATCCCTGCCACCATGACCACTTTGTTCATGAGCCTGTTGGGCAATGATGGAAGTGACTGGGGAAGAGGACGACTGGTTTCCATAGAATGCATCATCCTGTCCACTTGATTGTTAAAGTCCTACTCTGCTGTGGTCATCTTTTGGTGAGCATCCACGTGAGACACAAATATCTTCACTTTTTTTGCCCATTCTGAGAGGTGTATCCAGATACCTCTACCCTGTACCTCCTTGTCTCCAATTTTCTAATCATGTTCCAACTCCTTGACCATCCAGCCAAACATTGGGCACAGCCCATTAACCAGTATACAGTTGCACATCTGGCCATTTCTCCTTCCAAGAAAAGTGAACAACCAGGTGCACTACTCAAAGTTCTGCCCATTGGGAGGATTTCTTTGGAGTTGTGCCTGCATATTGTGCAGAACCATCTGTAAACCAGGCACGAGTTTTCTCTTCTTTAGTAAACTGATCATAAGAAACTTCCCATGAGGCCATAGGTGCAGGCTGGGAGATGGAAGGTAATGTGACAGGACTAGAGACCATGGGCATTTGGGCCACTTCCTCATGCAACTTACTTGTGCCATCACATTCTGCTCGAGCCCTATCTCGTATATATTACTTCCTTTTAATTATGGAATGCTGCTGTGCATGTCCAACTTTATGACTCTCTGGGTCAGACAACACTCAGTTCATGATGGGCAGCTCAGGTTGTATGGTGACTTGTTGGCCCATTGTTAAGCATACAGTCTTTACTAAGGCCCAGTAATAAGCCAAAAGCTGTTTCTCAAAAGGAGAGCAGTTATCTACAGTGGATAGCAGGGCTTTGCTCCAAAATCCTAAGGATTTGCGCTGTGATTCACTAATAGGGGCCATCCAAAGACGCCAAATGGTATCTCTGTCAACACTGACAATTCAAGCACCATTATCCCACACCCTTAATAGCCTTTTCTACACATATTCCACAGGTTTGTTTGTACATATTAGAAAAGTCAAGCATACCTTCTTCTGACTATGCTTGTACTTCATTTTTTGAGGCTCACTAGGACTTTAGTTATAGGTCTAGAAGCCCAACTTGGTGCTGGGGATGTGTTTTTAGAACACTCAGCATTGTCTTGTAAGGCATATGCCTCAGGTGATGCCCCAGGCGATGACTAAGACAAAGGCTCTTGCGACACAGGTGGGTTAATCTCATCAGATGGGGGTGGGAGGGGCTATTGGTTTTACTGGGGAGGGTGGCTTAGCAGACAAAGACAGGGTAATCTCTTCAGATAGGAGTGAGAGGGCTGGTTCTTTTGGCAGCAGTGAGAATATAGGGGCGCAGTGTCCCCAGCTTCCTGATTATCTGCCCATATGTCCCTATCCCAAGTTTCAGGGCCCCATTTCTTCCCAACCAGTGCTCTCACTTTAACTTCAGATACCACTTGAGGTTGAGAATTGAGTTGGTGCTGTAATTCAGCCACTCTTATGATAAGACTCTGGGTTTGATTTCCAGCAATATAAGCTCTATTACTATAAGAAATAAGGCTTTCTTTCAAGGCACAAGTGGAAACTTTGAGGCCGTTTATTCAGCACTTGAGCTGTGACTCTGAAGCCCTGAGCTCATCTCTTTCATCATTTTGTCTAGCAAAAGTAGGACCAACAAACCAACTTCCTTATACTTCTCATTGTGACAAAATTGTAGAGGGGTATCAAACATGTGATCGCCCGGAGTCTCACCTCTCACCAATACCTGATCTATTGGTGGTTATATATTGCCACCTCATGCCATGGATTAGCAGTACCCTCTTTACCACTGGAGGCAGAGTCATCAACACTTTTAAGACTAACCAGACTTGAGAACCAATTTAGGAAATTCATCCTTACAATTTTCTTTCTCTAGAACGACTTCTAGTACCAAATGTCTTAGGGTAGGTTCTCTAGAGAAGCAAAACCAGTAAAGTGTATAAATACATATATATCTCTCTATATAGAACCCCCCCTCAAAAAAACCCAGTGCCATAGAGTTAATTGTAGACAGAGAGAGATTTATATCAAGGAAATGGCTCCCATTCTGGAACGTCCCAAGTCTGTGGGTCAGGATAGAGGCTTCTCCTGATTCATGTAGCCACCGGGGCAGGCAAATCCAAGATCGGCAGGTCTGAGAGCAGGACTCTTGCTCACAGGTTGCAATGATTGATGAATCCAAAGATCAGCAGGCAAGATGGCAGGTAAACTGCTAGCTCAAGTCCCAAGAACCGGAGGTCAGAAAAACAGGAGCCAGCTTCAGGAACCACAGCAAGCAGAAGGCCCAGGAGCCTTGCCAGAAAGTGCACTTATATTCAATGCAGGCCACGCCCCCAAGGAAACTGCCTTTCAACTGATTGGTTACTCACAGCAGATTCCATCATGAAGGTATTGACATTATATCAGATCTCATGATGGAAGTGATCACATCTTCATATGACTGCCAAACTACACAACTGCCAAATCACTGAGAATCATGGCCCATACAAGTTGACACATAATCTTAACTGTTACAGGCAGTGATTCTCAAAGTGAGGTGTCCAGGCCTTAAGCATCAGCGCCACCCAGAAACTTATTTGGGGTGCAGATTCCCAGGCCTTAGCCAGACTCTGGAATCAAAAACTGGAGTGGGGTTCAGCAACCCGTGTTTTAACAAACCACCTAGGTGTCTCTGATGCACACTAAGGTTTGAGAGCCACTGTTTTATCCATGGTCCTTGCCACACAGAGTGTGTCCATGAGCTAACAGCATAAGCATCACTTGGAAGCCTGTTAGAAATCAGTATGTGGGTGGTCCACACATCTGCACTTAGTGAGGTCCCGGCTTGTCATGTGCACATTAGAATTTGAGAAACACAAGTCTGTGTCATTCTAAAGCTTCCAGAGTGACTTGGGGCTGCAGCTCTAGCAGGAGGGACACTGTTCTAGTGAGGGTGGTGGGAGCAGCCCTGGCAGCATGAAGAAACAGCGGGGAGGCCCAGGGGCCCAGTAAGGTAGATGATGTACTCAGGCCCTAAAATGTAGCCTCAGGGGCAGCTGCTCACCCAGCAGCATTTGAGCCCATCTCGCATGGTCCATTCATGCCCAGAACCATAGTTACTTGTGTACTGGGTCCTGATAGCCTGGTGATGTCATCTCTGGAATTCTGCCTGAGCTTAGAGAAACACTGGATGCCTGGAAAAATCAGTAGAGTTTCAATGCTTTAAAGAGATGGTGGAGGTTGGGGGAATCACGAAGTTTGGTATGGCTGGTGTGTGTGTATGAAAGGTTGTGTTTGTCTTAAAATACAAGGGCGAGTCAAAAATTATTGGTAGTAGAGTTCCAGTTCATACATGCGAGGGTTTATTCCAAACAAAACCTGTTTAAACATGTCTCTGCTATCAGTGGATGGCTGCAGACACATTCTGTCAGTAATACACTTGTCTTAGTAACGTTTCAGAAACCCTGGTGGCATAGTGGTTTAAAGATATGGCTGCTAACCAAAAAGTGGGCAGTTTGAATCTGCCAGGCAGTCTTTGGGACCTGTATAGGGCAGTTCTTATCTGTCTTATTTTTTTTTATGAGTTGGAATCGGCTCAAAGGCAACAGGTTTTTTTGTTTTTTGTTTTTAATCTCATTAGAGTGCCTTCAAAAAAAAAAAAAAAGGATACTTTTTGTGCCATGGAAGAAAACTATTTTGAGGTCAGGGCTAATATCAAATTTTTAACAAAGCTCAAGTGGACATCTTTCCAAATCAGTGAAGCTTTGCAACAAGTTTATGGGAATGCTGCCCCACATGAAACAACAGTCTTTAGATGGATCAAGCATTTTAAGAAAGGTCGAGAATATCTCAAAGATGAGCCAAGACCACTCAGAAGGTTATGGTGACTGTTTTTTGGGATTCCAAAATCTTGATAGATTTTCTTGAAGAACACAGGACAACCATCAGTGCTTATTGTGAAGAAGTTTTAAGAACATTGAAAACTGCATTGGTGAGAAAAACGCCAGGAAAGTTGTGCCAGGGAATTTTTTTCGATCATGATAACGCATCTACTTATCTCTCGAGGGCAGCAAGGGCTGTCCTATGAGAATTTTGGGGGGGAAACCTTGCACCATCCACCTTACAGCCCTGGTCTTTCCCCTTCAGACTTCTTTTTGTTCTCAAAACTCAAAGAACATTTGAAAGGACCACGATTTGAGTCCCTCATGGATGCTGAAACTGCTGTTTTAGTGTAGTATAAATCAAAGAGCACCAAATTCTTCAGGGAAGGGTTAGAGAGATGAAAACACCGCCTTCAGAAGGGTATAGACCTAGATGGAGGATATGTTGAGAAACAATAGCTTCACATTTTGACATTTTTGTTTAATAAAGGTTTCTATGATTTTGTAACAATTCTTTTTGACCTACCCTCATATGTCTATAAATTCTTTGACACTCCTCCCTTCGAAAGGTGGAGACTAGTTCTCCTCCCCTTGAGTGTGAGTGGGATTTAGTAACTTGCTTCTAACAAACACAGTATGACAGAAATGATGGTGTACAGCTTCCGAGGCCAGGTCATACATGGTTTGGGAGTTATGATGTAGCTTGACAGTTATGTAATGATATAATTTGGCTGTTATGTCATGATGTAATCAACTTCATGATGAGATCTGCTACGAGCAGCCAATCAGTTGAAAGGAAGTTTCCTTGAGGGTGTTGTCTGCTTCCAGTATATAAATGGATGTACCAGCAAGGCTCTTGCTCTGTATCCTGCATCCAGCTCGTCTGACCTCTTGGGACTTGAACTAGCAGTTTACCTGCTGATCCTGGGATTCGTCAGCCTTTGAAGTCTGGGTGCCAGCAGCCTGCTGTCTGACCTGATCTTGGGTTCTTCAGCCCCTGCAGCTACATGAATCAGGAAAACCCTCCAGCCTGATGCCTGACCCAAGGACTTGAGACTCGCTTGGGTTGCACGTGAGGGAGAAGCCTGTGTTTGACTGATTACCTGCCCACTCAGGCTACTTCCTGTCCCCGGACGCTGAAAGAACAGCTTTGGTTCTCAGACTAGTGCTTGTAAGTCAAGCTAACTGCTTTTTATTTTTTGGTGGTAAAAATATATATATTTTTAAATTTGCCAATTCAACAGTCTTTACATGTATAATTCAGTGACACTGATCCTGTTTGTCATATTGTGCAGTATCACCACTGGACTTTTCCAAGTTATTCTGCCACCATTAGCAGAAACAGTGCCTTCCACAGTGACTCTTCTTCTCCCTGCCCTCCCACCCATTAACTACTCAGAAGCTTTGGTCTGTGCGCATCTACCACACTAGTTGCTTTAGTGGTAGGATATGCCTACAGCGATGACATTGCATTAAAAAAAACAATATTGTGTTTTTGGTGAAGGTTACACAGTGGTTTACATAGGCTCCCATTCAATAATTTCTACACAAGTTGTTCAGTGACATTGGTTACATTCTTCACATGCATAACCATTCTCATTATTTCCATTCTGGTTGTTCCATTTCTATCAATCTAGTTTCCCTCCCCCCTTACATTCTCATCTTTGTTTTAAAGTAATTGTTGACCATTGGATCTTATATAGGAGATTTTTTTTTATTATAATTTTTATTGTGCTTTAAGTGAAAGTTTACAAATCAAGTCAGTCTCTCACACAAAAACCCACGTACACCTTGCTACATACTCCAATTATTCTCCCCCCTAATGAGACAGCCAGCTCTCTCCCTCCACTCTCTCTTTTTGTGTCCATTTTGCTAGCTTCTAACCCCCTCGACACTCTTATCTCCTCTCCAGGCAGGAGATGCCAACATAGTCTTAAGTGTCCACCTGATCCAAGAAGCTCACTCCTCACCAGCATCCCTCTCCAAGCCACTGTCCAGTCCAATCCATGTCTGAAGAGTTGGCTTCAGGGATGACTCCTGTCCTGGGCCAACAGAAGGTCCGGGGGGCCATGACCACTGGGGTCCTTCTAGCCTCAGTCAGACCATTAAGTCTGGTGTTATGAGAATTTGGGGTCTGCATCCCACTGCTCTCCTGCTCCCTCAGGGGTTCTCTGTTGTGTTCCCTATCAGGGCAGTCATCAGTTGTAGCCAGGCACCATCTAGTTCTTCTGGCCTCAGGATGATGTAGTCTCTGGTTCTTGTGGCCCCTTCTGTCTCTTGGGCTCATAATCACCTTGTGTCCTTGGTGTTCTTCATTCTCCTTTCATCCAGGTGGGTTGAGACCAATTGATGCATTTTAGATGGCTGCTTGCTAGCATTTAAGACCCCAGAGGGCACTCTTCAAAGTGGGATGCAGAATGTTTTCTTAATAGATTTTATTATGCCAATTGACTTAGATGTCCCCTGAAACCATGGTCCCCAGACCCCTGCCCCTGCTACGCTGGCCTTCAAAGCATTCAGTTTATTCAGAAAGCTTCTTTGCTTTTGGTTTAGTCCAATTGTGCTGACCTTCCCTGTATTGTGCGCTGTCTTTCCCTTCACCTAAAGTAGTTCTTATCTACTATCTAATTAGTGAATTCCCCTCTCCTGCCCCCACCTCGTAACCACAAAAGAATGTTTTCTTCTCAGTTTAAACTATTTCTCAAGTTCTTATGATAGTGGTCTTGTACAATATTTGTCCTTTTGCAACTGACTAATTTCACTCAGCATAATGCCTTTCAGGTTCCTCCATGTTATGAAATGTTTCCCAGATTCCTCACTGTTCTTTATCGATGCGTAGTATTCCATTGTGTGAATATACCATAATTTACTTATCCATTCATCCATTGATGGGCACCTTGGTTGCTTCCATCTTTTTGCTGTTGTAAACAGTGCTGCAATAAACATGGGTGTGTGCATATGTTATAGGAGATTTTCTTAAGGAGCACAGTACTTACAGGTGATAGTCATTTATTTTTGAGCCAATTTGTTATTTAGCTACCAGGTGACCACAGGGGTTAGTTTTGGTTCAAGGTTTGAAGAGTATCTCAGGACATTAGTCATGGGGAGTTCTCCAGTCTCAACTGGTCTAGTAAGTCTGAATTTTTTAAGAACTTGAGGTTCTGTTTCACATTTTTCTTGCGTTCTATCAGGATCCATTTATTGTGGCCCTGGTCAAAATGGTCGGTAGTGGTAACTGGGCACTGCCTAGTTCTTGACATTGCTTTTTGATGAAGAAACCCTTTTAGGATTCTAGTAAGTTTCATTATCCCTTTTCGGTTTCCCTTCTTTTCTTCTCAGAAGGGGTGCACACCCCCAGGCCCATCATCCTGCCACCCTCAGCTTGAGCCCACATGTTCATTCTGGCTCTCTCCTCACCCAGGGTTGTTTCCTAAAAAGCCCCGGCCCAGCGTTTCCTCCACGCACGCAGTGATGGAATCAGTTCCCTTGTCTGCTTGTTCCATGACTCAGAACCTTCCAACAGGAGGGTGTGTGTTTTCCTGGGATGCAAATACCATTTTCCCTTCCCCTGGGCGGCCTGTAACCACCCTCCACCCACCTTGGAGGTCATCCCTGTTTCCCTGCCCACACCCCTTCGTTTGGGAATGACCCAGCCTTGCCACCAGGCCGCCTCTGGAACTTAATGTGGTCTCATTTAACTCTGCAAGGACATTCTCCGTCCTTAGCCTGCACCCTTTTCCAAAGAACTCCAGGAGCACCCTGTGGTCAGGTAGTGGTGCGGGGGAGGGGCAGAAACGGACCAGCGCCACGGGAGAAGGGCCAGGAAGCTGACTTGCTCGCGCCCCCACCGCCCCCCTGCCAGAAGTTTTTTCAGAGCACATTGCTGGCAATAAGCAGGGCAGCTGACACTTCCTTGAAGGTCACGGTCTAAGTACTACCTGAATAACTAAGGAAGGCAGATAGGACAGGAAAACGTATAAAAACAGACTAAAAAAGAAGTAAATCTATATTTGAAACATGGCAACTCTTGCAAAAATTGGGTAACAAGCTCATTTAAATAAGCAGGGAAGGGGAGGGAAGAGACCATTCATTAATTCAGCAGAGTTTGCGAGGGCTGCTCTGTGCCAGGCTTTTGCTAGGGGTTGGGACACAGCAGTGAGAGACAGTGACGTTTATGGGTGGGGGCATGGGCAGCTGAAATAGGGGCCCAGGGCTGAGGCAGACACTTGGCAAGCAGGGTTTCGAGGCTTGCTCATAGTCAGGGGTGGATTAACCGGTAAACAAGGTACCCCTGGATTTATAGGAAGTAAAGTACACATGGGCTTAATTGTGTTTACTTACTAACCTGTAATGCACAGTGTCACATGGTTTCACATCTCTGATGTGGTGAAAAGCAGGTGTAATTGTGCACTACAGATTAGTAAGTAAGCCCATAGTACCTTGCTTACTGGGTAATCTGTCCCTGCCCATGGTCGGGGGTGGGATTGGGGTGGTGAGCTGGAACCTCTAGTGGGTGTGAGGTCCTGGGTGAGGTGTGAGGTCTGGAATCCGGCTCCCATGGGCTGGGCTGAGGGGTGCCTGTGCCTGGGACCCTTCCAGCTGTGATGAGGACATTCCAGCTCAGTGGAAAGTGTTTCCTGGGATAACAACAATGGCCTGAGGGGCATTCTTTTGGAGCTGGAATATAGCACCATTCAACCTCATAGTGGAAAAAACTTAAAGCTCAACCTCCAGCGAGGTATTTGTGTCCCCCCAGGACGTTGTTAAAGTGGGGACAGGCTCCTGGCAACCAGGAACTCTCTGTACCTCCTCTTCGTCCAGCTCTGTTGAAAGCTGCCCCTGCAGGCTGCTTAGGATCTCATATGCCTGGACACTTCTTGAAACTACTTCCTCTTGGGGTTTTGTCACTGCCCCCTCTTGCTCCAGGCCCCACAGACAGATCTTAGCACATTCCTCACTCGGCTCCCTCTTAGCCAGGACAGTATTTTCAAGTCTCACTTAGATTTCAGGCAGAAACCTTGTCTACACTCTCTCCTTTCTAGCATTTAGCCTCTGAAGAATAGAAGCCAGAAAGTCTTACAGACTTGTGCTTTCTAACACACCACGCCCATCTTGAGACTAGGAGCACAGAGTGACCTCTACCTTGAACTAGGAGGGAAAAAAAGGAGAAATATAAAAAGACTAAAATTATAGGAAAACATCTGAAGAAGCATTTTGAAGATAATTCAAAAACAGTTGCAGAAGTACATTGCCAGAAATTCAAGCCGAATTCAGAAAAGGACATGGAATGAAGGATATCATTGTTGACGTCAGATGGATCTTGACTGAAAGTAGAGGCTACTAGAAAGATGTTTATTTATATCTCATTTACTACACAAAGGCACTCAACTGTGTGGATCATAACAAATTATGGATAACATTGTGAAGAATGGGAATTCCGGAACACTTAATTGTGCTCATGAAGAACCTGCACATAGACCAAGAGGCAGTCGTTTGAACAGAACAAGGGAATACTCTGTGGTTTAAGGTCAGGAAAGGTGTGTCAGGGTTGTATTGTTTCACCACACTTATGCTGAACAAGTAATCTGAAAATCTGGACTGTATGAAGGAGAATGTGGCATTGGGATTGAAGGAAGACTAATTAACAGCCCATGATATGCAGATGACTCAACGCTGCTTGCTGAAAGCAAAGAGGACTTGAAGCACTTACTGATCAAAGACTACAGCCTCCAATATGGATGACATCAACATAAAGAAAACAAAAATCTTCACAACTGGGCCAATAAGCAATATCATGTAAATGGAGAAAATATTGAAACTGTTAAGGATTCCACTTTACTTGGATCCAAAATCAATGAGTGTGGAAGCAGCAGTCAAGAAATCAAAGAACGTACTGCATTGGGCAAATCTGAGGTCTGGAATTGGTTCACGTGGTCCGGGCTGAGTGCAGCGCAGTGCAAAAGACCTCCTTAAAAGTGTTGAAGACCCCCAAGAAGATAAGATACTTAGGAATAAATCTTACCAAGGATGTAAAAGACCTATACAAAGAAAACTACAAAGCTCTACTACAAGAAATTCAAAAGGACATACTTAAGTGGAAAAACATACCTTGCTCATGGATAGGAAGACTTAACATAGTAAAAATGTCTATTCTACCAAAAGCCATCTATACATTTAACACACTTCCGATCCAAATTCCAATGTCATATTTTAAGGGGATAGAGAAACAAATCACCAATTTCATATGGAAGGGAAAGAAGCCCCGGATAAGCAAAGCACTACTGAAAAAGAAGAAGAAAGTGGGAGGTCTCACTTTACCTGACTTCAGAAGCTATTATACAGCCACAGTAGTCAAAACAGCCTGGTACTGGTACAACAAAGGCACATAGACCAATGGAACAGAATTGAGAACCCAGACATAGATCCATCCACGTATGAGCAGCTGTTATTTGACAAAGGACCAGTGTCAATTAATTGGGGAAAAGATAGCCTTTTTAACAAATGGTGCTGGCATAACTGGATATCCATTTGCAAAAAAATGAAACAGGACCCATACCTCACACCATGCACAAAAACTAACTCCAAGTGGATCAAAGACCTAAACATAAAGACTAAAACGATAAAGATCATGGAAGAAAAAATTGGGAGAACCCTAGGAGCCCTAATACAAGGCATAAACAGAATACAAAACATTACCAAAAATGATGAAGAGAAACCCGATAACTGGGAGCTCCTAAAAATCAAACACCTATGCTCATCTAAAGACTTCACCAAAAGAGTAAAAAGACCACCTACAGATTGGGAAAGAATTTTCAGCTATGACATCTCCGACCAGCGCCTGATCTCTAAAATCTACATGATTCTGTCAAAACTCAACCACAAAAAGACAAACAACCCAATCAAGAAGTGGGCAAAGGATATGAACACACATTTCACTAAAGAAGATATTCCGGCAGCCGACAGATACATGAGAAAATGCTCTCGATCATTAGCCATTAGAGAAATGCAAATTAAAACTACGATGAGATTCCATCTCACACCAGCAAGGCTGGCATTAATCCAAAAAACACAAAATAATAAATGTTGGAGAGGCTGCGGAGAGATTGGAACTCTCATACACTGCTGGTGGGAATGTAAAATGGTACAACCACTTTGGAAATCTATCTGGCGTTATCTTAAACAGTTAGAAATAGAACTACCATACAACTCAGAAATCCCACTCCTGGGAATATACCCTAGAGATACAAGAGCCTTCATACAAGCAGATATATGCACACCCATGTTTATTGCAGCTCTGTATACAATAGCAAAAAGTTGGAAGCAACCAAGGTGTCCATCAATGGATGAATGGGTAAATAAATTGTGGTATATTCACACAATGGAATACTACGCATTGATAAAGAACAGTGAGGAATCTGTGAAACATTTCATAACATGGAGGAACCTGGAAGGCATTATACTGAGTGAAATTAGTCAGAGGCAAAAGGACAAATATTGTATAAGACCACTATTATAAGATCTTGAGAAATAGTAAACCTGAGAAGAACACATACTTTTGTGGTTACGAGGTGGGGAGGGAGGGAGGGTGGGAGAGGGTTTTTTATTGATTCATCAGTAGATAAGAACTGCTTTAGGTGAAGGGAAAGACAACACTCAATACATGGAAGGTCAGCTCAATTGGACTGGACCAAAAGCAAAGAAGTTTCGGGGATAAAATGAATGCTTCAAAGGTCAGTGGACCAAGCGCGGGGGTCTGGGGAACATGGTTTGCGGGGACTTCTAAGTCAATTGGCAAAATAATTCTATTATGAAATCATTCTGCATCCCACTTTGAAATGTGGCGTCTGGGGTCTTAAATGCTAACAAGCGGCCATCTAAGATGCCTCAGTTGGTCTCAACCCACCTGGATCAAAGGAGAATGAAGAACACCAAGGCCACACGACAACTAAGAGCCCAAGAGACAGAAAGGGCCACATGAACCAGAGACCTACATCATCCTGAGACCAGAAGAACTAGTTGGTGCCCGGCCACAATCGATGACTGCCCTGACAGGGAGCACAGCAGAGGACCCCTGAGGGAGCAGGAGATCAGTGGGATGCAGACCCCAAATTCTCATAAAAAGACCAAACTTAATGGTCTGACTGAGACTAGAGGAATCCTGGCGGCCATGGTCCCCAGACCTTCTGTTGGCACAGGACAGGAACCATCCCCGAAGACAACTCATCAGACATGAAAGGGACTGGTCAGCGGGTGGGAGAGAGATGCTGATGAAGAGTGAGCTAATTATATCAGGTGGACACTTGAGAGTGTGTTGGCAACTCTTGTCTGGAGCGGGGATGGGAGGATAGAGAGAGAGGGAAGCCGGCAAAATTGTCAAGAAAGGAGAGACTGAAAGGGCTGACTCAAGAGGGGGAGAGCAAGTGGGAGTAGGGAGTGAGATGTATGTAAACTTATATGTGACAGACTGATTGGATTTGTAAACGTTCACTTGAAGCTTAATAAAAGTTATAAAAAAAAAAAAAAAGTGTTGAAGAGCAAAGATGTCACCTTGAAGACTAAGGTGCACCTGACCCAAGCCATGGTATTTTCAACCACCTCATATGCATTTGAAAGCTGGGCAATGAATAAGGAAGACAGAAGAAGAATCGAAGCCTTTGAATTATGGTGTTGCCAAAGAATGTAGAATATACCATGGATTGCCAAAAGAACAAAGAAATCTGTCTTGGAAGCACAGCCAAAATGCTCCTTAGAAGGGAGGATGGCGTGACTTTGTGTCAAGTACTTTGGGCATGTTAACAGGAGGAACCAGTCCCTAGAGAACGATGTAAAGTACAAGGTAAAGTACAAGGTCAGGGAAAAAGAGGAAGACCCTCAGCAAAATAGATTGACACAGTGGCTGCAACAATGGGCTCAAACACAGCAACAACTGGGAGGATGGTGAGGGACCGGGCAACATTTCGTTCTGTTGTGCATAGTGTCACTATGAGTCCGAAGCAACTCCATGGCACCTAACAACAAAACAAACATCCGAGATATTTATTACCTAGCCTCGTGCTGATTTTTCAGGATTTACATGGGTCCTTAGAAGCCTTGCTTGCCCAGTTTTTCTATCATCATTCCATCTACTGATGGCAACTAGTATGTTGGCAGATTCCTTTTCTACTTCTAGCCCCATTTTCCTCAGTTTAGTGTCTCTCTCTACTGTGGCCCCATGTTTCCTTAATACCGAGGATTCTGGGTCTTGAAAATAAAAACTAAATCTGATCCACAAAAACAAGGGCATCTAGTCATCTTAAATAAAGAAGGTGGGACTAGCATTGCCTATCACAGTAACAGCCTCTTATCAGTAAACATATGTGGGCAGGCATTTCCTTGCAGCATTATTTATATGAGCAAAAAATTGGAAACAAGCTAAATGCTCAACAATAGGGAATTGGTTAAATGGAATAAGATTACATGATAAAATCCTATATAGTAGTTCAATGTCAAGTTATGGAAGAATATGGGATCATATAGGGAAACTGTTCACTATAAAAATAATAGAGGCAGTATAACTGTGCAATCACAATTTTATCAAATACATACTTGAATCGAGCATACAGAAAAAGCAGGGAAGTTCCTCGCTGGAATGTTAAAGTGGCTCTCAGTGGTGGAGTGATGAGTGGGATTATTAATGGTGATTTTCCTTCCATGTTTTCAAATATTTGTAGAACGTACACGTGTTTTCTAATCGGGGAAATCAAGATTTTGAAAAACAAACAACAACAAAAAGAACCCAAAAGCCTGCCCTTGCCAAATGGTACTGTAATTTCTCTGTCTGCCTCCCTGCTAGATGTCAGAGCTGGATAGGACCTCAGAGATCACCTGCTCCGTGTGCTCGGTGTCAGGAACAAGCACTGGCGTTCATGACGTGCCTTGTATTCGTGGTTCCGTGTAATCCTCATCACAACTATGAAGTGGGGTGACCATTTCCGTCACACGGGAGGGACCCGAGGTCCGCAGCTGGGCCTGTCAGGGTTTTGCTGGGGCTGCTGGACTCCAACACCTGTGCAGTTAAGCGTGGTCAGCAGCACATTTCTGAGCCAGGGATCTCCACACTTGGCACTTTTAGATGCTGGATCCAGAGCCTCTCTTGCCAGGTGATAAACTCACTGGCTTCCACTCATGTTGAAAAGGTCAAACTGAACAGGGCAAAACGGCTCCTTCAGCGTTTCAAAACCCTTCCTGGTCCAGTCCGTTGCCTTGGCTACCCCCAGCAGGCCCTGGGCATCCTCTTTCTCAGGCACCAAGGCTTCTGCTTTCTCTTACTCTTCTGCCTGGGGCCAGTGTGGGCTGGAGGGAGAAAATGTTTCCTTGAGGTGTTGGCCATGGGCAGCAGACTAACCGCTCTGTTCACAGATCAGAAGGAACAGCCTCTGTCCCCTCATCTTCCTCCCCCAGCCTTCGCTCTGTTGAACGCTGCTTGGCCTTGGGGGAAGAGGCTAAAGGTCCGGAAGTGACGGGGAACCTCGCCTGAAGCATGAAAGTGGGGACGGAGCAATTTGCTGTGTGTGGGGGGAGAAATATTTCTGGATCACCAATGACAAGGACCTCCACCGAGGCGGCGAAAAGAACCAGAACAGAAGACAATCCTGCTTCATTCTAGCTCAAAAGCTTTTGAAAACATTCATGGGTAGTTAACAGTTTGAACAGCTTCATTGAGTATTTTAAACAAACGCCTTTTTTTGGGGGGGGGGTGCCTGGTTACTTTTTTTTTTTGTGGTGAGAATATACACAGGAGAATACACACAAATTCAACAACTTCTGCATTTATAATTCAGGGACGTTGATCGCGTTCTCCAGGTTGTGCAGCCATCTTCACTGTCTTTTTCCAAATTATCCCACCAACGTGAACATCCACTGAGCGACCGCTATGCAAACGTGCCCCTCCCCCTTACGCCTAGAAATAATCTAATAATCTTCAGTTTTTATAGATTTGCTTATTTCACATAAGTGCGATCCTACAGTATTTGTCTGACTCTGTGACCGCACATATGTGAAACTGTGACTGACATTCCGCTCAGCATGTTTTCAAGGTTCACCCATGTTGTGACATGCATCAGGACTTCCTGTCTCTTTATGGCTGAGTCATTTTCCGTTGCATGTACGTGCCCTATGTTTATCTGTTCATCTGTTGATGGACATTTTGGCTGTTTCCACATTGTGGCTATTGTGAAAAGTGCTGCGATGGACACTGCACTGGGCAGTGGAGCCCAAGCGGATCACTGCTTCAGGCTGGTTAGCTACGGAGACAGAGAACGGAGTCCCAGATGCTGAATCGGCTGAAATTTGCGGGCTCAGCAGAGCACGGGGAGAAGAGGCATCTCTGCACTGCGGTGACTGTTTGTGAGGCTGCTGCAGGCTGAGAGCTGTGTAGAGATCCCAGAGGTCACATGCTGGCAGGCTGGAGTTCCTCATACATGCCAAAATTCTTAATAAAATATTAGCAAGTAGAATTCAGCTAAGTATGTGAAAAGAATCATGCACAAAGTGGAGTGTATTGCAGGGGATGTAAGACTGCCTCAGTATTTGAAAATTAACCAAGGTAATCTACCACATTATCAGGCGAAAGAAGGAAGAAATCACAGGGTTGTATCGATTGATGCTGAAAAGCATTGGCCAAATTCAACACCCATCGTGATACAAACTCTCAGATAACTGGGAATAGAGGAGAACTCCCTCAGCGTAATAAAGTCCACATACAAGAAACCGGGAGCTAATATACTTAATGGTGAGAGACTGGGAGCATTTCCCCTAAGACTGGGCAAGGCAAGGATGTTTACTGTCACGACTCTTCTTCGCTTTTATACTGAAAGTGGTAGTCAGTGCAATGAGGCGAGAGAAGGAAATAAAAGGCATCGAGACTAGAAAGGAAGAAAGAAAACTATCCTTATTCACAGTTGCCTGATTGTCTACATAGAAAATCCCAAGGATTATACAAAAAAACAGCCTAGAACTAATAAGTAAGTTTAGCAAGGTCACACACAGGATGCAAGATAAATATACAAAACTCAGTTGGATTTCTATATACTGGTAATTAACACATGAAAACTAAAACTGAAAATATAATACCACTTATAATTGCTAAACATGAACAAGTCAGATGTAAATCTGACAAACCAGGTGCAGGACTAGTATGCCAAAACCCACAAAATGCTAACAAAAGAAATCAAGGAAGATCTCAATAAATGGAAGACATATGTCCTGTGTTCATGGATTGCAAGACTCAGCACAGCAAAGACATCACTTCTCCCCAAATTGATGGCATTTCCTACAAAAATCCTAGCAAGGGTTTTTTTTTGTACATATGGACAAGATTATTCTATAATCTATATGGAAAGGCAAAGGAACAGGAATAGCTAAAATAATTTTGAAAAAGAAGAATTAAGTGGGAGGAAACGGTCTCACAAAAGTTTATGCTGTCCTTTGGAGCTCAGGGTTTTCACATGTAAGCTCACTTGCCTCGCCTACCTTCACTGCAAGCGGGCTCTTGGCCAATTTACTTTTTAGTGTATTCAACTTAGTGTTATTTAATAAATAGCCTTTTGATTTGATTTTTAAAAGCATATTTTGGCTTACAACAAAGATGATTATTTTGCCTTCTTTCACCCCGTGCCCTGGGGTTGGCTCTAGGTGAGGACAGTAGGGGGCGCCCACACACTACATTCCGGAACTGTCCGTGCCCGAGCTGCCACAGTCGGTCCAGAAAGACGTTTTGGGGAGGTTCTCTCTCCACAACAACCAATTTATGAGGAGTCGTGGCCAAGCATAGTTGTACAACACCTGTGTCCCCATGTGTGGAAACAGCAGGCTTAGACGCCCTCGTGAAGAAGGATTCGCAGGGGCCGTGCCACCCTTTCCCTGCGCCTCACCCCATGGCGTGAGCTCCGGAGGCAGCGGCGCGCACTGCGGCTGTGGTCGGCACAGGCTGGAGGGCCTTTGGAAGTCCCACACTTCTTTCCTGAGCTCCTAAACTTGGCGGCCAATATCTACTTGTAGAGCAGGCCTCATTTACGTGACCTTGCAGAGCGTAAAGGGGTGGGGTCTAGCAGATTTTTAGGCTGGGCAGTTTTATGGAAGGACAGGGAATTTGGGAAGATGGTAACTACGATGAGGAAGGAAACCTCCTCTCTCCTTATGGGTCAAAGGGTCCAGCGCCTGACACCGCCTTTCCCAGAGCTTGGCCTCGTCCTATGCACTGTATCAGGAAACATTGATCTCTCTAAAGCGCTTCCTCTCCAAGGTTCAAGGACGCTAACTCTGCAGGCCCTCCTCTCTGATGCGCTCCTGGCTTTCCAGTCATGCCCACATCCGGGACCAGGTTAGCCGACCCGGTGGGGTGGAGCACCGTGGAGCCCCCAAGAGCTCGGCTTCTCCACAACGGCCCCTATTAGGTGCTGCTTCGCTATCTAAAGTGAAGACAGGGGTAGGAAGTGGATTGAGGCTCCTATTATTGGTTGGTTTTAAATCAACTGTAACCTAATTAACGCATTTCCGTTATTGTGGACCCGTTTTCAGCAGCTTTATATTTACATTCCTGATTTATGAATCCAAAGGATACTTACTTCTTACTACGGGCCAGGCCTGTTCTAGGCACTGGGGGCACAGCTTAATCCTCAAAAAGGACTACGGAGGAAGCCGAGGGTCAGAGAAGTGAAATGGCCTTGCTCCTGTGCTGACTCCCAATCCAGTGCTCGAGCACAGGATGGAAGGGAAGAACCTCAAGAAGGCAGGGAGCAGAGTGGAATGTTTACCTAAAAACTGTCAGTATACAGTCCCTAAAAGATGAGTTCTGGGCTCTGAAAAGGGGAACATATTGTTACCACGTTCCCTGTCACCCTGGGTGAACCCTGCCTCAGACAGAGTCTATGTTATACTCAGTCTTGGTCTCCCCAGGTACCTTCCAGTCTCCTCGGGATCAGTGGAGCCTCTTACATTTTGTACCTCCATCTTCATGGGCCTGCACTGTAATGACTCCTGGGAAGCAAAGACAAAACCCCCATGTCTACACTGAACACACCATACAAGTACTTCTTTCATACCCAAAAGGGAGCCCTGGTGGCACAGTGGCTTAAGAGCTTGACCACAACTGAAAGGTTGGCAGTCCGAACCCACCAGCTGTTCCTTGGAAACCCTATGGGGTGGTTTTACTCTATACTATAGGGTTGCTATGAGTCAGAATTGACTCCTTGGCAACAGGCTTGGTTTGCTTTTTGGTTTAGGGTGACCTCTTGGGATATGTGTGAGCCAGGGAGAATAAACTCAGGTGCTGAGTGTTGTGCTATGCTGACTGGCTTCAGACGAGGTATCTGGTTCCCATTGGAGACTGGGGGTTGCTGGGCAAATCTGAGCTGCTCAGTTTTTCCTTTGCTCTTGGCAATGCTCACCCACTCCTCCCCTACTCCAACCTGCACGTTGTGGTGGGGGAGAACCTGGAAAGTCCACTGATGCACAGAGGAGCTGGAATAAACCAGCTCTTCGTGAAAGAATCCAGGTGCAAAGAGTATCAGCAAACCGGAGAAAAACCTTCTTCCACACCTGATGCCTGTGAACAAAGGCAAATAAGACAGGGGCTAGAACTTGGTTGGTTGTAGAATGGGCCCAGCTGCCCACAGCAAGGACAGTGGCAGGCTCAGTTGGGAGCATATTCATTTTCACAGAATGTGTCGAAGGTACCCCTCCTGTGTGGGCAGGGGGCTAGGGCTTTTGGTCCCATGTGCTTCAGGGGTGGAGGCTCAGGGCCCTACAGCCCAGTAGGGTCTGGCGGCAGTCCTGGGAGGTGGGCACTTGGAAGGGGGTGACAAATTTTGGCTACAGTAGCATTCCAATGACATAGGAGGATTGGGGCTCTTAGTGAAAGTGACATCTATGAGAGGCTGCCCCTTCCTCAGCTTCTCCATTGAAAGATGAGTGTGTGTGTGTGTGTGTTTTGGGACACTCAGTGTACAAGGCAAAGTCAACTCTTCCTCAAAGGTAATCTGTACAAGCTTCTTTTTAGGACAAAATGGAAATCTCTGGCATGTCTGACAGCCTACATTTACGCAGTAGGTGTCCCATCTACATACATAGGCGGCCACCGACCTCAGCCCTGGACAGAAATTGTGCACCAGCGCACCTGCACACGTTAGGCACTGGTGGACGAATCAGGGCTCGTTTCCAGCACGCGCACCTTTCCTCCATTTACATCTCTCTTCACAGAGATGTCCGTGAGGGCTACATCTCTTCAAGGGCACCTAAGAAAACTCTCCAGGGCAGTCCTGCCCATCTCCTGACCTGTCAGGAAGTTCTTGGAGAAGAAAACCTGTCTGACACAAAAGCCACTTCATCTTTGCTGGTGAACAGAGAGTACCTGCCTGTGACGGCCTTGTGCGTGTGTGTGCCCGTCTGGGTTTTATGTATGTGGGACAACACATGTGGTCAGCTCCCTGGGAGGATGGGATACGTGTGGGTACCTATGCAGGCAAAGGTCTTCTTAATGGCGTTTTCAACTCTTACAGAAGCCCAGCACTTGGGTATGGAGAATGAACTCAGCTGGTTTAAAAAAAGAACTAAAACTACAACTACTGCCAGTGCTGAGCCTCTATTTAGAGAACCTGCTCCTTGGGGGAACAGGCTTCCTCAGAGTCTGTCCAGGAAAAGACAGCGCCCACCTGGAAACATGAGTTTCCGTGAGTTCACTTTCCGACCTCTCCAGCTTGGCCTGTGGTGCTTCAGTGCCTCCACACAGAGGCCAAAACAGAACACATCTGGGCGAGGCAGGCCCCTTTGCCTGAGCACTCTTGCCTGTATTTCAGTGGCTTTCCTCCTCACCTCCTGATTGTTAGGTAAACATCTCTTTCTCCCCTTGGCCACCCTATCTAAAATTGTTCACCTGCCCACTCCTGGCTTTCCTGGTGGTGGTGGTCTCCTCAGCACTTGCTGCCATCTCACATAGTGTATTTCTCCTGCTTACTGTTGGTCACTCCCTCCCACCCTACACTGCCGAGAACACCACGAGAACACCACCTACGTGAGGGTAAGATGTTTGTCGTTCTGTTCACTGCTGTATTCGTGGCACAGTAGTCCCTCCCTGTTATTGAGGACAGTAGGAAAGACCATCAGGTAGGCGCCGACTGCAGGCAGCAGAGTCAGGAACTTCCAACCCAGCAAACATGGTTAACGGAAGCCAAGTTCTGCTAGAAAGGGCCACAGAGGAAAGCAGCAAATCTGAGTTTTTTTCTTAAGTGATGGAGAGAAGGAAGGAAAAGGGAACCTAAATAACTGCATTTGCAAGACTAGTCCTGGGTGAAAATCTCTCCCCTCAGCCTAACTCTGAGATCAACTCCAACTTGGCTCAGAACTTTTTTGTTCCATTCTCTGTAGAAATAGAATGCGTTCCCTCAAAAGCAAAGGCAGGGTGCTTAAGAAATGGCCGAGGTCAAATAAATAGCCTTGATAGAGCTTGGAATACAGCAAGTACTCTCACTGTTCAGAGCACAAGCCCACCTGTCTCCAAAACCCCTTCCCAGCCCACTGCTCATTTCCGCCTTGATGTTACCAGTCCACATACCCCTCATCTCTAGCCCCGCTCCTTCTTTTGGGCTCTTTGTGAAGTACTGAAGTAACTGCTAACTGACCTCGGCTTAAGTCTGTGGGTGTCCCTGAGAATCTACTTTATGCTCCTTCTCAGTCTTTCTCGGGTAAACTCTGGATCATGTTGTCCCTCTGCCAGAAAATGTTTGCAGGGCCTACCAGTTCAAGTTCTTAAGGCCTTGCCTAATCTGGACCCACTCTCCTTGGTGAGATTTTTCCCACTCTTCCCTGTCAGGGATTCTGTAATGCGCATTCCTTGAACACTCCATCTCTTAGGCTCTGAGCTGTTTCCTGGAGAGGCCTCCCTCTCCTGCAATTCTGCCTACACGAATCCTGTAATTTTGTTCAGGGAAGGTCCGGCTCAGGTGGTACCTCCTCCATGTTGCCTTTCCTGAGCCTCTGGCCAGGTCTCTCTTTCACTCTTTGGTGTTCCTCTCATGGCTCAGTCATTTCTATCAGTTTTACTTCTATAGTTCTTTTTCTTCAGAGACCATAAGCTTCTTGAGGTCAGAGCTTTCATTCCCTCAACCAACCCTGGGGCTGGGGCCACTTTGGTACTTTGTACAGAGACAAATATGGCCTCTGTCCTAATGGAACTTACCCTAATGAGGTTTAGTCCAACTGATTTCAGCTAACTATCATGGTAATAATAGGGCATCCTAACCTTGGGCAGGAAAGCTCCCTGAAGAGGCCAATCTTTAAGCACAGACTTGATGGGTAAGTAAACTCTACGAAGACAAAAACGGCAGATACAGTGTTCTGTACGACAGCTGGGGGGGATTTGGGCCTGGCTGACAGCAGTTGTTCTGAGGATTGGATTTAGGTTAATATTCATTCACGGCTCCACACAGCCTTCTATTTCAGCCCTCATTTAAAGACGAGTACGATTCTGATAAATACGGTGAAGTAAGAGTCAACACAAACCATCAGTGTATACGATGAAAATAACACTAAGTGTTCCATCCTACGAGTTCTCTCATTAAGCATACCCTGGGCATTCTGGTAGGAGCCCTGGTGGCACAGTGGTTAAGCACTCAGCTGCTAACTGAAGGGTCAGCGGTTCGAACCCATTAGCCGCTCCGAGGGAGAAGAACATAGCAGTCTGCTTCTGTCAAGATTACAGCCTTGGAAACTCTATCAGGCAGTTCTACTCTGTCCTACAGGGTCGCTATGAGTCAGACCCAACTAGACAACCATGGGTTTGGTTTGGTTCCTTGGCGGTATTCTGGTAAACCGAGCTTGCAACCATTTCTGGGCAACATTCATTTATTTTGTTCAACAGGTTTTGAGAGCTACTATGTGTCAGGTACTGTGCTAATGACAGGGGCACACAATAATGGGGTTCCTGACTCAAAGAATTCAGTCAGGCGAGGGACACACACTAGTAACAACACACAAGACTTAGAGTGATTATTATACCCTAGGTGCTATTCTAAGCACTTTACATAGATTTAATCCTCCCATCCGCCCCGTAAGGAAGATTTACCAGACAGTGCGAATGAGAAGTGCTTTGGCGGAGTAAACAAAATCTGCTAGGACAGTAAACAGGAAGAACTCTTGACTTCAAACTGGAGGTAGGTGAGGGGGTGGAGAGGGATGCAGACGGATTCCTAGGGGTAAAGCCTGACCTGTGTCTTCAAAGTCCACCCGTAAGGCAAAGCAGGCTGGGAAGACTATGCAAGGGAGATAGAGGCGGGAGATTCTCAGTAGAGCCATGACATGGCTAGAAAGGCTACTCTAGTAGCAACGTGGAGGATGGACTGGAAGGGGACCAGACTGGAGAGGGGGAATAGCAGTTAGGAATCTTGAATTCAGCTAGTAGCAGCAAGGATGGAGAAATGAGGGAAAATGTTACCAACAGGGGTGAAAAAGACAGCTCAGTGGAGGTTTTAACTAGATGAGAAGAAAAAAAAAAAAAAAAAAGGACCAATCCACATCTTACTCTCCTAAAGGATATGGCTTCTCTTCCAATTAATGTTTGTCCACACAGATACAGACTCTGCTAATCCAAGATATCTGATATGCCAGCCCTGAGGCTGCCTGGAGCTTTTACAGTGCATCTGAACATCTTGCTGTCATGGGAGAAAGGGCACCAACTGTGTGGATCACACATGTGTTATCACTCTTCCTGCTAACTCCCTGGGTTTTTAAAGACCACACTGCAAAAAGTACTAGCATTTATAATAATGGAGAGGATTTTTCACTAATTTTATAAGTAGATTCATTTGCATTCAGTACAGAATTCTGCTCCGGGACAAAAGTTATCACATACTCAGATCCTCCCATGTTGTTGTTACCGGAAGCAGAGTCATCAACATCTTTACGACTAACCAGGCTTGAGAACTAATGCAGAAAACTCATTCCTACAATTTTCTCTTGAACCACTCTTGGTACTAAATGTCTTAGGCTAGGCTCTCTACAGAGGCAAAACCAGCGAAGCATAGGTGTATATAGATATATGAGAGAGAGAGAGAGGACTACAACACTGAAGACGGTGAGAAGCGGCGGCCAAGACATGGAGCGCCAGAAGAGACGGCATGGTGGGCTTTGGCCCACGGTGGGAGAAAGCTGAGTGCCTATGTGCAGGAGGCTTGCTGGAGGAGTAGGGTGCCTCCAGGCACTTGGCGGAGCCAAGTTTGCTTATCCAGGGAGCTAGAGCTGAGCACCTTCCGGCCAAGACTTACTGGTGGAGTTAGGTGCTTCTGGGAGTAGGCTGCCTCTGGGCACTTATCAGCAGAGCTAAAAGAGCTTTCAAACACTTTCCTGACCAGGGCAGAGGCAGAGGGCCAGAGAGGTGTGCCATGGGTGGGAAGTGGCTGTCCTGATGGAAGAACTGTATTCCTGAGTGCTCTTGAATTGCAACCTGTTACTTCCCTAATAAACTCCATAACTGTGACTACTGTCTGAGTTCTGTGGGGCCATTGCAATGAATTATCAAACCCAGGTGAGAAGTACAGAGTGCCATGGGAGGGACAGTTGGTGTCAGAATTGGTAAAAGGGTTGGAGGGAGGAGGCATGCCTGGCCTCTGCCTCACAGGAATCAGCCCTGGGCTGTTATCTTGATTCTCCTCCCCCCTTGTGAAGTTAGGTCAGACACCACCCCCATGTCATTTTTACATCCCCTTAAATTCTTAATATGCCTTATAGATTTTATTTTGTTAATTTCTTCAGTATTTAGGACAAACTTATTCCTGTTAAAAGAGAGAAAGTCCCAAACTATTACTCTGAACTCTCTTAGTTGAGGAGATATACTACTTTGGTTATTACTTTCAGTGTCAATCTCTGAAAGTATTTTTGGTACAACATTCATATCAAACCAAACTGTGGAATATAATTAAATTCTACATTCTGTTTTATATACTTGATCTGCAGCTGAGGGTACTGAGGTACCCAACACAATTTGCTGACCTTCAATGGTTTTGGTAATACTGTCATTAAAAACACTCAACAAACACACTGAAAGACAATTTACCCTCTTTTCTGAACTTAATTCTAAAGTGATCTTGGTAGCTTGTAGTCAATGAAGTAATTTTCTTTGCCTGTTATTCCCACTCTATATACCAGTTATTGTCAAAATCCTCATCATGCTGAATCTGAAGTAAGAAAGCCCTTCCTTTCTGCCCTCACTGTCACGTTACCTATGCAAATGAGCCGTCTTTTCCCCTCAAGTACCCATTTTACTACTCACTGCTTCTGTCACTGAAATGGCCCCAACAGGCCTCTACTCAAAGTATGACTTCAGAAAGAATCAGAGCAACTTCTATAGATGCAACCCGCCAACCAGGAAGCAGCTTTGCCCAGGAACCTGGCTCCACAGCTCTAGGATTTGGTGACTTTCTTTACTAGCCTCCTTACATCCCTTCCAATCTTGGGGGTTGGGTTTGTGAAACTCTGCACTTATAGTTCTTTTCTAACTTGTCCAGGAAGCTGACCTATGTTGAAGAGTGTAAAGCTCTCTATTTTACAGACACTCAATAAATGTTTATTTAAGTAATGAGTTACTGGGATGGCTTTTCTCAAACACTTGATCTCAATCAACACCAGTCTTCCTTCCAGCCAACAATAAGAACAGCAGGACATTTTACGCCATGAAGCATTAATAAGATCTTTTAATGAGGAAACAAAACAAAACAAAACCCCTTAGTCTCATGTTTCTATCCAAAGACACTCAAAACTAGTTTTTTTTTTTCCCCACTGCCCATCCCCTTTCTAACTGCAACTTTACTTTTGACCATGTAATAAAGGCCAATTTTAAGATTTTTTTTGAAAAAAAGTTTAAACCTTTTTTAAAAAGATTAAACAACCAGGCTAGCAAAAAGGTACTCAATACATACTTTCCTTATATCAAACAGGCTAATAGTTCAGTACAATATAACTATACAGAATATATACAATACACACATGTTCACAAAGCAAACACTATAGGCTCAGAACAGATTTCAAAAAACGTGATATTCACATTGATTACAGTAACTCTAAAAATGATTGTAACGTTGAAACGGCACTTAGTTTACAAAAAAGTCACCAAAAAATATATATATATATATATATATGTAGTCACCACTATGGTTCCTGTAAAATACTAATAGCCAGATACTTGTATATAAAATGTGAAGTTCTGACATTGTATACATTTCTAAGAAACAAACGACCAAAAGAACCAAAATCCAAAACCATTTTTGTTATTGTTGAAAGTCAAACATGCCAAGTAACTTAGCTATGGCCACTGTCACCAGATAAAGCCATACTTGAATGAGATGACAACTGGATACAAAGCTGATGGGTTGGGGACTGGCACAGTAAGTTGTACTGGTTCTAGGAGAGGGGTAGAAGACATGAAAACACCCATCTACATAATTTAATTCACATTCCCCATCTCATTACCCTCCTTCGAGGGTTTCACAAAATGCCAACGCCCAAAAAGATTCATGATGTCCTAACTGGCAGGGTAAGAAAGTTCCCCCAAACTTCCATGGTGCCAGGTTATAGGCAAAACATTAAAGCATGCATCAGCTAGACAGAGCAATCAATCACTCATCTGAAGACTGGCATACAGTTTCCTCCTAGGCTGGCTGCACTAGAAAGCTCTTCGGTTTTTAAATGGAGCCAGATTTCTATGTTAGCCCTGTAAACCGCTGAGCTACTACAGCAGCAAATATGAAATCACAAAAGCAAAAGCACAATTTTATCTCAACATTCATGTCTGTTACATCAAAACAATTTTTTCCTTCTTATCTGTCTCCTAAAACCAAACATGAATTTATCACTGAATTACGGTCTGTTACCTCAATCTGACTTTCTCATTATCCTGCTCTGGAAAAAGACAATTACTAATCTTGGAAAGTTTAAATTCACTCTTAAAAATGGGAATATGGAAATTTTAATGTTAAAAAAAAAAAGTCTGTTCTAAAAGTATCTTTCACAAATATATATATATTTAAATATTAAAATAGGCTACCTAGGATTTTTATAAAATGGCTTTTGAAAAGACAGTAGAGGCACAGATAGCCAGATACTATCCTCCCAGTTGGTATAAGGTGCCACAGGGAGCCCTACAAAGAGGCAGGCAATCTCCGTCTGATGCAGCAGGAGGCACCAGTAACTACAGAAAAAGTAAACACATCGCTGGGAACTTGGATCAAAACCAAATTTTACTCTAATAGAGTCTGTTGATTTTTTAAAAAAATACCTTGAAATATAAGCATTAGAAGCCACCACTTTGGACAAGGAAGAAAATGAATAGTTTATGATCCTACCTTCCAAATACCTGATGTCATTCACATCAGGGCCTGAAGGATGAAAAGCAGTGCAACTCTCAGAAACTGCATGGACTACTCTCAGTGTGAGAGCCTTTACGTAGCACAGGTCAGCTGGAGAATTAGACTGATAAATTTAAGAAACCGCTAGGGAAAACACTCATTACCTAATCATAAAAAAGTTTCTCTCTAGAAAACAGGTGTCTCCAGGAAGTGCATGAAAGGCTAGGTTTCCCACCTTGCAATGGGAACAGCTTCCACCACCACCAAGGGAAACAATGTGCCTTCAGAGGAGGGGATGGGGTCTCTCCCAAGGCAGGGAAGATTGTCCTTCCTCAGCAGCAGGCGACGTACTTTGGTAACCTGAACATTTGTTTACATGATGCTTTTAAACTTGAATAATAAAATTAGTATTTTAATTCAATAATTAAATCTGGATATGGCTAGATTGGCATTTGGGAAAACCAGGACAATTTAAGTCATGACACTGTATCCCACCCCCTCTCCCCAAACTATCAAGCAGGTATCTTATCAATAAATAATCACAACTGAGCCCAGGACCTTAAGCTTAACCAGCAGAGTAAGTTGATTTAAAGGCAGGCAATGATCGAAGGATTTGATTTTATAAACAGGCACTTCGAACTGAAATAAAAATTCCGACAGTTAAAAAAAAATTTTTTCCTTCTCAACCAGTGGTCTGAACTCTTAAGTTCTTTGTAAACTATTAAGTACACAGGAACCATGGTATCAGCTGGAATTGGCCTGGATCCTATCTATAAACAGAGTTTACGTAAGTAGCATAAAAGTTTTAAGGCAGTCTCATCTGTAAGACACTGCCAAGCCGACATTCCAATAATATCACCTAGCATTTCTGGTGTGTTACCATTTGTAAAATTGTTACTCTTCTATCATAAAAAAAAAGAAAAAGTATATTAATGATGGTACTAGTGCTGAGAGTCTTCATTCACAATCTGATACAGGTTTAATTCCTTATAAATTTAATGATAATAGCTCAACATATTTAAAGTCTAAAATGAAACAGCCACAGAGTGAACGTGGCTTAGCTCAACCTGGAAACTGGTTCAATTCCAATTTATTGTTTAATCCAAACCATTACTGCTCCTGGCAAATTCATCCTGCTGAGGACATTCCAAATAAAAATATCCTATGTCATCACATTCCACGAAGCAAAAATGATATGAAAAGAGAAAAAAGGGTGTAGACAAAATAAGAAATAACTTAAAATTTGATGATTTTAGCTTAAAGGCTCTGGCGTATGCTTAGCTATAATAGTCCTCATAGATGTGTTTACATCAGAGGCTTTTCTAACTCTGTTCCACTGCTTCGAGAAAAACAAAATCTAGTTTCATACATTCTTCTCTCACTAGCTCTCAAAATTTAATTATAAACATTTTGTCAATAATTTACAGTGAAAATCCCATTTATTATTTATTATTTTTTTGCAACGCTGGGTCTGTTTCTTCCAAATGCCAATTTTACTAGGCCCCTCTCCCCCCCATTAATAACACTATCTAGAAAATTATTTCTTCTTCCTCAGTTGGGTGTATATTTCAGAGTTACAACTTCACATCTGTAACTGAGTGGAAAGAAAAGTGCCACACAAAAAAGTTTCCAATTATCTTGTTCATTAATTTCTCAAATTTCAAACTCCTTTCAGTTAAAATGTTAAACACTTGGGACTGTTCGCTCAGAAAATAAGCATCACTTCTGTGTGGTGTACTAGTAGAGAATGGACACTGTATTATTATTTTTCAGGGACTAAAAAGCTACAAGAGATGAAGACACATCTGAGAATCTTCAAAATGAGAGCCAATAAAAATAGACAACTGGCCAATGTTTAGATTAAGATAAGTGAGGGAATAAAATAATGAGAGAAAAGACTAAAAGATTTAACTGAGTTTCCAGAAGCGCCCAGCTCCCAGGGGATCTGGCTCGGTAGTTAAGATGTAACTGAGTTGCCAGCATAAGAACATAGGGAGTGCTGACTAGTCCATTCCATTTGGTAAAATAATTTTAACAAAATGAAGTTTTTTTGCTTGTTTTAAATACCAAAGGGCACATGTCATAACATGGAACCAAATTACTGTAAAACCAGCACGGTTGGCTCAATGAGATCATTTAAATATTTTAGTACTGAACTGATAACTTTAAAAGCTAGCAATATATAACTAATTACTTGAAATAAAAAATAAGAAAATTACTGGAAATTCAAATTATGAAAAATTCATCTGAATATTATTTGTGGGTGATAACCTCCATCTGCATCCATTTATAGAAAACTCAAAATGTAAAAAACAAACAAAAAAAACCCCCAAAACCTATTAATCCCTTTGTTTCCACACTAGACAGTTAGTAGAACACACCTTTAAAAATGCAAACGGCAACGGCAGAAGCTGCATCCAGCCTCAGGGATAACATCTCTATTCATTTCTAAAGTATATCACACTTATTTGATAAAAACTGAAAATAAAAGCTTTTCTTATACAAAATGCTTAATTTTAAAAAGGTAATTTCTCCTGCATCCTAAAATTCAAGCCCTTTAAATATCACAAAGTTACCCTCTTAGGCCTTAAGAAAGACAGCTACGCTTAAATATTCTAAAGTGAAATATTTTAACATTTTGTTACACCAATAATCTCTGCTGGTTGGGGATTTCACCTCTTTGGAAAGTCTCCTTATGTTCTGGTAAGAATTACACATCCAGGCTGCGCTCTCTTAGACAAATTTTAAATCAATCTAATTAAATACTATCTCCAATTAACCCCTTATGCTTAGTTTCATAAAACAGACCCACAAGTCAAGTACCTTAAAAGCACGCCCCACCAAAAATGCAGAACCTCACTGAAAAAGCAAAAAAAAAAAGGCCTTTGTGTCATTTTGTTAATACTAGTTAGTTAATTCCTTGTACTGATAAGACCAGGCAGTAGACAACAAACCAGGTATCCATTTTCACAGTATATTCAAATTCGCCATACAACTTGGAAATCTGTGCAATGAGAATCTATAATTTCCATTTGGGAAAAAACAGCCAGTCTTGGTAATCCTCCACTCTGAGAACACAGGCAGAAGGCCTTAAAGCTGCCCCAACTGTGCAGGGCTCTCATAGGGCAGAGCACTCGGGATAAGGGATGTACACAACCCCAAATGATACTTACATTCGGATTTTTTTTTTAAACTCTATTTTCTTCCCTTTTTTTTTTTTTAATAACTCTTGGAACTTAGAACAATTCTTGGTCAAAATTTTACCTATTCTCTGTCTTGGCAATGAAAGATTTAAAAACTAACTTTAGGATTTATCTACTGGTAGGCATAACAATTTTCAAAGGACAGGATATTAAAAATAAAAATTCCTGCCTTTTCCAGTTGAGACATCGCAATACTACGGTAAGTATCACAGTCTGCTGCAGAGAGTAATTCAACCCTATTAGTTAAGAAGCGTAAATAACGGAAGCTGACTGGTAGCCTGTATATGAGCCCATCAAAACCTTGATTTCCCTGAAGTGTTAACATGTAATACACCTGTGTTTGGAAGCAAAGGGGGAAACAACAGGTTCAGGAGTAAGGTAAGGAGCTGGAAACAAGTTAAGGACAGCAGGATATGGGAAGAGAGAATCTTAGCCTAAAGAGATTTTGATGAGTTTACCATACTTTCCCTTCCATTAATTTTGTGGGGGAAAAATATTAAATATAGAATTAGCCAATTAAAAAAACGAAACAAATCACATTATAATTTTTAAAAATATATTTTATTATTAAGGTCTAGCACCTGAACAAAATTTAGATCTCGGGTTTTGACTAAGGGATTATATTTGTTTATAATCCAATCAGGTGCTTTCATCATTATTTAACTTTGGGTATATACACAGAAAAAAAGTTACTCAAAAAGTTCATTATTCATGGACTTGAGAATATTCAGGACCAAGTTAGTGATGCTTAATGGCATCAAGTGAAAAATACACTCCAGTCAAGAGCATCACATAAATATCAACTATAAACCAGGAAGCTGCACTCTTTGGCAGCAAGGTTTTTAGTTTTTCTTTAATCGTAACAATTCTCACTCTTTTTTTTCCCCCAATAGACTTATGAATCATAGTAATTGTATAGCTTTTCTTTATCTTTTACATTATTGCTTACACTGTATGAGTAAGTATAAGAACTGTCTCTAATAAACCTGGCAATGCCTAAAAATATTTTTGAGCAAGGACAATGTATCACTGTCGTATGGGCTTTTTGTAAACGATCTTGGTTGGGTTAAGAATGTTGCCCTAATTAACAGAAAATTATTTTGTCCAAAAGAGCACAATAAAAACATCCCCCACAATATATAAACCTATATATAAAATATAGACTATCTCCAATACTTTTCTTTTATATAGTAGCACATCAGAATATGCAAGACAAAGCATGGTTGATAGGGCAAGAGGAAAACTGATCTGCGCAATTAATAATTAGCCAGGCATTATGACTCAAAGACCAGGTAAATGTCAATGTTAGTCAGAAAAACAGCACTAAAAGGAGTTCCTGTGAAGCTGGGACTGACACACTTCCCGCTGCACGTCCCCATGCCTGCTCTCTGCGTGCACAGCTGGCTATTCTCCATCACGGTTCCTTGCCTTCTCTCATAGAAGAACCATTATCTGGAGGGGTGAGTGGTACTACTGTAAAGGTACCAGGAATGTCTATCCCAATACCGATTTCTTACCATGGAAAATTATAATAATGACAAAGCTTTAAAAAGAGTAGGTTGGATTTCAGAAGTATTTACCCTAATAATTTCTAAGAAAGCGATACCATAAATACTTCCAAAAACAATAGGCTCAACGAAATATTGTACAATGTCCTTGAGTGTGGGAGTCAACATCTACTCAGGCCATTTGTCAAGGTCTGTTTAGTGATTTGTTTGTGGTATACCCTTTCCTCTCAGGAAGGTCAATAATCATCTGACTGCTTCTTTATCTAATCTCTGTTATTAGCCCCCTTTTTACAATGGAAGAAGAAACTGGCATATATTTTAAGTGTTGGTTCTCCTTAAGTCTCCTAGTTTCTATTATGTTTCAACATCATATTATTGTGTATTTAAAGAAGTAATCTCTCAGTCATAAAGAATAAAACATCTTAGTTGTAAGACTTCCAAAGTAAAAAGAAAAATTCTTTCCCAAACGCTTCTTTGTTCAAAAAGTTAATTTTAAAGGTACAAGACCAAGCACAGGCACTTTCCAAAAATAAAAAATGAAGCCAAACCACAAAATCACTCAATAGTTATAGAAGACAGCTCTGATTTTGGGGGGTCATCTCTGGTTGCCTCAGCACAGGCACTGCTCTTTGGCTGCTCTGGCATGTCGTCCTCCTTTTCCGCCAGCCCACCAAGAGACCCCAAGGGAAAAGTGCTCTCGCAATTCTGGGTGGAGGAGACCTGCGAAATGACAGGCATTTGAACAGAGGAGTTGCTTTCAAAACTGTGTTCTCCAAGATCATACTGAACAAGGGTCTCTTCTTGCTCCTGGTTTAAGTAGTCCGGTACTAGGAAATCACTAGGTAAGAGGCAAAGGATGAAACACAAAGTTAATTTTCAAAACACCAATAGATAAGGTACAGTAAAAAGACGTGATTTTACAAACAAGATTAGGATTCTTCATTTCACCAATCCGTGAATGAAGATTTTTTAATGAAGGTTACAACTTAGGAACCTTGACCTTGTAAACTTTGGCAAATAGGAACCAAAGCTATCCATCTAAAGTGTATCCACTCTCCCTACCACCAACAGGTAAGACTAGTTACCACTTTCCGTGTCACCCAGGACACCTGAACCGCTTTACCTATTCTATGTAGATGAGTTTCTATATACATAAAGCAACTGCAATTAGCATCCTCACCCAAGCAAAGACCATTTTCATAATTTACGCTTAGTTTTTCTTGGATAACTCACTAGATAAACCTAGTTTTGTATTACTTCCTAAATATAAACTAGGTAAGAAGATAAGTCCTTGTGCATAAATGAAGTATGAAATGTAAAAATGACTTATGTGTACCCTTTTAGATTCAGTATATAAAAATATCTTTGAGTCAGAATTTGACAATGAATGCCGTGAGGATGGTATTACACATTTAGTCCTCAAAAAAGTATTACTTAAAAAAAAAAGTAATACTTTACTGTTTCCCACAGGAAATGTGGACAGTAAAACACACCATAAATTTAAAAATAGTGGTGAGAGTTGAGATCAGAAATGAATTTCTTCTTTGTCTTTTTCTGTTTTCTAAACTTTCTCTAAGTTTCAAGCTGCCTCATCTGTAAAGTGACATGTTCAATACTAACAGTAGTTAGTGGCAGAGCTCAAGCTAGAATCCAGGTCTCTATAAATCAGAAAAATAACCCTATTATAAACTATTAACATTAAAAGCATATAACTCTAAACTGAGAGAAAAAAGGAGACTTTATTTGATCTAGAACAATCATATCCATTATAGCTGCTGTTGAAGTTTCTCCTTCATATTCTTATTGCTAAATGCCTTTTCCTTTATATAGAATTAAAAAAAAATGAGAACTGGTCAAGAATTTTTTTAACATCCAAAGAGTCTGAAGTAATTCAATATCCATCCCTAAGCATCTATTATCTGACATGATAACTTTTCCAATAAAATTTATTTAAAATTCACTACAGAGATACTTTAACCTTATATTATCTAAAAAATTTTTTTAAAAAATATGTATCAAGAGGTTAAGTTGTCTAGTTCTGTAGGAAAGAGTTTTAACACCAACTATAAAAATATTTATAATTTTATATACTCAGAAGATTCAGCAAAATTTTATCAGATCAGAAGATCAGAGTATGGACAGTGGGAATTTAAAATGCATGTGATTAATCAGCTGGCAACCTGAGAGAAAACACAGCAGGCTGCCAGACCCAAAGGCAGGAAAAGAGAGTTAAGAAAGCATTTTCCTGGTCAGGTTTTTGTTGTGCACCTCACCTGCTCTGGAAGTAGTTTGCTAGCTCTGACGCTTCATGGTTCAGACTCCTCAGGTGCACGATTAAATTTCCAGAGTTGGTGAACATGGCGCCACATGTTTTGCACTCGTAAATCCGAGGCTTGCGGATAATGTGCCGGGAAACCCTCATGTGGTGTTTGTATTCCCCGAAGGAAGTGAAAGTGGCACTACATATCTGGCACCGGAAACAGCGTTTACCTTCATGCTTCAGGCGATGCATCTTTAGCGAGTAAGCCCTGGTGAACTTTTTCCCACAGCGGTCACACTGAAATGGTTTAATTCCTAAAAAATAAAGATAACCAAAATACTACATGAGAACAAAATAAAGTACAAGGTCATAAACCTAACAAATTTCTGAAAATTTCAGGATAAATTTTCTAACAAATTTTGTAGCAACAGATAAGTCGAATAGACAAAAAATTACCTGTAAAAAGAAAAGGTCATGTATGTTTGAGCTGATTTTTGAATACTCCTCTAAGTCATCTATTTCAGACTTTAAAACATTTTAACCACAGTATTTAAACAGGACCCCAATCTCCATGTAACAGCATTTATTATTTTATTTCATTAAAGTGGTGAGGTTTATACTGAAAAGATGTTAAAATCATCAGTGTCTACTCTCCATTCCCTTTCTCAGAGAGAAACAAGAAAAAAAAAGGAAAGGGAAAATTTTCACATCTCTGAACACAATGATCATGATAGACCCATCATCTGACACACTGGCTTTTTTAGTACTTAATGTAATACGATTCTAAGGATGGCGCAGGACTGGGCAGTGTTTAGTTCTGTTGTGCACAGGGTCGCTATGAGTCGGAACTGACTGGACGGCACCTAACAACAACAACAATGTAATACTGGTAGGAAAAATATATAGAAATGAGTAAGTCAATTATAAAGTGATGTTAATGGTCTCCAATTCATTATCACAGTTCTAACAAAAAAATACCCTTCAAAACAAAAGCTGCAATTTAACTTTAAAAAGTCATAGGGAATTAGTGTTAGAACAAGGATGACTGGACCCATCTCCCAAAGAGGAATACACAACTTAGAATTGTGTTGAATTTAAGTCTCAAATCTGTTTTACCTATCATTTATTTAAAATCTCTCTTATACTAAAAAAAACTCACTAAAATCAGAGCACAGAGAAATTTAGGATTACAGAATTAACCCACTATTAAATTCTTAAAGACTTATTTGGAAATGATTTCAAAATTCCAGAAACACTAAACAGCCGCACACATGTCCCTTTTAACCACGTGCTTTACCGTCTGTCTTCGTGCTTCTCTCTCATGTACATTCACACACCTAGTACATCCAATATCATATTTACTTACATCTTACACGAACACATACACACACACACCTCTATTAGGTTTTGATCAGAAAATTATGTGGCAGACGTATTAAGCAAATAACTTTCAGATACCGCACCATTTCAGTAACAGACTTAGCTCATCTGTTCTCACTTGACTGTCCAGAGATTTTTTAAAAATCAAAGTACCCATTTTCTATTTTAACTGGATTTCAAAATAAAATGTCTCAGAGAGCTCATCTATGCAATGACAGGCAGGGTGACATTACCTGAGTGGATGAGCATGTGCTGTTTTAGGTTCTGAATGCGGGTGAATCGCACCCCACAAGTTGGACACTGAAAAGGCCTATCTGGACCGTTTGGACTTGGTCGCTCTGTACTGCTGGTGGAAGGAGCAATGTAGAGTTGGTAGGGATACTGAACATTTTCCAATCTAAAAAAACAAACCAAAGAAGGCAACCAGGCTCTGACTTTAAAGCTGAACAAACATTTCTGTAGGTCAACTTTAGATAAGAAAAGGAAAACTGATTTAAAGCCTTGTTGAAACAGTTTAACTGTTAGGTTAAGTTTCACTTAAAACATGACAAGCAATGTTATAGTCCAAAACGTCCAGCATCTTAGGTTCAACAGGCTCTGCAGTGTTACATCAGCATGTTAGACATAAGACCACAGAATGTATCGAATGGTTTTACCTTAGAGAGCCTTAGACAACCTCTCTGATCCTTACTTTCCTGCTTTAATTTAGGTCTTCATCAATACAAGCCTGAATTAGTGACTCCTTCTAGCACCACACATCATGGATTTCCTTCACATGGTATCAAGTGATTCTCTGATTAAGTCATATAAAAAAAGCTGCTTAAAATCCTGCAACAGCTCACCTTTATCTTCAGAAGAGAGTTTAAACCCCTTTGCAATGCATACAAGAGTTCTCTTGATTTGGGCTATTTACCTTTCCAGCCTCATTCCTGTTAAGCTTCCAAATGGATCCTATTCCAAGTCCTTCCTCCCAAGTGCCATAATTTGTCTATACTGTGCTGTTGTACCTTTAACTTCCTCTACTTGCCTACCTTCTTTACCTACATAGTGCCTACTCATTTTCTGAAATATAAGTCTCACCTCCTGCAGGAAGTGACTCAGGCAGGTACTTTCCTATGCAGAGCAACAGAACCCTCCGGTTTACTGTTCACTTGTCTATCTTCCACCTCTCTTCCTTCCCCAAAACAGTGTGAGCTCCTTGAGGGCAAGGACTATTCACTTCATCTCTATAGTCCCATCACTTAAAATAGCATCCAGTACAGATGATTTAATCAATGTTTGAAATTAAGGAAATCCAGGCACGTTTCTGCTTTACCATGGTCAGCTAATCACGAACAATAAACTTTGAGTCCTTTGAAGCCTTTGGTTTTCAATAAATACAGTTTTTAGGTATGTCTTGGGTTCTCTATGTGGAGTTGTTCAATCATTTACTGGAGTTTATATTCAGCGGTGGGAAACATGATAATCAAGATAATTATTAAAGCCGAGAATTAAAATAGGGTGCTGCAATAGTGACTGGGTGCTGCTTTGTACTGGTGGTCAGGAAAGGCTGAGAAGCTGATACTTAGAGCTGTGATCTGAAAGTCAAGAAGGAGCCAACAATGTGAAGATTAGGGGGAAAGCAGCACAAATGCCCCCAGAAGGAACAAATCTAGAACGTACCACAACTGGAAGGTCAACGTGGCTAGACGGTTATATGCAAGAGGGAGAATGGCTGGAAGGGCATCAAGAGAAGTCATATCATATGGGGCTTTTAAAAGGCATATGAAGGAAATGTATTGAAGAATTTAAGCATCCACTACTTAGAACAGTGACATACTCTGACTGTATCAGAAACAGCATCATCATCATTTTGGCTGCTGTGTGGGGAACAGATTGCAGTAGAGGAAGAATGAAATCAGAGGTCAGTTTCGAGGCTCTTCCAATAGTCAAGACAAAAAAAGGTGGTGACGTGGACTAGGGCGGTTGTAGCAGAGATGGAGGGAAAGTGGAGAGGTTAGGGATATGCTCTGGAGGGAGAGCCAGCAGTCCTTGCTGAAGGATTAAATATGGGAAGGCAGAACGAGGAGTGCTGAGGGAAAGAAGGATCAAGAATAATTCCTAGAAATGTTGCTTGAGAAATTGGGTGGATAACGATGCTGTTTACTGAAATGGGAAAGACTGGAAGAGCAAGATTTGGAAGGAGAGTTAGAAATCAAGAGTTCTGTTTTGGCCATGTTAAGTGTGAAATGCCCCTTGTATACCTATGTGGAAATATCAAGCAGGGGGTGCTAGTGCTGGAGATGATGACTGGTATTCCCAAGTGTATACAGATCACAGGTCACCAAAGATTTTCTGTAGCAGGATGGATAGTAACTATTTTTGGTTTTGCGGGTCATACAGTCTCTGTTGCAACCACTGAACTCTGCCAAAGTAGTGCAAAAGCACTCACAGGTAATACACAAACAAATGTGTGTGGCTGTGTTCCAATAAAACTATTTACAAATAGAGGTGGTAGGCTGGGATTGGTCTGTGGTTTGTAGTCTGCTGACCCGATAGAGATACTACTCAAAGCCATACGATTCAGAAGTTTTGGAAATGCCAAAAAAACTTCTATAGGCAGTCTAATTTATAATGTAATACTACCTAATTACGTTGAAAAATATACTTTAGTGAGGTTCCAACAGACAAAAGTCTTATATAATTCCCAGATAAAAGCCTGAATTTAAAGTTGTAAGCACAACTCTGACAAGAATATGATATACTATGTCAGTACTGACCGATCATCATCATCCGCATGGGCATTAGTGCTAGAAGTGCTCTGAAGTGTAGGCAGCCCCTCGGTGACACCTTCATCTACTGAACCTGTAAATCAAACAAAGAGGACAGTTGTCAATACTTTGGTGTATATAAAGGCCAAGGAATTAACTGCAAAATCCATCTCCACGCCTCTAACACATCCTATCTATCCAATGCATATATCCCGAATTTATTAACCAAAAGTAATAATGTTGTGTTTTAGTCATCTAGAGCTGCCGAAACAGAAATACCACAAGTGGATGGTTTTAACAAAGAGAAGTTTATTTTCTCAAAGTAAAGTAGGCTAAAACTTCAAATTCAGGGTGTCAGCTCCAGGGGAAGGCTTTCTTTCTGCTGTCTCTGGAGGAAGGTCTTTCTTGTCAATCTTCCCCTGGACTAGGGGCTTCTCTGTGCAGGAATCCCAGGTCTAAAAGACGCACTCTGCTCCAGGTGCTTCTTTCTTGGTGGTATGAGGTCCCCAACTCTCTGCTTCCTTCCCTTTCCTTGTATCTCTTGAGAGATAAAAGGTGGTGCAGGCCACACCCCAGGGAAACTCCCTTTACCTTGGATCAGGGAGGTGACCTGAGTGTGGGTAGTGTTACAATCCCACCCTAGTCCTCTTAACGTAAAATTACAAACACAAAATGGAGGACAACCACACAATAATGGGAACCATGGCCTAACCAAGCTGTACACACATTTTTCGGGGGAGATAATTCAATCCCTGACAGTTGTGTAGTGTTTTAGTCTTCTACTTTGTGATTTACAAAGATTCTTACATTGCTACTTAAATTCTTTTTTTCAGAAAACGAGCAGAGCAATTACAAACTGTACAAAAATTCATATAAAATTAAATAATATAGCAACTTTTTAAGGTATCAATATTTATTTTTAACCTTATTTTATTGTGAAATATACAACTTTTACGTAGTTTGTGTTATAAAGCAAATACCTGTGCAACCTCCCCACAAGTCAAGAAAGACAACATTGCCAGCATCCTAGACAGCTCCACTTTCCCTTTCCTGATCACGAGCCCCTCCCTTCCTCTAAGAGATAACTATCACCCTGTCTTTTATGGTTATCATTTCTTCAAAAATAGCTTTACTTCAAATACATGTACGCATAAGCCAGGGCATGATGTTTGTGGGACACAGCCAAGCACTGTCTAGGGCTGCTGTGATGATAAACGCACAACCGAGTAGCTGTGAATGAAGAGACCACTTGGTCATTAATCCTAATATACCACCTGGCCCTTAAAAGTTTGCTGACCCCTGCCAAAAAAACAGTCTACTGTCATCTGGTTCTAAACTTTAATCAAGTCATACTGCATGTTTTCTTGTGCCTTGCTTCAACACTGTGGACTCCTCCATGTCGTTACAGGGAGCTGAAGTCTGTTCATTTCACTGTTGTATAACAGTCACAATCTACCCATTTTACTCTAGATGGACATCTAAGCTGTTTTCAGTTTCAGGCTACTATGAACAATGCCGCTGTATATATTCTTGTACAAGTAACTTAACGCTCATCTGCACACTGTTCCCACATTATACACTTAGGAGTGGAGCTGCCAGGTCACAGGATATGCAATTCTTCAACTTTACTAGAAAATACTTTTTTCAAAAGTGACGGTACTATATCCTCTTTTGTGAAATGCCTGTTCCAAGTCTTTTGCTATTCGGTTGTCTGCCCTTTCATTTTAAGAGTTCTTTTCATATTCATGTGATAAACATATCTTTCACCCTATTTTATGGTTTGATAACCACAAGTTTTAAAATTTAATTGAAGTTTCGAATCATTTCCACTATGGATACTAATTTTTGGTCTTGTTTTTAAAACCTTTCCATATTCTACATTTATCTGATGGAAGATTTATATTTTGCCTTTTACATTTAGGCCTTTTCTTTAATCCATCTGGAAATGACTCTGTGACCCAGCAGACCCATTTATTGAAATGTCTGTCTTTTCTCCTCTCCTCTGCCGTGTCACCTGTGTCATGCATCAAGTGAACATGAACGTACACGTCTGTTGCCAGGCTCTCAGTTCCTTCTGTTGGTCAGTCTGCCCTTACATTAGGGCCAGTCTTCAGTTACTACAGCTTTATAATAAGTCCTGATATCAGGTAGACCAAGTCCTCCCATCTTGTTCATTTGCCTCATGAGCATCTCGGCTACTCTTGGTCCTCTGCATTTCCGTACACATTTCAGAATCACCTTGTTGAATGTAAGTGGTAACAATCATTCAATTTCCCTTCTATTGGTTTGGAAATTATACAACATGTTCCTATTCTTTTTTATTGGTTACCTTAGAAATTATAACGCACACAGTTATCAAAGTTGAAAGTTAACGAAAACCTTTACTGCCTCCTCGATAATATAAGGACCTTAGAACATTTTAACTTCATTTCCCCCCGACACCCATCCTGCAACTCAGAAATTATTGCTGTCTGGTATTTTACTTCTTTTGTTGTGATTAAGCTCCACTAGGCATTACTCCTTTATACAAGCAACATCCATTTACATTTACCTCTTTCTTTGCTCTTCATTCCTTCTTGTGATATTAGACTTTCACCTGTGCTCACTTCTGCTGTACGTCCACCCTTAAGGATTTCCTCTAGCAATGATTTGCTGATGATGAATTGTTTTTGTCCATCTAGGAATAGCTTTTACCTTCTTGAAGGATATTTTCACTGTGTGTAGAAATCTATATTGGCAGTTTTTTTCCCCCAAACACACTGAGGATAGCATTCCGCTGTTATTAAAAAAGTCAGATACTCCTTTGAAGGTAATCTGCCATTTCTCTCTGGTTGCTTTTAAGTTTTTGTTTTTTAAAATTTTCTTCACGATGTGTCTAGATTCGTGTTTCTTTGCTGGTCTCTGTGAACTGGTGCCTTCATCACTTCTGCAAAATCCTCGTTCCCTTTTCTCCTTCTAGGACTTCGATAAAACTGAAGTTGGGTTTCTGACTGTATCTTCCACAACTCATATTCTCTTCTCCACTGTAATCTCTACCAGTGTGTCTTCCTCTCGCCAACATTCAGGTAATTTCTTATTTATCTTCTGATTCACCAGTTGTCTCTTAAGTCCAATCTGCTGTCAAAATGTTCACTGAGTTTTTAAAATTTTGGTTACTTTATTTTTTATTTCTAGAGTTTTTTTTTTCCCTCAAATCTATGTGACTTTTTACAGTTTCCTGTTCTCTGCAATTATTGTTCAAACTTGTTTACTTCTTTAAACACAGTAATTGTATATGTTTTGTATCTGTGTCTGAAAACTACTGCCAATTGGTTTCTGCTACCTGTTGTCTTTATTCACTTGGCTTTGTTTCCCTGTATGCTCTGGTTATTACTGACAATGGTTATTGCCCTTATATTTGTAGGCGAAGTGCTGAGATTAGGATGAATATATACTCTTCTGGAGATTTTTGTTTGCTTTTATTAGGTTCCTGGAAGAGCACCACCGGACAGGGACCACCCTAAACCACATTTATGTTTGAGATTCCTTAGCCTACCCACCAAGGTATAAACAGGATGGTCATCTACAGAGGGCTGGTCTGGGGCTACCACCTCTCACGGATGTGTTTTTCCCCTTTCCTCTTTTCTTCTTCTGGTCTGCCTGCACTGCCAAGGCAGCTTTTTTCTACAGTCCCCTGAAATCTGGAGGAAGGGGTGCAGGTTTAGCTCTGGTGCACCCTGACCCTGGCAGCATAGCCTTTCAGAACTTAATGTATGGTGCGACTTCTCTAAGCCTTCATAACTCTGACACGCCCTGGGCATTGACTGCATTCCCTTCACTCTTTGAGTTGATGAGCCAAAGTCCAAGCTGTATTTTGGCAAATGTCCTAAAGGCAAAAAGCTGGTTTTAATTCTCTGATAAGCTACTTACCTCTCTGGGTTCAGGCAGTCTCCTCAAATTTAACCTAGCAGCTCCTACCATCTTTTCAGCATTTTAAATATTTTTAAGGTGATTTTCTTTTTTTTTTGTTTAATCTAGAATTTTTGCAGGGTTTAACAGGAGGATAGATCCAAACCATCTAGCTTATTCTCATCAGGTACTGAACTTTGCCAATTAAGCTGTGCTGCACCAAATGAATAAATCTGAGCCTCTAAAATCTACTCCATTTAACAGCACACAAACTTTTGGTTATAGTATTTTAAAGAAAGTTAAAATGTACTAACTATAACTGTAAAACAGTCTATACAACACCATGTATAACACATTTAATAAATATCAGCTGTTGACAGACACACAGGATGGAATTTCCTCCTGTTGAAAACTTATAGAATTAAATACTTGTTTTCTCCTTTGGAACACTTAAATTAGCTGACATTAGGAAACAAGCAAAATTTCCACAAACGAATCCAGTCTTTTTCAAGGCATAACCCATTGCGGTCGAGTCAATTCCGACTGACAGCGACCCTACAGGACAGAGTAGAACTCCCCCATAGAATTTCCAAGGAGTGCCTGGTGGATTCAAACTGCCAACCTTTTGGTTAGCAGCTGTAGCTCTTTACCACTATGCCACCAGGGTTTCCTTTTCATGGCATGCAACTTATTTAATAATTTGTGCTGAAAAATTTGCAACAGGGTTACACTTTGCCTTGACTTCTTAAATAAAGAATACTAAATATAAGTTATTTTTTGTTTCTTGGTGACTCACAGCAATCATCAAGGACACCAGTTATTATACCAACCAACACCAAACCCATTGGGGTCAAGTCGGTTTTGACTCGTATTGACCTACAGGACAGAGGAGAACCGCCCCATAGGGTTTCCAAGGCTGTACATTTTTACTGAAGCAGACTGCCACGTTTTTCTCCCGCAGAGTGGCTGGTGGGCTCGAACTACTGACCTTTTGGTTAGCAGAGGAGCTCTTTCACCACTGAGCCATCAGGGCTCCTTTATTATGCTATGTTCTAATATACTAATGTACTTAGAAGCTTTTGAAAGCAGAACTACATGTACTTCCAATCATCTCCAACCACACCCCTTTCTTCCTAGCCCCGCTATCCCATCCCTACCGGTGTGTTTAGCATTTCTGTCCATGTCTTTTCTAACTATCAAAGGACACTCATACCTTTCCCCTCTGCCTACACATCTAACCTATCCCTGATCCTTCTGATTTGTTTTTACAACAGATGTGCAATGGGAACCAGAAAATGCCGTTTTGTTTAAGAGGTAACTGCTCCCTTGTCAATATCGTTTCATTCTCACTTTTTTTCTTTTGAAAAGAAAAGGAAAGAAACACTAACAATTTCATCTGTCCTAGCATAAAAACTAGAAAAATCCTAGTATTTGGACTTGGTCACCATGGACACAAAAACCTACTTTGTAATGTATTCTCAACTTCTCATCCAGAGTGCAGACAACATTAAAGCTTATCGGCAAAAGCTTGCAAAAGAGGCCTGGAGGTGCGATTAGGGCAGGCCAGGAAGATTCACCTCACTGACATCTGCATCTCACAATCAGGCAGGCCAAGGTCCCACTCCTAGGAGGTATGGTAGAAATAAAAAACATTGGGTTTTGCATTGATTCCAGTATTGTCAAGAGTTTGCTTAATAACATCATCAAAGAGAAATGAAGTCCCGATACATGCTACAACATAGATACACCTTGAAAAGATTATGCTAAGTGAAATAAGTCAGTCACAAAGGAGCAAATACTGTATGATCCCACTTACATACGAAATTTCTAGAACAGGCAAAGGTATAGAGACCAAAGTTTACAGGGGCAGGAAGGAAGGGGGAAGGGAGAGTCATTGTTTAGGGGGCACTGAGGTTCTGTTAATGATGATAAAAAAAATTGCAAATGGATAGTAGAGATGTTTACATAACATGATGAAAGTAATTGTCACTGAACTATACAAAATGGCAGTTATAGAGACTTTTATTCCCCCCCAAGATATAACAATAACTATAGTACAAGAGACATTATAGCAGATGGTCCCTCTTCAAACATCCATATTTTACATACTAAAAATGTTATCTAAACCTTGGTGTCTACATCCCTAAAACTGACAGAGACTGATGAAGGAAAAGTAAAACAACCTCCCACCCCCACGGCTATGGCTACTAAATGCACCAAAAGCTGAAAATAAAAACCACTCTAAGCTAACCAAAGAGTTAAAACAAACTTTTAGAATTTTATCCATACTTCTACAACCCACCAACAAAAACACAATCTAATTACGAATGAGCAAAGAATCTGAACAGGTAGTCGATATTTCTCAAAATAAAAAGAAGACATATAAACAGTCGATGTTATGAGTCATTAGGGAAATGCCAAGTCACAACCACAGTGAGACGCTGGTGGGAATGCAAAATGGAACAGCCATGTGGAAAAGTCTGGTGGTTCCTCAAAAAGTTAAACATGGTGGAAGGACCATCAAATGACCCAGCAATTCAATCCTAGGTATACAGCCAGAAGAAGTGAAAACAGGAACACAAACAGAAACTTGTACAACAGTGTTCACTGCAGCACTATTCACAACAGCCAGAATGTGGGAACAGTCTAAACGTCTATCAACACAGGAATGAATAAACAAAATATACTATTTACATACAACAGACTATTACTCAGCCATAGAGAGAAATAAAGTTCTGATACATCCTGCAACATGGATGAACTCTGAAACCATTACGGGGAGTGAAGTAAGTCTGGCAAAAAAGGGCCAATATTGTGTGATCCCACTTATATGAAACATCTATTAATAGGCAAATGCACAGAGACAGAAAGTAGATTACTGTAGTGGTTTCCAGGCACTGGGGAGTGAAAGGAGGAATGACGAGTTATTGCTTATGGGGTACTGAGTCTCTGTCTGGGGTGATGAAAACTTTTGCAAACGGATACTGGTGATCATTGCACAACATGGTAAACATAATTAACATTACTGAACTGTACAATCAGAAATGGTTAAAATGGCAAATTTTATGTTACATATATCTTACAATTAAAAAAAGTTTACTACGTGAAAATAAAAATTAGTTTACCATATAAAAGACTGGGGTTAAATTTCTCATGATTTAAAATTAACACTTCCTAGGGTTTGGAGCCCTGGTGGTGCAGTGGTTAAGTGTTTGGCTGCTAACCAAAAGGTTGCTGGCAGTTCGAATCTACCAGGTGCTCCTTGGAAACCCTATGGAGGCAGTTCTACTCTGCCGTATACAGTCACTATGAGTTGAAATTGACTCAATTGCAATGAGTTTGGTTTGGACTTAGGGTTTAAGAGTTAAGTTATTGCTCTTTCCATAACTTGGTAAAAAAAGTAGATGTATGAAATTATATTGAAGAAAATGGAAAATAAGCAGTTACTGCAGAGTCAACTTCGACTCACTGCAACTCCATGTGTGTCAGAGTTAAACCTGTGAGAGCCAGAACTCCACAGGACTACCTTGTTTTTCTGGGTCTTGAAAGCTTTCTGCCGTTGACAGGGTGCAGTCTTATCACTTTTCTATCACTCGCTTTAGTGGAAAATGAGTTTTCCCTCTCTCACAGGTTTCTGCCTTACACAGGTTCTAGCTTTCACAGGTTTTACTACAGATTGCGAAGCCTTTTTTCTGAGGGGCCTCTCGGCAGACTCAAACCAATGTTTAGGTTAGCAGCCGAGTATATTAACTGTTAGCGCCACCCAGGGACTAAAATGGAAAATACTTGATGTTTTTTAAAAGGATTTAATTTTATGAAATTCTTATAATTTTACAAATCATAAAGATTAAAAGTGTTAACTAAATTGTACCAGATTCTTAACTAATTTTAAGACCTTTTTAGATAAATGATTAAGTTAATAAATAACCTCTGAGTGCAAATTTTCTAAGAAAAAAATGCGACAAAAATACCAATCATTAAACACAATTTAAATTTACCCCTATTTCTTTAAAATGACAATAGAATATGTATATGTGTATGTAAAACGGTCATTAGGTAACAAACATTTGCTCCTTTACCCTATAAAAGGAAGGACAATGGGAAAGTTAAGTTTTTCTAAAGTTTTCTGAATTTTAATGAACTCTAAACTGCTGTTAAAAGCTCCTGTTTACCAAATTTAAGATGCAAATAAAAAAACACCTAACAAATTAAAAAGTTTTTTTTTCTAGGTTAATTATACGTAAGTAAAACATGCTAACATAAATGTGCTAATATAATATTAATACACTCTTTAGGTTAAAAGAAACATAACCACATTTAAGCACAAAGATACAATAACTTGCTACAAAAATTTTTTCCAGGGCTCTAAATTCAACCTAATTTTGTTTCACAAAAGATCTGGGTAATGGGTATTACTACCCTAATTTTGGGAGTCCCTGGGTTGTGCAACATTTAAGTGCTCGACTACTTGCTGAAAGGTTGGCAGTTCAAACCCACCCGGGGGCACCTCAGACAGGGCTGGTGACGTGCTTCCAAGAGGCCACAGCCTTGAAAACCCTACGGAGCAGTTCTACTCTGCATGCGTGGGGCCATGAGTCGGAACTGACTCGACAGCAACAAACAAGAACAAATCCTAATTTTACAGCTACGGAAACTCAGTGACATTAAGTAACTTGCTCAAAGTCATACATCTATTATGAAAGCGGCAGAAACGGGTAGTAGAGTCCAGTCCTGAACGTTTAATCATTATGCTACTACACTGCTTCTCCACAGGCACGATGCTATAATTCCAGCATTCTCCCACAATTACTCTAGCTGCCCACCTCAACAAGTTCATATATTCCGTACTACTAGAGAAAGCTGCCAGCTATTTCTTAATACCTTAACTGCCTCCTTAACAATCACCTTTTTATTTTCCTAATGGCAGAGGTTTTAGAGTCTAGAAAAAAGGAAATGCTTTTGATAATCTAGATAAACTACACATTGTCTAGAACTAATTCATGGTCTTTGGTGTTATCTACGCAATCATCAAATACTTTAAGATAAATAATAAAGCCATACCATGAAGACCTTCTCACTTATTTTCCCTTAAATGTCATAGATTCAATTGTTTCCCCCAAAATGTGTCAACTTGGTTAGGCCATGATTCCCAGTATTGTATGGCTGTTTTCCATTTTATGATTGCAATTGTATGCTAAAAAAGATTCGGGTGGGATTGTAACACCCTTACCAAGGGCACATCCCTGATCCAATGCAAAGGGAGTTTCCCTGGTGTATGGTCTGCACCACCTTTTATCTTATAAGAGATAAAAGGAAAGGGAAGCAAGCAGAGAGTAGGGGAACCTCATACCAAAAGGAAAGCAGCCCGGGAGCACAGCACAGCTCTAGAGCATAGCACAGCTCCTAGTCCAGGGGAGGACTGATGACAAGGACCTTCCTCCAGAGCCAACAGACAGAGAAGCCTTCCCCTGGAGCTGATGTCCTGAATTTGGACTCGGAGCCTACTAGACTGTGAGAGAATAAATTTCTCTTTGTTGAAAGCTATTCACTTGTGGTATTTCTGTTACAGCAGCACTACATGACTAAGATAACACCCCTACTGTGATATATCCTAAAGATAAAATGGAACTGTAATCTAAAATTATTTTCCATATTACAGTAATAATATTGATACTGGTGTAGGTGTGTATTTGAGTTACCCTGAGGCCCCGAACATCGTGAAGCAGAGATAAGCCATCCCTGCTTTTCCCTTTCTAAATTTCTGACCCATAAAATCATGCAAATAAAAAGCTCGTTTAAAAAAAAAAAAGTTTTTTTTTCTTAAACTACACCAGAAATTGATGACTTAATCTTTTTGAGTAACTAAGATCCAATATAAGCTTAGCAGTCTTTGTTCTCTTCTAAATTTGCTATATTTATTGTTCCTCTTTGCTCTAAATTGGGGGTATCTGATTATTGTTATTTTAGAATTTCATGAAAATGAATGTATCAAGTATTATATTCTCAGTTCCTAGAATGACAAACTTCTCTAATGAATCAGTAAGTCAATTAAGCAGTCTGTATGCAGTATGGAAAGAATGCCACATACACCCTTCCCTTTCTCCCACACTTACTACCTGCTATATTCCAGGAATTTAATTTTTTTCTGTGTGTTTTTTTTAGAGCATAGATTTGGAGTTAAATTTGTTGAGAGTGACTAGTATACTAGACATGAAAGCAAGGCGGGGGGAACCCCATTTGGATTAGTAGATTATATGACAGTAAAGCACGGAAGTTGCTTCTATGTCTTCTTTACACAGAATCACACTTACAATGGTATATATTGGAAATAAATTCTACTTATTAACTGAAAGGTTTATTCTGTGTTCCTTACTTCTCCACTTTATCATACTAACAAGAACTTAAAGGCAAAATCTGAATTGATTAGAAATACCTGAGAGTGGTAAACAGTGACTATTTCACACGCCTAGTTTACAAGATATTTAGTTCGATTAATACTTGGGTTTCTAAGTTCTCAGATAAATGATTAAAATAGTAACTATTCATTAAACAGTTATTTAGAAGGTATTAAGGCACATTCAGGATTAAAGTCCATAGTAATTTAACAAAAACTCGGTCAAATCAATAAATAGCTATGATCTCCTCCCATCAGATATTTTACTGGATGTGTGATCACTTAAATTATTCAAAAGCATCCTGGTGTTGTAGTGGTTAAGAGCTACAGCTGCTAACCAAAAGGCTGGCGGTTCGAATTCACCAGGTGCTCCTTGGAAACCCTTTGGAGCAGAGTTCTATTCTGTCCTACAGGGTCGCTATGAGTTGGAATTGACTCGACGGCAACAGGTTTTGGTTTTGTATCTTGATCCATATTCAAGAATATGATCTTTAGTGCGTAAATCATGGTCAAAACACAAGAAATTAACAAAACTAAGATGGCCTTCCTGGTTCTCCAATCTTTTAGAGAAATACTCCCTATTATTATTTGTTGGCTTTTCTTCTCTTCCTTCTTAACACTGAATATAAATACTTCCCAAAGATCAGGCTTTTGATATTGGCATATATATGTTGTTGTTGTGTGTTGCTGATTCCGACTCAAAATGGCCCGGTAGGACAGAGAAGGACTGTCTCATAGGGTTTCCTAGGCTGTAATCTTTATGGGAGCAGACTGCCACATCTTTTTGCCTATGGAACTACTGATGGGTTTGAACCACCGACCTTCAGTTAGCAGCTGAGCACTAAATCACTGCGCCACCAGGGCTCCTGGCATAAATACACACACACACTTCTTCTGTTGAGATCTGATGTGCTACCGTTTTAAAAAAAAAAAAAATCGCACACTGGTAAGTTTTAATCTTGATCTCCCCAATCCTGCCTTTTTGACTGCCTTGTGGCATGGTATTACTTGATCCAAGAGTAATTCATACAGACGTGATCTTGCTGACTTACTCTTAAAACTGAGTTACCACCTCATTTCACTGATTTTCATATTGCAACTATTGTATTTAATAAACTCTAAAATGCTATTACTATTTTTTGTACCACTAAGAAAAGGGAATCCCTGGGTGATACAAATGGTTAAAGTGCTTAGCCGCCAACTGCAAGGTTGGAGGTAGAATCCACCCAGAGGTGCCTCATAAGAGAGGCCTAGTGATCTACTTCCAAAAACCCTGTGAAACACATGTCTACACTCGGAGACACACGGGTCGCCAAGCGGTGGAGTCTACTTGATGGTAACTTTAAGTAATTGTAAGAGATCAACTGTAAGAGACATCTGGATTTCGGAGATAATAAAATATGAAAAATTGTGACTCAGAATCAATGAATAAAACATTATCACTATTCTCCTAGTCATCTAGAGCACTATGGCCCCTTTTATCCTCTCAATCCACATATTCAGTATCATCAGGTAGTATGGACTCTCTCCTTACTAAGTCTCTTAATAGTCATTTTTTAATTTTTGCTCTAAGCATCTTCATTCATATAAAGACAACTAAACTGTAACTGGATTCCAAACCTTTTGTCTCTGACCAGCCAAGCTCCCTGCACACCAATACCAAATTAATCTTCCTAAAATATTACTTTCTGTATCTGTTCCATTTTTTTATTCCCTTTAAGGTAGGCTCCTTACTACCACTAGGATAAAAACCCAGCTTACTTGGCCTTGCTATGGCAGACACTATACCTGCTATGGGCTGAATAAAGATATACTGAACTCCTAAGCCCTGGTACTGGTGAACATAACCTTGTTTGGGAACAGGGTCTTTGATGATGTTATCAGTTAACACGAGGTCACGCTGAAGTAGGGTGGATCCTAATCTCATCTGAGTGGTGTCCTTATTAAATAAGAGAAGCAACACAGAGAGACAGACATGTGGCATGGAGGTAGACATCGAAGTTATGCTACAGCTACAAACCAAGGAATGCCTGGAGCTACCAAAAGCTGAGTGAGACAGGAAAGGATCTTCCCCTAGAGTCTTCAGAGAAAACATGGCCCTGCTGACACCCTGAATTCTTACCAGCCTCCAAAACTGTGAGACAAACCATTTCTCTTGTTTAAAGCCACCTACTTTGTCGTACTTTGTTACAGCAGTCCTAGAAAACTAACACAGTACCCAACTAATACACGTCTTCCCAGATTCTCTTACAGCTAAGAAAGACCAGGAGACATGGTCTGGCCTAAGACTTCTAGGTATTTCTGGGAACATTTGTGTTTTCCTGATACAAGTGCCATTCCTTTCTAGAATGCGAGGCTGAAGATAAAGTAACCATGAAGCAATAAGCGTACAGATGAAACTGAAAGCTAAGGATGGTGAATATATGAGGGGCCTGGGATACTGGTTACACTGTAGAGCTACTGTACCAGTCCTGGATTTTCTATTTCTGAACATGTATGTAATAAAAATAGCCATTATACAAAGAATTCTGTTAGATACAGTTGAATGCAATCTTAACTGAAACTAGAGTTCAAGGCTCTTAGCACCTTGCTCTCAACCGCTCTTTTTTTGTCTTACCTCCCATTAAACCTGACACTTTTTAGGCACCCACACTTAAATCATTTTGCACTGAGTTCATTGCTTATCAAACACGTAGTGCTCTTCCATACCTCTGTGCTCTTATACATGCTGTTCTTTCATCTTCACAGACATGTCATTTCCTTACTTGGGCAAACTCCTACTTATCGAGTAAGACCAGCTCAAATACGTAGGATTAACAACTTGCTCTTTCCTTTGTGAACTCTCACACTGTTCATGTCTCCAGCCTAGCACTTGTAATATTTCATCCGAATCGTTTATTTACGCATCTGCTTCCTCAATTAAACTGTTAACTCTTCAGCTGCAGACACTATGTCCTTTTCAAGTTCTTCCTCAATGTTAGGCACATGGTGAAGTCTTCAATAAATATTTCAGTAAAGAATAAGAGATTAACTGGATTTTTTAAAACTGGTATTTCTACACTGAAAGTAATTAAAGATGCATACCATCTGCCTTTGTTACATTAAATACTGTTCTAGTTTCTTTTTTCCCCCATGTGTAACTTGTAAAAAATAACTGTAGTGCTAACAGCACTTTAAAATATCCAGTTAGGTTTTACTCTTCTTTATATTCCCTATGGGACCCAAGACAAAACTTTACCTAACAGGCACTTAAAAATGTTTGCTGGATTGACTTTACAGCATCACAAGAAACACAGGAGACATTATACCTATAGAGGAAGACTGTGGACTGATCAGAAGGTCCTCTTGGACTTGTTCACTTCCTGGCACTGTCTGCTGATCACTCAGTGAACTCTGAGATGCACTGACAGGCTGCGACACCTCCTCGTGAACCTCTTCATCACTTAATGTTTCTACTTTGACCCGGACATCTTCTTCGGTACCCAGAGGCAACGTAGATTTTGTGTTCTCACAAGTCACATAATCAGCCCCTCTTCTATCTGTCTCAGATGGACCAGGTAATTCTAAAGTCCGAGTATTTTCTGCCTGCTTAACCTTCTCAGGCTGAATTCGTCGATCAATTCCAAAGGGAAAAGTCCAAGGAAAAGCTAAAGAAGAGTCAACTGGTTGGTTTCTATTTTCTGAGTAGGAAGCTGAAGAATTCAATATCTGGGGAGAGCTTGTCTGTGTGCTGCACTTTATAGGACTTTCAGGAGACATAACTATGTAGCTTTTGCGTTTTCTCCGAGATTCTCGGCAAACAGGAATGGTTCTTTCTACCACACTGCACTCTGAAGAGACTGGAGAAATGCTTCCATCTCGAGAAGTAAAATTGCAGTTAGAATTGTTTTCTTGTCCAGTATCTAGGCTCTTTTCTGGTTGGCTGTTGGGAGTATTCCATAAAATGCTTGATTTCATGAACTCTGAGCAGGTGCTAGCAACGCTAAACATTTGCATATAGCTGGCTGCAGCCAGAACATCAATAATATTTTCTGTGTTAATTGACAGAGTGGCTGTGTAAGCATATTCTAAAAGGGGTAAAAAGCCAGTCACTGTAACATGATGTAAATCCAGCACATTCTTGTTCTCATCCTCGGCTTGGCCCACAAGTTTGGTGCGAAAGAAATCACTGCAAGCTGCTAGTACCACCTTGTGTGCCCGGAAGATTTTGTCCTGGACACGTATAGTGATGTCACAGAAATGTCCGTCGTTTCGTAGCATATTTAGCTTTCCAAGCATTTCCTGGCTGTGAGAAGAGGAGCTATGAGTAAATGTTTTCACACCCATCTTTTTCTTTGTCTTCTACAGATGTTCTTCAAGGATGCAAATGAGTCAGAAATGCCCTAAAAAATACATAAAATAAAGCATTAATTGGTGGTTTAGTAGTTGAACTAGAAAGTGATTTAGATTGTTTTCATGTGGCCACTGTGCTAACAAAAAAGCTGAGAGATGATAGAAAGTTCAAGGCAAGGGATATATAAAAAAATGAATTCCCTACCTGCCCCCAATCTATCTAATTAGCGGCAACTGTGAGCTAATGTTTTTAATAAGGTGCATAGTTTTGAATAATAGTTTGTAAATAATGAAAATCACAGAGTGCTTTCTATGCGTCAAACACTTTTATAAATGCTTCCTTCCCATTTGATAATTTATTTGATCATCACGATGTCTCTGTTGGATAGGTACATATCATCCCCATTTAACAGAAAAGGTTAAACACCTTGCTGAAGCCAAATGGCTATCAAGTGGTACACCCAGGGTTCAAATCTAGGCGGGCTGGCTCCAGAGCCTGTACTCTTAACCTCAATGCTAAACTGCCTCTTTCAGTGTATCAGTCTTTAAGAGCCCAAGTTTTAGAATTTGAATGGCCTGGATTCTTCATTTAACCTTTGCAAGCCTGAGTTTCCTCAACAACCTCCCCAATATTGTTACAATGATTAAATGTAGTAAACAATATAGTAAGATCTAAAAGTGAAGTAAATGCTTAGCACAGTATCTGGCACTTTGTAAATGCTCAACTAATGATAGTGATTATTATTATTTTCATACTGCTAGTACAATAAAACAACAATCTCTCTGGAAGTAAATTTACCAAAAAATGATGTTTAGTAATCAACTGATGGACTGAATTTGTCCTTAAAAAAAAAAAAAAAATAGTTTGCCTTGAATTCTCAAATACTTTCAATTTAGTAAATCTAATAATACTTAGGAGTGTATAAAGTACTCTTTCCCTAACCTCTTTTTATAACCTCTATGTTAAGTCGGGGAGGCTTCTATTACCTCCATGATAACGGTTTAAGAAAGCAGGCTCAAAGCAGTGACTAATAAAAGACAGTGGAAGCTAGCAGCTGGGTCTTCTAACTGCAGCACCTATTTCGACACAGAAACATACAATGATTTTATTTAAGATAAATACCTTTCTTTTTTTGATAGTCACTACTAAAATAAAAGCAAAATTGACTTTTCATCAAAGCAAACTTGGGGAAAGTATTTTTTGTAAATTATCAGTAGATTTATAAAAATTAAAATGCTTAAAAAATACAGCCACTAATTTAAAATGATGTTGAAGATGATGAGTATTTCGTTAACACGGGAAAGTGTTTGGTTTTGAGTATTAAGTGCACAATTACTGGCACAGAATAAACATTCAATAGTGGTAACTATTACTATTATGTATTTAATGAAAAAAATGTGAGGAAAGCATGTACAGGCTACAATCCCATCTTTATAAAAAATATACATGTATGTCTGCATTCACACCACACACCATAGAACAAGAGAGAATGAGTCCTAATCAGAGGTTCATGGATTTCTTTAGGGATCCATGATCCTTCTGAAACTGTGTAAGAATAATGTCTGCATCAGTTTATGATAGTTTTCATCACATTCAAGGGAATCACTGCCCATCGAAATGTTCAGAACCTTTGGCACAGAAAAAGGTTTGGGAGATTTCAGTGATTGTCTCTGAAGGGTAGAGAAAAACAGGTGTTTATTCTCTTCTTTCTGCTGCTTTTTAAAAAACACCATACTGATGCACATCCCTGGGGCTGAGCTCTAGATGCATAAAGAGTAGACTGACTTTCTCTTTTCCCTTGAAAGTCTTTCAAAAATCTAAAGACAGCTATCATACCCCACTTTGTCTTCTTTAAACTAAACATCTCAAGTCCGTGTAAGTGCTCTTAAAATCTGATTAACATCCTTGCTAACCAGAGAGCTCTGCTCTGAACAATCTCCACTTCTCACTGTTCATTCAAGAATGGGTCCCAGAACTGCACACAGTATGGTAGGTATGGCAGGATTATAGCTGAGCATAACTTTGGGAGGATTACAGTTGAGAATAACTTTACCATATTTACCACACTTGTTCTGGACACAACTATTGGTATAACTCATTCAGGTATTTTGACAATTGTATTATATGCTGATTAATTTTGTTCACATCAATCAAAATTTAATTCAATAACTGACTAACTAGATGTGAGGCACTTTATTACGTGGAGATGTACACACATATAAATTATTTTCCCTGACCACAATATGCTTACAGTCCTATGCAGAAGAGATACATACATAACTAGGACTACAACAGGTGTGGTACAGAGACTGTTTATAACAAAGTGCTATGTGAAAGCAAAGAATGGAATGAAACAGTCTTCAAAGACAAGGTATGATTTAAATAGGGACTAATGAATGTAGAATTTTGATGGCTGAGAAAATGCAAGAAAGTTCCAGAATATAATGGGATTATATGATATTGGTACGTGCTCATGATCCTAATGTGCCTATCTGTAAAATGTGTATACTCGATTGGTAAATGGTTAACTGGAATTGTAAGGTATTCTAAATGTGAACACGCAGTGGGCAGTGTCAGTTCAAACACTGAACAACTCAGTGCACTATCATCCCTTAGAATGTTCTGTGCAGATAAATGTACAAGGGAAGGGAAAAAGTATAAAGAAAAGGTAAAGGGGGGGGGAACCCTAAAGATTTTCAGCTGAATAAATACAGGACGACTGACTATTCTACTATGTAAAGACAAAATGATCAGTCTGGAGCTGTTCTCTGTCTCATATCACAATGGAAAAGATAAAAGGCATAAAGTCTTGTGCCAAGACAGTCAGGTAAGCCATTGCAATAATTATCTTGACCATAATCAGAGATACAAGTTCAAATATAAATCTGCTCCATATACCCTTCCCCAAGGCAAGTAATCACAAAGAGACACTAGGCAGCTAGGACTGGTTTAAGCAAAACATAATTTAACACATTTGCTGATTTATCTATTACAGGAATGAGATGAAGAGGAATAAAATGGGAAGGTTACATACAACTTTTTCTATGCATTTGATGAGCCTGGCCATCAAAAAAAAAAAGGGTGCTTAATATGACTGGGATTGTGTGGTCCAGGGAGTAACCGTGCCTTCAGAACAAATGACGCAGTCTCAATACAAGGACCACCTGCACGAACAAAGGTGTGAAGACATGAAATTAAATAGGTCATCCGGACAACACAGGAAACTGTGTTAAAAATAGAACTACTTTAATCTCGGTTTGGACTGGAGGTCTCAAACAGATGTTGTCGATGTCGTTAGCTGCTGTCAACTCCATGTGCGCAGAGCAGAACTGCTCCATAGGGTTTCTAAGGCTGTGACTTTTTGAAAGCAGATTGCCAGGCCTGTCTTCTGAGGTGTGGGTCTCTGGATGGGTCCAAACCCCTAGCCTTTTGGCTATTAGTCGAGTTCTTAACTGTTAGCACCACCATGAGACTTCAAACAATAGATACTACATCTCAAAGTAAGGTACAAGACCACTTATGTAAGGAGATAGCAGAAAACTATTTTTCAACCTTGAGTTGCACCCACTTTCAACCTTCAAAGAGTTAAAGATTAGAAAAGGATTTTTGGTGAGAGTGATCAGTGTGTTTTGAGTTCCAAACCCCACCTCAATTCTTCCTATTTCTCTCTGCAAGAGAAAGGGGTTCAGGCTGTTTGTCCTTTGCCTCAAATCTATGGAAAATGTGTACCACACTTGAAAATAACCTGAAAGGCATGAATCTGCTTTGAACACCGGCCAAGACCAGGATGCATGTCTACCACCTCCCAACAGCGTATAGAAGCAGTGCAGTGGAGTGGCTGAGGTCATAGACTCCAGAGCCACAATGGTGGGCTGGCATCCTGGCTCTGCCAATTACAGCTGTGTGACCTTAGGCAAGTCGTTTAAAGTCTCTGTAACTCAGCTTCTTCAGCAGTATCAGACGGACAACAGAACCTACCTCAGAATGTTGCTCTAGAATTCAGCGACTTGACACATGTAAAGTGCTCAGGACAGCACCCAGCAAACTACGAGTGCATCAGCTGCTGCTATTAGTACTCTGCTACTACTGTTAAAGACCTTTTCTTCCTACTTAAAACTCTTGCCTCTCTCAATTCTGGAAGGTCCAGAATCCACAGTCAGGAAATGGGGAGGAGTAGGGAAAAACAGGTAGAGAGAAAAAAGAAGACAATCAAACCCTACTCTTCCACTACAGACTTGTAGCAGGCCCGAGGTGAGGAAAAACAGCTTTCGTTTGAATTAATAAACTAATAAGTTTATTAGTTCTTGGACAGATTGTTTTTATTTCCTAAAAGTAATCAGAAAATTTATTAAGACTTGCCCTCCATGGAGCTGGGAAGAACTAGCCTTTCAAAATAAATATAAATGGACAAAACCAAAAATCCAAACCTGTTGCCACTGAGTCAATTCCAACACATACCGACCCTACAGGGCAGAGGAAGCTGCCCCACAGGGTTTCCAAGGTGCAGCTGGTGGATTTGAACCGCTGACCTTTTGGTTAGCAGGTAAGCGCTTAACCACTGAGCATCCAGGGATCCATAAATGGACAGTGAAAGACAAAAAGAAAGATGGATTATCCTGCAAATCATGCTTGTTCAATGTAATGGTTACACATCTATGATACGAAGTACAATACAGCTGGAGGTATGGGATGAGAGGAAGGTTACATTAGACTGTTAAATACCCTGTACGACATCTGTTTATTACACGCATCTTCTAACACATGTCTGTGGAAGAAACTCAGTCCCATGATATACCCTATCATAAAAAATTATATGGAAAAACATATCTCAGAAACACTGCTATACAATACAGCAAAACTTCGAAAAGGGGTGAAACTACATGATTTAAAAAGGTCATACATAATACCAAATAATTCAAAACCCTGAAAATATAACCTAAAATCTTCTAAATTAGGTAACTCTGTTAAAGAAACATCTCATTTCTCGCCGTATGTGCAGATGAATATGTATGTTTATACGTATATATCTAATTTGGAGCTCACTTAAAATTTGTATTGAGTAAAAAGAAACATTACTTAATTCCCATTACTAATTTAGAATTTAAGCATTCAAAATGTATTAATAAAAATGTATTCGTGTTTAACAGTTTGCAAACTGAACTGTTCAGTAGTTCAGAAAGAGTTTCCTTCCTACCTATTTTATTCCAAGTACCTGATGAAATACTATACATGTTTATGAAAGTCGTCATTGCTAGCAAGTTTTTAAGGGGAAAAACCCATGCTTTTGCTCTGCAGTTTTAAAAAAAAAATGAAAACACTCTGTGTACACGGAGCGAACTTAACATCATTAACAACATCAACACTATCTAACAGGATCCACAGATTCAACATAATCCCTATCAAAAGCCCAGCAGCCTTCCTCCCCGCCCCCAGAAATGTAAGTGCCAATCCTCAAATTCATATGGAACTGCAAACACCCAAAACAATCTCGGAAAAAAAAAGAACACAGTAGGAGCGTTCACACTTCCTGATTTCAAAATATACTAAAAGCTATAATAATCAAAACAGACCGGTACTAGTATAATGATAAACACACAGACCAATGGAAGAGAACTGGGAATTCAATATAAAATTATAGATCTAGAGTCAACTGATTTTTGACAAGGGTGCCAAATCCATTAAATGGGAAATAGTAGTCTCTTCGATAAGTGGTGCTGGGATGACTGGATCTCCACGTGCAAAAGAATAAAGACCCATATCTCATACTTCACAAAAATTAACTCAAAATGGATCAATGACCTAAGAACTATAAAACCTTCAGAAGTAAACACAGGGATAAAGCTTCAAGACCTAGTTTTTGACAATGGATTCTTAGGTATGACACCGAAAGTACAGACAACAAAATACAAAATAGATAAATTGGGCTTTATCAAAATTAAACCTTTGTGCCTCAAAGGACTTTATCAAGAAAACAGACAATCTACAGACTACTTAGACTATATAAACAACTCCTACAACTTAACAAGGAGTCCCTGGGTGGTGCAAATGGTTAAACACTTGACTACTAGCCAAGAGCTTGGTGGTCCAACCCACCCAGAGGTACCTCGGAAGATAGGTCTAGCGATCTGCTTCTGAAAGGTCACAGCCTTGAAAACCATATGGAACAGTTCTCCTCTGCACACATGGGGTCCCCATGAGTTGGAACTGACTCAGTGGCAACTAACAACAACAAGACAAACAACCCAATCAAAAAATGGGCAAAGGACTTGAACAGACATTTCACCAAAGAAGATACACTAAGGGTCAACGAGCACATGAAAAAATGCTCAACATTATCCCTCATCATTGGGGAAATGCAAATCAAAGCCACAATGAGATATCACTTCACACCTACTAGGATGGCTATGATTAGAAAACAAAAAAATAGAAAACAACACGTGTTGGAGAGGATGTAGAGAAATAGGAACCCTTATTCACTGCTGGTAGGATTGTAAAATGGTACAGCCACTGTGGAAAACAGTTTGGTGGTTCCTCAAGAAGTTAAACATAGAATTACTATATGACCCAACAACTCCATTTCTAGGTGTATACCTAAAAGAACTGAAAGCAAAAATACAAAGAGGCACATGTACACCAATGTTCACTGTAGTACTATTCACAATAACCCAAAATGGAAACAGCCTAAATGTCGATGAACAAAATATGGTATATCCACACAATGGTATCAATAAAGTAGGCAAATACAGAGAGACTAAAGTTTCATAGTGGTTACCAGGGGCAGCTGGGAGGGAAAGGACTCAATCCTTAGGGGATACCAAACCTCTAAGGGTGATGGTATAATGTGGGAATGGATAAGCAGGATGGTTGAATAACACGATATACGTAATTAATGTGGCTGAACTGTACACGTAAAGAGTGTTAAAATCGCAAATGTTTTGTTACATGTATCTTTATCAAGTTAAAAAGATTAGCTAATTAAAAGTTATCAGAGGACTTGAAATTAAAATGATGTAGGTCTTAGCATATAAAGTGAGATGGCTGTCTAAAATGATTTTAAGCAGAAATTAATGAAAGACTGTTAACCTTGAAAGTAATTTGAGAGGGTGGGAAAACTTGGTATTTAATAGGAATTTGCATGTTTAAATTTTAGTCTCATCTCAAGACTGGACGTTAACTTTCAAATTATATTAACAAGGTTTAAATTATGTTAAAACTGCAAACTGAGATCAATTCACTGCCACCCTATACTCTAACTAAGACCAAAGAAGGACAGATAAGGTTAAAGAGAGGGACATACTGAGTTTAAGATGCTTCTTAGAAAAAAAAAAAAAAAAAAAAATTTTTTTTTTCTAAGAGGAGTATCCAGGTGGAAACTTATATATGAAGTTGTCTGTACTGACTGTGCCAGATGTAACAGCTGTTTACACCAGGAGCTTTAGATGTTATCTCACATGTGGTAGATGACAAGTACAGTCAGCCCTCCGTATCTGTGGGCTCTGTATCTGCGGATTCAACCAACTGTGGATCAAAAATATTTTGAAAAAAAATTCCAGAAAGTTCCAAAAAGCGAAACTATTATAATTATTTACATAGCATTCACACTGTATTATTATAGTTAGAGAGGATTTAAAGCATACAGTACGATGCGTGTAGGTTATATGCAAACAGTATGCCATATAAGGGACTTGAGCATCCATGGTTTTTGGTACCCATGGGGGGTCCTGGAACCAATACCCCACTGATACCGAGGGACGGCTGTACCCTCACTTTACAGATGAGGAAACTAAGGTTCAGAAAATTAATTTGTTCAAGGCCACCCATGTTTATAACATGCTAAGGACCTAGGATCTTATTCAACAGGCATGGGTAGTCACTAGGGAGTAGAAGAGTCAGATCTACATTTAAAAAGGATTATCCTGGTGGCAAGACATGGGGTAGATATGAGGGTGGCTACTACAGGGTCCTATGAGTCAGAATTGCCTCGACAGCAACGGGTTTGGTTTTTTGGTTTGGTATTTTAACAGTGAGGAGCCCTGGTGGTGTAGTGCTTAAGCACATGGCTGCTAACTGAAAGGTCGGCGGCCTGAATCCACCAACAGCTCCACACAAGAAAAGACCCGGTGATCTGCTCCCATAAAGATTACGGCCTAGGAAACCCTGTGCGGCAGTTCTAGCCCGTCCTATAGGGTCATTCAGAATTGACTCAAAGGCAATGGGTTTATTATAACAATAAGGAGCCCTGGTGGTGTAGTGCTTAAGCACTAGTCTGCTAACTGAAAGGTGGGCTATTCGAACTCACCAGTGGCTCTGCAGGAGAAAAGACCTGGCAATTTGCTCCAGTAAAAAATTTCAGCCCAAGAAACCCTATGGGGCTGTTCTACTCTGTCATATAAGGTGGCTATGAGTCAGAGTCGATTCAAGGGCAAACAACAACATTATAACAGTAAGGAGCCCTGGTGGTTCAGTGGTTAAGAGCTCAGCTGTTAACTGAAAGGTTGGCAGTTCGAACCCACCCAGTGGCTCTGTGTGAGAAAGACATGGTGATCTGCTTCTATAAAGATTACAGCCTAGGAAGTCTTTATAGAATTGACCTATGGGGCAATTCTACTCTGTCACATGGGGTCAGTATGAGTTGAAATCGACTTGATGGCATCTAATAAACAACAACAAAAACAACAACAACAACAACATTATAACAGTACAGGTATGTCATGAAATAAAATTGGAAAGGTGCAGAGAAAATACATCTGAGAAATATTTAGCAGGTAATACCACGGGGGCATGATTTTGTATTGGCAGTAAGGTGGAGCACAGTGGGGGAGTAGCTAAGAAGCAGCCATTAAGTCTGACCCTAGGTTTCTGACTTGGGTGACAGGGAATGAAGGAGAAAGAGCTCATCTGGGTAGGGATTACTGATATAGGGGGAGATCAAAGACCACAGCCTTCAGTATGGGTTACACCTCCACATACAGAAAACGAAAATCCTCACAACTGGACCAATAAGCAATATCATTATAAATGGGGAGAAGACTGAAGTTGTCAAGGATTTCATTTTACTTGGATCCACAATCAACAACCATGGAAGCAGCAGTCAAGCAATCAAAAGATTTGCATTGGGCAAATCTGCTCCAAAAGACCTCTTTAAAGTATTGAAAAACAAAGATGTCACCCTGAACGCTAAGGTGCGCCTGACCCAAGCCATGGTGTTTTCAATCACCTCCTATGCATGCAAAAGGTGGATGATGGAATAAAGACCAAAGAAGAATTGACGCCTATGAACTGTGGTGCTGGAGAAGAATACTGGGCATACCCTGGACTGCCAAAAGAATGAACAAATCTGTCTTGGAAGAAGTACAATCAGAATGCTCCTTAAAGCAAGGATGGCTAGACTACATTTCACATACTTTGGGCATACTGTCAGGTGGGATCAGTTCCTGGAGAAGGACATTATGCTTGGCAGAGGGTCAGTGAAAAAGAGGAAGATCCTCAATGAGATGGACTGACACAATGGCTGCAACAATGGGCTTAAGCATAACAACGATTGTGAGTATGGTGCAGGACCTGGCAGTGTTTTGTTCTGTTATACAAAGAGTCGCTATGAGTCGGAAGCGACTTGATGGCACCTAACAACAACAACAGAAGAAAGCAAGAAAATCCCCAAATCAATAATAGTTTCTACCTTAAGAAATCAGAAAAAAAATAAAACCAATGCAAAAAGAAGGATGGAATTAATAAAGAGCAATGTTCAATAAAATTGAAACAGAAAAACAGAAAAAACCAACACAAAAGCTTGTTCTTCGGAAAGATCAATAAAATTGAGTAACTTCTAGCAAGACTGGAAAGAAAAAGAGAAGACACAAAGTACCAGTATCAGGAACAAAAGAGGGAATATTAACATAGACCCCACAGACATAAACAGGATATGGGAATACAACAAACAACTGTATGCACAGAAGCTCGGTAACATAAAAAAAAATGGACCAATACCTCAAAACAAACCCACATACTGCAGAAACACAACCAAAATGAAACAGATAACTTGAAAGGTCCTGTAACTATTAAATAAATACCCAGCCCAGCGCCGTCGAGTCGATTATAGAGTGCGTATTTAAAATTCTTCTAAAAAAGAAAACTCCAGGCTGAGATGGTTTCACAGGAGAATTTACCAAACATTTAACGCTAATTCTATATAATATCTTCCAGGAAACAGAAGACGAAATACTTCCCCATTCATTTTAGTAGGCCAGCATTACTCTGATACTAAAACCAAAGATAGTATAAAAAAAGAAAACTACAAATGTCTCTTATAAACAGGTATAAAAATGTGAAAAAGAAAAAAATAGCAAATAGACTAGCAATATATAAAAAGAATAATACAACACATGGGGGGGCGGTGGTGGTATGCTGGAAGTGCAAGGCTGGTTCAGAAATAAACCCCTAAATATTAAGAGTCTAATGAAGAAAACACCACATGGTCATTTCAATTAATGCAGAAAAAATGTGGTAAAATTCAACATCCATTCATGATAAACTGAGCAAACTGGGAATAAAAGGGAACTTTCTCAGCCCAATAAAGGGAATTTACAAAAATCTACAGTTAATAAAATACTTACTAGTGAAATACTGAACGTTTATCCCCAAAGATCAGGCAAAAGCAAGTATGTCCCCTCCCACCATGCCTAATCAACACTGTATGACAGGTTCTAGACAGCACAAAAAGGCAAGAAATAAAAGGTTTACAGATTTAAAAGGAAAAAATAAAACTGCCCCTATATTCACAGACATGACTGTCTACACAGAAGAACCCAAGGAACCTTAAAGAGCCACGAAGAGCTAGTAAGTGACAGGATACAAGGTCAACATATAAAACAAACTATATTTCTACATAATAAAAACAAACAATTGGAAACCTAAAAACAAACAAAAAATACTTTCAAAAACCAAAACCCCCAAAAGCAACATCACTTACAACAGCTCAAGAAAATAAAATACTGGTCACTGGGTTATAAATCAAACAGAACATGTATATAATCTGTATGCTGACAACTGTAAAACAATGACAAAGGAAATCATGGAAGACCTAAATAAATGGAGTGACATATCAGGTTCATGGGTTGGAAGAGTCAATACTGTAAAAATATCAACTGTCCTCAAAATGATCTACATATTTAACACAATCCTGATTAAAACTCCAGAATTTTTTTTTTTTTTTGAAAGACAAAAATCAAACCCGTTGCCAGCCAGCTGATTCAGACTCACAGGGACCCTACAGGGCAGCGCAGAACTACCCCATAGGGTTTCCAAGGCTTTAATTGTAATTTTTTTTTCCCCAGGTGTGCTTTAGGTGAAAGGTTATGTTGCAAATTAGTTTCTCATTCAAAAATTTATATGCAAATTGTTCTGTGACATTGGTTGTAATCCCTGCAACGTGTCAGCATTCTTCTTCTTTCCCTTTACACCCCAGGTTCCCTGTGTCTATTCATCTAGTTTTCCTGCCCCTTCCTGGCTTCTCCTCTTTGCTTTTGGGCAGGTGTTGCCCATTCTGACTGAACTAAGAAGCATGTTCCTCACGTGTGTTACTGTTTTACGTGCCTGTCTAATCTATGGCTGAAAGGTGGACTTTAGGAGTGGCCTCAGTTCTCAGTTGGCAGGGTGCCTGGGGACCACAGTCTTGGGGGGGTTCCTTCAGCCTCTGGAAGAAGAGTACATCTGGTCTTTTTTTTTTTTTAATGATTTTGAATTTTGATCTACATTCTTCTCCCACTCTATCTGGGACCCTCTATTGTGATCCCTGTCAGAGTCATCAGTGATATCAGCGAGGCACCATCTAGTTCTTCTGGGTTCAGGCTGGTGGAAGCTGTGTTTCATGTGGTCCATTAGGGTTTTATTAGTCCTTTTTTTTTTTTTCTAGACTAATATTTTCCTTGCGTCTTTGGTTTCCTTCATTCCCCTTTGCTCCAGGCGGGATGGGACCAACGGATGTATCTTAAATGGCTGCTTGCAAGCTTTTAAGGCCCCAGACGCTACTCACCAAAGTAGGATATAGAACACTTTTTTTTTTCTTTCTTACTGTACTTTAGATGGAAGTTTACAGAACAAACTAGCTTCTCATTAAACAGTTAGTACACATATTGTTTTAAGACACTGGTTAACAATCCCATGACATGTCAACATTCTCCCTTCTCGACCTTTCCTGTCCCCTCCTGCCTTCTAGTCCTTGCCCCTGGGATGTTGTGCCCCTTTAGTCTTGTTTTGTTTTTGGACCTGCCTGATCTTTGGCTGAAGGGTGAACCTCAGGAGTGATTTCATTACTGAGCTCAAAGAGTGTCTGGGGGCCGTACTCTTGGGACTTCTCCAGTCTGTCAGACCAGTAAGCCTGGTCTTTTGTGTGTGTGTATGTGTGTGAATTTTGTTCTACATTTTTCTCCAGCTCTGTCTGGGCTCCTCTATTGTGATCCATAGTCAGTGGTGGTAGTCAGGCACCATCTCTTTGTACTGGACTCAGTCTGGTGGAAGCTGTGGTCCATTAGTCTTTGGACTAATCTTTGCCTTGTGTCTTCAGTTTAGAACACTTTCTTTATGAACTGTTACGGCAACTGACCATGGTCCCCATCCCTCAGCCCCAGTAACCTGGTCGCTCAAGGTGTCTGGATGTGTCTAGGAAGCTTCTATCACTTCGCCTTGGTCAAGTTGTGCTAACTTCCCCTATACTGTGTATTGTCTTTCCCTTCACCGAAGTTAACATTTGTCTACTATCTAGTTAGTGATTTTCCCTCCCCACCCCAGTAACCATCACAGATTGTTTTTTCTGTGTGTAAAACTTTTCTTGGGTTTTTATAACAGTGGTCTCACACAATATTTAGCCTTTTGTGATTGACTTATTTTACTCAGTATAATGCCCTCCAGATTCATCCATGTTGTGAGATGTTTCACAGCTTCATCACTGTTCTTTACTGTTGTGCAGTATACCATTGTGTGTATGGACCATAATTTGTTTATCCATTCATCTGCTGATGGGCACTTAGGTTGTTTCCATCTTTTTGCTATTGTGAATAATGCTGCAATGAACATGAGTGTGCATATACCTATTCGTGTGATAGCCCCTATTTCTCTATGATATATTCCCAGGAGTAAAATCGCTGGATCATATGGTATTTTTATTTTTAGTTTTTTAGGGAGGCACCATATATTGTTTTCTATACTGGTGGTACCATTTTACATTACCATCAGCAATGTGTAAGAGTTCCAATCTCCCTGAAACTTCTTCAGCACTTGTTATTTGCTGTTTTTTTTTTTTTTTCATTAGTGCCAATAATGTTGGGGTAAGATGGTATCTCATTGTAGTTTTGGTTTGCATTTCTCTGATGGCTGCTGATCATAAGCATTTCCTCATCAGTCTGTTAGCTGCCTGAATGTCTTTGGTGAATTATCTGTTCATATCCTTTGCTCATTTTTTAAAAATGGATGAGAAGGGCAACTGCTAGATGGCATCCGGGTAGGGCTAAACTAAACATTCTGACTTCCTCATTCCAATGGAAGCCATAAAAGTAAAAATAAGGGGCTAGGGAAGAATACCGGACAAAATAGTCTGAGGTGCCCCTGTGACGCAAAACAGCGCACACATGCTCAAAGAACCTCAACATGCCCTCCCGGTGACCTGCCACAGATGTGTCATCAATATGGAGGGGGGGAGAGCTAAGCCGCCATTCCCACCCCTACCCCGAAGCCATTTCGTGGCTCCTAGACTCCAGTGAGGCTGCACAAACCAGATGACCACAATATCCCCCAGGAAACCATTCCCCTGTCCCAATGGGACCCGTTTCCAAATGTGCCCCAAAGAAAGACCCCTCCTCAGCTGTCCTGGCACCATATAAACCCCGGTGTCTGTTGATCAGGGAGCCACCTTAGTGACGCCAAGCCTTGGTGTGCTCCTTTGCTTGACCAACCAAATACAGCTTTCTTCTTTTGCTTTCACCTGACTAGTGTCTGTGTCGTGCAGAGTGAGACCTGGGGCCAAGCCTTGGTGTGCTCCTTTGCTTGACCAACCAAATACAGCTTTCTTCTTTTGCTTTCACCTGACTAGTGTCTGTGTCGTGCAGAGTGAGACCTGGGGGTTTGGTAACATGGATGATTTGTCTTTTTGTTGCTGAGGTGTTAAAGTATTTCATAGATTTTACAGACTAGACCCTTGTTAGATACGTTGTAGTCAAAACATTTTTCCCAGTCTGTAGGTTCTCTTTTTATTCTTTTGGTAAAGTCTTTTGATGAGCATGTTTTATTTGTAGGAGCTTCCCATTATCTACTTTGTCTTCTGGTGTTTATGTATTGCTAATTATGTTTTGCATTCTATTTATGCTATGTATTAGGGCCCCCAGCATTGTTCCTATTTTTTCTTTCATGATCCTTATCATTTTAGGTCTTTGATCCATTTTGAGTTAGTTTTTGTGTATGGTGTGAGCTATGGGTCCTTTTTTACCTTTTTATAGATAGACATCCTGTTTCGCCAGTACCATTTGTTAAAAGACTGTATTTTCCCCATTTAATGGACTTTGGTCCTTTTTCAGAAATCAGCTGACCATAATACCAAGCCAAACCAAATCGACTCCAACTCATGATTTGTGTCTGTGTTCTCAATTCTCTTTCACTGGTCTATGTGTCTGTCGTACCAGTACCAGGCTGTTTTGACTACCGTGGCTGTATAGTAGGTTCTGAGATCAGGTAGTGTGGGGCCTCCTAGTTTGTTCTTTTTCTTCAATGGTGCTTTGCTTATCCAGGGTCTCTTTCCTTTCCATGTAAAGTTAGTGATTAGTTTTTCCATCTTGTTAAGAATGCTGCTGGTATTTGGATTGGGACTGCATTACTATCTGTGGATTGTTTTGGTTAGAACTGACATTTTCACAGTGTTAAGTCTTCCTACCCATGAGCGTAATATGTTTTTCCATTTATGAAGGTCTCTTTCAGTTTCTTGCAATAGTGTTTCATGGTTTTCTTTGTATATGTCTTTTACTTTCCTGGTTAGATTTATTCCTAAGTATTTTATCCTTTTAGGGGCTACTATAAATGGTATTGTTTTCCTCTTCAAAGTTTTCTTCACTGGTGTGTAGAGGAATCTAACCAATTTTTGTTATGTTGATCTTGTATCTTGCTACTTTGCTGAAACCTTCTATTAGTTCCAGTAGCTGTCTTGTGGAATTTTTGGGGGTCTCTTTGTACAGGGTCATATCATCTGCAAAAAGGGATAGTTTAACCTCTTCCTTTCCAATCTGGATGCCCTTTCTTTTTCTGGCCTTACTGCTCTAACCAGGACTTCCAGCACAATGTTAAATAGGCGTGGTAATTAAGGCATCTTTGCCTTGTTCCTGTTCTCAAGGGGAATATCTTCAGCCTCTGTTGAGAATGATATTGGCTGTTGGTAGTGTACAGATGCCCTTTATTATGCTGAGGAATTCCCTTCTATTCCTATTTTACTGAGAGTTTTTTTTTTTTTTAAATCATGAATGGGTGTTGGACTTTGTCAAATGCCTTTTCTGCGTCAACTGATAATATCATGTGGTTCTTGTCTTTTGTTTTATTTATGCGATAGATTACATTGATTTTCTAATGCTGAACCATCCTTACATACCTGGTATGAATTCCACTTGGCTGTGGAGTATTATTTTTTTGATATGATACTGAATTCTATTGGCTAGATTTTGTTGAGAATTTTTGCACCTATATTCACGAGCGATACTGCTCTGTAATTTTTTCTTTTTTTGGTGCTGTCTTTGCCTGACTTTGGTATCAGGGTTATGCTAGCTTCACAGGATGAATTCAGGAGTATTCCTTCCTTTTCTATATCCTGAAATAGTTTGAATAGTACTAGTGTGAGCTCTTCTCTGAAAGTTTCACAGAATTCTTCAGTGAGGCCATCTGGGCAAGGGCTTTTTTTTTGGTTGGGCTTTTTTTAAAATTACCTTATGAATCTCTTCGCTTGTTATGGGTCTGCTCTGATTTTCTATCTCAGTTTGTGTTAGTTTAGGTAGGTTGTGTGTTTCTAGAAATTTGTCCATTTCCTCCAGGTTCTCAAATTTGTTGGAGTGCAATTTTTCATAGCATTCTGTTATGATCTTTTCACTGTCAGTTAAGTCTTTATAAAGTCCCCCATCTCATTTCTTATTCGGGTTATTTGCTTCCCCTTCTGTTTTTTCTTTTGTCAGTTTGGCCAATGGTTTGTTGATTTTGTTGATCTTTTTAAGGAACCAAGTTTAGGTTTTGTTGATTTATACTGTTTCTGTTCTCTTTTTCATTATTTCTGTCCTCATCTTTACTATTTCCTTTTTTTGGTATGTGTGTTTGTTGCTATAAATTGACCTCTAAGTGCTGACTTTGCTGTGTCCTACAATTTTGGGTATGATGTGTTTTCATTCTCACTGGATTCTAAGAATTTTCTGGTTCCCTGTTTTCGTCATCTAGTGTTGCTATAACAGAAATACCAGAAATGGATGGCTTTAACAAAGAGAAGTTTTTCCTCACAGTAAAGTAGGTTAAAAGTCCAAATTCGGGGTGTCACCTCCAGAGGGAGGCTTTCTCTCTCTGTCAGCTTTCTCATCAATGTTCCCCCAGGCTAGGAGTTTCTCCGTGCAGGGATCCCAGGTCCCAACAATGTGCTCTGCTCCCAGCACTGCTTTCTTGGTGGTATGAGGTCCTCTTGTCTCTCTGCTTGCTTCTCTTTTATATCAAGATTACCTCAAGACACAACCCAGTCTTGTAGATTGAGACGTGCCTCACTAACACAACTGTCGCCCACCCTCCCTCATTAACATTAGAGAGGCAGGATTCACAATATATAGGAAAATCACACAATACCGGGAATCACAGCCCAGCCAAATTGATAAACATTTTTGGGGGCCATAATTCAATCCACAACACATTCTTTGGTTTCTTTTATTATCAGGTTGTTTTTAAGAGAGATGTTATTCAGTTTCCATGTATTCGATTTTTTTCCCTTGCTCTTCTTGTTATTGATTTCTACTTTTATGTCATTGTGATCAGAGAGAGGTCTTTGTATTATTCCAGTGTTTTGGATTTTATTGAGGGTTGTTTTGTGGCATAAAATGTAGCCTGTTCTGGAGAATGTTCCATGTGCATTCGAAAAGACTGTATACTTTGCTGCTGTTGCGTGGAGCGTTCTATATATGTCTAAGAGGTCCAGTTGGTTGATTGTGGCCTTTAGATCTTCTTTATCTTTGTTGAGTTTCTTTTTAGATGTTCTGTCTTTTACAAAGACTGATGTGTTGAAATCTCCTACTAATATTATGGAACTATTTTTCTTTTCAGTATTGTTAAGTTTGTTTTATGTATTTTGAAGCCCTGTGATTGGTGTGCAGATATTTATTAGGTTATGTCTTTTTGGTGCATTGTCCCTTTATAATCATTATATAATGTACTTATCTTTTATGATTGATTTTACCTTAAAGTCTGTTTTATCTGAGATTAGTGTTGCCCTTCCTGCTTCTTTTTGCTTGATTTACTTTTTCCTGTCATTTGATTTTTAATATATTTATGTCTAAGGTGTGTCTCTGGTAAACAGCATATTGATGGGTGGTGTTTTTTAAAATCCATTCTGCCACTCTTTGTCTCTTTATGGGTGCATTTAAGCCATTTACATTCGGTGTGACTGACAGGTATTAGTTTATTGCTGTCATACTGTTGTGCCTCCCGCCCTTTTTTTTGGTGCAGACGTTTTCTTTGTTCTCCGCCCTTTTTTTTGGTGCAGACGTTTTCTTTGTTCTCTTACTTTCCTGTGCTGAGTTCCTTTTGTTTATGGATTTTCTTTTCATTTGTTATTACAGATTTTGTTTACTGAGTCTTTTATGTTTTTCTTCTTTATTCTGATGAGTAGGTTTGTTAACTTTCTTTGTGGTTACCTTGAAATTCACCCCATCTCCCTAAGTTTGAACCAGCCTTTTTTTTTTTTTTACCTGAAATCAACTTGACTTTCTCTCCATTTGAAAGTTCTATACCTACACTGTTTATTCCCCCTTTATTGTTTTGATGCTGTCGTCATTTACAGATTGATGTCTGTTTCCTTGTTTTAAGTCTTTTATCTTTGTTTTACTACTGACAGTTCTTTACCTAGGTTGGTATCTGGCTGATGCTGTCCTGTGTCCTAGACTCTGGTTGTTGTCTGATGTTGTTGGTTCTCTAACCAAAGGACTCCTTTTAATATTTCTTGTCCGTCAGTTTCTTCTTCCATTTGGTGTTTGATCTGGTTCTTTATCCCTTCCCTCAATGCTTAGGGTTCCAGAACTGACATTTGTATCTGTTTTACTTAGTTTTTCAGTTCTCTTCTGCAGAGGGATGGCATGATGCATCTGTCTAGGGTGCCACGCTGGCTCCTCCTCCTGTAATTGTAATCTTTACAGTAGACTGCCATCTCTTTCTCCCATGGAGTAGATGGAGGGTAAAAACGGCCTACCTTTTGGTTACCAGCCAAGCGCTTAACCACTGTGCCACCAGGGCTCCTCAAATAGACAAACTGATTCTAAAATTTATAGAGAAAGGCAAAAAACCGTAGACCAAACAATTTTGAAAAGTAAGAATAAAGTTGGAGGAATCACATTAACTGAATTAAAGCTACAGTAACCAAGTCAGAGAGGTTACTGGCAAAAGGACAGACATAGAGACCAATGGAACAGAAAAGAGCCCAAAAATATACCCACACGTACATGGCCTATTGATTTCTGACAGAGGTACAAAAGCAAATCAGCTGAAACCTCACACCTTTCTAAAAATGAACTCAAACTGGGTCCTGAATCTAAAAGCACAACTAGAAAAAGAAAAAGATTCTGAACTGTGCTTCATCATAATTGAAAATTTTCGCTCTATAAAAAATACTACATTAAGAAAACAAAAAGACAAGCTGTAGCCTGGAAGAAAATACCTGCAAATGGCAAATCTGTCAAAGGACTTTTATCTAGAATATAAAGACTTTTAAAATTCAACAGTAAGAAAACAAACAACCCAATTTAAAAATGGCAAAAGGGACTTGTGGTTATGGTCCAAGATGGAGTAGACAGCTGGGACTTTCATCCCTGGCCTGCAACAAGAAGCCACCCCCTCCCCCCGCCCCCGCCCCAAGAGTGTAGTCTGGCAGTTTCTCAAATGATTCAACATAGAGTTACCATACCTGTTGCCATCAAGTTGATTCAAACTCACAGTGACCCTACAGGACAGAGTAGAACTGCCCCATAGGGTCTCCAAGCCTGTAATTTTTACGGAGGAGCCCTGGTGGGGCAACGGTTAAGTGCTCAGCTGCTAATCGAAAGGTCGGCGGTTTGAACCCACCAGCCACTCCACTGGAGAAAGATGTGGCAGTCTGTTTCTGTAAGGATTTATAGCCTTGGAAACCACATGGGGCAGTTCTACTCTGTCCTATAGGATTGCTATGAGTCAGAACTGACTCAATGGCACCCAACAACAACTACCTTTACAGATTAGCAGCCGAGCACTTAACCACTGTGCCATCTGGGCTGCTCAGAGTTACCATATGACCCAGCAATTTTACTCCTAAGTACATACCCAAGAGAATTGAGAAAAAACATTTCTACACAAACAGTCATAGGAACACTATTTATAACAGCCAAAAAGTGAAAACAACCCAAATGTCCATCAACTGATGAACAGACAAAATGTAATGTATCCGTGAAACAGACTATTAATAGCAATAAAAGAAAGTATTAATACATACACAACATAAAACATTCCTGAAAACATTATGCTAAATGAAGTCAGTCACAAAGAACCACATATTATATGATTCCATTTATATGAAATGTCCAGAATAGGCAAATCTATAAAAACCAGAGGCACATTAATGGTTACCCAGGGCTGGCTGGGCGGGGAGAGGGAGGCTAGGCGGGGACTGAGGTATAATGGCAAAGGTGCGTGGGGTTTCTTTTTGAGCTAATGAAAATGTTCTAAAACTGACTGCGGTGATGGGGCACAACTCTGTTCTTACTGGGAGGAAATCCCAGTTCTTGCTTGGCATGACTCATATTGGCCAATAAACGAGAGGCGGAGGGGGAGGGGCAGAAAAGCACCTTTATTTCGCTGCACAAGGAAAAGCCAGTTGTAGCTACCTCCGCCAAAACTGCTCCCTGAGGTCGAGGAAAAAAAGTTACTTTTAAGGGGTTTACAAGTAGGGAGTTCATACAAGTTATGTCAGCAACATTCTTAATCATACTACACAGGCACAATATAACTTCGGAGCAAAGAAAGCAGGATTTTAATGCAAAGCTGTGGGGGAGGAAGCCCAGCAAAGGAAATAGGATTTTTAATGCAAAGGTGCTTGAGGCTCTGCCTTACTATGAATGTATGAAAAGTCACTGAACGGGGTGACTGCATGGTATGTGAACTTTAAAGTTGTTTTAAAAATGCAATAACTGACAATAAAGAACACAAAGAGCATAAGTTACTGGAGCTAGGAATGGGCAGGGAAAAAACTGTACCAGACAAACTGCTGAAGCCTGAGTGTGGACTAGCATGAGAGCTGGAAACCCCTGGGGGGCCCAGCCTTAGGGTAAGCCACCACACTTGCATAAACTTTAACTCCAGGAGCCCCACCAGATTCTCACCGTGAAGCTCAGAAAAAAATTCCTTCCTGTTTACAGCAAGGGGAGGAGAAAAGTTACTATGGTGTTTTTAAAGTAGAGCCTAACTGATATGGGAGAAAGGAAGTATACAATTCTACCCCCCAACAGCGTTCCTGTCTCACCTAAGAGGGGAGCTTTTGTGAAGGTCCCAGTTTAGAGGTACACTCCCACTAAAAGACTGAGACCTAAATATAGGACCGTGGAAAGCTTCCCGTCCCCCTGTACCTTACTACCATATCATCAGGGCTCATACATAATAACAGAGGGTTACAGTTGAAAGAACTGCAAGGCTCACATTCTTTTTAGGAAGCAGTTTCTAGGGAAACCCAAAAACAACACAAGAGACAAAAAAAGGATAGTAGAGAAAATTGAAGCGTCAGACACCTAAAGCTACAGCAAACAGTAAACAAAGTATAACTTCTATCTCGTGTGAAATCCTCACACTGAAGGCCTATTTACCAAGTTCTTATTACTCAAAACATCATTTATGTTTTCAAGAAAAAATTACAAAGCATATTAAAAGGGAAGAAAAAACACGTCTGGAGAGACAAAGGAAGCAACAGAACCACACTCAGATGAGGCAAACATTCAGGAATTATCAGACCAGGAATTTAATATAACTATGATTAATAATCTAAGGGCTCTAACTGAGTAAGTGGGCAACACGTAAGAATGACTGGTACTGTAAGTGGACAGACTCAAATGCTAAGAACCAAAAGGAAATGCTAAAAATCAAAATCACTGTAACAGAAGTGAAGAATGCCTTTGATGGGCTTGCCAGTTGACTAGACATGGCCAAGGAAGGAATCAGTAAGCTTGAAAGTATGTCAGTAGAAACTTCCCAAACTGAAATGTAAAGAGAAAAAAGAATGAAAAAACAACCCCCCCAAAACCCCCCGAAATGGAATACAATATCCCAAAACTGTGGAACAGAGGTGTAATGCATATAATGCATAATGTATGCGTAATGGGAATACCAGAAAGAGGAGAGAAAGGAGCAGAAGAAATATCTGAAGTAACAGTGACTGAGAATTTTCCAAAATTGTTGACAGGCACCAAACTACAGACCCAGGAAGCTCAGAAAACCACAAGCAGGATAAATACCAAAAACCTTATACCTATGCATATCATATTCAAACTTCAGAAAACCAAAGACCAAGAGAAAATCTTGAAAGAGCCAGAAAGAAAAATTACCTACGAGGCACAAAACACTTTACCTATGTGGCACAGAAATTCACAAAAGTGAACTTCTCTTCAGAAACCAAGCAAGCAAGAAGACAGCGCTATTTAAAGTGATGAAAGAAAAAAAAAATTCACTGACCTAGACTTCTGTACCCAGTGAAATTATTACTCAGAAGTGAAAGATAAAGACTTTCTCAAACAAAAACATAATATTTGTTTCCAGTAGACCTGCCTTGTAAAAAATGTTAAAAGCTCTTCAGAGAGAAGGAAAAACTCAGATCTACATAAAGTAAGAGGGTTTGAGAAGGAATAACAAAAGGTAAAATATTTTACTTTTCCGTGATCTAACAGATAAGTTTCTTTAAAATAACAGCAACCATGAGTCAAAATTGATTCAATGGCAACCAACAACAACAAAAATATACTGGATGATTATAGTTTATGGATAAGTAAAATGTATGAATTAAACTAGAAATCAGTAACAGAAAGATAGCTGAAAAAACCGTATTTGGAGATTAAAGAACACATTTCCAAATAACACAGGAGTCAAGAAGTCTCAAGAAAGGCTTCCACCTTAGGAAACTTAAAAAGGAAGAGCAAATTAAGTCCAAAGTAAGCACAAGAAAAGAAATAATAAAAATTCAAGCAGAAATTAATGAAGTTGATAACAGGAAATTAATAGAGAAAAATAAGCGAAACCAAAAGCAAGTTCTTTAAGAAGATCAAGAATACTGATAAACACCTGGCCAGGCTAACCAAGCAAAAAAGAAAGAAGACACAAATTACTAACATTAGAAATTAAAGAGGAGTCACCACTACCAATCTCATAAACATTAAAAGGATAACAAAGGAATATTTTGAACAATTTTATGCACACAAATTTGATAACTTAGATGAAATACTTATCAATTCCTTAAAAGGCACATCTACCAAAACTCACACAAGGAGAAATGGAATAATCTGAATAAGGTCCTATCTATTAAAGAAAATAAATTAATAATTCATTTCTGAAACAGAAAGCAACAGGCCTAGACGGTTTCACTGGTGAATTCCACCAAACATTTAAGGAAGAAATAATACCAATTCTCTATCTCTTCAAGAAAATAGAAATAGAGGGAACACTTCCTAAGTCATTCTATGAAGCCAATATTACCCTAATATCAAAATCTGATAAAGACATTACACGAAAGGAAAACTACCAATTACTAGCTCTCATGAACACAGATGCAAAATCCTCAACAAAATATTAGCAAATCAAATCCAACCATGGAATAATAAAAAGAATTGTGACCAAGTGGGATTTATTCTAAGTATTCAGACAAAGCTGGTTCAGCATTCTGAAAATCAATTAATGTAATCCATCACATAAACAGGCTGAAGAAGAAAATTTATATGAGCCTATCAACAGATTTTTAAAAAAGAGTATATTAAAAAAAATCCAACACCCACTCATGATAAAAACTCTCAGAAAACTTGGAATAGAGAGAAACTTTCTCAACCTAATAGAAGACATCTACAAAAACTTACAGCTACCATCATACTTAATGGTGAAAAAATAGGTATTCCCCAAAGACTGGAAAACAGGGCAAGAAGGACCCTTATCACTACTTCTATTCAGTATCATACTGGAAGTTCTAGCCAACACATTAAATCAAGAAAAGAAAAGTTATAGATTGGGAAGGAAGAAATAGAACTGTTTGTTTACAGATGACATGGTCCTCTATGTTGAAAATTCCTCCCAAATTGACCAAAAAACACTCCTGGAACTAATAAGCTATTATAGCGACATTACAGGACATGAGGGTAGAGTATAAAAGTCAGTTGCTTTCCTATATACCCGCAATTAACAGTTAAAAACAGAAATTAAACAAAACACCATTTACATTAGCATACACAAAAATTAAGTAATTAGGAATAAATCTAACAAAATATGTTGAAGATCTATATGATGAAAACTACAAAACTCTGATGAAAGTAATCAGAGAAGATCTAAATAAATGAAGACACAGTGCATGACCATGGACATGACGACTCAATGTTGCTAAGATGTCAATTCTTCCCAACTTGCTCTACAGATTCAATGTAATCTCAATCAAAATCCCAGAAAATAATTTTGTGGGTATCGGCAAACTGATTCTAAAGTTTATATAGAAAGGTCAAAGAACCTGAAGAGTCAACACAATAGTGAAGAAGTCAGAGTACTGACACCGCCAACTTGAAGATCTACTGTAAAGCTACAATAATCAAGTGTGTGGCATCAGAGAAAGAATAGAAAAACAGATCAATGGAACAGAAAAGACAGCCCAGAAATAGACCCACACAAACAAATGGACATCTACATGCAAAAATAAATAAATAAACCTAAACACTGACATTACACCTCTCAGAAAAATAAACTGAAAATCAATCACAGACCTGAGTGTAAAAACACAAAATTATAAAATTTCTCTAAGACCACATAAGAAAAAATCTAGATTACCTCAGCTTCGGCAATGAGTTTTTAGATACAACAGCAAAAGCACCACTGATGAAAGAAACAAACTGATAAGTTGGACACAGTTAAGGGAATGAAAAGAGGAGCCACAAACTAAAAGGAAATATTTGCAAATTGCGTATCTGATAAAGGACTTGTATTCAGATTACAGAAAAACTTTCAAAACTCTGTAATAAGAAAACAATCGGACTACAAAATGGGCAAAAGATCTGAACGGACATCTTGCCAAAGAAGATACATAGAGGGCAAACAAGCACATGAAAAGACAGTCAATGTCACAGGTCGTCAAGTACAGGTATGTTTTGCTGTACACCCACAATACATTCTCCAAGACAGGATGTTGTATGATTCTGATGCTGTGCAAGCACCACATTATAATCAGGAGAGAGGTGTGCAGGACAGTCACCGAGTGACCGCAAGAAAACTTTGGCTCTGTCACCACCAGTCCTGCATGGTCACTGCCTGTTCTCCGAGAGCCATGCCTGGCCCCCACCACAGTGTGCACCTGCTGTCCCACTGGCTGCCTCCAAGGCACATCGCAGGCTCATTTCCCTTCCTTCCTCCTTGCCTATCTTCCTGGCCTCCCCCCTCCCATGGGCTCTAAACTCTTCCAGCTCTGCCTACCCTTCATCCGCCTCCTCCCCTGGCCACCTTTCCTGCTCTTCCTCCCACCACAGCAGCAGCCTGGAACCCTTGCCGGCAGCCACTGTGGGAGAAGCCACAGTCTTGGGCCCAAGAAGGACGTGCGGTCCTTACCTGAGGCAAGCGAGGTGAACAGGCAGCCATGGATGGGCACCAGGACACCCAGTGGCAGATTATAATCTACATTACTTAGCAAAGTATGTCTGCTACATCCCGTTCTCCGATCCAGATTTCTGAACTTTATTATAACCTTATGGGGCCACAGACATACATGCAGTTGGACATTGCCCGAATGGACGTTATGTGACACACATTTGCAAATGCAAATTAAAACAATGAGATACCCCTACACACTTATTAACATGGCTACAATCCAAAATAACAGATAATACCAAATGTTGAGGAGGATATGGAGGAAGGGGAACTCTCAGTCATTGCTGATGGGAATGCAAAGGAGTTCAGCCACGTTGGAGGACAGTCTGGCAGTTGCTTACAAAGCTAAACATAGTCTCGCCATATAATGCAGAAGTATTAGGTATTCCTCCAAAGAGCTGAAAACTGACATTCATACAAACACCTGCACATAAATGTTTACAGCAGCTTTATCCCTAAGTGTCAAAAACTGGAAGCAGCAGTGGGGCCAAGATGACAGAATAATCACACACTTCGTGTCATCTCTCTCACAACAATGACCTAAAAACACAAGTGAATCCAAAATATATGACAATCTAGGGACCCTAGTCATCAGAGACGAAGCTGAAGAACCAGACTGAGTGACAGGTGGAAGGAGAGACAATTCAAAAACATCAGAAACAGAGAATTACAGATTATGGGATTGTACTACCCAGTCCATCTAGCCAGCATGACAGGGGCCTGAGAATTAGTAAGACCCCCCGCCCCAGTCCCTCCAGCCAACAGCACTGGGTGCCCAAGGACTGACTGCACTATCCTTTTCCCACTATGTACTTTAATGGACAAGAGCACGTCTTCCATCAGGGCACATGAGGGCAGGCAACAACCCCTTCCTTGCCCCCACTGCAACCAGAGTCCTGTGCCTGCTGTGAACACCCCCATGTAGCCCTGCCTGCTTAGGGCTGTGGGTGAGTTTCCATATCACAGTCGGTGAGTGATGACCCAGGCACCTGTGCCCTGACCAACCAGTAAGCGGTGGAGCACTCACATAACGCCTAACCCAATGACCAGGAAGAACACCCCCTGCACCCATGGCCAAGTGACCAGCAGGACAGATTTATCACCTCATCAAAAACTTCACCTACATCTTCAGCACCCCCGCAAGACTCCCAGACTCACACATCTAATAGCTGTTCTGACCACCTGGAGACAGGAGGTGACAGCTTCAACGATGCCAACAAAAAAAGTAGCACATATGCCTAGCCTACTTGGGCGTATCAAAACAAAAGAAAAATACGGGATTCAATAAACAAAAATACAATAAGTAAATAATTAAAATAGCTATTGATGCCTCAGAGAGAATAGTCAATATCCAATCACATGAAGAAGGAGAATAAGATGGCTCCACTAATTGAAGAAAACAAATACCTAGACAATGTTATGGAGGAAGATAAGGCAATGGAACTATCCAATAAAGAATTCAAAAGCCTAATTTACAGAGCTCTCCAAGAGAACAAAAAGGAGATCAGGCAAAACACAGACCAAATCAAGGTACACACAGACAAAGCAACAGAAGAATTCTGGAAAACAATTTAAGGACAAAACAACAGAATAAACATGCTGCTAGATACCATACAAAAACAGCAACTAGAAATTAAATTTGTTTAAGGAAAAATCAGAAAGAAGAATGAAAAAAGCTTAAGAACTGTATGGGATCCTATCAAGAGGAAAAATCCACAAGTGACTGAGTACCAGAACAGGGGGGTATTAATGGAAAACAGAGACTTTTTGATGATTTGCTGGCAGAAAACATTCTTAGTATCATGAAAGACTAGAAGATATCTATCCAAGAAGTGCAACAAACCTCATACAGGAGAGATCCCAAAAGAAAGACAGCAAGAGATATCATAATAGGCCAAAACCAAAGACAAAAAAGGAATCCTGGGAGCAGCCAGGAATAAATGAAAAGTTACCTACAAAGCAGAAACAATAAGACTAAACTCTGATTACTCAGCAGAAGCCATGGAAGCAAGATGGCAATGGAATGACATACATAAAGTCATGAAGGAAAAAAACTGCAAGCCAAGAATTATATATCCAGCAACACTGTCTCTCAAATATGATGGTGAAATTAAGTCCTTTCCAGAAAAACAAAAATTAAGTGAATTTGTAAAAATTAGACCAAAATTATAAAAAATATTATATGGAGTCCTCTGATTAGGGAACCAACAATATTAGACAACAATCAAAGACTAGGACACAGGACAGATCAACCAGATACTAACCCAGATAAGGATGCACAAAAAACAAAGCTAAGCTAAAAGACTGAAAATAGGAACCAGAGTCATCAATACATAAATGACAACATCAAAACAAAAAAGGGAATAAACAGTGTAGTCACAGAGTTCCATATGGAGAGGAAGTCAAGACGTTATCAAGAAATAAAAACTAGTTTAAATTTAGAAAAAGAAAAATTTCAAGGTAACCACAAAGAAGACTAACAATCCTACTCATCAAAATGAAATACAAAAACAAAACAAAACAGAGACTCAGCAGAAACAAAACAACGAATAAGAGGAAAAGACAGTATAAAAGATAAACTACTCAGCACAAAAAATTAAGTGGGAAAAAAAACTGTCAACAACACACACAAAAAAGAAATCAAAATGAGAGCACTAAACTCATACCTATCCATAATTACACTGAATGTAAATGGTCTAAGTGCACCGATAAAGAGACAGAGAGTGGCAGAATGGTTAAAAAGATCCACCTATATGCTGCCTACAAGAGACACTCCTGAGACCTAGGGAAGGAAACAAACTAAAACTCAAAGGATGGAAAAAAAAGTATCAAGCAAACAACGATCAAAAAAGAGCAGGAGTGGCAATATTAATTTCTCACAAAATAGACTTTAAGGTTAAATCCACCACAAAGGATAAGGAAGGACGACACTATATAATGATTAAAGGGGTAACATACCAGGAGGATGTAACCATATTAACTATTTATGCACCCAGTGACAGGGCTGCAAGATACATAAAACAAACTCTAACAGCACTGAAAAGTGAGACAGACAACGCCACATTTACAGTAGGAGAATTCAACACATCACTCTCAGTGAAGGACAGAACATCCACAAAGGAGCTCAATAAAGACACAGAAGATCTAAACGTCACAATCAACCAACTTGACCTCACAGACAAATACACAGCACTCCACCCAACACCAGCCGTGCATATTTTCATTTCTAGCTCACATGGAACATTCTCTAGAATACAGCACATTATTAGGTCATAAAGCAAGCCTTAGCAGAATCCAAAATATTACAAAGCATCTTCTCTGACCGTAAGGTCGTAAAAATAGAAATTAGTAACAGCAAAAGCAGGGAAAAGAAATCAAACACTTGAAAACTGAGCAATACCATGCTCAAAAAGGACTGGGCTATAGAGGACATTAAGGATGGGATAACGAAATTCATAGAATCCAATGAGAATGAAAACACTTCCTATCAGGACCTTTGGGACACAGCTAAAGCAGTGCTCAGAGGTCAATTTATTTCAACAAATGCACACATCCAGAAAGAAAAAAGGGGCAAAATCAAAGAATTACCCCTACAACTTGAACAAATAGAAAGAGAGCAACAAAAGAAACACTCAGGCACCAGAAGAAAGCAAATAATGAAAATTAGAGCAGAATTAAATGAAATAGAGAACAGAAAAACAACTGGAAGAGTTAACAAGACCAAAAGCTGGTTCTCTGAAAAAATTAATAAAACTGATAAACCACTGGCCAAACTGACAAAAGAAAAAGAGGAGAGGAATCAAATAACCCCGATAAGAAATGAGATGGGAGATATTACAACAGACTCAACTGAAATTAAAAGAATCGTATCAGATTACTACAAAAAACTGTACTTGTAACAATTTTGAAAACCTAGAAGAAACGGACGAATTTGTAGAAACACACTATCTACCTAAACTAAACACAACAGAGATAGAACAACTAAATAAACCCATAACAAAAGAAGAGATTGAAAAGGTAATTAAAAAACTCCCAACAAAAAAAAGCCCTGGCCCAGTAGAACTCACTTCAGAGTTCTACCAAACTTTCAGAGGAGAGTTAACACCACTATGACTAAAGGTATTTCAGAGCATACAAAAGGACGGAATACTTCCAAACTCATTCTAGGAAGCCAGCATATTCCTCATACCAAAACCAGGTAAAGACACCACACAAAAAAAGAAAATTACAGACCTATATCCCTCATGAACTTAGATGCAAAAATCCTCAACAAAATTCCAGCTAACTGAATTCAACAACGTATCAAAACAATAATTCACCATGACCAAGTGGGATTCATACCAGGAATGCAGGGATGGTTCAACATTAGGAAAACAATTAACGTAATCCATCATATAAATAAAACAAAAGACAAGAACCACATGATTTTACCAATTGAAGCAGAAAAGGCATTTGACAAAGTTCAACACCCATTCATGACAAAAACTCTCAGCAAAATAGGAAGAGAAGGAAAATTCCTCAACATAATAAAGGTCATTTATACAAAGCCAACAGCCAACATCATCCTAAATGTACAGAGTCTGAAAGCATTCCCCTTCAGATCGGGAACCAGACAAGGATGCCCTTTATCACCACTCTTAAATTTAACATTGTGCTGGAGGTCTTAGCCAGAGCAATTAGTCTAGATAAAGAAATAAAGGGCATCCAGATTGGTAAGGAAGAAGTGAAAGTATCTCTATTTGCAGATGACATGATCTTATACACAGAAAACCCTAAAGAATCCTCAGGAAAACTACTGAAACTAACATAAGAGTTCAGCAGAGTGTCAGGATACAAGATAAACATACAAAAATCAGTTAGATTCCTCTACACCAACAAAAAGTACATCAAAGAGGAAATGACCAAATCAATACCATTGACAGCAGCCCCCAAGAAGATAAAATACTTAGGAATAAATCTTACCAGAGACGTAAAAGACCTACACAAAGAAAACTACAAGGCACTACTGCAAGAAACCAAGAGACCTACATAAGTGGAAAAACATACCTTGCTCATGGATAAGGAGTTAACATTGTAAAACTTTCTATTCTACCAAAAGCAATCTAAAGATAGTGAAATTCTGATCCAAATTCCAACGACGTCTTTATGGATCAAAGATCTAAATATAAAATCTAAAACAAATCACCAACTTCATATGGAAGGGAAAGAAGCCCTGGATAAGTAAAACATTACTGAAAAAGAAGAATGAAGTGGGAGGCTTCACCCTACCTGATTTTAGAACGTATTATAACGCCGCAGTAGTCAAAAAGCCCTGTACTGGTATAACAACAGATACACAGACCAATGGAACAGAATTGAGAATCCAGACCTAAATCCATCCATATATGAGCAGTTGATATTTAACAAAGGCCCAAAGTCAGTTAAATGGGGAAAAGACAGTCTTTTTAACAAATGGTGCTGGCATAACTGGATATCCATCTGCAAAAAAATGAAACAAGACCCATACCTCACACCATGCACAAAAACTAACTCAAAATGGATCAAAGATCTAAATATAAAATCTAAAACGATAAAAATTATGGAAGAAAAAATAGGGACAAAGCTAGGAGCCTTAATACATGGCATAAACAGTATACAAAACACTACTAACGATGTACAAACACCAGAAGAGAAACTAGATAACTGGGAGCTCCTAAAAATCAAACACTTATGCTCATCCAAAGACTTCACCAAAAAAGTAACAAGATTACCTACAGATTGGGAAAAAGTTTTCAGCTATGGCATTTCCGATCAGCTTCTGATCTCTAAAATCTACATGTTACTGCAAAAACTCAACAACAAAAAGACAAATTAAAAAACGGGCAAAGGACATGAATAGGCACTTCACTAAAGAAGACATTCAGGTAGCTAACAGATAAATGAGGAAATGCTCACCATCATTAGCCATTAAAAAACCAAAAAACCAAACCCACTGCCGATGAGTCAAGTCTGACTCATGGCAACCCTACAGGACAGAGTAGAACTGCCCGATATCGTTTCCAAGGAGCACCTGGCACATTAGAACTGTCAACCTCTTTGTTAGCAGCCACAGCACCCACTACACCACCAGGGTTTCCATTAGCCATTAGAGAAATGCAAATCAAAACTACAATGAGATTCCCTCTCACTCCAAACAAGAATGGCATTAATCCTAAAAACACAAAATAATAAATGTTGGAGAGATTGTGGGGAGACCAGAACACTTACACACTGCTGGTGGGAATGTAAAATGGTACGACCACTTTGGAAATCGATTTGGTGCTTCCTTAAAAAACTAGAAATTGAAATACCATACGATCCAGCAATACCGCTCACTGGAATATATCCTAGAGAAATAAGAGCCTTTACATGAACAGATACATGCACACTCATATTCACTGCAGCACTGTTTACAATAGCAAAAAAATGGAAGCAACCAAGGTGCCCATCAACAGATGAACGGATAAATAAACTATGGTATACTCACACAATGGAATACTACGCATTGATAAAGAACAATGATGAATCCGTGAAACATTTCATAACATGGAGGAATCTGGAAGGCATTATGCTGAGTGAAATTAGTTGCAAAAGGACAAATATTGTATGAGACCACTTTCATAAGAACTCAAGAAACAGTTTAAACACAAGAAAATATTCTTTGATGGTTACGAGCGTGGGAAGGGAGGGACAGGAGTATTTACTAATTAGTAGACAAGAACCGTTTTAGGTGAAGGGAAAGACAACACACAAATGAGAGGTTGGCACAACTGGAGTAAACCAAAAGGAAAGAAGTTTCCTGAATGAACCAAACGCTTCGAAGGTCAGTGTAGCAGAGGCAAGAGTTTGGGGACCATGGTTTCAGGGGACATCTAAGTCAACTGGCATAATAAAATCTATTAAGAAAACATTCTGCATCCCACTTTGGAGAGTAGCATCTGGGGTCTTAAACAGTAGCAAGTGACCATCTAAGATGCATAAATTGGTCTCAACCCACCTGGATCAAAGAAGAATGAAGAACACCAAAGACACAAGGTAATCATGAGACCAAGAGACAGAAAGGGCCACATAAACCAGAACCTACATCAACCTGAGACCAGAAGAACTAGATGCTGCCCGGCTACAACCAATGACTGCCCTGACAGGGAACACAACAGAGAACCCCTGAGGCAGCAGGAGAGCAATGGGATGCAGACCTCAAATTGCAGTAAAAAGACCAGACTTAATGGTCTGACTGAGACTAGAAGGACCCCAGAGGTCATGGTCCCCAGACCTTCTGTTAGCCCAAGACAGGAACCATTCCCAAAGCCAACTCTTCAGACAGGGATTGGACTGGACTATGGGATAGAAAATGACACTGGTGAGGACTGAGCTTCTCGGATCAAGCAGACAGATTAGGTTATGTGGGCGGCTCCTGTCTGGATGGGAAATGGAGGGTAGAGGGGGTCAGAAGCTGGCCAAATGGACACAAAAATAAGAGAGTGGAAAGAAGGAGTGTGCTGTCTCATTAGGGGGAAAGCAACTAGGAGTATACAGCAAAAAGGCATATATAAATTTTTGTATGAGACTGCTTGATTTGTAAACTTTCACTTAAAGCACAAAATAAAAAAAAAAAAGTTCTAGCCAACAGAATTCAAAAACATATCAAAACAAGAATTCACCATGACCAAGTGGGATTCATACCAGGTATGCAGGGCTGGGGATGTTACAACATCAGAAAAACAATCACTGTAATCCATTGCATAAATAAAACAAAAGAAACACATGATCTTACAATTGATACGGAAAAGGCATTTGACAAAGTCCAACACCCATTCATGATAAAAACTCTCAGCAATACAGAAATAGAAAGGAAATTCTCCAATGTAACAAAGGGCATTTATACAAACCAACATCATCCTAAATGGAGAAAGTCTGAATGCATTCCCCTTGAAAACAGGAGCCAGACAAGGATGCCCTTTATCACCACTCTTAAATTCAACATTGTGCTGGAGGTCCTAGCCAGAGCAATTAGGCTAGAAAAAGAAATAAAGGGCATCCAAATTGGTAAGGAAGAAGTAAAAGTATCTCTATTTGCAGATGATATTTTTTTTTTTTGATCTTATACACAGAAAACCCCAAAGAATCCACAAGAAAACTACTGGAACTAATAGAAGATTTCAGCAAAGTATCAGGATACAAGGTAAACATACAAAAATCAGTTGGATTTCTCTATACCAACAAAGAGAACTTTGAAGAGAAAATCACTATTATCAATACCATTTACAACAGCCTCCAAGATAAAATACTTAGTAACAGCTGACCAGAGCTGTAAAAGACTTACACAGAGAAAACTGGAAGACACTATTGCAAGGAACTGAAAGAGACGTATAAAAGTGGAAACACATACCTTGCTCATGGATAGGAAGACTCAACATTGTGAAAATGTCAATTCTACCCAAAGTGATCTACAGATACAATGGAACCCTGATCTAAATCCCAAGGCATTTTTTAATGAGATGGAGAAACAAATCACCAACTTGATACAGAAAGGGAAGAGGCCCCGGAAAAGTTAAGTATTACTGAAGAAAAGGAACAAAGTGGGAGGCCTCACACTACCTTATTTTAGAACCTATTATACTGCCACAGTAGTCAGAACAGCCTGGCACTGGTACAACAATAGATACATAGACTAATGGAACAGAATTGAGAATCCAGATGTAAATTTGTCCATCTATGATCAGTTGACATTTGATAAAGGTCCAAAGTCAGTTAAACGGGGAAAAGACAGTCTCTTTAAAAAATGGTGCTGGCATAACTGGGCATACATCTGCAAAAAAAACAAGATCCATACCTCACACCATGCACAAAAACTAACTCAAAATGGATCAAAGACCTAAGTATAAAATCTAAAACAATAAAGATCAAGGAAGAAAAAACAGAGAAAATGCTAGGAGCCCTAAAACATGGCATAAATAGAATACAAAACATTAGTAGCAATGCACAAATGCCAGAAGAGAAACTATAACTGGGAGTTCCTGAAAATCAAACACTTATGCTCATCAAAAGACTTCACCAAAAGAGTAAAAAGACAACCTACATACTGGGAAAAAAATTTTGGCTACGACATATCCGATCAGGGTCTAATCTCTAAAATCTGCAAGATACTGCAAAACCTCAACAACAAAAAGACAAATAGCCCAAAAGGATATGAACAGGCACTTTGCCAAAGAAGACATGAGGCAGGTTAACAGATACCTGAGGGAATGCTCACGATCATTAGCCATTAGAGAAATGCAAATCAAAACTACAATGACATACCATCTCACTCCAACAAGGCTAGCATTAATCGGAAAAACACAAAATAAAAAATGTTAGAGAGGCTGTAGAGAGACTGGAACACTTATACACTGCTGGTGGGAATGTAACATGGTACAATCACTTTGGAAATCGATTTGGCACTTCCATAAAAAGCTAGAAATAGCAATTTCGTATGATCCAGCAATTCCACTCCTTGGAATATATCCTAGAGAAATAAGTGCCATCACATGAATAGATATATGCACACCCATGTTCACTGCAGCACAGTTCACAATAGCAAATACATGGAAACAATTTAGGTGCCCATCAATGGATGAATGGATAAACAAATTATGGTATATTATTCACACAGTGGAATACTACACAACTATGAAGAATAACGATGAATCCATGAAACAAGTCACAACATGGATGAATCATGGAAACCATTAAAAAAAAAAAACCTGTTACCATCAAGTCGATTCCAACTCACAGTGACCCTATAGGACAGAGTGGAACTACCCCACAGAGTTTCCAAGGAGTGCCTGGCGGATATGAACTGCTGACCTTTTGGTTAGCAGCCATAGCACTTAACCACTACGCCACCAAGGTTTCCTGGAAGGCAGTATGCTGAGTGAAATTAGTCAGTTGCAAAAGGGCAAATACTGTTTGAGACCACTGTTGTAAGAACTCCAGAAAAGGTTTAAACACAGAAGAAAACATTCTTTGATGGTCACGAGGGTGGGATGGGAAATTCACTAACTAGATTAAAAAAAAAAAAACTAGATAGTAGACAAGAATCACCTTTGGTGAAAGGAAGGATAACGCACAATACAGGGGAAGTCAGCACAACTGGACTAATCCAAAAGCTAAAGTTTCCTGAACACAACCAAACAGTTCAAGGGACAGAGTAGGAGGGGCAGGGGTCTGGGGACCATGGTTTCGGGGGAAATCTAGGTCAACTGGCATCAAAAAGTTTATTAAGAAAATGTTCTGCATCCCACTTTGGTGAGTGGTGTCTGGGGTCTTAAAAGCTTGCAAACAGCCATCTAAGATGCATCAGTTGGTCCCAACCCACACGGAGCAAAGGAGAATGAAGAACATCAAAGACACAAGGAAAACATTAGCCCAAGAGACAAAAGGGCCACATAAACCAGAGACTCCATCAGCCTGAGACCAGAAGAGCTAGATAGTGCCAGACTACCACCAATGACCACCCTGACAGGGAACACAAAAAAGAGTCCCTGATGCAGCAGAAAAGTGGGGTGCAGACCTCAAATTCTAAAAAAAGACCAGACTTAATGGTCTGAGACTAGAGGAACCCCAGAAGACAAGGTCCCCGGACTCTCAGTTAACCCAGAACTAAAACCATTCCCGAAGCCAGCTTTTCAGACAAAGATTAGACTGGACTATAAAACATAAAATCATACTCATGAACAGTGTGCTGCTTAGTTCAAGTAGATACATGAGACTAAATATGCAGCTTCTGTCCAGTGGGATGAGAAGGCAGAAAGGGATAGAAGGTGGTTGAATGGACATGGGAAATCCAGGATGGAAAGGGGGAGTGTATTGTCACATTATAGGGATTCCAGCTAGGGTGAGATAACAATATATGCATAAATTTTTGTATGAGAAACTAACCTGAGCTGTATGTAATCTTTTATCTAAAGCACAATCAAAAAAGGAAAAAAAAAAAACACCTATTACTTTGAATTTTCTTAAAAACTTACTACACCTCAATCTTCCAAGGAACCACACATGCCTCGCATCATAACTACTGCTCAATTTCTATGAAGGTTTTCAATTCTAGATCTGCTACAGACACATCTTAAGGTATCCTTGAACTACAGAAAATGACAGTAAGGATAAAAAAAAATAAACCAAACAATAAATACATTGGATATTCAGACACATTAAAAAAAACCAAACCCACTGCCCTCGAGTCAATTCCTACTCAGAGCAACCCTACAGGGCAGAGCAGAACTGCCCCATAGGGTTTCCAAGGAGCAGCTAGTGGATTCAAACTGTCGACCTTCTGGTCAGCAGCCAAACGCTTAACCTCCGCGCCATCAAGGCTCCTCTGACATATTACTATGCATTAATTAAAAGAATTATAATCTTTACAATAACAGACTTCTTCACCTTGGGTATAATTAAGCTTTAGTCAAGTATTTTACTACATGTAATTCAATTATCAATACATTAATGGTGCCTGGGGGCAGTTTGTAAATTAGGACGCGCAAGAGTTTTGAGGCTGAGCCAGGCCTCGATCTTAATCATGGCTATATCATTGAACTGGCTGGGTGACCTTAAACAAGTGAGTTTTCTGAGGTTTGTTGTAGGGATTAAATGAGTAAATGTAAAGTGCCCAGTGTAGGGACTAACACAGGGTGTATATTCAAGAATACAGTGCTAACAGATGAGCTGTCATTACTGATAGATCGCTGAGACTCTTTTACCTGATTGAACTACTCTCAAATCTCCAACCTCAGCATCCTTCCTGATCTTTAATTCTGGGCCTCTAATTACCAGCCCTGGTGGTGCAGTGGTTAAGAGCTCAACTGCTAACCAAAAGGTCAGCAGTTCGAATCCAACAGCCGCTCCTTGGAAACCCTATGAGGCAGTTCTACTCCGTCCTACTGAGCCACTGTGAGTCAGAATTGACTCGATGGCAAAGGGTTTGGTCTTTTTTGTTTGTTTGTTTTAATTACCAGCTGAAGGGCAGTAGTGGTTCAGTGGTAGAATTCTGACCTTCCTCGCAGAAGCCTAGGTTTCAGCTCTAACCAACGCACCTCAAGCATAGCGACCAGTCGTCTGTCACTGGAGACTTGTGTGTAAACATGATGTTGAACAGTTTTCAGTGGAACTTCCAGATTAAGACAGACTAGGAAGAAAGGCCTGGTGGTCTACTTCTGAAAAATCTGCCAATGAAAACCCTATAGATTACAATAGTCCAATGTCATTTGTGCATGGGACTGCCATGATTCGGGGACTCACCTGACAACTAACAACAAATTATCAGCTAGACTACTAGACAATTCCATACAAACGTGTTTCCCATCATTTAAAATTCAACATGTCTGGAATGGAACTGAAATGATTTCTCCTCAACCAATACTCCACTCCAGAATTTTCTACTCTGCTAATGGTGCCATCAGTTGCCCACTTTCCCGGGTGTCTTGGTTATCCAGTGCTGTGATAACAGAAATACAAGTGGATGACTTTAACAAAGGAAGTTTATTCTCTCACAGTTTAGGAGGCTAGAAGTCCAAATTCAGGGTGCCAGCTCCAAGGGAAGACTTTCTCTCTCTGTCAGCTCTGGGGAAGGTACTTGTCATCAATCTTCCTCTGCTCTGGGAGCTTCTCATCACAGGGACTCCAGGTCCAAAGGATGCGCTCTGCTCCTGGCTCTTCTTGCTGGGTAGTAATGAGGTCCCTATCCTCTCTGCTCGTTTCTCTTTTTTATATCTCAGAAGAGACTGACTCAAGATACAATTTAATCCTGTAGATTTTGTCCTGCCTCATTAACTGCCTCTCATCCTCCCTTATTAACACCATAGAGATTAGAATTTACAACACATAGGACAATTACACCATATTACAAAATGGAGGACAACCACACAATGCTGGGAATTGTGGCGTAGCTAAGTTGACACACATTTTGGGAGAACACAATTCAATCCGTAACATCTGGCTTAAAATCTAGTACTCCTTTTTGATTCTCCATCCCTTCTCACCCCAAACCTGGAAATCTTCCTTCAGCTACTCTCCCTCTTTCCCTTCAAAGCCATATTTAGAAAAATTATAGATACTCCCCTACTTATAAATGTTCATTGTTAAAGTCATGTCTCAGAGCAAGAGTGCTAACTATGCCAACTACCAGGAGACAGTGACAATGGTCTTGCACAGTCATTTAAGTCTTGGCTCTCTAGTTCTTCATTTATCTCTGCGCTTAATTTTAATTTTGATGCTTCTATTGTTAAATCCAGCATGTTCCATAACCACAAAAACAGTTAAGAATGCTGAAATGCTAAAAAACAGAGGTATACGATTACTGTAGAAATAAAGTACAGAAAAAAAAAACCAAAGTACAGAGATAAAGATAGTAATAAGGATTGAGAAAATACAGCACACACTGCCCACAGGAATGGGACGAATTATTGAATAGTATGAATGATTCTGAAGAATCCATAACAAATCTTGCAACATATGAAGGTGTTGTACCTACGAGATATTTGATAATAATCAGAAATAGATAAGGAAAAATGACTGGAGAACTGGAAAAACTTCTCAGTATGTGCTAAGAGCAGCATCAACATTGAAACAGCAGATTTTAAACTTTTTAGTCTCAGGACCCCTTTACATTCTTAAAATTTATTGAGAACCTCAAACAGCTTTTGTTCATGCAAACTGTATCTACCAGTATTTACCAAATTAGAAACTAAAACTTGGAAAATTAAAAAATACTTATTAATTTATTAAAAAATAACAATAACCCATTATATATTAACAAATAATTTTTTTTAACTACTAAATTTTCTCAGAACTCCCCCTCAAAAAGAAGAGTGGTATTGTTCTATATTTTTTGCAAATCTCTTAATGGCTGGTTTATTAGAAATCAGCTGGATTCTTATTTCTGCATCTGCACTCAGTCTGTTATGTCATATTTCACGTAGCCTCTGGAAAACTCTACTGTGCTTTCATGAGAGAATGAGAATGAAAATGTTAACAATGTCTTAATGTTATTACCACAATGGTTTTGACCTTGAAAATTCTCTGAAAAGTCCCCAGACCACACAAACCGCTGCCTTAAGGTTTAATGTTAAATCAGGAGATGGTTAGGAAATTTATAGGAAGGATATTAAGAGAGGTTAACAAGGTGAGTGGGCAGCTGTTCAAACTTCTGACCCAGGCCACGGAAAGATAGTTCCATATCTTCAAGGCTCTCAAATTTGCACATCAAAGAGTGGCAAAATAGTATGATATGAAAACTGCCTAGGAGATTTGTTCTGCAACCTGTGACCTGAGATGATTGAAAAGAAGTGTGTGTGTGGTGGGGGAAGGGGCTGGTTACTTCAACAAATTTGCAATATAGATGTAATTTAGGTAAAAGGTGGTCAAGAAAATGTTTATCAGCCAAAAGAACCAGAGCTTGCTGGGGAGCTACAGGGGTTAGAGTTGTTTGCAGATAAAAGAGGCAACAAAACAAGACAGCTAGATGTTTTCACCTGTGGACTTCAAGCCTAGAACACCTGTTGCCTTTGAGTTGATTCTGACTCGTAATGACCCTATAGGACAGCATAGAACTGCCCTGGTTTGGGCTGTAAATCTTTACAGAAGCCAACTGCTGGATCTTTCTCCCAACAGTGAAAACCATCTTGCAACCATAAGGCGAGCCAGTCTGAAGATTGCAAAGCAAAAAGCAAGAACTCAGGTTCTTGATGATGTCACTGAATTGTGGAATTAACCAACTCCGAAACTACCCTACTGTAACACTTCTTGTTTTTTGTTTCAGATAAAAATACCCTTATTGTTTAAGCCACTTAATTCAAGATTTTCTGATACTTAGAAAATGAGTATCCTGAAACAGATGTCCCAGAAATACTTCAACCGGTTCAATTACAAACTGAATTCATCATCATCTCTCATAAATGTGTTCTTCCTCCTGAAGTTCTTTAGCCCAAGATACCACCAACACCAAACAGCAAAAAACCTGGGAATCATCTTTGACTTCTGCGGTAACTGAAAAATGTCCCCCCAAAAGGTATGTTCATATCCTAATCCCTGGAACCTGTGAATGCTACCTTAAATGGCAGACTTTGCAGATGTCATCTTGGGATGGAGAGATTATCCTGGATTATCTAGGTGTGCCCTAAATGCAATCACCAAAAAAACCCACTGTCAAGTGAATTTCGACTCATAGTTATGGTATAGACAGAGCAGAACTGCCCTACAGGGTTTCCAAGGAGCGTCTGGTGGATTAGAAATGTAATCACCAGTATCCTTACAAAAAGGAAGCAGAGAACGAAGAGAATGCAATGTGAAAGGTAGAGACTTAGGCAAACTATACAAATATTTGAAGAGTTTAACATATACATCATGCGAACATTTGTAGAAAATCTGTTAATATGGTTGGTTTAAGAATGGCAGAACCATAACTCAAAACAAAAATTTCATGCTAAAGTTACACAGCACATTTGTGAGTGAACTAAAACTAAACCTTTTTATTTAGGAACTTATTAAGTAAAAGAAAGACATTTCTCACTATTACTTTCCTTAGAATCAGGTTTTTTTTTTTTTTTTTTAAACAAACAGCTCACATTTTAAATTTTGTTCCAGGATAACTTGTCACTGTACTGTCAATCTAAGTAAAAGCAAATGGTTATATTTTTCCATGACAGTAACCACACTTTTTAGAGTGAATTCACATGAAAACCCATATTTGAGAATAATATGAAGTAGAATTTTGAGGAAAATGAAGAACATGAGAAATAATTAAAGTGTAGAGAAGAAAAAACAGAAGTATGGGTAGGAGGCAGTGAAGACGCAGTTGAAATTAAAAATAATAAATATGCAGTGGCAATAATTTATGGCTTTCGAGTTATATCTCAAAAAACTGTTAAAAATTGGTGGCTTTGAACCAACTTTTATTAAAAAAAAAAATAAGGCAAATCAAAACCACTTCACACTCACTATGATAATTATTAACAGAAAAAATTGGAAAATAGCAAGTGTTGGCAAAAATGTGGGGAAACTGGAACCATCGTCCAGTGCTGGTGGGAATGTAACATGGTACAACCACTGTGGAAAACAGTTTGGCGGTTCTTAATATGACTCAGCAATTCCACTCCAAAGGAAATGAAAGTATTGACAAAGAGACACATATACACCAATGTTCACTGCAGCATTACTCACATCAGCCAAACACTGGGAACAACCTGTGTCCACCAACAGATGACAAAAATGTGACACAGTGGAATACTGTTTATACAATAGAATATTACATGGATGAACCCTGAAAACATTATGCTGAGTGAAATAAGTTAGACACAAAAGGACAAAATATTGTATATAAAATATCCCACTTGCATGAAATATCTAGAAAGGCAATTGCACAGAGAAAGTAAACAGATTAGTGGTTACCTGGGGCCGAAGGAGTGTAGGGGAGCAAGAAGGGAGATGAGGGCTATTGCTTAAGAGGTGTAGTTTTTGTTTCGGTGGAAGAAATTTCTGGAAATAAATAGTGGTGACGGTTGTACAACATTGTCGCTATAATTAAAGTCACTAAACTCTACACTTAAAAAAGGTTAAAATGAAAAATTTCATGTTAAATATATCCTACCACAGTAAAAATTTTTGTACTTCAAAGGACATCACCAAGAAAGTAAAATGACAACTCACAAGAATGGGAGAAAATACCTGGAAATCATCTATTGGTTAAGGAACTCGTGTCTAGGATATATAAAACCAGAAAAAAAAAAAAACCCCAAACCCATTGCTGCTGAGTCAGCTCCAACTCATAGCAACCCTACAGGACAGAGTAAAACTGTTCCATGGAGTTTCCAAGGAGTGCCTGGGGGATTCGAACGGCCAGCCTTTTGGTTTGCAGCCATAGCTCTTAACCACTACGCCACCAGGGTTTCCAGAATATATAAAAAAACTCTTAAAACTCAATTAAAAAAAAAAAATGGACAAAGGACATAATTAAGTATTTCTCCAAAGAAGATGTACCTAAGGCCAATAAGCATATAAAAAGATGTTCAACATCATTAGTCACCAGAGAAATACAAATCAAAACCACAAGGGATACCACTTCACCAACATTAGGATGGCTAGAATAAAGAAGTCGGACAACAAGTGTTGCAGAGGATGGGGAGAAATCAGAACCCTCACGTGCTGCTGGTGGGAACGTAAAACGATGCAGTCACTTTGGAAAATAGCCCGGAAGTTCTTTAGGTGATTAAGCATAAGAGTTACCATATGGCTCGACAATTCCATTCCCAGGTACATACCCATGAGAAATGAAAACATATGTCCACACAGAAACTTGTATACAAATGTTCATAGCTGTATTTATAATAATCAAAAGGTGAAGACAATTCAAATGCCCATCAACAAACATACAAATACTGGAATAAACAAGATATAGTATATCCATACAATGGAATATCATTCAGCTATAAAAAGGAATTAAGTACTGATATATGCTACAACATGGACAAACCTTGAAAACATGCTAAGGAAAAGAAGCCAGTCACAAAAGACCATATACCAAATGATTTCATTCGTATTAAAATCCAGAACAGTGAAAACTATAGACAAGATATTAGTAGCTACTATGAGTCAAAATTGGCTCGATGGCACTTTTTTTTTTTTAGGGCTGACGGGAGGGGAGGCATGAAGGTAATAGCTAAAGGGTACGGTATTCTTTTTTTTTTTTTTTTAATATTTATTTTTTGTAAAAATAAATACATCAAAACATATATCCATTCAACAATTTCTACATGTACAACTCAGTGACACTGGTGATATTCTTCACATGGTGTCATCATTCTATCTCTACCCAAATTATTTCACCACCATTATATTAGACTTCCTGCCTCCTAAGCTTCTCATCTATTCTTTAGAGTTGCTGTTATAAATTTGATCTCATATACATAATTCTTTAAAATAGAGTGCAATGCTCAAGGCAAACTTTTTACTAATTGAGCTAAACTGTTGTTTGGTTTAAAGGTGACTTCAGGGGATAGTTTCGGTTCAAAGTTTAAAGATTATCTCATGGCAATAGTTTTAGCGGTTCTTCCAGTCTTGATGGGGCCAGTAAGTCTGGATTCCATAGGAAGTTGATGTTCCTTGATCAAAACATTCAATAATGGTAGCTGGGCACCATCCAGTTCTTTTGGTCTCACGGCAAAGGACACAGTAATCATGGAGGTAATTAGATCTGCAATTCAGTTCCTTCTGATTCCCGGGTCTCCTTCTTCCTCTGCTGCTCTAGGCAAATAGAGACCAACTGTAGCATCTTGGCAAGTTTTGAAGATCGCAAGCACTACTCACTCAACTAGAAACTAGAACAGAAACTCTAATAACAACATTAGGCCACTGGCTGGATTTGTCCCATGAAATCACGGCCCTAAGCCACGGAACCATGAAAACTAATCCCATGAGGTGTTTGGCTGTACCTAAGCAGTATCAACATGTGTACCCTTTTTTTCTGGCGGGGGCGGGGGGCTTCTTGCTGTAAAATTATATACAACACAACATTCGCTATTTCACCCTCCCTCCCTTTTTTGGTGTACCACTTAGTGATATCAGTTACACTGGTCAAGTTATGTAACCATTTCCCTTAGTCGATGCCAATTTTTCCATCACCATAAACAAAAACTCACCACTTCCCAGAGAATGATTCCCTCTCTCCTTCACCCCTCATAACCACTAATAACTACTGGTGTCTATATATTTATCTATTCTTTTTACCTAATCATATCTGGGATTTTTTAATAGGTGATGAAAATGTTCTAAAATTGACTGGGGGGATGACTGCACATATCTGAGGCTATACCAAGAACCACTGGGCTGTATACTTATGGGCTGAATTTTATGGTCTGTGAATTATAACTCATTAAATCTTTTTTTTTTTAGGCATCAAAAATAAAGGGAGTTATACAGTCAATGGAAAGCCACAAAAAGGGAATGAGTAGTTATCCAAAGCAGAAGGAAAAGCAAAGAGGCAAGGACAAAGTAAAACTAGGTAATCAAAATGTAAAAAGGATCAAAGTCAAAAGGGGAAGGAAAGAAAACACATACACACACACACACACACACCAGTAACCACCACCAGTAAAAGAGAAAAATGAAACAGAAGCAAAACAAGTCTGAATCCCTTAAAAGTCCTGTATTTCACAAAGAATCTGACTGCAGGCCAAAATCCTATGTATGATCGTTCAGGCCTAATTGCAAGGCTCTGCCTGACAGGTCCCCTGGGGGTAAGCTGCCCTCCCCATACCAGACTTGGTACACAGTCAGTATGCTGCAGTCTTCTCAAGGAAGCTGCAAACAAGGTTTCAAAGGCGCACCCATGCTCAAGTGTGTATCTGCATGCCTAATTCAGGTATCTCCATTCAGAGGCCTCCTTATGGTGGACGGGGTGAGGAGGCGATGGCATGGCATGGCTAAGGCACTTTTCTCCACTTGACTCAGTACTTTTCCACTCCAAGCCCTTCTTCCTTTTTTCTCCCCCAGTCATTGGCCCTCGGGTACATAAAGAGGCAGGAGCCTTATTTTCCAGGTTACTCAGCAACGATGTGCCTTGGTGGCACAAATGCATAAGCACTCGACTATTAAAAGAAACGCTGATGGTTCAAGCCCACCAGTGGCACCTTGGAAGAAAGGCCTTGGTGATCTGTTTCTAAAAGGTCACAGCCTTAAAAACCCTAAGGAGTGCACTGTGTTCTCAACATATGGGGTTGCCATGCGTTGGATCAACTCAACAGCAACTGGTTTCTTTTTTTTTTAACTAAGTTTTGAGACTACCAACATCCCCTTTTCCCCTACACTGGACCTACCTGACTGTCACCCAGTGTTGTTCCCTGGACCACTGAGGACCAGTCGCTTTTCTGCCTCTTGCAAAGTCTTCATTATTACTTTCAGTTTGGCTCATTGTCCTAACTGACCATCTCAATACTTGATTGCTCCATATATTCTTTGTCTAGGACAAAGAATACCCCAGTTTTATCAATCAAACAGCACGAATACAATTTTAATAAAAGTACAGTACTGAGTATGCTTCCTTGCCAAGAGTAGGTAAGGATCAGATACATAGCAAGTAAATAAAATAATTTTAAAAAAGAATTAACTATCTAGTTTCAGAAGCCACAGGGGAGTAGACCAAACCAAACCCACTGCCACTGAGTCAATTCCTACTTACAGCGACCCTACAGGACAGAGCAGAACTGCCCTATAGGGTTTCCAAGGCTGTAAATTTTTCTCCTGTGGAGCATCTGTAAGACAGGACTAGGCTGGAGCAGGGCCAGTTGCTCCCCACCCCCCCACCCCGGCACATAGGCGGGACTGGGGGGGGGGTGGGTCAAGCAGGACAGAGAGTGGAATAAACAACCTGCCCTGCTGGCCCTGGTGTTAACTATAACCCACCTCCTGGAGATCAGACCTGAGCCCACACAGGCCCTGTGGCACAAAATGTTCAGGCTATGGGGTGGAACAAACTTAAATGTTCTAAGATGTTGCAAACACACTGTTAATGTAGAGCTTGCAGGACTCCACAGGTGCACAGTATGTGCAAAAGTAGTAAGAGTGACTGCTGTTTGACCTTCCTGTGCCCGCCGAAGGGGATGATGTGACAAAGGAAACCAGTGTGCCTGTGTCACATCCCATGAGTTATGTCAAGGGGAACCAACAAAAGGACTTCCATCTTGAAGCAATCCTGCCTGCGCACTTGCATTTGCATAACCCAACCCCTCCTTAGAAATCTCCGCCCCCCAACCTCATGAATAAACATCAAGACCCCTCCTTGTTGAAACTCTCAAATACTTGGCTCTTAGGCAAATCGGAGAGACAGTCTCTCTGAAGGTTCTAGCCCTTACTGTCTCCTTTTGCTAGCTGCTGTCAAAATTAATTTGCTCGTGTGACTCCAGGCTGAATCACAGGCCTTTGGTCAGCGGCTGAGCACTTTAACCGCAGTGCCTGCAGGGCTCCTTTTACGGAAGCAGACTGCCACATCTTCCTCCCGCAGAGGGGAGTAATTCCACAAAAAACCTGATTCCAGAGATGCATAGCCTTGTGGTTATATGCTACCCCAAGATGTTTGTAATTTGGTTGAATTCATCAAAAATCATCAAAACCAAATTAATTGTAGAACAAAATTCTGACTCAAAAATAAGACCACACTTGCTGGCCTGACAGAGACTAGAGAAACTGAGAGTATGGCCCCCGGACACACTATCAGCTCAGTAATGAAGTCACTGCTGAGGTTCACCCTTCAGCCAAAGACTGGACAGACAGGCCCATAAAACAAAACAAGGCTAAAGGGGCACACAAGCCTTGGGGCAAGGACTAGAAGGCAGGAGGGAACAGGAAAGCTGGTAATAGGGAACCTAAGGTTGAGAAGGGAGAGTGCTGACATGTCGTGCAGTGGTTAACCAATACCATAAAATGGTATGTATAAAAACTGTTAAATGAGAAACTAGTTTTTTCTGTAAACCTTCATCTAAAGTACAATTAACAAAACAAAACAAATATCAGATCAGTTCGACATAAAGATGTGTGTATCATTTACTACCTGCAGAAAGACAGCAATATCCTAAAGAAACACAATACTAAAACTGCAAAAAGAATGGGTATCAAACGTTTGTAATTTTCTCTTTTAAAGCTAAACAAAAATATCATTCAAATTTTTGTTTAGCTTTAAAAAAATACAATGCAGAGACAAGGAAGGTGTTGTCCTTCACGGAGTGAGGCATTAATAGTAAGTTTCAACTACCCACTTTCACCCTTGTAAGACAATTTATCAACGTGAAATATCATGATGCTACAAGTCAGTGATTTACTCCAGGATCAGTTATGTAAACGTGTCCTGGCCAAGATCTCCCCTGGGAGTCACACCAATAACAATGCTCAGTGAAAAAACTGATGTAATCCTCATTGCGGTCTTCAAGCAGGAGTGCAGCATAAGTCTAATGGATCTCTACATTTTTAAAAGTACATATATAATCACTATTTTAGATTCTATGACTAAGAAGCTAGAGATTTCCAGCTCATTGCCTAAAATGGGGAGCAGTATTTCTAATATAAAGATCAAAGATAAACTGATGTGGCTTTCAGTTTAACAGGAAATAACTTTCACATAATCATTCTGTGCCATATAGACAACTATCTGTTTCAGTCATGAGTGTGGCAACATTTAAAATAAAAACACCCTACTCCATAGTAACCTATAAAATGTCAGGTAACCACTGGGAAAAAAATCAATAGATGTGTGCGATAGGACAAATGTCAGTCATGGAATTTCTTTAATTCATGGTGTTTAAAAATATATCCAATTTTATGATTTATTATATTTAATTGTGGAGTACAGCAAAGCAGCAATGTGATAACTCTGAGGGCAGAAAGATCTGAGTTTGAAACCTTGATCTGCCATTTACTATCTGTGAGACCCCAGGTAAGTTACTTAATCCTTCTAGATATCAGTTTCCTCATTTGGAAAATAAGATAATAGTAATATCATAGGTTAAGTATGAGCTTTGAATGAGATGCCATATGAAAAGTGTTTAGCACAGTGCTAGCATATAAAAAAAAAGCATATAGAAAGGGCTAAAAAACGTTAGCCATTATCACCACCATTGTATGAGGTCATTCAGCCCAGCACAACAGGCCCTTGCTGCCAGTTAGCTACTGATGCCTATGTTACTGTTCATAGTTTCTTCCATCTAGCTTACAGAGATTAAAGACAGAATGAGGGCACGTGGGTCCAAGGCACAAGCATTCTCCATCTTTCCACTTCACTTCCTAAAGGAAAGCGACGTTCTTCACTCTATTACCAAAAGCAGTGATAGCGAACAGAGGAAAACACACTGGGGACAAATCTTTTGCTGTTAGCACCTGGTTGACAGGAGGCTGATAAGCTGCCTCACTGTGCTCTGCCTACGTTAGATAACCACTGCTCCCTCTTAAAGCCTCCTTTGAAGAAAATATTTGAGATCACATAATTATGAACTTCTATCAAATTTTTTAAAATCCAAACAGATAGACTATCTTCCCTGATCACATGTCCACACATGACCATATCTGCAGACAGCAAACATGTCTGCCAGTTTTCCTGTGTGGCAGACAAGTAGATGGATTCTAGCAACTAAGTGCCTCTTCAAAGACAGGATTTTCAAGTAAAAGCTACAGTTCTATTTCTATGCAATTTTTAAATTTAAAAATGATATGCAAAAGCAAACTTGAAATCTACTTCTCTGCTAATCCCTGAAAGATTACTCTTACTGTTCTTCTTCACCAAAGAAATCAATCCAATCGCAAAATTTAAATGCATACTACTTCAATTAAGTAACACACCTTGCTCATTGCCAATCCTTCTGTACTTAAGATACATGAGGCTATAAAAGGTACCAAAAGGAGTATGGCAAAGGTAAAGAATACTTCATCTTAAAAAACTAATTTGGGTGAAGCTTCTTTAAGCATACTTTTAAAACATTATCTTGACTTTTGAGCCATGTACATATCTACATATTCAAAAATAAAATTAAAAAAGAAATTCCTATAATAAAGAATGAAAACAATAAACGTAACTATCAAACTGGCAGCATAATCAGAGAAAAGTATTTCAGGTGGCTTTTGAGTACAGTCCTCTGCTTATACATCCCACATATATGCATTCAAAGGATTAAAATAAATACAATGGAATATTAAACTTTACTGAGAAGTAATAATGGTATTGTAATTTTGAAACAATTTCACGTACACAGGACAAAGCAGGTATGCATGTTAATTTTATTAGATACCAAGATTTTCATTTAAGTCAAAAGAGACAAATATAGAATCAAAGAAGTCACGAAGAAATTGTGCAATGTTAAATTTCATTTGTAGGTATTATAGGAACTCATGATTACACAAACAAAATTTTCCAGCTCCCTTTTTTCTGAAAGGGCCTAAAAGCAGCAATGACACCCCAGCAGCAATGATTATGACAAACATTCAGATCTTGGTTTCTATATACCATGTATCGCTAAAAAAAAAAAACAAACCAGGACTCTGGACAAACAGCCCATTTCATACCTGGGACAAAGAAAAGATAAGGCAAGCCTGGGATATCTTATGCCAGAAAGCCCTCCAAGACTAAGGGAGGAGAGTAAAACAAAACAGAAAACCAAAGCCACTGCCCTAGAGTCGATTCCAACTCATAGCAGCCCTATAGGATAGAGCAGAACTGCCCCATGGGGTTCCCAAGGAGCAGCTGGTGGATTCGAACTGCTGACCCTGTGGTTAGCAGCCGAGCTCTTAATCACTGTGCCACGAAGGCTCCATTGGAGAGTAAACCAAACCAAACTCGTTGCTGTCGAGTCAATTCTGACTCATAGCAACCTTCAGCAGGGTGTCGAGAAGACCTCAGAGCGTGCTTGAAAGGTCTCCTACTAGTCAAATTTGGGACAATCTGATCATAAAAAAAAGAAAAATGACTGCAATGGCTTATAAAATAATGGATAAATAAAAACCCATGAGTCCACAGTGGTATCCCCTCCAGAAAATGAAAATCTCTACCAGTGGAGATGAATATTACCCCAGCTCTTTACTCTTCACATTGACAATTACAGGGAAGAAATTAAGTACTTAACCTGCATTTTTAGAAGGAACATTAGTACATCCCCAGTGAACGAGGAAAGGCTCTTCTTTACAGACAATCTCCACTAAAATAACTGATTCGAACAAGGATCATCAATGAGTACTAAGATCATTACGCAGAAAGTAGTCATTACGCAGAAAGCAGTCAGAAACAGGATATTGGCTTGGTGTCAAAGCATTACAGATAGTCCTTGACTCTGTTCCATGTCAGTTCTGAGGAAGTCAAATATCTCATTTTTCTTTTGTTTTCATTATTACCTTTTATTATCAATATCTTTATAAATCATAACACTGAACATCTGTGAATGATAACTCAGCAAATTACATGCTGCAACATTACATGTAAAAAAAAATTACATGTACATTATTAATAAAAATAAAACAAAACAAAACAAAAAAAAAACCCATATGGTCCTGAGTGGTGTAACTAGAATATGTTGTAAATGGGGACTACCTGTCCTCCATGATTACACACTAATCACTAACGGCAAACCACACCTTTGTGACAGAGGTATCTGGCAAATCATCACTTTAATCAAGTGGTCACATTTAGCATCATTTATGTGGCAATCTGACATTACGATGGCACAGTGGTTAAGAGCTCAGCTGCTAACAGAAAGGTTGGCAGTTCGAACCCAATAGCTGCTCTATGGAAGAAAGATGTGGCAGTTTGCTCCTATAAAGATTACAGCCTTGGAAGCCCTATAGACAGACAGTTCTGCTCTGTCCTACAGGGTTGCTATGAATCACAATCGACTCAACAGCAATGGGGTTTTTTGGTTTTGGTATGGTACAACATGAAGTACTTAGTTGTTGCTGTTGTTAGCGGCCAACAAATTGGCCCTGATTCATGGATACCCCATGCACAACACAAGTAAATGCTGCCTAGTCTTGCACCATCCCCACGAGGGGTTGGGGATTAGGCAGTTTTGCTCCATCAGATTTTCCCTGGCTGATTTTTGGAAGCAGATCACCAGGCCTCTCTTCCTAATCTGTCTCAGTCTGGAAGCTCCCTGAAATCAGCTCAGCATCATGGCAATACACAAGCCTCCATGACTGACAAGTGCTGGCTGGGCATAAGGTGCACTGGTGGGAATTGAACCCAGCTCTCCTCCGTGGAAGGCAAGAATTCCACCACTGAACTACCACTGCCCTCTGAAGTACATAGCATCATCTACTAAATATTCTTGCCCAAAAGATTTACTTCAAGCTAACCAAGCCTTTCTTTTAGACCTAACTTCCAGTTAACAGCAAAGTCAAAGGGATAGAGGAGTAAGTTAAATGATATGACGAGGAAAGACAAGTCCTGAACATGGAGGCAGTCTATATGGCAAGTGGTCTGCCTCTCACTCTCTCAGGTGTCAGGAAAAAAAAAAGTGGAAGGAATGGGTACTATTCTTTTTAAAAAGAGGCTAAAGGCATAACCACCAATGCAATGCATGAATCTTGACCAAATCCAGCTGGGCGGGGGGCGGGGGGGGGGGGAGGAAAACACTGATGGTTTGGAATAATTGAGGAAATTTCAATCTGGATTGGAAATCTTAAGTTTTATAGGTGTGATCATGATATTGGGGTTAGTAGGTTAATATTCCTATTTTTTGGAAATGTATGTTGAAATATTTGAGTGCCATGATGTCTGCAATTTACTTTTAAATGTTTATACACACACATATGTGTATACATATGTGCGTTTAACACACACATATACACAGAAAGAAGAAACGGGGGACAATATGGCAAACTGTTAATCACTGAATCTAGGTGGTAGGGGCTGCATTTTTTCCCAACTTCTCTATATGATTGAAAATTTTCATAATAAAGTTTAAAAATTTATACCTTTACTAAGAGGTACAGTAGAAAGTGCACCTATGCTGGAATTATGTTGTTGTTAAGTGCTATCGAGTCCATTTTCAACTCATAGCGACCCTATGTGACAGAGCAGAGCTCCCCCAAAGGCTCTTCTAGGCTGTAATCTTCACAGCAGCGATCATCAGGTTTTTCCCCAGAGCGGCCCTGGGTGGGTTCGAACCACCAACCTTAGAGTTGGCAGCTGAGCACTTAACCTTGTGCCACCAGGGCTCTGCTGGAATTTTATCTGGGTTCATATCTCACCTCTATCACTTACTAGTTATATGACTGAAGGCAAGTTACTAGTCACTAGGTTTCTGTCTCATCTATAAAATGCAAGTAATAATACCTATGTCACTAAGTTGTTCTGACATTACTGCATGGGAGCCCCAGGCTCTTGGTCGGCATGACTCCTGTTGGCCAATAATGAGAGACCAAGGTGAAGAGGCAGAAAAGCACCTTTACTTTTTTGGGCAAGGAAAAGAAATGAGTAGGAGCTGCTGCCAAAAAGACTGCTCCCCAAGGGAGAGGAGAAAAGTTACTTTTAAGGGGTTTACAAGTAGGCAGTTGATACATGTTAGCAACATTCTTAATTATACTAAGCAGGTGCAATGGGGTAATACATAACCCCCAAGCAAAAGCAGGATTTCAATGCAAAGCTGGGGAAGGGGGGAAGGAAGCCAAGCAAAGGAAACAGGATTTTTAATGTAACACTGGGGGGTAGGAAGTCAAGCAAACAGGATTTTTAATGCAAAGCTGTTTGAGCCTCTGACAATTAAGTAAGATTACATATGTAAAATGCCTAGTACAGCATCGCACACAATAAGGAAACCTAGTTTTTGAAAATCTATGAAAGTAATCACTCTATAATACAAGATTTTAGAAAAACATCCCTTTCATTATTTTCACATTCCAGGATGGACAAACTACATAAGGTAAAATTAAATATTATTAATACATTGGAAGTCAAAGTGAAGTAACAGGGGAAATGAAGGTTTCTATTTTTAAAAAATTTTTTTAATTCAATTATTCCAACTGAAACCCCGAAACCAAAAAAACCAAACCCGTTGCCGGTGGGAGTCAATTCCAACTTACAGCTCCTAACCACTCAGCACCAGGGTTTCCACTGAAACCCCAGAGAAATGGAAATCCTCAAAACCTTCACCTATGTAAACTATCTGCCGTCTATCAAGTTGTGTAGTTTGCTTTTCTATTAGTCTACATCTTAATACAACACTAAGAAAATAAGTTGCCATTAAATAAAATTTTCTCCTGATTCCAACCAATCTTTACTATAAACCCCCCCAAAAAATATGTTGAAAAAAATTAAATGTTTGTCTTTATTTTCTAAAAATAAGTTGCAATAAAGTACACACTAACTGGGCTTTCTTTTAAATTCCGGTTATGGTTCATAGAACTCAGGGATCCAAGTTCCTTTATCAGTTCTAACATACTTGTTATTTCACTTGCAGGCTAGGCCAGCAGTAAAATGACTAGATGCAGAGTGAGCTTCAGGTAGGGAAGAAAAAGAGGTGTTTGTATTTTTTTTTTTTTTAAGAAGTGCCATCCTCTTGTTCCCCATACCAGAGGAAAAGCAGCAGAAGAGAGGAGGAAAAAAACAAAAACAAAAAAAGGATTCAGGTCTCATGCTCCCAGGTTCGACGAGGAAATCCTACCAGGTGAGAGAGGGTAACACCTCTGTCTTCTCTGGGTTAGGGTGTTGGGCATATGGGCGCACATACTACCAGGAGCAACCTGGAAAATTGGGGAATTTCTCCGGAACCGAGACGCCCAAGGCCAGTCTCCTCCCTTACGGATTAAATGCCACGGAGGAGACCCTGTGGGGTGTCTCCAGGAGCGGATGGGGGTGACCGACAAGGCTCTGCTTCCCCCCGGCGCCCAGACAGGGGCCGCGTGGTCAGTTCCTCGGAGGGCACACCCCGAGGGCACACCCCGAGGGCACGCGCGGCGCGGAGAGTCCGGCCCTCGCCCCCACTCGCCCCCGTCCCCATTACCTGCGGGCAGCAGTGGCGGGGCCCGGAGGCCTGGTGCTCCTCTTCCTCCTCCCCGCCAGGCTGAGGAGAGGTGGCGGCGACGGCGGCGACAGCCCGGGGGGAGGGGCGGGGCGCGCGGCTGGCTCCCTTCTCTCCTCCCCCGGAGCTGAGGGACCCTATCTCGGGCCGCCGCGCCTAGGCCGGTGGACGGCCTGTGGCTCGGGCATGGCGGCGAGACGAGCAGCGTGTCTGCGGCGGCAGAGTGCGAAGGGGGTGGGTAGGAAGCACCCCCCGCCGGTTGGAGGGACCTGAGGGGAGGAGCGAGCGGGGACCAGGGAGCCGCGCGCTGGCGGCCGTTGGGGGTGGTTGGTTGGCCGGGGGCAGGGAGCGCTTTGAGGAGCGCGGCGACGGCTCGCGTCTTCCCTGCGGGGCGGGGTGGGGAAGGGGAAGGGGAGTAAGGGGAGGGGAGGGGGAGGTTGGGGAGGGGGAGCCGCCGCCGCGCGCGTGCGGGCGGGCGCCGCCGCCGTTGCCGCTCCGCTCACTCCAGCCTGTTTGGGGGGCACTTTGTTTGTGTCCCACAATGCTTTGCGCGGGCGACGGGGGAGGCGGGGAAAAGTGGGCAGGGCGGAGCGACTCGGGGGCGGGGCGTCGGGCGGGGCGGAAACGTATTTCTCGCGCAGGCGCAAGAGAGGGCACACGGGTCGCCGGTCCTTGGACGGTGCACGGACTCGGACTGGTTAAACTGTAGAGACGGTGTAGCGTAAACGCGAGTGTGTTCTGAACCTGTATATGCATTTTTACGTGGGTGCACATATGCAGAATTATATTCATCAGCTGCCTCAGCGCTACCCAGTATTTCCTTCCTCTAAACGCCCTTCTCCCCCAGCTCCTTACTTAGGCTTATGGGTTGGATTTCTCGTCGTCATTCACTCTTCTCGCATTTTAAAAATTTGAATTCCAGCGAAAGAAATGCCTATTTTCTCGAGCGGCTTCTGTAGCGGGGCTAAAAACGAAACACTACAGTGCCTGTCTTTCGGTGAGGTGGGTTAACTGGTAGTCTGGCCATTTTTCCTGCACGGAAACTCAGGCCTGCGAAGAGAGGGCCCCTCAGGCAGGTGGGAGCGCAGAGAATGGAGCAGGTTCCCACGCCCGTGTTCTTTGCAGACCCGAGCCCCGGTCCAGATTTCCCGGATTTCGGCTCCGCTTTTGCTCCCCTGCCCTCACAACGCCTTAAGGTTGCTCTGGCCTTCCCCTCTGCAACCTGGCAGGACGCGCAGTTCTGGAACGAATAGAGAAACCGACCTCCAAGTCCCTCTTGTTTTCCCAACACGGGGGTACCTAGAGCTGCTCCAAAAACATGTACCTCTTCCTGCCACCGCCGTGAACCCATCATTCTGTTACGCCATCGCCTACTTGGCTCAGCACCCTGGCCCACCACCGGAGGGCTAGTGTGGGCTACCCCAAAATGACGGGGACTGCTTAGGGGACTTTCCAGGTTCTTGGTCAGCGGCAAATCTTTTAAAGTCTTAAAACTCACGTCCCCCAGTTTTAGCTTCCCGAGCCTGGGCGGTTAACAGGACCGCCCGGAGCGCAAAGCACGCCCAGGGGAAGCCCTCCTGCGAGTGGGTGGAGGTGGTGAGAGGGTGGGAACAGCGCTGCCCGGTGGAGGTGGTGAGAGGGTGGGAACAGCGCTGCCCGAAGCTCCTTGGGCGCTCTTCCTCTGCCTACTTTGTTTTCCCAAGCCTCCAGCTTTTAAAACGAAAGACTTCGCTCCAAAAAGCTTTGTGCAAGGTGGGCTGACGGCCAGTAGAATGAGTTTTTCTTCGGAGACACCTGGCAACATCTCATACTAATCCTCTCCCTGAGAGATAAGCAGCTAAGCGCCCTGATTCTAATAATTGTCTTTAGAAATAATGACAATAAAACAACTTAGATTTGTGGTAGTGCTTTGCAGTTTCCTATACATTTTCAAGGATATATGATGTTATTTAATCCTAAGACAACTTTAATGGTGTTGTTAGTTACCCTGGAGTTGATTCTGATTCATGGCGAGCCCATGTGTTACAGAGTGTAACTGCTCCACAGGGTTTTCAAAGCTGTGACCTTTCAGAAGTAGATCACCAGGCCTGTCTTCTGAGGCACCTCTGGGTTAGTTCCAAGGGCCAGCTTTTAGCTAATAGTTGAGAGCACCACCCAGTGACTCCAGTACCTAGGTTTTATTATTATTCACACCATCGTTTTTGTTATTCCCATTCAGAGATGAGGAAAATCAGAAAGATCTAAGTTAGGTCCAGAAAGTTTTGTGCTGAGTTTTGAAGAGGAATTGGAAGAAGATTGAATGTTTACCTCTGGGAGAGGAATGGCGCCTGAAGGAGCAAGGCACAGGAAGGGGCAGGCACTTGAGGCCCAGTGGGCTGCGTGTCAACAAGGTAAACAGTTGGAGAAGAATCAGAGTGAGAATAAAGTAGTTAAACACGTCCACAGTCTACCTTTCCTAGGGCAGTCAATAAAGACCATAGTTAGCAGGTCTTTACTAAGAGTTTCTCCAGGGACTGAGGTGGCAGCTGTCATTACAAGATTGGCAGTGCTGACACACACAAAAAATAGCTTTCTTTAGACTGTTCTCTTGTCTCTTTTTCCTTTCCCTCCCTTTTGTGCTTTTCTCTTTTTGATTTTACACCTAAAATTTTTATCATCCTTTCAGTCCACCCGCATCCCACATCTGGAGAATTAATTAACCAACAAATGTTGGGCCCTAAAGGATGGAGTCTCAGATACTTGGAGGTGTCAGAAAAACTACAAAAATTAACTATAACAGGATTTCTCTTCTCTGTTTGGCTTTGGGTAGGGTCTGTTTCTATGGCTTCTGCAGCCTCCCACTTTTTTCTTCCCGGGCTAGTAGAGACTTGCCTTTTAACTACTGGAACACATGCACCTTTCTTTGAAACTAGGTTAAATAACACTAATGGGAGGATTTTGTAAAACCAGGATCCTGTGCACAGGTGATACAAACAAATGTAGACACTATGAGGAATTGTTAATCATTAACCCAGCGTGGATGATTCTGAGGAATTCAAATTCCAGGCAAATACGGTTTTATTTCTGTCATGAGCTGTTTTGAGGACCAATTTCTGGAAAAAAGGTCACGTTCTTGTGGTAGACCATTAGCACTGAAAAGAAACTTAGTTATTTAGTTCAAAACTTATTACAAAGCAAGAATTCCTTCTATTCATCAGAAAGATCCCAGTCTGACTTGAATAATTCTAATAATGGAGAGCTCATTACTATACAAATCAGCCTCGCTCCATTATTACATCATTTCAACTGTATAAAAAAATTAATCTCACCCCCAAACTTACACCTCTTCTAGTATTCCCATTTCACTATCCACCTGGTTCAGCAAGTCAGAGGTTCTGAGGCTGTGAAAATTCCACTGCCTTAAGCTGTTTGCTTGGCATGCCCTATAGCTTTACATTAGAATCGTGATTCCTTTGCTTGGCATGCCCTGTAACTTTCCATTAAAATCCTGGCTCACCTCTCCTTTAGCTGCTGCCCCCAAACTAGGGAAAATTGGTGGAAACTGGTTTAGGCACCATGTTGACATTCAGGATAACCTTTTAGATCTCATGCAGAGGAACTTCCATGCCTCTGGGTGGAGTTTAACCCCCATTTTCTGAACATGTGATGCATGAAGTTATATGTAAACACTATTGCACCTGTGTTATGTGATTAAGAATGTTGCTGATATATGTCTCTTGGTTGGAGAGCTACTTCCCTGGTCCACACTGCCATTCCAGTGGGCTCCCTTGGGGCTTTTTTTTTCTTTTTCTTTTTTCTCAATTTCTTGTCTCTCTCTACCTTCCCTCCTTACCCTTCTCCTGAAGACCAGGCACTGTGTGCCATCTCTGCTCCTTCTTGAAGGGTTGTGCAGTGTGCCACATGGCTGGGGAGCTGCTTTCAGTGAGCTCCCTTGGGACATTTTTGTTTTTTCTTTTCTATTTCTTGATTTCTTGTCTCTGTCTACCTTCCTTCTTTCTTTTCTGCTGACCACATGGCCGTGTGTGTGTTTCTCTTTTTCCTAGTTTCTTATCACTCTCTCCTTTCCTTTCCTATCTCCCACCCACCCAGCTGCATGTGCCAACTCTGCCCCTTCTTGACAGGCTGTGCCACACTGCCAGGCTAGAAAGCCAGTGGCACATGGCCTCCCCAGGTCTGTGTCACTCCAACAGCAGACTCCCACAGCACCTTTTCTTTTGCTTTTTTTTTTTTTTTTGGCTTCTGTTTCTCTCTCTTCTTTCTCTTCTTCCCCACACCCACTTAGCTCCACCCATCACATCTTCCCATTCCCTCCTGACTATCTGCACCACATTTTGAGCACCACAACCCTGAGCAGCACAGGTGTGGACCACCGGACCCTGCCCTGCACTGCCCCGTAGTCCTGCCCTGTCAGCTCCAGTACATGCTGTAAACAACCCATCCCAGGACCTCCCCCTCTGCTGGACCTGCCCTGCTACACCATAGCTGAGTGACTGGCCCTGGCCATTGGAGAAGGTGGTGAGAAGAATCATTCCCACAGACAAGCAAACAACAAAGAATACCCAGCCCACCTGCCCAGACATAACCAAGTACGACAAAAAGCAGGACAAAACAAACAAATGTACAACCAATAAACAAATAAAGTAATTACTGAATGTCCCAAAGACAGCAGGCAATATCAAAACATTAAAAAAAAAAAGGACAGGATGGTTCCAGTAGATGTTGAAAAGAAAACACCAGATGTCCTTCTGGCAGAAGAAAAGGCACCAGAATTACCTGATAGGGAATTCAAAGCTCTCATATTCAGGGCTATCCAAGAGATAATGGGAAAAGCAGAAAAAAATAAGGAAAAAATAGATAAAATCATGGAAAAGACAGACAAAACAATGGAGGAATTCAGGAAAATAATACAGGAACAAAATGTCAAAATAAACACGCAACTAGAAATCATACAAAAATAGCAATTAGAAATCCAAAAGATAAACAACAAGATTTCAGAAATGGACAGTGTCATAGAAGGTTTGAGGAACAAGTTTGAAACAATGGAAGACATGATCAGTAAAATTGAAGACAAATACTTGGATACCACTTCATTTCAGGAAAAATCAGAGAAAAGAACAAAGAAAAATGAGGACACCCTTAGAATGATGTGGGATACAATCAAAAGCAAAAATTTACTAGTGATCAGAGTTCCAGAACAGGGGGAGAAAATGGAAAACGCGGAGAGGACCGTTGAAGAATTGCTGAGAGAAAACTTCCCTAATACCATGAAAGATGAAAAGCTGACCATTCAAGAAGCTCAATGAACCTCATATAGGAGAGACCCCAAAAGAAAATCACCAAGACATCATAATCACACTTGCTAAAACCAAAGACAAAGAAAGAATCTGGAGAGCAGCTCAAGAATAATAAAAAGTCACATACAGAGGGGAAACAATAAGACCAAGCTCTGATTCCTCAGCAGAAACCATGCAGGCAAGAAGAAAAAAATCACCAACCAAGAATAGTAAGTTCTGCAAAACTCTCACTTAAATATGATGGCAAAATTAGGACTTTGCAGATAAATAGAAATTAAGGGAATATGCAAAAACCAAATCAAACTCACAAGAACTATTAAAGGGAGTCCTTTGGTTAGAGAACCACAACATCAGACAATGGCCTGAATCTAGGACACAAGACCACATCAGCCAGATATCAACCTAGGTAGTGCATTTGCAAGGATAAAACAAAACTAAAAGATTTACAACAGGGAACCAAAGAGGTTAATTTGTAAGTGACAAGAACATCAGAACAATAAAAAAGGGAATAAACTGTAGGTATAGAACTTTCAAATGAACAGGAAGTCGAGGTGATACCAAGTAATAAAAAACTGGTTCAAACTTAGGAAGATAGGGGTAAATTTCAAGGTAAACACAAAGAAAGTTAATGAACCAAAATAAAGAAGAAAAACAAAAAGTCTCAGTATACACAAAATCTACAAAAACAAAAGAAATGAAAAAAAGGCAATTCACAAACAAAAGAAATCCAGCAAGGGAAAGCAAGAGGAACAAAGAAAACATCAGTACCACTAAAAATTAAAAAGCACGACAAAATGACAGCAATAAACTCATACTTGTTGATAATCACACCGAACGTAAATGGCCTAAATGCATGCATAAAGAGACACAGTGACAAAATGGATAAAAAAAAAAAACAGGACCCATAAGTAGGCTGTCTACAAGAGACACACCTTAGAAACAGAGACATAAATTTATTAAAAATCAAGAGATGAAAAAAATATATCAAGCAAACTACAAAAAAGAGCAAGATTGGCAATACTAATCTCAGATAAAATAGACTTTAAAACAAAATCCACCATAAAGGGCAAAGAAGGGCATTATATAATGATTAAAGAGACAATCCATCATGAAGACGTAACCATAATAAATATCTACGCACCCAGTGACAGGGCTCTAAAATACATAAACTCTAACAGCACTGAAAAGAGAAATTGACGGTTCTGTAATAATAGTAGGAGACTGCAATACACTATTCTTGATAAAGGACAGAACATCAAGAAAGAAACTCAACAAAGATATAGAAGACCTAAAGGCTGCAAGTAACCAACTTGACTCATAGACATATATAGAACACTCCGCCCAACGACATCAAAGTACACATTCTTTTCCAATGCACATGGAACGCTCTCCAGAATAGATCACATCTTAGGCCACAAAGCAACCCTCAACAAAACCCAAAACACTGAGGTAATACAAAGTATCTTCTCTGATCACAGGGCCATCAAAGTAGAAATTAATAACAGGAAGAGCAAGGAAAATGAATATCACTGTGCTTAAAAATCACTGGGTAATAGAACAAATCAAAGATGGAATAAAAAAAAATTCCTAGAATCAAACGAGAATGAAAACACATCATACCAAAACCTTTGGGACACAGCAAAGGCAGCGCTCAGAGGTCAGTTTATAGCAATAAGTGCACACATCAAAAAAGATGAAAGGGCCAAAATCAAAACATTAGCTATACAACTTGAACAAACAGACAACAGCAAAAGAATCCGATAACCACCAGAAAAAAGAAAATAATAAAGATCAGAACAGAAATAAATGAAATAGAGAATAGAAAAATAATAGAATCAACAAAACCAAAAGTTGGTTTTTTGAAACAATCAACAAAATCGACGAACCATTGGCCAATTGACAAAAGAAAAATAGAAGTGGATGAAAATAACCCAGATAAGAAATGAGTTGGGGGACATTACAACAGACCTAACTGAAATAAAAAGGATCAGAGTACTATGAGAAACTATACTCAAACAAATCTGAAAACCTAGAGGAAGTGGACAAGTTTCTAGAAACACACTACCTACTCAACCTAACACAAAACAATGTTGAAAATCTGAACAGACCTATAACTAAAGAAGAGTTTGAAAAGGTAAAACAAACAAAAAACCTCCAAACAACAAAAAAAAGCCTCAGCCCGCACAGCTTCCCTGGAGAATTCTACTGAACATTCAGAGAAGAGCTTGCGCTAGTACTACTCAAACTATTTTAGAGCATAGAAAAGGAAGAGATACTTCCTTTTCTGTAAAGCCAGCATAACCTTGCTACCAAAACCAGGCAAAGACAACAGAAAAAAAGAAAATTACAGACCAATATTTCTAACGAATGTAAAAAAGCCATTACTGACGAGTTGATTCCAACTCATACCAGCCTTATAGTACAGAGGAGAACTGCCTCATAGGGTTTCCAAGGAGCAGCTGGTGGATTTGAACTGCAGACCTGTTGGTAGGCAGCCTAACACTTAACTACTGCACCACCAGGGCTCCCTCATGAATATGTCATTGTTGTCAGGAGCCGTCGAGTTGGCTCCGACTCATAGAGACCCTATGCACAACAGAACGAAACACTGCCTGGTCCTGTGCCATCCTCACAATTGTTGTGCTTAAGCACATTGTTGCAGCCACTGTGTAAACCTATCTCATTAATGGTCTTCCTTTTTTTCGCTGGGCCTCTACTTTACCAAGCATGATGTCCTTCTCCAGGGACTGATCCCTCCTGATACCATGTACAAAGTATGAGACGTAGTCTCGCCATCCTTGCTTCAAAGGAACATTCTTATTGTACTTCTTCCAAGACAGGTTTGTTTGTTCTTTTGGCAGCCCATGGTTTATTCAATATTCTTCGCCAACACCACCATTCAAAGGCATCAATTCTTCTTTGATCTTCCTTATTCATCTTCCAGCTTTCTCATGCATATGAGGCGATTGAAAACACCATGGCTTGGGTCAGGCACACCTTAGCTTTCAAGATGATATCTTTGCTTTTCAACACTTTAAAGAGGGGTTTTGCAGCCAATTTGCCCAATACAATGTGTCTTTTGATTTTTTGACCAGGAAACCCTGGTGGCGTAACGGTTAAGTGCTACAGCTGCTAACCAAAAGGTTTGCAGTTTGAATACACCAGGCGCTCCTTGGAAGCTCTATGGGGCAGTTCTACTCTGTCCTATAGGGTCCCGACAGCAGTGGGTTGGTTTGGCTTGCATCACCGTTGATTGTGGATCCAAGTAAAATGAAATACTTGACAACTTCAATCTTTTCCCTGTTTATCATGATGTTGCTTATTGGTCCAGTTGTGAGGATTTTTGTTTCCTTTATGTGGATGTGTAATCCATACTGAAGGCTGTGGTTTTTGATCTTCATCAGTAAGTGCTTCAAGTCCTCTTCACTTTCAGCAAGCAAGGTCTGTCATCTGCATAACACTGGTTGTTAATGAGTCTTCCTCCAATCCTGGTGTCCTGTTTTTCTTCATATAGTCCAGCTTCTTGGATTATTTGCCCAGCATACAGATTGAATAGGTATGGTGAAAAAATACAACCCTGACGCACACCTTTCCTGACTTTAAACCAATCAGTATCCCCTTGTTCTGTCCGAACAACTGCCTCTTGATCTACATAAAGGTTCCTCATGAGCATGATTACGTGTTCTGGAATTCCCATTCTTCTCAATGTTATCCATAATTTGTTATGGTCCACACAGTCCTATGCCTTTGCAAAGTCAATGAAACACAGGTAAAAACCTTTCTGGTATTCTCTGCTTTCAGCCAGGATCCATCTGATATCAGCAATGATCCCTGTTTGCATGTTGTCTTCTAAATCTGGTTTGAATTTCTGGCAATTCCCTGTCGATATGCTGCAGCCGCTTTTGAATGATCTTTAGCAAAATTTTATTTGTGTGTGATATCAATATTGTTCCATAATTTCCACATTTGGTGGGATCACCTTTCTTGGGAATAGGCATAAATATAGATCTCTTCCTGTTTGTTGGCCAGGTAGCTATCTTCCAGATTTCTTGGCATAGACGAGCAAGCACTTCTAGTGCTCCATCTGTTTGTTGAAATATCTCAATTGGTATTCCATCAGTTCCTGGAGCCTTGTTTTTTGCCAGTGCCTCCAGTGCAGCTTGGACTTCTTCCTTCGGTACTATTGGTTCCTGATCATATGCTACCTCCCGAAATGGTTGTTGACCAATTCTTTGTGGTATAGGGGCTCTGTGTATTCCTTCCATCTTCTTTTGATGCTTCCTGCATTGCTTAATATTTTCCCTATAGAATCCTTCAATACTGCAACTCGAGACTTCATTGTTTTCTTTGGTTCTTTTAGCTTGAAAACTGCCGAGCGTTTTCTTCCATTTTGGTTTTCTATCTCCAGGTCTTTGCACATGTCATTACAGTACTTCACTTTGTCTTCTCGAGCCACCCTTTGAAATCTTCTATTCAGTTCTTTTTCTTTGTTATTTCTTCCTTTTGCTTTAGCTACTCCACATTCAAGAGCAAGTTTCAGAGACTCTTCTCACATCCATTTTGGTCTTTTCTTTCTTTCCTGTCTTTTTAATGACCTTTTGCTTTCTTCACGTGTGTCCTCGACATCATTGCACAATTCATCTAGTCTTCAGTCATTAGTGTTCAAAGCATCAAATCTATTCTAGAGATCGTCTCTAAATTCAGGTGGGATAGACTTATGGTCCTACTTTGGCTTTCGTGGACTTGTTCTAATTTTCCTCAGTTTCAACTTGAACTTGTGTATGAGCAATTGATGGTCTGCTTTGCAGTCAGCCCCTGTCCTTGTTCTGACTGATGATATTGAGCTTTTCCATCGTCTCTTTCCACAGATGTAGTCGATTTGATTCCTGAGTATTCCATCTTGTGTGGTCCACGTGTATAGCATAGTCACCGTTTATGTTGGTGAAAAAAGGTATTTGCAATGAAGAAGTCATTGGTCTTGCAAAATCCTATCGTGTGATTTCTGGCATTGTTTCTATCACCAAGGCCATGTTTTCCAACTACCAATCTTTCTTGTTTCAGACTTTGGCATTCCAATCACCAGTAGTTTTTAATGCATCCTGATTGCACATTCGATCAATTTCAGACTGCAGATGTTGGTAAAAATATTCAGTTTCTTCATCTTTGGCCTTAGTGGTTGATGTGTAAATTTGTATATTAGTTATGTTAACAGATCTTCCTTGTAGGCCTATGGATATTATCTTGTCACTGACAGCATTGTACTTCAAAGTAGATCTTGCAATGTTCTTTTTCATGATGAATGCAACACGATTCCTCTTCAATTTGTCATTCCCGGCATAGTAGACCATAAGATTATCTGATTCAAAATGCCAATACCAGTTCATTTTAGCTCACTAATGCCTAGGATATCGATGTTTGGACATTCCATTTCATTTTTGATGATTTCCAATTTCCCTAGATTCATACTTTGTACATTCCAGGTTCTGGTTATTAATAGATGTTCGAAGCTGTTTCTTCTCATTTTGAGTCATGCCACATCAGCAAATGAAGGTCCCAAAAGCTTGACTCCATCCATGTCATTAAGGTCAGCTCTACTTTGAGTTGGCAGCTCTTCCCCGGTTGTATTTTGAGTACCTTCCAACCTGAGAAGTTCATCTTCTGGCACAGTGTTCCATTGCTCTTCATAAGATTTTTGCTAATTGTTTTCAGACATAGACTGCTGGATCCTTCTTCCTAGTCTGTCTGAGTCTGGAAGCTCAGCTGAAACCTGTCCGTCATGGGTGACCCTGCTGGTATTTGAGTACTGGTGGCATTGTTTTCAGCATCACAACAAAATGCAAGCCTTCACATTACAACAAACTGACAGGTGCATGGGGGATAAACTGAATACAATAGAAGCAATTTGGATTTTCAGTGATCACTATGGGAAAACGAGCTTCCATTTGTGTTGTCTTTTCCTTTTTGGGGAACTTTTTCCTTGATGCTCAGATTTTGTCATCAAAATCTTGTCACCTGGCAAGTTAATAAGTTTTATCTCGAATCTGTTTTTTTTTTTTTTTTCTGTGAAATTGAGTCAGTCTTACCAAAAATTGTTATAGGCACTTTAAGAAACTAGCATCCCTAAATCCTTATTTTGCATGGCATTATATAAACCTAATCTGGGATCTGGGCTCAGAGACCAGGTGAGTTTATGTGGTTGTCCTGTCTCCTTTTTTCCTGAGAGCTTTCTTCTGGTCTAGAGCGTTGTGTCTTAGTTTCCGTCTTGAATCAGATTGGAGGCTATGGTTGACCGTTGCTGTTTTTCATAAGGCTGTCTTACAACCTCAAATCTTTTCTTGTCCAAAGAAAAACTGTGTCTTTTGTCTATCTTAGGATTTAGACTTTTAGTAACTACTTGGTAAAGCTTTGCTATAAATTGTTCCATTTAAAAGGTGCACTAAAAGAAGGATAGGTTGTTTGTTTTGATTGGTGCAACAAGGCTTTGAAAAGGAATGTTTATGTCAGTTTTAGAAGCAAAAGCTTTTTAACGTTGTAGGGTAAAAAAAAAAATCAAAGTTTAGTAAAGCAAAAAGAAAGTTTTATTCAGCATGTATTCAACAAGACAAAAGTGGGAAGTGGACAAGCATGCTGCCAGAGCTAATGTCTGCCTGAATCCAAGGAAATATTACAGAACAGAGAAAGGTGGGAAAACGGACAAGCATGCTACCATAGCCATGTATGCCCAAGTTCAGAGAATAGTACAGAATAGGCAAGAATGGGAAAACAGACAAGCATACTGCCACAGCCATGTCTGTCTGAGTCCAAGGGAACTACAGAATAAACAAGAGTGGGAAAATGGACAAGCAAGCTGGCACAGCCATGTCTGCCTGAGTCCAAAGAAAGTTACAGTCATCGGTATATATTAACACTGCAAAAAGGGCAAAACCATTGAAAGCTTCACCTTTTCACAGATTGGCTAGAAACTGTGATCCTACATTTTGAATTGTCTTTCTTTACAATCATTGGTACAGGTTTCAGAAATGACAGTCAGAAGGGTCTTCACTGGTCGAACAAATTTTCTCTTCACTAAATGCTAATAGAGAAAGAAAAGAGAGGAAAAAGTCTTTGGAGTTCTGTTTGATTGGCTTTATGTGAAAAGTTCCCTAAAAGGTATTTTACAAGATTATTCTATCTATTGTTGTGTCCTTGTGAGTCCTTGTGAGCTCTTGTTAGCTTGGCTCCCGGGTCACATTCACTATGGACAGGGAATAATGACTCCAATATTATTTCGTAAATCACTGAGTAACTTAAGCTAGATATTATATGAAATGTATTTCATCTAAGGGAAAGGGATAATTTTGTCTTAAAGTAAAATAGCAGTTCCAGTGTAGGAAAAGAGAGGCATAGGACAAGTCTAGAAAGAGAGAGAGAAAGGGGGGCGGGGGGCGGCTAGCCAAGAAAGGTAAAAGAAATTAGTTATCTTTTACCCTTCAAAATCATAAAGGACCTGTAAACAAGCACTATGTGTTTTAGGGGAACTCTAAGAAGCAAAAAAAAAAAAAAAAAAAGGAATCACAATGGGACACATTTGAAATGGCCTGGAAAAAATTTTCCAACCCTAGCCAGAGACATAAGGTTATAGTCGTGTAAATAAATTAGTCAGTTGAGCAGAGACTTCGTGATTTCCAAAGCCAGTTGATAAAATCTTTAAGGGCTAAAATTAGATTGGGAAATAGCAAAAGCTGAATAAAAACTTAGGATATTTAAACAAAATTTATTTCAACAGTTATGTTTTATAATATACAGGCTTAAAATAATTTCCAATACCTTTTAGGTAACTTACTGATATTTACTTAAGTTAACAGATAGTTGTCATAATTTAATTTTGTATACTTTTGCTTTTTATGCCACAAGAGAAAGGCCAAGCCCAGTGCCATTGAGTTGATTTCACTCCTATGTGGGCCAGAGTAGAACTGCCCCATAGGGTTTCCAAGGAGCACCTGGTAGATTCTAACTGCTGACCTTTTGATTAGCAGCCAAACTCTTAACCATTACACCATCAGGGTTTCCACAAGAGAAAGGATATATATATGTGTATATATATTTAAGTCTGCTAATGTGTGTGTTTAATGTATATGTTCATTTTTGCCATTTTAAAGGGATGTACTGTAAGAGATGTGCAACACAATGTTTAAGGGATTTACTAAAAAGAAATTTATTTGATAATGGTCGAAAGTTTTATCTGACTAAATTTTAATGGCTTAAGTTATGAGATTTCTAGGAGCTTTAATGTTTAATACCATATAAAACAAATAATTGGGTTTCTTGTTAAAACAGCAAAATTTTCTTTCAATTCTGAGTTGAAATAATACAGAGGTCCCCAGGCTGTGGAAGTTCTGCTGCCTCAAGCAGCTTGCTTAGCTCTCCGCATAGCTTTGCATTAGAATTCTGTTTCCTTTGCTTGGCACACCCCGCAACTTTACATTAAAATCCAGGTGATGCATGAAGTTATATGTAAACCTCATTGTGCCTGTGTAGTATGATTAAGAATGTTGCTGATGTAACTTGTATGAACTTCCTACTTGTAAACCCCGTAAAGTAACCTTTCCCCTCTTCCTCACTGAGCAGTGTTGGTGGCAGCAGCTCCGACTGTCCTTTCCTTGCAGTGAAATAAAGGCACCTTTCCACTCTCCCACCTCGGTCTCTCGTTTATTGGCTAATAAGAGTCACGCCAAACAGAACCTGGGGTTTCCACCCAGGAACAGAAGGGTTAATTTCTTCATTGAAGGCAAAGGTTTGGTCTCTCATTAGAATAAGATCCAAGCTGCTGATTTAGGAAGTAATACTGGAATTATTATTCCCTGTCCTTGAGCATAGAGAATGTGACCCTGCTAGAGCTGGGCCCACAAGGACTCACAAGGACACATCGACTGGGCCCTGAGATAAAGACAATAGATGGGACAATCTGAGAAATTATCTTTTGGAGAAGAAAAACATCTTTTAGGGAACTTTTCGCATAAAGCCAATCAAAAAGAACACAAAAGGTTTTCCACTCTTATCTTTTTCTATTAATATTCAGTTAATAGAAATTTGTTGGACCAATGAAGACCCTCCTGACTGTTAGCTACTGAAACCTATACCAATAGATTGTTAAGAAAGGCAATTCAAAATGTAAGACCACGGTTTCTAGCCAATCTGTGAAAAGATGAAGGTTTCAATGATTCTACCCATTTTTGTGATAATACATACTGATGATTCTGTAACTTTCCTCAGGTTCTGGCAGACATTAGCTCTGGCAGCATGCTTGCCTGCTTCCCACTTTTGTCTTTTTGAATATATGCCAAATAAAGCTTTCTTTTTGTTTTATTGAACTTTGTGATGGTTTCCCCCCTACAACACTGCATGGCTTAAAAAAAAAAAAAAAAAAAGCTAAGGTTTTTACCTTTAAGATCTTTGGTTAATTAACTTAAGTATTGTTCCTTGGTGACCTTTAATAAACTCCTGACAACTCTGAAACTTCATGGAAAGCCACAAAAAAAATGTTTTTTATAAAGGAAAAGTTCTAAAAAGTTTTATTTAGAACAGGTTGTCAAAATCAAGAGATGTGCCTGATTCTCTTTGCATTAAAATTTATATATCAGGGTTTCCTTTTTTTGTTTTTGCCTAATATTAAGATAATAATATTATGTCATAATTTTATTATTATTTTTTAAATTGCACACTTGCTCACGACTTTATTTTTTTTTAATCTAGCATCATTAAACCCAATGTTTTGACTAGAGAATTCAAATCCTTTACCTATGAAGCTTTTTTTAAAAATTACTATTTAGGTATTTAGAGACTTGGTAATTTTAGTATATTCTTGGTATATCATGACAATATGGTATTACATCTCAAGATTTATGTATCATATCTGAAGCTCCTTGACAATAAGGTTGATTATCCTTAGACATACTTTTGTCTGAGGTTTTTTTTAAACTGACTTTATTTGGCTTTCATTTTACATTTATAAATGAATCATGGCCATATTAAGTTTTGTACCTGTAGATAAGTTTTTACTTTGCTGATTTGCTGAAAACATTTGATCAAAATATCTCAACAAAAAGATGGACTATATTAGATCTGTGAAAAGGACTATGACTAGACTGAATGAATCAAGGTTTCCAGAACTCTAATATAGAAGCTGACAGTCTCACAGACTGTAGCTGATCCAGAATCACGTGGAACAGAAATTAACTACATGAGACAGAGTAAATGAAAGGATTACAACGGGTTTTATATGGGAATATTGCTGATGTTTTAAGGTCCTACTCTTGGATATAAGAAACCATTTCCCTTTCTCCTAAATTATCTAACTAATAGGTTTAAATATTTTAACTCTTGAATTACAAGTTCCTGTTGGTAAACTGAAAAAGAGTTATACATACCATAGCCAGAAAAGTGTCGACGTTCAAGCTATGATTTTACAAAATCGAATAGCATCAGATTTCCTTTTAACCTATCAAGGAACAGTTGGTACCTTGATAGAGAAATGTTGCTGGGTTTATATTAATATGCAATCTGAGGTTTTGCAGATTGCAGTCGCTGCTGAGGCATAAGGAAAGCAGCTACTGATGCCGCTTATGTATGAGCAAAAACCTCATGAGTTTTGTTTCCTGGCTTCAAAGACCTTAGGGTCATGGCTTCATTGGTTATTACAGACAACTAACCTAATATTATTGTTAGTGTTTCTATTCTGCCTTCTGGTTTGCTGTATGGTGCTTGGGATCTTAAAAACCAGATGGTGCCCGGTTTCTATTTATTGAGCATTTTTGATCAAAGATTGTATAACAAGATTATGATTCAAAGGAAGGAACCACGAAAGAGTTGTAATTTTCCTGGAATTCAGATTTCTGGCTTTCATGGAGGTAGAGGTAAACCATACAGGCCACTGCCTTTGTGTGTCCTTTCTAACTCTGAGAAAAACAAACAAACAAAAAAACTGGTTCCTGAAGCCACTTTTGAGTCAAACAATGGTCCAGATAAACTAGTAAGACCATTTTGCTCTGGACAAATTCAGTCTTTCCTGTTTTGTAAAACTGACTCCAAAGATTAAACTGAGAGCTATGTTTAGGGTAAATCAGTAATTAGTTTAATTAGTCTTCAAGACAGTGTCGTATGAAATATCTATTTGTAATCAAACTGCCACCCCCTTACTATGTTTAAGAAAATTATGTATTTTAAAGAAAACAAGTTCTCAGCAGAGATCTACCTCATGGCTCAGACTCCGTCTTGTCTTAGATTCCACTTCTGCTCCTGAGAAAGTGACCCAAGACTGTTAATAGGTAAACCAAGGAGGGGAAACTTGCGCTTGGAAGGAACTCTTGTTGTTGTTGTTGTTGTTAGTGCCATCAGGTCGGTTCCAACTCAGCAACCCTATGCACAACAGAATGAAACACTGCCCAGTCCTGTGCCATCGTTACAATTGTTGTTATGCTTGAGCCCATTGTTGCAGCCACTGTGTCAGTCTACCTCGTTGAGGGTCTTCCTCTTTTCCGCCGACCCTGTACTTTACCAACCATGATGTCCTTCTCCAGAGACTGATCCCTCCTGACAACATGTCCAAAGTATGTAAGACGCAGTCTCACCATGCTTGCTTCTAAGGAGCATTCTGGTTGTACTTCTTCTGAGACAGATTTGTTCGTTCTTTTGGCAGTCCATGGTATATTCAATACTTTTCACCAACTCAATTCAAAGGCATGAATTCTTCTTCAGTCTTCCTTAATCACTGTCCAGCTTTTCCATACATATGATGCGATTGGAAATACCATGGCTGTGTCAGGTGCACCTTAGTCTTCAAGGTGGCATCTTTGCTTTTCAACACTTTAAAGAGGTCCTTTGCAGCAGATTTACCCAATGCAATGCATCTTTTGGTTTCTTGGCTGCTGCTTCCATGGGTGTTGATCGTGGATCCAAGTAAAATGAAATCCTTGATGGTGTCAATCTTTTCTCCGTTTATCATGATGTTGCTCATTGGTCCAGTTGTGAGGATTTTTGTTTTCTTCATGTTGAGGTGCAATCCATACTGAAGGCTGTGGTCTTTGATCTTCATTAGTAAGTGCTTCAAGCCCTCTTCACTTTCAGCAAGCAAGGTTGTGTCATCTGCATAAAGCAGGTTGTTAATGAGTCTTCCTCCAATCCTGATGCCCCATTCTTCTTCATATAGTCCAGCTTCTCAGATTATTTGCTCAGCATACAGACTGAATAGATATGGTGAAAGGATACAACCCTGGCACACACCTTCCCTGACTTTAAACCAATCAGTATCCCCTTGTTCTGTCCGAATAACTGCCTTGTGATCTACATACAGGTTCCTTATAAGCACAATTAAGCATTCCGGAATTCCCATTCTTCATAATGTTATCCATAATTTGTTACGATCCTTACAGTCAAATGCCTTTGCATAGTCAATAAAACACAGGTAAACACCTTTCTGGTATTCTCTGCTTTCATCCAGGATCCATCTGACATCAGCAATGATATCCCTGGTTCCACATCCTCTCCTGAATGTGGACTGAATTTCTGGAAGTTCCTGGTGGATATACTGCTGCAGCCACTTTTGAATGATCTTCAGCAAAATTTTGCTTGCATGTGATATTGATATTGTTTAATAATTTCCACATTTGGTTGGATCACCTTTCTTGGGAATAGGCATAAATATGGATCTCTTCCACTCAGTTGGCCAGGAAGCTGTCTTCCATATTTCTTGGCATAGACAAGTGAGCACTTCCAGTGCTGCATCTGTTTGTTGAAACATCTCAACTGACGTTCAGTCAATTCCTGGAGCCTTGTTTTTTGCCAATGCCTTCAGTGCATCTTGGAAGTCTTCCTTCAGTAACTTCAGTTCCTGGTCATATGCTACCTCTTGAAATGATTGAACGTCGACTAATTCTTTTTGGTATAATGTCTCTGTGTATTTCTTCTGTCTTCTTTTGATGCTTCCTGTGTTGTTTAATATTTTCCCCATAGAATCCTTCACTATTGCAACTCAAGGCTTGAATTTTTTCTTCAGTACTTTCAGCTTGAGAAATGCCAAGCCTGTTCTTCCCTTTTGGTTTTCCGTCTCCAGCTCTTTACACATGTCATTATAATACTTTACTTTATCTTCTTGAGTCACCCTTTGAAATCTTCTGTTCAGTTCTTTTACTTCTTCATTTCTTCCTTTTGCTTTAGCTGCTTGACGTTCGAGAGCAAGTTTCATAGTGTCCTCTGACATCCATCTAGGTCTTTTCTTTCTTTCCTGTCTTTTCCTGATCTCTTGCTTTCTTCATGTATTATGTTCTTGACGTCATTCCACAACTCGTCTAGTCTTTGGTCACTAGTGTTCAGTACGTCAAATCTATTCTTGAGATGGTCTCAAAATTCAGGGGGGTATACTCAAGGTCATATTTTGGTTCTTGTGGACTTGCTCTGATTTCTTTCAGTTTCAGGTAGAACTTGCATATGAGCAATTGATGGCCCATTCCACAGTCAGCCCCTGGCCTTGTTCTGACTGGTGATATTGAGCATTTCCATTGTCTCTTTCCACAGATGTAGTAGATTTGATTCCTGTGTGTTCCAGCTAGTGAAGTCCATGTGTATAGTTGCTGTTCCTGTTGGTGAAAAAAGGTATTTGCAATGAAGAAGCCATTGGTCTTCCAAAATTCTATCAGTTAATACGTTTTAAAAAGATTAACTGAAGACCTCAAACAGGAGAGGTTCATCCTATGTTATCTTCCTCATCATGTATCCTCTAATGGAATCTTCGTTGTCACATGCAAATTTTTCTGTACCTTCTGTTTCCTCTAGACAAACTTTGTGTGCTCCTTATGGATATATGTTTTTGCATGGTGGATCCACTGTACTAGTTTAGATGATCCCTTTTCAACTGACAATGAATTTTTGTGAGCAATCTCTTGTTTAGATCCCGAGCAAATGTGTGGGCAATACACTTTGGGATTTTCAGGATTGTCTTTAGATATTCATGAGCCTAGTAAATATTGGAAAGGTAATGTTAAATTGTTACACATTGTAAAATGAGAGTCAGAAGGAAACCCATTTATCCAACACTCAGGGTAGGGTTGGTAGCTTTAATTATACTTAAGGTATAGTTGAATTGTAGAAATCTTTAAGAAATTTGTCAGTCACTATGGGACAAAAAGCAGATGATGTTGCAAATGGGATGGAAACACAACAGTGATCTCTGACCTCATTAGTAAAGGTGACATGAGATAACAGAATAGCCTTAGATTTTTTTTTTTTTTATTAGCCCAAGAAAGTGTAGTCTGTATTTGCTGTGTTGTGGTAGCAAATAGCTCTTGTTGCATTTTGATAAATAACACAGAAAAAATAGAACAGGATATATATAGAATTAGACAGCAAGCTACTTGGTTATGCACTATAACACCCTCACAAACACCATATTTATTTGGTTGGTTACCATTAGGAATAAGCACATGGGGTAGACCACTATTACAAGGAATAGTGATATTCTTATTCTGCATCCTGATAGTATTAAACTAAAAACTGGCATAATAAAACTTATCATCTATTGTCTTGCACACTTAAGAAGGCCTTTGGCTAAAATGTTGATGTACATTGGCTCTGCTCACTTCGGCAATGCTACTGATCGAATGTTGCTCTTATTTAAGATCCTGGTGAAGAACCAGATGGTATCCTGTGGAATCACAGCCAAACTTTTCAAAACTACTATCTGCACACATTGTTCTTAATTTTTGTACCTCCTCCTTAACTTCCCAACCCTACTCTAACTTGGTTTCTCCTTCGCTCTGCCAAAATGTATCTCTTTAAAGTCACCAGTTATTTCAATATTACTAATCCAAAGGACAGTTTTCATTCTCATCTTATTGGACATTTGAGCAGCATTTGGTCTTGTTGATCACTTCCTCCAATTTGAGAGACTCTCTTCCCTTGTCTTCTCTGACATTCCATTCTCTAGGTTTACAGCTTACCTCTGACAGGTATTTCTCAGTCTCCATGGGGATGGGGAGGAGGACTTGTCCTCTTCTATTGGCTTTTAAAGGTTGAAACTCCTTCAGGCTTGGTCTGGACCCTCTTCTCTACTCTTAGTTGACAAATGGTTCCAAACTTTTCATGCATATTATAATCACTTACAGAACTTAAAAAACAAACAAACAAAAATTCAATGTCCAGATCTCACCCCTAACCAGTTAAAACAGAATCTCTGGAGATGGAGCCCAGGTATGAACATGTTTTTAATGCTCCTGGTGTGATCCCAATGTGCATTCACAGTGGAAAACCACTGCCTATACCATCTCCCTAGGCCTGTGGTTCTCAAAGTGTGGTTCCCAGGCTGACAGCATCCAACATCACCTGTCAAATCATAAAAAATACTCCAGTCATATCCCACACCTATTCTATCAGAAGTTCTGGGGTTGAGGCCCAGCAATCTGTGTTTTAATGAACCCTCGGGTAATTCTAGTACACCTAAAGTTTGAAAACTACTGCCCAGGCAATCCTATCCATTCACATAAACATTGATTCTTAAACGTATACCTCTAGCCTAGATCTCTCTACCCAGCTCCAGATCAGTCTATCTAATTGCCTACTGGTTCTACTCTGCTTGGTTGTCCTAGACACCTTAAGCTCAACATGTTCAAACTTGATTAATAATCTTCTGTAAACATAAAACATGGTTCTTCTTCTTTGTTTTCCAAATCATTTTCTATCCAGACAAAAAAATCAGAAATCTGGGGTCATCCTTGATACCTCCTGTCTTAGACTGGGTTCTCTAGAGAAGCAAAACCAGTAGAGCATATAAATATATATGGAGAGAGATCTGTATCAGGGAAATGTCTCACGCAGTTGTAGAGGCTGCAACACCCCAAGTCTGTGGGTCAGGATAGAGACTTTTTCTGATTCACTTTTCCTAAATCCAAGATCGGTGGGTCAGACAGCAGAACTCTTGCTTACAGGCTGTGAAGACCGATGAATCCCAATATCGGCAGGCAATATGGCAGCCAAGCTGCTAGCTCAAATCCTGAGAACCGAAGATCGAACGAACAGGAGCCAGCTGCAGGATTCAGAGTGAGCAAAAGTCTGAGAGCCTTGCCAGAAAGCCAACTTATGTTCAGTGCAAACCACATCCCCAAGGAAACTTCTTTTCAATTGCCTGGCGGCTCACAGCAGATCCCATCATGGAGGTGATCACATTATATCAAATTTCATCCTGAAAGTGGCATCATAAAAGCATCATATGACTGCCAAACTACATTATAACTGTCAAGCCACTGAGAATCATGGCCCAGCCAAGGTGACACACAACCTTTACCATCACACCTCCCTCACACTCACTCTTGCCAAATATCCAATTATTATTAACTGATGTCAATTTTGGAAACCCTGGTGGCATAGTGGTTGAGTGCTATGGCTGCTAACCAAACGGTCGGCAGTTAAAATCTAGGGGCAGTTCTACCCTGTCCTATAGGGTCACTATGAGTCATCGACTCGACGGCACTGGGTTTGGTTTTTTTGGGGTTGATGTGAAGTTTAATTCCCAATTTCTTTTCATTTGATTTTTTAACTGCTTTACTCTGGAGAATTTCAAACATACAACAAAATAGAAGAAAAAAAAAAAGCCAAACCCAGTCCTGTCGAGTCAATTCTGACTCATACAGCCCCTATAGGACAGAGTAGAACTGCCTGATAGAGTTTCCAAGGAGTGCCTGGTAGATTCAAACTGCTGACCTCTTGGTTAGCAGCTATAGCACTTAACCACTACGCCACCAGGGTTTCCAACAAAATAGAAAGAATAGTTAAAAAACAAACATGTATGCATGTACCTATTAGCCAGACCCAAAATTTATCAACCCATGGCCAAATCTGCCTCATCTACACCCCAGCCATTTCCCGCATATTATTTTAAAGCAAACCCCAAGTATCATATCCTATGTAAATATTTTAGTCAGTATTTCTAAATGATAAAGACTTATTACAAACTAAAACCACAATACCGTTATCAAATTTAAAATACTTATAAAATATTCAGTTAGTATTTAAATTGACTCATAAAAGTTGTAAGTTTTTTTTATAGTTTGTTCAAGTGAGAATCTAAACTGTGTTTGATTGGTACATCTTTTAAGTCTTTCTTTTCTTTCAATCTGTAGAGTTCTCCTGAATTTTTCTTTTTTTTCCCCTGGCATTTTTTTTTTTTTTTTAAAGAAAGTGGATTGTCCTGCAGCATTCACCATAATCTAGATTGTGTCAATGTCATCTCCATGGCGTACTTTAGCATGTTCCCCTGTCCTCTGTATTCTCTGTAAATTGGTAGTAGGATCTCGATGTTTTATCGGACTCATGTTTAATTTTTTGGTAAGATTGCTTCATAGGTGGTAGTGTATTTTTCCATTAGGAGACACACAGTGTGTTCTTGTCTCTCTTTTTATGACATTAGCAGCCATTCATGAACAATGCCTAGATCAACTCATTCACTAGGAGTTTTTAAATGGTTATATAATTCTATTTTTCTTCATTTATTAGCTATAATGGTTCTATAAAGAGAAATCACCCCTCTTTGATTATTTGATTGCCTAGTGGTATAATTCTCTCTTAGTCATCTAGTGCTGCTATAACAGAAATAACACCAAGTGGATGGCTTTAACAAAAAGAAATTTATTTTCTCACATTCTAGTAGGTTACAAGTCCAAATTCAGAGCATAGGCTCTTGGGGAAAGCTTTCTTTCTCTGTCCACCCTGGAGGAAGGCCCTTGTCCTCAATCTTCCTTTGGTTGAAGAGCCTCTCAGGCACAGGGACTCTGTGTCCAAAAGACATGCTCCTCTCCTGGTGCTGCTTTCTTGGTGGTATGAGGTCCCCAACTCTCTGCTTGCTTCCCTTTCCTTGTATCTCTTGAGAGATAAAAGGTGGTGCAGGCCACACCCAGGGAAACTCCCTTAATATTGGATCAGAGTGGTGACCTGAGTAAGGGTGGTATTAAAATCCTACCCTAATCCTTTCAACGTAAAATTACAATCACAGAATGGAGGACAACCACAGAATACTGGGAATCATGGCCTAACCAAGTTGATAGACACATTTGTGGGGGAACATAATTCAATCCATGACAAGTTTATATAAGAAAGCAGGATAAATGCTTGATTTTTTCTGTTTTACCAGATATCTTTTAACCCTGCCCCCCTTCTCATATTCAATCATTACCATCCTGGTCCAAAATCCTTAAACTAACCTCTACGACCTTGAATCTTCAGGATCCTACTCATCTTGCAAGGTCCTGAATCATCGGGGCCCTACCTATCTTTCTAGCCTCGTTTCATGCCTCTTTCCTCCTCTCTCGCTTCATCTAAGCCTCTCTGCCCTTTTTTTTTTAATAATTTTTATTGTGCTTTGTTTCTGCCCTTCTTTTATTTCCTCCATCACCAAGGCCTTTCCCATCTCAAGGCCTTTGCGAAAGTCCCCTCTGCTTGGAAAGCTTTCTCCAGTTGTCTGCCCTCCCCCCACCATTAACTCTTGTCTTTCAGACATTGGTTTCTTGGGGAAGTCTAGGCTAGTATTCCAATTATGTCCCCTCAGACCACCCTCTACTTTTCCTTCATAGACTTTCTTGTGAGAGCTGGAACCTGTGTAAGTTGGAAACCTGTCAGAGAAGAATAACTCAAATGTTTTCCACTAAAATAAGCAATAGAAAGGTGCTAAGACCGTATCCTGTCAAAGGTGGAAAACTTGTGAGATGCAGGGAAAAAAGGCAGTCCTGACAAGTTCCAGCTGTCACAGGTTTTACTGTAGTTTGTTTTTATGATTATTTGTGTGATTATTTAATGTCTGCCCCCTTCACTAAAGTATAAGTTCCATGAAGGCAGGGATCAAGTCTATTTTTGGCATCATTTTTTTCTCCTAAGCTTAACGTAATGCTTGGGATATAGCATGTTCTCAAAAAAAATAAATGATGAATTGAATAACACTGAACTGAGGTCAGATTTGGGAAGAATAAAACACTTGGTCTCAATTTGTGAAGAGTAAAGATAGCTAACATTCAATTAGTCTGAGGTATTCTTCTAAATTCTTATAATATTCACTATAACTACAAGAAATAGATACTATAATTATGTCTATTTCACGGGGGAGGAAACTGAGGCAGAGAGAGGTTAAGCTATGTGCCCAAGCTCACAAATAGTAAATGGCAGAGTCGGGGTTCAAGTCTAAGCAACCTGGCTCAGGAACTTAAGATATCAAGTTAAGATTCTAATATGCTGTGATCCGTATGAATACACTATGCAAATGTGTACATTGGAGAGGAACTGACCACAATTCTTTGGTTCTTAAATTTTAAAATTTTAGGGAAAGAAGTTATCAGTTTAGCTTAGGTTGAGTACTTATCCCTAAACCAATCAACTGAATTCTAGACAATGGGATACTAGAAGAACATGGCAGCATTCATGCCAGATTCGTGGATCTGGGGGGCATTTCACAGGAGAAGGAGGCATGCCAGGCAGACACTCTAATAGGTATCCATACAGTCTACCTCTTAGCTGCAGAGCACACACATATTTCTTCCCATACTTCTAGCTTCCTAAATTCCCTTCTCCAACATAGAACAACACATCTTGCCTTTTCAGTGAGAAACAGTTCAAAGATATGACTTTCTACCTTCATCTCTGCTTCCCAGAGTTCTGTGGAAGAAGTCCAGATGTAATTTCACATAATTTTGCAACCTATGGCCTAAACGACAAATTTAACAACCCTCAGAACAATAGAGTCACATCTTTTGCAAAGGTTCTAAAGTCAGCTTGTGTCATGTGAAAAATTACCTTGATGCAATGGTAGCCTGCAAGACCCTTATCAGGCAAAGTTATTCCAGATGTCACAGAACAGAAAGGTCCCCAGGCCTGAGGTGTTTGAATAACACAATTTATTTTAAAAAAAGTTAAAACATACAGCAAGAAGCAAGTGGAAAGAAATGGGGTACGTTAACATACTTTGGATGAAGCAAAAGTGGGATGGAAACAGCATGCTACCTGAATCTGGATTATCCAATGTTTGTATTCCTGTTTTCTCCTCTATTGTGTGAGCTTTGCTCTCTTATGATATGGCTACGAGGGTCAGAGTTGAGGTTTGAGCAAGGGGGTCCAATAGACTAAAGATGTATGAGACCAACATACACACTTGTCTTTTGAAAAGACACAGGGCAAGCACGCCTATCCAGTAGTTGTGTCTCTCAATTAGCCCAGTAAGCAGCTATGAGTTTCATTTGCGTTCACTAACTATACATGAGGCACATTAATAAATTAATATTGATTTATTAATAAATATTGAGTAATTAATATGCCTCATGTATAGTTAATGAATCATGAATATTTGGCATGTCTTGATCTTTCCGTCCTTTCCTATCTTACCCAGAACATGTGTGCTGTACTTATTTTTATATCTCTCTAACATGCCTCACATGCCATTTGCTTCTATACGGTTTCATCAAGCCTGATTTTCTATAGTAAAATAGAAAATTTTTAAATAATTCAACAAGCATGTTACAAATAAAAAATCACGTATAGTCAAAATTACCTTTGAAAATCTCTTAAAACATCCATAAAGTGCAACATATTATATTTATGAGCCATTTAGGAGACTGACATACTGTCTCAATAAGTCCAATCCAGTGGATTTTGCCTCCTGTGTAAAAACTGATTGCTCATTCTCCTATTGAGCACTAGAGGAAGTAGTTGGCTTGCATTTAGGGTCTCCAGTATCGAACTCAGACTGCTGGATGCCCATATTATAAGAGGCACACAGACACTGAAACCAACTGAGAGAATGACAGATTCATGTCTTCTATCCCTTGCTCACTCTGAGAGTTCACTCCCTGAGTACAATGGTGGTTATGCTTCACTCTCTTTTAAGCCCGTTTGAATTCACAGGAATTAAATGTGTATACATAGCTCTTCTAGAGGCAGTGATGGTTCAGTGGTAGAATTCTCACCTTCCATGCTGGAGACCTGGGTTCAATTCCCAGCCAAAGCACCTTATGTGCAGCCACCACCTGTCTGTCAGTAGAGGCTTGCATGTTGCTATGATGCTGTCATGGATTGAATTATATCCCCCCAAAAATGTGTGTATCAATTTGTCTGGGCCATGATTCCCAGTATTGCGTGATTTTCCTATATGTTGTAAACCTGGCCTCTATAATTTTAATGAGAGAGGATGGGTGGCAGTTGTGTTAGTGAGGCAGGACTCAGTCTATAAAATTAGATTGTGTCTTGAGGCAATCTCTTGAGCTATAAAAGAAAGAAGCAAGCAGAGAGACAGGGGGACCTCATACCACCAAGAAAACAATGCCAGGAGCAGAGGGCATTCTTTGGACCCCGGGTCTCTGATCAGAGAAGCTCCTAGTCTGGGGGAAGATTGATAAGAGGACCAACAGAGAAAGAAAGACTTACCCTGGAGCTGACACCCTAAATTTGGACTTTTAGCCTACTTTACTGTGAGGAAATAAACTTCTCTTTGTATAAGCCATCCACTTGTGGTATTTCTGTTATAGCAGCACTAGACAACTAAGACAGATGCTGAACAGGTTTTAGTGGAACTTTCAAAGACAAACCAGGAAGAAAGGCTTGGTCATCTACTTCTGAAAATAAGCCAATGAAAACTCCATGAATCATAATGGTCTGCTACAGGACTGGGCAGCATTTCGTTCCATTGTGCATGGAATTGCCATAAGTCGGGGCAGACTCGTTGGCAGCAAACAAGAACAAAGTGCTGCAATTTTAGACCACGAAATATAAAATGATGAAAGACAAATGGAATATCCACGATTAAAAAAAAAAAAAGAACAGAAAAGAAGGAAAAGGAAAGCAACATACAGTCGTCACTTGTCCAGAGCTTACGTCATATCTTGCTGGAGGAGAGCAGCAGGGTAGATCATGTTGTGTTGTTGTTAGCTGCCATCACGTAGGCCACAACTCATGGTGACCCCATGGAACAGTTAATTTCATGGCCTCATGTTTGTTAACTCACTTCCTTAATAGTGGAATAAATTAATTATGGCTGCCTAAGGTTCTCCCTGTTAGGAGACTTTTCCTTGTTCCTATCCCACAAGGCCATCTCTAAGAAAGAGATTGGGGAGGATTCTTCTGAAGGGCATTCTACTGTTTTAGAAATGTGCTCACTTTTGGTGAGTACATTTGGGCCTGGGGTTTGTCTTAGGGTTGAGCAATAATCGCAGCTTATTTAGGAAGGCTTGAGGTTTATTTTTATTTTTTGGCCAGTTCCTTAAGAGGTTATTTAACTCCCTATTATTTTTCTTTGGTGGGGGGGGGGCAATGTTTGCTAATAACTCAATCCAGAAATCATCTGTGGCTAGGATTGTGACACAATGATTTATCAAACTTATAACGGATAATCATTTATGAATCAAATATAGTCTCTCAGATGAACAGATAAACTATGGTATATATACACAATGGAATACTTGAAATGATAAAGAACAATGATTCAAACATTCAACATCTCACAACATGGATGAATCTGGAGGGCATTATGCTGAGTGAAATAAATCAATTACAAAAGGACAAATACCGTATGAGAGCACTATTATATAAACACATGGAAATGCTTCCACACAGAAGGAAACAATCTTTGATGGTTAGGAGGGAGGGGAGGGGTAGAGAGGGAAAAACACTAACTAAATAGTAGATAAATGGTAACTTTGGTGAAGGGTAAGACAGTACACAGTACTGGGGAAGTCAGCACAACTCGACCACGGCAAAGTCATAAAAACACTTCACAGACACTTCCAAATGCGTTGAAGGACCAAGTTATTGGGCTGAGGGCTGGGGACCATGGTCTCAGGGGAAGTCTAGTTCAATTGTCATAACATTGTCTGTAAACAAAATGTTCTACATCCGACTGTGAGTAGTGTCTGGGGTCTTAAAAGCCTGCGAGTGCCCATCTAAAACCTATCTACTGGTCCCATCCTGGCTGGAGCAAAGAAGAATGACAAAGACCAATGACAAGGGAAAAGATTAGTCTAAAAGACTAATGAACCTCCACTAGACTGAGCCTAGATGGTGCCCAGTTACCACTACCGACAACTCTGACAGGGATCACAATAGAGGATCCCTGACAGAGTGGGAGAAAAATGTAGAACAAAACTTAGATTCACAAGAAAGAAGGAACACCAGGCTTGCTGGTCTGACAGAGACTGGAGAAACCCTGAGAATATGCCCCCCAGACATCCTTTTAACTCAGTACTGAAGTCACTCCTGAGGTTTACGTTCGAGCTAAAGGTTAGACAGGTTAACAGGGCCAACAATAACACACGTGACAAATGTGCTTCGTAACTTAATCATGTATATGAAACTAATGGGCACACTAGCCCAAAAGAAAAGACGAAAAAGCGGGAAGGAATAGGAAAATTGTATGAATGGAAACAGTTACCCCGTGAGTGGGGGGAGGGGAGAAAGGGAAGGGGAGAGTGTTGACACATCGTGGGGATTGCAACTAATGTTGCAAAATAATTTGTGTATTAACTGTTTAATGAGAAAGTAATTTGCTCTCTAAACTTTCACCTAAAGTGCACGCTTGTGCGTGCTCACACACACACACACACACACACACACAAATGTAGTCTCTCATAAAATTCTTAGAAGAAAAGGCAGGGCAACATTGTCAGGCCTAGCTTTTAACTATGGATTACCTAATACGATAACAAAAGCACAAACAGCAAAAGGACAAAATAAATAAATGGGACTTCATAAAAATTAAAAACTTTTGTTCATCAAAAGAATTTACTAAAAAAGGGAAAAGGCAATTTACTGACTGGGAGAATATCTTCAGAAGCCATGTATCTGACAAGAACCTAATAGTCAAAATATATATAAAACTGTGACAACTTAATAACAAAAAGACAACTGAATCATTAAGTGGGCAAAGGACTTGAATAGACACTTCACCAAAGAAGACATTCAAATGGCCACCAAACAAGTGAAAAGACGCTCAGCATCATTAGCCATCAGAGAGATGCAAATCAAAACCACGAGATGCCATTTCATTCCCACTAAGATGATTAAGATAAAAACAAAACAAAACAAAACAAAACCAAAAACAAATGTTGGCAAGGATGTTGCGAAATTGGAACACTTAGCCACTGCTGGTGGGAATGCAAAATGGTAGAGCTGTTTTGGAAAGCAGTGTGGCAGTTCCTCAAAAAACTAAAAATAGAACTACCTATGACCCAGCAATTCCGCTTCTAGGTATATACCCAAAAGACTTGAAAGCAAAGACTCAAACAGAGATTGCTCATTGCAGTACTATCACAATAACCAAAAGGTGGAAACAACCTAAATGCCCATCAACAGACAAAATGGATAAACAAAATGTGGTATGTACATACAATGGAATACTACTCAGCCAGTAGGAGAAATGTAGTCTTGATACACGTTACAACATGGATAAAGCTGGAAGATGTTGTTAGGTTCTTAGTTATCTAGTGCTGCTATAACAGAAATACCACAAGTGGATGGCTTTAACAAACTGATGTTTATCTCTCACAGTCTAGTAGGCTAGAAATCTGAAGCCAGGGCGTTGGCTCCAGCAGAAGACTTTCTCTTTCTGTCGGCTCTTGAGGAAGGTCCTTGTCATCAGTCTTTCCCTGGTCCAGGAAACTTTCAGTGCAGGGACCCTGGACCCAAAGGACGTGCACTCTTGACTCCTCTTTGCTTGGTGATAATGAGGTCCCCATGTCTCTCTGCTTGCTTTTCTCTTTTATATCTCAAAAGAGATTGACTTAAGAAACAACCTAATCTTGTGTATTGAGCCCTGCCTCATTAACATGACTGCCTCTAATCCTGCCTCATTAACATCATAGAGGTAGAATTTACAACACACAGGAAAATCATTATCAGATGAGAGAATGGTGACAGTCACACAATACTGGGAATCATGGCCTAGCTGAATGGACACATATTTTGGGGGGACATAATTCAACCCATGACAGGTACCGTTGAGTCAGTTCGAACTCATAGCGACCCTATGTATAACAGAATGAAACATTGCCTGGTCCTCCCCCAGCCTCACATAAATGCTATATTTAAGCCCATTGTTGCAGCCACTGTGTCAATTCATCTCATTGAGGGTCTTCCTCTTTGTCGCTCACCCTCTGCTTTACCCAGCATGGTGTCCTTCTACAGGGACTGGTGCCTCCTGAGAACATGTCCAAAGTACATGAGACGAAATCTCACCATCCTAGCTTCTAAGGAACATTCTGGATGTACTTCTTCCAAGACAGGTTTGTTTGTTCTTCTGACAGTCCATGGTATATTCAATATTCTTCGCCAACAACGCAATTGAAAGGCATCAATTCTTCTTTGCTCTTCCTTATTCATTGTCCAGCTTTTAAATGCATATGAGGTGATTGAAAATAATACGGATGGAGCTGGAAGACATTATACGAGTGAAATAACCTGTAAACCTGCTGCCGCCGAGTCAATTCCGACTCATAGCTACCCTATAGGACAGAGTAGAACTGCTCCACAGGTTTCCAAGGAGTGCCTGGTGGATTTGAACTGCCAACCTTTTGGTTAGCAGCCGTAGCTCTTAACAACTATGTCACCAGGGTTTCCCCAAGGTATTTCAGGCTTGTGGAAAGGTACATCCACCATCATCCATTGCTGTTGAGTCAATTCTGACTCATAGCGACCCTACAGGACAGAGTAGAGCTGCCCCACAGGGTTTCCAAGGAGAGCCTGGTGGATATGAACTGCCAGCCTTTTGGTTAGCAGCCATAGCACTTAACCACTACGCCACCAGAGTGAAATAAGTCAATATTGAAAGAACAAATATTGTATGACCTCACTTACATAAAAAGACAAATGTATAGAGAACAAAGTTCATTGGTGGTTACCAAGGGTGGGAGGAAAGGGGGGGATGATAATGGGAATATCTCGTTAATTAAGGGTAGAGTTGCACAACTGATTATTGTAATTGCTCTCAATAAGTTGTAGACCTGTAAGAAGTTGAATTGGCATAAGTTGTATGATAGATATATTTACAACAACCAAAAAAAACCCACAGAGTAACTGCTGAGACTGCTTATGTACAAACAAACACTTCATGGGATTTGGTTCCTTGGTTTGGAGGTTTAGGGTCATGGTTCCAGGGGACATTCTAGTTAATTGGCCTAATAACATATTTAGTGCTTCTCTGGTGGCCCAATGGTTAAAGCGATTGACTGCTAACTGAAAGGTCAGCAGTTTGAAACCACCAGTGGCTTTGCAGGAGAAAGATAATGGCAGTCTGCTTCTACAGAGATTTATAGCCTTGGAAACTGTATGGGGTCGCTATGAATTGGAATTGACTCGAGGACAGTGGGTTTGGTTTTTTTGTTCTACCTCCTAGTTCATTATGTAGTGCCTGGGGTCTTGAAAATTTGCAAGTGGCCATGCAAGGCACAACAACTGATCTCCATTGGCTTGGAACAACAGAGGAAGGAGAGTCAGGAATAGGAGGAGGATATGGAAAGTGTTCCTAATTGCCTTCATGAACAACTGCCTCCTTTGCCATGAGACCAGAAGAACTGGATGGCACCTGGCTACCATCACTGAACATTTTGGTCAAAGATTCCATTAAAAAAGTCCTGATCAAAGCGGGGAAAATACAGAACAGAATGTGAAATTTTCATGGATTCTAGATTTCTTGGAGCCATGAAGTTTGGATGAACCCTTGAAACTATTGCCCTGACATAATCTTTAAGCCTTAAACCAATAATATTCCCTAAGCAGCTGAGTGCTTAACTGGTTTGCCATCAGGACTCCTTGAATGCAATAATATCTACCATTTATTGAATGTGCCAGGGACGATGCTAAGTGTCATGTCCTCACTATTTTTTTTTTTTTTATTCTCACCATGACTCTGAGATAAATATTATTATCCACATTCTACTGGAGAGAAAGTGGAGGCTTAGATAAGTTAAATGGCTTGCCCAATGTCACCCAGCTAGTACCTGGTTTTTGGAATTCAAATTCAATTCTGTTTACTCCAAAGTGCATGCTTATAAACAATATGCAATATAAGACAGAAGGTCTTTGGATAGATCCAGTCTTGAGTGTTTGCAAGGATGGCAAGGCAGAATAAAAAAGATCTAGAATGCTCGGGTGTAGGGAATACAGTGACTGAATTGTACTGTGGATTATAGGCTGGATAGGGATAACATGACAACCATGAAAGGAGTAAGGTTCCTGGCAGAATGTGGGGGAACCAAGGGATTAGAAATACAAGTGAAGTAGCAAAGCAGGGGAATTGCTGGTTTAGCATCTTGGAAGAATGAGCCAATGAGGGCTTCTGCCTCCTCTTCTCCACCACAGAGACACAGAAATGGTGTTTTTGGGTGCCAAAAGTGAAGCAGGAACTAAAAGCTAGGTCTGTAAGCTTCTTGCATTAACTAGGTAAGTATCAAAGCAAGATATATACCCTAAATGTTAGAGGATGGACTTTTAACACCTGCGTAAGGATGGAAGATATGGCCTTAAGATAGAACAAGGCAGGAAACTGGGACTGGGACCCCCGCAGAAAGTCACGACTCTGGTAGAGCTACCTCTCAGGGAAAGGGTTAACTACAAAATTCCCAGGAAAATAAAAAGGAAATATATTTCTGCCCCATGATCATATTTTGGGTCTGAATTTACTCTACTTTCATTAGTAGGAATATACAATACAGGGGAAGTCAGCACAACGGGACCAAAGCAAAAGCTGAGAAGTTTCCTGGAAATATCCAAACACTCTGAGGGACAGAGTAGCTGGTGCTGGGGCCTGCAGACCATACTTTTGGGGGGCATTTAGGTCAATTGGCATAAAAAAGTTTATTAAGAAAATGTTCTGCATCCCACTTTGGTGAGTGGCATCTGAGCTCTTAAAAGCTTGTGAGCGGCTATCTGAGATGCATCAGTTTGTCCCATTCCACATGGAGCAAAGGAGAACAAAAAAAACCAAAGACACAAGGAAAATGTTAGCTCAAGGGACAAAAGGACCACATAAACCAGAGACTCCATCAGCCTGAGACTGGAAGAACTAGAGGGTGCCCGGCTACCACCAATGACCATCCCAACAGGGAATACAACAGAGTCCCGGATGGAGTGGAGGAAAATGTGGAGCAGAACTCAAATTCATGCAAAAAGACCAAACTTAATGGTCTGACAGAGACTGGAGGAATGCCTGAAAGTATGGCCCTGGATGCTCTGATAACACAGAACTGAAATCACTCTCAAAACCCACTCTTCAGACAAAGATTAGACAGTACTATAAAACAAAAAATAGTACATATGAGGAGTGTGCTTCTTAGTTCAATCAGATATAAGAGACCAAATGGGAGGCTTCTGTCTGGAGGCAGGATGAGAAGGTAGGAAGGGACAAGAACTGGTTGAATGAACACAAGGAACCTGGGGTGGAAAGGGGAGGTGTGCTGTCACGTTGTGGGGATTGCAACCAATGTCACAAAACAATATATGTATAAATTTTTATATGAAAAATTAACTTGAGCTGTAAACTTTCACCTAAAGCACAATTAAAAAAAAAAAGCATAAAAATTTGATCTTAGTGAAATGCTTTTTGTGCCTGCAAATGCAAATATAAAGCCATTCTATACCATACTTCCATAACCCAGGAGACTCACAAGGAAAAAACAATCCCTGCTAAAGATGAGCTCATTGTCAAAATTCCAAACCACATGGCAAAATGATATAATATGCAGAGAATTATCACACACAGTAGAATTAGCACTCCCCAAACTAGACACTATAAAAAAAGATAATAAAATAAGTAGTTTGAAAACGGAGAGATGAAAGATGTAACAAGCGTAAGAAAGAACAAGACAAGTAGATTTCAAAGAACCAAGTAGAATTAGAAATGAAAAAAAGTTTTCATTGAAATTAAAATGGGATAAGTTGGTTAAATTACAGACTAATTCAGCTGAGTAGATTATTAGTGAGCTGGAACATGGCTATGAAAACTATCTAGAGTATATCACAGAGAAGAAACAGAGATGGTGAAAGAAAAGTTGAGACATGGAGGATAGAATCCAACATACATCTAACCGGAGTTCCTAAGAGAAGAAAGTAGAAAGAATGGGGGAATGGAAATATTTGAAAGGATGAAGTCTGAGTATTTTCTAAGAATTATGAAAGATTTGATTTCTCTAAGTGAGGAAACCTGAATTACGAGTAGGATTAATCAATAGCAATACTTATAATGTCATGTATTGAATTATGTCCCCCCCCCATGTGTGTATCAATTTGGCTAGCCATGATTCCCAATATTGTGTGGTTGTCCTCCACTTTGTGATTGTTAACTTATGTTAAAGAGGATTAGGGTGGTATTGTAGCACCCTTACTAAGGTCACATCCCTGATCCAATGTAAAGGGAGTTTCACTGGGGTATGGCCTGCACCACCTTTTATCTTACAAGAGGTAAGAGGAAGGGGAAGCAAGCAGAGAGTTGGGGACCTCATATCACCAAGAAAGAAGCACTGGGAGCACAGCTTGTCCTTCGGACCTGGGGTTCCTGAGCACAGAAGATCCTAGTCCAGGGAATATTGATGAGAAGGACCTTCCTCCAGAGCCCACAGAGAGAGAAAGCTTTCCCCTGGAGCTGATGCCTTGAATTTGGACTTCTAGCCTACTAGACTGTGAGAAAATAAACTTCGCTTTGTTAAAGACATCCATTTATGATATTTCTGTTATAGCAGCACTAGATGACTAAGACACGTAAACAAATTATAGGAAAACTGCAGGACACCAGTGACAAAGACAAAGGTCAACTACAGGGGGAAAATACCCAAATCAAACAAAACATTTAATTGGATCTCATTGGCAAGAACAGAAAACTCTGGAATAATATAATATCTTTAAAGTTCTGAGAGAAAATAACCAGGACCCTAGAATTCTATACCCAGCTAAACTCTCATACTAGATGAAGATAAGATAAAAACATTTTAGGTAGTCAAAGACTAAGAGTTTATTACTGAGACACTTTTTATGAAAACATTGTTAAATGAAGTAATTCAGTAAGAAAGAAACCGAAACCAGAAGGAAGAAGTGGGGTACAAGAAGCAGTGGTGGTCAAGTAAGCAGAATAGGTCTACTGGGGAAAAGAGGGTGAGCCTGCTGGAGGTACAGGAAATATGATCAAAGATTGGTATACTGGGGTATATTTTAGATGTGGAGACGTTCAATATAGCCCTGCGAGCAGGTGACTGAAGTGAAGGAAGGTCATTTTAGCCCAGAAAGTCAAGAAATTTTGAAGCTAAGATATTGGGTGAATCATCTATTGTACTAATTACTATCCCCAGTTGCATCCCTGATAAATTCTCCTGTCTTCTCCTTAGGATTGCTTTGAACACTTGGAGACTGACAGCTATAGACTATATCACCCAGGCTTCCTTGCTAGCTGGCTTCATATTTGGTTTGGCTAATGGTAGTCACTGGTAAAAAATCAGAATTGGAGAGACAGGGATTAAAGTATTTCCCAATTCCTCCTTGCTTCAACATTGGTTCTTTAGTAGCAGCTGTGTCTCTTTGTGACTGAAACTCCCAGTGGGTGCTCCCTTATCCGTATCTCCAGTTTTCACTGGTCTCAACAACAACAATAACACTTTTTTGTCTTTTGACCTAGGGATGCTAACAAGTTTTTACCATCGCTGGGCCCTAGGTAGGAGCCCCTGGGTGGTGCAAATGGTTAAGTGCTCAACTGCTAACGGAAAGGCTGGCAGTTTGAACCTACCCAGAGGCACCTCAGAAGAAAGGCCTGGCCATCTGTTTCAAAAATTTCACAGCCTTGAGAGCCCCATGAAGCAGTTCTGGCTCGTTTATTTGGTTATTATGTGTTTATTTATGATTGATTGTCTCTAGGTACTGTTGGGAGACAATTCTCCATGAACGTCTCATGTTTCTGCTTGTCCTTTGTTTCACACTATCTTTTTAAGGATGTTTGTATAGTGAACAGCCTTGGAAAATAGAGCTAATATTTCCCTCTGGAGCAAAGAGCAGGCTTGTTTATTGTCCATCATAAAAGATTTGGGTTCCCCACGTTCAGATTTCTTCTCCTGTAACTCAACCCTCTCCATGTGTAGGTGTCATTACTCCATGTCACTCTATGGGAATTGGGGCTTGGGAAACCGAAACAAAAATGCTAATACTCTGGTGACGCGATTGCTATGAGTAATAAACTGGTGTTCATCTTTGACCCAGTAGTCTTGTGTTTTCTATCAGCATACATGAAACCATAACAGGCCAACTTAGCTTTTAAACAGGGTAAAATCTCAGACCCTTGGGAGGTACTTCAGCATTTCTTATTTTTTCCTTTAACTCTGATGACACCCACTTCTATTAATAATCTTTGCATAAAGCCCATCTGAGTGAATTCTGTTTTATGTTGGGCCCCTGCCTGACATATCCAGATAGTTTGAAATCTCAAGAAATGCTACAGAATTTAGAGAAGAGCATATGAACACAGTATCAAAGTGTCCAATGAATGAGTGGGAGTTTCCCGGTGGAGAGTAGAAGACAGCAGTAGGATGACAGGCACCTGAAGAAAAGCAGGTATTTACCCAAGGGAGTAATGTTTCTGGTTTGGAAGTCTAAGTGGAGAGTGAAGAGAATGCCTCAATGGTGTCTCCAAGCAACAAAGTAGTCAGAATGTACCTGATTTGGCCCCTGGCTATGTTTCAAGCCTTATCACCCATTTTTTCTTTTTTGAAAAATTTTTAAATTTGTGCTTTAAGTGAAAGTTTACGAATCAAGTCAGTCTTTCATACAAAAATTTATGTATACCTTGCTATGTACTCTTAGTTGCGCTCCCCCTAATGGGACAGCACACTCCTCTCCACCCTGTATTCCCTGTGTCTATTCAGCCAGCTCTTGTAACCCTCTGCCTTCTCATCTCCCCTCCAGACAGGAGCTGCCCACATAGTCTCTCATGTTTATCACCCATTTCTATTGCCTATGTACATTACCCTATGCTCCAACTATAAAAATGACTTGGAGCTCCAGGAACCCAAATCCATGCTATTAATGCCTCCTTGACTTTGGTCATGTACTTCCTTCTACCTGGAATGCTTTCTCTTTCTCTGTTTCCTCTGTCCTCAGGGCCATTCAATCTCTCATACTTCTTACCATTTTTCTTACCTGGCAAACCCTTCCTTCTCCTCCAAGTCTCAGTACAGCTTTCCAAAAAAGCAGAGTTATGTGCACCATCTTCCCCATCCTTCTAGCACTTACATTGTCCTGTAATTATGTGTTTGTATGTCTGCCTCATCACTAGTCTATGAACAAGAATTGTGTATTTTATTCTAGAATCTTAAGTTTATGGGACAGCACCTGTGATAAAATGTGCTCCATATATGTTTGTTGAACAACTGAACAAATAAACGAATGAATAGTAGATAAATGAATGTAATTGTTAAGGTTATGTGTCAACTTGTGTAGGCCATGATTATCAGTGGTTTGGCAGTTTTAACATAGTTTGTCAGCTGTATAATGATATAATCACCTCCATGATGATTTCTGACATAATGTGATCAGCTCCATGATGGGATCTGCTGTGAGTAGCTAACAAGTTGAAAGGGGGTTTCCTTGGGGGTGTGGCCTGCATCCAATATAAGTGAACTTTCTTGCAAGGATAGGGGGCTTTTTCTTGCTCTGGATGCTACAGCTGGCTCCAGTTTTTCTGACCTCCAGTTCTTGGGACTTGAGCTAGCAGCTTACCTGCCTTCTTGCCTGCTGATTATGGAATTCGATGGCCTCCGCAGCCTGTGAGCCAGAGGTCTGCTGTCTGACTTGCTGATCTTGGGCTCACCAGTCCCTAGCTACATGAGCTAGGGGAAGCCTCCAGCCTGACCTATGGACTTGCAACTTTCCAGCCTCTACAAATGCATGAGCCATTTTCTTGATATAAAGCACTCTCTCTATGTGTATTTATACATGTTACTGGTTTTGTTTCTCTAGAGAAACCAGTTTAGGACATTTGGTACTGAGAGTGGCTCTAGAGAAACAAAATTGTAAGGATGGGTTTTCTAAGTTGGTTCTCAAGTCTGGTTAGTCTTAAAGATGTTGATGACTCTGCTTCCAGTAGTAAAGAGGGCACTGCTAATCCATGGTGTGGGGTAGCAATAGAAACACGCAAAATATCACCACCAATAGATCAGGTGTTGGCAAAAGGTGAGGCTATGGGTGATTGCATGTTTGATACCTTTCTACAATTTTGTCATAATGAGAACTATAAGGAAGCTGGTTGTTTGGTCCTACTTTGACTAAACAAAGTTATGAAAGAAAGAGATGAGCTTAGGGCTTCAGAGTCAAAACCTAAGTGCCACATAATTGACCTTAAAGTTTCCACTTGTGCCTTAAAAGAAAGCCTGAATTCTTGTAATAAAGCTGATATTGCCAAAACCAAACCCAGAGTCTTATTGTAACAGTGGCTGAATTACAACACCAACTGAATTCCTGAACTCGAGTGGTGTCTGAAGTGAAAGTGAGGGCATTGACTGGGAGGAAATGGGACACTGAAACTTGAGATGGGGACAGATAGGCAGATAATCAGGAAGCTGGGGACATTGAGCCCCTAAATTCCAATGAATCACTCCTACCAACAGAACCAGACCACTTATTCCCATCTAAGATTACTCCATCTTTGTCTACTAAGCCATCTTCCCCAGTAAAGCCATTAGCGCCTCCACCCCCATCTGGTGAGATCAGCCCAGCTGCTTCTGAACAGCCCTTGCCTGAGCCATTGCCTGGGGCATCACCTGAGGCAGATGCCTTATAAGACACTGCTGAACGTTCTCAGAACACAACCCTACCACCCATTTTTGCTTCTAACCCTCTAATTAGACTTAAATTCCAGTGAGCCCCAAAAGGTGATGTATCAAGTGTGGCCCAGGAAGAGATACACTACACTCCAAAAGAGCTGCTTGACTTTTCTCATATGTACAAATGGAAACATGGAATTATGTGTGAGAATGGCTATAAAGGGTTTGGGATAATGGTGCAAGGAGCATAAAGTTGGATCAGTCCGGATTTATTGATATGGGCCCACAAAGCACAGATTCTTCATTCAATGTTTTAGCTTAAGAAATTAGGAAAGGATTAAATAGTTTTTTTTATTGGTTCACTGAAATATTGATGCCATGGTGTTGTTGTTGTTAGGTGCTGTTGAGTCGGCTCTGACTCATAGCAATCCTATGCACAACAGAACGAAACACTGCCCAGTCCTGCACCATCCTTACAATCATTGCTTTGCTTGAGCCCATTGTTGCAGCCACTGTGTCAATCCACCTTGTTGAGGGTCTTCCTCTTTTCCGCCGACCCTGTACTTTCCAAGGATGATGTCCTTCTCGAGAGACTGATCCCTCCTGACAACGTGTGCAAAGTACGTAAGATGCAGTCTTGCCATCCTTGCTTCTAAGGAGCATTCCAGTTGTACTTCTTCCAAGACAGATTTGTTCGTTCTGGCAGTCCATGGTATATTCAATATTCTTTGGCAACATCACAATGCAAAGGCATCAATTCTTCTTCAATCTTCCTTATTCATTGTCCAGCTTTCACATGCATATGATGCTATCGAAAATACCATGGCTTGGGTCAGGTGCACCTTAGTCTTCAAGGTAACATCTTTGCTTTTCAACACTTTAAAGAGATCCTTTGCAGCAGATTTACCCAATGCAATGTGTCTTTTGATTTCTTGACTGCTGCTTCCATGGCTGTTGATGGTGGATCCAAGTAAAATGAAATCTTGACAATGTCAATCTTTTCTCCATTTATCTTGATGTTGCTCATTGGTCCAGTTGTGAGGATTTTTGTTTTCTTTATGTTGAGGTGCAAGCCATACTGAAGGCTGTGGTCTTTGATCTTCATTAGTGCTTCAAGCCCTCTTCACTTTCGGCAAGCAAGGTTGTGTCATCTGCATAATGCAGGTTGTTAATGAGTCTTCCTCCAATCCTGATGCCCCCCACATGGTGGCCTACAACAAATCAAGTTGAAGTACGAGACCTTCCTTGGTATACTGTAGAAGAAGGTATCCAAAGGTTTAGGGAAATTGGTGGGCTAGAGTAGATTTATCAGGTTAGACTCATAGACCCACACATGGAGTGCCCAGAGGACACACCCTTTACCATAACAGGGAGGAATAAGTTTGTGAAGGAAGCTCTAGTGTCCTTGAAGACTGCTGTGATTGCTATTTTATATAAGTCATATTTGACAGTGGGAACTGCCCTAAATGAATTAAGATGCCTAACTAACTACAGTGGGGTTGATTGGACCCCATGGTAGTAGAGGCCGAGTGGTGGCACTCAGTAAACAAAGACAAGATGGGCATGGTTACCATAACGGAGAGCAGAGTCAAAGCAGTAATCAGAATAGTCTGACTTATATGGACTTATGGTGTTGGCTACTTACTCTGTGTCCCTAGGAGTGAAATAGATAGGAAATCTACTAAATATTTACTTGATCTGTACAAGTGGAAAAATTCTAGGTCAAGTGAACAGCAGTGTAGCTCAAATCACCAGAATAGAGAGGCATGGCCCTCAATCGATTCCCGGACTTGAGCATATTTACAGACCCACAACCCCTTGAATGAAGTGGAGGTCAGGTCCCTTGAGGAAGGACTCCACTACACTGTCAAAAACTTATACTGTTAACCTTTCTCCCAGCTTTCCCCAAAGGCATCTACAGTCTTTTATGAGAGTGACTGGTCATTGGGGAGAAGGAAATAATCAAAATTTGGGGGAATTACAAGATACTTACTGGCTCTGAACTGACACTAATGCTAGGAGAAACAAAACGTCACTGTGGCCCACCAGTCAGAGTGGGGGCATATTGAGGTCAGGTTATTGATGGAGTCTTAACTCATGTCCATCTCACAATAGGTCCAGTGTTTTCTTCCTGCCCCCAAAACCTGGTCTAGAGATCTTTGTTCCAAAGAGAGGAATGCTTCCACCAGGAGACACATCACTGATTACATTGAACTGGAAGTTAAGAATGCCACCTGGCCACTTTGGGGTCTTTATGCCTCTAGATCAATAGGCAAAGAAGGAAGTTACCATACTGGCTGGTGTGATTGATCCAGATTATCAAGAGGAAATCAGATTCATATTACATAATGGAAGAAAAGAAAAGTATGTCTGGAATACAGGAGATCCCTTAGGGCATTTCTTAGTATCACCACGCCCTATGATTAAAGTCAATAGAAAACTACAGCAACCCAATTCCGACGTGACCACTAATGGCTCAGATCTTTCATGAATGAAAGTTTGGGTCCCCCCACCAGGCAAAGAACCATGACTAGCTGAGGTGCTTGCTGAGGGCAAAGGGAATATGGAAAGGATCATAGAAGAAGAATACCATTTATGACCAAGTGTCCAGTTGTAGAAATGAGGACTATAATTGTTACGAGTGTTTCTTCCTTATACGTGTACATCAAATATTTTTGTTTTCTTCACTTATAAAATGAAAGATGTAAACAAGGCTAGCATGTTTTCAGTTGTACACATATTAGTTGTATCATGTTAGGCACAAGTATGACTTGATAATTGTCTTTATGCAGAGATTATGTATGGTTTAAAGAGATGCCAGGTTGAAAAGGGGTGGACTGCAATGGTTAAAGTTGTGTGTCAACTTGGCTGGGCCACGATTCTCAGCGGTTTGGCAGTCATATGATGATATAATCACCTCTATGATGAGATCTGATATAATGTGATCACCTCCATGATGGAATCTGTTGTGAGTATTCAATCAGCCGAATAGGAATTTCCTTGGGGGTTGTGGCCTGAATCCAATATAGGTGGACATTCTTGCAAGGATCAGGGGCTTTTGCTCACTTTGGATTCTGTAGCTGGCTCTTGTTCATATAACCTCCAGTTCTTGGGACTTGAACTAGTAGCTTACCTGCTGTTTTGTCTGCTGATCTTGAGATATTTTTTGTGTATGCAGCCTGTGAGCCAGATGCCTGCTGTCTGCCTTCTGGTCTTGGGTTTGTCAGCCCCTGCAGCTACTTGAGTCAGGAGAAGCCTCCAGCCTGATCCATGAACTTGGAACTTTCGAGTCTCTACAACCACGTAAGCCATTTCCTTGATATAAACCTCTGTCTATATATATTTATATGCTTTACTGGTTTTACTTCTCTAGAGAACCCAGCCTAAGATAATGGATTTTTTCCATGACCATGTACATGGTAGAAAGTGTATTCAAACTCAGAATTGTCTTACTCTGAAGCCCAGTTTTCTTTTTCCTTATTATGATGTGATCCAATTCCTTAGGAATTTTGTAGATAGAATCAACCTGCCAGAAAGAAGAATTCCTGTCAGCAGAGGAAGAAAAAGAGAACAGATATGGAAAGAATTATGATGCGTGCCTACTAAAAAAAAGAATACTGGTGGAGCCAAGATGCGAGAATAGTCATGTGCACCAAGCCATTACCCTGCAACAAAGACCTGAAAAACCAAGTAGAACAGATACAGACATCAATCCTGGAACCCTGAACTTTAAATAAAAGGGTAAAGTATTAGATAGGGAGCCACTGAGAAGAAGAAACTGATTGAAAACAGTGAATGAGTAGAGCTATAGAGTGGAAGATCACTGCTGATAGGCACAGCACAGTGCAGCCATTTTAAGGTAAAATAAAAAATCCCACGCAAAACCTATAGTAATGAAAGAAATGAAAAGAAATTCCACAAACAAAGGAGCAAAGAAAACATCAGCACCACACACACACACACACACATAAGCACAACAAAATGACAGCAATAAACTCACAGCTATTGATAATCACACTGAATGTACATGGCTTACACACACCCATAAAGAGACAGAGTAACAGAATGGATAAAAGAAGTCTACAAGAGACATGCATTAGATACAAAGACATAAATATATTAAAAACCAAAGGATGGGCACCTCTACAACAAAAAGACAAATAATCCAATTTAAAAAATGGGCAAAAGATATGAACAGATATTTCACCAAAGAATACATTCTGGCAGCTAACAGACACATGAGGAAATGCTTGTGATCACTAGCCATTAGAGAAATGCAAATCAAAACCACAATGAGATACCATCTCACCCCAGCATTACTAGCACGAATCAAAACAGCAGAAAATAGCAAACGTTGGAAAGGCTTTGGGGAGATAGAAACTCTTATGCACTGCTGGTGGGAATGCAAAATGATACAACAATTTTGGAAAACGATATGGCACTTCCTTAGCTAGAAATAGAAATACCATATGATCCAGCAATCCCACTCCTAGGAATATATCCTAGAGAAATAAGACCCATCACATGAATAGACACATGCACACCTATGTTCACTGAAGCATTATTCACAATAGCAAAAAGATGGAAATAATCTAAGCACCCATCAACAGATGAATGCATAAATATATACATGCACACAATGGAATACTACACAATGATAAAGAACAATGGTGAATCTGTGAAATATCTCACAATGTGGATGAATCTGAAGGAGATTATGCTGAGTGAAATAAGTCACTTACAAAAGGACAAATACTATATGAGACCACTCTTACTAAAACTCATGAAAAGATTTTACACACAGAAAGAAACAATCTTTGGTGGTTACAAGGCAGGGGAGGGGTGGGAGGAAAAAACACTAACTAGACAATACATAAGTGGTAACTTTGGTGAAGGGTAAGACAGTATTTAATACAGGGGAAGTCAGCACAACTGGACCAAGGCAAAGTCATAGAAGATTCATAAATACATCCAAACTCCCTGATGGACCAAGTTACTGGGCTGAGTGTTGTGGGAACCATGGTCTCAGGGACATGTAGCTCAACTGGCATAACATAGTTTATAAAGAAAATGTTCAAATCATACTTTGGCAAGCAGTGTCTAGGGTCTTAAATTAAGCTTGTGAGTGGCAACCAAAGATACATCTACTGGTCCCACCCCACCTAGAGCAAGGGAGACTGAAGAAAACCAAAGACACAAGGGAAAGATTAGTTCAAAGGACTAATGGACCACAACTACCAGAGCCTCCACCAGAGTGAGTCCAGCACAACTAGATGGTGTCTGGCTACCATCACCAACTGCTCTGACAAGGATTACAATAGAGGGTACTTTACAAAACTGGAGAAAAATGTAGAACAAAATTCTAACTCACACACACAAAAAAAAGACCAGGCTTACTGGTCTGATAGAGACTTAGGAAACCCTGAAAGTATGGCCCCCAGACACCTGTTTAACCAAGTGCTGAAGCCACTCCTGAGGTTCACCCTTCAGATAAAGATTAGACAGGCCTATAAAACAAACAGTAACACGCATAGTTCAACCATGTACATGAGACTAAATGTGCACACCAGCCCAGAGGCAAGGATGAGAAGGTAGGAGGGGACAGAAAAGCTGGATGAATGGAAATGGGGAACCCAAGGTCAAGAAAGAGAGAGTGTTGACATGTCATGGGGTTGGCAACCAATGTCACAAAACAATGTGTGTATTATTGTATAATGAGAAACTAATTTGCTCTGTAAACTTTCACCTAAAGTGCTATTAAAAAAAAAAAGAAAGAAAGAGAAAATAAAATCAAAGGATGGAAAAAATATATCAAGTGAACGGCAACCGAAAAAGAGCAGGAGAAGTGATACTAATCTCAGATAAAGTAGTCTTTAAGGCAAAATCCACCATAAAGGATAAGGAAAGACATTATATAACGATTAAAGGGACAACCCACCAAGAAGACATATTCTTAACAAATACCTATGCTCCAAAATACATAAAACAAACTCTATCAGCACTGAAAAGAAAAATAGACAGTTGCACAATAGTAGTAGGAGACTTCAACACACCACTCTCGGTAAAGACAGAACATCTAGAAAAAAAAAATCAAATAGAGAAGATATAAAGCCCACAATCAATCATTGACCTCATAGACCTATATAGAACATGCCACCCAACAGGAGCAAAGTATACATTCTTTTCCAATGCACATGGAACATTCTCCAGAATAGACCACATTTTAGGCCACAAAGCAACCCTCAATAAAATCCAAAACATCAAAATAATACAAAGCATCTTCTATGATTACAATGCCAAAAAAGTAGAAATTAATAACAGGAAGAGCAAGGGGAAAAAAAAAAACTTGGAAACTAAATAACACCCAGCTTAAAAACTATGCAGTAATAGAAGAAATCACGGAAGGAATCAAAAAATTCCTAGAATCAAATGAGAATGAAAACACACCATACCAAAACCTTTGGGACACAGCAAAGGCGGTGCTCAGAGGTCAATTTACAGCAATAAGTGCGTACATTAAAAAAAGAAAGGGTCAAAATCAAATTGTTAGCACTACAACTTGAACAAATAGAATGAGAACACCAAAAGAAGCCTACAGTCACCAGAAGAAAGGAAATAATAAAGATCAGAAAAGAAATAAATGAAATAACAGAAAAACAGTAGAAAGAATCAACAAGACCAAAAGGTGGTTCTTTGAAAAGATCAACAAAATAGAAAACCACTGGACAAACTGACAAAAGAAAAACAGGACAGGAAGCAAATAACCCAAGTAATAAATGAGATGGGGTACATTACAACAGACCCAACTGAAAAAAAAAAGGATCATAACAGAGTACTGTGAAAAACTGTACTCCAACAAATTCGAAAACCTAGAGGAAATGTACAAATTTCTAGAAACACATTACCTACCTAAACTAACACAAACTGAGGTAGAAAATCTGAAAGGACCCATAAGAAGAGAAGAGATTGAAAAGGTAATTAAAAAAAAAAAAAAAAACTCTCAACAAATAAAAGGCCTGGCCAGGACAGCTTCATTGGAGAATTCTACCAAACTTTCAGACAAGAGCTTGCAGCAGAACTACTCACACTATTTCAGAGCATAGAAAAGGAAGGGATGCTCCTGAATTCATTCTATGAAGCCAGTATATTTGATACCAAAGCCAGGGAAAAACACCACAAAAAAGAAAATTACAGACCAGTATCTCTCATGAATATAGATGCAAAAATTCTTAAAATTCTAGCCAATAGAATTCAACATCATATAAAGAAAAACAATACACCAGGACCAAGTGGGATTCATACCAGTTATGCAGGAATGGTTCAACATCAGAAAATCAGACAAAGTAATCCATCACATAAGTAGAGCAAAAGAATATAATCACACAATCATCTCAATCAATGCAGAAAAGGTATTTGATAAAGTACAACATCCATTCCTGATAAAAACTCTCAGTAAAATAGAATAGAAGGGAAATTCCTCAATATAATAAAGGGCATTTATACAAAACCCACAGCCAACATCATTCTAAATGGAGAGAGATTGAAAGCATCCCCCACCCCCCACCCCAGAATGGAAACCAGACAAGGATGTCTTTTATCACCACTCTTATTCAACATTGTACCTGAAGTCCTAGCTAGAGCAATAAGGAAAGAAAAAGAAATAAAGGGTATCCAAATTTGCAAAGAAAGGATAAAACTATCCCTATTCACAGATTTTTTTTATTCACAGATGATATGATCTTACACACAGAAAATCCAAAAAAATCCTCAAGAAAGCTACTGGAACTAAGATTTCAGCAAAGTAGCAGAATACAAGATTAATTTAAAAAATCAGCTGGATTCCTCTACAACGACTCGGAAAAGGAAATCATCAAATCAGTACTATTTACGATAGCTCCCAAGAAAGTAAAGTACTTGGGAAAAAATCTAACCCGGGCATAAAAGACCTATACAAAGAAAACTACGAAACATTGCTGGAAGAAACCAAAAGAGACCTACATAAGTGGAAAAACATACCTTACTCATGGATAGGAAGATTTGACATTGCGAAAATGTCAATACCACCCAAAGCAATTTACAGATATAATGCAATCACAATCAAAATACCAAAACAATTCTTTAATGAGATGGAAAAACTAGTCATTAACATTATACAGAAAGGAAAGAGGCCCCAGATAAATAAAGTGTTATTGAGGAAGAAGAACAAAGTAGGAGGCCTCACACTACCTGATCTCAGAACCTACTGTACAGCCACGGTAGCCAAGACACCCTGGAACTGGCACAACAACAGACACATATACCAATAGAACAGAGTTGAGAACCCAGATGTAAATCCATACACCTATGGTCAGCTGCTCTTTGACAAAAGCCCAAAGTCCATTAAACAAGGAAAAGACAGCCTGTTTGACAAATGGTGCTGGGAAAACTGAATGTCCCTCTTTAAATAAATGAAACAGGACTCATACCTCACACCATACACAAAAACTAATTCAAAATGGATCAAAGACCTAAATATAAAACCTGAAACTATAAATATCATGGAAGAAAAAATAGGGACAATGCTAGGGGCCCTAATATACAGCAAAAATAGGGTACAAAATGTCTTATGCTGAGTTCTTTAGAGAAGCAAGGCCAGTAAATTATGTAAATATATATATAGGGATTTATATCAAGGACTTGGCTCACGTGGTTGTAGAGGCTGCAAAGTCCCAAGTCCATGGGTCAGGCTGGAGGCTTCTCTTGACTGATGTAGCTGCAGGGGCTGGCCAACCCAAGATCTGCAGGTCAGACAGTAGGCCTCTGACTCACAGGCTGTAGTGGCTGACGAATTCCAAGATCAGCAGGTAAGCTGCAAGCTCAAGTCCCAAGAACAGGAAGTCAGATGGACAGGAGCCAGCTGCAGGATCCAGAGCAAGAAAAAGTCAGCAAGCTTTGCCAGAAAGTCCATCTATATTGGATGGAGGCAACAGCCCCCAGGAAAATCCCCTTCAACTGATTGGCTGCTCTTAACAGTTCCCATCATGGAGGTGGTTACATCATTTATAGCTGCCAAACTACATCATAACTGCCAAACCACAGAGAATCATGGCCCCATCGCCCAATCAAGTTGATGCACAACCTTAATCATCACAGTTCACCCCTTGTCAACAATTTGACAACCATACACAGCTCTAAATAAAGACAATTATAAAGCTGTACTTTCGCCTAACATGATAGTACTAACATGTACAACCAAAAATTCACTAACCCTATTTACAGTCTTACATTTCATAAGTGAAGAAAAAAATATTTGATGTACACATACAAGGAAGAAATGTTGTTGTTAGGTGCCCTTGAGTTGGTTCCGACTCACAGTTACCCTGTGTATAATGGAACGAAACACTGCCTGGTCCTGCACCATCCTCACAATCATTGCTATGTTGGAGCCTATTATTGCAGCCACTGTATCAATCCATCCCACTGACAGTTTTCCTCTTTATCACTCCTCTGCTTTTCCAAGCATGGTATCTTTCTCCAGGAACTGATCCCTACCGAAAACATGCCCAAAATATGTGAGATAAAGTCTCACCATCCTTGCTTCTAAGGAGCCTTTTGTCTGTACTTCGTCATAAGAGAGATTTGTTTGTCCATGGTATATTCGATATTCTTTGCCAACACCATAATTCAAACGTGTCAATTCTTCAGTCTTCCTTACTCATTGTCCAGCTTTTGCATGCGTATAAAATGATTGCAAACACCATGGTTTGGGTCAGGCACACCTTAGTCCTTAGAGTGATATCTTTGCTTTTTAATACTTTAAAGTGGTCTTTTGCAGCCAATTTGCCCAATGCAACACGTCGTTTGATTTCTTGACTACTGCTTTCATGAGCGTTGATTGTGGATTCAAGTAAAATGAAATCCTTGAAAACTTCAATCTTTTCTCCATTTACCATAGTGTTGCTTATCGATCAAGTTGTGATGATTTTTGTTTTCTTTTTGTTTTAAGTGTAATCCATCCTGAAGGCTGTAGTCTTTGATATTCATCAGCAAGTGCTTCAAGTCCCCTTTGCTTTCAGCAAGCAAAGTTGTGTCATCTGATGCCCCACTCTTCTTCATATAGTCCAGCTTCTCAGATTATTTGCTCGGCATACAGATTGAATAAGTGTGGTGAAAGGATACAACCCTGATGCACGCCTTTTCTAACTTTTAACCACTCAGTATCCCCTGGTTTTATTTGAATTGCTGCTTCTTGGTCTATGTACAGGTTCCTGAAGAGCACAAATAAGTGTTCTGAAATTCCCATTCTTTGCAATTTTATCCATAATTTGTTATTACGCGCACAGTAGAATGCCTGTGCATAGTTAGTCCAACACAGGTAAACATCTTTCTGGTATTGGCGGCTTTCAGCCAGGATCCATTTGACATCAGCAGTGATATCCCTTATTTCACGTCCTCTTCTGGATCCAGCTTGAATTTCTGGCAGTTTCATATCAGTTTCCAGGGAACTGCCAGAAGAAAGAAATCCATGTAACAATTACAGTCCTCATTTCTGCAACTGATCACATGGCCATAACTGGTATTTAGAACTACCTTCTTTCACCTCCCATTCCCTATTCTGTTTACCCTCAGCAAGCACCTCAGCTGGTTGTGGTTCTTTACCTTGTGGGGTGACCCAAACCTCATTTCCAAGAATCTGGGCCATTAGTAGTCATGTTAGAATTAGGTTGCTCTAGTTTTCCATTGACTTTAATCACAGAGCATGGTAGTACTAAGAGATATCCCAAGGGCTCTCCTGTATTCCAGACATGCTCTTCTTTACCTCCATTATGTAGTATCAACCCGATTTCCTCTTGGTAATCAGGATGAATCACACCAGCCAATACAGTAAGTCCCTTCTTTGCCTGTTGATTCTGAGGCATGAGGAGCCAAAAGTGGCTGGTGGCACTCCTAACTTCCAGTTCAATGGAATCAGTATTGTGTCTCCTGGTGGGTGCATTTCTCCCTTTGGAATTAAGGCCTCTAGACCTGTAGAGCCTGGTGTCTTGGGGATAGGAAGCAAACATTTTGCAAGTGGGTCACTAGGGGTAATAGTGAGCAGTGCCAATCTCATTTCCATCTCTTGATCCCTGGACCCATGAATCCTGGTTATGGGAGAAACAGCACCATATAGTAGGTGCTGGTTTAGAGTGTATACGGCCTCCTGGAGAACATTGCCCCAATCCTGCAAGGTATTACCACCTACCTGGCACCATAATTGTGTCTTTATTAGGCTATTCCATCATTTTATCAAGCCAGCTGCTTCAGGATGATGGGAACTATGATAAGACCAGAAAATTCCATGAGCCTGGGCCCATTGCCGCAGTTCATTTGCTGTGAAGTGCGTTCTGTGATCCAAGGCGATGCTGTATGGGATACCATGATGGTGGCTAAGGCATTCTTTGAGTCCGTGGATGGTAGTTTTCACAGAAGCATTGCATGCAAGGAAGGTAAATCCATATCCAGGTTAAGTGTCTATTCCCATAAGAACAAAACACTGCCCTTTACATAATGGAAGTTGTCCAAAGAAATTGACCTGCCACCAGGTTGCTGGCTGACCATCTCAAAGAATGGTACTATACTGGGGACTCAGTGTTGGTCTCTGCTCCTGGCTGATTGGGCACTCAGCAGTGGCTGTAGCCAACTCAGCGTTGGTGAGTGGAAGTCCATACTCTTGAGCCCGTGCACAACCTCCATCCCTGCCACCATGGCCAGTTTGGTCATGAGCCTATTGGGCAATAATGGGAGTGGCTGGGGAAAGAAAATGACTGATTTCCACAGAACACATCACCCTATTTGCTAGATTTTTTAAATCCTTCTTTGCCGAGGTCACCGTTTGGTGAATGTCTTAGTTATCTAGTGCTGCTATAACAAAGATATCACAAATGGATGGTTTTAACAAACAGAAGTTTATTCTGTCACGGTGTAGTAGGCTAGAAGTCCAAATTGAGTGTGCCAGCTCTAGGGGAAGTCTTTCTGTGTCAGTACTGGGTGAAGGTCTTTGTTGTCAATCTTCCCCTGGCCTAAGAGCTTCTCTACGTAGAAGCCCTGGGTCCAAAGGAGATGCTCTGCTCCTGGTGCTGCTTTCTTGGTGGTATGTGGTCCCCTTTTCTCTCTGCTTGCTTCTCTCTTTTATATCTCCAAAGAGATTGACTCAAGATACAACCTAATCTTGTAGACTGAGTCCTCCCTCATTAACATAACTGCCTCTAATCCTGACTCATTAACACCATAGAGGTAGGATTTACAACACAGAGGAAAATCACATCAGATGATAAAATGGTGGACAATCACACAATATTGGGAATTGTGGCCTAGCTAAGTTAACATACATATTTGGTGGACGCAGTTCAATCCATAACAATGAACATTCACATGAAACACACACATCTTTCTCTTATTCAGGTGGGTCTATCCACATACCTCTTCCCCATACTTCCTTGTCTCCAATTTTCCAATCATGTTACTTCCAAGTCCCTGGCCGTCCAGCCAAACCATTGACCAGAGTCCACTAATCAGTACACAATCACACATCTGGCTGTTTCTACTTTCAAGCAAAGTGAACAACTGAGTGCACTTTTCAAAGTTCTGCCCACTGGGAGGATTTCCCTTAACCACTGTCCTTCATGGAGGTCCCAGTCCCAGAAAGGGACTATAGTGTTTCCACTGTCCACTTTAGAGTGGTGTCTGCATGTCATGCAGAACCATCAATAAACTAGACATGAGTTTTCTCTTCTTCAATCAACTGATCATAACGAACTCCCCATGAGGTCACAGGTGTAGACTGGGAGAGGACAGATAATGAGACAGGAGTGGAGACCGTGGGCATCTTGGCTACTTGCTCATGCAACTTACTTGTGGCTTCAGGTCCTGCTTGGGCCATATCTTGTATATACCACTTCCATCTAATGCTGAGGTACGCATCTGACTTTACTACTTTGTGGGTCAGACAACACCTAGTTCATGATGGGCATCTCATTCTGCATGGTGACTTGGTGGTCCACGGTTAAGCATTCAGTCTGAGGCCCAGGGACAAGCCAAAAGCTGTTTCTCAAAAGGAGAGTAGTTTATCTGCAGAGGATAGCAGGGCTTTGCTCCAAAGTCATAAGGATGTGTGCTCTGACTCACCAATAGGGCCTGACAAAGACTCCAAACAACACCTCTATCTGCCACTGACACATCGAGCACCATTGAATCTCCAGGTCATATAGCCCAAATGGCAGAGCAGCTTGCACGGCAGCTTGTGTCTGTTGTAGAGCCTTCTCCTAGGCACCACTTAAAACTTGCAGCTTTTTTTTTTTAATTGTACTTTAGATGTTTTACAGAGCGAACTAGCTTCTCATTAAACAATTAATACACATATTGTTTTATGACTTTGGTTGCCAAGTCCACCACATGTCAACACTTTCCCCTTCTCGAACTTGGGTTCCCCATTACCAGCTTTCCTGTCCCTTCCTGACTTCTCATTCTTGCCCCTGGGCTGGTGTGCCCGTTTAGTCTCTCTCTCTCTTTTTTTTTTTCCTTATGGTCCTTTTTACTTTTTGGCTGAAGGGTGAACCTCAGAAGTGACTTCATTAGTGAGCTAAAAGGGGGCCATACTCTTGGGGTTTCTCCAGTCTCTGTCAGACCAGTAAGGCTGGTCTTTTTTGTGTGTGTGTGTGTGAGTTATCATTTTGTTCTACATTTTCCTCCACCCCAGTCTGGGACCATGTATTGGGATCCCTGTCAGAGCAGACAGTGGTGGTAGCTGGGCACCATCTAGATGTGCTGGACCCAGTCTGGAGGAGGCTGTGGTAGTTGTGGTCCATTAGTCCTTTAGACTAATCTTTTCCTTGTGTCTTTGGTTTTCTTCGTTCTCTGTTGCTTCAGACAGGGTGAGACCAGTGGAATATCTTAGATGGCCGCTCACAAGCTTTTAAGACCCCAGATGCTACTCACGAAAGTAGAATGTAGGATATTTTCTTTATAAACTATGTTATCCCAATGGAGCTAGATATTCCCTGAGACCATGGTCCCCACAGGCCTAAGCCCAGTGACTTGGTCCCTCAGGGAGTTTGGATGTGTATATGGAGCTTCCATGACCTTGCCTTGGACAAGTTGTGCTGACTTCCCCCAGTATTGTATACTGTCTTACCCTTCACCAAAGTTACCAGTTATCTATTGTCTAATCAGTGTTTTTCCTCCCCACCCTTTCTCTCCCTCAGAAAATGGAACATCGTTTCTTTTTATGTGTAAATCTTTTCATGAGTTTTTATAGTAATGGTCTCATACAATATTTGTCCTTTTGTGATTGACTTATTTCTTTCATGATTTCACTCAGCATAGTGCCTTCCAGATTCATTCAGGATGTGAAATGCTTTGCAGATTCATCATTGTTCTTTATTGTTCTGTAGTATTCTGTTAAGTGTACATACCATAGTTTGTTTATCCATTCCTCTGTTGATGGGCACCTAGGTTGTTTCCACCTTTTTCCATTGTGAACTATGCTGCAATGAACAAGGCTGTACATATCTCTATTCGTGTGACAGCTCTTATTTCTTCTCTAGGACATATTCCTAGGAGTGAGATTGGTGGATCATATGGTATTTCTATTTCTAGCTTTTTAAGGAAGTGTCATATTGTTTTCCAAAATGGTTGTATGATTTTGCATTCCCATTGGCTGCATATAAGAGTTCCAGTCTCCCCACATCTTCCTCAACATTTGTCATTTTCTGTTTTTTTGATTCATGCCAGTAATGTGGGGTGAGATTGTACCTCATTGTTGTTTTGATTTGCATTTTTCCAGTGGCTAGTGATCGTGAGCATTTCCTCATATGTCTGTTGGCCGCTTGAATGTCTTCTTTGGTGAAGTGTCTGTTCATACACTTTGTTCATTTTTTAATTGGATTGTCTTTTTGTTGTATAGGTGTTGGATTTTTCCGTAGATTTTACAGATTAAAATTTTATTGGATTTGTGGTAGCCAAAAATGTTTCCTCATCTGTAGGTTCTCTTTTTACTCTTTTGGTGAAATCTTTTGATGAGCATAAGTATTTAATTTTTAGAAGATCCCAGCTATCTACCTTATTTTCTGGTGTTTGTGTATTGTTACTTATGGTTTGTATCCTGTTAATGCTGTGTGTTAGGGCCTCTAGAGTTGACCGTATTTTTTCTTCTATGATCTTTATAGGTTTTGGTTTTATATTTAGGTCTTTGTTCCATTTTGAATTAGTTTTTGTGTATAATGTGAGCTAAAGGTCTTGTTTCATTTTTTTTTGCAGATGGACATCCAGTTTTGCCAGCACCATTTATTAAAGACTGTCTTTTCCTCATTTGATGGACTTCAGACCTTTGTCAAAGATCAGGTGACAGTAGGTGGATGGTTTTACACTGGGTTCTCCATTCTGTTCCATTGATCAATGTGTCTGTTATTGTACCAGTACCAGGCTGTTTTGACAACTGTACCTGTATAATAGGTTCTGAGGTCAGGTAGTGGGAGTCTTCCTGCTTTATTCTTCTTCTTCAATAGTGCTTTACTTATGGGGGCCTCTTCCCTTTCCGTATAAATTAATGATTAGCTTTTCCATCTCTTTAAAGAATACTGTTGGTATTTGGATCAGGATTGAATTGTATTTGTAGATTGCTTTGGGTATAATTGACATTTTCACAATGTTAAGTCTACCTATCCATGAGCATGGTATGCTTTTCCATTTATGAAGGTCTCTTTTGGTTTCTTGCAGTAGTGTTTTGTAGTTTTCTTTGTAGATGACTTTTACATCCCTGGTTAGATTTATACTTAAGTATTTTATTTTTTTAGGGGCTATTATAAATGGTATTGTTTTCCTGATTTCCTTTTCATCATTTTCTTTATCGGTATATAGTAATCCAACTGATTTTTGTATGTTTACCTCATATCCTGCTACTCTGCCAAATCTATTAGTTCCAGTAGTTTTCTCGTGGAGTCTTTTGGGTTCTCTACGTATAGTATCATATCATCTGAAAATAGGGACAGTTTTACTTCTTCCTTACCAATTTCAATGCCCTTTATTTCTGTTTCTTACCTTATTGCTCTAGCTAGGACTTTCAGCACAATATTAAATAAGAGTGGTGATAAATGGCATCCTTGTCTTGTTCTTGTTCTCAAGGGGAATGTTTTCAGCTTCTTTCCATTAAGATTGATTTGGCTGTTGGTTTTGTAAAAACAAAAAAAAACACCATTGCTCTCGAGTTGATTCCAGTGCTTTGTGACCCTGTAGGACAGAGTAGGAACTGTCCTAGAGGGTTTCTAAGAAGTGGCTGGTGGATTCAAATTGCCAACCTTTTGGTTAACAGCCAAGCTCTTAACCACTGCGCCACCAGGGCTCCTTGGTGTTTTGTATAGATGCCCTTTATTATGTTGAAAATTTTTCTTTCTATAACTATTTTATTGAGTTTTTATCAAGAATGGGTGTTGGACTTTGTCAAAAGTCTTTTCTCTGTCAGTTGAGATGATCATGTGATTCTTTTATGTATGTGGTAGACTACATTGCTTGATTTACAACTTTCAGCTTTTTGAGTCACTTGGTAAATAGACCGGAGTAGCACACCCATATGTGGGACCTGTTGCCTCCAAAATCCAGAGAGGTCCACCAGGCATTGTGCCTTCTTTTTAGTTGTGGGAGAGGCCAGATTCAATGACTTATCCTTTGCTTTAGAAGGAATAGCTTGACCGCCCCACACCACTGAACCCCTAGAAATTTCACTGAGGTAGAAGGCACCTGAAGTTTTGTGGGATTAATTTCCCAACCTCTAGCATGCAAATGTTTTACCAATAAGTCCAGAGTCATTGACACTTCTTCCTTACTAGGTTCAGTCAGCATAATGTTATCAATGTAATGGACCAGTGTGACATCTTGTGGAAGGGAAAGGTGATCAAGGTCCCTTCGGACTAAGTTATGAGATAGGGCTGGAGAGTTGATATTCCCCTGAGGTAGGGGACAGTGAAGGTGTATTACTGGCCTTGCCAGCTAAAGAGAAACTGTTTCTGGTGTCCTTTGAAAGAGGTATGGAGGAAAATGCATTAGACAGATCAACGACTGCATACCGGTACCAGTAGTTGTATTAATTTGCTTAAGCAATGAAACCACATTTGGAGCAGCAGCTGCAATTAAAGTCATCACCTGGTTAAGTTTTCCATCATCCATTTTCATTCCCTAATATTCATCTGTTTTTTGCACCAGCCAAATAGGTGAGTTGAATGGGAATGTGGTGGGAATCACCACTCCTGCATCCTTCAGGTCCTTGATGGAGGTAGTAATCTCTGCAGTCCCTCCAGGAATGTAGTATTGCTTTTGGTTTGTTTACTATTTTCCTAGGTAGGGGCAGTTCTAATGGCTTCCACTTGGCTTTTCCTACTATACTAGCCCTTACTCCGCTTATCAGGGATTCAATGTGGGGATTCTGTCTTTTGCTGAGTCTATCTATTTCGGTTTTGCATTCTGGAACTGGGGAAATCACTACAGGATGAGTTTGTGGATTCAGAGGACCCACTGTGGTCCAAACCTGAGCTAAGACTCCATTAATAATCTGACCTCTCTACACCCCCACTCTGACTGTTCGGCCACAGTGATGTTTTCTGTATCATGGAATTAGTGTCAGTTCAGAGTCAGTATCCAGTAATCCCTGAAAAGTCTGATTGTTTCCTTTTCCCCAATGAACAGTCACTCTCAAAAAAGGCTGTAGATCCCTTTGGGGAAGGCTGGAAGAAAGATTAACAGTATACATTTTTGGCAGTATAGTGGTGTCCTTCCCAAAGGGGACCCAGCTTTCCCTTTATTCAAGGGGTTATGGCTCTCTAAACTGGCTTAAGTCTGGGATTTGATTGAGCAGTGTGACTCTCTATTCTGGTGATTTGAGTTAGACTGTGGTTCACTTGACCTAGAATTCTACTTGTACAGACCAAGTAAATATTTAGTATAATTCCCATCTATTTCACTCCTAAGGAAACCATGAGTAAGTAGCCAACACCATAAGTCCATATGAGTCAGACTATTCTGATTACTGCTTTGACGCTGCTCTCTATGGTAACCATGCCCACCTGGTCTTTGTTGATTGGCCTCTACTATCACCAGGTCCAATTAGCCCCATTGTAGTTAGATGTCTTAATTCAGTTTGGGCAGCTCCCAATGTCAAATGTGATTTACATGAAATAGTAATTACAGAAGTCTTCAAGGATGCTGGGGCTCCCTTCACAAATTTGTTTCTCACTGTAGTGGTGAAAGTTGTGTCCTCTGGGCAGTGCACGTGTGGGTCTAACCTGATAAATTCACTCTAACATGCCAGTTTCCCAAAGTCTTTGGATTCCTTCTTCTACAGTACACCAAAGCTGGTCTGGCACTTCAGCTTGATTTATTGTAGGCCACTGTGTAATCCATGTTTCAGTGAACCAACAAAATAAACTATTTGAGCCTTTCCTAATCTCTCTAGCTAAAACACTGAATGAAAAATCTGTGCTTCTCAGGCCCCTATCAATAAACTCAGACTGATTCAACCTTACGTTCCTTGCACCATTATCCCACACCCTTAATAGCCATTCTCATACATATTCTCCATGTTTCTGTTTGTACCTCTTAGAAAAGTCAAGCAGTTCTTCTGTAGCGTAGCATACCTCCTTTTGGGTCACATTCAGTACATTATCTTTTGGGGCTCACTGGGACTTAAGTCTAATTAGAGGCCTAGAAGCAAAAATGGGTGGTAAGGTTGTGTTCTGAGAATGTTTAGCAATGTCTTGTAAGGCATTTGCCTCAGGTGATGCCCAAGGCAATGACTCAGGCAAAGGCTATTCAGAGGTAGCTGGGTTAATCTCATCAGATGGGGTGGAGGTGTTAAAGGTTTTACTGGGAGGGTGGCTTAGCAGACAGAGATGGGATAATCTCTTCAGATGGGAGTGAGAAGTCTGGTTCTGTTGGCAGGAGTGATTCATCAGAATTTAGGGGCTCAGTGTCCCCAGCTTCCTGATTATCCACCTATATGTCCCCATCCCAAGTTTCAGGGTTCCATTTTTCCCCAATTAATGCCCTCACTTTAACTTCAGACACCACTTGATGTCAGGAATTCAGTTGATACTGTAATTCAGCCACTGTTACAATAAGACTTTGAGTTTGGTTTTCAGCAATATCAGCTCTTACTACAAGAAATAAGACTTTCTTTCAAAGCACAAGTGGAAACTTTAAAGTCATTTATGTGGCACTTAAGCTTTGACTCTGAAGCCCTGACCTCATCTCTTTTACCACTTTGTCTAGTGAAAGTAGGACCAACCAACGAGCTTCCTTATAATTCTAATTATTACAAAATTGAAGAAAGGTATCAAACATACAATCACCCATAGCCTTGCCTCTGGCCAATACCTGATCTATTCTTGGTGATATTTTGTGTGTTTCTATTGCCACCTAGCACCATGGATGAGCAGTGCCCTCTTTACTACAGGAAGCAGAGTCATCAGCATCTTTAAGACTAACCAGACTTGAGAATCAATTTGGAAAACTTGTTCTTACAGTTTTTTTCTCTAGAACCACTCTCGGCTCCAAACGTCTTAAGCTTGATTCTCTAGAGAAGCTAAACCAGTGAAGTGTTTATATATATATATATATATATATATATATATATATATATACACACATACACATATAAATATATATATATAGAGAGAGGTTTATACCCAGGAATGGCTCATGCAGTTGTAGAGGCTGGAAAGTCCCAAGTCCATGGATCAGGCTGGAGGATTCTCCTGTCTCACACAGCTGCTGGGGCTGCTGAATCCAGGACTGACAAGTCAGAGCGCAGGACTCTGGCTTACAGTTTGTGGAGGTTGACAAATCCCAAGATTGGCAGGTAAGCTGCTAGCTCAAGCCCCAAGAAGAGGGGACAGCTGCAGGATCCTTAATAAGCAAAAGCCAGTGAGCTTAGCCATGAAGTCCAGTTTTATTGGATGCAGCCCTACCCCCAATGGAAATCCCGTAACTGATTGGCTGCTCATAACTGATCTCATTATGGAAGTGATTATATAATTTCATAGCTGCCATACTACATCATAATTGCCAAATCACGGAGAAATGGCCTACCTAAGTTGATACACAGCCTTAACCGTCACACAAACCATAACTAAGAACGCACAAATACCAGAAGATAAAGTAACTAACTCTTATCTTCTTGAAATTAAAAACATATACTTGTCAGAATACTTACCAAAAGAGTAAAAAGAGAACCTACAGACTTGGAATAACTTTTGGCTACAACATATCCAACAAGGGTCTAATCTCTAAAATGTATGATATATTGTAACAGTGTACCAATAAAAAGACAAATGACTCAATTAAAACATAGGCATATATGTGAACAAACACTTCACCGAAGAAGACATTCAGGAGGCTAACAGACGCATGACGAAATTCTTGCAATCATTAGCCATTAACCCCAAAAAACCCAAGCCCACTGCCGTCAAGTAGGTACCAACTCATGGCGACCCTATAGCCATTTAGAGAAATGCATATCAAAACTATAGTGAGATGCCATCTCACCCCAGAATTATTGGCACTGATGAAAACAATAAAATAAAATAACAAACGTTGGAGAGGTTGCAGGGAGACTGGAATTCTTGGGCACTGCTGGTGGAAATGTAAAATGGTACAACCAATATAGAAAATGATACAGCAACTCCTTTAAAAGCTAGAAATAGAAATACCATACGATTCAGCAATCCCACTCCGAGAAATATATCCTAGAGGAATAGGAGCCGTCACACAAATAGGCATATACACACCCATGTCCATTGCAGCATTATTCACAGTAGCAAAAAGATGGAAACAATCTCAGTGCTCATCAACAGATGAATGTGTAAACAAATTATGGTACATACACTCAATGGAATACTACACAACAATAAAGAACAATGATGAGTCCGAGAAACATCTCACAACTGTGATGAATCTGGAGGGCATTATGCCGAATGAAGTAAGTTAATCACAAAAGGCAAATACTTTCTAAGACCACTATTATAAAAACTCAAGAAAAGATTTACACATAGAAAGAAATAATTTTTGGTGGTTAAGAGGGACTGGAGGGGTAGGGAGGGGAAATCTCTAACTAGGTAGTGGATAAGTGGTAACTTTGGTGAAGGGAAAGACAGTACACATTAGTGGCGAAGTCAGTACACTATGATCAAGGCAAAGTTATAAAAACTTCATAGACACATTCAGACACCCTGAGAGACCAAGTTACTGGGCTGAGGCTGGGGACCATGGTCTCCGGTGACATCTAGGTCAACTGGTATAGCATAGTTCATACAGAAAATGTTCTACACCTGATTTTGGTGAGTAGTGTTTGGATCTTAAAACCTTGAGAGCTGCCATCTAGGATACATCTACTAGTTCCATTCTATCTGGAGCAAAGGAAAATGAAAAAAATCGAAGATGCAAGAGGAATGTTAGTCCAAAAGACTGGATCTTAAAAGCTTGAGAGCTGCCATCTAAACTACATCTACTGGTCCCATTACGTCTGGAACAAGGGAGAATGAAGAAAACCAAAGACACAAGGGAAATGTTAGTCCAAAGGACTACTGGACCACAAGTACCACAGCCTTCACCAACCAGAGGCCAGAACAACTAGAAGGTGCCAGGCTACTACCACCGATGGCCCTGACAGGGATCACAATAGATGGTCTCAGATACAGTGTGAGAAAAATGTAGTACAAAATTCAAAATCACAAAAAAAGGCCAGACTTACTAGCCTGACAGTAACCTGGACCTCGAGTCAATGGTCCTTGGACACCCTTTAAGCTCAGAGCTGAAGTCACTCCCAAAGTTCACCTTTCGGCCAAAGATCACACAGGTCTATAAAATAAACAACACATCTGAGGAAAGTGTATCTTATCTCAATCATGTAAATGAGACCAAATGGGGAACACCTGCGCAAAAGCAAAAACAAGCTGGCAGGAAGGGACAGAAAAAAGGGACAAATGGAAATGGGGAACCCAGGGAGGAGAAGAGGAGAGTGTTGACACATGGCGGGGATTGCAACCATTGTCCCAGAACATTTTGTGTATAAATTGTTGAAAGAGAAACTGATTTGATTGGTAATTTTCATCTAAAACACACACACACACACACACACACACACACACAAGAATAAAGCACACTAACATTTGTTAGTTTTTGTTTGCTACTCTTTTCTCGTGGTTAAAATGATTCCCAATGGATTGATAAAAAATATAAAGAAACATTTAGGATTTTATTTTGCAACAAGCAAGACATATATTAGTAGTCTTTCTTTGCTTCAAAATGAAAACCAGATTGGAAATCTTCCAGGTTTACCCAGAATTGCTTTATTGTCATAACCTTGCTTTATTACACGCAAGGTTGAGTGGGCAAGTGTCCATATGGTTTGGTTTTCGTGTCATAGAGAGTTGCTGCTCCATTCCTTAAATTACCCTGTAGGAGCATACTTGCATCTAAAAAAAAAACCCATTGCTGTCAAATTTATTCCAATTCATGGCAACCCCACAGGACAGAGTAGAACTGCCCCATAGGGTTTCCAAGGAGCGCGTGGTGAATTTGAACTGCCAACCTTTGGTTAGCAGCCGTAGCTCTTAACCACTATGCCAGCAGGGTTTCTATACTTGCATTTAATGATGGAATTCTACGTTTAGACATTCATTCCTTTAACTTAAGACAAATTCTCCTTTCTATCAGTTGGCTCCCCAATGTATGTCTATAGTTCAAGCCTCTCTCCTAAACCCCTCATTTAGATGTCATCTGTTCTCCCCCACAATCACTTCAAGGGCAATATTTTAAAACAGCACTTAGTGTCTCCCTTGCTCGCAATTTACTTCTGAATTTCTCACCGAAGTGAATTGTGCCACCATTCACCACATTTCTGAAGGTCCGAGAGTCTTTCCATCACCCATACCCAGTAAGTTACTAGATCTTCTAAGTCTCTGCTGTTAACCTTTCTTGAATCCAACGACCAGTCTCCATGGCCACTGCCATCACCTTAGTTCAGATCCTTATCACTTCCCGTTTGTATAATGCAAGAGTCTAGCCCTTCTTCTTCTTCTTCTTCTTTTAACTACACAGGTAGACTCCTTTCATCAATTCATTTTCCTTCACTTGCTCATTTGTTCACGTAACCAGGATCAGTGTCATAACCACGTGGTACAATGCACGATTTCCACCACCCAAAAGAAAATGAACAAGTTAGAGTCCCTGCCTTCAAAGACTTTAAACTCGTGTGGAGTAATCTACATTATACAGTTGAGTATCATGCAATAACATGGAAATATTCTTTCTGCAGGGTTTAAAAGGAAGTCTAGATGGCTGGGGAGAATTTTAGTTTTTGTACACTTATCGTTTTATGACATTGGTTAACATGCCCATGACATGTCAACACTCTCCCTTCTCGACTTTGAGTTCCCTGTTATCAGCTTCCCTGTCCCCTCTTGCCTTCTTGTCCTTGCCCCTAGGCTGGTGTGCCCATTTAGTCTCATTTTATTTTATGGGCCTGCCTAATCTTTGGCTGAAGGGTGAACCTCAAGAGTGACTTTATTACTGAGGTAAAAGGGTGTCAAAGGGCTGTACTCTCGGGGTTTCTCCCATCTCTGTCAGGCCAGTAAGTCTGGTCCTTTTTGTGTGAGTTAGAATTTTGTTCTACATTTTTCTCCAGCTCTGTCTGGGATCCTCTATTGTGATCCCTGTCAAAGCAGTCAGTGGTGGTAGCTGGGCACCACCTAGCTGTGCTGGACTCAGTCTGGTGGAGGCTGTGGTAGATTTGGTCTAATCTTACCCTTGTATGTTTAGTTTTCTTAATTCCTCCTTTCTCACAAAGGGGTGAGAACAGTGGATTATCTTAGATGGCCACGCACAGGTTTTTAAGACCCTTGACATCTACCCCTTCTGCCCATTCTCCACAAGATAGCCAGTGAGTTCTCTTTCTAAAGCATAGCTGATCACACCACTCTTCTTTTTGGAATCTTGTACCATGAATACTCATTGCCCTTAGGATCAAGTATAAACTTCCACACGATAGGCTGTTCTTGCTTTCTGAACCTTGTCCAGTTCTCCACAATTCTTCTTCCTCCCGCCACTCTACTCCCACCAATTTCACGTAATATACTCTCATATTATTCCAATCTAGTCATATTCTCTTTACTGTCTGTATCTTTTTACATGTTGCTCCCCTTGCTTGAGATGCCCTTTCTCTTTTTACCTGGCCAACTCGTATTTATTACTTGAAACTCAGCTCAGTCACCAACATTCTTTGGAAAGTATTTCCAGATACTTCCTGTCAGAGCTGAATTTTCTCACCTACGTGCTTCCTATATTCATTGCTGTTGAGTCGATTCCTACTTGTAGCAGGGTGGAACTGCCCCATAAGATTTCCAAGAAGCAGCTGGTGGATTTAAACTGCTGACCTTTTGGTCAGCAGCTGAACTCTTAACCACTGTGCTACCAGGGATCCTTGTGCTAAGTTCCCTATATTTACTACCATCATGGTACTTTTTACATGGTATTGCCTATTAATTTTACTTTCATGCCTTTCTAACTAGATTTTAAAGTCCTTTACTACAGAGTCAAACTCTGGTGGCTTAGCGGTTAAGTGCTATGGCTGTTAACCAAAAGGTCAACAGTTCCAATCCTCCAGGTGCTCCGTGGAAACTCTATGGGGCAGCTCTACTCCGTCCTATAGGGTCACTCTGAGTCGAAATCAACTTGAAAGTAAAATTAATAGGCAATACCATGTAAAAAGTACCATGATGGTAGTAAATATAGGGAACTTAGCACAAGGATCCCTGGTAGCACAGTGGTTAAGAGTTCAGCTGCTGACCAAAAGGTCGGCAGTTTATGACAGAGACTATTTTGTGTATCTTTGAAACCTGATCATCTCTCAGTGAGCTGACATTTGGTTAGTAATCGGTACATTTCATTGAGTAAAGGGAAAAAAAGTTAAATGACACACAATGGGTGGCTTGCGAGGGCTATGAAAATCTTATGCTGATGGGAAAATATCACCAGAATGTGTAACACAGTTTCGCCTTCACTTGGAATCCCGCAAAAGGGCATCAGAGGATTTGGCATGTAACCTGAATGATGGTGTGTGCAATCACAGAAGAATGATGGGAACAAAGTCACTCTTAGCCACTGTAAAGAAGCTTGAAATAGGAACTTGGTTGGGGAATTACAATTTTATAGGCCAAGAATTCATGAGGATATTGGACAACAGTTGAGAACAGACAAGCTTATGAGACCAAGTTCTGTCCAGGTAGTCAACTGCTCAGGGAGCTGGTGCTCCCTGATGCTCTGGGACAGCTGCACATGCATGCCATGAATGTCTGGGTCTGATTTCTGGGTGAAATCAGAGCAGCGCCAAAAATGACCAAGTAGAAGAATATGTGAGAAGAATGAGATGGCTGATGCTGGCACTAAATGAGAGCCTCCCTCAGAGCCCAGAGAACCTTCAAACTCACTTCATTCCTAACAGCAGCAGCTGCATCAGCCTGTCACACCTGTGACTGTGGCACACAGCTGGATCTCAGCAATATCTCACGACCTAGGGAGGTAGCCTTGGTTATTGTCTCCATCTCTCCATTTTTGATTCTTTCTCCATCATTGGTACCCACTGCCTCTCTCCTCAGTTTCTGCTTCTCCCTCTGTTTATTCTCATTTACGCCCTCAGTGAAAACATGCTTCAAGGAAATAATTTCATAAACAAATTCACACCAAGGTGCACATGGCGAATAAAATTTGAGTGTTAATCCTTCCAGGGGCTGTTTGCATTTCAAAAGAAATTTCTATCTCAAACTAGAAAAATGTGTAACTGTGTAACTGTGAAAATTAGCCAGTGAAAACCCTGTGGATCACAACAATCTTGTCCAAAACCGATCACAGGGGTGACGCAGGACAGGAGAGTGTTTGTTCTGTTCTGCTTGAGGCTGCTATGAGTTGGGTCTGGAATATTTTTCTATTTTCCAGGTACAATCAAATCCAGATAATAAGTATGGGCACATTCCAAATTGTAGAGGGGCTTTAGAAAACCAAATTTCTCCTCCTGACATGAGAAGAAGCTCTGGGGCAGATATGAGCTGTGACCTCACTGGATAATGACCTTTTTTACCTTCCAAGCCAAAGACACTGGGGGTAAAGCCAAGACCTTGACCATATGGCAGAAATCAGATGAGGGAGATTTTCACCTTTGCTGCAGCAAGAGAAAGGCTGATGAGCAGGAATAGAATAGCCCTAATTTCGGATCTTGGCTATCTTCGAAGATAATAAACAGTCTCCATACTTTTATATGGCCCTTTTTCCTAGTCCTCCTCAGATACTCTTAGTGGGGATGCGTGCACAAAGTGGAGAACTGCCAGTGCTAAAAAGATGGGTACCAGAAAATAAGAGCTAAGAATGAGAAACACATTAGCACTGTGAGTGAATATAATCTCTCCAAGCCTCTGTTTCTTCATCTGTAAATTGGGAACAGTAGTATCTACTGAAGGGAGTTAGAGCTCTCTTGACTGCAAACTTTAAGAACCCATATTGAGCTAGGTTCGATAAAAATAAAAAATATGGTTTTTCATAACTAGATGTCAAGAGAATCAATGGACGTCATCAAGACTTTCTTGGCTCTGCTTATTTTTGTTTGGCTTTATTCTCAGACTGTTTTAATTTATGTGTCAGATAAGAAGGCCTGAGAAGCTTATCGCCCAACTTAACAATTCCAGCAGAATTTTTTTTTTTTTTAATCATTCATTAACATATTTTTCCCAGGGAAGATTATATGGCTTCACTCTGGTCAGATGCCCAACATTTAGCCAACTTCTGTGTGATGAAGTGTTTGATTGTCAGCTTGGGGTGTATGTATATCCCTGTAATTTGGCTACTCCGCTACAATTGTCTTACCAGGATCACGTGGCGTAGAGGGAGAATCCCCTAAAGGACTCAGGGAACAGGGAATGGAAAAGAAGCTGGACTGAAAAATACTATAGCCATGACAACCTACCAAACCTACCACATCAGGTTAAAGAATCGAACAAGCCTGCACAGGGAAACTGTTTTATAAACTACAAAGTACAATTGGAACTTATCATTCAAATAATGATAAGGATCATTATCATTAAAATTGAGGAAAAAAAAGTTAAATGACACGCAATGGGTGGCTTGAGAGGGCTATGAAAATCTTATGCTGATGGAAAAATATCACCAGCGTGTGCAACACAGTTTCACCAAATCAAAGCAGTGGGAAAAGATGGACTATTGAACAACTGATGTAGGAAAACTGGGTGCTGTTGTGTGTAGCCTAGTCGATTCCGACTCATACGGACCCTATAGGACAGAGTAGAACTGCTCCACAGGGCTTCCAAGGCTGTGATTTTTCCAGGAGCAGGTAGCCGGGTCTTTTCTCCTGTGGAAGTGCTGGTGGGTTTGAACGGCCAACTTTTTGGTTTCTTAACCATTGCACCAGCAGGACTTCTTGGATAAGTGGATAGGCATCTTGAAAAAAAAAAGTACGAATCCTACCTCTTAATTTCAGGATGAAATGCCAGGATATGCTTTAAATGAATTAAAAATTTAAAGATAAAAATGAAACCATAAAAGTATTAGAAGAAAATGTGGGAGAATTCTTTACAAACTCGGAGTGGGGGGAGGTCTTCTTAATCATTAAACAAACAAACAGAAACAAAAAACGAAAAAAACCAAACCCATTGCCATTGAATTCAGTCTGACTCACAGCAGCTCTCTCTATAGGAGAGTAGAACTGTCCATAGGGTTTCCAAGGCTGTAAATCTTTATGGAAGCAGATTGCCACATCGTTCTCCTGTGGAGCAGCTGGTGGGTTCCATCTGACCATTTGGTTAACACCCGAGCACTTAACCATTGTGCCACCAGGGCTTCCCCTAATTATTACAATCTAAAAATTCAGAACACTTAAAAAATATAATTGCTAATACGGCTACATAAAAATCAAGAGCTTTCGTGTGGTGAAAACCATCATTTCAAAAAAAGTCAAAAGGCAAACAACAAACTGGGAAAAAAAGGCAGTGGTATATTGAAGCTGGCTCCACTGGCTCACAACGGCTGATTGTTAGATTCTGAGGAATTTTGCAAGCTGGTTGACAAATAGCCATTATTAAAAATTAAATTATATAAAATTGCAATTAAAGAAAGTATGTTACAAATAAAGATAATAAGTACTCAGAACTTACCACTTCCTAATGATTTTACTATTGTCTATGTTCTTCAGGTTATTTATGTCGGTTGCATCGGTATAATGGAAATGCTATGAAATGAAGCACTTCTGTATCTCTCTTCCCAGGTGGTTGATGCGATGACGGCATGGTGGTAGCTTGAAATCGGCCATGGTGGGGTTTTTTACATTATGGAAGTTGGCAAATGCTATAAACCAGGGTTGATTTTCCCATGAGAGTCATCGTTAAACGTTTATTAACACACCACTGGGAAAAAAAGTGCTTGAACCACATCATAGGGAAAAGGCTAATCTCCTTACATATCATGTGCATTTATTAGCCAAGTGTAAAAAGACTACCAGTCTAATAGAAACCTAAGAAAGATACAAATAGCCTACTCATAGAAATAGAGGTGTTCTACCTCCCTCACGACAAGAGACATGCAAATTAAAATAAGATTGAGATATTAGTTTTTACCTATAAGCTTAGGAAAAATCCAAGGTTGGTAACACTGCTGGTAAGGCTGTGGGGAAACAAGCATTCTTAGCTATTGCTGGTGAGGGTATATATTTGTATAAACTTTTTGAAGGGCATTTTGTCAATATACACATAAAATTACCAATCCATAGGCTCTTTGACCCAGCAATCTCATTTATGGGGATTCATCTTATTATGTGGTATATAGGGCCCTGGTAGCACAGTGGTTAAGCGTTTGGCTGCTAACCAGAAAGTCGGTAGGTCAAATCCACCAGGCGCTCCTCGGAAGCCCTGTGGGGCAAGTCTACGCTGTCTTATAGGGTCGTTATGTGTTGAAATCGACTTGACAACAAAGGGTTATGTGGTATGTACAAAAAAAATCCAAACCCAACCTGTTGCTGTCAAGTCAATTCCGACTCATAGTGACCCTGTAGGGCAGAGTAGAAAGAACTGCCCCATATAGTTTCCACGGAGCGCCTGGTGGCTTCAAACTGCTGACCCTTTGGTTAGCAGCCATAGCTCTTAACCACCGCTATGCTACCAGGGTTTCCATGTGGTATACAGCACTGTTTTAAATACCAAAATATTGAACACAACACAAATGTCCATCCATATGGGACGGTTACATAAATTACAGAACCATCCATACAGTGGAATAGACAGGACCTATAAAAACACTTGAAATCTGTCTCCAAGTCAGATATGGAAGAATCATCGAGTTACATTGTTAAGTGAAAAGAGAGAGGTTAAGAACAGAGGACATATATTTACAACAATGAAAAAAAAAAAGAAGTATCTGCTGAGGCTGCTTATATACAGCCAAACATCCCATGGGATTTGGTTCCTTGGTTTGGGGGTTTAGGGTCGTGGTTTCATGGAACATCTCCGTTAATTGGCCTAATAACATGTTTGCTGCTTCTGTTCTAGTTCTTAGTTCATTGTGTAGTGGCTGGGGTCTTAAAAGCTTTCAAAGGGTCATCCAAGGCACAACAATTGGTCTCTATTTGCCTGGAGCAACCGAAAAAGAAGGAGAGTCAGAAATAGGAGGAAGAAATGGAATGTGTGACTCCTTTGCCATGAGACCAGAAGAAGTGAATGGTGCCCAGTTACCATTCATTACTCAGCATTTTGTTCAAAGATTCTGTGGAAGAATCCTGACCAAAGGAAGCAAAATTTAGAACAGAATGTAAAATTCTCATGACTCCAGACTTTCTGGAGCCAAGGGGGCTGGATGAACCTCTGAAACTATTGCCCTGAGATAATCTTTAAACCTTAAACCAAAAATATCCTCTGAAGTCTTCTTAAAACCAAACAACAGTTTAGCTTAACTAGTGCTTTTTTAAGACCTATATGGGATCAAAGTGACAAAGGCAACTCAGAAGATTAGACAGGAAACTTAGTGCGTGGTGAGTTTATGTTAATGGGGAGGAACAACTCAGAAAAGGGGGGGGCGGTGAGAATGGTTGCACAACCTGAAGAATGTAATCAATGTCACTGAGTTGTACATGTAGAAATAGTTGAATTGGTGTAGGCTTTGCTGTGTATATTCTCAACAACAAAATAAAATAAAAAAGAACAGAGGATATAGTATTTTTCTTCTGCATAATAAAATAAAATACATATTTGTATTTGATTTGCATAGAGAAAGTCTGGAAGGATAAATAAGAAACTAATACAAATGGTGATGGGGAGTTGCTGTGGATGACGGTGGAACTGGATGGATGGGGGATGGGGTGAGACCAGGGCTTTTCATTACCAATCTTTTTACTTTAAAAAATATGTTGAACTATGTCAGCATATTACCTGTTAACAAAATTAAATGAAAAAATAAAAGAAAGCTTTATTAACAAGCACTTGATTGTTTTCCCTAGATATTCAATAAATATTTACTGAGCTTCTACCATGTGGCAGGCATTGTCCTAGGAACTGGGGATACAGCAGTCAACAAATAGACAGAAATTCCTGAAGTGTACCTTCTAGCGGTAGTCCGCGGAAGTCTTTCTGAGGAGATGATATTTGTGCACTGACATGGAAGAAGTGAAGGAGTGTCCCTTTTCAGTACGTGGGATTATGTTTGCAGGTTTAGAGTAGTATAGATCAATCATTGTTTTTCTTGCTCCAAGAAGATTGCAAAATGTTACATTCACCCTCCAAACACTCGGCATCGTGTCGATTCTGACTCATGGCAACCCTATGTGTGTCAAAGTAGAACTGTACTCTATAGAGTTTTCAATGGCTGATTTTTCAGAAGTAGATTGCCAAGACTTTCTTCCAAAGGCATCTCAGGGTGGACTCAAACCTCCTCCAACCTTTCGGTTAGCAGCCTAGCATGCTAACCATTTGCACCACCTAGGGATCTTACCCTTATTTATGAATATAATACCACTGACTGGCTAGTGCAAAGGGTTAATTATGTCAGGCTGCTAACTGAAAGGTTGGAGCTTCAAGTCTACCCAGCGGCACCTGGGAAGAAAGGCCAGGCAATCTTCTTCTGACAAATCAGCCACTGAAAAAGAATTATATGGAGCACAGTTCTACTCTGACACACATGGGGTCGACTCCACAGCAACTGGTTTGGTTTGACCAAACTCTTGAAAGGTTGTGTCCTAATGATGGCATTTCCGGTAGTGAAGGTTGGTTTGAATGGAGTTAAACCATCCATGATCTCTTGCCCTGGTCTCCAATGGTCAAGGACATAGTAGACATTTGCTAAGCCCTTGGCTCACATTGATGGATTAACCTCTGATCATGGGAGCTTTATTCTTATTCCAAATGAAGCTAAAAGGCCCATAAAATTAAAGCCCTGATCTCTTAATATATTCTGCCAACCAGAATAATCAACACACTTCAAAAATAAAGATAGCCAGGATGTGAAAATGTATACAGAGAACACCCACAGAGAAGAAGACAAACATTAAATTATTACCAGTCCTCAATGGCATGGATATATTTTTACCATGCCAGGGTCATGGATATGAGATTATGGGATAAAAGAAAACTTGTGGGCATAGTGAAAGGTATGGCATTGAAGACACTCACAAACTCTTCAGCTTGACTTACAGGATCTGGTGTCTGTCTTCTGGGCTCTCGTACTTGTGCTCTTTATCTCAGCTCCTACTGCATTTTTTCTTATTTATTTTTTTGTAATTATTTACTAGACGGTGAGCTCCTTAGGGGGAAGTACCTATTTTCTCCATATCTGCAGCACCTAGCACAGTATCTGACATTTATGAGGCTCTCAATAAATGTTTGAGAGACTGATAGACACTTGTTCTATGAAGCAGAAAACTGGATAACCTTGTAGATATCTCTTTATCTGGGGGAACGGGAGCCCAAAGGAAGTGCTTTGCTTTCCATTTGGGTAGGCTGATGGGTGCTGTTGGCTGGTTTTTTTTGGTAAATGTTGCCATTTCCTCCTGCCCCGTTAGGCACACTCTGCATGCTGACACAAGGCAGCTGGCTCACCACAGCCCTGCTGACAGTTCTCAGCTGCTGGCCAAGCTGGTTAGAGTCACCCATCGATATGTCCTAGAGGCTTCCACCCACTCTGATCAGACAGTAATCCAATCTCCTTCCTCGGAGCCCTCTGATCACCCGCCCTGTGCTCTCTCCTCTGTCCCTTGCTGTCTGAGCTGCTTGGACTTTGGCAGCCAAGTGGGACTAAAGCAAAAGTGAGTTCATCCACAGAGCATGTGCCTGGGCAGCCAAGTCCTCCAGGTTTGAATAAAATGACCCAAGCCATTTGGTATTCACCGGGCAGTCACATAGGGACATGTCCATTCTGGGATGTCCCTCACCAGGACCAGCTGCTATTTCAGCCAGATTTGATGAAGTTACTTGAATGGGACTCCTGGTGGGAAGCATGGGAGGTCAAACTCCACCTCCACCAACACCCCAACCCCTGTTCTACTAAGTACCAGTTTTGCTTTCGTAATGAATACCAACAGGAATTCACATTCCCAGTTCCTTTTGGATTCTTCCCAAATTGATATCTCTCACCTGGTCTATAGCTGCAAATTAAAAAATTCAAGTTGTAGCTATCAGACACCAGAGACTATTTTATTTCTAGGAGGTAAAGAATTACCACTGGCTAACGAGTTATATTCCACTGTACAATGCCCTCTGATTGTGTATTATATGTTAGCACTCTGATTTTGAAAGAGACAATTGTGTCATGGTTGCCCATCAATTGAAGACTAATCGTCTCAGCTGCACAGTACTGCATACCAGTCAAGCTTGTCATTCTCATACTCAACAGCTTTTAATTGTTGCATTGCCCTTTAATGACAACCTTTCTCCAGAATTTGGAGACAGAAACAGAGACCTGCCTAAATATCGGCTTCTTCCCGCCCTGAGTAAAAAGGACCCATTTAGCTTGAAAGGACTTGAGTTTTCTAATCCCCAGAGAATGATAACGCCTCAGCAATTTCCATTATCCATCAAGCTAAATGCTAGGGCACGAGATTTCTTCCTCCTAATAAAGTTAGGAAATGTATCAGACAAGAAAAGGGCTCTTATGACTACGCAGTAAACTACACACTAAAATAGAAGAAATGCCCTAAAAATCATCTTCAGATCCCTGGGTAGTGAAACAGTTACTAACAAAAAGGTTAGAGGTTCAGGTCTACCCAGAGGCACCTTGGAAAAAAAGCCTGGTGATCTACTTCAGAAAAATCAGCCACTGAAATCCTATGGAGCATAGTTCTACTCTGAAACACATGGGGTTGCCATGAGTTGGAATCAACTCAATGACAACTGGTTTTAATTATCTATCGTTTATCTTAAAACATGTATGAACTGAGTTGCATCTACTTGGCTACAAAAAGGGTCAGATTCCTTTCTGTTTTTGTGATCTCTTTAGCGGATTGCCTGTGATGCATATTCTGGTTTAATGTTTATTCAATGATAACTTCGTTTTCATTCTCTTCTTAAAAAAATCATTTTCAGGACGCCTTTGAATGTAAGTAACAGAAAATCTAGCTCAAATTGTCTTAGGCAGATTTTTTTATTAGTTCACCTAACTGAAAAGTCCCGGGGTAGAACTGCTTTAGCATGTCTGAATTCAAGGGCTCAAAAAATATCTTCAGGACTTGGTCTCAGGTTCTCTGTATCTTGGCTCTTCCTGTGTTGCTGCATTCTCAGACAGGTTCTCATCTCCTGGTGGCGAGACCACAGCCAACAGCTACAGGCTCACAGCTCCAGCATTGTCCTAAGATCGAGTCTCATTGGATTAACTTGGGTCGTGGTACTCATCCTGAACCAACCACAATAGCCAGGCGGAATGGAGTATGCTGATTGGCCAGGCCAGGGTCACTTGCTCACCCTCGAAGGTGAACTGCAGGGTCGAACTACCAACCTCAGCCTCTGAACTACGAATGGAAGGGGATGGTGATTCTCCAAGAAAACCTGGGCGCCGATACCATGAAAGTGGGGAATGGGTGCTTAACAAATAAACAACTGGGGTTCTCTACCTTCATCTCAACTCCGAAATAAGTGTCTTTTTAGGTTGGTAATTTGAACGTCATGTCTGCCCCAGACCCCTGTCCATAATAAAGACTTCCGTTCATTGAGTGCCAGTCCTTGTGCTGGGTGTTTACATACATCATCTCATTTAATCCCTACAATTACCCTAGGAGGGAGGTATGATTAACCCCATTTTTTAAATGAGGGAAAGGAGACACAGAGAAATTGAAAGGGTAGGGGTCATTATTCATCGCAGGCCTAACTCCAAAAAAAAAAAAAAAAAACACTCCAAAGCCCATGCTTATTCTTTTATCAGTGTGTTTCCCAATCACGTCCACTTATGGGGCTCTCTGGGGTGTTCACTAAAAATTCAGGCTTGGTAAACGCCCCTCCTGGGAGATTCTGATTCAAAAAGCCTGGATTAAAGTTTTGGAATCTCCTTTGCTAGCATGTGCATTCAGTAGTTTGTATGATAGCACAATATCTTGCTGCTTCTCACAGATTAAAAAGTACAACTACTGCCCAGTCCTATGCCCTCTCTCTCCTCTCCCTTTCCCACAGCAGGACTCAGGGGGTCTGAGGGGACCACAGGGCAGTTTGTAGAGCATGCTCAGTCTATCGCCCTTCCAAAGCGGTCTTCTGGATAGGTAAGCTTCTCTCTAGCAGTGGTCTCTGAAGACGGGATGTATAAGAGGACCCCACTGGTGTATGCGGAGACAATAGTTCTTTTCCTGTTTAATTTTTAAAATAGGTAACAAAACATTTGATGTTTCAACATCCTTCACAGGTACAGTTCAGTGACATTGATTATGCTCATCATGTTGTTCAATCATCGCCTTTATCCACCCCAATTTTTTCTATCTTCTATTTAATATTTGGGGGCAGTGGTGGTTCCATGGTAGAATTCTTGCCTTCTGTGTGGGAGACCCAGGTTCGATTCTCAGCCAGTGCAGCTCATGCACAGCCACCATCCCTCTGTGTGTTGCGATGAGGCTGAACAGGTTTCAGTGGAGCTTGGGACTCAGATTGATTGGGAAGAAACACCTGGCGAACTACTCCTGAAAATCAGCCATGAAAACCCTACAGCTCACAAAGGTCAGAACCGCAGACGATCATGGGGATGGCACAGGACTGGACAGTGTTTCATTCTGTTGTGCATGAGGTCGCCATGAGTCAGAGGCTGACTCAACTGCAGCGAACAACAACATTTAATTTTTATCTAAAAAAAAGGAAAGAAAGAAATTAAGCTTTGCTAAAATGTAACATCCAAATTGCCACTGTTATTTTCACTCCACCAAAAGTCCTGGGCCACATGTGGTACATGAGATGTCTGAAGGGAAGAGAGAGTCCCGTGATGCAGAGGGGTGATGGCGCTCCCACTTGTTTGCTTGCTTCCAGGCATTTGTGACTAAGTGGAATTACACATTGTATTACCTAGTCTCCTGTGCCCCAGAGTCACCAGGCTTTGATGGTTTTAGAGAGAGGTTTTAAGAAACCATCAACAAACATACAATCCTTATCTTACACAAACTGTTTTAGATTATAGAAAAGGGGAGAAAGCTACCTAGTCCTTGTCACGAGATTAGTCTAACCTTGATGCCAAAACTGAGGACAAAACAAGAAAAGAAAATCATCTAGCAATCTCATTTAAGAACACAAATGTAAAAATTCTATATAAAATATTAGCAAATTTAATTCAGCAGGACTTTAAAAATAATATGTGATCAATACTTCAAAGAAATAAGATTCACAGGATGCAGTCATGAAGTGGATTTATTTTTCTGCTTCTACTGCCTTTTTAAGTTTGAATTGCGGTATATTCATACAATGAAGTACCATGCTACAGTCAAAATGAGCCAACACTATTCTATCAACATGTGTAAGTATAAAAACATATAGTATCATGTGGGAAAATGATGTTAGTAAAATACACATAGCACACCATTCTATAACATTTAAACATCTGCAAAACAATAGTGTTTAATATGCATAAATGTAAAGTACGTCATAAAAGAATTAAAACTTGAACAATAATGATAAATAATAAACACATGATAGTGTTTATCCCCCAGCAGGGAAAGGAAAGGCAGTGAGATTGGGGAGATGTCTTCACAGGAAGCCTCGCTTATGTTTGCAATGTTTAATTTTAAAACATTGCGAAGAAGGTTTCTAAATATCATTTCCCTTGATGAAACATCTGATTCCAGGTCTGGGGCAAGCAATGTCCATGATGAGCTGTGGACAAGTTGTTTTGCCAGAAAGCAAGGAAGCTATCCAAGATTGTTTGGGGTCATGTCAAAACAACACAGGAACCACTTTGAAGTGGCTCCCACTGGCCAAAGATAGACAATTTGCGCATCAAAAAGAATAATAAACACAATGAATTAAAACCTGTCAAATATATAAAAATCACAGATTTATAATGATACTTAAAAACAAAACAAAAAACCCAACCTTGAGTACTCTCCATTGGAGTTTGCTAGGGCCTAATTTATTACTCTGAAAACTAATCAATAATGAGAAATCATTTGTTTTACCTTTCCTATGCCAATTATATTTCATACTACATAGTTCATGAAAGTGGGTCCTGTGTAGAAGAACTTCAACCATTAAATGCAGAAGGAATGATAAGATTTTTAAAAATTCACCATTTTGAACCTTTAATAAATAATTGATTCAGGCAACAATCGTGAATGAGGCTCAAACAGTAAGTTGAAATGTTGATGGGAACATTATAACGGGGAGTCACAACCTACATCCAACCAATCTCTAAGTGTAGGACAGCCAAAATATGTACCTCATGATGGAATGTAATAGGAAGCATCAAGGGATGCTTTCTTGCCTAAAAAAAGAACCTGATTCTAACCAAACCTTTAGAACTAGCAACTTGTTTACAGGAAATATGGGGATTATAATAAATCAACAATATCATTGTTGTTGTTGTTGTTAGGTGCTTCAGAGTTCATTCTGACTCATACTGACAACAGAAAGAAACACTGCCTGGTCCTGAGCCATCCTCACAATTGTTGCTATGTTTGAGCCCATTATTGCAGCCACTGTGTCAATCCATCTAGTTGAGGGTCTTGCATCCACTCTTTTGCTGACCCTCTACTTTACCAAGCATGATGTCTTTCTCCAGGGACTGGTCCCTGCTGATAACATGTCTGTCTTAGACTGGGTTCTCTAGAGAAACAAAACCAGTACAGCGTATAAATATATATAATAGAGAGATTTATATCAAGAAAACAGCACATGAGATTGTAGAGGCTGAAATGTCCCAAGTCCATGGATCGGGATAGAGGCTTCTGATTCAGGTAGCTGCAAGGGCTGGTGAACCCAAGATTGACAGGTCGGGAAGCAGAGCTCTTGCTCTCAGACTGTGAAGATAGACGAATCCCGAGATCAGCAGGTAAGCTGCTAGCTCAAGTCCCAAGAACGGAGGTCAGATGAACAGGAGGCAGCTGCAGGATCCAGAGCAGGTAAGAGGCAGAACGTCCACTTATATTCAGATGCAGGTCACATGCCCAAAGAAACTTCCTTTCAACTGAATGGCTACTCATAGTAGATCCCATCATGTGGTGATCACATATAAATACTGAGAATCATGGCCCAGCTAAGCTGACACACAATCTTAACCATCACAATGGCCAAGGTATATGAAATGAAGTCTCACCATCCTCGCTTCCAAGGAGCATTCTGGCTGTACTTCTTCCAAAACAGATTTGCTCATTCTTCTGGCAGTCCATGGTATATTTAATACTCTTTGCCAACATCAGAATTCAAAGGCGTCAATTCTTCTTTGGTCTTCTGTATTCATTGTCTGGCTTTTGCATGCATATGAGGTGATTGAAAGTACCATGATTTGGGTCAGGTGCACCTTAATCTTTGCTTTTTAACACTTTAAAGAGGTCTTTAGCAGCAGATTTGCCCGATGCAATACATCGTTTGTTTTCTTGACTGCTGCTTCCATGGGCATTGATTGTGGATCCGAGTAAAATGAAATCCTTGACATCTTCAATATTTTCTGTTTATCGTAATTGCTTATTGGTTCAGTTGCGAGGATTTTTGTTTTCTTTACGTTGAGGTGTAATCCATACTGCAGGCTGTAGACTTCGATCTTCATCAGTAAATGCTTCAAGTCCTCTTCGCTTTCAGCAATCAAGGTGGTGTCATCTGCATATCACAGGTTGTTAAAGTCTTCCTCCAGTCCTGACAGCTCCTTCTTCACATAGTCCAGCTTCTCTGATTGTCGAATAAGTATGATGAAAGGATACAACCCTGATGCACACCTTTCCTATTTATGATCTGGAGGCAGAACACATGCTAGGGAAACTTCCTTTTTGCTGTTAAGGCCTTTTAAACCGTGAAATATCCCCTTGTTCTGTTTGATTAACAGTAACTCAACAATAAAAAGATGTATTTGAGACAATGAAGAAGTTGTGAATATGGATTGAGTATTAGATGACATTAAGGAGTTATTGCTAATTTTGTTAAGTGTGATGAAGGTATGGTGATTATGTTTTTAAAATTTTCCTTGTCATTAAGATAATATCACTTCAGACAGAAAGTGACATGGTGAAATGCCTCTCAAATGATCCTTTATCCCAACTCCTCAGGGGACCTTAATGAACTAAAGAAACTAATCAGATCCTTCACTCAAGGGCTTCTGCGATGTGAGAGATAAGCCGGCCCTGCTCGGTGCCCTGTGAGGAGAATGTGGTACAGACTGGGAGGAGGAGCCCATCTGCTCCCTAGTGGAGCAAGTATTGCAGAGCACTGGAGGCACCATGCTGGTGTTTGTGGGGTGACACAGCCCCTCAGCACAAAGGTCAAGGGCACCAATGTGGTCAGCGCAGCTGGGAGAAGATTACAGAGCCCTGGGTGGCATTTGGGAGTGGTGGGAGCTGCCAAGAGGAAACCTCCCTTCCAGAGCACACATCAGACACCCAGGGCAACTTGAACCAGAAAGAAAGGATTTGAGGAGGCTCCTTCTACTGGTGAGAACTGAGCCATGAGTGGCTGTTCTGTCATGGTTGCCACTCCAGGCTGCTGTGGCTTGAGCGTATCACTCATAGAGAGATTTGGTATTTGTCTTGGTGTTCTCTGGAGAAACAGAACCAGTCAGATCTCTCTCTCTAACTATCCATATCTATCCATACATCCCTGGGGAGTGGAGGGAGGCAAACAGTTAAGTGCTGTACTACTAACCAAAATTTTGGCAGTTCGAACCCACCCAGAGGTGCTTTGGAAGAAAAGCTTGGTGATCTACTTCTGAAAAATCAGCCATTGAAAACCCTATGGAGCACAGTTCTACTCTGACACACAGGGGGTAGCCATGAGTCAGAATAGACTTGATGGCAACTGTCTTTTTTAAATTTTTTGTCTGTCTATATCTATCTATCTAATCTATCTATCTGTCTGTCTGTCTGTCTATCTATCTATCTATCATCTATCTATCTACCTGTCTACCTGTCTACCTACCTACCTACCTATCATCTATCTATCTATCTATCTATCTATCTATCTATCTATCTATCTATCTATCTATCTATCTATCTATCTATCTATCTATCTACCTATCTATCTACCTATCTATCTACCTACCTACCTACCTATCTATCTATCTATCTATCTATCTATCTATCTATCTATCTATCTATCTATCTATCATCCATCCATCCATCCATCCATCCATCCATCCATCCATCCATCCATCCATCCATCCATCCATCCATATCTATGGAGAGAATGCATGCATGAGAGATTTACTTCAAGGAATTGGCTCAGGAGATCATAGGGGGCTGGGAAGTCTCGAATCTGTAGGTCAGGCAACAGGCTGGAGATTCCTGCAGCCTTGTGTCCCACAATCTGTAGGTCAGGCAAAGAGGAAAGTGGAGAGTAAGAGTGTTCTAGAAAAATGTCTATTTATGATCTGAGTGATCATAAATACATATAAACTGAGTGATTGAGGGTTACAGAGGGTAATCTGCTTTACTTGAGGCCAACTGATTAAATCACACGTAATTACTTTCTAACAGTACCAAGGCTAGTGTTTAACCAAACCACTGGACACCATTGCCTAGCCGAGTGAACACACAGAACTAACCATCACAGCATTTTACGTGTAAACACAGCAATCATAAGTGAGGCTCACCCTCATTTTATACTTAGGGAAATAGAGGCTCAAAATCGTTTAGTTTTTTCCTCCTAAGAAGGCTGGATGAGAACTACTTCCTGATTCCATGCTGCTGTGTTAACAGTTACCTGTCCATAACTCTTTCTGATTTTCTGTGCACCTTGGCCTAGCATCCAGACGGATTGTCAAAAGACTGATAGGGCTCAGCCTGAGAGGTAAGGTGTTAATAGTTACTATCTTCTTTCTGAGCTTTTATCAGAAACTGCTGTCCACACAAATCAAACTGTGAGAACATTTGCCAGAGATTTCCCCAGGGTAAGATTAATTCTTCCTGCTCTATCAGAATTAGTGTGTTTAGCTGGCCGTGACACTTCCTGGGACCATTACCAAGCTCCATGTCCATCTTGTCCCTAGAAGCTGGTGTTCTGCTCCTGATTGGATGTCTGCTTCTCTGGTGGAGCCCAGGCAGTTGAAAAGTTTCTGTGGTGGTTTGCCAGCAGCAAGAAGTCTAAGCAAGCCCTGAGAATTTCCATTTGTAGGTTCTGAACAGAGTCCAGGGAGCCACCTACCATGAAGACACTGACGCTCTTGTGGCTAGGGGAGATAAGGATATTTGCAGCAGCTGATTTCTCGACTTGGCCTGCCTTGTTTATAATGAGTAGGACATGTATCTTACTATTAGAAGTGTTTGTCTGTATCCTCTATGAAGGCATGGAAGGAGGAAGGGGTTAATAAGAAGAGGATGAAAAGAGCTAGGCCATGCTTTCTGGCCACCATCCCTCCATCAGTTCATCATACTATGGTGGCTTTCATGTTGCTGTGATGTTGCACGCTATACCACCATTATTTCAAATACCTGTAGGGTCACCCATGGTGAGCAAGCTTCATTCAAGGAGTTCTGGTAGTGCAGCGGTTGAGTGCTTTTAACACATCAGCTGGTCCGTGGGAGAAAGATGTGGCAGTCTGCTTCCGTAAAGAGCACAGCTTTGGAAATCCTATGGGGGCATTTCTACTCTGTCCTGTAGGGTCACTGTGAGTCAGATGCAACTGGATGGCAATGGGTTTGGTTTTTATACTCATTCATTCATACTTTCCTTCCCTCAACAAATATTAATTGAGGACACATTAGGGTAAATTAACAACGCATGATACTGTGGGGGATAAGATAACGTCTTCTGTCCTCAAAGAATTTCCATTCTAATTGGAGAGAGATGACTTGTGTACTGAAAACTATAATATACT